>NW_024429186.1:69589303-71087891 GCF_017639785.1 Mesocricetus auratus | reverse complement strand
AGAACGTTCACCCAGGAGTCTCAAATCGAGAGCGTTGGTATCACTTGTAGCTGTTTGTGCCACCTATTCGGGCAGACGAGTTGTTCCTGCATTCGGGGCAAATGGTAAGGGCGGAGCTGTACTGGAGGCTGCATGGGCTCTGCTGTGGGGAACACGGTCTGAGGTCCTTTTATCTAATTGGCCATCAATCAAGATTAAGGAAAAGAACTTCATATCTGAATAATCCCCCACATTATATATAACAATATTTATATAACATTTTTTTTCTGGCTGTTTTTCAGTCAGGATTGGTATCTTTAGAAAACACATTTAAAAATCAGTCAGTTGGAATCACATTAGTGTTCAATATTAGGACATTGATTAAGTGAGTATGATTTTGTTATATGGTAGACTGTTAAACAGGCACTGAAACTGACTTTATAGGCTTGATAAGTTGGGGGAGTTAACTGAGTATTGCTGTGGGAAAAGGTTGCTAAATCAGAGTGAGTTAAAGGAAATCACATTTTCTTTTGATTGTTGAGACATGGTTTTCTGTGTAACCCAGGCTAACTGTGAACTCAACATCCTCATACCTCCAGATCTAAGGTGCAGAGATTATTAGTGTATACTGCTACAACCAACCATGGAATACTATTCAGTGTGGCAGGGAAAAACATATCTAGAGAGCATTCAAAATGGAGTTAAAAAAGAACTAAGTGTGCATAAATGCTTTTTCACACAAGCAAAATAAAAGACTTGGGAAGCACGCTGAAACATTAACATGTATTATTTGCAGTGGAAGAAGAAATGTTTTATTTTAAAGTTTCTTGGACTTTTTATAGTTCCTGACGGGATGATGGTTTTTAATTGGAGGTAAAAGTTTTCCAAACTCAGCTGCAGAAGTAACCCCCACACCATGTAAACCTAAAATCGTTTCTAAGCCAATGCCGTCAAAACACAGAAGGCTATGCGAATCATCAGCGTTCCGGTTTCAGAACCTGTGTGCATTACCCAGTACTTACTGCTTCTTGGGCATTTGCATAAACGACTGGGGCTAAGCAAAACAAACAAATCCTGCTCAAGTTGGAGCTAGTTCAGTTGCTTTTTTTTTAAAGAGTCATCAAAGCAAATTTGTTTTGTTTATTCTAATAGACTCAAGTTCAAGGTTCCAAGGCATTTCCTATTCCCGCTGAAGTGTGTTGGCATTTCACTTCACGTTGACTGATCCCAACTGTTTCTCAGAAAGAAGACTGGGCAGTATGCAAATCAGCCCTTGTCTCTGTGTGGGCCCATCATGGAAAGCTTCACTCAGAAAAGTGTTCTCTCCAGTGTGGGAGAAGATGCACAAAGAGCCCACGCAGCTCATGGCATGTTGAAGTGGTTCATGCGTTTATGGTGTGTGTGGCAGTATGGTAGGGAGTCCTTCATTCTCTGCATGCTTCCTTTCCCAGCCCTCTACACTGGGCCTAACTCCTGTTTGTCAACTGGTATCTTCAGTTTGCTCCGCCTTTCCTTATTGCCTCTGTCTCCCTCAGCCTACAAATGTGCTCACAGCTCCTGTGGCCCAAACTCACTTTTCATCTCCCCTGCTCCCTGGCGTTTCTATTCTATTTCAGCTCTTTTTTCCACTGCCAACATTTCCATGAAGTTGTCAGTGTTTGCGGCCCGATTCTGGCATGGAATATTCTCTCCCTGTTCTCCATAACCGAAGCCCTGTATTATCTGTCTCTCCCTGTGTTTCTGGCAGTCATACTCTTGCCTCACTTTCCTGTTTTAAGATAGGACTTTCCTGTCCTTGACACATTCTTCCCCCTACCTTTGAATTCCCAGGATTTGTGATACCCAAGGACATCCCTTAGTTCAAGAACATGGGAAGATTTAAGCCCTACCTGGTGGTGAAGGCCTGTAATCTTGGCTTCTAGGGAGGCTGAAACAGAAGGATTGAAAGTTCAAGACCCATCTTGGCTAGAAAGTGAGTTTCAAGGCCAACTTTGGCGAGTTCCTAAAACCCTGTTTCCACAGCAACACCAAGAGAGGACTGGAGATATAATTCAGGGACAGAATGTTTGCCTATCATACATGAAGCCCTAGGTTCATTATATGTACAGATGGGAGAGGGAAGAGGAGGGAGGAAGTGGGGGGGAGGGAGGAAGGAAGGAAGGAAGGGAGGGAGAGAGGGAGGGAGAGAGGGAGGGAGGGAGAGAGGGAGGGAGGGAGAGAGGGAGGGAGAGAAGGAGGGAGGGAGAGACACAAAGAGAGATTGATTTATAGACATTCTCGATTCTTTCCCAGAACACAGTTCTATCTGGTATCCTGTGTGGGGTATATCATTCAGATCTACAGTTAATAGCTTTGGGGCTGAGAAGATGGCTCAGTTGGTTAAGTGCTTTCTTTGCAAGCATGAAGACCTGAATTTGACCCCCCCTAGAAACCATATTTGAAAAGCCAAGTATTTGTGTCATCTGAGACCCTATACACGACCTACAAAATAATACCAATTGATGTGAAAACTAAGACAGAGGACATTTTACAAGGCTCCTCTCACAAATAAGAGCCACAAGAAGTGCATGACTACTGAAAGTTAGAGAAGTGAGTGGTCTGTAGTCCTTTAGGTTATCTAATCCAAAGTGATCAGGTCTGAACACATGTATATACAATACACACTAAATGGAATCTAGGTTTTACACACACCCACACACCCATACACCCACACACCCACCCACCCACACACACACACACACACACACACACCCACACACACACACACACACGTAAGTGTATACGAAAGAATTTTGAGAAGAGTGGACATGGGAGGTGTTGGATGAGGAGAACGGAAGACGGAAATGTTGTTAATAAGGTATCCATGTATGAAATTACCAAAATACTACAAACCTTAACTATTGAAGGGGGGAAAGGCCTAGCCTGATGATGTGTACTAGTAATCCCAGTATCAAGGGAGGCAGAGGCAGAGGATCCTTCAACTTGCTGGCCAGTCAGCCAGCCAACTTGTTGAGTTCCTGCTCTTTGAAAGATCCTGTCTTAAAAACAAGGTGAACAGCACCCGAAGGGCAACGGCTGAGATTGTCCAGTTTCCATGTACACACATATATATATGTACCTTCATTGACCTGAACATTTACACATGTACACATAAAAATAAAGTTAACAGCTATTTCAAACTTAACCTAGAGTTTTCTCTCTCATTCGGTGCCTTTCACTCCTTACATGATCTTTGTCTGTACATTTGCTTCTTGAATTACTGTAGCATGAGTAATAAAAACTGCAGAGATAGATATTGTGGTTAAAGCTAAAGACTAGAGAAGCAAAGTAGCCAAGCGCTGGAGAGTTCTCACCTCTACCAATGCTCAGATCAAAGGAACGATCATGTCCTCTGATTGCATCTCCAATGCACTGCTCTTCAGAATGCCTAGACTACAATGAGTTCCTGTCTCTTCCCATCTTATATTCCTCTCTCACCTATCCATATCACTCCTGTCTCCAACTCCCTAGTTCTGAGATTAAAAGTGTGTACCAGCACTGCCTGGCCTCTCTGGCTGTGGTTAGCTTTGTATTCTGATCTTCAGGCCAGCTTGCTTAGATCATAAAGTATCATCACAAATTACTTTATCAGAAATGTATGACTCCATGCCTTCTTATATCTATATGTAGCATCCTTGCAATAATCCAACTATAGGGTTATTGTGAGAACTGAAAAAGGTGTTGTTTTGTAAGCTTTGAGTAGTGGAGGTTATCCACTGAACATTGGACCACTTCTCCCTGACTTCCTCTTTTTTTCAACGTACTGACATGCTCAGAAGAAGGAATAGTCCTCTGAAGGGTGAGTGCAAAGGCAGCTAGTGAGTATGTTCACTGCAAACTGCTGCCCTACCTACCAAAGTGTCCACTGTACTTCATGAGCCTCTCAGGCACCCCTCCCAATTCACAAACCATGAGCCTAATTCCGTGCAAGCCAAGGGCCTGCCTATACTTACCAACAAATACGATCTGGCGAATGGTTTTTCAATAACCAAGAGTATGCCTAGCCAGCTTTAAGGCAGCAGATGGGACTCATGCAGAAAGCATTTTGTGCTGCCAAGTCATGTCCTTCACCCACACATCCCTCACCACCGCAGAGAGGGGAAAGGGAGAACTACGTTTCCTTCTTTTCTTGGAATTGCCATCATTTCTCATCTCCAATGCCAATGTCTTCTCTCGGGATTTACAAGAGAAGAAAAGTCTCACTGTTCTGGAAATGCCAGAGAACGTTCCACAACTTGCTTAGGCTTCTTCCTAGCAACAGATCCAACAGCTTCCTGCACATTCTTCTGGGTGGTAGAGCTCTTGTGGGTCTCTCTCTTTCTGCTACTTAACTAACCATGCATCCTTGGCTCATGAGCTTGGGTTCTGTGCCTTAGTGTTCTCATCTGGTAGATGTGATGTTGAAGATGCCTATGCTGTGTGGTTGTTAGGAGGAGCAAATCCACACATGTGAATCTAGTAGCACCCACAGACTTCTGTGGGCTTGTCTTATTTGCACAGTCAGTGGGAGGACCTTTGGGTCAGGGGGAAGGGATGTGGACTAAGAACAAGCACAAGACACCTTGGGTCCTGATGTTGTCATTTTCTATCTGTATCACTGAGAATCTATGAAACACTAAAAAACATTAGTTATTTATTTGTATGTGCACGTGCCTGTGCGATTTTATATACGCCATGGGCATGCAGGAGCACATGGAAGCTCAGAAGAGGTGATTTGATATCCTGGAGCTGGACTCATAAGAGGTTGTGAGCTGCCATGTAGGTTCTGGAAACTCAGTGTAGATCCTCCAGAAGAACAGTCAGCCATCTTAACTACTGACACATCTCTCCAGTCCTGAAACAGATGTTCTGTTTTGTAGTTCTTATTTTTTTATTGTTTTATTGAAAATATTCTCTTCTCATACAATATATACTGATTGCAGAATTTGGAGATCCCCATGGAGGGCCTCACCCTCCTTGTGGAGTGGAGTGGGGATTCGGTGGGAGGTTGAGGGGATTGGTGGGGGGGGCGAGGGAGAAGGGGAGGGAGCTGGGATTGACATGTGAAGCAAGCTTGTTTCTAATTTAAATAAAAATAAACATAAAAAATAAAAAAGAACTCCTCCTAAAATAAAAATATAAATGTCATAAAAACTTAAAAATAAAAAACAAACAAACCAATATATCCTGATTACAATTTCCCCTCCTTCTACTCCTCCAAGTTCCTCCCTACCTCCCTTCCTCTCTGGATCCACTGACTTTCTGTCTCTCTTTAGAAAAGAACAGATTCTAAGAGATAACAACCAAACATGACAAAATACATAATAGGATAAAGCAAAAACCATCACACCAAGGGTAGCCGAGGCATCCCAGCAGAAGAAAGAGCATGGCAAGAGCATTCACAAGAATCAGAGACCCACCTGCTTGTTCACATACTCAGGCATCCCATAAAAGTACTAAACGGAGAGCTATAATATATCCAACAGAGGGCCTGGTGAAGATCTGCGTCAGCCCCGTGCTTGTGGCTTCAGTCTCTGTAGGTTCATACGAGCTTTGTTCAGTTGATATAGAGGATCTTGTTCACCTGGTGTCCCTTATCCCCTCTGACTCTCATGTTCTTTCTGCCTTCTCTTCGCTGGGGTTCCCTGAGCACTGAGGAGATGGATTCGATGGAGAAATCCCATTTAGAGCTGTGTTTTCTAAGGACTCTCTCTCCATGTCATGTCTGGCTGTGTGTGGGTCTCTGAATCTGTCTTCTCTGCTGTGGGAGGAAGATTCTCTGATGATGACTAAAAAAGGCACTGATCTATAAGTATAGCAGAAATGTGTATGATTAGTAGTGTTTGGTTTTACCCTAGGTCTTTTGGCTACCTCATCTCTGGTACTTGGTCATCCAAGCAATGTCAGGTATGGGTTCTGTCGTGAGGAATGGGTCATAAGTCAAATCAGACATTGGTTGGCTACTCCCACAAGTTCTGTGTCACCCTTTCTCTAGCAAGTCTTGCAAGGAGCGCAGATTGTAGGTCAAAGGTTTTGTGGCTGAGTTGATGTTTGTGTTTTTCCTTTGGGAACCTACAGAGTATCTTCCCAAGCCAAAGACACTAGAATGCAGGGGTGAAGGCTCCATGTAGGCACCAGCTCTACTGCTCTGTGTTTAATGAGTTGTGTGGGTGTTGTCCTCAGCAGTGTCAGCTGCTGCCAGTTTATGAAGAAAATCCATAGTCTTGGCAATAATTTGAATTGTGGGGCTTCCACAGGACCCCCTTGGCCAACAACTCATATGAATGTGACCCAATCCTGGTACTGGAAGTTTGGTGACTAGAGATGGCCAGTTGGGACTCTGCATTCCCCATTTTTAGGAGACCTCATTCGGATCTCCTTTGTATATTTTAGGAAGTTTCCACTTCACAAGGTTTCCATATCATCCTTCAAATGCTCTCATTTCCACCTGTGTTTCCCCACATTCTTTCCCTCAACCCATCTCTCCTCTCCCCCCTTTATCCTCCTGTTGCTGTCCCCAACCACCCCCAGCCCTCTATAAAATCTATTCTATCTTCCCCTCCCAGGGAGATCCATGTGTCCCCTCCTTGTCCTTTCCTCTCTACCCAACATGTGTGAGTCTATGGATTTTAGGTGGTTTATTATTTATATAATGGCTAGTATCCAAATGCAAGTGAATAATCAGATTTTCATATTTCTGGATATGGGTTACCTCACTTAGGATGATTTTTTTCCAATTCTATCCATTTGCCTACAAATTTCATGATGTAAATTTTAAGAGATGAGTAATGTTTTCTTGCATAAATGTACCATATTTTATTTATCCATTCTCCTGCTGAGGACATTTAGCTTGTTTCCAGTTTCTGGATATTGTTAATAGAGTCACGCCAGGCGTTGGTGGTGCACGCCTTTAATCCCAGCACTCAGGAGGCAGAGGCAGGCGGATCTCTGTGAGTTCGAGGCCAGACTGGTCTATAGAGCGAGTTCCAGGACAGCCTCCAAAACAATACAGAGAAACCCTGTCTCGAAAAACCAAAAAAAAAAAAATAGAGCTGCAAAGAACAAGGTTGAGCATGTGTCCTTGTGGTAGCATTAAGTGTAGTCTGGGTATATGTCCAAGAGTAGTGTATCTGAATCTTGAGTTACATTAACTCCCAATTATCTGAGGAACTGCTGTATTTATTTCCATAGTGGCTGTATATAAGTTTTCACTCCTGTGGAGGAGTGTTCTTCTTGCTCCACATCCATGCCAGCGTGAGCTGTCACTTTTGTTATTGATCTTAGTCATTCTGACAGGTGTAAGATGGAATCTTAAAGTCATTTTGATGTGCAGTTCCCTGATAGCTAAAAATGTTGAACATTTATTTAAGTGTTTCTCAGTCCATTTGAGTTTCCTCTATTGAGAAATCTCTGTTTAGATCTGAACCCCATTTTTAAATTTGATTTTTCTTTTTTGGTTTTTATGATATCCACTTTCTTGACTTCTTTATGTATTTTGGATAATAGTCCCCTATCAGAAGTATAGTTGGTAAAATATTTTTTCCATTCTGTAGGCTGCTGATGTGTCCAAATGACTGTGTCCTTTGCCTAGCAGAAGGTTGTCTTTTAATGAGGTTCCACATATTAATTGTTGATCTTAGTGCCTACACTATCAGTGATATTTTCAGGAAGTCGTCTCCCATGCCAAAGAGTTCAAGGTTATTTCTTACTTCTCTTTTATCAGGTTCAGTGTATCTGGTTTTATATGGAGATCATTGATCCATTTGGGTTTGAGTTTTGTTCAGAGTGATAAGTATGACTTTATTTGCATTCTCTAACACAGGCATTGAGTTTTACTAGCACAATTTGTTGAAATGTCTTTTTATAGGACATATTTCTGACTTCTTTATCAAAAATCAGGTGTCCATAGGTGTGTGGATTCATTTGGGCCTTCAATTGATTCCACTGATCAACGTGTCTGTTTTTATGTCACTGCCATGTTGTTTTTATTGTTACCTGTAGAACAACTGGAAATCAGGGATGGTGAGAACTCTAGTAGTTCTTTTATTGTTCAAGACTGTTTCAGATATTATGGGTTCTTTGTTTTTCCATATAAAGCTGAGAACTGTCCTTACAAGTTTTGTGTTGGAATTTTGATTGGGATTTCATTGAATCTGTACATTGCTTTTGGTAGGATGGTCGTTTGTACTATGTTAATCCTAGTAATTCATATGAGATCTTTCTATCTCCTGATATCTTCTTCAATTTCTTTCTTCAAAGATGTGAAGGTTTTTTTATCATACAAATCTTTTAACTGCTTGGTTAGGGTTACACCAAGATATTTTATACTATTTCTAGCTATTGTAAAGGGTTTTGTTTCCCATTTTTTCTCAGCCCATTTGTCATTAGTATATAGGAAGGCTACTATTTTTTTTAGTTAAATTTGTCCCCAGCTACTTTGATGACATTTATCAGCTGTAGGGGATACCTGGTATAATTTTTAGGCCTTTACCGTACCATTGATGTCTCCCTTTTCAATTTGTATCCTCTTGATCTCTTCCAGTTGTCCTTTTGCTAAGCTAGGAATTTATTATGTTTAGGTGGTATCGTTGTCTCGGGGGGGGGGCAGTCTCCAGGCAGCACAGGGCTTGAGGGGAAATCCTCAGCATCAGCACAAACTAGATTTTTCTATCTGAGGGGGTAAAGGGATGAAAGACTCACATTCTCTCTTGATGATCTCCTTCTTTATTTTGTGTTCTCCTGTATTGTTTCCATGTTCTTTCATTGTTGATTCAAGAAAAAAGGCACTCAAAATGAAATTTTAAGGCCTATGGAGCAGCAGGAAGGCCCAGCTTCTTTTGATGGACCGAAATGGATTGGATTATATCCTGAACAGGCATTCAAAGGAATATTTATTGATTGTTACACAAAGCATTTCCTCACTTCAAGGTCCCTAACCTTAATTCACATGTCTTACTGAAGGAGACCATCTCATGCCTTGTGTACAATAAGCAATAATACAAGAGCCTCAGGTGTAACTGAGGCAGCTTCTAACCAAAGTCATAGGTTGGCCACATGGCCCCCTCAGTGAAACAATCACTGTTTTCTGCAAGGATTCTTCAAAGTCAGGGTACTTCTAAAAGACAGCTATTCACTCTAATATCTATCCCATACAGTGATTCTGCTAAATTCCTACAGAATACAGGTAAAAACATGTTTTTTTTGGTCTCTCTACATGATCAAAAACAAAGTCACCACAATAGCCCACATACATTTATATCTAAGTAACTTGTTACAGATTACCAGAATATGACCTGAAGTTATTATAAGGCTTTGCTTCCCCTAATGATACACACCGAAACTGCGACTACATCTTTCAGCATAAGATTAAAAGAATTTGAGCCAGTCTGGCTCCTGGGACTCAAGCGTATCATCTCACAATAATTAACTTGAGCTATGATCTATCTAGCTACTTCAGTGAAACTCATAGGCCCTCGCTGTGTAACATTTCCTTATATTTACTTTTATTCATCAAAACTATGTAGAAGCTAACATTATTATTATTGTTGTTATTATTATTAATTAGACAGTGCAGCTTAGGGAGGAAGTCATCTTCATAGTAGTACACAGGTAAAAATGGCCAGGAGAATGGGATGTTTCCAGGAGATAAACACATTTCATCACAGGCAGTGGGGGATCTCCCCACACCCATCTAAACCATGCCAGATACCAGGGAAAGATAACATGTTAAGGCACAGCGAAAGCAAAAGACATTCCAGGGTCTGTGCTCTTGGGGTCTCCTCCTGGTGGGCTGACACCTTGAACTTCAGTTGCCACCTGCTCTCTGACAGGCAGGGCCACCAGCAAGGTATGTCCCGTGTTATCCCTCCTCTCTCCAGGAGTTTTATCGTGAAGGGGTGTTAGATTTTGTCAAAGGCCATTTTTTTGCATCTAATAAGATGATCATGTGTTATCTTTCTTTTAATTGCTTTATATGGTAGTATAGTAGACTACATTTATTGATTTTCATATATAGAACCGTCTATAATGAGATCTGATACCCTCTTCTTACATGCAGGCATACATGAACACAGAACTCTGGATACATAATAAATAAATCTAAAAGATTTTTTCATTTTTAGAATTTCCTCAGTTTGAGTTTTCTTTATTGAGTCTGTTTCCATGAACAGTTTTATTTCCTTCTACTCTTTGTGTTCCCTGCATTTCTTTAAGGGATTTTGTTCATTTCCTCTTTAAGGACCTCTATCATCTCTATGCAGGTGGTTTTGCTGTCTTTTCCTTGTGCTTCAGCTATGTGAGAATATTCAGGGCCTACTGTGTTAGGATAGTCAGGCTCTAGTGGAGACATATTGCCCTGGCTGTTATTAATTGGGTTTTCATGCTGGAGTCTAGGCATCTGGGGTTGGGATGATTATATGTAGATGCTGATTTCTGGGCTTGTCTTTGTTGGGTGGGTGTTTTGTTCCTTCTTTTCTGTTTCCTTTCTGAATTTATGGAGAGTTCCTGTGTGTTGCCTGGTAGGACATTTTCTTTGGAACTGGTGGTTATGCCTACTTAGATTTCCAGGTATAAAATGTGTCTCTGGGTATTAGAGCTGACAATTAGAAATAGGAATAGGCTAGGAGTCTAATGGAGTTCACAGGAGGAAAGAGAAGAATGTCCTTCCAAGACATGCTTATTTTGTCTCCTTGGAATAAGGGAGACAATGAAGAGAGGTCACCCCAGAGGATCTGAGAACGGGGTGTTGGATCTAGAGGAACCGAAGGAGAGAGGACAACCTATAGATAGCATACCTATCTCCCTGGCTGGAGTTGTCTGCGTGTTATCAGGGAGTGTGGGAGTTGGGGCTGGGAGAAAGCAACAAGTGGAGAGGGGGCTGTTAGGAGGGAAAGGTCTGTGGGATCCATAGGAGATGTGGCAGAGGAGGAAGGAAGGAATACTACAGCTGGTGTTCTGTTGCAGAGATAAGGCTGGGTTTGGGGGACTGGTTTTGGAGGAAAGGAGAGGATGGTGAAAGTCTTCAGGTATCTTACCTGTTTTCCTGGCCTGTTCAGCTGGTGTGCTCACAGGGAATGCTTGCTGGTGTCAGAGGCCAAGGATACTGAGATGAGTTGGGGGAAGAAATGTTGGAGGGTAAGATCTCTGTGATTCCTTGGGGATGTGGTCAGAGAGGAAAGGGAGGCTGCAGCAGGTGCTCTACAGAGCTGGGGATGAGACAGGGGAGATGGCATCTGGAGGGACAGTGTGGATCTGCCTTCAGCCTATTTGTTGCCCTGGCAGCAGAGCACTTGGGTCAAGAGGGGGTGCCTGCTGGGTTGCTATGAAGCAAGGAGTGAGAGCAGGGATGTTCCTTTGTAATCTGGAGAGAAGGGCAGTTGGTTTTCAGTATTAGGTGAGAGTAACTGGAAAAAAAAAACCTCAAAGTGCTCTTGAGCACAAAATGTTATTATATCTGATTTTATCAGAAAATGCTGACTCTTATTTCCAGCACAGACATGTTTTATGACTTGTAGCATGACCTCACCCTTACAAATCTATAGGAAGCATTGTAGTATAAGTGATTGAATAATTCAACACAGTCGAGAAAAAAGAGACATGTCAGGAAGGCCTCTGCCTCATCAACACTGATGGTGTGAAATCCATGCACACACTTATGTGCATTTCTGTGTACGGATGTTCATGTGTGTTGGGTGAATATGTGCTTGCATGCATGTGGAGGTCAGAGGACAACCTCAGGGGTCATGCCTTGGACACAAGGCATTCTTTTATTTTGTGTTAGTTTTCATTGAGACCAGGAACTCTCCAAATAGGCCAGTCTAGCTGGTCAGTAAATTTCAGCTATGTACCTGAGACTGTGTGCATGTGTCACTACACCCAGCTTCCTTTAAAGTGAGCTTTTGGGATTGAACTCGCACCCTAGCGCTTTTAAGGTAAGCACTTTCCCAACTGACTTACAGCCATACCTCCTCATATGCTTTCACTGTTGGCTGGACCAGCAGTGAGAACCAGCTGGGGAAGGACCAGAGCTTTCCAGTCAGACCAGGAAGGATGGACCGGGCTTTTCTGGGAACTGTCCAGCTTGTCAGAGGGTCTGAAGACAGAACTGAGAAAAGCAGACATGGAACTTAAAATGACCACAGGGCCTTTTACTGAAATGGGAGATCCCACAAGGCTTACTGAAAGCTACATTAGACAACACAGTTGATATCTGAGGAAAACGATTGCACTCTGGCAGGGGCATACCAGATAGATGATCTAAAATGACAGATTCTTCTAATTTCCATGATTGCCTCAGGGAAGGCTGAAACTAACCTGGCTCTGTTTCTGCAATATGTTTCTCAAAAACGGCTTCTTGGTCCACCGCACAGGTGATTACTATAACCATGAAGTTCAGGCTGACAGTTTTCTCAGATACAGCCTTATTTTCTCTTCTGTTGTTCAGACATAATTCTTCTGGGTTTTCCCGTCTTAAATTAGTTAAGTGTTGAAACTTTTATCAGTTTAAATAGCATTTTATATCATCAGGATGATATTGTTAGTAATTATGCACTTTTAGTAACAACTAAGACATGAAAATACATTTGTCCATAGTCTGTGAGCTCCCTCTAGCTAGGATCAGCTGTCTCTGTGGTTTTCTCCATCATGATCTTGACCCCCTTTTACTCATATGATATCTCCTCCCTCTCTTCTACCAAATTCCAGTGCTTGGATGTGGGTCACTGTATCTGCTTCCATCAGTTACTGGATGTAGGCTCTATGATGACAATTAGGGTAGTCACTAATCCAATTAAAGGGAAGGCCTGTTCTGACAGTCTCTCCACTCTTGCTAGGAATCTTAGCAGGGCTCATCCCATGGATTCCTGAGAATGTCTCTAGTACCAGGTTTCTTCCTAATCCCATAATACCTCTGTGTATTGGTGAACCTGCACAGGACCAAACTAGGCCCTCTGAATGTGGGTGTCAGCTATATGACCTAATCCCAGGTGTATGAACTGGCATTTTGGAGTCCATTCCCTGTGGTTGGATACCTTGCTCAGTCTTGATACAGTGGGGAGAGGCTTGGTCCTGCCTCATCTTGGTATGCCAGACTTTGTTGATTCTCCAAGGAAGGCCTTATTTCTTCTGAGGAATGGATGGGGGTGGGAAGGGGGGCAGTGAGGGGGGGCAGGAGAAGAGGAGGGAGGGGGAACTGGGCTTGGCATGTAAAATGAGAAATAAATTTAAGAAAAGAAAATATGTTTGTCTTTGTTTATTATCCAGTTGGTATTTATTCTTTTTATGCCATTGTAAGTGTGAATGCCATTCTAGACTATGTTCTCTCATTTGTGGATGGTATGAAGGTGAAGGCTATAACACCTATTCTGTAAGACCAGAATTGGCATGCCAAATGCTTTGTGTACAATGGATGTGAAATCTAAGAATTCTAACAAAAAGACCTATGGAGGCGATAAGAGAGATGTTAATCACCAGGGCATCCTAAGCAAGAAGGACTCATTCCACAGTTCCTGCTTAGTTCTGGAAGGTGGGAAGCTGACAGGTTGAGATAACCTCAGACATGGCCTGCTTCCCATGCTCTTCTCTCTTTTCTGCTTCCTTCTGCATAGGTTCTCCTGTGTCCTCAGTATACTACCCAAACTCCAGAGCAAGTCAACTTGATTAACTTGTCTATTGTCACCTTTCTAGGACAGAGACTCTTTGTGAAGCCACCTCATAGGCGCTCCTCAACCCGTGACCCCCACCATTGGCTGGCTCTGCTAAAGAAACAGCTCATCCTTCTTTTTCTGGACAGTGACCTATTACTGATATGCTCACATTAGAATGCAAGTCTGAGTATGGCTCCTGGGGACTGAATTGGCACCAGTGAGGTACATGAGGTACAAATACAAGATGAGAGATTCAGTTCCATGTGGAGCTTCCTAAGCATAGAATGGACCACAGGCAGAGAGATGGTTAGACTCAGTGACCTTCCAGCCTCCATCACCTCTGTTTTCATTTTTCTTACCAGTGTTTCATTTCTTTCCAGCACCATCTAATGAAAATCACCCTTTTATGTTACAAAAGAGCCCTGGAGATAATTGTAATGCAATGGAATTAAAATATGCTCAGATTCCAGAGACAGTAATGTTTGGCATTATCTTCTTAACCAAAGTCAATTTAATGTGTGAAATTTTATAAATTAGATTTTGTTATAGTCAATAGCAATGCTATTCAAGAAAGGGAATGATTTATGTAGTATAAATGAGATGTATCAGCAAGCTGCAGCACAGATCCTTCTTTCAGATAAGGAACATAAGTATAAGAGTGCTTATCATCTGAAGATATTGCAGAGGACATTCCCAAGATGCCAGTGCCACATTTAAATTCAGACATCAGATGGACTGAGTCATGTAGGGCAGATTTTGGTGATGACTCTTCTGATAATTGTCTGAGCTGAAACAGTGCTCAGTATTCAGTATTCAGCCTTTATTAACCCTCTGACAAACACATGCAGACAAAATCCAAAAGCACTGGGCAGGGATGCTTCTGTTTCTACTTTTCAATGTAAAAGTGAGTTGACACGAAAAGACAAACAGATGACAAAGTCAGAGGACATCTGAAGTTTGGACCCTTGCCTTGCACTTTTATTGAGATGGGGACTTTTGTCCGTGGCTACAAGTGCCAGGTTTGGATTTAGAGGTTGTGGGGGATTTCTGTCTCCACCTCCCATGTCACTGTAGGAGTTGTGGGATTACAGACACACCACTGCTATGGGCAGCTTAACATGGTTCTAGGTATTCAAACTCAGGTCCTCACCCTGCATGCATTTCCACTGAGCTGTCTTCCCAGCCTGCCCACCCCAACAGTATTGTCTTTAACTCTATCTAGAGAGCAGTTGGGGTGGAGGGGCACTTAGCAAGTCCAAGTTCATTCTATTCCTGGGAAAAGGTCTGGGGTGCCCAGCTTCAGTCTTCTCTCTGTGGGCTGTAGTTCTGGTAACAGCAACTTTCTAAGCAACCCTGTCTGTTCTTTTTACTCTTTCTGATAGACATATTAAATAAACACACAATTCAAACACTCCTGCTTGTTGAATTCCATTTAATTAAGATTTTGTTCTGTTTAGTTCCATATTACCTTACCTGTTTTTTTTCTTACTACAATGTGCTCAGCAACCCCTTTATTTCTGATTTCCATCTTTGCTCATCACCTTCAAAACCACCTCTAAAATGGAATTGTATTGCTGAACTCTCTGACATTGTCAGCTCTGATCAAATGCTGATTTCTTCGTTGTTCTTTCCAGCCTGTTAATTCTTCTAATGTGTTGATGTGTTTGTAAAAACAATGTATTGCCACGAACTAGTAGAGGATAAGATCAAGTTCTTTATTTTTCTGTTTTGATTAGTGTGCACAGTTGTTTGCTTCTATGTAGAAGTAATTCACATTTCTCTGCCACACTGAGATGTAATTGGAATTAAGTTACCCCTTTTTCATTACCCTTGTCCCTTAAATTGCTTAAAGTTCTTAGAATTACTAATGCCTGGAAATCCAATAATGTTCGGTTGAAACTTATCATAGAATTTCATATGTATTAAGTTCCCTTGTTTATTTTAGGTTAATAATAAAAAGGAAGTCTCAGCTTAATAGAATTAACTGACCTCCAATAGTTTACATTCCTTTGTGTTTTTTTTTCACTTCTCAGGGATTTCTGTGATATTCTCCAGTGACTCCCATTACCTCTGCTTGCTGAAGGCTGTGGCCAAGAAATCAGGGACGCCTTGGAGACTCCTGAGCAGTGGTTCTTCTGACGGTGAGAATAAATGACTCTTTCTGTCCTTAGAAATTAGATTAGTGGGTCTGCCTGGCATAATCCACACTCTTCAAAGAATGTTCCTGAGAATTCTCTGTATGTAATGAAGAGTTTTTCTTTGGGGGAGAAGTTTTAGTTATAAATGAATTGGCTATTTTAACCAAATTGGAAATTATTTTATGTGAAACTTTGATCTACAAAGATGTACTTGAGTGTGTTTGTGTATATTCTATACTCTCTCTTTCTCTCTCTACTACACACACACACACACACACACACACACACACACTTATGCACACCCCTAAAGCAACAGCAACAGAAGACCACAATATAGCTGTTTGTGGTAGCACACCTTTAATCCTAGCATACCTTTAATCCTAGCACACCTTTAATCCTAGCATACCTTTAATCCTAGCATACCTTTAATCCTAGCACACCTTTAATCCTAGCACACCTTTAATCCTAGCACACCTTTAATCCTAGCACTCAAAGCAGAGGCAATCAAAATGCTGTGAGTTAAATGTCAATCTGGTCTGCATAGTTCCAGGCCAGCCAGAGATACACAGTGAGAGTGTCTAAAATTAAACAACTCTACCCCCCTCAAAAAGAAAACAATCAAAGCAAAGAAAGCACAGTAGTATTGTTTTATTTCTAAAAATATTTATGTAGCTACGGTCTATCAGTCTTTATACATGCCATCCTTGGCTTTCTAAGGCATAAATGGCTTAGCTTATATGAAATCATGCTGTAATATAATAATAAAACTAATCAGTATTAGTTACAATTATTTATATCCTTTCAAAATACTCTCAAACCTTTCAATGTGTCCCCCCCCAGAATTTATCAATTAACTTTGCTATTTTCTCATAAAGCAACAGTAGTGAGCACTCAACAAGTACCTCTCAAATGTTAGTGACACAACTATAAAAAAGTATGACTAACTCCAGTAGGATATAAGCATATTGATGGACCATGAAAGGCTGCTACAAGCATCTAATGTACCCCAAATCTGGAGGATGGTGTATGATAAAGCAGACTCCTGGAGATGAACCCTGAAATTGTTTTTGAAAGATGAACAGAAATGAGCTGAAGAAATAGCAGAGGTAGAGAGGTTACCGCAGGCAGGAGCAGTGCAACCCCAAAGGGAAAGTTGCAGATTGTACATCAATGTGGAACCTGGAATCCGTGTGTCTGTGTGTGTGTGTGTGTGTGTGTGTGTGTGTGTGTGTGTGTGTATGTGTGTGTGTGTGTGTAGTGAGAGGGAAGCACCGAAACCCTGGAGTGCTTTAATCTAGAAGTCATAGGCATTTTAGGTGTGTTACTCTATGGTGAGCAAAGAGAATCCAAGGGGACTTAACAAGAATGAAAAACAGGAAGATCAATTTTGGAATAATCTAGGGAATATTTTGGAGATATAGAATTTTAATAGGAGCAGTAAGGAACAGAATAAGACAGTTATTTGCAGAAGTGAGAATATGCTAGATTTGGAGAGAGTTTGTGCTTGGGTTGGGAAAGATCAGGACTTAAGTATTGGGTTTCTGACTGGGATGACAAAGAACCTGATGGAAACATACGGGAGATACAAGGAGAAAGTGGAATACTTTTGAAGAAACCAAGAATTCAAGGTAGGTAGGATATCTAGGTAGAAGTGTTCACTAGGTAGTTGGAGGATAAGGTGGAGATAAAAGGGGAAATTGGGTCTAGAAATATTGAAATTATAGATCATCTTTCATCAGTTTTCTGTTGTTATGGAAAAAAACCGAGGGAACCAATTTACACAGAGGAAAGATATGGTTGGGTCAAAGTTTCAGAGGTTTCAGTCCCTGGTCACCTGGGTCTGTTGCTGTTGCGTCTGTGGTAAGGCAGGAAGTCATGATGGCAGAGTAAAGCTGCTTACCTCAGGGTGACAGAGAGAGGGAAGGGTCTAGGATCCCAACAGCATCTTCAAGGGCATGTCCCTGATGGCTTGACTTCCTCCTATTATACCTCGCTTCTTAAAGGCTCCACCAGCTCTCTACAGGCTAGCTCCACACCTTCAACCATAAGCTCTTTAGAGACACATACAAACCAAACCAATGTCCAGGGAAGGGACACAGCTCAGGAGTGGTGTGCCAGCCTTACATCGATGGGACCCTGCTTTCAAACCCGAGTACCACAAAATACGAAAACTGAAAGGAAGTAACAAGAACCACTGCGGGCAAGAACCACAAATCCTTTTAAAAACGTAATTTAAAAGAGTACTTACATGATCAGTATTGTTTCTTCATATACTTCAGACACAGCTCTCAATCTTATCAGTTTCCATTTCAACATTATTTGTTGTTTCATTTGTATATGTAGTTATTGGTCTTGTTTCCTTGACACAACAGATTAGGTTGTCTGCTAGAGACCAGCTTTGAAAAAGCTGCTAGGGACCAGTTTAAGAAAAAGAACTTTAAGGCGTTGTTTACAAATGGCACAACCCCTAAATTTTAGGAGCACTACAATTCAGTATCATTCTCCATTCCAATTAGTGTCAGTTGCCAGGTTTCTCTTTTTGAGTATTAATTGTGATGGTCTCTCGTCAGGTCCTCATTTCCATTGCATAGTGCAGTGTTTGCTTGTTGTTGGTAGGAAAGCAAGGGCCTTTCTTGAATTCCTTGGCATGGTGGTACTGATTCCATCCCGTGGTATTCCTGACCATGGTAGAGGGCTCTATCACAACAGAGGCCTCTGTTTGGGAGCACGTCCACCCCAGTTAGACTTTAGACATTCATTACTTAGAGCCTTCTTTGAGGGAATGCCATGGGTAAAAATTTTAAAGTCAAATAATGCTTACAATTGTGTTATTTTGAGTGACTTTTATTGAATTATTGTGGTCTTAATTAGTTTAGTTATTTATTTTCTTAAGATGTACTGGAAAATTGCAAGACCCTACCATTGTGGTCTTTATAGTTCAATTCATTATCATCTTTCCAGGACTGGCTCATCTGTGACTTTCGTTTTCAAACACAGAAAATTAAATTAGAGCAGAGTTTGGTAACTGCCTTATCACTAGCAGATGGCACCAGAGTCAGTCTTTGGAAACACCCTGACCTTCCTACAGTATTGTGTTTTCCTCTCTCCCTCATTCCAAACCTCTTAGAATTGTGTAGAGTGAATTAGCCAGTCATATTAAAATAGGGAATTGAATCAAGGCCTAGTTTACACTGATGGCAATTACTTTGGTTAGTTGATCTAGATTCTCCAAACAGATTTTACTTGAGTACTTGAGGCTGTGGTTAATGCTTTATAATTTTAATTTTATGGTTCCTTTTAGTTTTAACACAGGTTTTCCTTTTGTTATCCTCAGTTTTCCTATACTGGTTCTACAACAAAAATGGGACACTGGGTTACAATCAAACCACATGTATTAAAATTCTAGCTGGACAAAGACACTTACTTGTGTTTTCAGAACTAATGCTTGTAAGCAGAAGATATTTCTGACTCGCTCAGTTGCCTACAATGAAGTCTGCTGTGGATTTTATGTACAGAAACTGAATCTGGAAAAGCCGAATTGCTGTGACTCAGAATGACAGTGTGTGCATGCAAGCAGTGGGTGGTCATGAAGACAATGAGTCATTCTGTGTGGTTCATGGGATGGCCATTCTTGACTGTGAAAACAGTGGGCTCTAAGTCATTAGGATGTGTATGAAACACATGATTCACTCATCCCCAAAGCTGCCAGGAGGAAAAGGAGTTTCCACTCATATGTATGTGTGAGGCACAGAGCTGTACCTCTCTCTTTTCCCCTCTTTGTCTTCCCTGTTTCTTTTTGTATTCTGCCTCCTCTCTCTTTTTCTGTCTCACTCACACACTCTGTATCTAAGTCACACCAACTTGATCCCTCTGAAATACGAGGTCCTTTATGGGCTTTGTCTATAGAACCGAGTGGAAGCAGAGTATGCTGTGGAAAAGGAAATGGAGCTATGGGGAAACCGTGGCTTGTGCTGAAGGTTCATTTGGCAACATTGCTCAGAGCGGCATGAACCAGAGGGAACAGATGTGGAAACTATCGTAGACTGAGCACGTGATGGCATGGAATTGTCAATGGGGAAGCCAGCTCTCACCACTATTTATCTGGCTTGGTGGTGGTAGGATCTTAGATGAGGGAAGCACAGAGCGCAACTAGGTGACTGCTTTCTGCCTAGATTGCAGGCGATTGCTGCAAATTCCAGTGTGTGTGTGTGTGTGTGTGTGTGTGTGTGTGTGTGTGTGTGTGTGTGTGAACAACAAAATCAATGTGCAGCATTTATGTTAATTTTGGAGTTGGCACTTGAAAGAACTTAAGGGTTTGAAGTAGGCTTCAAGATTGTTCTTCTAACGCAGGATTCCGAAGACAAGGATTTTGAGAGGAAAACTATTGGTAAATAGAAGTCATGGGTGAGTTGATGGGGTGACACTTCTGACTGGGCAGTATTTCAACAGGCTTAAGTAATTTCTAGCAGCAAAAATTGTTTTCCTCTGCCCTCTGTTGTGTGCTGTTTTATAAAGAAGAAAGAAAATGCTGAGCCACTGACTTGTGGTGCAAACTCAGTCCCACCACAGAGGTCATAGACCTCACATCAGCAATTCGTGCACCATTTTGATAGAGGACAATGGAAATGGATATCTAATCAGATAACATCTGGCAACATTTGAGTTTTCACTCTCCACTGCCTTTTGTCGTTTGGGTTCTTTCGAAATTATTCCTCATTCAGGTTCATTATTAATGTTTGAGCCCCAGCTACAATGCTAGTATCTTTCTCTCCATGCTGAAGAGAGAGTGTTGCTTAGAGAATTTGTTTTCCCGACAGTTGATAGAAGAGCAACCAGAATAATATGAATTAATGACTCTTCACATTTTCCCATCATGTAAACTGGATTCATTATCCCTGAGGGATCTATTTTGGATTCATGCCCTAATAGACTATTTCTGCTAGCTGTTGGTTTTCTAACTTTTAAGAGCTGCTACCTAATGGATGAACAGATACCAATGAATAATATACATTTTTATCTTTAACTTTGGAGCATTTTTGATCGTTCTTGCTAAAAAAGAAAAAATACAATAAACTTTCCTCTTTACAATCAATTCTATTGTTCCTAAGACTATTTGTTTGCGGCAAGAATCATCTTGGAGAAACTATATCTTTTAATATGGTTTGGAAAATGAAATCCAGAAGGAAAGATTGAGGACTTGAACAATGACTGAGGATGCAGAACCACAAACTGGGTCTTATTTACTGAGAGTAACACCTCCCATCTAGGGGATGGGGTATTATTACCGACAGGATGATTTGGACATGGCAATAATCATCCTGTTTCCATATTTCAAGTTTTCTCCCTCTCTGTCCCCTCCTTGCCACCTAAATGTTCATGCTTTATCTAGAGTCATCATGTTCATGTCACATAAAAATATGAGAAAGCAAAAATGTAATCAAAGAGAGACAGAGTCTAGGAGAGGAAGATTCAGAAAGGATATAGAAATTAGTCCTCTCCTATCCATAAATCAAAGCAGATCTGAATTTCTTTCCTCTATCATATGCCTGATTCCTTTGCCACTAAATGATATGATCCCTAACTTATAAGACTCTAAACAGGTGTCCTGAAGCCAGGCTGAGTCACTGAAGCAGAGCTATGGTACCACCCACATCCCTCTCCTTTCCTGGACCACCCACATCTCTCTCCTTCCCTGGACTCCAGCATCTTTTCCCGACTTCTGGGATTGTTGAACAGCTGATGGCTCATAGCTGGTTCTTTCCTGTCAGAGACTGTCCTTAGCCTTCAGTTAAAGAGAGCTACCTCATCCATGCTATGCCATCAGGATGCATTCGAGCACTGGGCAATTTAGAGATGCAAAAGGCTTTACCCTGATTCAATACAGTGGACGAGACCTGAAGGATATGTTGGGGCTTTTTCTGGGAATACCTGAGTCAACCTTTTCCAGTGCACTTTCCCATGAGGGTTGGGTCCCACAGCGCTCACTGTTAAATTCCCATATGCAAAGCATCATCTGAAAGTCTAGCTCCAGAGAAATCTAACCTACAGCAGTCACCACACCTAGACTTTGCAGTGTACCTAGATGAGAATGTGGTTATCTAGCCTTATGGTTTTGATCTCCTAAGACCTGTAAGAATATAGTCCAGAGCCTTCCTGTAAAAAATGGAAATAATAATCCTAACTCATAGAGTTTGTAACGGAATATCCAATGCCTCGTATAAGGCAGTATTCATTACATAGTAGTTTAGTTTTCTAGTAACTATCAGTGAATATCTCATAAATTATATACAAGTTCTGATCAATCAATTACCATACAATGCAAATTTTGTCTCAAACAGGGTTTCTCTGTGTAGCCTTGGCTGTCCTGGAACTCACTGAGAATGCCAGGCTGGCCTCAAACTCAGAGACTCACCTGTCTCTGCCTTCTCGGTGCTGAGATTAAAGGCATGTGCCACCATCACCTGGCACAAAGAAAATTTTAGTATCTTTATTACCCTTAGTTTAATAAAATAGGGAACATTTTTGCATAAATAGACAAGCTTGGTTTTGGTTTTTTAGACTGATCTCACTATGTAGCTCAGGCTGACCCAGAGCTTACTGTGTAACCCAGGCTGTCAGTCTTTCTGCCTCATCTTTCTGAGTGCTGGGATTAAAGGCACAGCACCATGATTAGTGACTATAGAGGTTAATAAAAGATGCATCGTCTGAAATATTAAATAATTCTTCCACAAAACCCTGAGTTTTTCAAACTCAGGTGCAAAATGTTTGAAGACGGCACTTACCATCAATTTCTGACTTCCACAAACACATGTGCACATACATTTCACACATAACATGCACACATGCATCTCCTCCACACACAAAGATCTGAACTTGAGAAGGTAATTAGGTGAGGCCATCTCCTACTTCAATCTTATGTAGGTTCCCTAGCTGTCAGTCTAGAGTCAGTAAGCTCCCACTCCTCCAGGTCAGCTGTTTCTGTGGGTTTCCCCATCATGATCTTGATCCATTTGCTCATATTATCACTCCTTTCTCTCTACAACTGCACTCCAGGCTTCGGCCAAGTACTTAGACAAGCTAAGATTCTTAAAGGATTTCTGTTCCCAGAGGAGCAAAGTATGCAATCATCACTTTTCCAGTATCCCCTCCTAATCGCGAAGCAAGGAGAGCACTTCAATGGACTAGGCCTTGGTATCTTAGCATTAGCCCAGGTCTGACAGTATACATGTTCTCAAAAGTAGCACACCCAGCCATATGTTCTCGCTGGGTTTTGTTTACTTTTGCTCTTTTCTAAACTTCTCTCTGGCTCCCTGTACTACCCTTGGTTACCATAACCACAGTGTGTGGCCTGACTGTGCATCTCCCCTAATCTACCTTCTGGTGTTATGTCAGCTGTGGGTACAGCAAGTGCAGTATTAGGATTACCTCCCAGACATCATCTGAAAGCCGTAGTTTCTCACACAGTGTTCTATCGTTATTTGTCAAGAAGTTACACATGTCGTTTCTCACCCTTACATCCTGTGTGGTAAAACATCGGCCAAAGCATCCATTCACAGCCAAAGCACAGGATTCAGGTATAAGCCTAGTTATACCTCTCATCCAGGGCTGTTCAGAGTCATCTATCCCACATAATCTTTTAATTTTGATTTATTATTGTGATATATATGTATACACGCATACACAGTGTGTGTGTGTGTGTCTGTGTGTGATATGGGACACACACATGGAGATGTGGCGATTAAAGGAAAATTTCATAGGGTCAGTTCCTTCTTTCCATCAGTTTCTCTCTAGGATTCTTTGCCCCTCATGAAACCCTGTGGCATATTGTTTATATTCAGTCTCATGACGCCCTATGTAGTAACTAGAACAAAGTGGTCGCATGGTTCTCTTTCTATTGTTGTGATGACCAGAAGCAACTTGGGGAAGAAAGGATTTATTTGACTTACACTTCCACATCACAGTCCATCACTGAGGGAAATCGGGGCAGGAACTCAAGCAGGAACCGGGAGGCAGGGATTGAAGCTGACACCAAGGAAGAATCCAGCTCCTTAGGGCTTGCTTAGTTCACTTTTGTATAATGCCAGGACCACCTGCCCAGGAATAGCAGCGCCTACAGTGGGCTGGTCCCTACCACGTCAGTCGTTAATGAAGACAATGACTCACAGATTTGCCTACAGACAATCTAATGGAGGCATTTTCCAAATTGAGGTTCCTGTTCCCAGATAATGATAACTTGTGCTGAGTCAACAAATACTGACCAGAATAACTTGTATCTGTTAAACAGGAAAGCTGAGCTTGGAGGGGGCTTCCTCTGCAACAGACACAAAATTCACAGCTTCTTGCTTATATTTTAGTTTCAGCAGTCATGTTCCCAGAAATGTAGTCTACATACTAGCCACAAGGATATCCCTAGAGCATGTTAAAAATTAGGGTTTCTGGATCCACCCTTGAACTCCTAAGTCAGAATATGCATCTTAACAAGAATCCTGGGATTCACATGTACTTGAAAGTTGGGGAAGTGCTGTAATCTTAGGACAGTTGAAGCCTCCAAGGTAAAAGTGTGAAAGAATATTTTTATCTCTGTCACTGCTTCAGGTCTCATCTGTCAAGTCCGTTTACCTTTGAAGAAGTTTCACGTAGATGTGATAATTGCTTTCAAGCTTTTTTCAAAGTTTAACCGTGGTCTAAGTCATTTTTTAGCTTCCAATTTACAAGGATATACATTTCTTTCCCTCCAGCCCAGCTTGTACCCTGCAATCTTTCCCCCCTTACTATTAATCACCTTTTTTCTCTTAAGAAAATTACATTAAAAAATGGGTGTTGGTGGCATACACCTTTAATCACAGGAGGCAAAGGCAGGTGGATCTCTGTGAATTCGAGGCTAGCCTGGTCTACAGAGTGAGTTCTAGGACAGCCACAGCAGTTACACGGAGAAACCCTTTCTCACAAAACGAAAAAGAAAATTACGTTTATTTGTTCATGTACAAATGTGTGGGTCCATGCATGGGGGAGGTCAGAACCTGCTTAGCATGTGTGTAGAGGTCAGAGGGACAGCTTGCTGGAGCTGGTAATGTCCTTCTATCATGTGTGTTCTGGGGATCAAATTCAAGTCATGAGGCTTGGGCTCAAGTATATTTATTCCACACTTTCTTTTGTGTGTGTGTATGGTGTGTGTGTGTGTGTGTGTGTGTGTGTGTATTGTGTATCATGGCATCAGTATGGAGGTCAGATAACAACTTTCAAGAGTTGGCCCTACTTTCCCTCCTTGTTTTTGAGGCAAGGCCCCTCTTAATTTTGCAGGTGCATAGAGTAGGCAGCTAGCCCAGGAACTTCCTGGAAGTTCTCCTTTCTTTGCCTCCTATTTCCCAGAGAAGTGCTGGATTACAGATATGGGTACTACTGCTTTCATTTTAGCATGTGTTCCAGGAATCAAATCCAGACTGCTAGGCTTACATGACGAGTGCTTTTACTCAATGGGCTGTCCATCTTCCTTACCTCTTATAAATCAAACACATCACTTCCAAGCCTTCACCAAATAAGCACATCATGGCGATACTCATTTTTTCAGGAGTTTGGTTGCTGCATTCAATCTTCAGTGAGACCCAGAAGTAAATCTAAGTGCTCACATCAGACATGAGACAGTGAGGACATTCTCCATGTTCATTTGTCGCATTTCATCAAATCATTGGCTCACGGGTGGTGCATGGCCATCTTTGGTGTGAACCAAAGATGAAACATAAGACTGTTCTTCCTTGCTGAACAGTGAGTGGTGGCATAGGACTTCAGTCCCAGCACTTGGGAGGCAGAGGTAGAGGGATCTCTAAGTTTGAGGCTAGCCTGGTCTACAGAGTGAGTTTCAGGACAGCCACAACTATGCAGAGAAACCCTGCCATAGGAAAAACAAACAGAGACTGTACTTCATTATTTGTTTTTCTATTCAGAGGGGGACTCGGGCACATGCTGTTAAGTGTTCCACCTCTAAATTACTTCCCCAGAACTTCATTAAAAAGACATACATGCTAAAGCTCTTGTTCTTGATTTTTGTTTAAAGCCCCGAGTTGTCTTTGGGTGGGAAACAGCGTTAGATCTATGTCCTAGAAGCCAAACGACTGCCCTGGAATGCTGTATGGAAGCTACTCTTGGGCTCATGTTTCCCGTGCTGCCTGATGCGCATTATACACAATGTCTGACTTCTCGCCTACACCCTGCAAGTTTCATTCTCGATTCCCTGCTGCTTCCTCTGTATCTTGCTTGTTTTCACTTTAATGAGGCAAGAAAAGGCAGCTTTGTCTTTACTTCTGGTTGGCAGATTTCATGAATATTCATTGACCACTTCCCCCTTCCAGCTACTGTTTTGCAATTGGTTGTTCTTTGGTTTTGGGTTCTTGCTTGCTTTTCATTTTTAGTTTTCCTGAGACGGTTTCTCAGTGTAGCCTTGGATATCCTCGAACTCACTCTGTAGACCAGGCTGGCTTTCAAGTCAGAGATTCGTCTGCCTCTGCCTCCAGAGTGCTGGGGTTAAAGACTAGCACCTTCACCTCCATCCTTTTTTGTAATTGGTTGATTTTAAGTGAAATCCTAAGTGAAAAATAACTCCCAGTCTTTACTTTAATGTACTTGGTCTCTTAATCTCTGCTGTGTAGGTTCTGAGTCGGTAAAGGCAATTTTCCTAGGTTTTATCGAACTGAGAAGGTACAGGTTGTGTGTGTGTGTGTGTGTGTGTGTGTGTGTGTGTGTGTGAGAGAGAGAGAGAGAGAGAGAGAGAGGCAGGGGAGGGAGGGAGGGAAGGATGGAGAGAGGGAGGGAAGGAAGGATGGAGAGAGGGAGGGAGGAGGGAGGGAGGGAAGGAGAGAGAGAGGCAATTGTAACTGTGACATAAAGCTTGGAGACACTGATTTAGTTATTTGCTCTAATTCACAAGATAGAATTGAATGGAAGAGAGTGAGGAGATTCCAGCTGTTGGATCACTTGGTCCCTTGCATAAGTGGAATTATGTGGCATTTTTGTGCCTGGCTTGCTATAATTATCATAATTATAGCACACTGCTCTTACAGTTGTTTCATAGAAACTGATGGTGGTTGAAAGAAATTCCTTCTAAGGAACTGATGTATTTTTCATTTTAATCTATCAAGTTCTTTTTTTTTATTAATATTTTTTTTATTTTCCATTTTAAATTTAGATAAGAAACAAGGTTGCTTCACAAGTCAGTACGAGGTCCCTCTCCCTTTCCCTTCCCTCCTCCCGTGCCCTCCCCCCATCCCCCCCCTGTTATCCCCTCATTCCCCCAGGGAGGGTGAGGCCCTCCATGGGGGTGTCCATAGTCTGTCATTTCATATAGGGCAGGGCCTAGACCCTTTCCCAAGAGTTCAGGGTGAGAGTGCACCTCACATTGTTCTATGGGAGTCCAGAGACCGTGTGTATACTTGGGATGGGTACTGATCTGCTGTCCAAGGCTCAATAGATTACCTAGGCCTCCTCACTGACACCCAGATTCAGGGGGTCTTGATCAGTCCCATGCTGGATTCCCAGGCTGATGCCTGGGATTTAATCTATCAAGTTCTTAAGAAAAATGTTGCTAAGTCTTAAGCCTGCCTTCCCTGATTTGCTTAAGCCTGAGTGCTGACCAGTGTCTCTGTGGGTATCACTTAAGTTGGCCACGTTTCCTAGACTGGATGATATTGTGTAAGTCTGCCATATCAGCTTCCACAAAGTGTTTGCCACTGCTGTCTAGAAATGCATTCCTTTCCTCCTGCTCTGGAAATCAAGAGACAGCCCTGGGAGGCCCTGCAGATGCAGAGCTGCACAAATGGCAATTTCACTGTTCCCTTCATGGGGTCCATCCTTCAAAAGGAGTCTTGCACTCCCTTCTAAGGCCTGCTTTCTTTTTCCTTTTTTTAAAATTTAACTTAGAATCAAGCTTGCCTCATATGTCAATCCCAGCTCCCTCTGGCTCCCCTTCTCTCCCACCCCCAACAATGTCCCCCAACCCCCTCCCCCTCCTCTCCCCAGGGAGGGTGAAGCCATCCCTGGGGAATCTTCAAAGTCTATTATATCATCCAGGGCAGGGCCTAGGCCCTCCCCCATGCGTTCAGGCTAAGAGAGCATCCCTCCATGTGGAATGGGCTCCCAAAGTCCATATTCCTATGCCAGGGCTAAATACTGATCTACTTACTACCCAAGGCCCCATAGATTGCCGAGGCCTCCTCACTGACACCCAAGTTCAGGGGGTCTGGATCAGTCCCATTCTGGCCTCTAAGCTGTCGGTCTGAGGTCTTGAGCTCCCCCTTATTCAGGTCAGCTGTGTCTCTGGGTCTCACCAGCCTGGTCTTGACCCCTTTGCTCATCACTCCTCCCTCTCTGTCACTGGGTTCCAGGAATTCAGTTTAGTGTTTAGCTGTGGGTGTCTGCCTCTGCTTCCATCAGCCACTGGATGAAGGCTCTAGGATGGCATATAAGGTAGTCGTCAATCACATTATTGGGGAAGGGCATTTAAGGTAGCCTCTCCACTATTGCTTACGTTGCCAGTTGGTGTCATCATTGTAGATCTCTGGAAATCTCACTAGTGCTAGATCTCTCCCCAAACCTATAATGGCTCCCTCTATTATGGCATCTCTCACCCTGTTCTCCTCTATTCATCCCCCAACTCAGTCTTCCTGCACCCCCATGTCCTCCTTTCCCCTCATCCCCTCCCCCTCTCTTTCTCCCAGCTCCCTCTCCCCTCACCCTATGCTTCCAGTCTGCTCAGGAGATGCTGTCCCATTTCCTTTCTCTGTGGTACCATGCATATCTCTCTCAGGATCCTCTCTGTTTCCTAAACTCTCTGGTGGTGGGATTATAGGCTGGCACTCCCCCTGATCCACATCTAAAATCCATAAATGAGTGAGTACATACCATGTTTGTCTTTTTGCCACTGGGTTACCTCACTCTGGATGATTTCTTCTAGTGCCATCCATTTGCCTGTGAATTTCAAGATTCCATTGTTTTTTTTTTTCTGCTGAGTAGTACTCCATTGTGTAAATGTACCAGTTTCTCTATCCACTCTTGATCTGAGGGACATCTATGTTGCTTCCAGGTACTGGCTATTACAAATAACGCTGCTATGAACATAGTGGAACAGATGTCCTTGTTGTATGCATGTGCATCTTTTGGGTATATGCGTAAGAGTGGAATTGCTGCATCTCGTGGTAGACTGATTCCCATTTTCCTGAGGAATCTCCATACTGATTTCCAAAGTTAAGGCCTGCTGTCTTAACTTGCTTGTTAGACAGCTGATCGCTCCTTAGTGAGACTGTTTCTGAGTGCTGGATGTAGCTCCCTGTGTGTCTCCTGATTTGTCTTGGCTGTGGTGACAGATGAGTCTAGGCTGCCTTCCTCCTTGAGTATGGGTGTTGTCACCCTGAAGCAAGACCAGAGGGAATCAAGTATTTTCCAGCTTGCCTCTGGATACAACGTGCTCTTTTGGAACAGGGTAACACTTAGTATTGTCTTTTATCTTTCAGGCAAGATGTAATTAGACTTGCACTGCAATTTACTGAGCGATGCAGGATATGCTATAGAAATGTTCAAGAGCAGGGATGTCTTAAATAGTGATGATTTTCTTCTTCATGTGTTGTAGTGGGACCTGCTCATTTCAGACAAGGTGGAGCAATGAAGAAAGTATGACAATAAACAACACATGCAAAATATCAGTTTATTTGCTGTATTTCTCATTAAACGAAAGCACATGTACATACACATGGATATTGATCATTTGATGGCATGGGTCCTTGAGATATTAATGCTGATCACCTTTGTTTATTTTACGTCTGTGTTTTTCCAATGAAATATTACACACGTGCAAGGAGGATGAGCGTGGGCTTGTGTTTGGGAGCACTCTAAGACAGAACACTGTAAGAGGGACAGACTGGACTCTGACCTTGGATGTGCCAGGAGATCCTTAGGACCTTTGGAGAAGTTACTTGATTACTTCGCTGAAGTTCTCTATATGTAAAACACAATAAGATAGCCAACCATTTATGGAGCATTATTAGGATTAAATGGTAAAGTGTTAACTACTATTTTTGAAAAGAAGCATAATATACATATATAAAGTTAAAAAGAGTTTTTAAAACATAGCCAACATAGGCAAGACAACATTATTATTTTGCTTGCGTTTTACTTCAAGACCTTACCCACTTAACTTTCTGTAGCCCTCTTTAACCTTACACGATTTTGAACCTCACATGATTAACATTATATGGATATTTACTTAACCTTATGTTCGCAAGATTTATTCAAGGTGATTTTAATCCAGGATAACGGATTTTAAATATGTACCAAAGACTGTACCCTTTCAAGTTATTCATCAACTGTGATTGTAAGCGGTATTTCTGTGAATGTTCTTGTGCCTCTTGGTGCTCACACCAAAGCTTGTTTGTATTGTATTTCTTTTAATGGAATATAATTGCTGGTTATGCGCATGTTCTATTAAATGGCTATTTTTTCAAACTGATTGAGCGGGTGCACATGTGCTTGAACCAGGAGTGTGGCAGAGATGACTTTGTGAGGGGAGGTGAACTTGGGGCATTAAACTCTTACTCTGTTACAGTTGCATCTTTGCTTTATGATTGCTTTAAGACACTTTCCTTTAGAGGTCTTTTCCCATCAGAACCTTTTAGAAGTCCAAGTCTTCCCTCCCTCCCTCCCTGCCTGCCTGCCTCTCTCTTTCTTTCCTTCTTTCTTTGTAAATATATGCATATGTCTTTCTCATTTTCTATCCCTCTTGGTGTGCACTGTGATTCATGTGTCAACCTATTCGTGTCTTTTGCCAGTTCTAGTAAAATCTCACCATGCTCCTTTGAATGTCAACTGGCTCTGTAGACCAGGCTGGCCTCCACCTCACAGAGATCCACCTGCCTCTGCCTCCCCACTGCTGAAATTAAAGGCGTGGTTCACCACTTTATTCTTTTATTTCTTTGATAGCTTTCCTGTGTTTTCCTTTTGTTTGGTGTTATGAAGTGAGCTCTGATTTAGCACTGCTTTTAAAAATAGGCTGTATCTTCTACTGCATCTAATAGGAAGCTTATCTTATTAATTGACTTTTAACATTTTTGTGGAGTTAAATAACTTTAATTTTCATTTTCATAAATTACCTTTACTATCCCTTGGAACTACTGAATCACATTTATAGAACCTTTTTATTTGTGATTTAATTTTTTGTATTGCGATAACAGATAATTTTGACCATCTTAAAATCATCTCAGGTTTATAGCAGTGTTGTAGTAAGTGCATTTCTCTTATTGTATAGCCAGTTTCTGGAACTCTTCATTTTGTAAAATCCAAGATGCGTGGCCATTAGTCCCTGCTTTCCTTGCAGCAACACCATGCCTTCTACTCTCTGTCTCTATGAACCTGCTCACTCTGCATCCCTTACATAAATGGAATTATGTCGTATTTTTGTGCCTGGCTTTCTATAATTAGCATAATCAAGGCTTGCTTTTGATGTAGCATATTTTAGACTTTAATTGTTTTTGATATGTCACACACTATTCCATTGCAGTTCCTTTGTGATTTTTAACTACCATATTTATACTTAATCAGTTCAGAGGTGATAGCTTAATTGACATCTGAAGTCCATGGTCATCCAGGTCTGCTGTGTTCTACTGGGTTTTCTTCATGCTGGCTTGTTCCCTGGGATGTTTGTAAATGTGGTTGAACAGACTGAATTTGGTACTTGGAAGTCTTGAAACCTATGTCAAGGAGGATTTTGATTTGCTTGGTCAGCAATTATTAGCTTTCCAGCGTTGATGTCAGTATCAGGTCTGACTGCACCTCAAGATCAGCCTTACCCAGCATTTTTCCTCACCACGGTCTGAGCAGCTGGGTTCAGCTGTTCCTTTGCCTCTACTGTTTTCTCTTTCTGTCACCCTGCTTGTGTTTCCAATCCCTTTCTCCTCTCCCATGCTTCCTCTCTTATGTTCTTTCCACTTTATTAATCAAACTGCTTTGTCTGGCTGCTGGAAATCATTTCCTTGTTTTTCAAATTTTATGTGTAGTGATCTCTTTGAGTCTCTGCCTCCCTACTGCGTGTGTGTGTGTGTGTGTGTGTGTGTGTGATCCTGCTTGTTTTACAGTCTGAAACTTGAATGTCATCTGTATTAGTTACTTTAATGTTACTATGATCATGACACCTGATAGAATTTAAGAAAAAAAGTCTTGTTCTGGCTCATGGTTTTGGAGAGACAAACTTCTACCAACAAGGTCCCTAACAGTTCCAATACCTGATAACACCAGCGGGAGAACAAGCATTCAGAGCACAAGCCTGTGGAGAATGTTTCACAAAATCATCCTTTCTGAGAAAGTCCTAGTTAATATTTCTTCACATATTATTTCTCCTCCAACTTCACTATTTGCTTTTTATAGAATTTATGTTATCTTTGTTGGCATCTTATTGTTATGCTTAATAACTTTGCCTCTTATTTATATTATATGTAATATGTATATAATTACATATTAATATATATATATATTTCCACTTTGAAGATGTCTGTTGCAATTTGGTAATTTCTACAACTTTGAATTCTTGTTCCCCAGGTCACCCCTCCTCTTGTCTTATTGTATGGTAGACCTCTGCAATTTTCTTCGTGCAGTCATGGAACTAGTTTTGTTTTAGTTCAAATCTGTTTGAATCTTCATGGCATTATGCTCTTGACCTACACATTCAATCCCTTGGCAAAACTTTTTTTTTCTTTTTTGAGATGACTTCAAACTTGCTATGTAGTCAAAGATAGTCTAGAACTCTTGACAGTCTTCCCTCTACCTCCCAAATGCCTGGATTACGGGCCTGTACCACCACTTCCAGCTTTATGTGATGTTAGTAACCAAACCAAGGGCTGTGTGCATGCTAGGCCAGCACCCTACTAACTGAGCTGTATTTCCCACTCAGTAATGTGTAGGGTGTGTGTGTGTGTGTGTGTGTGTGTGTGTGTGTGTGTGTGTGTGTGTGTGGTGTGGGTGCGTATTTGGGGGAGAAGCCTGTGTATTGTTCAGAGGTTTTTCTCTCATGAACACAGTTGTTGCTGACTGACTAACAACTCTCTTCCAACCCCACCCCGGGATCTTTTTGTTCCTTCTCTTTGCTAGGACTGCAGGCTTTTTACACAGGTGCTTAGATTTCTATTTGGATTCCATTAATCAGCACATGAAGTCTTGACATATCTGTATAGTGTGTTCTGTTGATTCTTATTCTTGCTTTTTAATATAATTTAATTTTTAATTATGGAAGTCATTTCCCTAGTACTTTGTCTCTAAGAATGTGTAGTCTGAGGACTCATTCCTGATTAGAGGACTTAAGTTTGTTTCTAAAACAAGTGATATTGCTTTAATTTATTGTCTTTGAAATATATATAGTATATTTGGCATGTATAAGGGAATCTTGGAGAGAGTGTGTATCTAGACCTAAAGCCAAAGGGTGAGCATGATTATAGATTGTTTGGGGGAACATTTCACTCTTCTCTCAACATCTAAGTCAGGAAGAAGTTTCTGTGTTCTCCCTTTGCAGGCTGAACTTTTTTTGAATTCCTCAAGGACATAGCCTTTAAGTATCCACTTGTGACATTGTCATTTCTATCCTGACTGACTCATACTTCCTCCCCTACCTCCTCCTTCCCCGAAACCATTAACCAACCCCAAACTCTAATTATTAACAATTAAAACACTTGCACTTTTGACTTGATATTTTGAATTTTCCCTTTATTTTGGCCCTGCATTGTTTTCTTTATAACTTCGTATACCTCTGCTGTCCTTTCTGCTTGTGTTCAGAATGCCTAGGCGTTTAGTCTGGCTTCAGAGTATGGAATCTGCTTTGTTGCTGGGGAGGGCTGTGTGAGCATGTAGAGTGCTGTGGATGCTCAGCAGTGTTGGAGACAGTACTGCACCCTGTTGGGCTTGTAATGAGAGAGCAGGCCCTGCTTGCTCTGTGGAAATTGAAGGGCATTAGTGTTCTCTGACGTACTGAGTCTCTAGGAATAAGTGACAAGGCCATAATAACTCGGTAGGACTCTTGGGACTGCTTTTCTCCCTGAAATGTTGCCTCCATTTTCCTAATTTGATCATTCCCGTTCTTAAGTGGCATTGTCCAGCCTCCATTTAATAATTTCCCAAAGGAAATTCAGTGTTCTTATTGAAGATATTTATAGTGATGTTTGCTGACATTCGTGCTGGCATCTTTTAATTATTCTTTTCATATGTCTTTTTATTCACAAGATTTTAAACCAGGTTCCCAAGTGTGAAAGTTGTACAGCTGTCTGGGACTCATTCTGCTTGCTAAGTGGCTCCCTGCCCCCGGCTGTGAATATCCTGAAGCTTAAATTATGATTTGAGAATACAATATGCAGATAAATTCCATTCATTGTGTTGAAGGTCTGTTTCCAGTGCCACTGAGTGAGAAAATACACAGGCTTTCATTTGTGGGACTATGCAGCTGTGTTATTTTTTTAAGATGCCCAAAAGTATGTTCTGTATGACTATGGACTTTTGCTAGTGTTTAAGACATAATGCAAACCAGGCCATTGGGGTGTACACCTGTAATCCCCACAAGACAACTGTGAGATCTAGGCCAGTCTGGACTACACAGGGTTCTGTCTTCAAGAAGGAAGGGAAGGCAGAAGGAAGGACAGAAACAAATTTTGATAATACTGCCCTGCCTAATATTTATCTTCAGTTAGGGATTACCTGTAAGAAAGGGAAAAAGAGATTGAGGTAGGTTTACACATGCTGCTTGGCAGGTTTTAAAGAGGTAGAGCCATTGTCTGCCCTCTCCAGGTGGAGCTGCTATTCACCCCTTTCTAGGACACCAGCCCACACTCATCCTGCACATAGTGAAACCAGTCTTAGCTAACTTCAAAGAAGACAATGCATTACAAGGCCATAAGGAGACCACAGCCCTTAACGGATAACTGGGTGAGCAGACTTAGACATAGGCAGCACCAGTCACTCCAGGAAGGAGAAAGGAGGAAGGAGGCAGAGACTGCAGATATTTACTTCAACAATTCAGTGTCATATTCTGCCTATTGGGTGAAAAGGTTCAGAGAACTCAATGAAAAGCTCTTTCATATTATGTCCAAGGTTGAAGTAACTCACAGGGGAAATGGTGTTGGGTGTCCAGGAGTGAGACACGGACCTCAGACAACTGAACACGGACAGTCAGTTGTCCACCTCAAACTGCGACTCCAGGAGGGTTAAGGGCAAGGGGGGTTCACCACTAAAACAGGAAACAGCTGCCTGCTCTGTATTTGCTTAATATCAGCAATATAAATATTCCTGGGCTTTCCTAGTAATTTCAAGTGTATTTTCTCCTCCTTTTATCTCTTTCCCTTCAACGCCAGATTGTGCAATTTCCTCTACAGAAGTTTGGATAAGAAAATATTCCCAAAACACTACTTGCCAATGAAAAGCAATAGAAAATCTTGTGTAGAAGACAGTGGAATAGAGACTCTGTTATGCATGATTTCTGTGGTTAGCTGGTTGTGTATTCTGTATAACAGATAGCAGTTTTAAAAGGCCTCAAGATAGGCCTTGATTAGCGAGTGTGAAATGTCTGCAGAGAGAGCTGCCAGCTGCCCCTTTGTGTATCTCTTGTACCTTTTTCTTCAGAGGACGAGCTAAGGCTGGGACAAAGGAAAGCGGTGACTTAATGAATATATTCAAAAGTAGGATGTTTTAAAATTCGGCCTTGTTTTGAATCATTGTAAAGCCAAACCATGAGTGAATGTGCTAACATTAACAGTAAACCTTCCCTTGTATCTATAATCAAGATGCCTTGATTATTCAAAGACTTTGTAGCAAGTTCTTCCTAGAAAAGCATTGTTGATTATTTGAGTGGGGATAAGAAGGTTGCTTGTTCTTTTGTTTAGCACTCATCTTCAGTGTGCCATCCCTGTGTTGGAGATTGTACACACTACACTCACATAGCTCATGGTGTGTTAGGAGGTGGCCCCAGAAGATGTGTACTGACAACTAATTGCTTCTTTGTCATAGTTAAGAACCGGTTTAATCTATCCTGAAGATAACCTAAACTTACCAAAACAGGAAGTCTAGGCTAATTGCCCAAGCCCCCTGCTTTTTAGCTTTTTAGTAGGACTGTGTTATGAAGAATATAATTAATTCCTACGATCTGTAACACTCTATGCCAAGATTTTCAGTATATATTCTATATTCAGAGCTGAAGAATCTTGATGGGAATAAACAAGATAGGATCGTTTGCCTATGAGGACTGCTGAGCAGAAACCCGAGTGCACTGTCTTTGGAGGCCACAGACCCTTCTTGGACGTTCCCTAATTGTTGACCAGGTGACTTACACTTCTGACGTGGCACAGTTTACCATGTGCTCTCTTTGCCTGTGGGTTTATTTTGCATTTGCAGCAAGGAACGTGTTTCATCCAATTAACCCCTGCATCTGGCAAAGCAACCCACAATAAATTCCAACAAACATTCATTGCACTGAATTTTCCCTTGAACTTGTTGGTACATGTTATAGCCCAGACACTTGGAGATCTGAGACAGAGGATTGTTTGAGCCCAGCAGTTCAAGGTTGACTTGGGGAATAAGGAAAAAGTCTCTCTCTCTCTCTCTCTCTCTCTCTCTCTCTCTTTCTCTCTCTCTCTCTCTCTTTCAAGGCTTAACATTGGGATTGTCATCCTACACATCTTTAATATCTACTCTAATTTGAACAAATTCAGAAGCAAGCTTTATGTTTTAAAGAATTATTTCTTTTTAGGTGTGTGTGTTTTGCTTGCATGTATGTATGTCATACACACACACACACACACACACACACACACACGCACACACGCACGCACGCACGCATGCACACACGCACACATTTGCCTAAAAGAATTGCTATTTTACTATACTAAAATTCAAGCTAACACATCCTTGGTAGATGTTTCATACCTCTTTCATACCTGTGATATTTACAAGTTATTGGGGTCTCCAATGCAACTCAGGCTTTACTTTTACAGCTTCACAATGGCCTTACCCCCACTCCCCATAACACATGCTCGACATAACAGTTCTTATTAGCTGTTCAGGAAGATTCCATAGCACCTTTATTGGTATACCTTTAATGACTCTAAATCCAGTACCACATGTACCGACTTGGGGTGAATCCCCTTCCCCTTGAATCACATGTACAGCAGCTTTGATTTCTTGTTGCTTTTTAGGAGTAGAAAATTCCTTAGGCCATTTCAGAAGCTTAGTTGAGTGGGGCCTTCCCCTTGGGGCACCCCTCCCTCCGTTCCAAAGCAGTTGAGGCCTGTCCTCAATCTCTTTGTCTCTTGTAGCACAAGCTTCGACTCCAACAGTAAATTTCCTGGTGCCCCTTTTCTCTTCAAATTGTAAATTTGTATTTCTTTTGCCCCACTTGCCCTTTTCACTGGAGACCTGCATAAGATTGATTATGAGTAGCCACATGACAGAGTCAATGTTGGACTATCCTGAAATTTCTTCTCTCAAAGAAATTAGCCCATTACTATTTAACTTAACCCAGGTAAATTTTGGGGATAAAGGCAAGCAGGAGTCAGGAGAGCGTACTGGGAATGACGTGAGTCTTTTAACTCAAAGTCCATCCTCCATGACATATCTTCAACAAGGTCATATCTCCTAATCCTTCTCAAAGAGTTCCACCAACTGAAGACTATGTATTCAAACACACGAGCCCATGGAGGCCATTATCATTCCAACTACAAGACATATTGCATATTTAGAACCAGTATGGCTGCCATGGTACTTGGTAAACATCATCAAGCATCCCATTTAGAAAGTTATCAATCACTTCCAATCCATGGCCATGTTACTCAATTGTCTTAGTTAGGGTTCTATTGCTGTGAAGAGATACCATGACTACAGCAACTCTTACAAAGAGTTGATTGGAGCTGGCTTATGGTTTCAGAGTCTTAGACCATTATCTTCATGGTGGGAAACATGGCAACATGCAGACAGGCATGTGTGAGATAAGGAACTGAGAGGTCTACATCTTGATCTGTAGGCAGCAATAGGAGACTATGTGCCACACTAGGCATTGCTTAATCATATTAAACTGCAAATCCTGCTCCAACAAGGCTATGCGTACCTCCTAATAGTGCCATTCCCTATGAGTCAAGAATTTGAACACATGAGTCTTTGGACTACATTCCTATCCAAACCACCACATCCCACTAGTTGGCCACCATAGACTTATAGCCATACCATAATGCACAAATACATCTAGTCCAACTTCAAAAGTCCCTGTAATCTATAACAGTCTCATCTCTGCTTAAAAGTCTAAAATTCAAAGTCTCTTCTGAGATTATACAATTTCCTAACTATAATCCCCTCTAAAATTAAAATGAAAAAGTAGATCACATACTTCTAACATATAATGGCATGGGATGTACATTACCATTCCAAAACATGGGAAAGGGAGCATAGTGAGGAAACACTAGACCAAAGCAAGACTGACAATCAGCTGGGAAAACTTCAAAATCTTCATCTCCATGTCTGATGTCAAAATGCTATTTGGATCTCCAACTCCTTTCAGCTTTGTTGACTGCAACATATTTCTTTCTCTTGGGCTGGTTCCACTCCCTGTTAGCAGCTCTCTTCAGTAGGAATCCCACAACTCTGACATCTCCAATATTTTGGGGGTCTTCAAGGCAATCGAGATTTCACCTTCCTGGCTTCACATAATGGTCTCTCTAGATCTCCATGCAAGGATACTCCTGTGACACACCTGGTCTCAGTGGCTTTCCATAGTCAGAGGAAGATTCTATAGCCTCTTTATTTAATCCTTGACTCTAAGCCCGAACTGTGTGACTGAAGCTGCTAGTTCTGTTGGTTGCCAGGGTATATACCATTGTATCTTCTTGTTCAATTATTCACCAGCTTTTTGTTTTTGATGGTTCCCTTTACTGCCTAATCTTGGGTGTCCTGGCACTCACTCTATAGACCATTGTGGTCTCAAACTCAGAGATCTGCCAGCATCTGCCTTCCAAGTGTTTTTAAAGGCATTTAAAAACACCTAGTCCTAAGCATTTCTTTAATTCCTTTTCACTTTTCTTTAATTACTTTTCACAAGTTGGAAGCTTACCTGGGTGGGGTCTTGCCCTGAGGTCACCACAGATTTCTTGATCTGTTTATCTCCTTGAACACAGGATTTAGCTTTATTCCACTTCCTGGTGCCCCTTTTCTCCTCAAATTGTACATTTTGTATTTTTCCTTGAACTTTTTAATTGTATATCTGTGTAAGAATGGCCACTAATAATCACACAACAGAGTCTATACTAGGGTGTTTTAGGATTTCCTCTGCCAATGGAATTAATCCAAATCTCTTCAATTTAGCCTCAGGCAAACTTTTTGGAGAAGTGCAAAAAGCAGCCACCTTTTTTTTTTGCCAAAATATCACAAGAACAGTCTCTAGCTCACATACCAAAATTCTTCTGCCCTGAAACCTTTTGAACTAGGCTGCCACAGTTCAAAACTCTCAGCACCATTGTCTTCCATATTCTTGGCCCAGTAAGCCCCACTTAAAGCATTCTACTGCTTTTCAAATCCAAATTGCCAAAGTCCAAATTTCTGCAAAAAAAAAAAAAAAGCATCATCAGGTCTATCATAGCAATGCCCCACTCCTGGTACCAACTTCTGATTTAGTTTGGGTTTCTTTTGTTGTGAAGGCACACCATGACCATGACAACTCTTATAAAGGAAAACATTTGATTGGGTTGGCTTATTGTTTCAGAGTCTTAGTTCAGTATCTTCATGGTGGGAGGCATGGCAACACGCAGGCAGACATGTTGCTAGACCAGGATCTGAGAGTTCTATATCTTGATCTGTAGGCAGCAGGAGAATGTGTGCCATACTGGTTTAGCTTGAATATGTGAGACCTCAAAGCCCACCTCCACATTGACATACTTCCTCCAAAAAGGCCATACCTTTTGATAGTGCCACTCCTTATGGGTCAAGCATTCAAACCCATGGAGGCCATTCCTGCCATTCCTATTCAAACTGCCACACCATCCACTTAGATCCCAGTAGTGGTCTCAGCTCTCCTGCTTTCCTGGTGCTGTCTCACTATCTCTGAAGAATAAAGTTATAGCTGTTACTTATTAAATTGATCCTTTCCTTTTTTTTTTTTGGTTTTTTGAGACAGGGATTCTCAGTATTATTCTCAGTCCTGGAACTCACTCTGTAGACCAGGCTGGCCTCAAACTCACAGAGATCCGCCTGCCTCTGCCTCCCAAGTGCTGGGATTAAAGGCATGTACCACCAATGCCCTGCTGATCCTTTGCTTTTTTTTTGTAACATCGGATTTGCTAGCATTTTACCAAGTTGTTAGCAACTGTAAGTTTTGTTACTTTTCTATTTTTAAAATATGGTGTGAGGAGGACCATGGTGGGTGAGGAACAAACATGCCCAGCAGACAGAACTTAAGTGGGAAGTTTTATGAGAAAGGGAAGGGAGAGAGAGAGAGAGAGAATGTGTATGAGAGAGATAAAGAAAGAGAAGAAAGAGACAGGAAAACTTCTGTCTGCCCCTTCACCTGCAGGGACAGCAGGAAATGGAGCAGAAATGGTTGGGGTTTTCCTCTTAAAGGGACCTTTGCACCTGCATGCAGCCATTGGTCCCTGGGCTGGCCAGGGTACTGCCTGAGTGCATCCTGCCAGGTGACAGGGGGCAGACTAGCATAATGCCTGAATCCTTTCACCTATTCTTCAACATTAAGAAGAGAGTAACAACGATCCTCCTATCTCTATCTCCCCCAATTCTGGGGTAACAAGTGTGTGCCATCATACCTGGCTTTTAAATAGATGTTCTGGGCCTCAAACTCAGGACCCCATGCTTGTGTGGCAAACGTTTATGAACTGAGCTATCTCTCCAGCTTCAAGAGCACTTTTATAGTACCAAGATCTCTTGAACTTGTATAGAATGCATATGCTCTCCTACAGGATAGGCCTACAGACATGCATGTTAGTGTGCTCTTGGTTGTATGACAGCTATACTACTATACTACCCTCTGGTTGCCCATGGTCCTTTGTCCTGTGGATCACATCATGTATCACTTTGAGGAAGGGCAACGTTGTTGTCCTTTTGTAAGGGAACAGAGTGGCATTAGATGATCTAGGGTGACATGGGGGATGCCTGTCTATAACTGAGCACATCCTTCTCCCTTCCTGTGAGACTGCAAAGGATAGCTCCTGTTTGTGTCTCAGCCCAAGACACAAAGGGATGCAGTAAACAACAGCCACTCTGTGGTTTAAAGTTGGACTTGTGTAGATAAAACAAGGGAAACATCTCTAGAAAACTGGGCCAGAGCTCGTGGCTCAGGGGTAGGGCCTCCATAGGCCTCTTGCTTCAGATTTTAACACCACAGGATCCCGAAACCGTTACTCATTCACTGAAAGCAAAAGATAAAAGGGCCAGTACATAGTCAGCTCCCTTCCTGGCCTGGCTCAGCCGCCCTTCTGCCAGAGGAATTATGAGGTTATAAGAGATACATGTAGAGATAGGTTGGATGAGGGGTGGAAGTGAGGGAGAGGCCAAGACTTTTTGACACCCCTCTCCCCTGCTGAATGAACGAGGGAGCAGATTGTTGATGAAGAACTGAACCCACAAACTGCTGATTTCCCCCCAAGAAATATCTAAGGGAATGACGTTCTAGTTCAAATTTTCCTTGCTCCGTTGTCTTCTTGCTGCCACACTCAGCACTTTCATTGCTCATAGTCCTAGGCTTTGACACCTACTAGTCTGAATAGTTCTTATTTATGCTGCATGCAGCCCGGCTGAGAGTCACTGCCAAAAGAAGTAAATATGAGCGACTCTGGATTTTTCCTTTTGTTTTCCATCTGAAAGCACGAAGTTCTTAAGGGACACGGAAAGTCATTTTCTTGTTCTGTCTCCCTCAAGTCTGTCGTCTGCAACAGATGCCTCCCACTCCCATTTCTCTCTGAGGAAATTCAGTTCCAAGAGGTAACGTCGGTGCCCAGAAAGAAGCAAATCTTTGGTAGCAGATGTATGATGTCTGCAAAACCTGGCTGGAGGAGTGTCATTAGCATGCCTGCATGCATATATGAATTCTGGAAGGTGTGAAGAAGCAGCTAGGAAAGATGTGATATTTTAAGCCTAGGAGCGTGGGTGTGCTGCCATGTTGGCTGAGCTTAAAACTAACCACAGTCTCAAAGCCGTAAACTCATGTGTTCAGTGTGGGAAGATGCATTGCAGAAATAGAGCGAGCCCTGGATTTTGACACACTCTGCTTTTGCTGTTACTTTGGAGCACACGAAGATGCTTATTTATTATACTATGCAGAAAATATGCACTGAGTGAGGTATGGGCTATTGGGAAAATGCCTGTTGCTTGTAGACATAGTATACTATTACTAATTTGTTCTCCCGAAAAGCTTTGGTAGTAATCTTATTTTTATTTAGTCACTCTCAGCAAAATAAAATAGTTTATCCTCCACATCCATGCTAATTGTTTTGGAAAATAGTGCTTTTATACAGTGGGAGTCTTGAAGGCACATATAAAACCACTTTCTATTGCCCGACTCAGCCTACTCTTGAGGGGTTCAGTTGCTCACAATGCAATTTACTGTCTGGTTTTACAATGTTCCTAAACAGCTCATGGCCACTGCACTGCTGATTATTTTACATGTTAAGTTGCCTTTGTGAAAGTGTGACCTGGAACCAAGTTCATTCCATTTTATCCACAACCAGATAGCTTTTTGAAAGCCCATGAAACCTTTGGTTTCTCATGCTGTTTGTTCTGTTTCTCACTTGTTTGGTTTGTGTTTTTTTTTTTCTGGTTTGAAGAATCTGTTCAGTAGCATGTCTGTTAGATCAGCTGGCCCTTGGCACTGTAGTGAATACAAAGTCACTAAAACAGATGGAAAAATTTGATTTTCAGAGAGAAAAGGATTCCATAGCAACATTGGAGTGAAATATACATCTGGTCACATTTACTGCGCCCCTGCTGTTACAAACCAAACATACACATACACATACATGTAAATCTGGAGAGGAGCATTTAAAATACTTGGTGCTCATCTGTTCCCTCAAACTATCTTCTCATTTTGAATGTGTAATAATTTTAAATTTTATTTCAGAGAGAGAGAGAGAGAGAGAGAGAGAAGAATGGGTATATAAGTCAGATAGCTTTTGAAAAGATTTGAAAGTCTTCATTTTATAAGTTAAAACACATTTTAAAATATTTGCCCATACTTCTGTGATTAGAAGCCAATCTTTCAGGCACTGCATTTTCAGACTTAGATTCTATGTTCAGCAGTTGGAAGGGGCATGTGACAGTGTAGTCCTACAAGGCCTAGGCACTGGCAGGAAGCAGCAGTGCTAAATATACCTCTGTGGGATCTAGGCAGAACATCAAAAACCTGGTGAGGATCAAGATAAAAATAATCACCCTGTTAGCCCCCTCTCTCTGGAAAAGAGGCAGGCTCATATAGTGCGTGTGCATATGTCAAGCTCTGTTAAGAGGGTCAATCGAAAAATCAGAAATCAGAAGTGCTTCAAAGACTCAGAATTTTATGAGCACAGACACAACACAGGGGGAAATGCCACAATTTCTTGCACAAAATGGTTGGAAAAAGCTGGGTGGTGGTGGTACAATCCTTTAATCCCAGCACTCGGGAGGCAGAGGCAGGTGGATCTCTGTGAGTTTGAGGCCATCCTGGTCTACAAGAGTGAGTTCCAGGACAGGCTCCAAATCAATACAGAGAAACCCTGTCTCGAAAAACAAAACAAAACAAAGTGCTTGGGAAAAAGCCCTGAAAAATTACCTTCAGATCAAGCATGTAAAGTGATTTAGTTGTGTCCTCCAAACTGAACCACTCCTTCCCAGAGGGAGTCTTAGAAGACACAGAGGCTAATGAAATTTACAAAGCCTAGGAAGCTCAGAAGCCTTCAAAAATCTCCAAACTCCCTTCCCAAGTTTAAAAATGCATGGTGAGTACATAATTCCTCAGGAAGAAGAGGCTCTCTGGAGGAGATATCTGCAAGTTGTTCAGGGAGCCAGAGGGATGTATATTTCATTAGTGGTAACCAAGGATGAGGTGAGCTTTGCAGTGATGCAGATGCCTTTGAGTTCCCAAGAGCTGTAAGCAACCCCTCACCCATGCACCAGTGCTTATCTGTGTAACTTCAATAAGATCTGTGTAGCTTCAATAAAACCCAGACTGGGGGAATCATTTAACCTGTTGTTGGTATCCTATCTGGGATGAATAGATGTGTGCTCATGTCTCTTGGGAAAGGTCATGCAACAGGTGTGTATGAAACAACAGTTGTTTCTGCTTGTTTGTTTTGAATTTAATTCTGATGCTCAAGATAGCTCACCATGTGTATGCAATGTCCCAAAAGTAAAAAAAAAAACAAGTCTGAAATTTGAGTTATTCTTGGCATTTCATAGAAGGTACACTTAACAGGATTTTGAAGACACTGTAGTGTCAGCAAGGCACGAGAAGACCTTCAACTGCTACCCTAAGTGTGCAGTACTTGCATCTTTTTGCACAATTGCTTAATGATGATAGATTGGAATTGTATGTTTTATGGTAATTTCCTCTTCCTTTTCAAGTAATATTCTATTAATTCTGTGAAAAATAATAATGTATTGTATCAGAGTTGCATCTCCCCCAACTCTTCCCAGATCCACCCCCTTTCCCCTACCCACCCAACTTCTTGCTCTCCCTCTCTTCCTCACCTCACCTATCAAGGCCAGTTTGAACCACCCAAATGGTCTTGGGTGTGGTGCCATCCCCTGGAGCATGGACAGCACACCCGAGCAATCACCCTTAAGGAAACCAACTCTCTCTCTCCCACCAGTGATCAGTTGCCAATGGTTCCTCAGCAGGGGTGGGACTTCATACCTACCCCCTGTCCATGCTGATACTGAAATAATTACCCACATTTCTCCCCTTTCAAACCTCTTTGGACAAGTGAGTATGTGATCCCTTATACATGAATAAGCACTGCTGTGACTCTTCTACCAAGTTCCACTTATAACAAATAATCATTTTCTCAAGTGGTTCCCTGGTGGATAAAGGGTACAAATTCCCTTCAGAAAAGAAGTAAGGAAGCTGGAACTTAAAGATAATACTGTTTGGTAAGAATGTTAAGTATGAACAATTCCAATAAATCCTTCAAATCCTGCTTAACTTTGCTTGTGGAGTAGAGTTCCTGTATCCAGCTATGGCTGGATAATGCTATTACTTGCAGTCAATAAATTCATTTTTAAAAACCCCAGCTGTTTGGTTGGTTTAGAAGTGGTTGCTTTAGTGAAAACACCTAACCAGCACTGCATATGCCCAGGATCCTATTTTATTTACATGTTACATTTGTCAGAAAAATTTATTGCAATGAATGAACTAATAGAAGCACATCCTTATTCAGAATTTATTGTATTTTTGCCTTCTGTCGCTGTTCTAGGATTTTATAATGGTCTATTTAATTGCCATGTCTTCTTATGCTCCTCTTGGTTTTGATTTTTTTTCTCAGTGTTCTTGCTTGTGACGATGACCTTGACATTTCAGAGGCATACAGTCAAATATTTTGTCGACTCTCTATTGTGATTTGCCAAATGTTTTTTCTCTGGGTTAGATTTAGAGTTGGGGTGTTGGGGAGAAAGACCATGGAGGTACAATGTTATTTTCATCATGAATCAAGAACGCTCAGGTCCTGCATTTAAGGCACTTAGACTGGGTGGCTCACAACTGCCTGGAAAACCAGCTCCAGAGCATCTCATGCCCGCCTCTGTCCACCTCTGTCCTCATTGGATACTTTCACTTCCTCAAATATGAAGAATGTATACACATGGCATGACAGCCACTTGTTAAGTTGGCCTTCCATTGCAGTGATAAGCACCATGAGCAAGAACAGCTTACACTTCCACATCATAGTTCTTAGTGGAGAGAAGTCGGAGCAGGAACTCAAGATAGGAACCTGGGAGCAGAAACTGCAAGCTGAGACAGTGGAAGAATGTGACTTCCTAGGTTGCTCCTCCTGGCGTCCTTAGTCTGCTTTCTTACATACCTCCAAGACCGCTTGCTGAGGCGTGGCACCACCCACCCTGGTCTGGGACCTTGTATGTGATTTATCGACCATGAACATTCCATACAGACTTGCCTATAGGCAATCCAATGGAGGCATTTTTTTAAAAAATCGGGTTGGACTCCCATAGAACAATGTGAGGTGCACTCTCACCCTGAACTCTTGGGGAAGGGTCTAGGCCCTGCCCTATATGAAATGACAGACTATGGACACCCCCATGGAGGGCCTCACCCTCCCTGGGGAATGAGGGGATAACGGAGGGGGGGGGTTTGGGGGAGGGCACGGGAGGAGGGGAGGGAAAGGGAGAGGGACCTGGAACTGACTTGTGAAGCAACCTTGTTTCTTATCTAAATTTAAACTGGAAAATAAAAAAAAAGAGCAAATCTAAAAAAAAAACCATACCCATACAAATACATGGACATAAATGATCTCAGCAATATTATTCATAGTAATCAGGATTACCAAAGTGAGCATGACTCAAATGAGCATCAACGGATGGATATACAAACATAATATACCCACATAATGTTAGTCATTCACAAAATAGAATGGAATACTGAAACATGCTACAGTGTATATGATATGTTTAACCTTGAAAGCATGGTAATTGAAAGAAGTTTGTCATGGACTGTGGGCACATTCCAAGGGATACAACACTGCCTAGCATGCATTTCATCCCCACCTCTAGGAAGAAAAATACTAATCACAATAATCCCCAGTCTATGTGAAACTGTTGTCTTGAACACTAGCCTTCAAAATATTGTGGTTCCATTTGTAGAATATGGAAGTGGCAAGAATAAGAAAATCCATAGAGATTAATAGTTGCCAAAGACTGAAGATGTGACATAGAAAAGCCAATGAAAGAGGAATAATTTCAAAGGGGTATCAGGCTTCTGTTTTGAGGGATGAAAATAGTTTAAGCTTAGATTGTGATGATGATTGCACAATTCTGTATATATTGAAAACTATATGCTTTAAATGTTTGGATTTTATTGTGTATGAATTATCTCTCAATAAAGATGCTTAAGGAAAAGAAAAGAAAAAAATCGGGTTTCCTCTTAGACTTTTCCCAGATAACTAGCTTGTACCAAGTTGACCAATGAAAAGTGACCAACACACTTCTACTAAGACAGATCTTAAACACCTGGCTAAGCAATCTGTATTGGGTTCCTCCATTGTAAAGAGGCTTCTTCTGCCCTTTCTAAATATCATTGGAAGGAAATCACCATGCAAACTTACATTTGAAAGAAGGAATTGTGCTCCGCCCCTTAAAGGGTATGTTGTCTACATAAATGATCTTAAATACCGCCTAGAAATATACTTAGGTTTTAATCTAATTATACTTCATTTTTGCATGCTAAATTGTTCTAATTTGGATCTTTGAGAGTTATTTCACTTGGCTCTTCAATACCTTTGACATATTCTCATCATCATGTTGGGGGCTTGTTGTTTGTTCAGCAGGTCCTTACTTTCTGAAACTACAAGATGCCCCAGGTTCGTATTGTAGATTTTCTTCTCTAGTGCTAAAATCAATTATGTTTGCAAGGGACATGGCTTCATTTTGTTGGGGAATGGTATTAGAGACTAAAAAAAATTGAAGACGTGAATAATTAACTCTGGACTTATATGACCTGTAAATATTCCTATCTGCAACTTTTATGATTTGAACCTTAAATATACCCTCTTGGAAGTTCCCATATTGAGACCTTATTCCTGAGGGGATGGTGGTCTTGAAAGCAGATGGAAAATTTAGAAAATGGGGTTGGCTTGGAGACAGCAGGTCATTGAAGCCATGCTCTTGATGGAGATATTGCGACCCTGTCCTGTTCTGTTTCTCTCTTTGCTTCCTGGCCATGCTGAGATGAGCAGCATTCCTCTGATGTGTACTTGCTCTGTGATGTACTAACTACCCTACTATCAGGCTAGAAGCCACCTGGTCAAAGGACCATGAACTGAAACCATGGGCCAAAGTAAGCCACCTTCCTCTAAGTTGACTTTTCAAGAATTTCCTTGCAGTAGTGAAAAGCTAATAAGGTAGCTGCATCAGTATTAGACTAAATGTGAATTCATATTAAAGTCTTCAATTCTAATCTATTAGGATATAGATTACTCCAGCATCTTCCCATCCTTATGTGTATAAACGCTGTTTTTCTCACTGGTAAGAAACCTGTCTCCCTCTGTCCATTATCCACTCTCTTAATTGTCCAATTCTGTGACATAGGTAGAGAAGAATCAATTACTGTTTTGCTTTTGTTTCTTATTTTGTGACAAATACCCTGACCCCCCCCAAAAATAACCTGGAAGTGAATAGGGTTTATTTGGTTTACTGTAGCAAATTATAGTCTATCATTTGGGAAGTAAAGACAGGAACTCAAGCAGCTAGTTACATCACATTACACTCCAAAGGGAGAAAAAAATATACACATCCTTGCTTGCTCTCAGCTAACTCTCTCCTCTCTTATACTGTTCAGAACTCTTTGCCTAGGGAACTGTACCACACATAATAGGCTGGGTCTTCCTACATCGATAGTATCATTTGAAAATCAAGAAAATCCCTGACAGCCATACCCAAAGAATAACCTGGTATGGATAATTAATTATTAATACCATTTTCCCTAGGATTCTAGGTTGTTAAAACTAGCTAGCAAAATACTGTTATTCTATATCTGTGGTATGTTGAAATGCTTACATACTGCTTGTTTTGACTTCATTAATTTTCAGTGTTACATAAGGACAACATCCGTTTCTTCTCCCACGTTGCTTCTACATCTGAAATACAAGTAGACTGTTTTTCTTTATAATTTTACATTTTGAGAATGTCACATTATATAGATATCCTCTCCCATCTGTTTTCTTTATCTTAGCAATATGCATTTCAGATGTATCTATATCTGAGGATTGAAAATCCAAGGCTAGATTGGGACACTGAGTGAGACCCTGTCTTAAAAAAAGAGAGAGCCAACAAAATGAAGCAACAACAAAATGAAGAGAAAAAAGAAAAACGAAAGAAAAGAATATTAATGTTTCTCAAGACTTGATAGCTCTTCTTTAAAAAACATTATAAATGTGACATGATTTTTTCAGTTTCCTTATTGTTATTCTCTGAATGTTGATGTCCTCAAAAATTCATATGCTCAAATCCTAAATTCCAGGATAATGGTACCTTTGTGAAGTCATGAAGACAGAGCCCTCATGAATGAGATCATTGCCTTTATAAAAGAGATTCTCAAAATATCCCTTCCCTCTTTGGTCATATTAAGTTGGTGAAAAGATTACTGGATATGAATAAAAATGCTGCCTCTCATCAGATACCTTGGATATCAGCTCTTAGCTGTGGGATTGTCCAGCTTTTAGGATATTTTTATGTATTTTTATTTAATTTAGAAACAATCTTATTTTATATACCAATCCCAGTTCCCTCTTCTTCCCATCCTCCCATGCCCTCCTTTAGCCCCCTGCCTTACCCCCACATCCACTCCCTAGGGAGGGTGAGGCCTTCCATGGGGGATCATCAAAGTCTGTCACATCATTTGGGGCAGAGCCTAGGCCTTCCCCTGTGTATCTAGGCTGACAGAGTATCCCTCCATAGGGAATGGGCTTCCAAAGTCCATTTGTACACTAGGGATAAATACTGGTTCTGCTGTCAGAGGTCCCATAGACTTCCCAAGCCTCCTAACTGATACCTATGTTCAGGAGGTTTGGTTCGGTCCTATGCTAGTTCCCTAGCTGTCCAACTAGGTTTCTTGAGGTCCCACTTGCTCAGGTCAGCTGGTTTTTCCCAGCATGGTCTTGACCCCTTTATTCAGTTATTAAGGTTTTAAGAAGTAAGATTTTGTGTTTTTCAGCTACCCATTTATGTTATTTTGTTATAGCATCTATAATGTGTTAAGACAATGTGCTGGCTAGTTTTTTTTTATCAATTTGACACAAGCTGAAGTCATCTGAGAGGAAGGAACCTCAATTTTTAAAAAATGCCTAAATAAGATCTGAATGTAGGCAAGCCTATAGGGCAGTTTTTAAATTAGTGATTGTTGGGGGAGGGTGCAACCCTTTGTGGGTAGTGTCATCCTTAGGCTGGTGGTCCTGGGTGCTATAAGAAAATAGGCTGTGCAAGCCATGAGGAGTAATCCAGTAAGCAATATTCTCCATGGCCTCTACATTAACTCTGACCTCCAGGTTCTTGCCCAATTTAAATTCTCACCTCAATCAACTGTGATTTGGGATATGTAAGCTCAACAAACCTTTTCCTCTCCAAGTTGCTTGCTTGCTTGCTTTGGTCATAGGATTTTATCACAGCACTGTAAAACCTAACTGAGACAGACATTTACTAACGTATATCTGGGTTTCTTCCAGTGTGGGATAATTGTGAGAAAAAGCTTCTACAAACATTTGTGTAGGTTTTAATGCTGACAAGTTTTCAACGCAATTGGATAAATACCCGGGAGTCTATTTATTTTCAAGGCATATTAGTTAAGGTTTTTCAGAAAAAACCAGGACCATGTATTAAGAAATTTATTGTAAAAGAGTTGGCTTATGAAGGCTGGCAACTCCCAAGACCTGTAGGAGGAAGCTTTGAGCTGCACCCAGGGAACTGATTTATTTTCAGTATTAATGTGGATGCCTGAGAACCAGAGAGCTGATGGTGTGCCTTCATTCCAAAAGCTGACACTCTTAAAACCCAGAAAGAACCATTGTCTAAAAGCATGCATATTCACACACACACACACACACACACACACACACACACACACACACACACACACACTCCCATGTTCCAATTCAAAGGCTGTCAGGAAGAATTCTCCCTTATCTGGAGGTAGTGGAGAGGGTCAGTCTGATCATCTTCTTTGTTCATTTCTGGGTTTCATCTGCTCAGTGAAGTCTATCACATTTCAGTGGCCTATTACACGAACTCTTTCCTTTCAGCCTGGTCCTACAACTGCCTTGCCCCAAATGAACACACAGACACTATATTAATTATGAAATTGTTAGTCAATGGCTAGGACTTCTTATTGGCTAGCTCTGCCTTAATTATTAACCCATTTCTATTAATCTATGTATTTCCATGTGGTCTTGGCTTCCTGAAGAACACCCTTCACGTTCTCTTTTCCTGGGCTCTACATGACGACTCCTGTCTGCTTCTACTTCCCATAATTCTCCTCATCTCCTCGTCCCACCTACCATCCTACCTTATTGGCTGATGGTGTTTTATTCATCAACCAATAAGAGAAACATATACATTAGGACTTTCCCCATCATCTCCTCTTTTCTGTCTAAATAAAAATAAAGGTTTTAACTTTAACATAGTGAAATTATATATAACAAAAAAGTTATTAAACATGAACTATAATTACAATATTTAGTCCATTAATGTTTGTCAAAATTTATAGAATGTATCTTATCATCTGTCCTATCTTTGTGAGTCTAAAGTTTTATATGTAACTTATCTATTATCATAACTAAGGATAACTATAACCAAAACTGTCTTCAACTTCAGCAAAGACCACAGAAGGATAATATATAAACTTTAGAATTGACAGAGACATCTCATTACCTGGACAGTCATCCAAAGTTCTTCTGTAATGTTGGGGCATCCATCTTTAGCCTATAGGCCTAGTGTGTCTGGCAGACTTCTCAACGAAGCAGGAAATTTAAAACTGTCCCACCTGTATTGGCAGTTTGTCATCCCTTTTTCTTTGTGTCCTGAAGAATGTCTGGCAGACTCTCCCATGAAGCAGGAACCCTGAGACTGTCCCTCTTGTTTTTTTCAAGTTCAGCAGTCACTTTCCTGTGGGTCCTGTATGTCTAGTTTGGACAGCATACAGTTAAACAGCCCAGGCAACAGCAGTTTCTTGCCCAAAATGGCTAGTCTCACCATATTGAAAGCAACTCTATAAGGCGTTTCTTCAATGCCCATCTTCCTCTTTGACATAATTGGTGTTGCCAGGAGCAATTGTGTCTCATAGTCATGAAAAACCCTAAACCATTTTAAATGCTGTATTCTGAAGATCTTTGAAAGGTTTGAAGACTACCCATCTCAAATACATCTCTGTATATCTAGAAAACCTAACTATAAGTTTTGACTATTATAGGTGACTTTATATAATCTGTATTTAGTTACATATTACATTTTCTAAAGGTAGTGGAGAAGGTTAGTATGATCATCTTCTTTGTTCATTTCTGGGTTTCAACTGCTCAGTGAAGTCTACCACACTTCAGTGGACAATCTTTAAATAACACTTGACCAAATACCTGGGCATCCATGGTTCATTCAAGTAAATGGATGAAGTCAGCTATTACACACAACAAGAATATGTTTAAGTTTGTAAGAGACTGCCATATGATGGCATCTTCACCAGAATTTGGTGTTGTCAGGTGTTTGGAGTTAGGCTTTCAAATAGGCATATACAATCTCTTCCTGTTGTTCCCTTGAAGTTCCCTAATAATGAATGGTACTGAGTATCTTAGCACAAACTTAATTTCCACTTGTAGATCTTTTATGAGGTCAAAACTTTTGCCAAACATATGACTTACAGTTTTCTTACTCTGTAGACTGCCTTTTTACTTTCTTTCCCCCTTACTTTGTTTATTGTTGAAAGCATGCCAATAAGCTCAGGTAAATTTCCTTGGAGCCATTAATCTAGCTTGGAATTCATTGTATCATCTGATTCCATTTAGATGGTTATAGAGATTTTTAGTTCCGCCAAGGCCTCTCATTCTCTATTGTTCTGAATTATTACGCTTCACCCATTAAAAATTATTTTATTTCACATTCCTTTACACATTTCTACAAATCTCTCATCCCAGAAATATACTTCTGAAATTATTTGTATATCCCCAGAATCTTATATATTAATCTTTCCAAAAAACAGTTGTAATCATACCATTTTTTACTTTTTAAAATACTTTATAATGTGGAATAAACTCAAAATCATGTTGAGTGAAGGAAGCCAGACACATGACATATTGTGTGAGTGCATTTTTATAAAGTTCAAGAATAGAAAATAAATCTGTGAGAGTGAAATTCAGAATGCTTGTCTCTGCTGGAGGATAGAAGTGGAAATTTGAATGAACACATAGGAACATTGTAAAGGAATGGAAATATTCCTTACCTTGGGTGCAGGCATTTGTCACAACCCATCCCACTAGACACGGAATACCTCTTCATTTTCCTATTTAGAATTATAGTTTTTTAAAATTTTATTATTTTGTGTGTGTGAATGCTTTGCCTGCATGCATGTCTGTGTAGCACCTGAGGAGGTGGAGAGCCTCCATGTGGATGCTGGGATTTGAACCTAGGTCCTTCCCAAGGACAACAAGTACTCTCAACCATTGAGCCAATTCTCCAGCCCCCACAGGACTTTAAGTTTTGAAAAGTGAAGAAATAAAACAAAAGTTTTGAGCTGCTATTGTCCTCACCTCAAACTTGTTACCACACACTTTGGAAACCTGACTTTTCTGAATTGAAATGGAGGAGGAATGAACTGGGGTGATGGGGGCAGTAGGGGGGAAGGATTGGGAGGAGAGGAAGGAGAAATTGAGGCTGAGATAGAAAGCATAAAACAAACAAATAAGTTTATTAAGGAGAGAGAGAGAGAGAACCTGACATCTTTCCAATTTTCTAATTTCCCTTCTTGCTCTGTGCTCCAGCAAAATGAATCTCTCCATCTCCCTTTCCAACCCTCATCCCCTCATCTATACATCTCTTAGGATGGCAAAGGTTTTCCCATCTCTCATCTACAGTAACCATGCATCAGGATCCTTCCTTAAATTCTGTATCAGAAACAGTATCTTTCAGTTCCCCTGATACAATCTACAGTCTGCATCCTACTTAGAATGCTGGAATAAATTTATAATGAATTCGGCCAAATATGACAGCAGATGAGGATACCATTGGTGATTTTCAGCAAAGTCCTGAGCTTATAAATATAACTATGCAAATCTGAGCAACATGACTGGCTTTGTAATAATTTCAAAATCTTTCCTTTTTAGTGTTTTAAGTTATTTCTTTCCTCATTATAACTTCTGGAGGAGGTGGTGTGATGTCCTCATCTGAAAATGCCTCAGATTTTGTCTTCAGGAAGAACTCCCTACCTAGACTTCTGGAATGTTGGTTTATACAGAGGTTTGTTTTCCTAATAGTGTTAACAAACTCTCCCTGACAGGAGGGAAGGACTTCCAGTGTTCAGAGAGTCAAGACAGGCTGAAGCAAGCCAAACCAGCAGTCAGGCTGCTGTGAACGAGAAAGTCTGGCTCAGAGAGAGGAAAGCTCTCAGGAGGGACCAGGTGCATCATGGATCATGGCATCTGTGTACAATGCCAACTAGATGCCACCTGACCTTGGAAAGCTTCTGTGAAAAATATCAGTTGAACACCTATATCTCTCCACTCTTCTTTTAAAAAGAGGAAATCCTTTGTATAAGAATGCTGGAACTGTGAAGGAAGCTTTTAAACCCCTAGAAAATGTAGCCAAAGATTGGTTTAGTGAGATTTTATTTATTAATAGGCTTTGTTTTTGTTTTCTGAGTGTTTACAACCTGTATGAATTACAGAATGTCCCTGCTTTTCCCACCTTTTCAAGAGGGTGGGAAACTCAGAGAGCCTATATAGTAAAGTCTAATATTTTTCCCTCCTCACATAGGCCACCCTATCCTAGCAGAGAGGGGAACCTAACCAGGAAAATTGTAATGTTCTGTTCAAAATTTCAGATAATTGCTAGGGTGGATTGAATAAAAATGGCCCCCATAGGCCCTTTGGGGGTGGCACTATTAGGAACTGTGTGGAGTAGGTGTGACTTTGTTGGAAGAAGTATGTCATTGGGGATGAGTTTTGAGGTCTAAGATGCCCAAGCCAGGCCCAATGTCTCATCTCTCTTCCTGCTGCCTGTGGATCTGGATATAGAACTTTCAGCTACCTCTCCAGCACCATGTCTGCTTGTGTGCTGCTAATGGGCAAAACCTCTGAACTGTAGCAAGCCTCAACTCAGTATTTCCTTAAAAGATTTGCTGTGGTTATGTTATCTCTTTACAGTGATAGAGACCCTAACTAAGACAACTGCTTAGGTTAGAGTGTGTAGGTGTTTTTATTCAATAGATGAAGTGTACTTACTGAAGGCAGAAGGGAGAAGTCTGAGTCTCTTCCAGCCCCACAATGGTATATCTAAGGTAAACAAAGATTTTTTTTTAAGTTCAAATGAAGGGAGATGAGAGCTTCTATTTTTGCCTCTCAGTGGGGTGGTGGTAGCAGAGTATGCTTTTAATCCCAGCACTTGGGAGGCAGAGGCAGGTAGATCTCTGAGTTCCAGGTCAGCCTGGTCTCCAGAGTGAGTTCCAGGATAACCAGGGCAATACAGAGAAACCCTGTCTCAAACAAACAAACAAACAAACAAGCAAACAAACAAAACAACAAGATCTTCAGCCTCTCATTTTCCTGCCATGATATTTTAGTTTTTCCTGGCTTTATAACAGAATATCACATACTGGGTAGCTTATATGCCGAGCATTTTATTTACAAGATCCAAGTGCCATCCGTCAGCTTTAGTGTCCTGGTTTGCAGATGGCTGCCTTCTAGATGTATCCGCTCATGGCAGAGAGAGTGGAGGGAAACAGGAATCAGGTTTCCTAGTCTATAAAGGCTCTAATCCCATCATGTGGGCCACACCCTCCTGACAGGATTACTTCCCAGAAGGCCAGTCTCTGAGGTCCATAGATGGTTGGTTTTCAGCACATGAATGTGGAAGTACACGAAGTTTCCATTCCGAAGAGGTCAAAACACGTGTGTGGCGGGAGTTTCAGGGTCCACTTTGATCATTTCCTCTCCGGGAACACATAGTTTCTAAGGAGTTCTGATTCTCATGACTGTACATATAAATTATATCATAACCTAAGTCAAGCCTTGTGACTCTTCTTTGGCCTATATAGTTTTATCTTAAACTGTCTTTTTAGACCATAGTCAAATATATTTTGTTTGAGGCCATTTGAGCGAAGAACATGTATCATTTTTCTTCTCAAAGTTGGGTCTCTAGCTGATTATTTCTAAACCACACACACAGTTCTCACTACCTTTTTATTTATACAGTAATAAGTGTGTTCTTGAAAATTATCAAAATTTAAGTAGGATTGCTCTCATTGCCTCTGTGGCCCCTTTCTTCCCGAGGCTACAAGCTCTAATTTGCATCTCCCCTCCCAATCTTCTTTATCTCCGCATGCATTTGCATCAGTAAAGGTTTATTATCTCTTTGTTCTTTAATATGCATTTTAGAATCAGCCAGGTATTTGTAGAGTGTTATGTCATTTGAATGTGCATTTTAAAATTGATTGTTATCGGTGTTGCAGAAATGAAATCACTTTTTAAATTTTCTTAGAGCCAACAAAATTTCTGAGATCTAGATGAATTCTGTCAATATGCCTGTAGATACTTTATTTGTCTTTGTAGCAAATGTTAGTGTGTGTAAATATTGCTGCTTTGAGCTTTTCATTCTATTAATTCTGGTTTTAACCCCATTTCTTTTTTTCGTATTCTCTCTCTCTCTCTCTCTTTTAAAATTTAAGTTTGAAACAAGCATGTTTCACATGTCAATCCCAGCTCCCTCTCCCTCCCCTCCTCTCCTGACCTCCCCACCAGGTGCCCCAGCCCCCCACCCAATCTCCACTCAGATCCCCAGGGAGGAAGAGGTCCTCCATGGTGGATCTCCAGTGACTATCATTTCATCCAGGGCAGGGCCTAGACCCTCCCTCAAGAGTCCCGGCTGAAAGAGCATCCCATATTGTGGGATTAACCCCATTTCTTAAATTTGACTTCTAGTATTCTTGTAGAATGGTAATTAAGGATGCCTTTGTCCTCAATTAATTAAAGACAGGGTTAATTAATTGCTGAGGTTGGCCTAGAACTCCAGACAGTAGTGTCTCACCATCATGCCCTGGTATTACAGGTACTGACCTCTACACCAGATATGATATTAATTTAAAATGCAACAACTACAAACTGTCACTGTATACTGCAGTGTTTTCTGTAGATACTTTATGAACTCTTTTAAAGAGGGTTTTTATCTCTAGTTTTCTAAGAGCATTATCTTGAACAATGTTGAATTTTATTGAATATTTTCTATGCCTAATGAGATGAACATATCGTTTTCCTCATTTAATTGGTGTGCTAAATTGCCTTAATATATTTTTTTAATATTGAAACATTTATATTTTTCTTGGGAACCTCAGCTGATATCTATACTTTTTAATGCACTGTCATATATTTCACTCAATAATACATAGTGGAAATCAATGAAAATGTTGATTTTCAAGAAAAATTTAATCAACAAGTATGAAATTTTACAAAGTGTGTAAAATATTTAGAGATGTAGATTTTTATAGTTGGATTTGAAGTTAATATCAGTAATTTAAGCTCAATAATTATGATTCATTTTTAGGATTGTGTAATATAAATGGCTTTGGGAAAAATGTACAGGAGAGGAAACCAAAACCTATGTGTATCGTATGACAGCATAATATCATACATTAAAATGGAGTTATGGGAGAGACTTGATAGCAAGTATCTGCAGTTTTATAATTTGAACACATGGGACATGTTATTTCCTAAAGTTAGAATGTTAGGAAAGGAACAGGCTTTCCACCAATAGGTAACAAAAGCTATTTTTTCAGTAGAAGCTAATTGCCATGATATTATTGTACATATTTACATATTTACTTTCATTTATAGTTCTAATATTGGGCCATCAACTTTGACTTTGAAACAGAACCCTGCTCAGTAGCTCTTTGGTTGGATTGTGCATAAAATTTATATGCATGCTACTCACTAGAGATCAGGTAATTAAGATGCTCTTAATATTGCAGAAGAAACAATGCAGTCTTCATTATCTTAACAGACAGGTGGGCTCTAGAGATTTGACTGTAAGATGTCATCTTTGCTTGTAAGTTAGCAAAATTTATAACTTTGACTTGTGGGCAACCTAAATTTGTAAGCCTTTGATGACTTGTGCAGAAATAGTCTTGAGTCAATTCCTAGAAAGCAGAACATTCTTCAAAATAATGGCACTAATCCATATTTAGGGTGGCTTTGTTATTAGTGTCACTCCAGCACTAACGATGCCACAGCCAGTCGTGAGTGGTCTTTTAATCTCTGCTTTGAGGGATCCCTCGGGCAGTGTCGGGATGAGGACACAGCTGTTTGTGCTTGCTGTAAGTGTGCTCTGGGAACCTCACTCTGGGAGATTAATGAGTCTGTGCAGTCCACGTAATTGCATCACAGTGTTTGTGCTGGAAATACAAAGAGACAAATATTTTCTTTTGTTAAACATATATTTCATTTTGTTCTAAAAATACTCTTCACTGGCTGATGGAAAGCCAAAGGGATTCAGTATGACTTGTGACTTACACTACAATCTACAATCATAATTACCATTTTACCTTAATAAATCTTCAGTTAATTATTTAAGCCAGTCACAGTATTGGTCAGTTCAGTACATCCCGCTATGATGGTCAGCCTTCATTGTCAACTTGCCTGGGTTTAGAATTATCTAGGATATTGATGAGACACGCCTCTGGGTATGTCTGTGAGGATGTATCCAGAAAGGATAATTATCCCTAGCAGTGGAGGAAATAGTCAGCCTTGGTGTGGACAGCACCATACTGGGGCTGAGGGCTCGGAAAAATAGTGGGGGAGGGGAGGGGTGAGATTGGGCTCTGGAGGCAAAATCCAATGTAGTTCCAGATCCCTTTTCCTTGTTGTCAGAGCCAACATGAAACAAACTGTTTTCCTCCACCACACACTGCAGGTGCTACATGTTCTGTCCAACTACGTGGACCCCAAACTCGTGGGCCAATCACTCTGAAACCACGAGACAAATATATCTTTCCTGACTCAAGCAGTTGTTTTATTCAAGTCTCAATAGCAACAAAACAGTAACTAAATACACTTTCCTTAGGTTCAAACTTTTTTCTGAGTTATCAGAAATGGAAATGGACCACATAAGAGGTCATAACTTATTTCAGTTCCAAAGTCAATAAAAAAAATTGCATGCTCAGCAGAGAAAGCTTTGGTCCAGTCAATCCAACATGGTTGTGGTTTTGTGGATCCACTCGTGTTGCCCTTTGCCCCCCCCCATTTCAGTGATGGAGTTAGTGTCTTTTATCAGAGTCCTCAATATCCCATTTCCCTGGAGGGAAGACTGTGGCTCCTGAAAGCAGGGAGGATGGTACTTATCCCCACAATTGCACACACGATCAGTGTTTTTATAAAGCATCTGTTCTGTGCCAGGGAAATATTGGAGAATAAAGAAAATGGATGCACTCCTGAATTCAGCACATGTCTTACTTGGCAGGGAGAGTGTTCCTTAACCAGTAGGCAACCCGTTTTGGGTACCCTGTGAAGAGAAATGCTGTCAGCTGAAGTATGACAAGCCATTTGCTGGAAGGTGATCTGATTTCAGAGTTAAGTTGTAGAGGAATTGAAGGAAAACCTGAGGAAGGGAGGGAAGAGCAAAGGAGACAGGGTGGCTGGAGAAAGGAAGAAGGGAAGGATGGAGGGAGAGATGACACACCCTGTGACACAGCAAAATTTTCCTAAATCTTTACAGCTCACATATTGCTTGACTGCCATGTTTTCCTTCGTAATTCTGAATCTACAAAATGCCCTAAAAATCAAGCCCAAGGAGACTGTCATGAATTACCCTAAAACCTTTTAAAGTGCTATTTTTTTCGTTGATTCTCTTAAGCCAGAGAATCCTCTTCCTTAATGTGCTTCTCTTATCCTATCAACCCCTAAATTAAATCTTTATAAAGTTCCTGTTCCCAACCTAAGCATTACACATTCTCCTTGATGGCCAGATAAGGCTAATTCCCTATTGCTTCCTTGGGATCCTAGCCCAGCCCTAACAGAGCTCGTCTTTGTCAGAATGGCTTACTCTTGCCCTGTTAGCTCTTCCCCTCTGGAATTTTCTTACATACAACATATATTCACATACCTCTCTCCCCCCACCGTCTTTCTCTCTCTCACACAGGCCATGCCTGTGAAGCATTATTTTTCAAGTCTGTCTTTCTCTGATCATCCTTATTCTTGGCACCTTCCATCAGGGACACACATCTGAGCCTAAGAAGCACTGTCACAGACTTTATTTCATGTATGTATGTATGTATGTATGTATGTATGCATGCATGTACGCACGTACGTATAATTGAGTGCTGGCTCCTCACTGATTTGTGTTCAAGGAGAACAAAGATGAATATAAAATGCTTCTCCCAACCTTACAGAGCACAGTCCTGGTGAGATGGGATTGGGGTATGCACACAGTATGGGGATGTGGTTTTCCACAGGGCAGAGTGGGGATCCAGAGGACTTGCTCAGCTCAACCAAATGGAGAGCTCTAGGGAACAAGGGGAGTGTCCTGCACTGCCTGCTTTCCTCAGGTTTGAAAAGGCTCAGAACTCCCTGTCAGGCCCCATTCTGACAAAGTGGATCTGGTTTAAAGAAAGCCCTTATGGTGGTGAAAGTTGGGATCTTTTTAACTCGGAAGCTGCTTCTGCAGCTCAGGATCTGTCAGGACTTGAGATCAGACCATTAGTTACTAAATAAAATCATTAGCAGGTTTTTTTGGTTTGTCTCCGCAGGAGATATTTATCTTTCTATACTTTGAGATAGAAGCCAGTGTTTTATTTTCTCAGAATTTTCTTTCTCGGGACTTAGGGAACTGGAGAGAATGGGGTTTGAACTACTTGTCTGGTGGCTGTGATGTGTTTTCCAAAAATCTCGTCTCTCCCTAAAATGTGTTGTAAATTTTGTAGAGTGGCAAGGTCTAATGGGCATATAATTTGAGCCATGTATGAAGTTTACAATTTCTGATAATCATGATATTTTTTAAAGCAAAGGGAAATGAATTAAGTCAGTAAACATAGAGCACAATCATTTTCCCATGCAATGATTAATGTTAAACAATGAGATATGTCACTTCTTTTCCCTCACTAATTTTTAAAAAAATTCAACCAGTCTATACTCATACAATACAGTGCCTTGTAGACTGGCCACACTGTTATGTGCTTGTTGGCTACAGGCTGCTGGGCTGGACAGCTCTTGACATGTAAGGGCCTGTCTGGCCTCTCCTTTGAGTCACACTGTGTCTTAACAAACCTCATCCAGTATACTGGGTGGAAGAACACCACTGCTGTATGAGAAGATGACAAGACCACATTTGGTCTTCTATTTACAACCAAGCAGGAGGGGGGAAGAAAGAATATTTGTCTTAAAATAAGTATGATTATTATTATTTTTTAAAAATAACCTAGTAAAACTGACCAGCTAATTAACTGTGTTGTGAGTACAGTTGAGGGTTAATATGTTATGACAAAATCATCTATACAGTGTTGTTTACTGTTAAGGGAAACCTATACTAGATAATATTACTTCTCTATGGGAAAATCATCATAAAGTTCATGACTGTGTCTTACTGTTACTTTTCTGGCTCTTCTCTGGAATTTTCCGATACACATAGTCACACAATGTATTGTGAGAACACTACTTCAGAGCTAGGGAAACGGCTCAACAGTAAAGTATTGCCACAAAAGCTCGAGGACCTGAGTTTAGTCTTCAGCACCCTTGTAAAAGCCAACGCACCCTTGTGCATGCCTGCAATCTCAGCACTGGGGCTGCAGTCAAAGAAATCTCCTGAGGGCTTCCTGAGCAGGTCGTTCAGCTAAATCCACAAGCTCCAGATTTGTTGAGAGACACTGGATCAAAAAGTAAGGGGGGACTGATAGAAGACACCGCATTTCCAACGCTTTGACCTCTGGTCTCCACATGGATGCACATACATGTACATATGCATTCACATACCAGGCACACTTGTAAGTTCACCACACACACACACACACACACACACTACACACTCGAGCACTGGAGGTAGAGCCTCAAATATTTGTCTTATTTCTGCCATTTGTTAAATTTAGTTTGCTAGCTTGCTTCTTTACTTGCTGACCCCCTGCCCCCATCTCTCTTACAGTCATCCTTTCTTTGGGACAGAGACTCACTCCATAGCCCAGGCTGACCACAAACTCCTAGTGATCCTCCTTGGTCTCTTGAGTGATGGAAATTCAGGTGTGAGATACCATGCCCAGGATAAATTTAGGTTTTTAAGTGAGTAAACAAGTTAATTTGTGAAGCCTTCAGTTTTCTTATCTGCAAAATGGAGAGATTGGACCTCAGACTTCTAAGTCTCTCCCATTCCTCCTAAATTGTTTTGACACTGCCTCTTAAATAAATCTTCACCACCTGCCAACTGCTTACTTCAAGGCTTTGTAAGTTTGCCTTGACTACCAGAGCCAGTATCCTTAGCAACTTCTCAAATATATCCTGTTCATAAGCTTCAAAGAAACATTTCTAAATAGAACTTAGATCATCCATGGTTAGTATCCATAGTGGCTCTAACAGCTCACAGTAGCTGGCGTGGCTTATTTTTGTTTTCAAATCTTGGACTCCATCATTTACACTCCTTTCTGTGGCTTTATAACTGTGCCCCTTCCTGGGGGACAGCTTGGCTTTTAAGATTGCCTTAAATTGGCCATTGGTAACCCAGAGCCGGATTAGAAAGCAGGGTGTGTGGGTGAAACCTGTAAGCCCATGCTGGAGAGTCAGAAATGAGGATACTGGGGTTGATGGCCATCCAGCCTAGCTGAAACAGGAGGCTGCAAGTTAATCAGAGACCTTGGCTCAAACACAAAGGTTGGGCAAGTGAGTGAGGCAAGCAGGCAAATGTACCCGCAGACACACATGCACATACCACAGGCACACATGTTACCGTCGGATTCTGCATGTGTGGGAGAGCAGAGACATAAGTGAAATTCGTGTTTAGACTTGTTTCTATCTCTAAATATCTCATACTGAAAAATCTAAAAGTGTCTAAAATTTGGAAGACTTCTTTTCCTAAACATTTTAGATAACCTATACTATAAAGAGTAAAATGATCAGTTTTCTTATTTGAATTCAATCCTCACTCCATTTTTTTACCTATAGGGATTAAATCTGTCAGGGGTTCACATTTTCACCCTGCATTCAGTAGGTCCTGCTAAAAATCCCATGGACTGCTGGGCGGTGGTGGTATAAGCCTTTAATCCCAGCACTCAGGAGGCAGAGGCAGGCGGATTTCTGTGAGTTCGAGGCCAGGCTGGACCGACAGCCTCCAAAACAATACAGAGAAACCCTGTCTCGTAAAACCAAAAAAAAAAAAAAAAGTCCCATGTGCTAATCTATGGGACCAGTGATAAGTCATTAGAAGTTGGTTTAACACTAAATCAGCATAGCAGAATAATAGTAGTAGGTTCTTCTCTAGGGCCTAGGACCTGTCTAGTCACAGGTTCTTGGCCCAAATAATGATGCCAGGTATGGGTTTCAACTTGTGGGGCAGATCTTAAATCTAATCAGATTAATGCATTTCTCAGCCCACAGAGCTCCACAGTCAGTCAAAACGTTGAGAGTAAGAGACCATGGAAGTCTCCGTCATCCTCCTATGGCTCGGGGATTGTCACAGCAGAGGTATAGAATGATTGTAAGAGCCAGGGGTTTGGGGATGACTACAGCGAAAGTATTTCCTGGACACGCCAAAGCAGTTTCACATGTGACATCACAGCAGTTGTGCAAGACCTGCATACACTCAAATCGTACAAAATCCCAGTGTGGAGTGGGGAAGAGGCCACCAAGTCCTACCCCTATGCGAGGGGCTGTTGGCAACTGATAGCTGGAGCCAGAGTCAGTTTTCTTTAACGTGTGTGACCCCTGGGAGGTTAATCACGTTCAGTGGAAGGCCACACATTAAAAGGCATATGGGCAGCACAAATTGTACTTGATGGTTTTAGAAGATTTTTTTTAAAGCAAGTTTGGCTAGAGAGAGAGGTCGGCAGTAAAGAGCTCTTGCTACTCTTACAGAGGACCCAGCTTTGTTTCCCAGAAACCACACTGCAGCTCGTAACAATCTGCAACTGCAGTACCAGGGGGATATCATACTCTCTTCTGATCTCCTTAGGCAGCAGGCATCCAAGTGGTATGTAGATACCCTTGCAAGCAAAACACCCATACACATAATGATTAAAAAATAAAAGGAGAGCACAAAGTTGGATGGGTAGGAAAGAGAGGGAGGAGTTGGGGGAGGGGAGTGAGCATGAACTATAAAATTATTTTAAAAAGTCTCATGGATTGAGTCTAAATCTCTTGCCTGTGAAGTCAGCAAGCCTTCCATATTGGCCTCCCCCTCAGCTTTATCCTTGATTTCATATAATTTTACACAGTAAAAATGAGGTCCTAATTTCTAGAGTGTAGTTTTGTTTAAGTATGAGATTAAAGCCTTTGCCATAACTGTCCATGCAAAATGAGGCCTGTGGCTGGATGTGGTGATGGACAACTGTAACCCCAGCCCTCAGGAACCTGAGATACACCAGGATACAGAGCCTTTTAAAAAATGCTTATTGTCACATTTACTGGTGTGTGTGTGTGTGTGTGTGTGTGTGCGTGTGTGTGAAAAATTCTTATTGTCACATATACTAGTGTGTGTGTGTGGGGGGGGTGGCCCTGGAGGCCAGAAGTCATTGACTTCCATGGAGCTAGAGTTACAGGAAGTTCTGATCCATCTAATGTGAGTGCTGGGATCTGAACTGGGGACTTCCAGAAGAGCAATAAGAGCTACTGACTACTTAGCCAGTTTCCAGTCCTAAAATCATCACTTAATCAACTCAAAATGTATTTCTCACTATTTATTTGTATCTAACATATTTGAAATTTTAAAGATAACATGAAAGTTGACTTTTTTCCTTCCTTCCATCCTTCCTTCCATCCTTCCTTCCTTCCTTCCTTCCTTCCTTCATTCCTTCCTTTTTCATTTTGAGCTAAAAATGATCCTACATCCTGAATTTTACTTTGTGTCTAGAAAAATTTTAAAGCTGTGTCATGGAACTGAGAGGCACTGAATTTCATAGATCTACCTAGGATTAGATTTGGCTTCCTCATAGAAAATTATTTAGGATCAGCAAAGTTTCTAGCAGAATCTGGCACAATAGGAAAGTGTGACTGGTGAGTACCGTACCAAGGGTGGGGCCGGCCAGCAAACCAGGAGAGCCTTCTAGGATTTCCTATTCTTGTAATCAATAGCCAGCGTTTCAAAAGCTCTCACAGGTAACAATTGTTTGAAAGGCCGTTAGTTCCTATAGTTACTTTTCAATCTGCTCATCTTTCCGACTTCCATCCTTTTAAAATACCTCAACATTTTCCATCGTCATATTTTTTGTAAACACTGCATCCATTCTCCCTGGTATGTACAAACGGCTGCAAACATGCCAGATAACAGACGCTCTGTCACCAAAAAAAGCATCAAATTGGATTAGACAGCAGAGAACAGGCACTTGGCAGGTGGAAGGAGCTTAAAAGGTCCTGTCATGGATTTGTCTGCCTCAGTTATGCAAATGAGTTGACGGGTATTAGAAAACCTTTTCAATATGAGTAATTAACTGCAGAAAATAAGGTCAGCAAAACCTTGAACTGGCCAGAGAGGGTGTGAATGGAGCAGAGATCATAGCCCACTAGCGCTGCCCATAGATCAAGACATACACATAACAAGCATTTGTATGTAAGGTCATTTGAAACCAGAGATGGATGGAGAAGACTTCTCAGAAACAGTGTCTGGAATTGAGATAGGTCATTGACGATGTGCTGTTGTTCTTGTTATTAATCCCTATGAAAGGTAGGGGCCTTCTGCTCCTTGTGGAAAATAAAAGAGAGAAACAAAGCATTCAGGCAACAAAGGGCAGCTGTGGCCATTTATTGGAGTGATGTAGGTCATGTATCTTCCTGTGTGTGAGTTGTGGTCTCCCCCAGGAATGTACTTTGAGATAAACGAAAGATACTGTGCGGTCAGTTTATAGCGACAGTCAGGGTCTGTGCGTCAGCTGGAGGACAGCAGTAAATCTGAAAACACTGAAAAGCATTTTCCACTTCACTCCTCTGGGCCTGGCTCAAAAGAGACAAAGAAGTTGCTGAACCTTTGAAATCTTCCTTGTGAGATAAGCAGCTAGACCCCGTCCTCGTCCAAAGGATGGAAGAGAGATCAAAATAGCCAGAGCTGCGTTCTCCTGAGCATTTTCAAAGATTCTCCCCCTCCTGGGCAGCCAGCCAGCCCTTGCCTCTGCAGGGAAATTGCAAAGCAAAGAAGCTGGCGGAACAGATGCACAGGACATGAACCAGCCAGGTGATGAATTGAAGATGAACTCAATTTTCAATTGTTATAAAGGGGGAAAATAGAAAATCTCCTATCTGTTCTGTGAAGAAAAACACATCAGTGCAGAAGATTCTTTTGCTCTGTAGAGCTTGTGATCATGACTTGTACAATGTTGTCAAGATGAAAATGAATATAGTGTGGTAATATCTGTGGTTTGAACGTGGGCCCAACAACACTAATACTAAGATTATAAGCTAACAGATTGTAGCTCCGCAGTATCCATGCCCATCAGTGGGTGGAAAGGTAAAGACAGTTGTATTTGAGTTTAATGAAAACGTATTCTGTAATTATATGTAAGTTCATATACATAATCATGGGCAGGACAACAGAGACATGTACCATGTCAATACTCACTGGTGGGCCTTACAGGTAATCGAACCCACAACATGCAAGGTACAAGAATTGATGTAAGAATTACAGAAATAGTTTGTAAGCCAGGAAGAATAACTTTTCTCCCTTCTGTTGTGGGGGTTGAACCCGAGGCCCCATCCATGCTAGGCAAGTACTCTGTCAATGAGCCGTATCCCTAGCCCCAATTCACTTTTTCTTTTGAGGCCAGGCTTTACCTTAGTACTGCTGCTGCCCTCGGATTGACTCAGTAGCCAAGGCTACCCTGACCTTGCAGTTCTCCTGCCTCAGCCTCCCGAGTGTTGCAGTTACAGGTGTGTGCCACCGTACTTGGCTGAGAATGATACACAACAGCAACAGAGGACAAATGGGGTGACAAAGCCAGGGAGTGTGTGTGAGACAATCTAAGTGCTGGAAAATGAGCTCCCAGGTCACAGGGGCAGGGCCTGATAGCTGGAACCTGCAGTTAAATCTACTCCCATGGCAAATGGACTTGATCCAGATGTGGATGGAAGACACAGATGGAAGCAAATGAGAAGGAACAGGGACGTGACTGGAGACTGTAACCGTGGGTAGAATGGGGAAGCTGTGTTTGGGGCCAGCGTGATAGGCGTGTTCGGCTTGAGTAGTTTAAGATTCATGGGTTCAACTGATTCTCAGATTAACTGAGACTCGCAGAAGGGGTCAGTGGTGTGAATGTTGGGAATATAGACCAGGGAGTCGATTATTCCATGGCTACAGGAGGATCTTAGTTGTGGGGCAACCATTTTTGTTTGTTTGTTTGGTTTTTGTTTTTAGAGACAGGGTTTCTCTGTGGCTTTGGAGGCTGTCCTGGAACTAGCTCTTGTAGACCAGGCTGGTCTCAAACTCACAGAGATCCTCCTGCCTCTGCCTCCGGAGTGCTGGGATTAAAGGTGTGTGCCACCATCACCTGGGGCATCTACTCTTATGCACACATATGTACACGTTTAGACAGCAGTTGTAAGGTCATCTGATAAAATGGAGATGGGTCATTGTGAAGACATTTACTTCCTATGGTGTTGTCTAAGGGAAGAGAAGATGGGTGAAGAGTGTGATAGTCTAATTTAATGGGGGGGTTCTTGAACCCTTGAAACCCCTGCTCTATGACAATAGGTATGTAAGGGCTCCTAAATTTTCTTTTGTCGTTATTGTTTTGCTTTGTTTTTCCAGACAAGATTTCTCGGTGTAAAAGCCCTAGCTGTCCTGAAACTTGCCTTGTAGACCAGGCTGACCTCAAACTCAAAGAGATCATCTTGTCTCTGCCTCCTGAGTGTTGGGACTAAGGGCCTGCGCCACCACCACCAGGCTTCAGAGTTCCTTATTTAAAGCAGTGGTTTGTAAGTAATTTAAACAAGGTCGGGAAGGTGTGACAGGGATCCAGGGATGGAGATGAAGCAAATATAGGAATCAGTGAAAGTGAGGACTTGTTTCTCTGCCTGCGTCAAGCAGCTAGTTCTGGGTGTGATGTTTTGGCGGTGCAGATGTTTAGACACATTCAGTCTCTGTCTCTAACATTCCTACAGATGTACCCATTCACCTCAAAAATGTGTTTCTTTTTAGTCTCTCTCCTTAGCTTGCTTTCACGATGCCTTTCTAGAACTTTGGCATTTTGTCTATTAGTAACTCATGAAAAGGCATGCAGGGCAGGCTGCTGTGCCATTGGATTCTGTGGATGGCTGATCATCATCTCTATGTGCAGTAGCAGGTGGTTCTTGTGGCATTTCTACCAAGCGGCACACCACTGAACTTGTCTCCACTCTGCAGGTCTACAGCTCTGAAAGGCAAACTCTTTAATTCCACAAGTATCTGAGTGTGGCAGAGCCCGTTAGAGTGCAAGAGAGAAACTTAGGCTCACTCATGCTCATGAACTGGCTTATAGATATTTTATCCCAGATTTTGTCACAGCCCACCGGCTATTGCTGTCTTCCAGAAATTCAGATGAAAAGCATTCACTATTTCACAGTAGGAAAAGTTACAAAATACGGCCCAGAAAGGCAGTACACATCACCTGGAACAAATGCAAGAACCTGCTAAATAGGGACTGGGAATGAATCTCAGTTTATAGAGTGTTTGCCTCTCATGCATAGGGCCCTTGGTCCAGCAATACATAAATGCAATGTGAAAATATAAGGCTAGGACCCCAGGTGGAGGCTTTCAAGGTCATCCTGGGCTACATAGTGAGTTTCAGGGTATTCTGGGCTAATACACCCATCCCAAAAGCAAAACCAAGCCAAAGCTAATAATGATGCTAAGATAAAGATTGTGAAGGTGGGTGAGCTCAGGGTGGATCTTTTCTGTTCTGGAGGCGTGTCTGAAAGCATATTGGCTCACCCCCTCCCCAGAGAATCTGATTTGTTTTTCTCTATTAAACACTAGCGTCACATAGCTACTACATGAAGGTACAGGTCTGGGTGGTTTGTGAATATTCACTCCTTTATCCCGAACCGCTTTCCGAAGATGATAGAAGAAGATAATTGAATTAGCCTTGTTTGACACGCGAGGCCACGGAAATACCGAGTACGGGTGCTCTGCACAGGTGTTATGTATGTCAGAGCGATAGCGTTTGGGTAGCAATTACCTTTACATTTCCTGGTCACCTCTCTCTTGACACGTGTTTCCCTGTGCGTTTGGTATTTGAGTGTAAGAGGAAAGAACATGTAGCGTTGTCATCTCATGTAGACAGTCGGTTACATAGATAGATGAAGACATGGGAGATGACCCCCTTGAAGCAGAAAGCACAGTGTGTGATTTGGATTCCTAACGTGCCACTCCCCTTGTCTCCAAATTTGAGCTTCCTGTTTGAGAATATAGTAAGTAGGATAAGAAAAGTAAGTAGGATAGTAATCTAATAGTTGGAAATGAGATAACCCAAATCACAGCCTTGAAGAAGGGATGGCATTTGTGTGTGTGGAGGGGGTAGTGTGGGAAGTGATCCAATTTTTCTTATTAATATGATAAAGAATTTATTCAAAGGGTCCCTTCTGCATGGCGGGATGGCAGGCCTGAACTAGTGGGGTGTTACCCATTGTCATAAATAACAGATTAGAGGATGGATTTTGAAGAGTCTGTTAAACCCCCTTCATTTACACACCTTCCCAAAACAACACAAAATCAAAACTGTTTTGACCAGCTTACTGTGTAATGCAGTTGCAAAGACTTGCACACAGTGGGAGCCAGAGCGGACCCGGGCTGGCAAAAGCGTTTAGCATTTAATGGGTCGGAAGCTGTAGTGAGGCAGTGTGCTGAAATAATTCTGATTAGGTTCGGTCAGTCAAGCTGCATAATGGGGCTCCTCTCCCCTCCATCCAGCCCTCACTGTGCAGCGCACAGCCACTGCTTAAAGCACACTCTAAGTAGTCCTCACAGCGCTCTTTAGAGCCTTTCAAGTTGGCACGTGAGTCTATTTTTACCTGTGGGAATAGCTAGCTAGGAAAGGAAAAGGCTGTGTTCCCGTGCTCATAGAAAAGCACGAGCAAATTCTGTTTCCCAATAGAAATGCTCATTTAAAGCTTTCATTCACTGTGAAGACACGATTGGAAAGTACCAACATGGATAATGACTGTAGACAATACTCTGCAGCATGCTTTTGTTGTCAGTGGTGTGTGCTACCGCAGCAACCAGGCAGCTGGTTACTTTCTGTGCTCTCAGTTGATGCCACTAATAAGACACGCACAGAGGCACAGGTGCACAATCAAGGGGAAATAACTCGAAAGCTTTCTTCCTCTGTTCATTGTTGCTTTTAGGAGGATGAAAAGTTGGAAGTTATTTTGTATTTGCGAATTTCTGTGAGCATCATTACAAGCTACTTAGGATATACACAGCGGATGTGCAGAGGGGGAGCAGCCTGGTGTCTGACGTCTCTACTTGGTTGGCTTTGGAGGACCTGTGGCCCTGGCTGGGCTTGTCTCTGCCAATATGCTTTGGAGGTTGGGTTACAGGTTGGTTTTGTGAACTGGGGCATTACTTTAAGCAGATCTTAAGGAACACTGAAAAGAGTTTCAGAGAAACATATCCACCTATTGTTCACAACAGTCAGTGTGTAATACAAAACAGGATTTTAGATTTGATCTTAGGAAGTGAAGTACTATCAGAAAATACAGTAAATAGATATCTGAAGTTGGAATAAGGGCTTCTGGGTGACTTCTAAAGCTACTGCTTAAAAAGTGACATTAAAAAAGCTTGCAGGAGCAGGTCACTTTGTGACTGGGCAGCCCCAACAATGGGCCTCCCTTCCCTCTTAACACAAATCATTTTAGAACACTCCCATCACTAGGTCCACTTGACATGATATAAAAGAGCATTTCACTATACAGCAGCTCATTGTTTGCTGGTTTTGGTTGTCTACTTATATGAGGGTATTATCTGACTTGCAAACTAATAATATACTCCATTTAAAACTTCTTACATCTTTGATGGGTATATATTACTGACAGTGAATAGATACCGAAAAAAGCCAGAAAAGAAGTGAAATTGAAAAATACATAGGTAGGGGAAAGAAAGTAAGTAGATAGTTCTGTGGTTTCATTTTAGCAAGATCTCACATTGAATTAAGGAGAGGCTCTAGTTTCCTGTGAATACAGTAAAGAATGCATGTTGTAAGTCACCTGCATACAGGCAGTGCGTGTGTGTGTGTGTGTGTGTGTGTGTGTGCGTGCGTGTGTGTGTGTGTGTGTGTGTGTGTGTGTGTGTGTTGGTCTCGAGCTGCTGCTAGCTCTTGTAAGTAATACCGTCTAAACAGCCACCAGAGCTCCTAAAATTTTTTTTGAATTTAAGTTTGAGAAAAGGAAAACTCTCCTTATATTCCTTCTCTGTGGGAGAAAAAGCATTTTTTTTTGAAACAACACTACTGAAAATCACCCATTGTTCTTTTGCTAAATGATTTTGAGCAGCTAAGCAGATTTTGTTTCTAAATGGATAGGAGGAAATGGTTAACCCCATTGTATTGCCACAAAGCCAGGCTGATCGCCCTGGGAGGCCTGAGCTGCTTTGGATTGGCTAGCAGGGAGGGACTTGAACATTTTACTGCACAGAGTCTGGCTACCACAGGGTTCCATCGCCAAGGCTTTTATCTGCAGAAATGTGCTGGGATAGGCACTCTGCTTAAGGTTTTTCTTTTTGCCACTGGGAGGAATGGAAAGCAGTGGAGAGAGTAACTTCATTTTTAAGGTACTATCTGGGTTTGCATGTCTACAGTGGAGCGATATTTGACAGCTTTGCTGAGCTGATTAATTTTTCCGCCCCACTCTCAGATGCCACTGTAATGATTTGTTTAAAGCTTAAGCTGAAATTAGAATTATGTATTGATCAAAAAGACTTGTCTTGGGCTGTGTATTCTTTGTTCATTGATTGTGGGTTTTATTTCGTGTGTCGATCTGGTTATTGGATTTTTTTTTAAATCGGCTTGTTGTCTTAGCTTGTTCAACACTTGGAAGGGGGTCTTCGGTAGGGCAATGACATGTGGATTTGATTTCAGTGTCTGAGGCAGCACAATGTGACATATTTTGAAGAAAAATTGAATGTGAGTAGGTTTGTGCTGGCTACTAGAACACATCAGCTTGATGTCCTACCATGTGCTTTGCAATGTAGCTTGTCATTGCTCAGATATTTGCTTTCAATAGTCTCGTGAATTGTTTTTATATTACCACAAAGCCATTGCCTAATCAGGCCATATCCCCCCTTTTCTGTGTTGCTGATATTTTAAATAATATTTTCATATAGTACTTTCTGTGTACAAGATATGAATGCTGTGTGTATGCTTCTGGGATGACAAGCAAGCCTTCTGGTTTCACTGTCTCTGTTTTAACCTGAGTTGCTCAGGGGTTTTCTGTTTGCTCTGTGGTATTCCAGATTGTTCACTGAACAAGAAGTTGAAAGGTTTGGATCAGGGGCACATTTTGAAGAAGGCCATCATTAGATTTATTAACTTAAGCCTGGAAATACCCTGTGTATTATGCATCAGTTCCTAGCAAATGTGTCTAAAATTTGGAACACTTTGAAAAGGAACATGGGAGTTGCGGGTGTAGAACTTAATCACTTGTCTGCAGTGTTTGAGGTCCTGGATTTGATCCCAGTAGGGCCCCAAATATTTTTTTAAATATGAAATGGAGGATTAGGTAAGTTTATACAAAGGCAGCTGAGTTATTAAAAAAACGAAACAAAGCACAAAATCTCCAAAGTTTTGTATCCTAAAAATAATCATAAAAATACTCATTTATTGCAATTGCACATGAAATGAATATATTTAAATATTGCTATTTTCCAAGCCTAATCTATTGTCAGAGTCTCTATGGACACTAAAAAAAATTACATAAAAGTCATAAATTTTACTTCTACCCCTCCCAAGCTTTCCGGTTTGTGAGATTCAGTTTGATCCTCTTACTGGGCTCTGCAGGAGAGGAGGCCTTAGCCACGTTTAAGATAAGACTTAAAGAGCCTTAGCAGCATGCCCTGAGTTATCCAGCTAGGACCACGCAGAACTGAATTTCTCCCAGCATTCCAGCCGGTACCCAGCCCTGCTGTCCTGTACTCTGTGTTTGCTTTACTGATCAGACTGTTTGAACTAAGCCTTTAATAGGGAGGCTCCTGCAACAGCTGGTGATAGGTAGATTAAAGATAAAGCCGAAGCCTGTTCAGTTGGAAAGTAGAAATTTATGAGTGAGAGTGGGAATCAGGGGTAAATTACCCAAATAGCAGAGTGTAAGTTCAGGGCAAGATGGTGCATGAAGTTCTTGCTTCCCTCCTTTCCCAAGTCCCCATATCTTCAGTGCAGCTTATTTCTGCCTCTGGATTCTTCTAAGGAATTTCTATGCCTAGTAACTGTTGGTCAGAATTCAGAGAATTTTCACAAACTTTATATTTCTATTTCATTTCCAGAAGATTAATGATCAGATATTACATTCTTCCTTAATACTATATATGGTCCAGGACTTCGGTTCATTCGAATTGTATCAAGAATATTACTTACGTCTGATCCTGGGCTCCCTTCACTTACCAGACTTCCTTTCGTCCTGAACTTTCTTCTGCAGACAGCATTGGCCAGAATTTAGTGGTACTGCTTTGTCAGTCTGGTTCCCTTTGACTTTCTACTGGACTTAGTTTTCCTCAAGAAATCTCTGTGCAAATAGCATATTAACTCCAAACTGCTGTGAAACAGAAACACTGAAATGCTTTGCAAGACTTGGCTGTAGAAACACTTTCTTGCTTGGTTTACAATTCCTTATTTAACATGCCCTGGTTAGTGAGATACCCCAATCACTGATGTCTCAGGCACTAGTATAACCAGTTCTGTCAGTCCTATTATGTATGACATTGCCTGAGCATCCCCAAGATAGAATATTTAGCTTTTCTATTTACTTTGTGTGTTTCAATGGATATAATCATCTCTATGGGTATATTTTCATGCATCCTTGGGTTATTTTAAATGACCTACAACCCATGGTACTCGGACATCCGAGGGATTTTTAAAACCCTGATGATTTAAAGATGGGTGAGAGGTAGGAAGAGTGGTGCATGCCATAGTCTCTGAATTTGGGGGACGGCGGTATACATGCCTACAGCCACAGCACTCAGGGGACTGAGGCAGGAGGGTTACTTTGAATTCAAGGCCAGCCTACACTATATAGCATAGTGACTTCTAGGTTAGTCTGCACTAGAGAGAGACTTTATCCAAAAAAAAGATCTATGAAATTGTATATAAATAACATGGCAAATATTTCCCTCCAAGGTAAAAACTATCATATTCCTTTGTGTCTCCTTTCAGAAATGCTGGGTAAGCCTGACCTCGTAAGTATAGCATTTCAAGTTCACACATGGTGTTACCACATTGTGGAGTAAGTCACTGGTTTAACAAACATTTGTTAATATTCTACATTAGGTGCAGTTCTTGATATTACATGAGGTGTAGTTCTTAGTACATCATGTGTACATTAGGTGTAGTACATTAGATGTAGCTCTTGACATTACATTGGGTGTAATTTTTAGTAGGGTATGTGTACATTGGGTGTAGTACATTAGATGCAGCTCTTGACATTACATTGGGTATAATTCTTAGTAGAGTATGTGTACATTGGGTGTAGTACATTAGATGCAGCTCTTGACATTACATTGGGTATAATTCTTAGTAGAGTATGTGTACATTGGGTGTAGTACATTAGATGCAGCTCTTGACATTACATTGGGTATAATTCTTAGTAGAGTATGTGTACATTGGGTGTAGTACATTAGATGCAGCTCTTGACATTACATTGGGTGTAATTTTTAGTAGGGTATGTGTACATTGGGTGTAGTACATTAGATGCAGCTCTTGACATTACATTGGGTGTAATTCTTAGTAGAGTATGTGTACATTGGGTGTAGTACATTAGATGCAGCTCTTGACATTACATTGGGTGTAATTCTTAGTAGAGTATGTATACATTGGGTGTAGTACATTAGATGTAGTACTTGATACTGCATTAGATGGAGTTCTACATTAGGTGTAGCTCTTGACACTACGATGGGTGTAGTTCTTAGTGCATTGTGTGTACATTAGGCGTAGCACATTAGAAATAGTTCTTGCCCCTACATTAGGTGTAGTTCTTGACTCTAGGGAGAAACATGAGCAAAATGGAAAACATCCTGGCTCTCTCGAAGCTGATGTCCCGGTGTATGTGGCAAGAAGAGAGTGAGGCCCATAAAGCGTGCAGCGTGACAAGTGCTAAAGAGAAAAATAAGCAGAAAGGGGAAGGAGCAGAGAATTAGCTATTGCAGTTCTTCATAGATCAGCCGAAGAAAAGCCTCCTAAAGAAAACGACCTGTGAGGACAATGCTGCAAGAGAGGAGGAGCAAGCCAGGGCGAGCCTCCAGGGTCACTAGAGCCATCACTAAAAAAGCAAGAGGAAGGAGGAGACAGGGTGGGAATGAGGAGGGAAAGGAGGAGCCGGAAGTACCCAGGCTGGGAGGAAGCCCAAACTCCGGGGTGGGAGAGGTGATAAATGAATGTCAACAGATAGAATTTCTTACGTTAACTTACCTACGATAAGGAGCAGGAAGGTTGAGTAGAGGTAAGAATAGAGGAGAGCAGGATGAGAGATACCATAAGAGATCCATTCATTATAGGCTTGAAGAGTGAGCTGACTCTAGTGACATCTCCAGAGATCTACAAGGATAATACCAACTGGCAACCTAAGCAATAGTGGAGAGTCTACACTAATAGACCCTCCTTGATGGTAAGGTTGATGACTACCTTATATGCCATCCTAGAACCTTCATCTAGTGACTGATGGAAGCATAGACAGATACCCACAGCTAAACACTGAACTGAACTCCTGGAAGCTAGTGACAGAGATGGAGGAGTGATGAGCAAAGGGGTGAAGACCATGATGATGAAACCCACAAAGACATCTGACCGGATAAGGGGAAGCTCTTCAATCCCAGACTGATGGCTGAGAGGCCAACAGGAGACTGATCCAGACTCCATGAATGTAATGCCAGGGAGGAGGCCACAAAAATCACTGGAGCCTTGGGTAGTAGATCAGTGTTCACCATGGTTTATGAATGAGAGAGGGATGCTCTCTCAGCCAGGGCACCTGGGGAAGGGCCTAGGTCCTGCCCAGGATGAAATGACAGACTTTAGAGATTTCCCCTTCAAGGAGGGTCTCACCCTCCCTGGGGAATGATGTGGGGATTGGGTGGGGGTCTGGGGGTCTGGCGGAGGGACAAGAGAGGAGGGGTGGGCGAGAGAGCTGGGACTGACATGCGAAACATTCATGTTTCTAATTTAAATAAAAACATATATTGAGAAAAAAGAAAATAAAGGTAATTAATTGAAAGAATAATTCACTAACACAGGTACTTATGCAGTGGGAGTTAATTATTTTAAAAGCTGAGAGTAGATTAAAAGTGAGAGCTCTCCCACTCACCTGAAAGAGTGTCACGTTACTCAATTCTCCGCTTACACATTTTATCTGCTCTGATAGCTCTGATGTTGCCAGAGGACTTTCTTCTGGGCCAGCTATAAAGAAGTGGTTCTCAGCCTTCCTAATGCTACAACCCTTTAACCTGTTTCCTCATGTTGTGGTGACTCCCCAACCATAAAATTACTTTTGTTGCTGCTTCATAACTGCAATTTCGCTACTGTTACGAGCCATAGTGTAAATACCCATGTTTTCTGATGGTCTTAGGTGACCCCTGTAAAAGGGTCATTTGACTCCCAAAGGGGTTGCAATCTACAGGTTGAGAACTACTGATGTAAAGACTAAGGGATAGCTTTCCTTTTCTCACAAGGGCCATTTCCTGAGTCTGCCCTTATGGAAGTCATGCTTTCTATCAGCTTCCTGGACAGCGAGGAATTCTTTGTAGCTGCAGCCTACTCCTTCAGCATAGGGAAAGGAGCCTGTCCATGCCTGTGTTGGCTAGGACTGATAAGCAAATACTAGATCTTAATCCTCGGGATTAAAAGTTAACATCTTCAGGTAATATAGCTACAGGGCATATGAAAATCAGTCAACAATCTGTAGTGCTCTGGGTTTGATCCTCAGCAACACACACACACACACACACACACACACACACACACAGACATACAACACACAGGCACACAAACACACACACACAGACACAGACGCAGACAGACTCACAAACAGACACACACATAGACAGACACACACATAGACAGACACACACAGACAGACACACACAGACACATAGACAGACACTGACACACAGACTTAAACACACGCAGACACACAGACACACAGACAGACACGCAGGCACAGACAGATAGACACACTCAGCCACACACACACTCAGACAGACAGACACACACAGACATGTACACACAGACTCACACAGACACACACACACAGGCACAGATACACACACAGACACACAGCACAGACACTCACAGATATACACACATACACAGATATACACACAGACACGTACACTCACACAAACAGACAGAAACAGAAACATATAGTCAGGCCCACAGATACACACACAGACATAGACATGACACACTGCGTGTGCACGCATGCATGCATGCACACATGCACACACACACACACAGAAACATAGACACATAGACAGACAGTCTCACACACACATGTGCACAGACAGACAGACAGACAGACAGAAAGACAGATGGACAAAGATGTGACATGGATTCAGATTCAGGAGGATTGTAGAAGTTGTTGACAATGGAGGTTGTTGACTTCATCCCTGACTTCTGGAACCCATCAAATTCTTCCTTGTTGCCCTGCTGGCTAAGGAAGGCATGGTCTAGCCTATCATAGCACTACCCCAGAGCATGGTATCAACTTCTGTCTTAGTTAGGGTTTCTATTGCTGTGAAGAGACACGTAATCACAGAAAGTCTTAAAAGGAAAACATTTAGTTGGGGCTGGCTTACAGGTCAGCGGATTAGTGCATTATCATCATGTCGGGAAACACGGTTGCAGGCAGGCAGACACGGTCCTGGAGAGATAGGTAAAAGTTCTGCATCTGGATCTGCAGGCAACATGAAGAGAGAGTGACACTGGGCTTGGCCCACTCCCAGGGGGAATTCCTCCAAGAAGGCCACACCTCCATGTGAGACTACAGGGGCCACTGTTATCCAAACCACTACAATTGCCTTGGGGCCTTCACATTTGCTGGGTCCCCTTGCTCAGCCTACAAAGTGCTTCTCCAAGGCCCCCTCTGCTCAGGGTGTGAGTGTGTTCAGAAATCAACACTGAGTATTTTCCTCCTCATTTTTTGGGACAGGATCTCTTCTCTGAGCCCATAGCTCATCAGTTGAGTGTACTTGCTAGCCAGGAAGCTCTGGGTATCTCTCTGACACCAGAGTTCTGGGCTCATAGGTAAATGCCACTACATTTGGCTTTCCAGGAGGGTTAGGGATTTGAACTCGGTCCTCATGTTTTCACAGTAGTCATCTTACCAAGTGAGCCATCTCCCTAGCCCCTAATTTCACTTTTCAAGAGGTAGTAGTTTCTTGATTAAAACTGTAGTCCCTCTTCCTCTTTGCACTCCCATTTTCTCACTATACTTTCCTTTCTTCTAACATACTAATTATTTATTAGCTTATTTTGATATTTATGTCTTTATCCTATGTGATTCTAAGCCGTGTGAGAATAGGGATTTCTGACTGTTTTAGTCACTGTTATCTCCAAAATATAGAACAGTGCCCAGTTTATGATAATACTGTTTGTCAGATGAGGTAAATGGTTGGTGGGAATTAAAGAAGAATATTGACTTTCTGTAAGAACAATGAAAACTTGAGGATTATACAATTTTTAAAAATCACCTTAAAGTAAAATAGATTTGTTGAATATGTAGTTCAAGTCAGAATTTTCCTGGATGGTTGATTCAAAAGGAAAGGCCTTGGATACTTCCTGTGTAGTGTTTAAATGGAAGTGGTCCAGATAGGCAAGAGAGAATGCTGAGAAAAGGATATAGGTGGAGATGGAAACTGTGTGTTTCACAGTAGTGATTTTCAAAGTAAAGGAATTGAATGAGAAATGCATGAACAAATACACTGTGTCTTTAGAAATGTAAATCTCATTCACATTCCAATCTGTGCAATTTTTCAATTCCAGTAGTCCAAGATCAGAGGGCACTTACATTAGTGTAGACCTTGCTTTGGTAACTCACCTCTCACTAAACCTCTGAGTTCTTTATTATGATGGTGGCTTTCCAGTGAGCATAAAACAAAGCTTTTTTAGCGATCCCAACATTTATACAGCACTTAGACAACTCCTACATGGATTGTCCCCAGATACCCGAAGAGATAGGTCAGGATGGTTAACACATTGTGTACACAGAGAGGAAGCCATTTCCCCAATGCCACCCAGTCAGCTATTAAGTTCATAATTTGATTGCTTTATTTGTAAATGATGGTGTATTTAATAGAGGCCATATTGCATTACTATTGGCCCCCTTTAAATTGATGACTTTACATATGGACTTAACTAGAGTTAGTGGCCCAGAACTAATGGTATTCCAGATTTCCCTAAGATAGGTTTATTACCTTAAATTTGGAAACCAAACAAGAGAACTGAGTGACTTGAGACTCCCAAGGCAATTTTGATATTGACCAGGATTAGAATAATCTGCTGTGATAGTACTATTGTAAACGTCTGTAAGAAGGGGCTGACTTGTGATTGGGCATAACTCCCTACCCTCAAGCCATAATTTAAAACCTGATAGAACTTATTTTTTTAATGGTTGTAAAATCCATTTGGTTAAAAAATCAATACAACTAAAATTAAAAAATCCATACATAGATAATTGCATGTGTGATTAAGAATTAAAAACAAAATCCTTGGTGAGAAGATCCTGGGTCCAATCAATATCATGGAAACATGGGAGAAACAGCATCAAATTCAAACTCTTATTCCTTCATTTCTGTGGGGTCCCCTTCCATTCCCCTTCTAGCATGGCCTATGGAAGACTTCAAGTTCAGTTCAAGGAACATGTCAAACAGGATGCTATGAGGGAATATAAGGGTGACGGCATTACTTATAAGTTGTCGTCTGAATCTAAAGGAGACTGGAAAAGTTGAATGTCTCAAAAGAGTTGAGCCCTGAGTAATTTGCTGGGTTTGAAGAGGACATGTCTTCTCTTGGTCCAGGTGCTGGAAACAATCCACAGCTTTTTCTCATTCCTTCTGGAAGACGAGGTTTGCTCACTCCCAGTAAAAACACGAATGCACAGCCAAACCACTCATTTGATGACCCCTAGTAGGGGTGTGCGTTCAGGCTCCTTTACTGTTGCTTTCACTGCATTCTCTGTCTCTGCTGTCACTCTTATAATCACAACAATGCAAGCAACAATACAAATAAGCACACTAGGACAGATGATGCAGTTTTGATACAAACTGATAATTGAGCACTTAAATGTTCACTTTAAAGGAGAATGTTGCACAGGAAAAATTTACAAGTTTTAAAATCCAGTTATGTCAAGAATATAATTTGATAGAGTCATACCATCCCCAGGTTTTGAACTAAATTATATTAAACATTGCAATGTGTATCTTCTTGAGGCCCAGCCTCAGAAAGGGATGATGGTGGAATCCTCTCAGGAAGGAGGTCATAGACCCAAGGACCTGTAAAATCAAGGGAGTTTGGGTTCTTTGTAATAGAATGTGGCTGAAGCATCTTCAGACAGTTCTCTGACTATTTTTATTTATTCCTTAAGAGGGTGACTCTCAACCTGTGGGTGGTGAGCACTTTGGCAAACCTCTATTTCCAAAAATATTTACCATATGATTCATACAGTAGCAAAATCACAGTTATGGAGGAGTAATGAAGATAATTTTATGGTTGGAGGTCACTACAACATGATGAACTGTATTAAAGAATCAAAGCACTAGGATGGCTAAGAACTACAGCCTTAAAGAAACTAAAGCAGACTGGTAGATCTGAATAAATGAAATAGATAAGAAGATGAATTATATAGGTCAAGTCTGAGTGATGTTGTTGAGCTTCATGGTCTGGAGTTGTGCTGCACTGGTTAGGGGTCAGGTCATCTCAGTGCACACTAAAAGCTTGGTATTTTCTGTTCCTCCTTGTATCCTGAGTATGACGTGCACAGATTCTCTGTAACTTGCTTGCATAAATTACTGATCATGTGGTCATCCTAATTTCAATAGCTCCACCAGATCTCTGGTTTCCCTTTCCAAGGTTTCATCACTCGAAAGTCAATTGAAAATAGTAAAAGACGTCCAGAAAAAAGCAATTTGTGCATTTGAAATTATTTTATTGCACTATATTCTACAACATTTTTAGTTTGCAATTAGTTATTATTATTGTTACTATTATCATTGTATTTTATTTCCTGTGAATGAATGTTTTGTCTGTATGTATGGCTGTGTACTGTGTGCATGCCTGGTGCCTGCAGAGACCAGAAGAGGATGTTGGATACCATGGAACTGGAGTTCCAAATTGTGATGAACTGCCATTTGAGTTCAGGGAATTGAACTCAGTCCTTTAGAAGAGCAGCCAGTGCTCTTAACCATTGAAACATCTCTCCCATCTGACAATTAGTCATTATTGAAAATATTTTACTATGCCTGATTTCTAACCTAAATTTTATCAGAGATATGTGTTAGGTAGATATATAGTACAGTTAGCTCTACATCCATGGGCTCTGAATCCTTGAACTCAACCAAGTATAGGTGGAAATGTTCTTTTTAAAATGTTATCTCTATTGAGCATATACAACTGTACTTCATGACAGTGTTCCTAGCCAACACAATGCAGTCAATATTCACATAGTTTTACATCGAGAATTCTAAGTTATCTAGAAGGGATTTAAAGCATTCAGGAGGGTGTTGTAGTCTATGTTCAGGAACTGTGGTATTTTATCCTTGAAGTTTGACATTTGCACAGAGAACTGGAACAAATCCCCCTTAAATAGTGAAGGAAACACTATGCACACGGGGTTATTCCTAGCCTATGCTTTAGGCATCCCCTGGGGTTCTCAGAATTTATTTCCTGTATAGAAGGAATATACATATGAAAAGTAGTCTTTTTTTTTAAACCACATCTATCTTCTCTTGGAATGTGATATTGTAAGTCAGTGTTTTTTCCCATTTAATAGTATCTAACTGATAACCATATCTTGAAGGAAGAAATCTTACTAGTGTGTGCTCATTGATTCACATTCTTAAATACTAATCAAATTAGTTAAATGATTAGATTTCCGTTTGTCATCTTTTGTGTCAGCAAAGGATGACTACATATTCATGTCTTGTGAATTTTAATATACTTTTGTGCTTTTTGCACCCAAATATCTACAAATGAATGTATTAGGCTCCCAAGTCCAGGTAAGTTACTTTTAATAAAAATTCAGTGTTTAGTTGATTATATAATGGGGTCTTAAAGATTTCAATGAACATGAAGAAATTAAGTTAGAAGTATGCTTAAGTTTCTTACCTGACCATGATGATTCTTTGATGTCTTAGGTTCTGCCTTCTACCAGAAGGCTTTCAGGTGCTTCACTCCTGTTTTGAGAAACTGCACAGAAGCCCACTTGGAGTTCTTGGCTTCATTCTTCGGCTGCTAGCTAATAAAATGAACATGTTTTCTGATCATCTCTTCCAGTTCCTGCCTCCTTAAAACACACCCATGGCCTCCCATAGCCATAAAGAGCTGCAGGGCTCTGGGGCTTAGGTCCTTGTCTATCCCTCCAGCCCTCATTTAACCGGGTCCCCAGCTCCATACCCTTTTCGCACTGTCCCTTCTCCAGTCTGGAGGTCTCAGCACAGCTGCCCATTCCTCAGGAAAGCTGCCCTGCACTAAGCCAATCCTTGTTCTGCTATCTCTCTTACTGTATGTTTTTAGTTGTCTTGCAAGATCATTTCCCAATCAGCCCTTGCAAGCCCACTTCTTTAAAGACTCAAAGTTCTTGCAAAACAGGTCTTTCACTTGTTTGGTTAGCGCTACCCCAAGGTATTTTACGTTGTTTCTGGCAATTGTAAAGGGTGATGTTTCTCTGATTTCTTTCTCAGACCTTTTATCGTCTACTGATTTTCTTGAGTTGTTCTTATATCCTGCCACTTTGCTGAAGGTGCTTATCAGCTGTAAGAGTTCCCTGGTTGAGTTTTTTGGGTCACTTACATAAACTATCATACCATCTGCAAAAAGTGAATGTTTGGCCTATTCCTTTCCAATTTATATCCCCTTGATCTCCGTTTGTTGTCTTATTGCTCTAGCTAGAACTTCAAGTACAATATTGAAGAGGTATGGGGAAAGGGGACAGACTTGTCTTGTTCCTGTTTTTAGAGGAATTGCCTTGAGTTTCTCTCCATTCAGTTTGATGCTGGCTGTTGGTTTGCTGTATTTAGCTTTTATTATGTTTAAGTATGTTCCTGTTATCCCAGATCTCTCCAAGATCATGTGATTTTGTTTCTAAGTTTGTTTTGTATGGTGCATTACATTGATGGATTTTCTTATGCTGAACCATCCATCCCTGCATCCCTGGGATGAAACCTACTTGATCATGGTGGATGATTTTTCTGATGTGTTCTTGGATTCGATTTGCCAATATTTTATTGAGTATTTTTGCATCAATGTTCATGAGAGATATTGGCCTATAGTTCTCTTTCTTAGTTGTGTCTTTGTGTGGCTTGGGTATCAATGTTATTGAAGCCTCATAAAAAGAGTTTGGCAAAGACCCTTCTGTTTCTATTGCATGGAATAGTTTTTGGAGAATTGGTATAAGCTGTTCTTTGAATTTCTGGTAAAATTCTGCACTGAGGCCATCTGGCCCTGAGATTTTTTTGGTTGGGAGACTTTTGGTGACTGCTTCTATTTCCTTAGGTGTTATAGGACTATTTATATTGTTTATCTGTTCTTGATTTAATTTTGGCAAGTGATATTATCTAGAAAATTTTCCATTTCCTTTAAATTTTCGAAATTTGGCCTGATGATTCTCTGGATTTCCTCAGTGTCCGTTGATATATCTCCCTTTTCATTTCTGATTTTGTTAATTTGCATGTTCACACTCTGCTGTTTGGTAAGTTTGGATAAAGGTTTGCCTATCTTGTTGATGTTCTGAAAGAATCAACTCTTTGTTACATTAATTCTTTGTTTTGTTTTCCTAGTTTCTACTTTATTGGTTTCAGCCCTCAATTTAACTATTTCTTGGCATCTGCTCTGCTGGGTGAGTTTGCTTCCTTTTGCTCTAGACCTTTCTTTCAGTTGTGCTGTTAATTCTCTAGTGTGACTATTCTCCAGTTTCTTCATGTGGGCACTTAGTGCTATGAATTTTCCTCTTAGCACTGCTTTCAAAGTGTCCCATAGGTTTGTGTATGTTGTGTCTTCATTCTCACTGAGTTCTAGGTAGGCTTTAATTTTTTTTTATTTCTTCTTTGACCCAGGAGTGGTGCGTATTATTCAATTTCCATGAGTTTGTAGGTTTTCTGCAATTTGTGTTGTTGTTGAATTCTAATTTTAATGCATGGTGGTCTGATAAGACACCTGGAGTTATTCCAATTTTTTTGGTTTGCGTGTTGCCCTCTATGTGGTCCATTTTTGAGAAGGTTCCATGAAGCACTGAGAAGAAGGTATATTCTTTTGTGTTTGGATGGAATGTTCTATAGATGTCTGTTAGACCCAGTTGGGTCATGACTTCTATTAGTTCATTTGTTTGGTGTTTTCACGGTGTCCATATTTCCTTGATAAGTTTCTGTTTGTTAGTCTTGTCTAATGGTGAGAGTGGGGTGTTGAAGTCTCCCATTATAAGTGTATGAGGTTTTATATGTGATTTGAGTTTTAGTAATACTTATGAACGTGGATGGCTTTATATTTGGGGCATAGATGTTCAGAATTGAGACTCCATCTTGGTCGATTTCTCCTGTGATGAGTATGAAATGGCCACCTTCGTCTCTTTTGATTGATTTTTTTAAAGTCTAGTTTGTTAGATATTAGGATTGCTACCCCTGATTGTTTCTTGGGGCCATTTTATTGGAAAATCTTTTTCCAGCCCTTAACTCTGAAGTAGCGTCTGTCTTTGAAGCTGAGATGTGTTTCTTGTATGCAGAAGAAGGATGGATTCTGTCTTTGAATCCATTCTTTTAGCCTGTGTCTTTTTATGGGTGAGTTAAGACCATTAATACTGAGGGATATTAATGTCCATTGACTGCCTCCCGAGTGCTGGGATTAAAGGCGTGTGCCACCAACGCCCGGCTATGAGGTTTAACTTAAAGGTTTATTATGTTCACCATTTTCTGGATTTATAGATGAAGCAGAGCTGCATATTATGATAAACCCTGGATGATTGAAATATCATAAAGTTAAGAGTCTTTATTGATGATCCTTTACCTTATTTTTTAAAATTATATATATGTATATATATTTATATATATATGAGTTCTCTATCTGCATTATACCTGCAGCCAGAAGAAGACATCAGGTCCCGCTATAGATGGTTGTCAGTCACCATGTGGGTGCTGGGAACCAAACTCAGGACCTCTGGAAGAGCAGGCAATGATCTTAACCACTGAGCCATTTCTCTAGTCCCCTGCACCTTATTCTTTTTGAAGGCTTCTGCGTCTTTGAATCAAACTTAGAGCCTAGTGATCTAAATAGTGTCACTTCCTGCTTGCTCTGGGGTTGTATCTATGCCTCTGAGGCTAGAATTACTTGTGACCTGCCTTGCCTTTTTCAGAATAGGTCCCCAGTCTTTGCACCGGTTCTGGTGATCCACCCCAGCTCCTTTTGCTTGTGTAGTAAACACTTTAATTGCACAGGTATCTCTCAAGCCTCCCCAGACTCTTTACTTCTATTTTAAGATAGAGTCTCACTAAGTTGCCCAAGGTGAGCTTGAAACTGTGGTCCTATTTTTTTTATCCTTCTGAGTAGCTGGGCTTATAAATAAGCACCACCACACCTAACCACTTTTCCTTTTCAAAAGTCATGTAGCTAGTCCTAAATCCCAACAAATTTACTAATCTCACAAGAGTAAAATGAATTTGATGGTAAACTTGGGGCCTGAAATCAAAGCCCAGTGTCTACAGAACCCCAGCTTAGCAGGTTGTAGTTGAAGAAGACTCCTCCTGGGGGACATATAATTGTGATACTATTTGTGAAAACTTTTATTTCAGACAATAATATCTGCAGTTTGAAATGTGTTTTTCATAGGTACTGAAATGGGAAGAACTAGGCTTCATGATTAGTTTGGCTTTCTGCCATCCCAAAATGGGCTATTATATGGAAAGTATATGCTGGAGAAGCATAAGATGAACATCAATTTTAACAGGAATGTTTATCTTTTTCTCCCCAGTTATTATCTATGAATTAACCCATGCTCAATCTGAAACGTCAAAAGCAGGAAATTTTTTTTTAAAGCAGGAAATTTTAAAAGAAAAGTTTAAGGACTAGCCTAAGATTACATACTGAACTTTTGTAGAGGTCAAAGCAGAGGTTTTAAATATGAGTGGCTATCATTTTGTAGGCATAAAAGAGCAAAATGGGGGCTGGAGAGATGTCTCAGTGGTTATGAACACTTGTTGCCATGTCAGGGGACATGGGTTTTATTCCCTGCACCAACATGAAGGTTTACAACCATCCATTGCTCTAGTTCTAGGGGATCCAATCCTCTCTGCTGATCTCTATGGTCTCTAGTCACATACTTGGTGAATATACACTCAGGTAAAACACACATAAGATAAAATTTAAAAAGCTAAAAAATTCTTTAAGAAGAATGAGAGAATTTTATGCTGCACAAACACACACACACACGTTTATGGTGTACATACACATAACAATGTTATATGATACAATTTGCAAAGTTGATGGTCTGAGAAGTATTTCTCAACTCTGTTTTTCTTGATTATGAACAAAAAAATCATTGTCTTAACTGAAAAATAAAATTGGTGTGAGGGGTCTAATACTCAATGTTTCAGTGTACTGTCAGAAAGGAGGCCAATGTCAATAACCCAGCCTCTAAACACTCTATGAATGCCTTCATAATTGTACCACAATCTATGAACCAGATGAGATCATGAGTGTCCACACTTGTTCTTGCCTGATAGTGTGTACAATAATAGATTTTAGTTACATCGAGTACTATGGATTATCATTTAAAAACAAAGCAAAGAAATGCTTCAAAAAATTAAAATATGTCCATCAATAGCAGTTCACTTTAGGACAAAGTGGCTATGGCAGTCATTTGCTGTTTCTGAATTATTGCAATTTTGCTAAATACCTTTGACTCCCTTTAACTGTAATTGGTTTATTATGCGTGCAATGGTCTTTGCATTTGTTTTTCACCTAGATGTCATGCATCTTCCTGAAGGCTGCCTCTAAAATGCATGAAATTTTTCTTGACCTTTTGACTTAGGATTAGTTTTATTTAGTATGATAAATTGATTGCATTTTGGAAAAGAAAATTAAATTGTTACTTTGTTATTGGTAAAATAGTCCATAGCAATGATGAATTACCCTATTCTGCTGACCTAAATGTATTTCCAAGTGATGAAAGTCACGGGTGCAATTGTCACTGCAAGAGTAATGAATGTAACAAAAATTCACTTCCTAGGAATGTTTGGCATAATTGTTGACATGGTAGTACAACTAATATATACTATTTTGGCAGTTGTTGCTTAGGGCTTGAAATTGCCATCGAAGGCTTGAATTGTGGCTATTGTTTGTTCGTAATATACAATTAAGATGGTGAAATAATTTCTCTACAGTGCCTTGGAACCACACTTCTGCCAGACAGAATATGTGCTCTTGTCGGAGCATCTTTCCTTGACTGAATTATATTTAAATTAAATTTAAAAGTTTTTCACAAAGTCTGCTTGTCAGAAAATCCAAGAAAGACTGTGATAGGAACAGTGGAGATTCAACCCTGGTCCACAGTGGTGGCCTGAGGAACTGCATAGGCTTTGCTCATGAATGTGGGGTGCCATGGGGAGCTACCAGCTGGTCTGTGTCCTTCTCCCTGACAGCCAGAGAGTAGGCACATATGAATCCTTCCTGAAGCCTTTGACTTAGTTTACCCTTTTCCCTTCACTGCCTTGGTTTTGCCACTCTCTGAAAACCCTACCCCGACCTTCCAAATGGTGTTACAGGCATGCACTAACTAACGCCTCTGCTGCTCTCTTCCACAATTATGCTAGCACATCCCGAGTTTAACCTTCTCTTGTCTCAAACATTGCAGGTAAAATATAAATAAAACAGAATCCCAAACCCAATACCAACCCCCACAGATTTTTGTATTCCAGTTTTATTGCTGACTAGCTATGTGACCAGAGACACTTACTTAATTTCTCTGATCCTCAGTTTTCACCACCGAATCAAAGAGATATGATTATCAGATAGAATTAATCTGTAGCTTGTTATATGGTCTGAGCATGGGCAACAGTAACATCTCATTAGATGCTGAGTGGAACATCTAAAAAACAGCCATAATTTCATTGACATATTTTTCATTGCCAATGCCCCATTTTTTAGCAACAGACCATAGCTGTCTAAGTTTGAGATTTAAGCAATGACTTCATTGCAATGTGGTATAGGTGATTTAAACAAAATGGGGGGGGTGCGTGGGCAAAAGGTTGGTGTAAAGACCTTAAGAAATTAACAAACTTCAAACTTTCTGTTTCTTTTGATTTTTATCATATACAAGAATTTGTTTCAGCGATTTTTAAGGAAAAAAAAAGTACTACCCCACGGCCACACTCACCCCTGCCAGGCTTCATAATTTTCTACCCAGACATAGTAAACTGGAAATGAAGAATTGTGGTATATTTTACCCTAAGTACCCAAGAATTCTTATGTTATACTCTGCCCATGAGGTTGCTCCAAAAGATATTTGCAGTGAGGGTGCTGGCAAAGCAAGACAAAGTGAAATGTATTATTAGCCAAGGTTTTTTGTCTCATCTCAGAGCAGAGTGCTGTCACTATAATCTGGAAAAGATGACGAGCCCCTTCTCTGTGAATGAGATCGGCTTGAATGACTTAAAAGCAAAGTGCTCCATCTAGCAGATGTGACTCTATTAAGCCTCCACCAAGGTCAGACATTAACACTCCGGTGTAGAGGGGAAGACTGGTCTAGATGACACATCAATGAGAAGAAAAGGACCCAAGAAGGACTTCCCCTAGTGCCAAGTGCTACCCTGGATGGATCCACCTATCTTAAGTCCTGGGCAGGGCAGGAGCACAGAGCCAAGATGCTCCAGGGAGAAGGGTGACAAAAAGAAGGAACAAGAGCAGAGGCAGGAAAGAGGGAGGGAGGCTTCGCGTAGATGCTGATCTAACAGAGCTATAGCTAGAAAGGGGCACTCACAGAGTTGGACAAATTAATAATGATGTATTATCTCATTGATAAATTAAAATGTGTGAAACGGTAGCACATGTTCTTCGTGTTGAGATATTTCCACCTGACACATGTCAAGAAGGACTCAAATGTATGCTAGCTGGGAATGCTTGGGAAGAAGGCTGACATCTTGGATGTTAATTTCTGATCCACCTCTTAGTTGGCTTTCTTTTCTACTTCCAGCCATATTTCAGTTCCCTGCACAAATAATGCAATTCTTTCATCTCGCCTAAAGCCGTCAGAGGATGCACAATGTTCTCAAGGTTCACAGTCTCCATTCAGGTTCCTAAACTGGCTTTGTGTTTTAGCTTCAACATTATATATAGCTACTACGTCACCATCCTCCCCATTAGACCTGAGGTCTCACTGCTCTGTTGGTAAACTCACCACACGTTGTCCTTGCTATTGACTTTGTACTTGATAGTCTCTCTACCCAGAATGCTTTCCCTCTTCATTTTTAAGGTTCTAGTCCGTGGCCCTCCTGTGGAAAATCACCTTATAGTTTCCTTGTAGAATTAAATATGCCTTTTCTGAAGACTCACAGTATTCTGTAATACTATATTTCATAGTGAGCTCTGATATTTCAGGCTATCACTCCATCAACATGTAAAATGAAGTACCTAGTAGAGTGTCTTTTTCATTTTTTATTTTTATTTACTTAATTATCCATTGTATATCCACTGCAACATATACATAGTAAGTCCTCAAGTACACTTATTGAGTTGTTATGGCAGACATAGCTTCAAATTTTTATAGACTCCCTCCTACACATCTTTAGAGGATTTCTCTTTTTAAAGTAGTAATCAAATGTTGAGAAAAGAAAACCTTTATTACTTTAAAACCAATTTTACTTCCAAGAATCACTGACTTTCAGAACACTAAGGTTTTATTCTGATAATAGTGCATTAGATATAAGTAGCATCAAGATAGCTTTACACGTAACTGAGATAAGGGAGGTTTTAAATTTAAGCATAAAATTCCATAACCCATGCATAAGCTGAAGCAATTGAACTCTGACATGCCTTTTTATTTTATTTCTGGAGCGATTTTGCGGTTCATGGTGTCCTAACATTTGATGCAGTCCAGAGAGGCTGAATTGATACTTGTGTCTCTTCTCTGAAAGACGTTTTCAGTGGTTGATAGTGTGAGTTCTGTTTTCAAAAACACCAAGTCCAAAAAGATACAAATGCTCCCTTAGTAAACCTCTGGTGGCACTGAATTGCTTGACTGAAGGATGAGATGAGATACTTTCCTTCAGCGTGATTGCACTGCTTCTCTGGCTAACTTGTTCCTGGGATATTTGCTTAGTGAACGCTGACGTTTGCAGAGGACAGGAGTTGTGGACCGGAGTGTCGGGGGGCTTCTGGTGACTGAGCTTTCACGTTGGTGCAGGTGGGATTTTCTCCTCACATTCTAGATGCTTTCATAAGCTCTCGATGATCTTCACTGAGAAGGAGGGCCTACAAATTCAGGCAAAAGAATTCCCACGTTGAGCTTACAATCAGAAAGTGTTTTCCCTACCCCGTATGTATGTTTGCATGTATGTATGTATGTATGTATGTATGTATGTATGTATGATATTTGTCTATATGTCTGCTTGTCTGTATTTCTGTTTTTTATTTTCAAATTGAAAACAGGTCAGACTGACTCTTCAGGTTAGAATCCATTAATGTGATGTATAGTCACACTAATCACCTCTCTAGTTTCACTTTTGATAGAACCCAGCAGAAAGATGTTTTGGCAAGTGTATTCATAATTTGTCTTTCTTGCAGGGCTTTCTCTGCAATTGTGTGTCCCATCAGGGACTCTGTTAACTTATTGACAATCTACTATGATTGATGGCAACCATTGTCTTGTTAACATTCCCTCCACTCTTCAATCCACAGAGCAATACTAAGACAACCTTTGGCTTAAAGAATTAAAAAGAAATACGACTCTTCAAGTAAGAAGACTTCCTTCAAAGGTAGGATCTACATTCTTATAGTATTTAAATTCTTAAAGAGAGTTATACTATAAAATATGTGATTATGCAGTATTAGTGTCATGTTTAATACTCTTCATCAGGGAGCATGGTAAAAGACAGGAAGGAAGACTACAAATGCAGAGACATTTATCATCTCCCTTGTCAAAGAGAATGGATCAAATGCACACAGAAGAAAACCAGGCTTGCTATCTATTCATTGTACGGGAGTACTGTTTGTGCTTTACTCAATCATGACTCATTAAGCTCAGAAAATGCCACTGTTGATTAAAAAAATCCCCAAAGGAACTAAAGGTTAAAAATTATAGGGTGCTATTAATAAGAAAATCATTTCTACTGGATCTGATCATATATCAAAACCCTGAAAATGTGGCTTCATGTTTTTTTCTGGCATCTCTGAACAATGGAAAGCTCAGTCCTGAAAGCTTAAATATTGCTTTGAAATGTGTTTTCTGTCTTGTAAATCCTTTCCCAACCCCTTGTCTCCCACTTGTCCCACTGCCCAGCCCACTCCATTTGAGTCAAGTGTGATTATTAACTCCAGAGCAGACCCTGCTAGGCCTGTGGTGCTTTCTGAAAGGCCATCTATTGTATTACTCTACTTGGTGAAAAACATCTTAAATGGAAATCTGGAACTAGATATCAACCAACAAGAGCTGTCTTAAGGAATTGTAAGGGCCCATTGTTCAGATGTCTGGTTCTGTACTTCATAGATTTCATTAAACAAGTGAATTCTCATGGATTTTAATTAAGAAGATTGCATGCAAGATTTTGAAGTAGTGAAATCCTTCCATCATTTTTGTCCATTGTTTTTGAGAAAAGTTGATCTACTGAGAAGTCATTTTGTAATTAAGAGGAAATGATTCATGCCTGTGACTGAATTTGCTGTCATCAGGCTGACTAGAAAATTATGTAATGTGACAGATTCTTATGGTATTCTAAAATACCATCAGAAATGAATATTGCTGTAATAACAAGTCTTCTGTAGATAGTTTGAGGCATGTTTACTATGAGAGGCAGAAAGACAGCAAAGGCAAGTGTCTACCTTTAGGCTGGAGTCCCTAGTACAGTGAAATATAACAGAAGTCAAGGTAAGCTAAGTGATCCCGAGGATCACTGGATGTTGTACTTGAGGGACACAGCCTGAGGGCTTTCCCATGGAGTAAGACATTGTGGGATGGCTCTAAGAGAGTTTTCCTGGCAGGATGTGATACTTTCTCATTGTTGTTCAAAAAGATGGTTGGTTTGAAAAAATCTCTTGTCTTTTAGAGAAGGAAGTGAAAAGGCTGCGTTGCACCTTTCTTAGTACACACTTGCCGATCTGTTTGGCTAGCCTTTTAAGTGACTAATGAGAACTTTCACTTGGCAGGCTGTTAGAGCTTCTGAAATATCTCATTTTGTCCATGTGAATGGACTCATCTGGCCAAAACTGAACACTGAGAATCTTCCTAATTTTTGTCCCTTGCTTCACAAAGACCCTCTGAAACTTCTCAAAATTCTAAAGCATACTTGTATTCAGAATGTCCCCAGGCTATTCAGCCATTAGCCTCTGACATTAGACTAAGAAAGTTGTGGGGGTGGAGAGAACGGGCAGTAGAAAACTAACTACAGTGACTTAGTTTTCAGTGGGATTTCCCACAATTGGTAGTATGCTGTGGAGTTTGAAAGATGTGAGACGCCAGGACTGTAAACTGTGTGAGACATCGATCTCAGATCCTTCTCTGAGAAGTGATATTTGTCTCTTTCTGTCCCATGCTGGATATGATAAACATCACTTACCATTTACCATAATGTGTAAGTTGTTCTCATGGAAGGTCTACATTCCTGTCTTATTTGAAATTTGAAATCAATACCCAAATTTCTTTAATTTGGAATTTCTTTAATGTGCCAATGTGAGTAGTAGGGGCACCCCAGCAATTATACCCTTGAACTGGTTTCCACCATGGCTATATTAACACATATGAAGAAACCATGTACCTTGAAGCATGTTCCCACTTGGCAGATTGTGAAAATAAAAAAAAAAAACTCTAGCAGTCCAACAGGATATTGGAACTGTGGATTGTTAATGACTTGAATATTGGTATTTGGTCTGGACCTGTGGGATTTGGTTGTTCATTTATCTTAGGAGAATGATAATCATATTCTCAATAGGTAATAGAACTGACAGGAAGAACTGACTTTATAATTCAGTTGACTTGTAAATAGAAGCAAATATTTTATTGGAAAATCTAAACAGGAACATAAGTTTAATACTATTCAACAATGAAGGGATCTTTCTAAAGTTTATCCCATGAGACACAAAGTGTCTCCAGAAAGAATATATGTTCCCCTCTTCTTTACTGGAGATGGAAAGCTCATGAATAATTAAGTTACCCTTGGAATCCTAGAATTTACAAAAAACAAGACAAGGGCATAAATCTCTTTACTATTTTAATTCAGTTGAGTTTACTTGATATTTAGTCATGGAGAAAATCGGAACACCCCTTTGTTGTGGTTGCTAACTCTAACTCTCTCTTTACCCAGATGCATCAAGAGGGCAAGATGCAGATTTCAACTAGGTGACAGTATCTCTTAGGCATTGTCACGTGCACTGGCCATCTATAGTGGTCACAGTGAGCCTTTCCTAGATGAGTTATTCACCCACAGGCAGCACTCCTTGGAAGGACAATGCAACGAGTAATGTTTTGTTCTTTTTTTGTTTTTTTTTTTTGTTTTTATGAGACAGGGTTTCTCACAGAGATCCGCCTGCCTCTGCCTCTCAAGTGCTGGGATTAAAGGCGTGCGCCACCACCGCCCGGCCTAATGTTCTGTTCTTCCATCTGTGTATAGCCCAACTTTTTGTTACATGCACACACACATGGGCATGTGTTTATTATTCATATATATGTGCATATATGTATATATAAATTCATATATACATGTACACATATTTTGTTATTTCTTTGATAACTTCATATTCATGCGATGTATTTTGATCATAATTACCTTCCACTCCTTCCCCTAACTCTTACATCACTTCTCCACCCCCTCCTAACTGTGGCCTCTTTTAAAAAGAATAACCCTCAGCCTTACCCGTGCTGCCCATATTCTTTTGGGTACTAGGACATCCACTGGAGCATAGTTGATGTATCAGAGGCTATATCCTTAAGGAAAACTGAGTCTCCCTCTTCCAGAAGTCATTACCCTTTAACAGCTTCTCAGCTAAAGGTGATGCTTATGAGCTCCTCCCTGCTCCATGATGGAATGTTAGCACAATTTGGCTCTGGTTTTCCCTGACTTCTGGCTCTTACAAATTTTCTGCTCTTTTGCAATGGTCTGTAACTCTTATGGGGAAGGTGGTATCACACACACACACACACACACACACACACACACACACACCACATTTGTAGCTGAGAATTCCACAGATACTTATTTTCTACCCTTTAAGTTGCTTGTTTCTGAGTTAACCACTGTCCACTGTATTAAGAAACTTCTCCGGGTGTGGCTTGAGAGCTGTACTGCTTTATAGATATATAAATATGAATTTAGATGGCATTTTGATACTGTGTCTATTTAGTAAAATAATAGTAGTAGGTTCATCTTTAGGACCTATAAGCTCCATTGTTATTGTTATTTATTATTATTATTATTTTGGAACCAGATTTACAGTACTGATGAGGTTACTTTCATCCTGTGAAATAGTTCTTAAATACAACCAGAAAGCTATTGTTTACTCCTATAACATCTATGCTACTATTATTCTAGGCCATGTGTTTTTGCATAGGTTGTTACTTCAGCTCATAGAGTTTCAGACTGGGTAAGAATGGTAGATTTTCTTCATTACAGACTACATAGCACCTTCTAGTACTATGAAACCTAGCCAGAAGGGAGGAAGTTCTTGCTCAGTCCAACTGACTTTTCATGCCTTGTGACCAAAGGGTTTGCTGTCTTCAGCAATAGAGTTAATATCAAGTTCTAGTGGGCAATCAAGCAATGTCACAGTTTGTGTAGCTTTGGAGGGTGTCTGGAAAATCATGACCAACAACTATAGGAGAGGTATCTTACACCTGGCACTGGGCTTTCTAGTTGACAATCTATGACTTCTAGGAAGAGCTTTATTCCAATTAAACTTTCAAAAAGTTTTGACTTATTTATTTTATGTGTATGAATGTTTTTCTTGCACACACATGCATGTATGGTGACCATGGAGATCAGAAGGTCCCTTGGAATTGAAGTTATTGACAGTTGTGAGTACTCCAAAGTAGACCCAGGTCCTCTGCAGGAGCAAGTGCACTTATCATCATTCTAGTGTCATCCAATTAAGCTCTTTTATAAAATGTTAGTTTCCCTGTGTCTTTTAAGTTATTCATTTCCCAGATTCCTCCTTGCCCTACCGTACCATCTCTCTACACTTAAACCTCCTTCCCTACCCATTATTTCCTTTGTTCATTTATGTGTGAAGTTTAAGCAATGCCATGTGTCTTAACGTTATATGGAATTATATTAAATTTCATGCACAGTGCTTCTATCAGGAAGCTGAATTCTGGAAAATAATTTTTTTGAGATAGGGTTTCTCTGTTTAGCCTTGACTGCCCTGGAACTCACCGTGTAGACCAGGCTGGCCTCAAACTCACAGAGCTCTGCCTGCCTCTCCCTTCCTAGTGCTGCAGTCACAGGCATATGCCACCACCACCCAGCGGGAGGCCGAATTTTTATACATTTCCTGAGACTTATCTCTGGAGTGGCATCAGTAATTGGGATGGCTTTATTAATTGTGTTCCTTCTGCTCCCTTCATCCTATCTTCATGTTTCTTGAGAGACTTACCATTTTCTCTATGGACAGCTTGTGCTACCTCTCTTGCATTACTTCAGTCGGATCAGTCTTGTGACCACTTCTGAAAGCTCAGAAAGTGCACTTGGACAATGTCTCAAGAAAGAAACCAACATTTGCCTTGGGAGCTAGCTGGGCATAGGTTGATGTAAGGGTGACAGAAAGAGAAGAAAGACGGAATTAAGGTTTTGTGGTGATGTTGTGTAATGGCGACAGAAAAAGAAGAGAGATGGAAATCAGGAACTGTAGCCATGACAATCACTGAGAGTAGTCAGTAAGGGATCCTGCATCTTGCATGCATCCCTGCCTCTCCTCCCACTGTTGTCTAAAAGGGGGGATATCTTCTCTGACACTGGAGGGAGACAATTGCCTGACTTGCTTCAATACTGGAAACGTCCAACATCTTAGCACTATAGCACCACACGGCTGATGCTGTGACCTTCATAAAGAACTAAAAGAGGACACCAACTAGATCTGATTTGTTTATCCTGCTGCACTCCTGGAGTACTGCTTTTCAGTGTTTTCTAGGGTCACCCGAATCAGAGCTCATGATGAGGTATGGCTACTTCAGTGGGCCGTGCTTTGAAGGCTACTGAAAGACATTCTAGTGACCACCAAACTATACCATACTATGGGAAGCCACCCTCCTGTGGTCCTTGCTCTCAGCAAATGTAAGCTCTATTAAAGTAATTTAACCTATACAAGAAATTTTATCCAAATCACAATAATAAGTGGTTTCCCTTATTCTCACATCATAAACAATCCTTTAATGAACTTTAATAATTGCGAGGCATGAGACACCTGGCAGGGATGCCTCAAACCTCCTGTGTTCGGGTCTGTGTGTACTCAAGGCACAAAGGCATGTGTGCTTAGGTGCTGGGAGGGTGTTAGCATGCCCTTCCCTTCCAGCATCTGGACATTTCATCCCTGGCTGCTTTTGGGGAGTTATCTAGGGAACTACCCAGGAGGAAAATGAAGCCCAGTGTGGAGCAGGAGAGCAGGCGTAGGCCCCTGCTGGTAATACGGTAGGTTGCTGTCACAACTGACTGCATACACAAATAGATGCTTTCCCCGCCCCCATTCGTTTTGCTTTCCTTTGCTTGGTTGTGTTTTGTTTTGCCTTTCGTGACAGCACTCATTTTGTAAAGCGAAGAAAAAAGCGTCCTTTAAGTGGATTCCAGTTTTCATATCTGCAGAAGACAGTTCTGCAGCTTTTGTCAAACTTAGCCCTCCAATAAAGCGTCTTTGTTTCTGGTTGACTGTTGTGGCAAGCCAGTCCATAAACTCCTAGAAACACAGGAGAGAATGCTTTCTATTCAGAGAGAGGAGTAGGATATAGTGCGTAGAGCCAATGTTGAGAAGGGTTTTGTTAGCTGCAGCAGGGTGGAAATTCGCATTCAGCCTGATGCTCTGTGATATTTAGCGTGCTATGGTTAAACAAAAGGGCACGCCAGCCTTCATAGCCATGTTGATTAATGCATTCCTTGAATGCGTTGATTAATGTGTTCCTAGGATGCCTCCTAAAGCTGCCACTGCAGCTGAGGTGTCCAATGTGCCTCCTCGCGGCTGCTGCCTCACTCTCGCGGGCTCATTTGCACACGGGTCTTCTGTGTGTTTATATCACACCAGCGCCTCTTTAATTTAAATCTCAGTTCTAGCATGTTGTGTGTGTGTGTGTGTGTGTGTGTGTGTGTGTGTGTGTGTGTGCTTGCAGGAACATTTCCCTCTTATGATATAAGAGTATTCTTTAATCTAGTAGGGAGTTTATAAACCTTGAAGTTCATCAGACACCTGATGGTATTCACCTGCCCTCTGGATAATCCTGCCCTGAGTTTCATTCTTGTTCTTTTCAAACATTTTTTTAATTTAAATTAGAAACAAGCTTGCTTTACATGCCAATCCCAGATCCCTCTCCCTCTACTCCTCCCCTGCCCACCACAACCCCCCCAACCTCCCACCCAATCCCACTTGACTTTCCAGGGAGGGTGAGGCCCTTCATCGGGGAATCTTCCAAGTCTGTCATATCATCCTGGGCAGTGTCTAGACCTCCCCCATGTGTCCAGGCTGAGAGAGCATCCTTCCATGTAGAATGGGCTCCCAAAGTTCATTCGGGTGCCAGGGATAAATACTGATCTACTACCCGAGGCCCCAAAGATTGCAGAGGCCTCCTCACTGACACCCATGTTCAGGATGTCTGGATCAGTCACATGCTGGCCTCTCAGCTATCAGTATGGGGTCCATGAGCTCACCCTTGTTCAGGTCAGCTGTTTCTGTGGGTTTCACCTGCCCAGTCATGACCCCTTCTTTTCAAACTTTTTATAGAGAGAAATATATTGGAAATAGTTATAGGAAGGTATTTGTACTGGGATGGTAAGAGAGATGTATAAACAAGCCTGTGTCTCCATTGGAAACTCACTCTGCCCTGGGCAGGGATCCATGGGTCCAGCCAGAGCATTTCCATTGCTAATCTGTTGCCTTAGGGTTGAGAATTCTTTTGCTGTGTTCTGAATCCTCATTAAACCACATGTTTTCTCAGAGTGTTTCCAAAATTACTGGTTCTTCCTTGTTAGTAGGTTGTGAAAAGATAACTCGGAACTCGTTTAATTTGTTTGGTATGTTTCACTTGTTCCTTAAGATATGAGAATGCTATTGCTATTTAACTACTTTCTGACCAGTTAGAAAAAGTGATAAGAGGGCCAAAGCACCAAGTTTGAAAATAGGTAAAAGAGGAATAGGACCTGGAAGAAATGACACAGTTCTATGGGGTGACAGTCTCCAACTACATGATATTTTAACAGAGGAAATTATCCATGCTAGTCAGAAAGACTGCTTTAGCCCTGCCAAAAGCAAAGCAAAGCAATTTGCCCTGAACAAGAGTGAATTTATGTGCATTATTACTGTGGGAAACCATTTAGAGAAGTGACAACCATCAAAATATCCCACATTTAGGTCTTGGCATGATTATTCGTGAGAAATGGTATTTTGTATTTTGAAGGCTAAGAGAAGACTTTATTCCATCTAGAAACATCCATGCAAGCCCATCTAAAAGTCTACCTTGGAAGTTCATAGACCACAACTTGTGACATTTGAAAGCATCAATCTAAGGTTCACTATTTTAAAAGGCTGCCCCATGTCCATTTTCTGCCCAACAAGAACACTTGTGGACATAGGAAAGAACATATGGTGTTGACTTATTTCTGTGGTGTTTCCTCACTGTGCTGGCTAATTTTATGTCAATTTGACACAAGCTAGAGTCATCTGAGAAGAGGGAGCCACAACACCTTTATAAGATCAGGCTGTGGTTAACCTGGAGGGCATTTGCTTAGTTAGTGATTGATGTGAGAGGGATTAACCCATAGTGAGTGGTGCCCTACCTGGGCTGGTGGTCCTGAAATTTATAAGAAATCAAGCTGAACTAGCCAGTAAGCAGCACCCCTCTATGGCCTCTGCATTAGCTCATCACTCCAGGCTCCATTCATGTTTGAATTCCTGTCCTGACTTCCTTCAATGATGGACTAAGATGTGCAAGTGTAACCGGAATGAACCTTTTCCTCTCCAACTTGCTTTTGGTCATGTTGTTTCATGACAGCAAAAAGCAACCCTATGATACTTGCGTAAATCTATAGTTGGTTGTTTTGTTCTTTTGACTCTTTGGCTCTTTGAGGGACCCTCTATCCAGCTACCAAATAAATATAAGAAGGCTTATTCTTACTTATGAATGCCTGGCCTTAGCTTCACATGTTTGTAGTTAAGTTTTCTGAAATAATTCCGTCTACATTATTGTTTTCTAATTAATATACCTTCTTTCTTACTCCATTGCTGGTTGTATAACTGAGTGGCTAGTCCCTGTTGTCTTCCTCTCCTTTTATTTTTCTTTTCCTTGATTTACCTCTCCCCAGATCTCTCTTCCTGTTTATTCTCTCTGTCTGCCAGCCCCTCCTATCCTTTTTCCTGCATTGCTATTGGCCAGCTAGCTTTTTATTAGAGCAATCAGGTGATTTAGACAGGCAAAGCACACAGTGTCACAGAGTTAAACAAATGCAATACAAAAGAATATAACACATCTTTGTATCATTAAACAATATTCCACAGCATAAACAAATATAACACATCTTAAAATATTATTCTACAACCTAAGTCTCTCTGGAACTCAAGGTGCAAGGAATATGCTTCTATAATAGCAGCATAGTTAACATGGAGGATATCTGGTAAAAGTAACCCCGAGTTTTCAGAACGCCTTTACTAGGTGAAATGCTTAAGAGAGAACACACCAATGTAACTATATGTGGGGAGTTCATATTTATCTTATTGATTTGCTTAAATTCCATAGGAACTGATGGGCTACACAGAGGAAGGCAGAGAACATGATTTATCCACTTTCTGCAAAGCTTTTGATACTGTACTGTATAAAAAGCCTTTTGACGGAACTGTTGGCCTAGGGACAGGAAGACAACCAGAGCGTGCTATGAAAGGAAGGAATAAAAAGCAGAAGATTTTCCAACCTAAAGAAGCATGGAGAAAAGGTTTTGAGAACTTTCTATTTTTATTTATTAATTTAGTTGGAAAGCACAGAGAATACGTAGCCAAGGGGAAATGGACTTTCCCAAATAGCTTTGTTCCCAGAGGCACAAAGACAGACAGACAGAGAGACAGAGACAGAAACAGAGAGACAGACAAATAGAGAGAGAGAGAGAGAGAGAGAGAGACACAGAGAGAAGACAATTGACAAACATAACTAGACAAAATCTGCTACATTTAAATGATTCCAATGACCTGAAAAATAAAACTAAGTTCCAAGCTCATGCTTTACTGCTGTAGTAATAGCCATCGAACTTACACGAATAGTTGATGTCTACTTCAACCAGAAGTCTCTCCTGCGAAAAACTTACCCCAACTTTTCTCTCTGGGTGTTCTCATTTGATCTTGATGGTTACCAAGAACAGCTTTATGATAAATTGATAAACATTTTCCTTTTCCTGAGAACAAACCCTTGATGCTATAATTTCCCTTCCTTGGATCAATCCCCAGGTTCAGTGACAGAGTAGATTTTAAATCATTACATTATAATGTACTTGTTCGTTCTATTCAACTGTTTTATGACTGCATTGCCATTGCCTTGACCTGCGAAGCAATTCAATACTTTAGAGCATAGGAAAACCCCTATTAAAAAAGAATAACCATACTCTGACTTTTTGCAAAGTAGGTTTCCCTCGACTGAGAATCAAATTGTTTTCCTCACAAATAGCTTGTTCAATGAACACTGGATGAGTGGAGAGACCATTGCACGTAGATCAACACTTTAACAATTTTTAAGAGGAAACTTAAATTTATTATGAAGTTATGTGCACTTCACCATTAAAAATAAAATCCTCACGTATGGGCCCCATATCTAATGTCTATCATGAGGCCATCTTTATTAATAGGTGTTACTGATTGATTTCTATATACTACAGAGGGAACAAGGAGAGGTTTTGGGAATGTAAACAGCCAGATGTGGCACTTGGCCTTCAGCTGCTTGCCTTGCTTAGCTACATATGCACAGTTCCACTATTCACCTATGTAAGTGTGTCCTGGACAGTTACATGAGTTGAAAGCATAGAGTAGCATTGAAGCTAAAATGTTCTGAGAATCCAAAGGATGGTAATATCTAGGTTGCAGGAAACAGTTCAGGCTTTATGGCTTCGGATGAACTGAGTTCAGAAAACAAACAAACGAACAAAAACATGCCAAATTAGAAAGAGCAGATGACTATCAGCACCATTAATAGATAAGCACATAAGGGAATCTAGGAATAAGGGGATGCTAGTTGTGACCCCTCTGCCTTCTGCAATTCTCAGAACTGTTTTGGCAGCACTGATAACTGGCTCTGTTATCCTGAAAACTGCTGCATATTTTAAAAGAAAGAAATGGTTTTCCAGGGACCACATTTGAAGAGAATGGATGCAATCAATCATCCCCAAGAGAAGATCTGGTTGTACAAATGAGAAAAGGTCAACATTTTTTATTAACCAAAGAACTTAGAATGTGTGCAATTCAGACCAAAATGATTTTTTAATGAAGAGCCATATGAACTAAAAATTGTGTTTACCAAGGACAAGGATGATGAGAACTGGAGCACAGAATTGCCACTGTCAAAGGGAGCATTTCCTGAAGCAAGAATGAGACAACCTCATTAGAACTGAGTCAGATAAGTCAGAGTCCAACACACAGGGGAGAAGATGTACTCGCTCTAATTCTGTGGCTTTTTTGTTTTTTATGATCACTGTTTTGACAGGGTGATTAGACAGACACCCACCACATTATTGAGGTGGTATTTCTGTGAAACATTTCCATCTTAATAATTCTTTCAAATTTATTAAGATGGAAGGCAGTTTGACCCCAGGGCATGCATGAAGATGAATCATAAGTCTCAAAAATACTACCTTAAAGGGGGCACACTGAGTGCAGAGGAGATTCGTATGTACTCCTAGACAAATTCTGGCATAATGAATGCACCCAGCCATAAATTTAAGTGCCTATATAACATATTCATCAAGTTTTCATTTTGAACTCTTAAGTATTCCTTAATAACACTTATGCTATTGTCCATCTATTTTCAGTTTAACTACCCAAGAGAAAGAGTCAAAATTTCCCCCAAACAGAAAACTGTGTTTTCTTTTCTTCCTCTTATACACATGGAATAAGGAAAAAAATAGAAAGATAAAAGTGAGATAAATGCGCCAGGCATTGGTGGCGCACACCTTTAATCCTAGCACTTGGGAGGCAAAGGCAGGCGGATCTCTGTGAGTTCGAGGCCAGCCTGGTCTACAGAGCCAGTTCCAGGACAGCCTCCAAAACAACACAGAGAAACCCTGTCTCGAAAAACCAAAAAAAAAAAAAAAGTGAGATAAATGCATAATCTGACTTGATCAGCCTTTTCTCACAGTCCATTCCACGGAGACCCTGCCTACTTTTCATCTAGATTATTCCAGTCACACTCTGTTGACATTGATGGCATCCCTGATGCCAAGTTTTCTTTATTCTTTTTTTTTTGTTGTTTTTTTCTCTATATTGTTTTGGAGCCTGTCCTGGAACTCACTCAATAGACCAGGCTGGTCTCGAACTCACAGAGATCTGCCTGCCTCTGCCTCCCAAGTGCAGGGATTAAAGGCGTGTGCCACCACCACTTGGCTTCTTTATTCTTTAGTTTATGCTGTCCTAAAAACCACTGCAGTGATCTGCCTAGGTATAGAACCTACTTTCTGATGAATTGCTTTAGTACTTGAGTTCCCGTGGATGCTTTCCGTTGGGGGGAGCGACCTTGTCATTTGTTTTCTACACATTATTGGCATCTTCTGCATCTGCCTAACAGAGGCAACACTGTGACATCTGTAATTAGTTGCTCTTATAACTTGTCATTAGCCAGCTGCTTGACAAAAAGAATGGAAAGTGTTTGTTTCTATACATAGTGCTTTATTTTTAGTGTTTTATTTATTGTTTTTCTCTCTGTGTGGGATGCATGATGTGTGTAGATGAGTTCCATTGTGTCATGGCACATGTGTGGAAAACAGAGGTCAACTTAGTGGAGTTAGTTCTCTCTTTCCACCTACGAATCAAACTCAGGTTGCTGGGCTTTAGCCTTGACCTGCTGAACCATCTCACCCACACCAGCAATTTACTGTTCAGTTCCTAAGACTCCATGGAGAGCTCACTGCAGTTTACATCATTTTATCAGAAATCACACTTCCTTCTTTTGTTCTCTTTTATATACTTGGTTGCAGTTGAATGTCCCACCTCTCTTTGTAGAGTATAGAGAATCTTGTACACTTTCCCTTTTATTCTTTAAATAGTTTAATGAGAAAGCAAAATTTATTATCTAACTCTGTATCGTCCAATAAGAAGAATCTTTGAGGAAAATACAAAATGAGACCAATTTTCTTTTTTGAAAGACAGGTTTTGTTACAGAGTTGATTATACTTTGATTGAAAATATGAGATTAAAATCACTTTTTCCAAGTCTAAGCTCTCTTGACACAGAAAACATTTAATGTTCCTAAATCAGCACTCTAACTTAAATTCAACCAAATTCTAAAAAGTGGAGACATTCTCGATTGTAAAACTTTGTTTTAAAATCCTTCCTGCCATTCTTTTCATGTGTGTTCAATAGACACAGGCATCTCAGTGTCTGGGTTTAGCACCACATGGAAGACAAGAGATTTCTTTAAAGGTCTCAATCCATCTAGCATATACTTGTCTTATTCTCTGTTTTGTTGACATATACATGACGTAGTGATCCTTTTAAGAAAATAAATGTTTATTATAAAAATAGCACCTGGGATCTTCTAACACCATATTCTATAAAGACAAATTAGTTTAATTTCATATAATGTATATTAATTTCTTCCCGGTGGTGATGGCCCTTCTTTAATATTTAATAAGGCGAAATTAGCCTAGTGTTGCAATAGCAGTTGGAAAAAATAAAAGTGTTCCCTAAGTGGTAGTTTTTAATATATCACTTCTTTATTCTTACCTTTAGTCTGTTCCCAAAATTATGCTAACAGAAGTTTGGGGAAGATTTAAATTTGTGTAAGGCAATTATATGTTTATGGTGGAATTAGCTATTCCCAGGGATGACTTTTTAAAATCAACTTTGCTATTGTAACAAGAGTCACAGTTTAAAGCTTATCACTACATGTTCTAAGTACTCTGTATATTTTATCTAATGTTAGCCTCAAAATGGCCTAATATTTACTAACTTCATAGTACAGTTGAAAAATCAGGTGAAAAAATTATGTACATTCCCTTGTACACAGAATTTGTAAGCACCGAAGCACAGATTTGACCACCACATTCCAAGTTCCAGAGTATGCCTGCTTTACCACATATATGCCTCAGCAAGAAATAAATTAGCTCATAAGAGCAGCACTTGGCCTTGGGAGTGCTGGTCAATGTGCCATATGTACATGACAAATGATGTCTCATATAAGAGTCAAAGCTATTATCCTCCTGCTCATTCATACTGAATAATAAATCCAAAGGCTCTACCACACCCATGGTTCTAAATATCTATCTTATGCTAATGGGCATCATGGATAATAAATGATACTATAGAAAGAGGAAATAATTCTAAACCAAACAATGACATGCGCTTAGGACTATTTGCCTGCTTATATGGTAGTTGGCTGTGGTATTGGACATACTTGTATCTTTGGCAGCTGGTTCTGTCTAAAAAATGTTACTAGAATTTAGTGTTGGTGTAGTTTGCTCACAGATTTTGTTTTGTCTTTTTCTATAGTAACAGAAAGTACACTAGTCTTGTTAGTGTTGAGACAGAATTAGTTATCCTCCGGCCTCAGGGACTACAAGTGTATGCGTCAGCATCTGGCAAGTTTTTTGACCTTGCTCCTTCATCATGCCACCTCTTCCTCTTTGCTGAAACCCAAGTCATGTCTGTCACTCCAATTTCATTGTTTTGAAGATTTATTATCTACTTATATGTATGTGTGTGTGAATGAGCAAGCACGTATGTGTACAATATCTGGTTTGTTTCATGGATGCTGGCATCTGAACGCCAGTCCTCATGACTAAGTAGCAATGGTCCTTAACTGCTGGGCCATCTTTCTAGCCCCTCCAGATTTTAAAGGCAGCTAGAGTTTCACTGTTCCTTGATAAATTAACTGCTTGAGTGAAAATAACCTGTTGGTCTGTGCACCAAATATTCAGTAACATAAAAAAGGACCCTGGAAGCCTATAAGAACAGAAAATATTCTAGGATAAAAGATTCCAGGGAAGCTGCAAAATATGTGATGACCCACGGAAATATATCACATCTATATGCTCAAATGAATGTGCAAGAAAACAAAATTAAAATTAAATTAATTCCTAAAATCTGAAAAAGATTCTTACCTTGTCCAAACTTTTGCTAGATTCCTCTGAGCCCACTTCCCAAGTAGGCTTCAACCCTCCTGTCCTGTCTTCAGCAACTCATTTTGCCAATTGTGTTTAAGAACAACAAAAACCCTTCAATATCTCCCCCTTTCATAGCTGATAATGGTCCTCATCTTCTCCTTTCAGCCTCTAGTTCAGACTGGCCTCAGCAAGCATCACCCTGCCCCTAGTGATTTCCCATCCACCTCCCCCTTCTTGTCTTGTTGCATTTGAGGTGGTACTCAATACACTGAAGTGACTCATCTTGTAACGGTCTTAAATAAGGTTTTCCTAAATGCTCATAAAGTCAACTGCTATCTGCTATAGCTGTGACTTCCTACCTTTCTGCCCTCTACCCGTACTGAGTCAGTGTTTGTGTTTTAACATAATCTGACCTTGAGGTCTGATGGAAAGGAAGTAAAATCCTATTGCCATATTCAATTCTTAGAATTTCATGAATGTGCTTTGCTTTTTTCGATATGTGTGTGTGTCTGTACTGTTCCATCAGCCCCTTACATCACCACACAGTAAAGATATAAAGATATCCCATCCCCCAACAAATCTCTCACCTACTTAGACTGTACCCCTTTCAGCCATGACTTGGGAGCAATGATCATGATAAATATGTATCTCTTTCTCAATGATGTCCTACTAGTATTTTCTATTTGATATTGCTTACTTTTTTCTTGTCCTTGTACAAAGCCAAAACTTGTGCCAGGACCTTAGCCATTGCTCCCTCCCCTATCCCCTTGCTCTGACTGCTCCATGTTCACTGTCTGCCATGTTGTCCTCCCCTACACATATTCAGACACATTGGGATCCACTTCAGGGCCTTTGTTAGTCTTTTTCTTTGGAACATTCTTCCTTCATAAGTCCCTATAGCCCACAGCCTTTCCTCAGACACCACTTCCTGGTGAGCTATTTCCTATCCTGGGCCATCTGGTGTATTATACATGTGCACACACATCTTGAAACATACTATCTCTCATTGGTTTTAATATTTTCTTCAAAGTTCCACACAACAAGTTACGTAATTCAGTATTTATTTTGATATCTGATTTGCCCAACTAGAATATAAAGTCTCTGAGGGTAAGAACTTCGGTTTCTTTTTTTCATTAATCTGTCCCAGCCCCAAGAATACTGTTTGGTCTGTAGTACAAGCTTCATTAGCTCAATGAAGAATGGATGAATGAATGATAACTTAGGATACTTCAAAGTTTCAGCCCTTTACCAGATGATATGATTAGCTAATAAATTCATCTTAGTTTTGAGTTAACACCCTGATTCCCAGGTCTGAAAACAGCATAGTTTGAAATTCAGCTTACTCCCCAACTCTGCTGGCCAGAGGCAGGATTTATGGCTTCCCATTGTTGAAATGCAGAGGTGGAGTTGGAAAACCATCAAAAGAAATGTTCCTTTCATTTTTGAAGCAAATGAACAAATCTAGCATTTGTTTTTCAGAGAACAAATGCTCTTCGATAAGAAGAGAAACTGTTCCCAAATCTTTGAAGTATTATGTCACTGACTCTTTAACAAGTAACTGGGAAAGCAAGTATCCTAGTGATAAACATAGGCTTTGTCTGGCTGAAGGCTGGTCATGAGTTTACAAGGGCTGCTTGGGCATTTGCCTTATGATACCATCAAGGCTGTTAATGGGTATAGTCACATTGTTTTTAGTTAAAAGCCTTGTCCTCAAAGAAATGCGATATTTTGCCCAGTGATCTTTTGTATAAAAATAAGATGTTGCTTGATATGTAAATAATATTAAGACATTAGCCAAAGTCATGATAGTTTCTATGATGAAAGAGGGAAATGTGTAGGTTTTTTTGGAGAAGGAAATTATCTATTTTCTTAGAGTTTCCCCCCAATGATTTGCTTAACTCTATAGTCTTAATCACATAAGAGTCATGGGTCACTGAGCTGGCTCAGCAGGTAAAGGTGCTTGCTGTGTAAGCCTAGCTATCTGAGTTCAATCCCCAGAACCTATGTAAAGGTGGAAGGAGAGAACTGGCTTCACACGGTTGTCCTCTGACCCCTGTGAATGCACCATTGCATGCGTGCCTACACATACATATCATACACACACAGGGTAATAATAAATTTAAAACAATGTTTTTAAAAAGTACAAGAGTCAGCTGTGTCCATGATGGCACTTACCTGTAATTCTAGCACCCAAAAATCAGAGACAGAAAAATAGAATTGAAGGTCAGAGGCTGGAGAGATGACTCAGTGGTGAAAAGCACTTACTCCTCTCCCAGAGAACCCCAATTGGATTCTCCGTACCCACACTGGTGTCTTGCAACTACCTGGAGTTCTAGCTCCAGGGTATCCAACAGTCTCTTCTGCAGCACAGAACGCCTACGCTCACATCTGCAGATCCCACTCACACATCCCAACACACACAAATACACAAAATGAGAAATAAATCACTGAAAAAGAAAATGAGTTGAGGGCTGGAGAGATGGCTCAGATGTTAAGAGCACTGACTGATCCTGAGTTCAATTCCCAGCAACCACATGATGGCTCATAACCATCTACAATTCAATCTGGTGCCCTCTTCTGGCATGTAGGTAGAACACTGCATATGTAATAAATAAATCTTAAAAAAAAAAAAAAGAAAATGAGTTGAAAGCCACTATGAACTACATAGTGAGTTTCAGGCCAAATGAACCACCAACAAAAAAGAAGAGTCGATATAAATCAGAGTAATGTTCCTAAGAGTCTCCAAATTGCAGGTTCTGTGCTCTATGTATTAACATTAGCAAATACCGTTTGCTTTCTGACTGTAATAAAAAATTTCTTGACCCTCAAGTTCTGCCCTGTTGCCGTCATGCATGTGATTGTGGGCTGTTAGAGTTCTTTCCTCCACATCAGTCAATCAATCAATCAATCAATCAATCAATCAATCAATCAATCAGCAAGCAAGCAAGCCCGACCTACTGGCTGATGCTTCCGTGCTGCTACAGCTTGATCTCCTAGATTTGATTTTCTATCTGTCCAGCGGGCGCTGCTTCAGTCACGTACATATACTGCACTGGCACCTTTAGCCATCTCTGTTTCCCCATATACTTATGATGGTGTCAAAATGAAATGCCACAAGTCTCATCCCCACGCATTGCTACAGAAACTCTGCATTTCAGTCATTCTCGGTCAAAGATACCAGGATGCTTTATGAATAAAGGGAGAAGGTTCAGCACCCGAAAGAAAAGACTGAACTCTTGAGAAAACAGAAATGACCCCAGCTACATAATGCTCCAAGAGCCCAGCTTTGCCTGCTGTGAGGAGAAAAGGATGCTGCATGCTGCTCTGGTGCAGCAACCACACCGTTTTATCTTAAAGTGACGATTTGTAAGCTCAGCTTCCTCCAGACTACCTGTGGACACTGGGGTGGTGGGAAGCATGCATCGTGAATCCCGTGAGATAAAACAGAAACTGATCTGTTCCAGATCCCCCGTCCTTTACTTCCCCTCTCCACCCTGCAAAGGCTCTGCCCTGTGGTGCTGCCTGCTAGACACTGACTTTTAGAGACACTGCACTAGAGTATCATGAATCTGCACTCCAGAGAGTGGGGGACGGGGTGGGGGAGGGAAGGAGGGGAGGAGGCAGCCAGACAGCCAGACAACCAGACAGCCAGACAGCCAGATAGTTAGAAAGAGACAGAAAGACAGAGACACACAGAGAGACAGGCAGTTTGGTCAGTTTGGTATGGCTTAAGTGTACATATTCAAGGCAGACAGTCTGATGAGATGACAGAATCCTGGCTGTCTGAACAAGTAAAGGGCAAGAAAATTATAATAAGACGTTGTGTCCCCTGGTGGCTATGTTGGAATTTAATCACTAATGTGATGGGATAGAAGCTGGCACCTTTGGAAGCTCATTAGGTCATGAGGACAGGGTTTGCTTAGCTGGAACTGGTGCCCGTATAAAAGAGATGCCAGGCAGCTGCCTTGCCCTCTCGTCTCATTAGGGCCTGGGAAGAAGGTGTATACACTTTGTGGACCAAAACCCACATCCGTACCAGGTACCAAACTGCATGTACTCTGATTTTGGAATTCAGTGTTCAGAACTGAGAGAAGTAGATTTCTGTTGTTTATGAGTGACCTAATTGGTGGAATTTTGTTGCAGTATTACAAACAGATTAAGAGAGTGGAGAAATAGTTACTCTTGGACTTACTTCTGCCTGTAATATGTTAACATTTAGCTTTCGAGAGTTTTAAAATGTTATCATATGCAAAGTACGGTTGACTGATTACACATGAAGCTTTCAAGAAACTGCAGTTGCTGTTTGTATAGCTAGCCTGGCATAGTGGTTCAATCCTGTAACACTGTTTGGAGGGGGATGGGGGTGGGGAATCGTGAGTTTGAGGTCAGCTTGGGTTACATAGTGAAATCATATCCCATGGAAAAGAGAAAAGAAATTACTAACGAAAACTAATCCCAAATGATATAGAATCCTTCAGTTTTAATGAAGAAAATGATAAAATCAGTAAATTTAATTACAGCTGGAAATAAAGAAAACATTGACAGTATAGCAAGCAATTATTTAATCACCTTTTCTCCCACTGTTAGCTCCTGTGGTAATTAGCAGCTTCTGTTCCAAATTATATATGTCGTAATCGTGCCCCTTTTGCTATAGACACAGTGCTTTTTATGCATGGATATGCAAATGTGGATGTTAGGCAAATGGTATAATGAGCTAGAAGTTAATGAACAGGAAACTGCACATGAATGAGGCAGACAGGTTGGCACCAGAGACAACTGTAGAGGCAGGAAGTATGATCCAAGCATGCCCCAGAAAAGGGAAGTGTTCAGGAGGCAAGTATCTTCACTGAGAACAGATTTGACTACAAATCCACCAAGAAAATCCCAAATGCAAGTCTCTCACTTCAAACCAGGCCAGTAGAGTTTGGGATGAACTGCCCATTGCAGGAGCATGCTGAATGCCATTAAACTCAGCCTTTCCTGGTTCAAATGCATTGATTCTGCCATCCAAATGGATTGCAAATTTCTTCATCCCGTTGCCTGTGGCTTGTAACCAACAGGCACATGTATAAGGCAAGATACAGCAGGAAACTGGAGGTCACTTCATGCATTGCAAATAAGGGTATGCATTAGCAAGGCTGGCAGTTTCAGAGAGTGTAGGAGGGGGTGTTGTCAGAACAAAAGAGAAGAGGCCATCCCCAGATGGGGAGCAGCAAACACCATGAGGCTGACCTGGAACCCACAAGCTTGCAGCAGCTATTGCAAATGAGTTAGAGAGACTCACGTTTTGTTCCAGATCCACCAAGAAAAAGAATACTGGCCCTTCCTGGGCTTCTAAAGCCCAGAGTCACAGCCACTCCTCAGTTCCAATAGCAAATGCCACCCAATTGTTTCATTTTAAGTGCCAAACCAAGAGCCTTCCTTATTGCCATACTTTACCATTGCCCATCACTGTGCCCCATTGGGTCTCAAATGTGCCCCTGAGGCATATTAAGGGTTTGGTCTCCAGTATGTGGAATTAGGAGGTGGTGGAACCATCAAGAAGTGAGGCCCAGTTGGGTGAACTGGCCATTTAAGCATGCCTTTGAAGGAGATACTGGAATCCAAGCCCCTCCTCCTCTCTTGCTTTGCTTCCTGGCTGTCATAAGGTGAGACTCTCTCCCCATCCCTGTGTGCCCACTGACATGGTGTCCTGTCTCACCTCAGACCCCCAAACTGTGAATCTGGGTGACCATAACTAAAACCTCCTCAATGATAAGCTGGAATAAAATTCTTAAGTTGAGGGTCTCGGGCATTTTTCACAGCAGCAGAAAGGTAACTAAAACAGCTTCCAATGAGCAGAACCAAATGAATAGGTGGCTGGAAGAGGAACACAGGGCATTTTGGTTGGAAATTTCCTGCCCTGGTATTAGTCCAAAGTACAGAAAGGCAGGTCTGGGGTCAAAAGGCAACATGAAAAATGGGCACACTAGTTACTGTAGAAAGAACACTGGATTTGATATCAGAAAATCCATGATCAAGCTCCCAGACATGGCACTCAATGATCCTGTGATTTTATGAATACAGTCTTCTCCCTTGTAATGAAAATAACCAAAGGTGTGCTTCACAGGGCTGTTGGAGTAAATGGGACAAAGCATATGTCAATGATTTTGTAGAGATAAAGACTGTATGAATTATTAGTTGTTCTGCACTGGCCTGTGGGTAATTATCTAATTCACTGTTTATGTGACAGTCACAAAGATTTTACTTTTTAATAAGCCAGTAAAGATATCTGCCAGTATAGCTAAAAAGGAAACAAATTAAATGTCCTCCAACAGATGAGTGTGCAATGAAAATGTGTTACGTATACATAATGGAATACTATTCAACTTTAATTAAAAAAGGAAATAGTGAGCTTTGCAGGTAAATGGATGAACTAGGATATATTACATTAAGTGAGGTAACCCATACCCAGAAAAATATTGCATATTCTCTCTCATTAGAGAGTCCTATCTCCAAATCTTCAGAAGGGAGTATATAAAATATAACAACTGGAAAAAAAAAAGAAAGCGTAATGTTTCTGCGTTTGATGATGTACTGGGAACACAAAGTATTTTCTGACTTTTGATATAACAAAATCTTAACATACAATTATGTGAAAGCTAAATGCGTAGGCCATTGAAAGTGATTTTTGATTTATCTTTATGCTTGTGAGTCTCAATTACTACAAATGATGCACATGCCTATAACAGATAGCTTGTATACAGACAGAATTTACAATGGCAAAATGTATAGTACGTTTTCTACTAAAATATTTTAAAAGCCTAAGTGAATGTGAAAAGTCTCTTTTTCAATTCATTGTGAGCTGTTTTGATATATTATAATGAGGCTATATTCACTATACAATGTAATGTTTTATCAAATGCTGTTTTAGTTGAAATGAGTTGGACATACTCATTTCTCAAGAGGCTCTTCCATTTTTCTCTCTTTCTTCTAGTCCCATTTCCCTCCAAAAATATACCATTTTCCCTTTAATATCATATGTAACTTTCAAATATTTTATCTAAGACCAAAAGTTACTATTTCTTTGTTGTTAAATAGATTGTTATTTCATCCAAAGACATCGTCAAGTAACAAGACAGTGATAAAAACATCTTACTTATATTGTTTTCTCTTGCTTACTTTTGTGTTATCTGATAAACATTCATAAAAACAACCACAGACTTAAAAAAAAAGATATCTGCCAGTGACATCATTAACATGCTTGCACTTAAACTCCTGCGACACAGAGCATTGCTAAATTAGAGATGTGTTTTCAGTACTACCTGCCAATTTAGCAAATGTATATAATTCTATTTTGATGGGTCACATCCAAAGATAAACAGCTGGGCTTGTAGCAGCAGGAGCAAGGGCAGCTAGCCTTGGGTTACCCAAATTAACGTATTAAGAGGATTTATAAAGCCATCTAGTTAATCAGAAAGGAGGGGAGTGAAAGAGCTTTTCTTTGCCAAGCCTTAGCCACCCATTGGACAATTAGAGCACAGCTTCCATTAGCCTGTTGTAGTCCGCTGTTGGGGTCAGGCATCTGAGTAAGGATACAGCTGGTGGGTGGATGCTGTAAGGCTGTTAATTAATCACAAGGGGGTGTGAACTGAGGGTGAGGTGTTCCTTCTCTCTGGGTTTTCACAGTATTTGTTCCACTGAGTTGACCTGCATTTCCCGGCTGACCTCTTGTTAGACTTCTAAGAACTGTGGTGTGTTGAGTCCTCCTTTGTAAGTTATCAGTGTAGCTGTTTTTAGCAGACCATTCATTTGGGTCTCCAGTTGGGTGAAGACTCCATTTAATCTCTTTTACACATTTAAGAGAAAAGCACTAGTTCATCTGGTGTAAGGCACTCAGTGGATTTAGCTTTTCGGCTTTTTGATAGTCAGTAACGATGGTTGATTCTTTGTTGACATTTCTGCCTTGGACATTGTTCGAAGTACTTTAAGTTAACTCAGTTAGCCTTTATAGTCACCCTGTGAGTAGATGCTGTCTTCCCCACTTGTACAGAAGAGGAAATTAAGTAGCATAACCTTACGTAATTTGCATGAGGTTGCAGTTTGTGATATGGGGAACTTGGCTTGGGCTAAGGTTAGGCTGACCTCAGCTAGTGTGCCTGACCATTAGGAAGTGTTCTCTCTCAAATCAAAACTCCTATGTGTCTCTGTTTGGCATATGAACTAATCCTGCATATCATATTAAATTTTATTTATACATTTACTTATTTTTTATGTGCTGGGGTTTATCCAAGGGGCCTTAAACACACTAACAATTGTCCTACTAAGGGGCTGTATCTCTGGTCCTTCTGTGATAAGTCACCCCTTGTGTTTATGGTCCGTCCCTTAGGTCCATCTACATCAGCATTCTGCAGTTATCTTTTCTGTTGTTGACGTCATTTTGATATCATAACTCACTGAGACTTAATCTCAAAGCAGTTTCTTCACAAATAAACTTATTACATCAAAGGGCCAGAAGAGAAGTCTGGTGCCAACAGAGAGCTGGACAAATGCTTTGCAGAAACAGTTCCAGAGACACCCATGGTGATGGAGCATCAGTGCAAAGTCTAGACAGCATCTGGCCTGGATGTGTTTCTTCCATCGCCAGCGTTCTGGAATCATGAAGCACTTTTAAACTGGTTGGTAGCTTGCTAAAAATAATTTAATTCATGAAAATATTTGCATTTGTGGTTTTAGAGAAACAGCCTATCAGTAGTAGGTAAGCGCTCTGCTGACCACCGTCCACTGGAGATTGACAGCAGCCCCTCACTCCCATTACACAGGCTTCTTGTTTTTCAACCTGACACATTAGTCTTTAGCATTGACTAGACTGCTTAGTCCTTGAAGGCATTTAAATGTGATTTTTCCAGTCAGGGCAAACACTTTGATTCCTATCATATCTTCTCTTGGCAACACTACAAGGATCCATCAGAAAATAATCATCATCAGATGCAGATTAAAAAAGTATTTAGCCAGATTGTAGCTACTCTTAATGGGGAATTAAGTTACTAAATTGTGTTTTTTCTTCAATGCCCCAACCAACAGAGAATTTATGAAGATAATAATTTTAGGCAATGTCAAAAGGAATATTGATCAGTTTCTTTACTTACATGAAACAAATATATCTGAAAGCCACATGAGGATGCTGTCATTGGCCATTTCTCATTCTTCATTACCAAGACATGTAGGAAAAATTTACTATTTGGGATTGATTTGTCATTCTTTTATGCCAGTCATTACACTGCATTAGCTTCTGGCTTTTTAATTGTATAAAATCAAGATTATGACTTCTGAACATTCTGCTTGCTGTCTGGGTATTTTTTAATTCAAAAATAAATTATATAATGAAACCAATTATATTTCCTATTGAGATAATACATTTTAATTATTCCAAAGGGAATGAAATCAAGTAGGATTTACCCAAAGTAAATTTAGGTGATACTAAAATATTTTCATGGCACATTCAAAACACTCTTTTTAGACTTTGTGATAGGTACTGGACTAGGGGAAGATGGAAGAAGAGGTTGGCAAAAACATAGTACACTTCTTTTGATTTTATATTTTATCTGCTAACAGCAAAACAACTGGGTTTGCCAAGTTTCACTGTGGTGCCATTGGAAATGTGACCTGTCCCAGGCTGTTTTATTCATGCTCACATACAGCCTGTGTTCTGAGACTGTCCAGATGTGAGCACTGTAGCTCCAGCTTTGTGGTGCCACTTGTCTGGCAATGGAAACTCACATTTGTGGTAGTTAACAGTCCTTTTTTCATTTGCTGTGGTCCAGCAGCCCTGCAGAGCTTTGTGGTTTTAGTAGCTAGTTGATGACAATCAGCAGATTCTAAAGCCTTTTCAAACCCCCCAAAGAATAGATAATGATGGCTCACAATGCTGAAATGCAGAAAGAAATAATAGATATTCAGATGTTGATGCAATTTAGCCTCCAATAAAATGATTACACTTCATTTTCTTTGATTAGCTTTTTCAAGTTTTGACTTTCTTTCTTTGTTGTTGAGGATCTGTGAGATGACATGCAGAGAAACATTACTACAGGAAACCTGTCACAAACATTTAGACAGTTGTACTCCCAATGAGTTGAAACACTTACTTTGTTCTGTACTATTGACCCTATTCTGTCCTACATAGAAAAAATTTTAAACTACTCCTGCTTAAGTATTTGATGAAACTGGTTTGGAATTTTGGAGTATTTGGAGATGCTGTGCAGCCTACAGAAACATGGAAAGGAAGGAATTTATTAAAGCAGAATTTTTGTTTAGAAAAAGAAGTCCAGCTATCAGCAACTGGAAAGGAGCATGGGCCTCAGATCTCATCTGCAGGGCACAGGGCCTTCTGACTTCCTTTGCTCCCTTCCTTACGTTGTGTCTCCAGCCATTCTTCAGTTTACTGCATGGTCTGTCTCTTGTTTTATGCAGTAACGTGGAGGGGATAAAATGATGGGGCCCTCCTCACAGTAATATTATTTCTCCAACAGGGTAAGTGTGGCCTCAGTTAACATGTTGATATTTGACACTTTCTGAGTAAATGTAGCCTTTGAAATCTCATAAGATTAATACGTGTCTTTCCGTTATTTAATCTACTAAAGCTATGTTTAGTAATACCACAGGCTTGCCACAGATGTGGAGAAAAAAACCTCTCTTCCTTCTTATGGACTTTCTTCTAGGACGAGATGAGATATATAGTGCAACTTTTGGTTTCTCATGAAAATCACCCAGAAATCTTGGTGCAGCACAGATTCTGCCCCTATGGCCAAAGATTGAGTAGACTGTGGTAGGTCCTAAGACTTTACCTTTCTAATAAATTCTAGGGCAATGCTGGCACCAGTGTTCTGGAGCCTAAGGGATTGGAAGAATTTTGTCTGTTAAGGGTCAGGATTCTTGCTTGTTAGGATTGTCAGATGAGGCTCTAAATCAGCAGTTCTTAACCTGGGGGTTGAATGACCCTTTCAAAGGGTCACATATCAGATATCCTGGATGTAAGTTATTTATATTATGATTCATAACAGTAGCATGGTCTTGATCCCCTTGCTCACCACTCCTCCTGCTCTACAACTGGATTCCAGTTCAGCTCAGTGTTTAGTTGTGGTTCTCTGCTTCTGCTTCCATCAGCTACTGGGTGAAGGCTTTAGAATGGCGTTTAAGGTAATTATCAATTTCATTATAGGGGAAGGGCATTTAAGGGAAGGATTGATGGAGGGATGGAGGGAGGGAGAGAGAGAGGGAGTGGGGAGGGAGAAGAAGTCACTGACATAGTCTAGTAAAAGGAATGTGGGATTGAAAGAAAAGACCCAGAGAGGCTGTGACTGTAAGTGTCAAAAGCTCCCTAACAGGGAAAGTTGTACCAGTACACCAGCAGTGCCTACCGACTGAGATGGTTTACAAAGGTTAAGGAAATTTACAGATCTGATGGGGGTAAAAATCTAACAAAACACACGTTTGTAGACACATCTCCATCACAGTGATTGGTGTTCAACTCTTTATGTAGTCCAGGTAAGGGAGTTACATGCTGTCCTTGGTCTAATGTGTCCAGTAAGTTCTTGGGTATCATTTCCTTGGTACAGTTTTAATTCAGCCAAGAGCCCCAAGTAATCCCAGTTTGCCTTGTTGCATTTATAGAATATCTTTTTTGCAGACATAGCTAATTCATCAGTCTGTGCCAAGGGGTGATGCTGTACATTAGTCCACCTCTATCCTCAAAGTAGAGTAAAACTGCTTATAAAATGGAGAATCTCAGAACAAGGCATAGTTTGGAAAGCCACTACTTCGTACAGTATGAATAACTTAGTGTAGGTCACAGCCTGATACCAACAGCAATGGTTTCTCCAATATATGAAGATTCTCAACTTCGTACAGGAGAAATTCAAGCCAGTACTTGCACAAAGTTTGCTTCCTTTCTATTTGTAATAAAATAACTGCTATCTTTGCCAACTTCAACTTGCCCCCACCCTGATACTTCATGTCTTTTTGTAGTTTTTTTAGCCATGGTGATAGAAGATAAGCCCAGTTAATTTTTGTTCTAAAATGGCTTGTTTCTAGATTTTCTGGTTATTACCTGTCTTAAAACATTTCAAAGATGATCTGTAAATTTCAAAGCTGGACATGGTAGCTGGTATCATCCATCTGTAATCCCAATATGTCTGTGGTAAGTTGGGAAGTAGAGACGGGAACCCCACTGAGCTTGTAGGTCAGCTAGCCTTGCATATTCAAGAATGAATAGCAAGAGACCATATCTCAAACTAAGTGGAAGGCAAGAGCTGACAGCCAAGGTTGTCTTCTGACTTTACGTATACATGCACCATAACATACACAAACATGTACACACATACACACACACACACACACACACACACAGACAATCATGTTATATCTAATAAACATGACATTTTACCTATTTAAAATGTTTTTAAAATTTTGTTTATTTTTATTTCATGTGCATTGGCATTTTGCCTGCATTTATGTCTGTGTGAGGGCATTTGGTCTCCAGGCTTGGCATTACAAACCGTTGTGAGTTGACCTGTGGGTCCTCTGTAAGAGCAGCCAGTGCTTTTAACTGCTGAGCCATCCCTCTGGCCCAGGCATTTTTTTCTATTAACCCAAAAAGACAGATTTAAAAAAAATCATCATCAGTGAATCTCTATGATGTTTATCTATATGGATGAATTTGACTTTTGAAATGGTCATTCAGAACCAACTCCCAATTAATGGATAAAGCTGATGATCATCATGGCTCTAATATAGTGGACTGCAAGTTGGTCAAGTCTGGTGCCCTCCTTGATTTGTAAACTATGCTCCAAGATGGTTTTCATTTTTGAAATGGTCGAAAAGATCAAAAGAATATTTAATAATGTGAAAATTACATGAAATTCATATTTCAGTGGATAAGTAAAATTTTCCTGAAACGTAGCCAGGCATGTGTTAGTGTTGCCTTTTGTTGGTGTCACACAACAGTGCATGAGTTTCCATCACAAGCCTCTATACCGCTGCCAAGGCCGAAAGTGTTCACCGTGCAATGATCTTTTGCGGACAGCGTTTTCTGACCCTGTCTGCACCGAACAAGCGGCACACTCCATTCTGATTCTAAATGGAGCTCTAAAGGACAGTTTCAGCAGCTGGGTGAGAATAAGCGCTTCCAGAAGTGAGTGTGTGGAAGGGAGCTTTCAAAGAAAAATGATGGAGACAGATACAGTCATTGTGCACAGAGAGGAGAAACTCCACCTTCTTTCCCATCATGCCACCAGCTCTTGACAGGATTTAGTGAGCGATAACTGTGTCCAAAGGAGCTCTGTTAAGTAGCTTCCCAATGCTGTAGATAGTTTTATCTGCGAAGCTATCAAGACACTGGTCTGGGAAGATGGATAGGGTGAGACTCCGGTGAAGCCATCACTGTGAGAAGTTTGCGTCTACATTACAGTAGATATCTAACTCTTTTGCCCCCTTCACCTTCTTGTGAGCTTGCTGTCCTTGGGAAACTCATCGTCTCGTTTGAGCAAGCTGGGAATTGTATCGCTCCTTTTGAGTGGAAGAACTAACCAGATCAAATATCCATTTTGAAGCCCAGTGTAAAGCTTTTAAAAGAAACATCGAAACTCATCACATATTCCTTGATAGCACCTCCTGATGCCAGCCCGTGTGTGCGAGTAAGTGCGTGTCGTCCTTCCATTAAATAGACACCGCTACTCCTGTGAGAATAAATGGCATAGTATCCTCCCTAAAATAGTGGCAGGGATGCATAAGTGAGGCTATAAGGTCGGGGGTTTTGTTTTTGTTTTCCAGCAGTGCACATGCCAACCGGTATCCAGTGACTGAAACTAAGAGAAGGCCAGAGGGATGAAGCCAGTGAGGTGGACTTAGTGCTCAGATGGCCCAGCTAGACAAGCCGATGGCTTTCACTTTAAAGAACACTGTCTGCCAGTTGCATGGGCACTCCTGACTTTCCATGCTGGTATCTAATTCCTTTCCTTTCTCTCAAAGCTTCGCCCAGTCTGCTGTAGCCATTGGCACTTCCACTATTCAGTGGCTAGATGAATGAACCTTTCTCTCCCACAACTCTGATTAGCCATTCATTCATTCTGCGGAGTGCTAATTCTGTGCCAGGCTCCACACTAAGTGTGTGATGCACAAAGCAGAAAGAGAAGTTTGCCCTGTTTCCCGTCCCCCCAGTGAGGTACATGCAGTCTCCCAGCAGAGACAGACCTGTAAACAAGTAAATTAAAGGATGGTTGGCTTCTGGGATATGTCTGTCTTTGGAAATGAAAATCACATCCTGGAGACAGACACATAAACTAATAGCTGGCACTCTGTGTAAGCCATGAGCTGGGTCAGAGAAAGAACATTTTACTGAGACCACAGTGTCTTGAAAGGCTTCCAGGGGAGCCACTGAGGCTTGATGAGTGAAAAGAAGAAGAAAGTGACCTAGCCAGAATGATGTTTAGGAAGGAATGAAGACCCTGGGGTGGGTGGGTGGGTGGGGTGGTGGAGGCTAGAATCATAGGCATTGGTGGGAGGGAGTCAAATGGGAAGTGAGCAATGGTCAAATTACAAAGTGCCAAGTAGAAGGTGAACACTGATCAGGAAATTCGTGCCGCCATTGCAATGGCAGATGGATTTCAGAAGGAAGTTCTACAAACTATGGAGAGAACAGACTATAGGGTATTGCTACTGGAGGTGGGAAGTCTCATTAGTACTCAGAGGCTAGGCAAGTGCAGCTGATAGCTCCTGCAGGAGCAGAAAGATAAGAGAAGTTAAGGAAACATGCTTAGCTGGACTTGAGGTAGGGAGAAAGGGAAAGAGGCTTATAGATGGCATGAGTTGCAGCTTCGAGTCCCAGCCTGAGGGTAGCTCAAGACACAAATGTTCGTAATTGAAAACATGGAAACATGCTATGATTGAACTCTGAAGCTGGACTTTTAAGAAATGTGCAAAGCTTTTGAAAAGGAGGAATATGTGGTTTCGCTAGAGGGAGCGGGTCCTGGAAAAGGATATCAGCCTGAAGGTGAGGAGGATATGGGAACAGCTGGTGGAGGTTGTGAATCATGGGCGAAAGTGGGCAGGGTCAGCTGTGCTGCACACAGCAGAGAGATCAGTGCAGACCAGGGTAGGAAACCTCCACCCATTTTGAGAATGCCAGGCTTATGTATGAAGACTTCTGGAAGTGGTCCCATCTCCCATTCCCAAACCCAACTCCTGACCTCTCTTTGCTTCTGCTGAATTACAATATTCTCTTTTTGTTTGCATCCCCTAATATGTGTCTTGTGCTCATTTTTCTTGACTGAAATGGATGCTTCAGGTTGGTATCCTTCCATTTAGATTCATCTGGTATCAACCCGTTTCTCTCACTGGATACTATACCGTACAACTTTTACTAAATATCTCTATCTCTAGTTGTTTTGTATTAATGATAACAAAGTTATATCTTATCTACTCAATTGCAAAGCACATAGGTAGTCATGACAAAATATTAGTAACGTAACTGATAGATCATACTGAAGACATAATTGTCTTTCAGTAATGACTGAACTTCCTAGAACCAATCCCACTATAAATTCATACTAAACATGAAAGTCCATGCTCTTACAATGTTCTTTCAGTATGCATTTTTCTTTTCTTTCCTTTTTTTATTTATTTATTTATTTATTTTGGTTTTTCGAGACAAGTTTTCTCTGTATTGTTTTGGAGGCTGTCCTAAGTTCTGTAGACCAGGCTGGCCTCGAACTCTGCCTTCTGAGTGCTGGGATTAAAGGTGTGCACTACCAACACCCGGCTCAGTATGCATTTTCATGCACAATTTTGAATTTGAATTTTTAAAAAGTCAGTATGCATAGAAGGGCCTGAGGGATTTTTTTTTGGTACAGGTGTTGAAAGGTGACTGCACATGGAAACCCTCTGGGGAAGCATGGGAATACTAGTGCCCAAATCCCAGTCCCAGAGCTTTGGGTTTCATTGATGCTGTTGGGCCTGGGCTCTGGTAATTGGGCAGGGGTGGAGGGTGACGGTGGGGTTCTCAGGTGGCTCCAATGTTCACATAAGATTGAAAGACTGCTTCACAAACTCATTTGCAATTGAATATGACATTGCATCTACTGATAACTTACTCTATGTCTATGGAAATGTGGTGTTTCTATAAAGCAGAAGGATTGTCCTAGACTGGACTGCATTCTCTTTCTCTCCTTGTATGCTCCAAATCCATGAGAAAAATGCTCTCAAAGCATGACTGACAGAGCTCTCATCTCAGCCTAGAGGAATATTCCAATTTCCTTTATGAATGTGTTGCTTTGGCTAGCTTCCAGCCAATGACAAAACCTTTAATATATACTTGATAGACAGTGAATTTGATTTTATGCTGAAATTCTCAGTCTCATTCACATTGTTCAAAGATTCTATGTGAACTTTATTCTTGGTAAGTTCCAGCTGAGTGAATCATTCAGAGGCGGAGGATTGCTTTTGCCCAAGTGTTGTCAAGTGTGATGCATTTCTAGTAATCATGTTTTAAAAGTGTATAAAAAGTTCTTTCCTTGAGAAGAAATGAAAAGGTTTATTAGAGTTCTCTGGCCGCATCCTGGATAAATCATAGTGATGTATTCCTATTTATTTTCTCTAACAAAAGTGTAGGGATTTTGTTCCTTAGAAATCATATGATGTGACATAGTAATAATCTTTTGTTCTTTATGCTATAATTTGTTATACTAGCAAGTATGCACATATATGTGTTAAAAGCTGGATATGTTTTAGAATCCTAAATGAATCAGCATCAGCAAAGTACATATTAATTTAAAATATTTCTGTGCTTATTTAATTGTTATGTCGGAGGATCAGGAATCATAGAACATGATGATGCAATTGTCATTTTTCCATGGTAGCCTTGCCCTCCTGTTTTGTGGGGTCCATTCAGGTCCCCAGAAATGTCTTCTACTTAATTAAAAGTTTTGTAGATATTCAAACTTCTCTAGAACTCTCTGTATGCTTGTTATATGCCGCTTAGTGTACTCTTCAAGACAGCCAGCTATATACAAAGTCAGGAACTGCTTCTCTCAGCCTAAGCATAAGTGGGCAGAGCAGCCCAGCTCACAGTCATTTATTTGTACTGACATCTCCCACATTGCCCCCCAGAGACCCTGTACTCGAGCCATCAACTGTCACAGAGGCTCCTTAACCTGGTGAGAAGATTATGACACATCCCTCAGCCTCTGGGTAGCCAGCTGGACACCTTTAGCACCCTTTCAAATCTTTGCAAGATCCAACTCAAATACTTCTACTCATGAAGTCTGTTTGGTTTATAATCCCCAACAATGTTCTGTTCTTTGAATTATCATAGCTCATCAAGCCATTCCCTTATCTCCTTATTCTTTGTTGTATAGTCATTTACAGCATAGCTTCCTGCCTTATCCCCTTTACTATAGTCACAGGTCCTTTCAAACACACACCACTCAGTTTTGTCATTGCCTACAATGGCTGGTGAGAACTGCAAAATATCAAAGTAAAAATAAAAGCCTTGGAGATAGAGAGATGGCCCAACAGTTAAGAGTGATTCCTATCCTTCCAGGCGGCCTGACCCCGTGCCACAACCATCTAGTTCCAAGCCAGCTGATGCCCTCTTCTGACCTCAACAGACACCTGCACGCAGGTGGCATGCATTCATTCATGTATGTGCTCACACAGCAATAAAAACGGATTTTAAAGAATGTCCTTATGTATTGTATATTTTGATTATTACATAATTTAAGCAAGCATATAAATATAAATCAGTACATAAATGAAGGCACAAAGTAGTTATTCAAGTCTTTCATTTTGCTCATTTCATCATATTAAGGGAAATGTAGGTCTGTGCTTTGAAACTTTGGAATATATTGTAAAATGGAAATAAATTCAATCATTTAAAGTAATTAATCTGAATGATCAAGACTGAACTGTGTAATATTTATCATATGTAATATGTTGCACCAGAGAATAGGCAACAAATTACTTATTTCCTTTACTCTGGCACCAGGACATAAGTACAGTTTGGACATTAGAGGACAGGTTTTTAGCATTTAAATATATTTAATGCTGGCACTTTAAGAGCTTTTAGCAAAGTGGGCCTATTCTGCCTGCCTTTCCTGGCTGCATGTAGAGATAAACCATTGTATTCTTATCTTTTTAACCTAATATTCATGGACATATACACCCAGGCTAAAATCCAGCTTATTAAATATTTAAGAAATTGAATTACGACTGCAGTTGCCTTCTTTTTTATAACAGCTGGTAGCTGTATTGGCAGATCCTTTACTTCATTATGTAAAATACAGGGACATTGTTATTGCCCTCAATCTAGTTAAAGTGGACAAAGGTTCAAGCGGTTTCCAACATCACCAAAGAAACTGACTGTAGGAGTTTCAGGTTAACTTCATCATGACTTTGGAAACATAATAAAGTGAAAAAAATAAAGAAGCTGGAATAGAGTTAGTGTTGAGTGCATTTATTATTGTTCCTAGGAAACGTCATTTTCAACTCTTAACATTTTCTGACTTCAGTAGTAGTTCTTTTTGATTGGTTGTTGGTTTGGTGTTTGTTTGTTTTGAGATGGGGTCTCATGTAGCCCAGGCTGGTCTCAAACTGGCTATGTAGCTAAGGCTTTTGATCATTCTCCGTGCAACATTGGATCACAGTTTCATCACCATTCCCTGCAATTTCTCTCTCTCTCTCTCTCTCTCTCTCTCTCTCTCTCTCTCTCTCTCTCTCTCTCTCTCTCTCTCTCTCTCTCTCTCTCTCTCTCTCTCTCTCTCTCTCTCTCCCTCTCTCTCTCCCTCTCTCTCTCCCTCCCTCTCTCTCTCCCCCTCTCTCTCTCTCCTCTCTCTCTCTCTCCCTCCCTCTCTCTCTCTCTCTCTCTCTCTCTCTCTCTCCCTCCCTCTCTCTCCCTCCCTCTCTCTCTCTCTCTCTCTCTCCCTCCCTCTCTCTCTTTTCCCCTCCCCCCTCTCTCTGCATGTGTGTGGGGCTTGCTTTCAGTTTCAGGGGGTGAGTCCTTGTTCATCATGGGGGAGTAAGGCAGCACAGAGGCAAGCATAGCGCTAGAGTGGAAGCTGAGAGCTTACATGTTGCGACAACGATGAGGCCAAGAGAGAGATAACTGGGAATAGTGTGGACTTTTGAAACTTCAAAGGCCACCCAAGTGACACATCTGCTCTAACAAGAACACACTTCAAAAGTCTATACTGCCTAATTCTTCCAAAGCAGTTCTACCAAGTACAAACCAAGCTTTTAAATATATAAGTATATGGGGGCTAGTCTCCTTCAAACCACTACCACACGTTTGTGTGTGCGCAGGTATACATGCATGCATGTACCTATCGAGAGCTGAGTACAAACCGATCCACAGGCATTGTACACTTCCTTTTAGAGATGACCTTTCACTGGCTTGGAGACTGCTGGTTAGGCCAGAATGGCTATTCAGATCCGCTTGTTCCACCTCCTCAACTCTTGGATTTTTACCACCATGCCCAGTTTTTCTTTGTATTTGGGTTCTGGGAACTGAACTCAGGTCTTCTTGCTTTCAAGGCAAGAACATTTACATATTGAGATATCACGCACACACACACACACACACACACACACACACACACACACACACACACACACCTCCATTGGTTGGCTAGTTGGTGGTTTTTTTGCTTCTGTTTCTATGACACAGAGCCTTGCTTTGTATCCCTTGCTGGTCTCCAACTTACTGTGCTTCTCTGACTGTGCCTTCCTCCTGAGTGCTGGGATAGTAGGAACCCTACCATACCTGGCTTCAGTACTTCCCTTAAAAGGTAGCATAAGCAGTAGGATAGACTGAAGGCTTGCTGGTTGTGCTCAGAGTGGCAGATCTTGGGTAGCCCACTAATTCTCCTTGGCAAAACAAAAACAAACAAAAAACAAACAAGAAACAAAGAGGAAAAGAAAGATGGGAAGAGTGTAGACCCATCGAAGAAACATCATACTTCCTCCTCACATCTGAAATTATGACCAATCCCTGTTGTTCTGCATTGCTTTTCCTTTTTTTAAATTTTAGTTTTATTTTGGGGCATGGCTGTTTTTCTTACATGTAAGTCTGAGTACCATGTGCATACTTGGTGCTGGTGAATGCCAGAAGAGGGCATTAGGTCACCAGAACTGGAGTTACAGATGGTTGTGACCTACCAAGCAGGTACTAGGAATTGAATCTTGGTCCTCTGGAAGACAATAGACAACAACAAAAACCATTGACCTGTCTCTCCAATCCCCATAGTGTCTCCATTTCAGTGAGTAAAAGTCAAAAATTTTGAAGTTTTGAGGGTCATTAGCAAGATGGGTAATGATTTTATTTTGTGTTACCTTGAGAATACATCAATTCTTATCCGAGAGAATTAAACTGTTCTTCCTTTTATGACACTCAATATTAAGTCATTTGGTACAAAAATTAGCCTAAGAGACATAAGACTATTGTCCTTGATAATAAATGTTGTCACTGTTGCAGCTATAGCAAAACATGAAGTTGAAAATTCAAGAAGTACACGTTCTGTGCTGAGATCATGCACTGATTACTTCACTGTGAAAACCCTCTGCCCACAGTTACCCTGCTGGTCAGTTGCAAATAGCACTTTGTATCCTTTAGGAAATGCAGACACAGTGAGCCTTGCCATGGGTGAAAGTCTTCTACTATAAATTCCAGACTTAAAAATAGGCTGTTTTCATATATCTATGTTCATATATGTGTGCATTTTTATTTTAAGAATGAAAATGTTCAAAGGCCCATGAAACAGTTTATAGCAATTATAAAACACAACCTATAATTTTATTTTATTTGTATGTAAAAGTTTCCATATTTTCTTCAGGCTAAAAATAAAAACAAAATTGATAAAACTGAAAAACGTAAAGAAAATCCTGCTGTTATCACTGTCATCAAAATAATCACTGTCTTTCTAATGACACTTAAACCAGGAAACCAGTTCAGTGTAGAAACAGGTGTCTAGCCTCTTGCCCTGTAGTGTAGCCTGGTACAATGTAAGAGTGCAGGTGTTCTGAACAGACAGCCCTCACTCAGTGTCCAGGTCTCTCACTTACGTTATGACATGGACAAACCCCCTTGCTTCTGTCAGCCTCTGTAGCTGGTCATGACTCCTTGACTGGGATCTTGACACAGTTTCTAATTCTGGATTGGTTTTAGAATTTAGAATTCCTTAAAGATTATAGGGCACATGTATAAATATTACTTGACTTCTCCTGTAGGGTCTAGAGCAATATCTTATCATTAAATTTATCAATTTTTAAAAACATACACATTCATTTTTGTTTAGTTCAAGGACTCACTAGAGGCTATCCAGGTCAGGATTGTGGACAAAGTTGGGTTTATCGGGACCTTTGCATATGTATTCATGAGTCTCTACTGAGTCCTACTTGGAGAGAATGTTTTTGGCAAATAATAATTCTACCAATGTTAGTTGTCACTTCCCCTTATATTAGTGGAAGACAATGCAAATTTCATCTACACAACTTGGATTGTGAGTAATCTGATTCTCATTATATATATCTGTCAGTAAAGAGTAAAGTTCACTTTTCAGGAAAATGTTCCAGGAGAACATAAGGGCCTTCCTGTGTAATTTTAGAGCAGAGACGCTGGTTGCTGTCCTCGGGGATGACTGATAAGATCAGAGTTATAGATTTAGAGCTGGAAATGAGATTTCCATCATACTCAGCTAAAATTAGTACCAAAGTATTTTTAGGCTTTTCTCTTTTTTCACCATAATTCTTCCCTGAAGGAATAAAAATCAATCACATCACAAGTTCAGCCAGTGTCAGAAAGCTCCTCAGAGATTTATGTCTTGACTAGATTCTGCCTAGTCTGGGTTGTGAAGGCACTTTTCTTCCACTTCTCTCAGGGTACCAGGGTCCCCCGGTGAGCAGCGGGATGGCTCACAAGAAGCATGGACAGTAGTAAAGTATCAGAGTTTGGAAAATAAGTGGGGAAAAAGTTGTTGTCCTGTGTGGCCTCTCAATTTGGTTGGTTGTAGTCTAAAGCGGGAGAGAAGAGGCAGCCTGGTTCAGGAGTGCACGGTAGATAAACGTCGTCTTCACTGTGTTCTGGGAGGAAAACCTTTTGTGTTAAGACCCTATTGTTCACCATTATTCTCCCTATTTAATTAAAGTATATGGATTTCAGTCTTTTCCTTTCAAGTGTATATTTTACATTTGGAAAGAGAGGTTCTCCCTATTTAATTAAAGTATATGGATTTCAGTCTTTTCCTTTCAAGTGTATATTTTACATTTGGAAAGAGAGGTTCTCCCTATTTAATTAAAGTATATGGATTTCAGTCTTTTCCTTTCAAGTGTATATTTTACATTTGGAAAGAGAGGTTCTTAAAAGTTTAACTCTTGAGGAATCTCTTGACTTTTTATAACTGTAAAATTCCATAACACAAACTTACCATCTTGCAGATTTGTAAGAAAGCAGGTCAGGAATGTAAAGTCCATTCTCACTGTTGTGTGGATATCATCAGAAGTTTTATTTCTCTGCAAATGAAACTGCATCCCCTTTAAACACTATTCATTCTTCATTCCTCCAGGCCCTGGCAGCCACCTAGAGTCCAACTTCCCGAGTTCAAGTTTCGGTCGGCTTCTCACTAACTGTGAGCCTTGAGGGGGAAAAGTAACAGTTTTTAAAAATATTATTGCAATTAAAATAAGCCAACAGTTGTAGAGCAGTAGGAAGTTCCAAGCACCAAGTGTCGCATTTGTATTTAAGGAGACTGGTGAAGGAGGATTTCTCCAGATAGTGGATTCCATGTATATGAATTCAGTGGATTGTCACCAGTGTGTCACAGACCACACCACTTTTACTGTGCTATTCTTTAGGACAACTCTATAGTTGGCTTAGTTATACAGTGATATGTGAAAGATTTGTTCTTTGTTTGGCCTCAGGGTCCTCATCTTCCCCTCCGCCCACTTTTTTGTGCAGCAGGTCCACAGTCACCCACAGACAACTGCTCCCTTTACTATGTTCAGAAACTTCATGTTTCTCTTGTATGGCGCCTATGCCAGCCATCTCCTCACACTTACGTGGTGGAGGCATACACAGCCTTTGGGCTCTTACCTTCACTTACTAATGAAGTCCTAATGCAGCTCTCAACAGATGATTAGGGAGCCCCATCTACAGTCAGGATCCCCAATTCTGAAAGCTACTGGTCCTGTATCTAAAGGTAAGCCTCCTTTTCTTTCTTTCTTTCTTTCTTTCTTTCTTTCTTTCTTTCTTTCTTTCTTTCTTTCTTTCTTTCTTTCTTTCTTTCTTTCTTCTTCTTCTTTTTCTTCTTCTTTTTTATAGGTGCAGTGAACTTTATTGATGGTATTCAAGAGAGCAGGGCTCCCTAAGCCCCTCCTTATTTTATTCTGGAGGTCTGGGATGGAAACTGTGAGGGAGATGACCAGTGTGGGGGTTGTTGGACAGGGACTGCTCAGCAGCCAGGGCCTCTCTCTTGCTCGAGTCCTTGCTGGGGTGGATGGTCCAGGGTGGGTCTCTTACTCCTTGGAGGCCATGCAGGCCATGAGGTCCACCACCCTGTTGTTGTAGCTGAATTCATTGTCATACCAGGAGATGAGCTTTATGAAGTTGTCATTGAGAACAATGCCAGCCCCAGCATCAAAGGTGGAAGAGTGGAAGTCACTGGTCACTGTTTAAGTCACAGGAGACAACCTGGTCCGTCGGTGTAGCTCAGGATGCCCTTCAGTGGGCCCTCAGATGGCTGCTTCACCACCTTCTTGATATTGTCATACTTGGCAGCTTTCTCCAGGTGACATGACGGACACATTGGGGGTAGTAACATGGAATGCCATGCCAGTGAGCTTCCCGTTTGGCTCTGGGATGACCTTGCCCACACACAGCCTTGGCAGCACCAGTGGGTGCAGGGAAGCCTCCTTTTCTTGTTAGCATTTAGTTCTCATGTGATAGTACGTTCTCTTCATGGTGATTCTGCAAAATATAACATATCTATTTGTGTGTGGTGTGTGTGTTTGTGTGTTTGTGTGTACATGCCACATGCTGAGCAATAAGCATAGGACCATGTGTGTGTGTGTGTGTGTGTGTGTGTGTGTGTGTTTGTGTGTATATGTGTACATGCTGAGCAGTAAACATAGGACCATTTGTGTGTGTGTGTGTGTGTGTGTTTGTGTGTATATGTGTACATGCTGAGCAGTAAACATAGGACCATGTGTGTGTGTGTGTGTGTGTGTTTGTGTGTATATGTGCACATGCTGAGCAGTAAACATAGGACCATGTGTGTATGTGTGTGTGTGTGTGTGTTTGTGTGTATATGTGTACATGCTGAGCAGTAAACATAGGACCATGTGTGTGTGTGTGTGTGTGTGTGTGTTTGTGTGTATATGTGCACATGCTGAGCAGTAAACATAGGACCATGTGTGTGTGTGTGTGTGTGTGTTTGTGTGTATATGTGCACATGCTGAGCAGTAAACATAGGACCATGTGTGTGTGTGTGTGTGTGTGTGTGTGTTTGTGTGTATATGTGCACATGCTGAGCAGTAAACATAGGACCATGTGTGTGTGTGTGTGTGTGTGTGTTTGTGTGTATATGTGTACATGCTGAGCAGTAAACATAGGACCATGTGTGTGTGTGTGTGTGTGTGTGTGTGTTTGTGTGTATATGTGCACATGCTGAGCAGTAAACATAGGACCGTGTGTGTGTGTGTGTGTGTGTGTGTGTTTGTGTGTATATGTGTACATGCTGAGCAATAAGCATAGGACCATGTGTGTGTGTGTGTGTGTGTGTGTGTGTTTGTGTGTATATGTGTACATGCTGAGCAGTAAACATAGGACCATGTGTGTGTGTGTGTGTGTGTGTTTGTGTGTATATGTGCACATGCTGAGCAGTAAACATAGGACCATGTGTGTGTGTGTGTGTGTGTGTGTGTTTGTGTGTATATGTGTACATGCTGAGCAGTAAACATAGGACCATGTGTGTGTGTGTGTGTGTGTGTGTGTGTGTTTGTGTGTATATGTGCACATGCTGAGCAGTAAACATAGGACCATGTGTGTGTGTGTGTGTGTGTGTGTGTGTTTGTGTGTATATGTGCACATGCTGAGCAGTAAACATAGGACCATGTGTGTGTGTGTGTGTGTGTGTGTTTGTGTGTATATGTGCACATGCTGAGCAGTAAACATAGGACCATGTGTGTGTGTGTGTGTGTTTGTGTGTATATGTGTACATGCTGAGCAGTAAACATAGGACCATGTGTGTGTGTGTGTGTGTGTGTGTTTGTGTGTATATGTGCACATGCTGAGCAGTAAACATAGGACCGTGTGTGTGTGTGTGTGTGTGTGTGTGTTTGTGTGTATATGTGTACATGCTGAGCAGTAAACATAGGACCTTGAGCTTCTTATACATGTGATCTACTACTAAATTACATTGAAAAAATGCAGTGTAAATGAATTTTACTTATTCAAAACGTTAGCCTGAAAATAGCTAAAAGCAAGTTTCGTGTTTTAAATGCCTTGATGTATACTAATTTATTCTGTAAGACGGGGGCAGCTGTTTGAGCTAGAAAGAATTTAATTACCTGTATAGATTTCTGGGTAATCCGCTAATATTTTCAATGAAATAGATTCTGTGTATGATTATAATAACTGCCCCAGGGAACACAGTGCTATACCATGGAAGAAATGAGCTTTATCTCAGAATGAATAACTAATTTTTCCTAGCTTATCCTCAAGCTCTGAATTAACAATTTGCAGAAACAAGGCTACTTGACTAGAATTAGCATTTTCCTTTGATGAGCCTTTCTTTTTCAAATATTCCATCTGAGATCATATGTAAATATAGTTATCTTTCTGTCTCTTGTACAAAGCTCAAATATACCAGATTAAATGCACTATTCTAGTTCAAATTGGTCATGAGAAATGAAAACATTTTCCTTTTGAAATGTGTTTTCCTGGTCATCTTAGTAAAATCTGGAACATTTGTTGTGAAGCTCTGGGGTGCTTTAGAAAGTAGAATTCTTATTTGGGGACAAATGTAGTCAGTCCTTATTTATATTTACATTCTTTTTGGAAATTATGGGATTCTCTGGGCCAAAAGTCAAGAGCCACCAATGAGGGTGAGATTAGCAGGTGAAGGAGTATTGTCGGACTGCATAGTCACAGTGTGCCTTTCTACAACCACCACCAGCAGCAAAATCAAGGCACTGTGGGAGGACATTCTCCATGGTTTTCTTATGCATTTTGCAGGCAGAGCTCTTCATGCCCCTTTGTTTCTGATGTTTCTGCTTTTGAGGATTTAGTGGTGTCTTTAATGTTCACCTAACAAATAGCCTTGGGAGATAGAGGAAAGTGTTTGCTTCTGTGGAAAAGTGCAGGCACACTTACTACCCCCTCTAAAAGAGTGGTTATCATTGCTGAAGGCACCATACACATTGGTCACAGGACACAGAAAATCAAGTTGTTACTGACCAGGAAGCTTCTGTCCTGCTGGCTAGCTTTCATAGAACTGATAAGCAATGTTGCCAGCAGTCTTACCCAGCTGTAGTTCCTGTGAACTATGGTAATAATCACAATGGCAAAATATACTCAGAGGTGTAATAGTGGCACGGATATTATGGGAGTAACCAAGTACATTCTGACAAAATTTAAGACTCACTCCACAGTAGGAAATACATTTCTGGTGCTTTATAGCTGACCAAAAGCCCATTGTTGGGGAATTTACTGTCCTTAGAGATGAACTTATTACTCTAGTTCTATTAAATGGACCTAGAACCAAACAACCTTCTGAATTGATATCTCCATACCTATAGCTTAGTATAGCTCTCCAAGAACACCAGAGACATTATTTTGTGAGGCAGGTGCTTCAAACTAACACTAGTTCAAACTGCAGAGAGTATGTTTCATTGGAATGTCCCGTCAAAAGTAGGACATCTATATCATACTCCCTCCCCAAGGCTCAGGGACCATTGTGACAGAGGGGTACATAAATTTCAACAAAGTCCAGAGTTCTGGGAGGCAAGAAAAACAGTGCCATCTGGACATTACAGAACCACTATACTCATGAACTCACAGCAGCTGTGGTTTCCTGCACAAGATCAGGCCAGTCACCATTCCAGCATGGAGTAGGAAGAGTTTCATGAGCACACACTCCTAATTGAGGAACTATTGACAGTTTATGGCTTCTGGGAAAGGGAAAGTTAGGTTTTTTTTGAGGGTGTGGCCCCTGATAGGTTGGTCAGATCATTTAATAGTGGATAATCCCACATTCAGCAGTATATGAGTGGTACAAATTAAAGTTAATGGATTATTTAAAAAATAAATAAATAAAAGGTGAGTTTACTTTGGAAGAGTTAGTAAGAGAAGGGATGAATAGTTTCAAAATACTTTGCCTAAAATCCTCAAAGAATAAAAAATTTCCGATGTATTTTTTATTTAAATCAGAAATTTATTTCACATGTCAATCCCAGCTCCCTCTCCCACCCCTCCTCCCTTGCCCCTCCAACAGCCTCCCAACCCCCTCCCCAATCTCTATATCATTCCCTAGGGAGGGTGAGGCCCTCCATGGGGGATCTCCAGAATCTGTCATATCATCTAGGGCAGGGACTAGGCCCTCCCTCATGTGTCCAGCCTGAGAGAGCATCCCTCCATGTAGAATGAGCTCCCAAAGTTCATTCGTATACCATGGTAAACACTGATCTACTACCCAAGGCCCCAGAGATTGCTGAGGCCTCCTCACTGACACTACATTATTTTTTAGTGTTTTCTGACCTTTAATTTTCTTTTTTTCTTTTTTTTTTCAGTTTAAATTTAGATAAGAAACAAGGTTGCTTCACAAGTCAGTTCCAGGTCCAGCTCTCTTTCCCTCCCCTACTTCCATGCCCTCCCCCCAAACCCCCCATTATCCCCTCATTTCCCCAGAAAGGGTGAGGCCCTCCATGGGGGTGTCCATAGTCTGTCATTTCATATAGGGCAGGGCCTAGACCCTTCCCCAAGAGTTCAGGGTGAGAGTGCACCTCACATTGTTGGATGGGAGTCCAAAGTCCGTGTGTATACTCGGGATGGGTACTGATCTGCTGCCCAAGGCTCAATAGATTACCTAGGCCTCCTCAGTGACACTCACATTCAGGTGGTCTTGATCAGTCCCATGCTGGATTCCCAGGCTGATGCCTGGGATTCAAGAGTTAACCTTTGTCAGGTCAGCTGTTTCTAGGGGTTAAACCAGCCCAGTCTTAATCCCTTTGGTCATCAGTCCTCCCTCTCTGTTACTGGCTTTCTTGAGTTCAGCTCAGTACTTAACCAAGGGAGTCTGCCTCTTCTTCAATCAGCCACTAAATGAAGTTTCTGTTTCCCAGACTCTCTGGCCATAGGATTGTAGGCTGGCACTCCCCCCAGATCTATGTCTAAAATCCATATATGAGAGAGTACATGCCATGTTTCTCTTTTTGTGACTGGGTTACCTCACTCAGGATGGTTTCTTCTAGTGTCATCCATTTGCCTGCGAATCTCAAGATTCCATTGTTTTTTTTTCTGCTGAATAGTACTCCATTGTGTAAATGTACCACATTTTCTCTATCCACTCTTCAGTTGAGGGACATCTAGTTTGCTTCCAAGTTCTGGCTATTACAAATAATGCTGCTATGAACATAGTGGAACAGACATCTTTGTTGTATGAATGGGCATCTTTTGGATATATGCTTAAGAGTGGAGTTGCTGGGTCTTGTGGTAGGTTTATTCCCATTTTTCTGAGGAATCTCCATACTGATTTCCAAAGTGGCTGAACCAGTTGGCACTCCCACCAGCAATGGAGGAGTGTCCCCCTTTCACCACATCCTCTCCAGCATAAATTGTTGTTGGTGTTTTTGATTTTAGCCATTCTGACAGGAGTGAGATGGTATCTCAGAGTTGTTTTGATTTGCATTTCCCGGATGGCTAAGGATGTTGAGCACTTTCTCAAGTGCCTCTCAGCCATTTTAGACTCCTCTATTGAAAACTCTCTATTTAGTTCTGCAGCCCACTTTTTAATTGGGTCCTTTGGTGTTTTGGAGACTTGCTTCTTGAGTTCTTTGCAAATTTTGGAGATCAACCCTCTGTCAGATGTGGGATTAGTGAATATTTTTTTCCATTCTGTGGGCTGCCTTTTTGTCTTGCTGACTGTGTCCTTTGCCTTACAGAAGCTTCTCAGTTTCAGGAGGTCCCATTTATTAATTGTTGATCTCACTGTCTGTGCTACTGGTGTTATGTTCAGGAAGCTGTCTCCTGTACCAATTCGTTCAAGGGTACCACCCACTTTCTCTTCTAAGAGGTTCAATGTAGCTGGATTTATGTTGAGGTCTTTGATCCATTTGGACTTAAGTTTTGTGCATGGCGATAAACATGGATCAATCAGCATTCTTCTACATGCCAGCCTCCAGTTATGCCAGCACCATTTGTTGAAGATGCTTTCTTTATTCCATTGTATATTTTTAGCTTCTTTGTCAAAGATCAGATGTTCGTACGTGTGTGGGTTAATATCCGGATTTTCAATTCGATTCCATTGGTCTACCTGTCTATTTTTGTGCCAATACCAAGCTGTTTTCAGGACTATAGCTCTATAATAGAGCTTGAGGTCAGGGATGGTGATGCCTCCGGACGTTGCCTTGTTGAACAGGGTTGTTTTGGCTATCCTGGGTCTTTTGTTTTTCCATACAAAATTGATTATTGTTCTTTCAATGTCTGTGAAGAATTGTGCTGGGATTTTAATGGGGATTGCATTGAATGACACTACATTTTTTTAAGGATTCTGGTTCCCCAGAGTTTCAGGTTTCTCTCCTGTAATGTATGTGCAAGAATCACACAGGCGCTCTTTACATCAACATTAACTGGCATATAGCTCTACAGTTGAGATAAATACCACGAGCCAAAGGAACTTGGGAAGAAAATGTTGATCTTAGCTTCCATGTTATATTGCATCGTCGAGGAAAGCCAGGGCAGAAACTGAAGCATAGACTTACAGAGGAATACTGATTACTGTACTGCTCCTTTGCTCTTTTGCTCCAGCCCAACCAGCCTAGGGATGACTCTACCCACGGTGGACTTGTCTCTTCAACATCAAGAAAATGCTTTCACAGACATGCCCACAGGCCAGTCTGATTCACGCAATTATTTAACTGAATCCCCTTCTTCCTAGTTGTGTTAAGTTTGAAAGAAAATTAAACAGGGCACAAAGTGACTGGAGCATTAGGGACCAGTGCAAGAAAAGATGATGCTCAAATACTGGTGTTGCTGAATGTAATACGGGTTTTTGACCCAAGGCTCCTATGTTCTCTGGCACTATCCTAACTTGTTAGCTTAGAAGAGGGGTAAAACAGTAGACCCTTAAAACCCATTGATAGCAATGCTCTTTAAAGGTCCAGAAAAGATGGCTCTTCCTTGGTCTCTGTACTTGAACCCAAGAGGACAGTGGTGGGCTTAGAGATTACATGACTTGAGGAACAGTGTGTGGGTAAGATGCTGTTTCAGATATCAGGAGACCTAATCCTTAGTATATTAGGTGGTATAAGTAACAGAGAACAATAAATACTTCTCTTGAAATATATATAATATATTCCTTCATGAATATATTTTGTGCACGTAGGTGTCACTTGAATTTTACTCAAAGTTTTTTTTTAAACGAAGTCCCTCCAAAAATACCACCTAAATTTAGAAATACATGACTTTAGTAAACTCAGGGGAAATGACTGCTTCCTTTTGGAAATGGCAGGTGTACATCACCCTGACCATGTCTGGACCTCACCATGCCATCATCCCAGAGTTCCCATCGCATCAGAGGTGCTTATACTGTAGTAACTCTGTCTTTCACAGTCATGCAGCTCTAGGAAGCAATTCCATGTGGAAAAGTTGAGTGGAGGTCTTATCGACCTGGATTAGGAGAGCCAGCACATGACTGCTGTGGCCTGATACCTCACCAGAGTAAAAATTATGAAGTTGGTCTGAAGATGATGTGGAAACTTTACAAAGAACACTGTGAGATAATACTTTCCTACGTAAATATTTGAAAGTATATATGGAATGTGTTAAGGTTTTGAAAAGGTGGGATGGTATATGAGGAACAATGGAAACCAGATTACGTAGATAGGGACAGTACAGTCTAAATGCTGAATATCTTTAGCATTTTTGCAACCACTGGTGTTTTGTTTTCTTTTGTTTTGTAACCTCCCACCCCCAGTTTCCCTCTTTTACTGCCTTCATTGGCTAACTACCAATGCTGTACTTTGCTGCTACAAATACTACAGACAAGAATGACATGGTGGCTCATAGAGAACCCCCATCTGAATACAAATGTGGCTGTTAATACATGAGTGTGATGTGCGTAGTGGTTTGCTGTGGAACTCTGCTAAGGTCCTGAGAAACTTTGCACTAATGAGCCAATTACTCACAGTGCCTAACCAGAGAAATGCCAAAAAGACAAAATAGGTAAGGTTCTTAAATGTCTTAGTATAGATGAATCCTGACTTGTAAGGTAAGATAGTGAGATCTACTACAGGGATAGAACAGTTTTTATAACCTTTGCATTTTTTACTCTAGAGGTTTTCAGAAGGATGTCAAATTCCTATGTGATCCTGGACATATAATATCAAGGTTATGTAAGAAACTGTTTGCTAGGTAATAGGAATAGATACAGAGGACATTATCTACCTGCTAAATTGGATACAATTCAGGGATTCAATAAAAGCTGTGCTGTGAATAATATGTCTAATAGAAGGACATCATGGCCCATGTACAAAGTGTCCATCAATCACTGTAAAATCAGGGGCAAAAACTTCTGCTAGGAGCAGGAAATCCATTAGTTTATCCCCAAAGCTCTAATTTTTATTAAAGGATCTGGAAAACTGTGAAAAGCAGCCAGATTATGCAAATGATAAAGGAAGAGACCATCAGGAATATTCATGGGTATGGCCACATATATTTACTACCTGAAGGTAACCCTGTCTTCATGCTGGTGTGACCTATGCTGGCTACCCACTCAGCTCTGAACACAACGTCAGGTAGAGATGAACCACAAGCTACTAGAAGGTACACAGGTCTCACTTTTGTCTCTGAGAGCATCTGATAGAGCTTGAGACTCAGATGTCTAGGTTCCTTTCCAGAGACGATAAGGTCACTGTTCAATGACCTGTCAGGCAGGAGACCTTCATTGTTCACCTACTATTGAAGGAAGAAGTGATGTTGATATTACTATGTAATCATTGTATGTTGTCCTGAAACAGGTAAGTTTTTATTCTCCTCAAACCCCACAGAATTAGAAACCTAGAAATCCAGTGAGGGGTTAACTCAACTGGTAATTATGGAAGCCAGTTGGATGATTTCTGGGTACACCACAACTCAATGGAAGAAAGTTGTAACATTTTCACTATAGGAACAAAGAAAAGGACTTTGGATTTAACTCTAATGATGAAGAAAACTGTCTGTAAGAAGCAGTAAGTTGCCTCTAGCATAAATACTCAATGCCAGACACCCCCCAACCTGGGTGTCAGGGAAGAGGCCTTGGCAATCTGTGGGACCTTAGAGAGTACAGCAGTATTTATTCCTGGTATACAAATAGACTCTGGGAGCCCATTCCACATGGAGGGATGGTCTTTCTGCCTGGACACATGGGGGAGGACCTAGGCCCTGCCCAGGATGATATGACAGACTTTGGAGATCCCCAATTAAGGGCATTACCCTCCCTGGGGAACAGAGGGGGATGGAATGGGGTGGGGAGTTGGGAGAATTGGGGGTCGGGGGAGGAGGGGAGAGAGGGAACTGAGAGTAACATGTGTAAAAAGTTAAATAAAGAAAAAAAAAGGAAAAAAGTATCAGTCAATATGAAAATGAAAATGACTGTGTTCCTAAAACCCAATTTGTTAGTGAGGTGATGCAATACTATTAAAATATTTCTGACATTCTAAGAGACTGGAACTTTTGTTAGACCTCATCAACCCAAGCTAATAAACACTTTGATGTCACTTACGACTGCTATCCTACTTTATACTCAGCCTGTTTGTTTAACCTGTCTTTAAGAGAACAATATAACAACCAACCCTGACTGTCTTATTTTTCCCATATAATCAATTTTGCAACCTAATCCATCACATACCTTTAATTTTACATTACGAACTCTTCCACACCTCTGGCCCAGAGAGCAATGCATGTACATTTCTAGGCATGTTATGATAATCACTTGCAAACAGGTCAAAAGTGACTTACAGATAAATATTCACCATAAATGTTAGAAGCATTGTGAATATATGCTTCTATGTTTGTATGTTTGTTTTCAATGATTTTTACAGCAGCGATTGCTATCAGTTGGAGTCAGTAGCCCAATCCTCATTAAAACTCTTTTAAAGATTTTTTCAAGGTATCCCCATTCTTTCCTTCATGTGGTGCTTTCTTTGTTGTCTAATATGGATGGAGCAAAGCCCTTTGTTAAAGACACAGAGACAGGCAAAGGCAAGACAAGATACATAGGCATCAGTAAGATCCTGGGTCCCAGTAGCGTAGTAGCAATATGATGGTATACCTTAAAATTAGTGAGCAGTACATAGTGGAAAAGTTAAGTAAACATGGGAAGAGCTGGTATATCCTAAGGTAAAAAGTTCAGGAGCTCTACAATCCGCTGGGGTAGCATGGGGCTTGGCCCAGGTCACCTTCAGCTGTTTGACATGTGTCTTTTACCAGTGGCACCCACCCAGCATGCAAATGAGCTTTGCTGATTTAGTCATTCAGAGGTCTGTGAGCCAAGCTCTGTGGAGTGGGTCAGAATGATGACTTCTAGCTTCCTAAGTGGTTTTTGTGTGACAGTTGTGCTTGAGACAGGAGCAAGAGCTGCAGAGAAGCACCCCGTGATTTGATGCAATTACACAGCATAGTTCATGGCTGGCTGGGAAAAGTCAGCACCTGCCAGATGGTGTTGGCAGGAAGTAGATGGGCCCCATTTCCCCACTGCCTGATGAAGAAGCTCAGAGCGAGGCAGTCCACTACAGCAGGCTCTTCTGTCACTTGGCACCTGTTAGGGAAGAGGCCAATTTGTATAGTTGGCAGGCAAAGGATTGGAGTTAGTGTTATTTTTGCCCTTACGCTGGCGGAGAAAGGATATGCAAGGATGTGGTAATTAGGACTGCACATAAGATCAAGGGCTTTGAACCCACAGTACTGGGCTCATTTTTGGCTTAATTTTTGCTTTCTTATGTTGAAGGAGTTATCTGACCTCTGTAAATTGATGTTCTCAAACTTAGCCTGGCGTTGACGTCTCTGGACCCCTCTGACCTCTCTGAAATGACTTCTTCCTGAACACCCCTTTATAGTCTTGTTTTAGAAAACTAAAGAAAGGCTAGGGATATAAGACACGTCCGGGGGGCTCTGCTCCTTTTCCATTACTTCTTTTAGTCCAGGAAAGAAGAGACGAATTGCTATAGTTGAGGAGGCTTTGAGTATAGATGACAAGGTCAGTCGTTGGTAGAACACAATATGGGTTAGAACATGCATACAGGATAAGCTTTGCTAACCTAACCCAATGCTACCACTTATCTTAGCATAGAGTTCCCTAAGAGGTGAGCCAGAGCCCAAGCTTCAGCAACCTGTAGTTTGGAAATATGAATTTAGGAAGAGAAAGGGGGAGCAGAGAAGTGGAACAGAGAAAGAAGAGAACCAACAAAAGGATGCATTATTACCCATTATTACCTTCACTCTTTGAGTCCATAGGGAGTTGTGAGAGGTTCTCAGTGCCTTAGAACTGTCTGCCATGGGATGAAGTAGGGGTGTGGCTATCTACCAGCTCCAGTGAAATCCAAAGCACTCTCTCATCTGCACTGCTGCCTTATGCATGTTTGGGTGCTGGCTATATTCTAAAGGCCAAGGACATCGTTCACTGGGTAGATCTGACACATGCAAGGCCTTAGGTTAAGTCTCCAGAACCAGAGTCATACCAGCCAGAATGGATTCTGGTACTGTGTGTGATGCTGAATGCAAGGAGTTCATTGTGAGGGACAAGGTGAAGTTATTGCCCAGGGTATTCAAACTTGTGAGGAGATAAGACCTTGCTGCTGTGGTTAAAATAATAGAGTAATAAGAGAGTTTTGAAGTGGTGCAATGAGAGTTTTGAAGACTCAAAAGAGAACATATGGGGAGTCACTGAGAGCTGGTTTGGCCCCAGACAAAATTGTATAGTAGATCAAATTATTTCCAATTCTTCTCCACACACAGGTTCCCCTTGACGTCTTCACACTCACTTCTTTATCACAGCCACCCTTATCTGGGCACCTTATCGGGCAAGTAATGTGTCTCGATGCAATCAGCCAATGGGTTTTCATGAATACCTACTATGCATCTAGAATCTTGCCAGGATTTACGCACAAAAGCACTACAAACATTCTGTTCTCAGGTATCCAAGTCCTGCCTATACTGGCTAGACAAGTTACAAAGCGATTTTATGTATCTTGTGTCACTGGTGTAGAGGCAGTGAGACCTGGAAGCATGGAGGCGATAAAGGAGGTGAACTAAGTCTCATGCAATGATCAACTTTATTCAGAGCATCAGCCAATTTACACCCTAAGGGTAAGAAAAATCACATGAGCAAAGCTCCCATGAGTTCAACTTGAATACAATCACAAGGAGAAGCTGCAGTGGCAAAAGCATGCTTTTCCGTAGAAGCATATAGAAGATGGTTTAAACATGCAATTGAATAGCATCAGCAAGCATTGAGTAATCTGAAGTAAACTCACTCCTATCTGCTATACCTGGGAGGAGAGTGAAAACTCCTTCCAAGAACAATTCTGTGGGTTTTGAATAAACTGAGGTCCCAAAACTCTTGTCTTGCGTTCTTGGAGCTTTCTCACAGACACTTGGGATTCTCATCGCGGAACTCTGTTGCTGGACTGGGGTCTGACAATATTGAGCCCCGCCTCTTCTCTGCACCTACTCACTGTCTTGGCCTTCCTGCATCATGGTCAGTGCTGTGTGGGCTCCACCAAACTTCACACGAGTAAAACTTACATCTCTCACTTAAGAAAGGCTATGTACGGACACTTGTAAAGAATCCACTTGTGCCCTGAAATTCACAGTCCAGAGGGACAATGGAGTGAAGATGTGACCAAGAGAGAACCAGGGATAAAACTGGGACTTCATGCCTGTGCAGGCAGGGGTATTCTTTTTCTAAATTTTTATTTAAATTAAAAACCATCTTATTTTACATACCAATCCCAGTTCCCTCTTCCTCATGTCCTCCCATTTCTCCCACCATCCCTCATCCTACCCCTCATCCACAGCAGAAATATTCTTCATGAGGATTTTTCTAAAGGAGAATGAATTGTCAAGACAAGGGAAACTAGCTGAGAGGAGTAATAAAAAACAATAAAGGGCATTTTACTAGACCTAAGCTAGAAGGAGAGGGATGGGAAAATGAGAGATACCAGGAGGTTGCAGAGCAGGGCAGGGTTGCAGATGGCAGAGGGCAGAGGGGGTTCGGTACCTGGAGCAGAAGTAAAGCTGGTAATTGAGCGAAGATACCAAGGGCAAGGGGATTGTTTGTCATCATCTCATTTTGGACTGCTCTGAACATTTTGCAGTCTGGACTTAATGGTGCTCACTGAGGAAGTAACCCGGCAAACTTCTCATCTCAGGGTAGAGACAATGTACCTCTTTCTCCATCAGGCACCTACTCTCAGTAGGAAATGGATTTCTCAGACACTGGTGCCAGTTTTACACTTGGTTTTTCCAATCTCTACTTCTAATGGCTTTCTTTTTTCCTTAATGAGACAGAAGTAAGCAGGGTCCACTTTTGAAAGTATTTCTGATCCTCAGCCCCTGAGATGGTCTGAAGACAAGGAAAATACATGGCATGCAGAGAAGAAAGGGATAAATGGGCTCATCTGAGACACTGACGAAACAGGTCATTTCGGCCGGACTTCTGCTTAATATGTATGGGCCTTTGATGAATTGCAAGGAAATGTGAAACCAGACCAAATCACATTATGCAATGGTGAAGCCTAATATATCATAAAAATCACTTTGGGAAAAGTTGAAAATAGTCATGGACTCTTATTAAGGAGACTATTTGCAGATGGCAATAGGAACTCTTTTATAAACATAACAAATGTAACCTCTTTTCAGGGGAGTCACTTATTTTAATCAGAATAGGTTCCTGTCTCTATTCCCCTCTTCAAGTCTCTGCCAGTGATCCACGTAGACTAACACACTAACATATTACCTGCTTTTCCTTCAGTGGGGCCTACTTTCCTCTGTCTAGACATATGTTAACTTATAGTGGTACAAAGCTGAGTGTTTGGCATGAAAGCATTTGCTAAGGGACATAGGCATAGACAAGTGTCCTCTGGAGAAGAGAGATTGAAACACTCGGGGTGTTGACATTACCCTGTTTATCCATCACAGCGTTGTTGAGTTATAGTTGACATACCACAGATTTTGTTTACATAAACTGTAGTTTGCTGGGTTTCATACAGTTGTGCAGATATCAGCACTATTTGGTTACAGAATGCAGCTGTTGGCTGAGTTCCCTCCTGACAGATCATGGTCGGTCCTTCTTCCTGTTTCTGCAGCAGGCAGCCCTTGAACTGTTTCATTTTATGTATTCATTATTCTCAAAGCCTCATGTAAGAGCCTTGGTTCCTTTGTATTGGACTTCTGTTAGGATAGCTTTCTGGGCTTTGCCCATGGAACTAGTCATGCTTCCTGATGCTGAGTGGCATTCCATTATAGAAATATGCTTCATTTTGTTTGCTCTCTGACCAGTGGACGGACACATGAATTCTTTATCACTATCAATAATTTGATGTATATGTGCCTGCAAGCTTTTGTATGACTATGTGTTTTCATGTCTTCAAAAATTGCTTATTTATGTATGAGTGTTTTGCCTGCATGCATGTATGTATGTGCACCACACACATGCCAGGTGTCTCTAGACGCCAGAAGAGGGTGGCAGCCTCCCTGGTACTAAGTTAGAAATGGTTGTAAACCACCATGTAGGCAGGTCCTCTGCAAGGCAACCAGGGCTCTTAACTGGTGAGCCGTCTCTCCAGATCCTGTTTTCGCAACTCCTGTGTAATATTCCTGGGAGTGGAATTGCTAGGTTAGGTGGAAAATCAATCCACCTTTTCAGAATCCAATTAACTTTTCAGAAATTTCCAGACTTTTCCCAAAGCAGCCATCTTTTCATATTCCTGTAAGAGGCTGGCATAGTCCTGTAATTTTCAATGACTGTGACTGGGCCCCAGCAGCCTTATGTTAGCACTGCTGCAGAGTGCCTGAAATCGTTCCCTCCTCCCCATTTGCCATCGGTGCAGAATGGATTCCCAGATGAGTGAGCTCAATTTCATTGAGCCCTCTAAAAATCCCTGCCCAGCCCACCCGGCATGTTCCTTTTGAAAGCAAAGTCCCTATCTCACCATGCCCAGCTTCGTGCTTTGAAATGCTCCTAATAGCATAATTAAATCAAAACTCATTAACACAGCAATTCAGTTCCTCGCAGCAGGGCACGACTCAACGTCACTGCCTATTTCTCCACCTTTCTGTGCCACTGGTGTCTGAGTGCTTGGAAGAAGCAGGCCTTGGGCTTCTGTGGGAACCATGGCTACTCCCAGTGACGCACTTCCTTCCAGGATAGTCCTGTTACTGTTCCAAGCTCTCCATGTCCCCTTTTCTTAAGCAGAACTGGACAGCTGCTTCTTGCTCCTGTGATTCTGAGCACCTTCTACAAGGGGGACACTCAGTACACCATTTCAGACAATGCCACCTTCTCAAACAGGTGGATTCCTCCTGCCAAGCCCCACACAGAAGACTTTGCAGGTATAGATTCTGACAAATGAGCATGGGAATCCTGAAACTCGGTGGGTATGTAATGCCTGTTGTTAATAAGTTGCTTCATAAAGAACTCTGAGCATACGTGGGTGTTGTCCTAATGCTGCCGTGTTGAAGCTCCCCTCTATCCACAGTCATCTTAGGCATGTCCCAGCCCCAGGGGCATCTCTGCCCCTCTACCTCTGTATATGCCATACACTTTCCCCCCCAGTTTTAGACACTTGCCCTCCAGTTAAAACTTTTTATCAGCCATTGTAATACCATCTATGATGTCCTATTCACACAAGACACAAAAGTGTGTAGAGAGTAGCTTGTTCCCATCCAAAGCCAGGCTCGTAATTCATTACAAAACTTCATCTTTCAAACATGATTATTTGTTTTGCTTCTTGCTTATCTGCCTGATATTGTAAATCCAATTTTTAAATGCTATGAATTACATGTAAGAACTACTGTCTCTTGAATTAGTTAAACATGTAGGTAAACTAGGAATTTATATAGCCTGCTCTTATAGCCAACTTTGATAAAAATCAGAATTTACTACTGAAATCCTGTATAGTATTAACAGATCTTCTGGACCATTCCCAGAGTGTATGATGCTTTCTAATAGGACAAAAATGCTCCTCTGAAGGCTTATGAGGAGAGTTAGAGGCCAGTGATTAATGCCTAGCTCCAGTATTGGCTGACAATGCTTTTTGAAAGTTCTCAGTGGAGACAGAAACCTAATTTTAAAAGCCTTCCTCAGCCAGACGGACCAGTTAGATGAATGAAGGTTCTACTTCATCGTAGAGAGGTGTGGTCAGAGATACTTACTCTTTATCCTGAGCCCACTGATGGGCAAGGTCAGGAATGGAGGTCATTTCCTCTGCCATTCCGGAGAAGCAACTAGAACGAATGTCCTGTGAAAAGTGCATGCAGTTCTCTGCAATTTTAGGGAGGTCTCCGACTTCTGCTTTCCCTGTTTCTTGGTTTCAAACCTCATCCTTGGTCTTGCTGCCCCCTATCAGAATTTTGCTCTTTATCCAGCCTTCAAAATTTTAAGCTCAGTAGAATGCTTTTCCAAGAGCTAGAGTTGCTTCCACTTCCAGATGCCGTATCTCCATCCAGCTCCACTGAACACAAATCCGGAGAGTAATGTGCAGACTCAGAAACTAGTGCCTTTGCTGAGAGCCACAGACCCACTTCTCTATTTCAGAACTTGGCCTGGACTGGTGTATCCAGGTCTCAGCATCTCCCTTTGTGAAGATACTGACATATGCTTGATCATCATTTTTCCATCCTTTCTGGGACCAGATGCAAAAAGCAGCAGCCTTAAGGAATAGGATACTCTACTCCCCTTTCTCAGTTTCTGATCTTGTGGGGTTTTTGTTTGTTTGCTTTCTTTTGTTTTGTTTTGGCTTTGGTTTTGGTGTTGTATTTGTTTTCCCCATCTTTGATGGCATCTCAATAGCTCTCACTCTGATAGCTGGTTTCTTTGACTGTGCTTAACTGTAGAGCTTAGACTTCTGTTGTTAGGAACTTGAGAACAAGGGGAGACCTTAGCACTGCTACCCCATCCTGAAGCCCTTCCAGAAATGTCTTCTAAGCAAATGTTTCCATTGAAACCTTTGTGATACCACCTTGAGTATGCTTAAAGAAAATATTTTTGTAATTTTGAATTTCAGTTCAGTTTTTTGTTGTGTATTGCCACAATTTCTAAGTGAAAAGAGTAAACATCATAACTTGAAATGTATTGTATCTAAAATGTTAGCTTTGTCTTTATTTTCCTATCTTCTCTTTTCTCATTCTCCCTCCACCCCTCTCCCCTCTAGAAGGATAAATATATTTAATTTTAGGAGATTCTAGTGCTCATTTTACTCACAAAAATCATTATACAGAAGTTCATACTGGAAACGCTCCAGGAGACAGTAGACTTAATGTTGTCCACCAACGTGGATACAACTGCAATGCTCTTCTGTCCTGAGTGTTCCACTAGAGAGTGAGACAAGGAACATTTCTTCAGGGTGCTGATCCTACACTGCCTTCTGAACATTGTTTCACACCAGTGGAATACACTTTCTACGGACTCTGTGTAGATTGTGTCAGGAGTCTCTGAATATTCCAAAGTTGAGTCAAATGTCCAATTGATTAGCTTTCATATTACAGAAAATGTAGTTGCCAACATGAATGCTTTTATGTGCTTATGTTAGAGAGCATGGCCTCCTAATATTGAACTTCTGGAAACTGAATTGTACCTAAGTGTGAAGATTACAGATTATCTTTGGGGATAAATTTGATAAATTTCCTGAACTAATTGAGGAGTTAAATATTTCACGTATTGCTTCCCTGTCCTACTGATAAATTCTTTGTAGTACTCAATGCACATCAGCTAGAAACTGGGATTGGTTCTTTATGTGGAATAACCTCTGGCTGCAATAAGCAGCTCCCAGCTCTGGGGTTTATGTTAATACACACTTCCAGACACTGATAACAAGTGGAAAATGCAATTCTTCATGTCTTGTCAGTCTCCATTCCTCACTTTCATGGTTTTGTTGTGATTATGCATGGCTTCGATCTCTCAGTAAGATTTATTTTGAAATATTGCTGAGAGAATTACAAAGGCCTGCGGCGTGGTCAGAATGATGTCTGTTGGATTTTGGTAAATCGGGGACTTTGCTTCCATGTCCAGCTCTATGTTTAAGGAAAGGACAAATTATAGGGGAGAAGAATTCAGAATTGCAGCTTGGAAGGAGGCAGAGCAGGTGTTGAGCCCACCAGCACGCACATCATCAGTCAGCCTAGCTCACCCAAGCTTTCTGCTCCCTGACTCATCACTGAGACAGAGCAACAAGATGACAGTCCTGCAGAACATTACTTCCAAGATTCCTTCTTAAAGCAATTCTGGCTGACGGGAAATAGAGTCTGCTCTCTGTGACAGGAACATTAGTGTCTACTAAATACTCCTTGTGTACCCTGATGTTTTCTTGAGTCTCTATGATTGAAGTCTCTGACTATATTTGGTTAATCAAAGGCAACCAAAACAACATGAGTACATGCACGCACACATACACAGGTATTGCTTCTGGGTAGAGTAAAGTAAGACATGGGCACTCATGGGATGATAGCATCACAAAGAGGGAGCCTCCCTCAAGCTGGAGAAAAGGACCCCACACATCCACTGGACATTAGTACAAGGTAGACATAAATTATATTGTGTATATTGTGTTAAGAACCAAATACTATGTTAATTTCTCATGCCAGTGTAGGTTACTTCATACTCTGCCCATTCTTCTCCCGACTCTGCACAGTTCAGAAGGATCCACATTTAGAGATGCTGAACTGGGTGCCATATCCTCATCTTAAATGGTTCATTTTATTCCAACAAGAGTCATGAAGCTTGTCTTAGAAATGTGACATAGTTGTGTGTGTGTGTGTGTTTTTCTAAGAGACCCACCTGGCAAGCACTCCAAAATGCTTTTTTGTCTTGCTAAACAGCTGTCATTTTGCCACATGTTATTTGCTTGACTAAAGGATAAGATATCATTCAGTAATAATAATGTCAAAATTTTTGCTAAGTTTTAATAATCTACATCTGACACTTACACCTTTTCAGTGGTGGCCATAGAAATTGCAGTTGACAGGAAGGTAATCAGGGCCACAGCTCAGTCACTACAAATGTTTCTAAATATCTCACTCTCAGCTCTGGTATTCAGAAGTAAATTGCTACTTTTTTAGACTTCTCTATTAGAGCAGGTTCCTAATTTCCATTTAAAAATGGAGCTTTGCCTCTTTTGTGTTATATAAAGGAAGTCAGTTGGCAAATGAGCCCTGAGATAAAGGAATGGGCCTGTCTCTATGGCTTGGCCATTTTTTTCCTTCATACCCCCTTCTTCTGGTTACCATTGGCGAGAGAGTGAGAGGGCTAGGGTCAGGCCATCAGGATGCTGCTGTGTTTGCTGGAGGCAGGAAAGTAGAAGAGAGGTCAACAGCACCTAAGCCTGCATCCTGTTTTCTAGTTTTGCTTTCAAATTTCTGCATTAGAAATTCATTGATGTAATCACTAAGACAACCAATTAGGCATAATCTACAGGCACTTCAGTGTAAAGAAACTTAGAGTAAACTGTCACTGTGAACTGTGCTTTTGCTTATTGGGGGAATTTAGATGTGTATGAGAAACACAACCCTACTATGTACCTTTTGGATGTACTAATTCATGTATATAGAACAATAACTTCTAAAAATCCAAACTGTTAGGTCACATTCAATGGGGAAATCTGTCACAAGACAATTTGTATATTTTTGAATTTCCAAGCTATGGGCTTGGAAAGACACCAGTGCATGGGGCTTGTTGGTCCTCCTAATGTACCTTTCTGGTTGCAAGAAACCTCAGCTTGTCTTTTTCCATTGCTGAAGGTAGCTGTGGTTCTATAACAGACCACTTCACGATCCTAGACTTAACACAACAGTTTACCACTTCCTGTGTTTGGAAGGGTTGGCAGGGGTTGTGGTTTAATAGATCTGCTTTTATCTGAGGCCAGAAAGCCTCAAGTCATTCTTTTCTCCTCCCAAGATCCCTTTCTGTGGGCTATCAATCATCCTTAGTCTAGTTCATACTTCCCAGAGGGAGCAGATCATCACACTCCTGCTTGTAGGATGCTTGGCAGAATTTTAGTGGCAAAGCATATCATATGGCCAAACCCAGAATCACTGCAAGAGGGAACTACATAAGAGTAGGGATGGTTGAGAGGCGTACTTCCTGGGGGCCATCAATACAACCTTCTATCTACTTTTCATGTTTGTTGTAAAATACAGGGATGGAAGAAAGAGGAGAAGACATCTTAACCACAGTCAGTTTCTGCCCAACCCCACAGAGACCTAGAATATTGCTTGGGATACCAGGATATTTAGCCTGGCTATCATGGCCATGCAGATGCTTTTCATCTACCAAATATCTGTCAATGTCATTGTCACAACAATCTGTTCCTGCTACTACAGATCTTGGCTGACCCCATCTTCATTCCACTTTTAATACCTCATCTATCCTCGGCTTTCTCATGGCTGCTCGTATTGCTGTCTATGTTTGACCTTTGGCCTTTGGTCTTGCTCCTAACTGCTGCCTCACTCTCTCTTCCTGTCTCTTATTCAGCCTTCCCCCAGAAAGGAATTTTCTGGCATTGAGTTGGTCACTCTTAATTCTCTTTCAAGTTACCAAGTCATCTCGTAGCCTTTATACAGCCTGACTGCCTTTGTTCAGGCGCCCACTCTGATTCTTTTAGGCTTGGTCAGGCTTGGGCTGCGGGGAGGGGTGGCATTGGTTATAGGAAACTCAGTGTCAGACTGAGAATGGAGTCGTCTCCTCCCTTCTGTTTAGCTGCTGTGACTGGATTAGACATGGGATAAGAAGGGAGTGCCTTTCCATTTTCCAAGAACAACTCCTTTTCTCTCCTTACTTCAAACACCTTTTGCAGTCAGCTTCCTCACCCCAGAAGAAATCTGGGCAGTGCTGGTCGGATACCTGGCTCGCCAAGTATGGAACAGGTGCGCTCTTGCTCCAGCTGTCACTGGCCTGGGGCATGTGGACTTTCTATTAACCCCGTCTTAGGCTTTGTCCTAAATCTCTCATTCAAATCGTGGTCTCATATTATGTTATTTCTTTTCCTGTCGCTGCTATGCTAAGTAAAATAGTGGATGTCTATATGATATCATGCGTGAGAAATAACCAGATTTTACCAAAGGACTGGTACCTTTGATGATCTAACTCCATGTCTTAAAAGTGTTATCTAATTTTTCTAAATCTAAAAGACTAAGTTTTTGGTTATTTTTACAATTAGAGGTAGAAATAGCTTTTAAAATATTTGTGAAACTTGGTAACAGTGACTATTTCCTGATGGCAAAACTGGACTGCTGATTCTTTATTTTGCCATAGTTGATGTTTTTTTACCTCCTGACTGCTATACAGAATGAACTGTATTATTGTTATTGTTGCTGTTTTGGAGTCAGGGTCTTGCTTTGCAGTCTGTGTTGGCCTTGAACTCTCAACCTACCTACCCATGTGTAAAATCAACCTTTTAAAGAACGCCTTGTCTCTATTATCTTAACTTGTTATTCTTATAAAAGACCAGGCCTGTCATGTGGTATAATTTTGGGGGTCCCTATTCACATGGAAAACAGTGTGCAGAGACCCTTGTCAGTGCTTTGAGCAGCCATGTGAAAATCATCTATATATAGACTCCCTCAGCCCTTTAGAAAGTGATCCAGGGCTAAATTTGGTAGGTGTGATTGCTTATGGACTAATTGCAGTGTAAGCGGATGAAGGAGAGATTCTGAATTCTTTCAGGATCTGGCAGAGTGAAATGAGTAGAAACAGCAGAACTTGTCAGAAGAACCAGCTATCTAGGTCTGGTACTTCAAATGTCATGGGTGTGTATGTCCTCAGCTTGTGGCTACCAGACTGCATCGTGGAGTCCTTATCAGTAAGTAGGCTGCTAGAATTTGTTTTCATTTTTTTATTACATTTATTGTGTTGGGGAAAGAGGTTTCGTATGCAGTGGCACATGCATAAATGTCAAGAGGACAACTGTGGGAGTCTGTTATTTCCTTCCACCATGTGGGTTTGGGAATTAAACTCTGGTTGCCAGGCTCAGCAGTGAGCACTTTTAGCCACTGAGTCATCTTGACATCAGCCCTAGAACTTACTTTGGAGATTGTTGGGCAGACAGGCTATCTGCATATAGGGAGGAGCCTAAGTGGGATTCCTGTGTAGAATAGCCCTTAATAAATACAGCGTCGGCTGTGAATTTGATAAAGCTTCAAGACATCACAGGCAGTCACTATTTCGGAATCTGATAGGCCTAAGGCCATGTTTGTAAGGGATTGTCCTGGTTGCTGATGAGTGTAGGAGCATCTAAGCCACAGTGGATGGTACCATCCCTAGGCAGGTGGGCCTGGACTGCATGAGAAAGCTAATTGAGCATGAGCCAGGGAGTGATGGAGAGAGTAGATCACCAAGCAGCTTTCATCTTTGGTTCCAGATTCCAGGTTCCAACATGGCGTTGCTGCCCTGACTTCCCTTAATGTTTGATTGTGATTTGGAAGTATAAGCCAAACAAATCCTTTCTGTTTGTAAGGTGATTTTGGCCAGAGGGTTTTACCTGTAAGCTGCAACAGACAGCAAACTACAACAGTAGCCATCGTGATTGGGATTTTTCTTCCCTCATCTGTTAAATGGGTATATTTACGTTGCTTTTCTGTTGTTTTAAAATGTATCAAGTAAGATGCTCGCTTACAGTGCTCGGAGGAATAAAGGTTTAGAGCTTTTACTAGGGATACACTATCACCTATTATGCTGGCTAGTCTTATGTCAACCGACACCCAAACTAGACTTATCTGAATGGACAGAATCTTAATTGAGAAAGTGCCTCCATAAGACCCAGCTGTAAGATCTTTCCTTAGTTAGTTATTGATGAAGGAGAGCTCATTATGGGTGGTGTCATCCCTGGGCTGGTGGTCCTGGATTCTATAAGAAAGCATGCTGAGCCAGCCATGGGAAGCAAGCTAGTATGTAGCACCCCTCCATGGTCTCAGCATCAGCTCCTGCCTCCTGGGTCCTTCTCTGTTTGAGTTCCTGTCCTGACGTCTTTCAATGATGAACCGTGCTGTGGAAGTATAAGCCAAATAAACCCTTTCCTCCTCAACTTGACTTTCGGTCATGGTGTTTTGTCACCGCAATAGAGATCCTAACTAAGACACTTGTTATTATTTATCTTTCCTGAGATACTGATTCATCTTAGTAATTTCACTTTGATCCTTTATAGAAATCCTACTGTAAGATTCCCTTGACTGAGGGAAAATGAGAGACATGCCCTTTAAAGACTCACACAGCTTGCTTTGCCGTTTGTAGAGATCATTAAAGTCTCTGCCGTCCATACCTCCGGTAGGCTTTTCTTTAGCTTGGCATGATCTGTGGCTGTACTGACATAACTGTGGCTTTGCGGAGGATTTATGTCATCTTCTTTCCGTGGCCTCAGATAACAAGTCTGTGACCGAAAAGCACAGGAATAACTAGGGGTGGCCTTCATGTGCTTATGCCTTACAGTAAAAATATTTACAACATGAAGAGCGATCACCTTTGGGTTGGCCACTGGGAAAACAGTCAGGATAATGGCACATCCAGCGGTAGCACAATAAGAAAGACCAGCTAGTGACATGCTATCAGCGGCAGTGATTAGCGTGTCACTGGAGTCCGGGTATGTCACTATTTCGTTCGCTGGCTTGGAGAGTGCAGATGAGCCTTGTGCAGTCAGCACTGACTCCGCCCGCATGCTGGATACAGAAAAGCACAAACAGCACACAAGAAAATGGCAAATGATGCTCAGGCTTCCTGTCCTGCTGGAGAGCTGACTTTTAAAACTTAAAATAGCTGCAGTTCTCATTTGAGAGAAAAACAAGCTTTTATTTTCCTTCTAAAAACAGAGACTCCTTACGTAAGTCACAGGACAGCTACTTTTCTTGGGGTTGCATGAATTTTCTTTTTGGTCAAAACTTTAGATTATTCTTTTAAACTATATAGTAAATCATACTCTATGATTTAATATGAATTTGAGGCAAAAAACAAATGAACCTTGAATTACATTTCTTCTAGAGTGGAGAAAGAAATACTGAAGATGCTTTTGTTGTTTCGTTTTCCAGTCCACAGATTCTATACATAATATGAAAATATGCTTTTAATGGAATTACAGAAATATATACTAAAGGACTTCACTGCTTATCTTTTTGTTGATCATTGTGACGGCACAGATGATTTTAACTATCTAGGTAACTTATCGGAGTTGACAATAATCTTTTTCAATATTTTACATTGTTTAATAATAAACACTTTTTGAAAAATTCAAGCTGGCACACTCCTTATTTCACATTGACACTTTATTCCTTTTGATCTAATTGCACGAAGAATTTAGTTTTGCCCTGTGATTCTTACTGTTGAATAGCTGTCACCTCCCAGGGTGACATATGGGGCAGGTAGTTCCTGGTGGGGTGTTGACAGGAATACTAAGGGTGCAAAGCAGGAGTTTTTCTTTGTGCAGCATTCTTTTCCTTGAGCAAAAACTCAGTTTTCTTTGCTGTATTTGATTTTAGTTTGATTGAGTGCTGGAGACTTAACGCTGTCCTTGAGTGCTTGGCATGCCACCTTTGAAGGCGGAGTGGGTGATTTTTCTTGGGTAGGAGTCAGCGATGGGCTGAACCATTGCTTTGTCCTGCCCTAAAAGAATATGCACTGGAGATGATCTTGTGGCTAATGGTGCAGTGAACTTCCAACCTCTGAGGAGAGACTGTATTTTTCCATATTATATTTCCTAATCTCCCAACAGCGTGAAGATTTTATTGCTTGTGATTCTTTCAGTAAGTATTCTTTCAGCTTTTGTAAAGCTTGTGTTTTTCTTTATCATGTGCACTGCAATTTTATATGTAATTTATTAATTTCATGTGAACTTTGAAAGGATAAAGGTAGTTTAGTGATGTTTTATCTTAAATGAATGTTTTCTCTTTCAGAGGAGAATGAACATTTACGACATCAGGCAAAATACATAACAAGTGAGGAACTTAGAAACTATGTATAGCTACTTAAGATCCTACAGGCATTACAGTACATATAATTCAGATTTGGGGAAGTATTTGGGTTTTCTAGTATCTATTTATAGGGCTGAGTGCTTAGATCTAATACATTTAATTTACATGCTTCATAAATCAGGCAGGCAAGTAGTGTGTTCTAGAGTTTAACTTTGATGTTTTACCTCAGCATATGCTGTGTGTAAGATCTACTTGCTTTAATGTCCTTTGTGCCCTTTCTTTTTATTTTCCTTGAAACTTTTGTTGAATTAGAGTTAGCACTAAAACAGACAGAGCTGAGGCAGTCTAAAACATGTGATTGTGTGGTGGTGATATGCTGTGGGCACGCAGAAAGGTGGATTGCTTTGAATCTGGGTCAGAAATTCTTGAACAAGCTCCATTTCCTGCTTCTTAATGCTACCTAGAGGCAAATGTTTACAATGGAATAAAAGACAAACTTTTTTATAGTATGAATGATGGAGTCACAAAATGTATTTATGTAAGCAGAATGCCTAAGGTTAGCTAGTTTCTTTGTATCTTTTCTGTAAGAAGTCCATCTAAACTAAATTTAAATCAGAATTTGGTTGCTGGTCAAACACACTTTATCCATATTGTTTCATTTTTTTCATATCTCTGTGCTTTACCCTCTGTGGGGAGCTGATATTACAACTGATTTATCTATGATGATTAGATTCTGGCCTGCAAACTGCACATCATAAGAAAAACATAGCTCAGGTTATACCATGGCCAATCTACTTGAATACAACCAATTGAGTAATCTCAGGGCTCCTTTTGGTCCTTTTTGCTTTCATCCCTTCATGTTGTTACTACAAACATTTATTTGCTTCCTTCCATGCTCCAAGCAGGCTCCTGGGATGCAGTTGGGGAGTGGTAGAGATTAAGTCTCTATCCTACAGAAACACAGTCTAGTAGAAAAGATGGATCTAATAAAAATACATGACTACTTAAATAGTAAAAGCTGCACATATAATTCACTAATGAAGCCTGCAGAAGCTACCTTAGGTTGTTATAGTATTGTTCCCTTTTGACTACCCAAGATCCATTGCTCACAGGTGCCTTTTCTTCCTGAGAAGACACATTCCACATCTTTCTAGGTGGACAGACAGCTTTTTCTATGGCTGGGCCCAGGTTTTCAGTGTGGTGCTTTTCCATACAGGTGACAGGACAGTGAGATGAGGGGAACACAGCCCACTTAGCCTGTTTGTTTATGGTTTCATTTGTTTGTTTTGAGACAAAGTAAATCCAAGATGAACTTGGATTCACTATGTAGGTAGGGATGGCCTTGAAGCAAGCTATTTAAAATTAAAATAATAAAAAAAGATAGACATGGTTGCCTTCAGAGAGCTTAAGCACAAATATTTAAAAATGGAAAAATCATAATAATGGGGAAGGGTGAGGATTTTGCTTGACATAGCCACACATATTTCTGAACTGATATTAGATTTATGAATAAATGATTTTTTCCAGCCTCCGAGTTAAGTATTTAAAACCTAATTCCCTTTTAGAATTCACATATAACAGAGAGCTGATTTTTTTGAGTTGCATATTTTCACTCTTTATTTCTGACTTTTGATATATTAAAATTATCATTCTTATCCCCCCCTTTTCAGTTCCCTGCATGAAAAGCTGTTTGAACATTGCAAGAAAATCATCTGTGAAAGAAGAAAAGGAAATTCCGTGTGTGGGTCTCAGCAGCAGTAGAGCTGTTGGAGCAGCTTCAAATAATGCCGAAAAAGAAGCCCTTCTCTGCAGGCAGAGTGCCCCTGATTCTCTTCCTGTGTCAGATCGTTAGTGCCCTGGATGTACCTCTTGATCGTGAGTATTAAATCTCTTAGGCCTGGAGGCAAACCCTCCCAGTGTTTACCATTACCCTGAACTGTGTTGATGAGGAAAGTGTCTGTGTGACACTGAAAAGCTAATCAAAACGAATTTGGCTTTTACCTTCAGCACCTGGTGTTTATGAAGACACCGTAGAAAAGGCCATGGAAATGGCTGGCCATGCTGTCCTCTCTTTTTCATTATCTTTCCTTGTCTCAGGTGTCTTTTGTATACAGTGAGAGGAGTGGTCTGAGAAGGGGCTGGTGCCACTGCCCTGATCCTCCCTGTGGGCAGTCCACACGTGAACCACCTTACAAGGATGATGCAGACCCCTCGTTACGGTCCTCATTGTGTCACTTTCTTCCTCCATTGCTGAGGCATCTCTAAAAAACAACCTAAGGATGGTCTCGCCAACTTCTGACCCGTTGTATCCCCAAATCACCCATACTTCCTTTGTTGTTGTTTCTTCTGATTCGGACAGATAGCCTCATTTCACTTTCTTGTTTGCATCTTCAGTGTAAATCTAATTATAAGACTAGTGTTATAAAACAGCAGAGCAGTGAATATGGAGCATGGGAACCTTGCCTGGTCCCAAGGCAGAAGTCTGGGTCAGCAGCAGGTGAGGGACCGGTTGGGGGCTAGGGGTGGATGGGAAACGGAGACCTGTAGATGTGACTTATATTGAAGGTTTATTGGGGGGGAGGTAAGAAAATAAGGGAAAGAGAGAAGAGATAAAGACAAAGACACACACACACACACACACACACGAGAGAGAGAGAGAGAGAGAGAGAGAGAGAGAGAGAGAGAGAGAGAGAGAGAGAAGACATGTCTCCTCCTAGAGATGACGGAAGAAGAGAAAGAAAGTGGAAGAGTTCTCCTAAAGAGACCTTCGCGCCTTTGTACAGAGCCAGGGTGTGCAGAGGCACTGTGCCAAGTTCAAGGGACAGAGCCAGGTGTGCCTGCATTACAACAGCTAGTATGTCATGTACAAGGCTTTTGAAAGGTTTTTTTTCGGCTTAAACTATCTGATCAAAGATCAAGGTGTAAAACTGTTAAAAGAAAGCAAGACTTGGAAAATCACTCAAAGGAGGCAGCAAGCAGGGCCTACAGCATTTTTCTCCCTTATTTTCCCCAAAGTAAAATGTACGCCACAGTCTGCCTGGCCCGAGTGGTTTGGTTGTAGACAATAAAGACAACACTGGGTTCCAGCTGCTTATGTGTCTGCAGCGTGAAGCAGAATTCCAAATCTGAACAATTGCTGTACTTCACAATTGATTTACCCTTTATCCCCAATCTACATGACCTCTTTAAAGCCATTAGCTTCCTGAGTAGAACATCTGTTTGCCAAGGTTTCTAAGGTGCAAGAAAGATAGCTGTGTCCTGGAGCTATGCAATTGCTGGGGTGTCCTTTTCCATCACAGAAGTTGCAACTGCCTGTGCAAAGACGAGATGTGTTTCCTGCACACTGCCTGGGCCATGCATCTCTACACTAAAGCCCAACAAAATGCAGCATTTCTGTTTAGTTACTCATCCAATGACCTTAATTTAAAATATGTAGATATATATTTAATTGAAATATGCATTCGCCTGAGTTTATTGGAGCAGGATTATTTAACTATGCATTTGCTCTAATAGATGCACTGGGAAGGAGAGAAAGCAGCGAGGGAAATGCCTTTGTTCTCTCTTGTGTTAAATATATTCCTCCTTAATCTGACTGCTCAATCTAACTATCAGGGGAAACAGGCACCTAGGGCTAACTCAATTATGGCAGCTAATGGAGAAGAGGCACAACCATGATGAAAATAAAGTCACCAGTCGCCTAGGCTCTCCTGCATTAACCTTTGCAAGTGGTAGTGACAGGCAGCAAGGCAGAATGATTGGAAATGCATGTAAACACTTCCCAATTTCACCCACCCTTTCTTCAGCACACATAATGATTCTATAAACTCAATCTGGGCAACTGAGAATTCCGAAGCAGAAATATGCTAATGGCATAAAACCATCTTGGAGAGCAACCATAGAAATGCACAAATCTGAAGTCAGTGTTGGATTTGACTTGGATGCAGAGTTGTAGCAATATCCCATTGTTAGGTATCATTATCGCGTGCATTGTGGTGTCTGGGATTATAAGACCAGACACTAGACAGAAAGTGACAACTCAAATTAATTGTAGATTTCACCTATTTTTTAAAATTGACCATAATTATCCGTGCAGCACAATGTGTATAGGATGGAGTTAGATATCCCTGGTCCTGGAAAAGCCCCCACTATTTTTTCCTACAGCATAGCCTTTGTTCTTCCGGGTGCTGTGAGAAGCTGCTGCAGGGGCAGACAGACCTGAGTGCCACTTTCTTTCTCTTGCAAAGTCACAACTTCAACTTTTACAGTGTGGTTTTTATTCTAGGTCAATCCAAGTAGACAAGATGCCCTTTTTTTCCCTTTAGGGTGCTAACATTGTCATTACTAACATCTGATTTTCTTTAATCTTCTTTGCCCACTCACCTGCTGATTCTGATGGGGGAAAAGCAAAGCTTCTTGATGACTGTAAGTGTATTTCTGCAAATTACTAGGCAGTGTGACGATGTGACTGTGTCCTTGTCTCTTGAACTAATAGTGTGAATCAAGCAAACACCATGCTTTGTGATTAGTGTCTTTTTAAGCATGTTGCTTACTATACCCGAACACCTCACATGAGTGCTAAAGTACAAATGGAATATATAACCTGCATGAATAATGGAGACTCTGATATTACTTTCACCAACCTGCTATTCTACTAATATACAAACTGTATTCACATCTGATGTAACTCAATGAGAAAATTCAAAACTTTGTGGGGAACATGATTTTTTTTTCAAATGTCATCAACTGGAACAGACACACGTCTTTTGCAGAGTTTTGGAAGTTGGATGTATGCAGAAGCTCACTCAAGTCCCTCTTCCATGGCTATAGGCTTCAGAACTGGGTAGAACAGTGTTATAAGTAGGTGTTATAAGAGAGAAGCTCTGCACATTAGCAGATTGTATTGAAATATACAGAAGGCAGAATTATTTCAGTTACATTGTCCCTGGGAGGCTTCCTATATGGAAATTTCCTAACAGCTGGATAGCATTTATCATCCAGTGAAAAGATGGTCCATCTTCAGACATTTTCCTTTGATGACGAATTAAACAGAGGAATCTTGGTAAGTCACTTATTACTACAAAGCATTTGTTAATTGCCATATGACCTAAGCACTGTTCAAAGAGATACCTCCAGATGGCGAACTCCTGGGGCAGCTGCAAGCACAGGAGGGAAAGCCCTGCATTTGAAAGCAAATTTGCATGTCTGGCACTCTTACCCCATTCCATTCTCCCCAAGAAGACCTGGACTGAATGACTAGAATCCCTTCAATGAATGTCTTTGTTCACCATTTTGTTCACCTTGAGATTTTTGTTATTATCCTAAAGGCTGTACTCCCAGAATCTGAGGCTAATCACTCCAAAATGAAGCTGGTCCAAATCAGAATCCTGAAGAACAACTGAACAGTGGCCGTGTAGCATCTACTAAAAATATTACACAAAGTGTGTTAGTCATCTTCCCAGTTACAGTTGGAGTCCAAGTCCACTTGTAAAATTCCCTTCCCTTCTGAGGGCCTATAGGAGTTGAACCTCAAGTATCCAACTAATGAAAAACAGAGAGCCACTAACCATCAAGACAGAACTGCTGACTAGCTTTGGAAGTTAACAACATAAAGGCAGGGAGGTCCAAAGTGCCTGATGCTGGGGAAAGCGGGCTGGAGCTGGACTGCTTCATTGCATTGTCCCAAAGATGCCACTCATTTTGTAGTGCATGCCAGGTTTATGGGTCCTAACATTGGGAGCCAGGTAAGTATTTGTCTGCCCTACCTATTGTGAAATATATAGAGACATCCTTGGCCTCTACCTACTACAGGTAACCATTCTACCTCAACCCTAGTTGTGGAAATGGAAACGCTCTTCTGATGGTCCCTGGAAGAGCAAGGGCACATTGATCATGTGGCAAACTACCAGTCTGAATAAAGTCCCTTGAAGCTGTGCTTAGCAAGGACCAAACAGAAATGAGGTGAAAATTAGTCTCTGCTTAATGCCTTCCTGGTCAAGCCATTTGTCTTTCTAAATAACAAATAGAGGTTAAAATCTATGGTATCTAGAATCCTGATCTCCTGAGAGGAAAGACCCTATAGTGCTCTTAGAACTACTTGGAGAATGATCAAGTCTCTAGACTGGCTTTCTTCAGATTGAATTGCCCTGGGTCACAACAGTAAACCGTTCCAGTTTCACAGTAAAGGACTAGGCAATAATTTGAAAAGCACAATAGAAACACTATCCCCTAAAAAGGAGAATTTCAATCCCAATTATAGCCCAACTAAGAATGTTTTCTCTGCATTTCTAATTCATCTAACTCCTGTCAATGCTCTAACTTAACAATTTTTTAGATATGAGCATGTCAAAAGTATTTTCCCTGGGATATTAATTTACATAATTAGCATACTCATGAGCTGTGCATTCTATCATAAGGAAGAGTCAAATCTACCTCATAACTTATATTGAAGATACCACTTGAAACGAAAGAACCATGAATTTCTCATTGTTACATCAGAAAAACAATGTTTGAACATTAGATTTGCATTAGTAATCATTTTCCCAGACTTTTGGTGTGAGAAAATGGACTTTGCAGATGTGTGTGTGTGATATTGCCAAAGGCAAGTTGTGTCCTGACTTCCCAACTTTAGGTGAGTTTTGGTTGAAAACCTAATGAGGATTTACTGCTACAACAGAAGTTACTAAGAATATTTGTGGCATATTTAGTCTTAGGCAAGTGATTTTAATATAGAAAAAGTGATTGCTATTAGTGATAGTACATCTTTTATTTCTTTACATTATTCTCCCTTTTACAATTAAGTGGTGCAACCTCCAACTATCACACAGCAGTCACCAAAGGACTACATTATTGACCCTCGGGAGAATATTGTAATCCAATGTGAGGCTAAAGGAAAACCCCCTCCAAGGTAAGCATTTAAACTAGCAGGCAATCTGTATGCATATAGAAATGTCTGGGATTTTAATAGAACACAGAAGATCGTGTGGAGCAATTGTGTTTTCAGTTGGATATTTCTCACGATGACTGACAGCATGCTCTTGTTTATCTAAGCAGCCCCCTGGCTCGTTTTAGCCCTTTAAAGGTGTTTAATGTGTCTTCTAGGTCCTGTGCATCTCTAAAGTATCAGTTAGAGGGCCATTGTCTTGTCTCTCAGATTAATTAAAGCTTGTTTACTAAAGCCCAGAATTTTGCATTTTCCTATTCATGCTTTTCTGTAAAATGCTCATAATTTGTGAGGAGCTAGAGGAAGACCTGCTAATCTTGGTTCTGATACCAGTGGTTTATGACAAGGGACAACCCCTTTAGCTGAGCTTACTTTCTCATAGATTGAAAAGACAAAGGATAATTTGAATGGATGGCTGCTACAAACTCTCTTACTTCTGCACTGGCCATGTAATAGTCTTACACCATTCGCTACCCTTATCAGTGTTCTCTATGTAGATCTCAGCATGAGCTCATCATAATCAGGTCTAAACAAAACATGATAAAGATGAGATACTGAGAGTCACTTGCTGGACTATCATCCAAAGCCATCTAGAGAGTATCACAACAACTCATCCAGTAGTATAGAGATTCTATACAGCTTGATTGTTAAAAAACAAGATTTTAAAATACTGTACCTATTAAATCTCATGACTGTTAAATTGTAACTAGGCATAAGAATTTATAAATAATAAAAGGATGAAGGTTTTAGATATTTTATTTGCCCATTTATATAAGTTTTATTAAACTAGAAACTGAGGAAATATACTACCTGGTTCTAGATACCTATGAGTGTTAATACTTCCATCAAAGCTTTATTCCAAAACAGTAGCTCTGCCATATTGCCAAAACCATTTTTCAAACATGCCTCAATGTGCACTTTAGCTTCATTCTTAGTCAAGGCCATGCAAGTATGTCAGAACTTTTTGTCACTAGTTAGCAGTGATGATTTTCTGCTGTGAGAATAAAGGCATCCTGTGTACCGTGGGATGTTTACCTGTGTCTTTGTCCTCTGTCTATGACATGCCTGTAGCCAGCACCACCACTACCACCCTTCCTAGCTTTGGTAAGCATGCGTAGTAAGACAAGAAACCCAAGTTGGAAAACACAGCAATGTTTGACACGCATGTCACCATTGTCTCACCATCACCAAGGTGTGCCTAGTCAGGAAGTTAATCACATGAGCACTGTGATATTTAGAAGACGGCATCTTTTATATAACTAAGCTGAGGAAAATGAATCTTTGTTGACAATTTGGCATATCTTCTCACATTTATATAATTATTTCTAGAATTAAAAGTTCTAAAAGTTCACCTTATATAGAATTGCCAATTTTAATAACTAGTATTTAAAACACCCAAAGTCTTAGCTCTGCTCCCATCCTCTGGTTTGTACTTTGATAACTTGAAACAAATCTGATCCATTTCCCACTCAAAGATAATATAATAATTCTCGTAGGGGCCTTTCTTGTCACATTTCAGCCTAGAGCACTTTTTATAGACAGCTTAACTGTGTATGAGCAATGGGGCTTGCATTGAAAATGTTCAGAGACTATGCCTTGAAGACTTGTTTCATATTTTCTTTAAAAAAATGGTGAGCTGGCCATTGGTGGTCCACCCCTTAAATCCCAGCACTCTGGAGGCAGAGGCAGGCGGATTTCTGTGAGTTTGAGACCAGCCTTGTCTACAGCCTCCAAAGCCACAGAAAAACCCTGTCTTGAAAAACCAAAATAAATAAAAAATAAAAATAAATAAATAAATAAAATAAAAATGGCAAGCAATCTGTATTATATTTGAGCTGATTTTAGCTGAGGTATATGCCTCAAAATGTAAGGGGTAAAAACAGCACTTTTTTTCTGAGTCATGATTTGGCACAGTATTCTAAGCAAGGGGCCTTTTACTAAGTATTGAAATCCAACAACTGTTTCTGGAACCCTATTAAAACCTAATGTTTTTTTAAAGGGGTACATAATCCTATATTTTCTAGACCATTGATAAGTTTAACCCTTGATGTGTTGGGCAGCTTTTCCTGGACTCGTAATGGAACTCATTTTGACATAGACAAAGACCCTCTGGTCACCATGAAGCCCGGCTCTGGAACACTCGTCATCAACATCATGAGCGATGGGAAAGCCGAGACCTATGAGGGCATTTATCAGTGCACAGCAAGAAACGAGCGTGGGGCTGCCATCTCTAACAACATTGTTGTCCGCCCATCCAGTAAGGGAGACTTCTCAACCAAATGCGACCTTTGAAGAATAGAGACTGCTTCTTGTTGTGCTTACTTAGAAAACATTCAAACTTACGTGTCTAAAATTATACATAAAGAAGTTTAAATTGATCATGAGTCTTTCCATTCATGAAAATAACTTCCAGCCTGTATTTGTCTTCCCTTGTGTATATGTATATAAAGCCAGCTTAGTCTGAAATGCCATTTTGCAACCTTTTTGACATTAATATTTGATATATATTCTATTACAAATCTTATAAGTGAGTATACATATGTAATACTGTATGAAATACAAATGTGTATATAGTTATTTATTTAGCAAATATGCTGACATTTAAGTTTTTCACATTCTCTGTGGAGAACTTGCTTGAGTCAAAATAGATGTCTTATTGGTGTATTAGTGTAAATGGATTAGTGGCTTGAGTCACACTACCAATAGTATAATTATAATTGTTGCATATTAATATATCATATATAATAATAATAAATATAATGCCTTATTTAAAAGTAGTTTTCTCATTGTTTAATGTATATAAATTCTAGGTTCCCATTTTCCAAAAACTTTGGATGCCTTTCTATATATTGTTGTCTTCTTTTTAGTTTTGCATGAGGATATAACTCAGAAGGTTTTTGTTTTTTCCTTCACAGGGTCTCCCTTGTGGACCAAAGAAAGACTCGAACCAATAACACTTCGAAATGGTCAGTCATTGGTACTTCCCTGTAGACCTCCAGTTGGATTACCGCCAGCCATAATATTTTGGATGGATAATTGTAAGTCTTAATACTAAGAGTTTTCTTCAATCATCTCATAGTTATTTGTTGTCTTAACAATTCACCTTCTCTTATGAATCCTAACGTGCTTATAAAATGGTCCATAGATGCTCAGAAAAACAGCTGCTTAATGAACTAAGTACCATGCCGCTCTATTCATTAACTGTGCCATGCATCACTGTAGATCAACAGCAATAGAAAATACAAGCCCAGCGATGACTGGGTTTGCTTTCTAGACAACAGAAATAAGCTGAGAAGGAAAAGGAGGCAGACGGTAAATGCATTTTAAAAATCTGTATCAGTTAGCGATAGTCTTTATGGAAGGAAATAAAGCAGAAACATGAGCCCGATGCTAATGGACTGGGGTGAGAGGGCAGACGAGCGGCCTGCATATCTGTGTGGAAAGGGAGCACTATGCAAGCCCTAAGGAGAAGCATCCCTAGGGTGACAAAACAAAACAAAACAAAAAATAAAAACAAAACCAGAAAAAGCAACCAAGGGGAACGAGGCTGAGAGCAGTGTCAGAGAACCACAGGGACTCAATGGAAAGGGCTCTTTACCTGAAACAAAGCTATTCGTAAAAGGATAATTTCCACTCATGTGTGGAGAACATGGAGGACTAAAGAGAAGTGGGGACGAGCCAGGATGTGGCTCAGCGTGTAGCTGAGTGGCAGGTCACTTGTCTAGAATCTATAAGGCCCTAGGTTCAATCCTCAGCACTTGAAAAAGAGGGGTGGGGTGGAGACCACTTAGGTGTGCATTGCTGTAAGCCGGACCATGGCTGCTGGTGGCATTGCTGTAAGCCGGATCATGGTTACTGGTGGCTTGAATTTGGGAGGTGGCAGTAGAGTGGGTCAGACTCTGGATGTAATGTGGGTAGAGCCTCTACAGACGGAGAGATGGGACGTGAGGAGAAAAATCAGAGATAGGAAACTGACTGAAAGTTAGGAGCATCCTTTCCTGAAACCTCAAAGGCTAGCAGTGGAGGAAAGAAATCAGGTTACTTTTATTATATCCCATCTTCGGTTTTTTTTTTTTTTTTTGGTTTTACGAGACAGGGTTTCTCTGTATTGTTTTGGAGGCTGTCGGTCCAGCCCGGCCTCGAACTCACAGAGATCCACCTGCCTCTGCCTCCCAAGTGCTGGGATTAAAGGCGTGCGCCACCACCGCCCGGCCCATCTTCGGTTTTTTAAGTCACCAACAAAAGCTAATATTTGTTGAGCCTTTTCTGGGTATCAGTCCTTTACTGATAATATCACACCGATTCTCCCAGTAGTTTCCCATAACCATCTGAAGCATATCCTGCCATCCTCTCTGTTTTCTTAGTAGGGAAACCAAAACAGGGAGAAACGGATCTAGTTGCTAGAAAATTTCGAATTTGTCTACTTCTGACATAGTCAAATATTTATTGTTCTAGCCACCCCCATGCCCAAAATAGCCATTATGTTATCATGCTATCTTAGAGGTGGCACACAGCTTGGTTTAGAAACGAAGGAACCAGAATTCAAGATGTAAGAGGACCCAGACATCCTCGTATCAAGATGTTCAGCAAAGGTCAGAGGTGTGAGGCAGACAAAAAGCTGTGCTGCAGTCAGCATGGTATGAATTCTTAGTGCATAAAGCCATAGGAAAACATCCACAGGCTGTCTGAGACAGTTCAGAGAGTGGGTCCTGGAGGTAGAGAACAGAGCCTGGGCACTGAGACCAAGAGTCGTGCAGGAACACAAAAAAGCACGCCAGAAGCAGCAGTGACTGAAGTCAACAGAGTCCATACAGAGATAGAGTTGTGCTCCACCCACCAGGTGGAGAACACAGATTATGCAATCCTATCGATTGTTGAGCAAATCTAATAGATAACATGAGGCCTGGGACATGACTGTTAGATATGGCAGCAAGAATAGCACTGCGACTTTGCAAGAGACCTGCCTATAGATGGAATGGTGGGAATGCACGCAAAAGATTTGCACGAAATACCCTATTCTCAGAGACGTGACTCCCCCTGCATTCAATCACAGGCTGCAAACTTCACTGAAGAGAAAACTGGGCTCTAACACCTAATTTTCATTGTTGACTCATGGAACCACTCAAAGAAAGTGTCAGAAGAAGTGGAAAACAAATGTATAAACAAATAAATGTACAAATATATGCTCTCTTTATTTATGTGGCAGCTGTTATGGATTTTGAGGGTATGCACAACAAATCTAATATGAAGGAGTGATTTATGGTTTTGAGAATAACATTCTTCAAATGTCACTATCAAAATTAGATGTATTAGTCGTTCTTATTCAGAAATGATTTCTTGTTTGCTTAATAAAGAAATATGTCACATGGAAACTCTCCAGATAATCAGAGTACATAGCTAATGCTTCCCGCATGTCACAACTGGCAATATGTATGATGTCTTACATTTCAAAATGGCAGCAAACCACCCACCTTGCATTTGAATTATGAGGAAAGGCTGAATCTCCATAGCACTCTTGGTTTATGCATCATAAAAATATTCCTATCTGCATATCTTTCCTCCAAGTGTAATACAGAGAGACTCAAAGTCATCAACCCCTGTTGATGCCTGCTTCTTTACATTAGAGCTAGCAGCATCCATTCATCATGGGAGTCAGGAGAAACAAAAGGCAATAAGTCCATATCTTTGGAGCCTTGGATTCGTTAAGTAAACGTATGTTTTCTGAGACAGGGTCTCACTGTGTAGCCCAGCTGATGTTGAACTTGTTATGCAGTACAGACTTGCCGCATCTTGTACTTCTTCCCCTTCAGCCTTCCAAACAGCTTGGGTTTCAGGCATGCGCTTTCAATGTACATTCTTTTCCTCAATATTTTAAAGCCATTCCTATCCAAGAGGATTAATGTTTTAAGACTGTAACTTTATAAGCCTCCAACTTGACAGAAACTTGAATAACAGAATTCACAGGGCTCCAGCTGCCAAAGTTACTGCTGGGTTTTATCAATAATTTGGATTTTGTGAAATATTAGGTCAGGTACCTGCTGCAGTAAGGGCACATAACCTTGCCTCAGGATGAAGACATCCCATCAGCACATAAACCCCTAACCTGATGTTGCAGGGATATGTGACGTATCCAAGTCTCTCTCACCTAGGAGCAGAAGAAACCATAGTTGAGGCTCTGGGAACTGAGCCAGGATGCCTTTTAATGGTTAAATATAATGTCATACACAGATCAGTGGCTCCTGTCTCTTCTGGTCGCTCAGCCATGTAGAAAATCCTCTCACTGTGCCTGAGCCTAGCTCCTCACCTGGTCTAGCTGGAGGATGATCTTTCTGGAAACCGGAATGTCAGTGTGCTGATGGCTGATATTCAGCCCTTCCAAAGAGGAGCTGAATATCATCCCTTACCAAAGGCTGCTCACTTGTCGGTAGCTTCAGCATTAAACCAAATGTGTCCTCCTTCTTGGAGCTTAGATTTTAGAACAAGGAGATAGCCATTATTCATACATTTAATGAGTAAAAGACGGACTGTGTCACAAGTTAAGCTGTCCACAAGGTGAGGGAAGCCAGGCCTGGTTCCCAGTGACACATCATAGCATCATTGCCATTGTCTGCTATGTTTAACCAGATGGTTGCTCCTTGGTTCATCAATTAGACTGTAGACTCACACCGGGCTGGAGGACTGTTGTGCTTGTCTGCTTGCTCAGAGCTTAATTTATGATGGCATGCAACTCATGTTAATCTCCTTACAAACTTTTCTGATGTGTTTTCTAAGGTGTGTGCAATTAGATACCAGGAAATATGCAGACCTGCTTACAGAGTATGTTTTTCCATTTCTACTTTCTTAATGAAATATTTCACTTCATGGCTCTAGTGCTATTTCTATTTCAGGTTCAGTGGAGTGTCTGTGTGTCTTAAAAGCCAACCTCAACAACCTGCCTCCCCGCAAAAGAAAAAAAAACAACAACAATCAAAAAAGCCTCAAAAGGGTTATTTTCTTTTACTAAAAATGCTGTGAGAAGTAGGTATTTATTTTTCTCAGGTGAAGCTCAAAGCTGTCAGTTGATGGCTGTCCTGCTGATGTGGAGAGTGGTAACTGTATGAAAGAATGATCTGAGTGTCTCTCTGTCTTTCTCCAGCCTTCCAAAGACTTCCACAGAGTGAGCGCGTTTCCCAAGGCCTGAATGGAGACCTTTATTTCTCCAATGTCCTCCCAGAAGACACCCGTGAAGACTATATCTGCTATGCCAGATTTAATCACACTCAAACCATACAACAGAAACAACCTATTTCTTTGAAGGTGATTTCAGGTAAGAGCTCAGCCTTCTGGGTCTCTTTCAACGGTACTTACATACGTGAATCAAATTATTAACAACTAAATACAGTTCTGTCTCTGAGGTAAACTAGTTCAATGATCGGGAAAAAATTCCTGCAAAGGATCTCTAAAGCATTAGCTTATGTGCTGGAAAAAGCATGCATACCCTAAATATCGGATTTACATTTTTCACTGATTGCCATTCCTGTTTCTATGGCAACCTCCCGACTCTGTGGTGTTCTGAGCATTGGTGTATGTATTATGCCTCACAATGCCTGTTATTGGCATTTATCCTGTAGTTCAAATTGTAGTTGGGGGGTGGCTGAGTGAATTAATGAGTTAGCCAGTATGATGTCAAGCACTGTGTTTACCTGAAAGGAATGGCTCTTAGCATAGCTGTATGCATTTGCTTTGGTTGCCCAGTCGTTTTTTGACTCTTCTCCCCTACCTGTGTGCCCTCTTCATGATACTCTGTTTATTTCAGTGGATGAATTGAATGACACTATAGCTGCTAATTTGAGTGACACTGAGTTTTATGGTGGTGAGTTACAGTGCTTGTAACTGATATTCTCTCCTTCATTGTAGACTTTAGTTCACTAACTTCACCCCCATGGCTATTTAACTTTATTTCTTCATGAAATTTCTAATTACATGTTCAATATCGCCATTCCAATGTGTGTTTCTTGTAAAACTTAGCTATAAAATTTCAAGCATGTCACTAAAACATTTTCCATGATGTATGCATAATTAAACTTGTTATATTTTTTCATGTAAACCATTTCATATGCATTAGGAAAAAATCTTTCATATGTGTTCAGAATTGTATTTTCCATATTTTGTGCTGTCTAAAGACTTTTTGCATGACCTACACATGGACTGACTGGTCATATTAACCCCTAGAATACTGACTGACTCATCAACGCCTTCAGTAACTAACATAGAGTATATTTCATAGTAATTGTCTAACGTCATTCAGTAGCATTAGCAATCGTGTTGTTCTTAGCTTTGTTAGAAACCCACTCCTTGTCTTCTGTGGGATTGAACTTCTAAAAATAGATCTTTCAGCTTCATTGTTTTAAATTGGAAAGAATGTTATTTCCTTAAGGAAAACATGCTTGTCAAGCATAAAATCTATCACTAAAAATAAGTGAGTCTGGATATACGGGCTTCTTAATTACCATAGATAGGGTTGCTGCTGCCTTCATTTTTTTACCTTTGCAATATGAACATTAGAGAATATGGCAGGATATAGCCCTCAACTTTATTTATTTAATATAGTCCCCGAATACGTGTCTCAAGAGCATTCGCAAGGTGATCCTCAAGCAAACAATTTTTCTTCAGCAATGTCTTTTTGGTACTCAGTTGTTTTTTCTTCTGAGAAATGAGAAATTTACATGCTGCCTCTTCATTTGGCTTTAGAAGCATCAAGTAGATGTCTGTGATTGAAACAAAGGAATTCCATAGAGTTTTCTCACATTTCCACTTGAAAGTTTTCTGAAGACTTCAGTAAATGCGACCACATATTTAAGAGTCCATAAGACAGGAGGTCTTCCTTGTAAATACTTCTAAGCTCTCTGACTGCGACCCTCTTTATTTTGTCATCAAGAAACTGATGTCAATGCATGTAGCTCTGCTAATATTCTTTTTTTGCAAAGCTAGGAACCAAACCCAGGGTCTTACCCACCAAACAAATACTCTGCCATGCAACCACTCCTCCAGCCCCCCTACTTTTAATCTTCATTCAGAACTCTGCCAATGACTGTCTAGTTTTGCTTATTTTCTCACAAATCTTGTAGTGTGACATTCTTGAGACATGAATCAATGGCATTGCCCGTAATGCTCTACAGAGAATGAATCAAAATACTTTGTCCATAATGATTTGCTGCTGAGAAAGAAATCTAACATCTTTCCAAAGACACACGTTTTGCTTCGACCTGAGCACCAAACCTTAGGGATGCGTGCTTTGATGAGCTGATTTTTCTTTGTTGACATTTTGAAAATTTACCAGCCCACAGAAAATTGGTAAAGACCTACCCCAAAGTAAAGACACGTCCAAAAGGAGTCCTTTCACTGGTTTGCTCAGGCAACCAAAATTGTTTCCTTTCCTGCACGCTGAATAAGTGTAAGAAAAGAGTATGTGTGCATAGCTGAACAAATCCCAATATAAGCATGGATTTGAAGTGAGATTAGATTTTCAGGCAGCTTTTGACAATGGCTGTGCTCCTAGAAACACATCTTCATAATCTTAATGTCTATTGCATTTCTTGTTTGCAGCTAAACCTAGTAAAGAGAGACCACCGACATTTCTAACTCCAGAGGGCAACGAAAGCCTCAAAGAGGAACTGAGAGGAAATGTGCTTTCACTAGAGTGCATTGCAGAAGGCCTGTGAGTTAACCATTAACACGCTCGGTCCTGATCCTTACGTCTTACCAAAATATAAAAGACTGACAGGAAGCAATATCCCAGGAAGAACTATTATCTCATGCTTCCAATTTGACCAAAATCTAGAAAACTTTAGCAAACATTTCCTGAGAAAACTTTGACTTCCGTGTTATTGCTAAAGTATTTTGTTGTAATAGTTATTACATTATCTATATCTGTAATCACCTTATGATCACTGTGCTTTAATAAGGGGGTAGAATTTTGCTGCTTTCTAACAAACAACCATAGTACTTGGTAGCTTAAAAAATATCAGCTACTTGCCCTCAGCCATTTGCCTAGAGCTAGGGCAGGGGGCGGCTTCTGAAGGTGAATTAACCGAGGGTCATTACTCTCAAGCCCTTGACATGGTGGCAACGGATTTTTAGTAGTGTCACCCTCTCCTGTTGTCTGCCATGAAAAGCACACGGGGCATGCTGAGGCCTTAGAACTGTGACATTGTCCCTTCTGTTCCTTCCTGAGAGCAGACTGTAACGTCCATGTGCCTCTGACAGGCATTTCAGGGAGTCCTTCAACAGATATAAGAGCAACTGTGACATTAGGTCCATGTGGCAGGCAGGTTCTAGATTGTCCTCCCAGAGCGAGTGCCATTACATAAACACAGCCACTGCAGCTGTGAGTGGGACCCCAGGAGCATACTGGCTGCCTTCATGCTTTATGATTTGTATTGTCTCGGACCTGGCAATCCAATGATCGTATAATCTTTCCTTAATCCAGGAATAATTGCTTCAGGATGCACATGGAGGCCTCTGCTGGCCAAGTTAGGAAATCACACTCAATATTTCAGTTCTTCAGCTTAAAAACTAACAAAATTCCTAAAGATATGACAAAAAAAATTGTCGATCTTTCCCATGTTTTTTGATACCCATAGGAAGACTACCCCTTTCTGAACAGAAACAAAGGAATAGATTTGGGTGGGGGAGGGGATGTGGGGGGAAGGAAAAGAGGAGGGAGGGGAAACTGCAGCCAAGATGTAAAATTAATAAATTTAATTTAAAAAATCAGTCTTTCCAACAGAATTTTTCCAACTTCCATTTTGCTTTCATTGGAGCACCAACATGACATTTAGCAAGTTTCATATCTTAGCATATCTCATGTTTTCAGATTAGGAACACTGAATTCTTTTTGTAAAATATGGTTGTAATTTGGAAATATAAAAACTATTAAAACTGAACAAACTTTTAAAACATTGATATCTTGTGAAACCCTGATAGGTACTTTGCTGCTTGCAAATCAGGGACTGTTAAGTCTATATTAAAACGTTCTTAAATCTTAGAGATTTTTCAGTAGAATAGGGGCCTTCCATAACAACTGATTCTTTACTCAGCATAACCGGAAACACTGAGTGCCTAGCCCCACCCCTCCCGCCTCATCTGAAACACGAGTTTAACTGTAAGGAAACATGTGCTGTCAGATTCTGCTTGGGACTTGAGCTTCCAAACTGATCTCACTTCTTCTGCAACTCTACATGTTCACAACAGGTTTTAATTTAATTTTAGATACCAGTTCTTCAAGTTTATGTGTTGTTACTTTGTTCAACCAAACAAACCAAAGCCAGTTACAAACTGTCATTACAAACATGTCTTTGGCATCTCTGATGACAAATATAATGATGACTTGATGATCTCTGTCAGCCTTTCTTCTTTATTGTCTCCCACACATGGCTTAGTACACACACACACACACACACACACACACACACACACACAATGTTTGTGTGAACAATTCTTAAAATTTTACCTCATGGAAACTATCTAAAGACATTATACCAGCCAACTAGACAACCAGAGGTGCTAAGACTCAAGGAAGTCAGTGAACCAAGGTCAGAGAAGAATTTTGGCTAAGATCTGAGATTTTGAGAAAGATCCAACTCCAAGCAGTGTTTTGGTTTTTCATCATCAAGCCATTTGTTTGGATTTTCCGATTTATAAAAGGATAAAATTGAGTGAGAGGTAGTACAGCATTAATCTGTTCTACTATTGTCAGTTAGCACAATGGTGTTCTAAATTCATATCATCAGTGTGTCATAAAATAGGAAGTTTCATCAGTTTGATTGGTAAATGTATATACAAATCCAGAGGCACTGATATGTGCATGAGTCTTTCACTATATATCCTTAACACTAGCTGATGGGGAATTGTAATACAATATGATTAACTTAATAGTAATTCTCCTGATTGACATAATAAAAGTCTCTAGAGCATCCTCATTGACCAGAACTTTGAAGAAAAGATTATCCCTTTAGTAAAGCAATACATGCTTATAGTGCAGCATCACTGAAGTCAAACCTTATGGTATGCCAAAAATATAGTTCTAATTATTTGAAAATGGGAATTGTTGTTCCAAGTAGAGTTTTGAGGATTACTTATAAAAATGTGATGCTATTGAAAAGGTCTGTATGTTTTTCATTATCTTTATGCAAACAATTGATTACAAATGTGCATCAGAATTGAGTTTCCAAGACAGTCACAGGTGAACTCACCTTTGTAACATCATTACTCATTTATCCTCTCAGACCTACTCCAATCATTTACTGGATCAAAGAAGATGGAACACTTCCTGTCAACAGGACGTTTTATCGGAACTTCAAGAAAACCTTGCAGATCACCCAGGTTTCAGAAGCAGACTCCGGAAATTATCAGTGTATAGCGAAAAACACATTAGGAGCTGTCCATCATACCATCTCTGTGACAGTTAAAGGTATAACTCTGTCTCATGTGCACTCCCTTGCTTTTATGAAGGCTCTGAAGCTTCAGTGCAATATGTCTTTGATCGTGCTCTTTAGTAATGAGAAGTTTAAATTTATATCCACATTCATGGTGTCATGAATCTTTTCTCATTTCTATTGTAATTGCACCCAGGCGAGATTAAAAAGCTACCCTTTCAAATCATCCTCACAGAATTGCAATTAGTAAATGGAGAAGGAATAGTAAAAATAGAAAACCACCACGATAGTCCCACAGTGGTAACTGCTTCAGGCAAGATCCAGGGAGGAATTCTAAAATTAGTGGGTGAAAACAATTTTAAGGAGAAGCAAGATATTTGCATAGCTTCAAAGTGTTCCTTGTTGCTTAAAAATCAAGTCAAAACCAAACCAAACAAAAATCTAGTGGCTAAGACAGTTTTAATGTATATCCAGTAATTCTTTAATACTCCTTCCTGGAGGTGATGGAGGTTATGTCCTCTCTTGAGTGTAGGCTGTACCATTGACCTGCTGCCAACAGACAAAACACAGAACATGGGACAGTAGTAACTTTGTAGAGGGAATACCTGGCAGATACTGCCTCAATCACGTGTTGAAGTCTAACATCACTAATAATAAGTCATTATGGTCTCATGTCTTCCCTTGAAGTAGTATGATCAAAAAGGACCCATCACCACCATGATATTCTTACAGCCCCAAACCTGGAGTTAATCATGAGAAAACATCTGACAGATTCACTGAAGGCATCCTATCAAGCCAAGAAACCTTCTTCAGATGTGTCAGAATTGTGAAAGAAAAGAAGAGACCAAGAAACTCCTTGGCTAAAGAGACTCTACCAGTGGAGGTGGTTTGGTATCCAGGACAGGGCAATGGCCAATTGCCATTTCATATATATCCACAATCCAGCTATATAAAATGTAGATATTAGAGGAACTCGACCAAGCAAAGGGGTATAGGACACTGTATTTTATCTTTGCAACTTTTCAAAAAGTTTTAAAATTGCTTTCCCACTTTATAATTACATAGTTCAGAGTTCAAATTCATGTGATTTTATTTACTCTTTGTAAAGTTTAAAGAATTATTTGAAGGAATTCTTATGGTTTTTCATTCCAAAAGGTAAGACTAATGGATCTTTTACAAAACCCTTAAAATCTATTATAACAGTCCACAGTATTCTTTTACTACAATACTTTTTTGAGTCAGATTTTTTAAATCTGTTTTTCTTCTCTCAATAAAGCGGCTCCATACTGGATTGTGGCACCTCAAAACCTCGTGCTATCCCCAGGAGAGAATGGGACCCTCATCTGTAGAGCTAATGGCAACCCCAAACCCAGAATTGGCTGGTTAACAAATGGAGTGCCAATAGAAAGTAAGTTTCCTTCGTTTTCTCTAAGTGGAGATTATTTTCAAAGTACACCTGTATCTCAACAATAAGTGCATGGTGATGAAATAAATAATTCAGGTTTAGGATGAAAGCTGAAAATAAATTTAACAGGGGCACTGAATCACCTTTAAAGTTTTTATTGCCTTTAAAATACTTATTTGGACTTTAAAGAGTTGATTAAAATAAATTTAAAAAAGAGCTTATGATATAATAATTGTATGCTGTTAATGGGGATTTACAAATAGTTCTCATTTTTAACCAAGATCATGGTGAGTATGTCAGAGTCAGAAGTAAACACCACTGACAGCTCAGATCAACTTTCTTTGGAGACAGAGTCAGTCTAGGCTGACAGGGAGACTGGGCCTAAGTCTGTAGATAACAAAAGGAACACCGTCTGTCCGTAGTTTCCAGTCTTGGGGAAAGCCCAAGTATCCACCCAAGTTTCCCAGTTTTCAGGGGTCAACGTGCCACTGGATGGATACCTGAAGGATGGGGTCCTGATCTTATGCAGGATGTGCAGTCTTCTCCAGCTTTGCTCCCCCCCCCCCCAGTACTGTGAGGTCTTCTCCAGACATCCTTGCGGAAGACATTAAGGCACAGGTTGTTTTTGTAACCATTGACCCCCTTTCTGCAGGCCCACTCCCAGCTCATTTCCATTAGCTGTCTCTCCAAGATACCGCTATGTTGCCCACAGTGGACCATTAAAGTGTAGCCAAGGGCTTTCCATGAACCCTCCAAGTCATAGTCAAGGCTCATTTTATAAAACTTGATTAGAGGACTGGGGTATAGAAGGGAATTATAGCAAAGCAAAGATAAAAATGGAACTGGAATTTCTGGTCTCACTGATTCTGAACTCCTAAGCCATAGTCAGGCAGAGAGCAGCCTTTTTCCTATGACTCCTGGCCTGTCCACAGTGGGAGGCCTTTGAACATTTCACACTTTTGAAATTCAGACTTCCTCTTAGATGGGGAGAGAGAAGAGGACAGAAGGAGGGAGGGAGGGAGGGAGAGGGAGAGGGAGAGGGAGAGGGAGAGAGAGAGAGAGAGAGAGAGAGAGAGAGAGAGAGAGAGAGAGAGAGAGAGAGAGAGAGAGAGAGAGAGAGAGAGTTCAGCCTCAGGCTCACTTCCTAGTCATTATCATGATCAGATGCGAAGATACTCTTTATTAGTAAAGATACTTTCATGTAATCTGGCTCCTGGTAGTCCCCAGCTGAAAGTCACATACCACTTCTACTTCCACATAATGAAAAGGTCCTTTGAGCTGACTTCCCTATAACTGAGTCTTCTTCTGGCTCGGGAAGGCTCAACCCCGAGATGAAGATGATCAGTAGATTTACCATCACTTTGAAGAATGACAACGTGTTCCTCATTACCAGGCACAGCAGTCATGGGTTTAGTCTGCGTAATTGCACCCTGTGCCATGAATGTGTTTGCTGGAGTACTTGTTGGGAGTTCGCTTGTGTCACAAAGCACAGTAGTGATCAGATACTTGGACAGAAACAGCTTGTGTTTTCTGGAAAAGGAAATATGTTCTTGGAAGAAAACTGAGGCTAATGAGGCCAGTAATTGGTACTGATATTTATGATCCAATTTTAATTATGATCAGTGTAGGAAACACCACAAATCTTACCTCATGGTCATATATCAAGGAGCTACTGTCACTCCCAGGGGATTATGTGACAATTGAAAGAGTGAAAGAAAGCCCAGAACTAAGAAGCTTTACAGTACAACTATGGTTTTCTTAGGAATGCATATAGAATAAAAATGGCCATATTGAATACTCAGCATTTCTGCACCAAAGGCTCTGCTTTCTTCCAGCTCAGAGGCTCTTTGCGATTTATAGAAGGTTAAGTGCACTCCTGAGATTTAGACTCAGCAAAAACAGACAAGTAGAAGCGAACATCCATCTAGATACTCAGCAGGAAATCTGGGAGAGGAAGGGCTGGTGAGAGAGCCAGGGGATGGTGAAGAGAAAAACTCCCGGGCTTGGCAGTCAGGACAGAGTCCTAGCAGGGAAAATTGAGAAATTAAGTGATGAGGTTGATCTTTCCTCCTGATGGGTTTATCATCCTTCCAAATTGGCTGTCTTATTCTGCTCCGCTGCCATTACCAAGTACCTATGGCTGGATAATTTATAAACAATAGAAAATTATTGCTCCCTATAGTGGGGGCTGGAAAAATCAGAGTTTAAGGCACCTAGTAGCTTCTAGTGCTGGTTCTTCCTCTGTGAATGTACAGTGACAGCAGGGACAGTCTCCCTCAAGTCTTTTGCCAAGGAGCACTGACCCTATTTGTGAGAAAAGAGCCCTTATGACCTAGTCACCTGTCAAAAGCCTGAGCCTTTGGCCTAGGACCACCTTGAGGCTTGGGGTTCAACATATGAAAGTATGGGAGCTACCAACCTTTGGAGGACAGTGCCAGCATAACAGCGCTTGGGGGAAGCTGGAACTCTATTGACTGTTGTGTTATGCACTTTGAATATGCCTTCACATGAACTCCCCTTTACAGTTAAAACTAGAAGATAGGGTGCGTGGAGAGGGAAATTATCTCAGAGAGACGAGTTAGGCTCTTCTACTTCAACCCCAAATCATCCAATTGGGTCCCAAGCAGAAAGAATTAGGATGAAATCTGCCAAATCAGATTCTAAGTCAGTTCATTTTTTTCCCATCCCAAGTGTGTTCCCTTAGAAAAGACCAAAGAGGCCACACAGATACGGTAGGAATCATGCAGCACTCTGGGCAGGTGCCTCAGGTCTGTCTCCTATGCCAAGCAGTGAAGACATCGTTAGGAAGCTACATGACCAGACACACAGCCCACCTCATCCAAGCCCTCCAGCAGCCTTGTAAGCGGCAAACCGCAGACCTAGGAATGTCAGGGTGAGGTGGAGGCAAGACTGGGCTCTGCTGGCGAAGTGGGGTATTGCTTTTGAGCTTGACTTCAGACCTGGAACCTACCGTTTTATAAAATTCACTGGATTAACTCCAAAGCACCTGGATGCCTGACTCACTGACTTCTGAAGTGCTGTCTCATTTCGGTTAGCCAGGTACTTAAAACTTCCTTGACACACGTGTGTTGAGAAAGAGCGGATCTCCTCCTGACACAATTAGAAACTGTGCTCGAGTCACACATGAAAACAGCCAGGGGACTGGAGACTTAATTTAGAATATTCTCAAGATCCTGTCAAAGCCTCCTCCTTCCTCCTTGTCTCCGAGGTAAAGGGCTCTGTTAGCACAGAATAGCTGGGAGAAGGGAAATTCAGCTGTTTGCCAAAGCTTGACTTTACATCATGTCCAATTTTTCATGCTCCAGAAAATATTTATAAAATTGATTACAACCAGAAGTCTGGAACATTAGTTCTAAACTGTTAAATTAGCTTTAATTTATTATAACTTAAACAAACTATTAAGTGCTCCTATCTATGATTTTCATATCTAAAGTATATAGATATATCTAAAGTACTGTTATTGACTTTGATTTTCATCAGCATGCTAAAACAGTGCACTTTTAAACTAATGTGGGGACATGGTCTAGGGTTTAGGATTCATATACTTTAGATATGAAAATAGGTCGATCTACTTCATGAAGTTCTAAAAATATGCAATTATTATAAAGATAAAATTATGAAATTGATACAAAAACATTTTAGAGATTGATAGCACCCAGTACTTATAAGACATCATTTCTATTTATTGCCATTATTCTCGTATTCCAAATATTGGAAACATTTACAGCCTTTGCCATTCCTTTCAGGAGAGTTATATGTTGTAAAAGTTTTCTGAAGGCTGTCACCCAACTTTAAGGCTTCACCCTTGGGCCTTAAAGTTATAGATGCAGATATATATATATAAACATATATATATATATATTCTTACATTTCTTTCTTTGGTGTTCATTTGCAGCAAATGAAGTTGGTTGTTCCTAGAAATGAATTATTGCTCCTTTAGATGATTTGAGTTTGCAAGTTGGTGAGTTATTCCCATCCAGTAGCCAGCACACAGCACCCAAAGGTTTCAATGGCTCTGCAGCGGTGACTCTGCTTTGTTCCAAGCTGCCAACTGAGCCACCATATGTCAGTGCAGTTTTTAGGGTCACTTGCTTCTCTTGAACAACTGCTCAAGGAAAACATAATGCAGACCTTCATAGAGAGAGAAAGCTGCTTATTCGTCACCTAAACTTCAAGTCCAAGTTTGTTTCATTCCTAAATGTTATGCCAGAAATAAGTACCTGAAGCCTGCTCCATTTAGCACAAATGAGGTAGACATAATCAGATGTCTTTGACACTGAAGAGACATGAAACCTGTGTGGCAGGGTGTTTTGTTTGTGGTTTAGGCATCTCCACTTGGGAAAACTGTCCTTCTAGATTAATCAGTTGAGCTCAATATTCATGGTAGTATAAGTTTTATTGTTATTATTGTGGTACACACACAGCATAAAATTCCCTATCTTAGGGTTAAGAATACAGTTCAGTGTTGAATTCTCGCAATAGTATATTAAAGGCCACGGGTTTACTATTGCTAATTTAACCTGTGAACGCACAGTCGAATGATGTTGAATGCATCCACATTCTTGTGCAACAGTGCTCCAGATGGTTTTCATCTCAGAAAAATTGAACTCTATTTTGTTATAACTGGGACGGACATGATGGTGAGATTTTAAGATTTCAGATGTTCAGAGATGGGAGGAGGTTTCATCCTATGGTGTGTTACCCGTGCTAAGGGTTCCTGCACTGTGCTCTCCCAGCGAGTCATACTCATTACTGTTCTTCATTGCTGGGCACACCCTCAGAGGTGCAGTCAGTGGATACATGGTGGGCACCAAATGCTCCATGGACAGTCCTAACACTGAATGTCCAAGGACTTGGGCCATCTGCTTAGGAAAATCCACAGAGGAAGAGAGGCCAGGCAGGAGTGCTGTTCTGTGTTCCACCATGACTTGTTTGGGATCCAGGATAAGGAACAAGGGCTTCCCTGATGTGTACCACACTCTCAGATCCATATCTGTCTGCTATACCTGCAGGTCGCTTCCTGGGACAATATAACACATGTCCTCTGCTGTTATTTACTGATACAATCTGCACCCCATTGAAGGAATTAAGACTGCTATTTGTAATCTGTTTAGAAGGATGCTTTCCTTAAGGCACTTTGAAAAGTTTTAATCAGAACTACAGATGTGAGTTAAGGAGTCAATTATAAGAATCTTGACATATCCTATCACTAGCAGAACAAATATGTGTCTAAGAGGATTCTACACCTTAGCCATTGATTGTTGCCAGACTTTTGGACACTTATTTTGTAAGACACCTATTATGCTTCCTCAGCAATAAGGGCATTAATTACTTCCTGAGAGCTAGCTCACAAGTTTAAAATTTAAAAATTACTGGAAGGTAAGGACTTGTGCAGTAGTTCAACTTATGATACATTGTTAGATTATTCTCAGCTAGACCATATAAAAACTGTTAGGCTATAGGTATAATAGTAGTGAGAATGTGCAATAGTTAAAATAAGGGCTCACAAAGATGTCTGCATTCCAATCCTAAGAACCTGTGAATGTGTCACCTTACAGAGCAAAGGGGGCGCTTTGTACATGCAGTTAGGAGCTTTCTGATTTGGACCTTAGGGTCCAGTTTCATCACTCAAACCCTCAAAGGTGTTATGCCTCTCTTGGCTGTGGTCAGGCAGAGACACGATCATGGAAGAATGAACTGAAAAAAATGATGCTGATGGCTTTGATGGTGCTAGGAAAAACAGAAAATATGGGCTAAGGAATTAGGAATCCTTCTGAACATAGAAGGAGCAACAACATGGATTCCTCTGCAACTCAAAGAAGGAGAAAGGCTTTCCTGGGACCATGCCTTAATCTCAGTAAGATCTCCATCGGGCTTCAGACCTGAAGAACCAAGAATTAGTGAATTTTGTATTATTTCAAAATACTAGATCTGTGGTAAAAATTGTAACAGTAAAAAACAATTACAGAATGAATTAGCACAATGCTTAGGCATGCAAAAAACGAGAGTAACTGTAGCTGGATTTATTTTTATTAAAGTGAGTTAACAAGCCAGAGGTGAGTCACATACTTTTATTTCAAAGTGATACTAAACTTTCTCTGGTCACCATAGAAACAGAACTGTGTCTAGAATGGAAGCAAAGTCCTCCTATGGCTGCTGTGTGCAGTTTCAGAGGGAGCATACTGTTATTGACTTTGAGTTTCATCAGCATGCTAAAACAGTGCACTCTTAAACTAATGTGGGGACATGGTCTAGGGCTTAAGAGTCAGAAAAAGAAATTCCTGTGTCACAGCACAATGCTTGCCCATTGCTTGCCTTGCTTTGGACAAAATCCTCACATACTGTGTTAAATCCCAGCCAGTTTCATCCAACTTCAGCATGAATCAATCCTGGTCTTAACTACTTTTAAGTACTTGACGGATTTAGCTGAAAAAGGTCTTTGAGAGAAATTTTATACAACTGATTTCTCCATCAGTCCCGGATGAGTGCACAACAGGAAAATGGATATCCTCACGTTCTTGAGTAGCGTGTTCTCTATGCATACCTCCATTTACTCATGTATTTATTTTGAGAGTAGGTCCTCAAACGGGGCAGGTTTGCACAAGACAGCATGTTTCTGCATTTGTTGATAAGCTGTTGTTCCCTCCTTTGGATAATTAACTTGCCTTCTTTTAAATAGCTGGATTCTTTATATACATGGCAATGTTTTTCCTGATTTTGCTGTTCTCGCCCAACTTGGGCTTGCTTTTCTGCGCCTCTCAAAGCAGTCTTCACTGTTAAAGATGAATCCATCCACTCGAGGCTGAATGAACATTGCACATATTTGTGAACTCTGCTTGGATTCTTTCTCACTTACTGATGTACACACTTAGATCAGGCTGTATTTCCTTCCCTTTCATGTAATAAATACCTCAAATTTTACACATTTAATATTTATCTTTTAAGCATCAAGAAACATATATTTCCTATTTTTTACATCCAAACAGTTGCTCCTGATGACCCCAGCAGAAAAATAGATGGTGATACCATTATTTTTTCAAATGTTCAAGAAAGATCAAGTGCGGTTTATCAGTGCAATGCCTCTAACGAGTATGGATATTTACTAGCAAATGCATTTGTAAATGTGCTGGGTAAGTTATCCCTTTATTAATGACATGCAAAGTTAAATTAATGACTCCTGTTGTTTTGTACTTATGCATCAAAAAACGCATTGTCTTTGCTACCAATTTTGCAAAGTGTTTCAAGCTACAGAGAATATACAAGGGTAGATAAGATGCAAGTCTTGCCTTACCGGCCTTCATACAATTTTTATATGGCATATTCTTTGCTCAAAAGTAAGCTGTTCACCCTTTGAAATGAGAGCAGTGTCCACTTGCATTTGGGTATATCTGCTCTTCCTTCCTTCCATACTTGTTAGTTACTGTTCTATTGCTGTGACGAAGCACCATGACTAAGGCAGTTTATCAAAGACAGCATTTATTTAATCTGAGGCTCCCAGTTCCAGAAGGTAGCAAATGCCGTGACCATCATGGTGGGGCTCATAGCAGCAGGTAGGCAGACATGGTGCACAATAACTACAAGGCAGAGAGAGAGAGAGAGAGATACCTGGAATGGTGTGGGCTTTGGAAACCTCAAAAATTACACCGTGACACACCTCCTCCAAAAGACCCCCTAATACTTTCCAAAGAATTCTACCAACTGCAGACCAAGCATTGAAACGTATGAGCCAGCGGAGCCATTATCATTTAGAACCACAGAAACTGACAAGTTCAAAGCCAATGTCAGGATTTAAGAACAAAAACCAAATGGCTAATCATAATGCTTGTCTCTTATCCAAGCCATAGATATGCATTGTTTAATGTGAAAAACCATGCTAGAAGAACTGTAGGGGGCCATGACGTACTCAAGCCTATGATGAAATGGTTGGCTTGTGTGAACACTGCATCTCTTATATTGGGTAAAACTGCCAAAAAGCTACATTTTAAATGTTTTTTAAGACTTGTTCTTATAGTAGCAGAAATTATACTTTCAGATAATGTGTTCATTTTCTAAACAAACCTAACATAAGGCAGCCAATCAATATTTGGCAGATGTTGAGGAAGCACTTTTGACTTCTGGGTTTCTTTTCATGCTTTACCTCTATTTATTCAACATCTCCAGGTTTCATATTTCAGTAAGATCAATACAATATGTGTTACTTTGAGTCTGACTCATTTTATTTCACACAATGCCTTTCAGATTCATCAGTATCACAAATATGGGATCCTCTTATGTTTTAGAATTTTTATTTATGTTTATGTCTGTGTATCTGTGTGGATGCCTGGCATATTTGTGTGGGAGTCTGAAGTTGTCAGAACAGGGCATCCAATCCCCTGAATCTAGAGTTACTGCAGGTGTAAGCCCTTTGACATGGGTGCTGGGAATTGAGCTTGTATCCTCTGAAAGAACAGCATGTGCTCTTAACTGCTGAATTATCGCTCAAGCCCTAGCTCCCCTTCTTTTTAAGGCTGAAAGAGCATTTATATGTCTCTTTGGAAACAGACATTCCATCAGGTATCAAGTGATACATCCCTGAGGTTGAAGTTTGTGTTTCTCTTGATAATTAGTGATTGGTTACTTTCACATCTCTGTTGGCCATTTGTGTGTCTTCTTTTGAGAAATGTGTATTTGGATCCTTTGTCCAGTTTAAAAGCCAATTTGTTTTCTGGGAGTGTTGAGCACTTTGAGTTTCTTATGCATTTTGTGTATTCGTCTTACATCAGGCATGTATGAGCAAATATTTTCTCCCAGCCTATGGTTTTTCTTTTCATGCTGTTGCTTGCTTTCTTGGCTGGAAAAGGCTTTTTCGTCCCCTCTGCTCTTCAGAAACCACACTCCCCACCCCGCTTTTCTTTGCCCTCTTCATGTGTCCCAAACAACCCTACCCACTAGAGTGATAATGGGTCAGTCATTCAGCAAAGTCATATTTTCCATCCAGACACTTTGCTGTGGATAAAATGATGAAACAGTTGCATTCTTTCACTATAAGACACCCAGTGTCGTAAGGGATGCAAATAAGTGAATCTACAATTAAACAGCATAGGAAACACAGAGAAGCAAACCAGTAACTGACTAACACGTGAGTAACATGTTGAGCATGAAGTAGGAGGTGTTTCTTCTATGTTAAGTGACTACTGATGTCACAGATACAGAACATATGGGAAATATCATGTTGGTTGCACTTTACCACAAACTTTAGTGACCTTAAACAAAACATGATAATGTCTAAGATGTATCTATTATTTACTATGCCTTTTTACAATGTTTTAGCTGAACCACCTCGAATTCTCACATCTGCAAACACACTGTACCAGGTCATCGCTAACAGACCTGCTCTGTTAGATTGTGCTTTCTTTGGGTCTCCTCGGCCTACCATTGAGTGGTAAGTAGTACCTTTATTTCCTTTTTGATACATAATTGTAACTATGCCTGGCTTTAGTAAAAAATAAACAGGAAAAATGCAATATATAATCTATCATATTACTACTTATTAAATTTATTTACTTTTTCTCAGATATTTATTAACTACCCACTCTGTGGGTATAATAAATACTTTCACATACCAAGATGCTCTATTAACTACAAAACTGTAATGATTTTTAGTATTTCACAATCATGGACATTGCCTAGAACTTTGTAGATAGCATCTGAAGGACTGGTTAGGAAACATGTTCTTGATAATAAAACAGCATAGGGTCGGGATGGAAAGTTGGCTCAATGGTTGAGAACATTTACTGCTCTTGCAGAGGACCCATGTATTCTTTTTTCCCAGCACCCACTGGGTGGCTCTCAACTCTGTAACCCCAGTCCTAGGGGATTCTATACCCATTTATGACCTCCCTGGGAACCAGGCATGCCTGTGGTACACATTCATATAACTGGGGAAAATGCCCATTTACATAAAAGAACAAAATAAATCTAAAATATGGCACAGAACTGGAGGAGGTGTTATATGGGCTCAGAGAGGACTTGGTGCTTTGTTAGCCCAGCGGAGCTCCTATGTCCTCCTCCCTCCTTCCTCATCATCCACATCCTCCCAGTCACTGCCAGCTTGCTTGCTTTAGGAGAGCTGGACAGGACAAGGGAGGGTGAGAATGCACGGAGAACAGTTAGAACAGGTATGTACTGACCATCCACTGCAGAGATGAGAGTGACAGCAAGCCTAGGATTAAAGAGAAGTCTCCCGACGACCAACCCTAACTCCAGAGAAGAGAAACACGGACACACAGACTTCCTAGTGAAGGTGGTGAGGTTAACAGCCCACACTGACCTTGTCAGGGCATTTTCATCTGTTCTCCAACATCACACGTGCATTTTCTTTACATTACCTGAACATTTGCTAGTTCTACTTTCAGAGTATAATCCTTAGCCTTGAAATCCAATTGTCTTTAAAATTTAATCTTGCAATTGGGAGAAAAACATAATGAAAAGCATCAAGGTGTATTGGGGATACCAGTCCCCTAACCTCTCAGGATCAAGAAAGAACAGTACAAGTAGCTAGGGAACTAGCTAAAGGCTTCTGAGAGTGAAGGGAACGAATCAGCTCATCTGCATCCTCTTCTCATCAGGTCTCTTTATTCTTCCAAAAAAAAATTCTCCCATCCCACAAGGTTTCCAGTTTATATACCCACACAGAGGCAATTCACAACTCTCTGGCAATAGCAACGTTACTGGCAAGCATTTTCCAGGGCCAAGGAATCAGATAAGGGCTAACAAAAGGGGGTGTCCGTTATGTCACTTTATATCTCAGATGGGGAGTGGTGGTGAGACTGCCTGGCAGATGCTGGGAGGATCTACTATGGAGAGAGATTTAAATCATTATAGAAGTCTAGGAGGAGAAACACGGGGTTCTCAAGTGTGACTAGTTAAGCTGGAAGTTTGTAGGCAGTGAAGGTAGAAAAGGGGGAAGAGACACTGTAGCTCTTTGCTTTCTGAGCTCTTGTTTGTGGTTTCACATTGGTGGGAAGCTGGTGTAAGCTGAGGAAGGAAAGTGGGTGGCGTTGGATACACATTAGCATTTTCGCCAAATGTTAGCTCATTAACGGGGACCTCTCAGATCTAGATATTACATCCAAGGTGGGTAGATCAAAGGGAAAAACTGGATATGTAGTGTAAATTCTGGAGGCTGAGCTGAATTCCCACTGTATTATCCTTAGCCTTGGGCTAAGTGGTGGTGTGCTTGCTCCCACTGATGCCCAAGTGAGAAGGAATTCCTTTCTCTCGGGGCTGGATAAGTGTGAGCCATAGCTTTTTCCTGGATCTCTAGGGGTAAAGGCACAGTTAGTTTCCCAGACAGAGATCTGTACCAAAGTGGAGGTACAGAATTTTACTAGCCCATTACGGTAGAGCCCGGGGCAGTTAAGGTTGTACTCTCCTAAGTCAGCTGTTAGGGGAATCAGAGCACCCTGCTTACCATGAGGGCAACATGCTGTATCCTCCTTCTCCGTGCCTGTCCTTTGAGACTCTGAATGTGGTCTATTTAAAGGCTCCTCCCATGGCCAGATGTCCTGCCATAAAGGATAATTGTGTGTGTGTGGGGGGCTAGCTTTTAAGTTTATGATAGGGAACGGGATTAGATTTGACTATGAGCAAAACATTTCTTGACTGTGAATACTTTCACATCAGGGCCCCATGGAATGGGGGAAGATCATCCAGTATACTAGTACATGAGGGAATTATGCCCAATAATTAATTAATGCACTGCTGGAGATTTTTGGGATGAATCCCATCATGGAAAAGGGAGTGCTATGACTTCACAAGGGTTTTACAAAAGTGATAGCAACTATTCAGAAGGCAAATACTACCAGTGCCCTGTGATCTGGGTGTCCTCCATTGGAATGTGTGATCCTTGTGGGTCAGCCTCGTGATTTTGTCAACTAAATTCTCAGTGTATAACCCTGTGGTCTGTAGCAGAAAAGGTAGTCTTACTTTTGCCTATTGTATGAGCTGTTTAAGGATAAAGTAGGTAATGTCTTTATTCAATTATATATCTCATAGAAATGGCAACCAGTTATATTTTGTTGTTCTGATTTTGCAAACTCCACTGATTTTTGCGTTCTCCTGTTTCCTGTGCCTTCTTTTCATTATCCTCTGATGTATCAGAAGTGTGCTTGTGGAAAACCCTTCAGGTTTTGGACAACATTTTTGGTTTTATAACTTGAAAAGTGAAATCTCATCAGAAGTTTTCATGCCCACTTTACAGATAAGCGGAAATCTAATCTCTGTAGTCATTCCAAATGTCTCTGAGCTTGATACTTGCTGCAAACCAGATTCTGTTGCGTTTTATTCTCACTCTGGTAACTTTTGTAATGAAGGTTTAAAGGAACTAGAGGAAGCGCTCTTCATGAAGACATTTATGTTTTACATGACAATGGAACGTTAGAAATTCCTGTGGCCCAAAAGGATAGTACAGGGACGTATACATGCGTTGCACGAAATAAATTAGGGATGGCAAAGAATGAAGTTCACTTGGAAATCAAAGGTAAGACAGAGGTCATGGGTGTTTTCAAGTATTATATGACACAGAGCAAATTCTCCAGTTTTGCTGAAATGGATAACAATAACTTTGAATTTTAGATCCAACCAGGATCATTAAACAACCTGAATATGCAGTCGTGCAGAGGGGGAGCAAAGTGTCCTTTGAATGCAAAGTGAAACATGACCATACCTTAATCCCTACCATCATGTGGTTGAAGGACAATGGGGAGCTGCCTAACGATGAAAGGTATTTCAGCTGCTAGATTCCTCCATCCCTCTCTGTAAACTGCTCTATGTCAAAAGGTCACTGACACCATGGTTTCAGTGTCTGAAGTCAGCTGTCTGCAAAAATTATGAGATAAACATTTTCTTTTACTGCAAAATACTTAGAAGTAAAAGGGCATTGGGTGTTTGAAATAAGAGCCTGAGACTGTTGGTCTTTGTGTGCTGATCTCCTGTGAAATTAAGGATGGAAAAAGCCCTCCAGATTTTGGACAGCATCCACAGTTGTACGATTTGAATGGCAAAGTCTCAGCAGATGTTTTCATCTGTACTCTACAAATAAGCAGATACCCAGGCTCCATAATCAGGGATGCCCCTGACTCTGCCAGTATTTTTAAAGAGTACTTGCTTTGAATCTGGATATTGAATTGCCTTTAAAAAGAAATTTAATCTAACACTTGCAGAAAGAAAAACAAAGTCAAAATAAAGTAAACCATTTAATGGGGGTGCATTCAGTCCTATAGCTTGAAATGGAAGGAAGATCCTGGTGTTTTCTACCCGAGGCCTTCAGCTTGACCTAGTAAAAACAGTTACATTCATGATTTAAGCCATTAGAGTGGACACAAGTGATACCCACTGCTAGGAATGCTGTGTTCTGGTTGAGATGGTTTCCATGATTTGCTTATAGCTGACCTAAACCTGGGATGACCGAATGGTACCCTCTTGCTTGCTAATGACCACACAATAACTTTCTGGCCTTTCTCTCCATGTGCCCAAAGTACATGTTTCCATCCAGACAATTTTTTATGTGAAACCCAAGGTGGTAAAGAGAAGAGAACATAAAGAAATGACCATGAGTTAGATCAACTGAGGTTTGACTGGAAATTACTTAGAAGACAGATTACAATTTATGCAGCCTCCTTGGAACCATACATGAATCCTGCAGGCATGATGCAAGTAACTTCTAGAATCTCTTAGTGAAGACTGCTGACCTAGTGACCAGAAAGATCTCAACACTTTTCCCCTAGTTACTGCATGAGCCTTTATTCATGTGGGAAAAACAGTAACAGTACAAACTTTCTGCAGCAAATAGTAAGTTTTAAAAACATCTGCACTCTGAGACAAATGGAACAGATCAAAATAACCACAGAAGCCTGACTGAAGCCCTCTAGTGGAGGTAAATATGGAGCCAACCGTCTCACCTCAGGATGCAGGCAGTAACTTTGACCAATAAAAAAATGAATTGGCATGCAATGGTTGTACATATTTATGGTATACTGTGTGATTTTTCCCCCACCCCAGGAAGGTTGCTGCCGAGTTTCCTAAGACTCCATAAGCCTGACAGAAAACTGTTGAGTCACTATCGGTTTTTCCAGGTTTATTAATTACTAAAGCTATATATAGGGTTCACTCTAAGTGCTGAAGGCATGCGTCAGGCAGCTGCATCTTGATGCCATTTCAACTGCTCTACGTGTGTTCTGTTCACAGATTCTCCATTGACAAGGACCACCTGGTGGTAACTGATGTAAGTGATGATGATGGCGGGACCTACACGTGTGCAGCCAACACAACGCTGGACCGAGTTTCCGCCAGTGCTGTGCTCAGGGTTGTTGGTAAGAGCAAGAACAAATACAGCACAGCCAGGCTCTCTGTATTAGGCGGGGAAGAAAGTAGTAGATATGGAGTGTTTGTTTGTTATAGTTTCATAGCTACAAGCGTGGGTGTTTGTCTTCTTCCAGAGATGCCTTATATTTCCATATAAATATGCTCTGTGTAGATATACAGACTGTGACAAAATGGGGGATGTTCATATAAGTAACACAAGAAAATTGAGGAAATATAGACTATAGAATCGGAGGGGTCTTGTATTCCTAAATTGTCACTGTCCATTTGCCAGTGCCATACCTCACAATGAAATAGAAAGCTTAATTAAAATAATAATACTGTGTTGCTTTTGTCTTCTATGTTTCCATTACTAATTTTGATTAAAAATCCTTTATATTAATGTCCTTTCTAGCTCCTCCTCCAACTCCAGCCCCCATTTACGGTAAACTAATGAGTCTTCTTCTTCTGTCTTCTGTTAAATCATTTCACATTTGCAGACACTGCTTTCTCCTGTCTGTCATATCATTGCTTTTCTTTTAGGAAAATGGCTTCATTTGTCATGGTCAATTATTCCTTAAAACCTTATAGTACAATGTAAGGTTAGACTATTTTGCTTATTGAATTTCCAGTTTTTTCCTAAATATTTTTTTGCTATTATAAACTTATTCCATCTTATAAGATCCCTTTTTGATAGTTTCCTTGTATGGTAACATATTCATTTGTTTTACTAAATGAAAAATGTGTTTCTTAGAATCATTCTGCAAAATGGGTTTTACTTGTATACTGAGATTTGTTTTGGGACTGGGGAGATGATTTAGTGGATGAAAGCAAGAGGACAGGAGTTCAGATCCCCAGAACACATACATAAGAAGAACATGACAATGCATGCCTGTAACTTCAGTGTTGGGGGACAGAGACAGGCAGATCCTGGGAGATCACTAGTCAGCCACCTAGAAGACATCATGTTCTATCCTTTATGTGCTCAGACATGTGTGTGCATCCCATCCCCACATATACAAATATAACATACCACTAATGATAATAAACATAAGGGAATATTATATTGTTTTGAGATTCCATTTCTGAGTAGTGTACTCCCAGGAAAAACATGGGTGTATAGAACATCTAACTTTTCTATCTGAGAAAATATCCTCACTTGGTGTTAAAAGAAAAGTCACGAGGGAATGAACAAAAGGGGAAACCTGACAATGCCTTGTTATTTTTCTGAGTCTAGAAAATAGTCAGAATTTATCTCCAGAAATGGTTTTGTTTAGAAAACTCATCTTTATTTAGCACACAAATATCAAACATAATTTTGTGGCATAACCTCAGACAGATTCGTTCCCTATAAAACCTGTCCTCTGTGGACCTTAGTGATGAGAAAACGAAGGCCCATATATGTATATGTCCTTGGGTCCCGCGGAAGTCAGGCACACTTTCAGGAGCAAAGCCTCAGGAAGAGAGTTAGCCTTCGAGAGCACCACTGCAGCAGGCAGCTGAAAGGAAGCATGCCTGTGCATGCGGAGAGCTCCCTACCCTTGAAAACAATCCTCAGCAGCCTCCAGATCCATTTTTTTCATCCAGCCTCGGGACACTGAAAATCCTCTGACCAGAGCATGCCACTTGCCTGCATTTGATGTCAGCCTTGACTATTCTGTCTCCCTTGTATTGTTGGAAATGAGCCTGATGTTATGTCTGCCTGTGCTCCCTTTTGCTCATGAGAGGACACATACTGAGCTTGCTGAGGACCCTCACGCTCTGCCTTAGCGGATTTGGCAAACAATGATTTTGTGTCTCCGGAAAAGCAAGCAAACAGAACTCCCTGATGGGTAGCCTTGGGCGTGCAGGGCTCTCATCTGTCTCAGTGGTGTCTGCTCTTTGCCATCGCATGCTCAGTGACCAATGAGACTGATGTGTCACTAAGGTGTCCCTCTGTGCATAGCATCACAAATAAAGAATAAAACTGCCCTTTAAAGTGACAGCTAACCGTGTGTGTGTGTGTGTGTGTGTGTGTGTGTGTGTGTGTGTTTGCTCCACAGATGTCCCGAATCCTCCCTTTGATTTAGAGTTGACCAATCAACTTGACAAAAGTGTTCAGCTGACATGGACCCCAGGCGATGACAACAATAGCCCCATTACAAGTATGTGGTGTTTTTGCTTTATAGTTGGTAAACCTAATGGCCATTCTTGATGCAGTATCTGTAACATTTTTGTGATACACTGCTGTAATTTCTTGAAAATGCATTTGCTGGCATTCTCTTCATCACTGCTGTTAGAACCGAAGTATGGTGCTCTTTTGAGTTGGAGATGTTGCTGGTTATAGCTTCTGGCACAACTAATTAATTAATTCCTGAAAAAGTTAATCAAGCAAACCCATTGTCATTTGTTTTTAATATCATTCAGAAAGACCTTACATGTCTGTCACTCTCCTAGCTAGGGTTAATACTGCTGCTATGAAACACCATGACCAAAAGCAACTTGGGGAGGAAAGTATTTATTTGGCTTACACTTCCACAATACTATTTATCATCGAAGGAAGCCAGGACAGGGACTCAGACAAAGCAGGAACCTGGAGGCAGGAGCTGACGCAGAGACCATGGAGGAGTGCCGCTTGCTGGCTTATTCCTCATGGCTTGCTCAGCCTGCTTTCTTATAGAGCCTGAACCAACAGTACAACAATGGCATCACCCACCATGGGTTGAGCCCTCCCCTGTCAATCACTAATTAAGAAAATGCCCTACAGGCTTGCCTGCAGCCCCATTTCATAGAGGTATTTTTCCAATGATGCTCCCTCCTCTGTGTTACTGTGACTTGTAACAAGTTTACATAAAACTATCCAGCATGGACACAGTAGAGAGATGCATCTTGTTAGTCATTCATTTAATCCACTGCTTCTTGGGGGTGCTGGAAGGTCAGAATAAACATTGAGAAATTGATCTTGGTTCTCTGTTATGGACTAACAGTTTGTGATAGAACTACTTGAATACAACAGGCCCTTAACTTCCAACATAGGTGATTTCCCCCCTTTGCCCTTTGTTACAAAATGACACATTCAACCTGTCAGTGCCTCACTTTGATTACATTGGCAGAGGGAATGAAATCAGTTGAGAGAACAAGGCATATAGACATAAAGACATTTATTAAATCAGGATATAGTAGACTTTAAGGTTTGATTGTAAAACTATAGAGATACCCTAGAGAACTGAAATAGTCTGTCATAAGCCTGAAACACATTGTCACCTTCAAGTGTGGGCTTCAGGAAGACCAACTGCCCTTCCGGATCATTCCAAAGCCACAGGTAGGTTGATCTATTACACCTTCCTCTGTTGCAGTTGGTGCATCTGTTGACTCAACGTGTCTCTTTTAGTTTCACATGGGGGATTAGTCTACTGAACAGCAGCCACTCCATTCAGAGAGGAGAAAACAGATTGCTGCAGGAACAACATCAAAATGAACAGGAAATAAGCTCAAAATGACTAAAGCCCACAATGTCCAGGGCTTTGTGAGGTTAAGAGTAATATAGGGTAAAACAGAAGTGGCAGATGAATGAGATCAAGGGAGAAGGAATGGAAAGGAGAAAAAGAAAGAAAGGAAAAAGAGGAAAATTGGAAAAGAACACTATAAAGGGAATACGCAGTGAGAGATCAAAAAGAAAAAAAACTATTTTCCAACAAAGAGAAAGTTTGGAAATAAAATTAGAGGAAGAAATCATATTTAGTACAGTGAAAAGAAAACAGTAAGAAGGAAAAAGAAGAGGAATAATGAATGAAAACCACCAGAAAAGATGTAGCTCAGAGGCAGCTTCCTGATGGGTCGTCCGATGCTGGAGAAAGGCCAGCGACAAGGGCACAGATGTGGGTAAGGAGCTTGTGGACACTTGTCACTTGCTCCTTTGGTTTGTGGTATCCCTGAGCCCCAGTAAACAGGTGCTGCTTGTCAGCCCCAGTGGTTTTAGTAGCCTCTTTCTGTGGCAGATCCAAAGCCTTTCCTAGCCACTCTTTGCTTTGCAGTCTGTGGGATGGACATTTCTTCCCACCCACCCAAGACTTCTTGTAGCCAAAGGATGACTAATATTTCAGTGGCTCAGGGCATGCCTCCCAAATGAATTTTGACTTGTGGAAGGAAAGACAGGACTGAGATACATTCAGAAGTGCTTTGCGGAGGCATGGCATTATCGCAATAAGACGTAGTAATGTCATGTAGAAAATGTTAAGTGCCTCAAGGCAATTTCATGCAGGGTATGACATACTTAAACACCTAATTTCTCACAAAGGTAAAACATGACACACGACAACATTGATTACTAGAAGTATAGACTGTACCCCTGAAAAGTGTGTCTTCCTCCCACTGGTGTCTGCAAGCCCCTCAGGCCATACCACTCTTAATGAGTGTGTACCTTCTGACAAGAAATCCATGTATATCCAAGTGTGTGTTATCTAGCAGGCCTTTTTACTGTTAAACAGGTGTGGCACTATGTGCACTCTTCTATGTCCTGCTCCTTTCTATGCCATCAGTGCACTTAGATACAGTGCACTTCTGTCCATACAGAGCATCATCGTTTATAACAGGTGCAGAGTGTGTGTGGACCATATTTGGTTACATATGGCCACTGGCAAGCATCTAGCTTGTTTGTAACCAGTTTGCTTCAACTGTGAGCCACGCAGCAATGTGGATTCTTTTGTATGTGTCTTTACACCACATGGGTAAGCACATTTGTTCAAGATCAGTTGCTGGAAGTACAGTTCTTCAGAAACTGTGCATGTTTAAAATTGTTAGACATTCTCTATTGTCCTGCATAGAAGTGTATCAGTTTATACTTCCCAAGAGGTCTCAGAGGTGTCACACAACAAAATACCTTAAACATTTGATCGTTGTTAATCTTCCTCAAGAAAAACAGCTCCTTAACTGTGTTTTCTACAGTTACTCATTTCTGTGACAGTAATTGAGCACTTTTTCATATGTTTAAACTTCCCATTAGAATATATGGATAAAGTCTAAACAGTTTTAACAAGCTGAGTTCTGCATGGTGGAGGAAAATGTCAAATACTGCACATCCTTGAGTGCTGAACTCACAATACCCTAACAGGATTTTTCCTGGAAAAAAAATCACTTGTGTCTGGCTACTCTTGCTTTCCACAAATTATCTCTAGCAAGCTGTGCTTAGGTTGACTGAATTCACTGACTTGGATTTGTGGTATGTGTGGTGTAATGGCCAGAATTCATCATTGAATACGAAGATGCAATGCGTGAAGCAGGGATATGGCACCACCAGGCTGAAGTTTCTGGAACACAGACCACAGCACAGCTGAAGCTGTCTCCATATGTGAACTACTCCTTCCGAGTCATGGCGGAGAACAGCATCGGGAGGAGTGTGCCCAGTGAGGCATCAGAGCAATACCTGACGAAAGCTGCGGGTAAGGTGCACCACAGGGACCCAACAGAACGGAGAAGGGTTTCCCACTCCTTCCAGAGCCAAAGCTTACTCATGTGTGATGGCGTCATTTCTAGAACCAGATCAAAATCCCACGGCCGTGGAAGGACTAGGAACAGAGCCTGACAACTTGGTGATTACCTGGAAGGTGAGCCACAAAGCTTCCCATTTGCCTCGGTCTCTCATAGACAGCGAAGAATGAATTGTTTTAGAATAACATCTGTGCTTATATCCCTTTTCTCCTATTATGGAAAAATATTTATCTTTATTTAGAATGTGGTATTATATAGAAATTAAAAAGCTTTATTTCTGGGGCCAAAAATGGACAGTTGAAAAGTCCACCTTTGATAATTATAGCCAATTACCAAGTGTCTATCAGTCATCTATATGATGAGAATAATAATTCAATTATATAAGATGACAGGAACTGATGTATATGAAGCACTTAGCATAATGCATGCTAAATAAATAAATACACAAATACGTGCTCAAAAATGCTACTGTTATCGTCATCATCAAAGAGACCATTTAGAAGACCTGCATCAAGCTATTCTCAGCAGTGAGTTATCATTATAATTATTTTTATTTACTTTATCTGTATTTTCTGGGTTTGAAATTGAATAATTAGAATGAAAATATTGATTTGTGTAACATCAAAACCTATCTAAGATCTAGGCATGTATATGCACATATGTTAGAACAGACAGACCCAGATTTTAAATAGAGAGATGGTTTGTAAGTTTCTGTCTCCACGATGGTATGCAGTGACACAAAGAGGAATATATAAACTAAATCCAGATAACCGACTGCTGTAAGGTTTACCCACACTTACTTATGGAGCCAATCTTTGGAAGCCTTGCACATTATTTACTACTTTGGAATTACAATGTGCAGTTTCCCAAATTTGTAAATTTTCAAAGCTTCATTCCAAACCAACTTTGAATTTCATCACAAATGAAAAAAAAGGGAAGAGACCTCTGGAGACATGGGTATTTCATAGCTTGCATTTTAGTATTTGAGCATTCATTTTCTTTGATCTAGGAATTGGATTTGCCATTCCCGCAAAAGGTTGTACCATCATTCTCTTTGACTTTTTTCATAGCCCTTGAATGGTTTTGAATCGAACGGGCCTGGCCTCCAATACAAAGTGAGCTGGCGCCAGAAAGATGGCGATGATGAATGGACGTCTGTGGTTGTGGCCAACGTATCCAAATACATCGTCTCCGGCACGCCAACCTTCGTCCCATACCTGATAAAGGTTCAGTCTCTGAATGATGTGGGGTTTGCTCCAGAGCCAGCTGCAGTCATGGGTCACTCTGGAGAAGACCGTAAGTGTCCCCTGCTCTTTCTGTTATACCCTTGCCCAGATGGCCAAACCTACCCAGCTGCAAACTGAGGCTATTCCAGAGGATCCTGGGCTAGCAAGGGAGGAGAAAGAAGTAGCAGTCATTTTGCTTACTTGTCTGCAGTTGCACAGCCTACTCTGTGATAGTGATTCGGTACCAGGGGAATGGCTTGCTGGTAGAGCACTTTCCTAACGCGTGTAAGGCTCTCGATTCCAAACCCAGAACCTCCAGGTGGGGGGAAATCGAAATTCAAAATGTTAAACAAAAACTTGCTTTCACGGAGTCGAGTGAATGCATTTTAAAAAGTCTACTTTTAACTATCACTAATATGTAGTACAGGACTGTATACTATAGTGTGGAGTGTGTTTCAAGTCAAACTTATTGAATATTGTGGCGTTTTTACATGAAATAATAAACCAGCGATTTGCACCAACCTGTCCTGTCTTGTTCTTAGTTCCGATGGTGGCTCCTGGGAATGTACGTGTCAATGTGGTGAACAGTACCTTGGCAGAGGTACACTGGGACCCAGTACCTCTGAAGAGTGTCCGAGGACACCTACAAGGCTACCGGGTAGGTGAAGGGAAGCCCTTTGCGTTCTTTAGCTAGTAGCAGGGCCGTGGTGAGGGCAGCTTGAAATGCACACTGGTTGAGGTTGAAATTATGTGGCTTTTCTCTTGATGGACTTGTGAATCCATGAGACCCTTAGCTCAGTGCCTCCACCCACACCTACAGAATCCAGCTACAGCTGACTTGAGATCTTATTTATCTGGGGTGAGAAAATGATGTCATATCTGTCTTTCTCAGGTTTCCTGCCCTTTCTGGAACTGAACAGTCCATGTGAAACATGGCAAACTGATCTGTAAAGAAGTAGACTAGAACAAATCGCACATAGATTTACAGTTATATAGGCAGAAGGAATAAATCTGTCCTCTGACCTCTGACCTAGTGTTAGGAGACCACAAGACAAATTTATTAACACTGTCTCTACTGTTAGATAAAATACGCTTTAAGAGTCTGTGGTCCATAACTGAGGCATCCTTATGAACATTATCATCTTTATTTTCAAAAACACAGAAAGACTGATTCCTAGAGATGTTTTATTCACATATAGCTAAAGAATCTCACATACATTTATATCACTACTTTGATTTGACACTGACCCCTAGAGGATGCCTTTTGAACTGCACTGTTTTCTTTTTTCCTAATACTGACCAGATTTGGCATGTGTTGACTTATCTTGAAACATGCCTTTAAGTTCCTAAGAAGCCTTCAAGAAAATGTAATAGGCAAAGGTTCTTGCCTTTTGACCAAAGTTTGCAGCACTTTGCTTATCTTTCCAAAACCTGTGCCTGCAATTTAGAATTACTTTTAATTAGATGATAGTGTGGCTGAATGAACTAACCCAAGACTTGCAGTATAGGGTCATTGTGGCTTTGGAAGAATCCATCAGTAAGCCATAAGCTCAACAGTACCATAAAAAATGATAAACACCTCACCAGGGTGAGGATTAAATTACGTGATGTGCTAAATAGATGTGTGTAACTTCAAGAGAATATAAACAATGGCAGTAAAGTGTATGCAGGTAGAACACTTACATCTTCATTATGGTCATTTTTCTCACTTTTGAAAGAACCAAGTGAGACCCATTCTGTTTCATCCAATTCCTTTATATTCCTCCAACAAAATAGCAAAGCAGAACTCCTCACCATCTGCGGGTCTGTCTCTCTAGTCTAAGAATCACTATCCATCAGTTTGCTGATACTCAAGTACAGTGAACCAAGATATTTTTCTTAGAAAAGAGCAGTTCAGCTGAAAGAAATTGTGCACGGGCACAGGCACTCCTACAAGTCCATAGGATGAGCAAGAAGGGAGTTTCACAAGCAACAGTGCGTGTGAGGAGGTCAGAGGACAGTTCTGTGGCGTTGGTTATCTTCTCCTACCTTTATGTGGGTTCCAGGACTGTAACTCAGGTTGACAGGTGTTCACATAGCAAAGAATTTTATTGGCTGGGCCACCTTGCCAACCCCAGTTCTTGGGTTTTGTAAGCATAAGGAATCATATTGGTTTTCTGTGAGTCCTGACTTTGGTTCTTGCCACTTCAGATTTACTACTGGAAGGCTCAGGGCTCATCCAAAAGAAACAGACGTCACATTGAGAAGAAGATCCTCACCTTCCAGGGCAGCAAAACTCATGGCATGCTACCAGGGCTGCAACCGTACAGTCACTACACTCTCAATGTCCGAGTGGTCAACGGGAAAGGAGAGGGCCCAGCCAGCACCGACAGAGGCTTCCATACTCCAGAGGGAGGTACGGAATGGGTGTGTCTCTGGCATCAGAAACATATCCTGAAAGGTTTTGTACTGCAGAAGGCCCACCATTGAGAGAATACTCTGAAAACGTCATACATGATTATAACACAACACAACAAAGCTGACACAATGTCACTCATATATGAGCTTCAGAATCCAGAATGTAGGCTCCAGATACCTTCTCCTTATCCTTAGCATTTCCTCCTCACTTAGGGTATGTGAAACATTGTCAGTGTGTCTGAGTCATCAGCTTTCTGAACTAAGTTTCATTCTGTAACTTCTCTAAACTTTGTCTGGTGTAGCGGTCCACATCTTTAATCCCAGCATGTGTGAGGCAGAGGCAGGTAGATCTCTGTGAGGTCAAGGCTAGCCTGGTCTACAAAGTGAGTTTCAGCACAGCCAGTAATACACAGAGAAACTCTGTCTCAAAAAAAAAAACCAACCAAACAAAGCAAAACAAACAACCAAAAACTTCTCTAAGCTTTAGTAATTCAGTGTGAGTGCTGAAGGAAAATTCCCCAAAAGGAAGGTGTTTCTGTGAGTTGGGGTTGACTCATAAGCCTTCATGACTTCTTACAAAGTTGTACAGAGTTAGAAGGCTAGAAGTCTGGTATCCGGCTTGGTCGTGCCTGCAGTCCCAGCACCCAAGACGCTGAGGCAGAAGGGCTGTTTGCTTGTAATCTCTCATCAGTGAGGCCCTATGCTGGTCCTTTGGATGGTGGCGTAGAAAAGACAAATGGGATTAAAGACTGAAGTGGAGGGGGAAAGAACAGTTCGTCTGAGGTCACAGAGGCATTAAAAAGCTCACTTCCTACCAAATGCAAGATGTATAGCCAGAGTGGGCAAAGAGATACAGCAGTGAGAGAGGGCCCACAGATGCCGTGGGTGCTAACTTGTGGACCAGAAGCCTGCAGACCACAGTGTTCTTTTAGGATCTGTTGAGACATTTGAGGACACTACAGACCTCCAGAAACAACACCATGCAGCATGTCAACATACTTTTTTCTAGAGAGAAGAGACCTGTGATTTCCAAAAGTTAAGAACCAATTAGGCTGAAGCTTAGAAGCCCACGGCAGGCATGATTGTAGGCCCAGGCACAGCACAGGAGAAGGAGAGAAGCGGAGAGGATGAAGGAATGGATATGGCTGAGAGAGTTGCCAAGGTTTAGCATCCCAGGAGATGGTAAAAACAAGAACTCCAAATTGACTCTCCAGTTTCCGGCTAGAGTGAAGGAGGGATAATGGCATTATTCAAAGGTTTCTAGGGAATATGGCAGGAAGGCAACATCCTGGTGGAGATCAGCCCCAAAGCTCATAAAGACGGGTGTGAAAGATGAGGCCTGTTTTCCTCTGATAATTTTCCAGCCTCTGCCTAGCAGACTGGAAGCCCTTGTGCCTTGTCCATGCTGGGATGGGGTAAGCCAACATATGGGCCTCTTGTATTTTACTTTCCTGTACTGGGAAGCTGTGAGCACTTGGAATAAGCACAGCTCATCACTTGGGCAACCTGGCCTGGGCACAAAGCCCATCAGGCAGGGTGCTGGGACTATAAGGAGACACCTGGTTTGTTGGGGGAAATAGTCCTTAATGGGCGAGAACACAGCTGCTTCCTCTCAAAGGCCTGCATGGATGGTCTCCCTTGGCAACCAGTTCTCTGTTACACACTGAGTTAAGTGCTGTTGGCTTGAAAATAGATTGAGTACCTATAAAGATAGTCATTGTGTATTTTGAGAAGATGATTTTAATGAATTTAAATGGAAGTGTTTTTTTTAAAGAAGACAGGAGAAGAAAAGAAATGCATCCTTGCCACATATTTGTGTCACTGTATTTCCAGCAGAGTCAAAAACCAACCTGAAAAGCAAAACTTGGATCAATTGTGTAAATAGGACAGGTGTGTTGACTTCAGAATTTTTTCTAAAAATTGTGTTGACTGTTTGTTCTCATTAAAAGTCCCCAGTGCTCCCTCATCTCTGAAAATTGTCAATCCAACACTGGACTCTCTCACTTTGGAGTGGGACCCGCCAAGCCACCCAAATGGCATCCTGACCGAGTACACCTTAAAATATCAGCCAAGTAAGTCACCGCTATTGTTGTGAGATGCAAGCTGCTCATTTTCTGGTGTATGTGGTCCTTCAAGTACTGTTGCAGAAAGAGCTTCAGAGAATACCTGTATAGAAAAATGATGTATGTGCTATTGAAAATTAAGGTCTCTTTAGAACAATGCAGATTGCCAAATGTATCAATAGGCTAGGGGACCATTATCTGGCAAGAGAAAATGAAGTGAAAGCTTCTTGGCCACAAGATGCCAAGAGAATTGTTTGGAGTTGTTAACAATACAGAACTCCATCTGCAAAGGCAGAATAATAACTGCTGTTGCAATCCAACTGTAGAGGTCCCCTAGTTTGTAAGCCAAGAGGAAAATTGTTTTCACTTCTTCATTTCATACTATAGGTTACACATTGCAATTTAAATAGTTATCAGTGTCTTAGCCAAAGCATGAAAAGGGCTGTAAAAGACTTGTAAACTGAACATGACTGTTTTTCTGCTTTTGCTGAAACTATGACTTATGGTATTATTCCTATGACAACTAACAGGGAATGCACTTGTCTGTTACTTTTCATTGGCAGTTAACAGCACACATGAACTAGGGCCTCTGGTAGATTTAAAAATTCCTGCCAACAAGACACGCTGGACTTTAAAGAATTTAAATTTCAGCACTCGGTACAAGTTTTATTTCTATGCACAAACATCAGTGGGATCAGGCAGTCAGATTACGGAGGAAGCGATAACCACTGTGGACGAAGGTAAGCTGGGTATGTATAAAATCCATACAATTACAAGTATCAGGGGATTAAAAGGCATCGTGAATTTGTTCCTTCTCTTTTTCTCTTACTATGGAATATCCATCGTACCTAATAACATACTTACTTGTAATTTCTCATCCCAATGTACCAGGGGAAAAGTCAGTTATTTTGTTCAGCTGTTTGGTCATTTACTTTTCAAGCCTATACAAAACTTCTAACTTACATTAAAATACGGGTGTGAGGAGGCCGATGGTTCAGTGGTTGAGAGTACTCACTGCTCAGGCAGAGGACCCAGGTTCAGTTCCTGGCACTCACATGGTGGCTCACCGCTGCCTGCAACACCAGTTACAGATTTGAGGTTCTCCTCTAGCCTCCCGAGGCACCTGCCACGCATTGAGTGCACGTGAACCGTGCAAATAGACACACATAAAATAAATAAATACGTTTAAAAAATATCCAAGCAGAATAAGAAATAACAATATTTATCACACTTGAATTCAAAGTTTAATGTAACTTTAGTGCCTATACATATACATATGTGCTTATATATAATCTTGGTTATAGTCCCGATTCACCAGAAATAACTTGCTTATCTACATTTTGATTAAGAATTTCTAGCAAGAAATTAAAGACAATTAAATATTGCACTTATTTTATTCTTAAAATAGAAAATGCATTCTGGTATGCCATCTTCAGAGAAGGCAAAACATTTCCCATTAAACTGAATATTTTCAAAAGTGATTCGGGAATTTTTTGATTCAATGAAGGAATTAGAATAGTATAAAATGAGAGTAAAGAGACAGCTCAGTGGTTAAGAGTCCCTTTTGTCTTACAGAGGATCCAGTTTCAGTTCCCAGCACCCACATGATGGCTCACAACCATCAGTAAATCCAGTTCAGGATATCCGATGGCCTCTTCTGACCTCGGGGGGAGCTAGGCACACACACAGTGCTGATACATATGTGTAGGCAAAGCAATCGCACATACAAAATAAAACAAATCCTAAAAGTACTTACGTGTTGTAAAATATTTTCTGGTTTTGCATATCTCTCAATTGTAAAATTGCTTAAGGACTGAGTCATCTGGTTGTTGGGTATCTTCTATAGCTTCTATGTATGATATGAAATTCAAATTTCTGTTCCAAAAAAACGGGTCAAAACATCCTAATCCTTCTTAGAATAACGTACCTTAAGTAATGTTTGTATTTAAATATTGGGTAAATGTGGGGGAAGCAATACATTTTTTTTTTTTGCTCATGTGCCTGATATACTAGGCTTAACTCTTTTTGCATGCCTTAGAATTTTAATGAGTGCTTTTTATATGGCTGTACATGCTCATGGGTGTGTTACATCTAACTATATAGTGTCCTGTTTCTGTTTCCCTTCATTAAGCTGGTATTCTTCCACCTGATGTAGGTGCAGGCAAAGGTAAAATAATTCATCTGCATGACTTCATACCTGTGTGAACTTTGCAATGTTAAAATGTGGGGAAGTGCAGCATGGGTAAAAATGAGAAAATTAAATGTGCTCAGAACCACCAAAGGGAGATGTTCTGGGCCGATCATGGCTTTGAAATTAATTTCTATATAGTTTTGTAATAGAGAGTCACGTGTTTAATTCTCCCCAAAATATTTTCTCAAGACTTATCCCTGGTGCAAATCCTAATCTTAGATTGTAAGAATATGAATTTGGTTAGATCAGACGGGATGAGAACTGTATATTTGTCACAGTTCTTCCATATGGCTGTGCCACATATCAGGAATTGTCATACTAGATGAAAACAGACTTCTAGAAATAGATCAGCTGAGCTACCTATTGCTGTCTGACCTGGCCTCACTCCTGAACGACACTGTGTACACATACTCGATAACATTACAACACACTATCCTTCTGAGCTCACTCCTGGACAACTCTGTGCATGCATTCCGAATAGCATCACAACACACTATCTATCCTTCTGAGCTTTGGTTCATCAGTGTCCTACAACTGATCTGGGACAGAGTCTCTACAAGTGAGTGTTCCAGTCAGCCTGCATGTTCTGTTCAACTGTCTCACTCCACCCTTCTTCACCAGGCAAAGTCTCCCTGCCTGAGTTCTATCTAACCAGTGGTCTTCAGTGGGCATCTGTTCTCCATGAGTTCTGACAGCCCTCTGTGTCTGAAACACTTTCTAGGAGAGTGGTGTTTGATGACTAGTTGACACCATAGAGACCTACTCCCATCTTTGACCCCTGGCTATTGGTCCACCAGAGTTTGTTTTTAGAGAGTAGCTATGTCCTTGCCTCTCTGAGCTGTTTCCTAGTGAAGTGGTGATGTTTACACAGCCACGATTTGCCCTGGACTGTAACAGACTGGATGAGTCTGTATAGGAGTGAAGGAAAGAACAAGAGAGTGGGGAGCCTGGTCTTGAGTGTGTCCACTATTGTGAGCTTAGACTTGATGCATATTTTCTATTTTCTTAGGAAATCTGCTTCTATCCAGAGCCTTGGTGTTTTACAAAATGTATATATGATGGATCTTAGAGTCACTCTGTTCCATATGGACATCTCTTTTCTGGGACAATTATTAACTAAAATGATGGGTAGTTTTATAACGAATTATGCTATGTAACTTTAACTTAAGAATTCCACTTGCCTCTTCTTTTTTTTTTTTTTTTTTTAATCATTTTTTATTTTAATTTTAAATAGCTTGTTTCACATGTCAATCCCAGTTCCCTCTCCCTCCCCTCCTCCCGCACTCCCCTTCCACCCTCCCTCCCACCCTATTGCCAAATCCCTCCACATAGGGGATGTCTAGAGTCTATCATTTCACTCTTGGTAGGGTCAAGGCACTCCCCTAAGAGTCCAGGCTGAGAGAGCATCTCTCTTTGTGCCATAGGCACATGAAGACAGATTGTATACCAGGGATAGACACTGATCCACAGCTCAGAGCCCCATAGGTTGCCCAGGCCTTCTCACTGACACTCACATTTGGGGGGTCCAGATCAGTCCCATTCTGGCCTCCCCACTGTCGGTCTGGGGTCCAAGAGCACTCCCCTGTTCAGATCAGCCGTCTCTGCTGGTTTTGCCAGCCCATTCCTTGCCAATTTGCTCATCACTCCTCTCTCTCTGTCACTGGGTTCCTTGGGTTCAGTTCAGTGCTTAGTTGTGTGTTTGCCTCTGCTTCCATCAGTCCCAGGATGAAGGCTCCCGGATAGTTATAGACATCAAGTTCATTATCAGGAATGGGCATTCGAGGTGGTCCTTCCACTATTGCTTAGCTTGCCAATTGATGTTATACCTTTAGATTACTCGAGGTCACTCTGGTGCCTGATCTGTCTTCGATCCTATGATTCCCTCTTCCCCCTATTTTACCCCCACCTCCTCAACTTCCTGTTCCCCCATGACCCTTCTATGTGGCAAACGTATCCCTGTGACTGTGGCCAATGACAGCCAAGAACTTTTGCTTCCCTTGGGCTGCCAGTGAAGCAAGTCTGAACTCCCCATTGGCTCACATTGGAAGACGATATGAATTCTGTTTTTAATGAGCTCAAACTAAAATACATCTTTACTAAAAGTTTTTTTTCATTTGATGTTACTAAATTCAACTGTAGACAATTTCTGAATATAAAAAACAAAGGTAGAATTCACAATTGCATTAACAATTAAATAAAAGTAAATTAAGCCCTCAATGTAAAATCTAATGGACCTCAATAATAAAAGGAATAATAAATATGTAAATGAGAAAATGGCAAATCTGACCTTATTTTCAGTATTTTAATAGCACAATAATTAAATGCTGTTTAATTATGATATTTTACCATAGTGATATTTAAACTGAAGTATAATTCATAAATCTGAAGTTTTCTTCAAAGGCATCTTTTAAAATCTAACAGTGATGAATTGAAGTAGGCAGATGATCACTTCTCAAGTGAACTAGAGATTGAACCCAGTGGTTTGCACATGCTCAGTTTTCCTTCCTTTATTCTCAGTACAATTGAGTATAGATACTCAGGATCTTCAGGAGTTTATTTTGATCCATTCCCTTGTCTGATATAAACCACCTCTATTTATATAAAAATTACCATGTTTGGCAGTTCCTGTCCCGTTTCTATGGCTCCTTAGATGATGTCAGGGTCTGGAGCTCTGGGAGCTATCTGAAAGTTATCTGGGAACTATCCCTGTGGAAGTTTATCTATGAAATGAAACTAGGAAAGTGGATGTGGGCTTTCCCCTGCTCCCCTTTGCTGGCAGATCTATATTCCTATGTGACACTGTGACACTGTTGCTCTTGACATCAGCCACCAGAACAGATTTGTAGAGTAATTAGTTGCTACAGGAATATGGAAGAAATGGTAAAGAAAGAGCCAATACTCTGTCTACTTTGCAGTCTCCATGATTACCCCAGGACTGATAAGGGAAGTTCCGTTGATCAACAGCCAGTCTTGGGTCCTTCCTGAGATGTGACTCTTACTGAAAGATTTTTGCCTTTATTTGGCCTGAAAAACAACATGCAAAAAGTTAAAAACAAACAAACAAAAACACAAATGCATTTGAGCAGTCATTGTAACAGGTAAGGATGTTTCCTTGGCACAGACACCACAACTTTTTTTTGTTACATATATTTTAAGATTTTTTAAATACTTTTTATTATATATTTCAATTAGAAACAAGCTTGCTTCCCATGTCAGTCACAAACTTGTTGACTTTAAGTAGTTTTTTTTAGTTAGAAATAAGCTTGTTTCACATGTCAATTCCAGCTCCCTCTCCCTCATCTCTATGCCCACTCCCCCCAACCAGGCCCCCAGTCCCCCATCCAATCCCCACTTCACTCCACAGGGAGGGTAAGGCCCTCCATTGGGGGATCTCTAGAGTTTGTCATTTCATTCGGGGAGGGCCCAGGCCCTACCACAAGAGTCCAGATTGAGAGAGCATCCCTCATTGTGTGATGGGTCCCCAAAGTCCATTTGTGTGTCAGGGATAAATACTGATCTACTACCCAAAGCCCCTTAGATTGCCTAGGTCTCTTCACTGGCATCCACATTCAGGGGGTCTGGATCAGTCCCATGATGACCTCCCAGCCAGTCAGTCTGGGGTCCAAGAGCTCCCCCTTGTTCAGGTCAGCTGTTTCTCTGGGTTTCACCAGGCCAGTCTCGACCCCTTTGCTCATCACTCTTCCACTCTTCCCTCTCTGTCACTGGGTTCCAGGAGTTCAGTTCAGTGTTTAGCTGTGGGCAGACACCACAACTTTTTACATGACTCTGTGCATCAAGAAAGTAAAACAAGACTCTGCCTTTCACAGGCTTAAAATGTGGCAGGGAAATGAAAAACCAGCAGCGTGAACAAAATGCTACATGAGCATAAGGGTGGGGGAGGAGGTCAGGGAAGGCCTCACAGAGTATGTTCCATAGACCTGGGTCTCGAAGGCCTGTTTTCTCTCTGGCCTGTTAAGTGCAATTTGGGTTCTTCCTAGCCGTATTGTAGCTAGGAAGACACTGTGGGGGAGAGATGCCCTTGTGTTCTGCCTGGAGCAGCGGCAGCCACAGGTGAGGTGCTCTTAGCAGCTCCCAAATCCCAGAGTCAGATTGAGTCATTGAGTTTTAGCAGCAGAGTTGTCTAGTTCAGGAAGCTTGCATGGTGGTGCTTAGTTAGTATCAGTAGATGTTCACAGAGCAAGGTTTATTGTGCTAAGAGATAGGCAGGGAGACCTCTGGGGCAGTTGAGATCAGACAAAGAACTGAGAGAGCCCCTTGTGGCTACCTCCCAGGTGCTCAGTGAGCAAGAAAGTAAAACAAGAGGCAGCCAATGGGAAGGAAGATTAAACCCCCCACCCAATCCCTGCTCCACTGCCCAGGGAGGGTCATTTCATCCAGGCCAGGGCCTAGGCCCTCCCCCATGAATCCAGGCTGAGAGCATCCCTCCTTGTAGAATGGGCTCCCAAAGTCCATTTGTATGCCAGGGATAAATACGGATCTACTACACAAGGTCCCATAGATCGCAGAGGCCTTGTCACTGACACCCAAATTTAGGGTTGGGGATCAGTCCCATGCTGGCCTCTCAGCCATCAATCTGGGGTCCATGAGCTCCCCCTTGTTCAGGTCAGCAGTTTCTGTGGGGTTCTCCAGCCTAGTAGTGACCCCTTTGCTCATCACTCCTCCTTCTCTGCAACTGGGTTCCAGGAGTTCAGTTCAGTGTTTAGCTGTTGCAGGCTCTAGGATGGCATATAAGGTAGTCATCAATCTCATTATCAGGAAAGGGCATTTAAGGTAGTCTCTCTACTACTGCTTAGTTTGCCAGTTGGTGTCATTCTTATAGATCTCTGAAATCTCACTAGTGCCAGATCTCTCTTCAAACCTATAATGACTCCCTCTATTATGGTATCTCTCATCCTGTTCTCCTTTATTCTTCCTCCAACTCAACCTTCCTGCTCCCCCATGTCCTCTTCTCCCCTTCTCTTCTTTTCCTCTCTTTTTACCAGCTCCATCTGCCCTTCCCTCATGTTCCTAATCAGCTCTGGAGATCCTGCCCCATTCCCCTTTTCTGGGGTACCATACATTTCTTTTAGGGTCCTCCCTGTTTCCCAGTCTCTCTGGCAGTGGGATTGTAGACTGGCACTCTCCTGATCCATGTCTAAAATCCATATATGAGTAAGTACATACCATGTTTGTCTTTTTGTGACTGGGTTACCTCACTCAGGATGGTTTCTTCTAGTGCCATCAATTTGCCTGCAAATTTCAAGATTTCATTGATTTTTTTTTTCATTGAGTAGTACTCCATTGTGTAATTGTACCACATTTTCTCTATCCACTCTTCAGTTGAGAGGCATCTAGGATGCTTCCAGGTTCTGGCTATTACAAATAATGCTGCTGTGAATAGTAGAACATAAGTCCTTATTGTATGAATGTGCATCTTTTGAGTGTATGCCTAAGCATGGAATTGCTGGAACTTGTCGTAGACTGATTTCCATTTTCCTGAAGAATCCATATTGATTTCCAAAGTGGCCGCATGAGTTTGCACTCCCACCAAAAGTGGAGCAGTGTTCCCCTTTCTCCACATCCTCTACAACATAAGCTGTCATTGGTGTTTTTCATTTTAGCCATCCTGACAAGAGTGAGATTCTATCTCAGAGTTGTTTTGTCCCTAGTGGCTAAGGATGTTGAGCACTTTCTTAAGTGTCTATTGAACATTTTAGACTCCTAGTCTCTATTTAGTTCTGTACCCCACTTTTTAATTGGATCTTTTGGTGTTTTGGAGACTTGCTTCTTGAGTTCTTTGTAAATTTTGGAGATCAGTCCTCTGTCAGATGTGGGATTAGTGAATATCTTTTCCCATTCTGTGGACTGTCTTTTTGTTTTGTTGACTGTGTGCTTTGCCTTACAGAAGCTTTTTAGTTTCAGGAGGTTCCATTTATTAATTATCGATCTCAGTGTCCGTGTTACTGGTGGTATGTTCAGGAAGTGGTCTCCTGTACTAATTCCTTCAAGGATACCTCCCACTTTCTCTTCTAACAGATTCGGTGTAACTGGATGTATGTTGATGTTTTTTATTCATTTAGACTTAAGTTCTTTACATGGTGATAGACATGGATCTATCTGCAGTCTTCTAAATGCCAGCATCCAGTTATGCCAGCACCATTTGGTGAAGATGCTTTCTTTTTTCATTGTATAGTTTTAGCTTCTTTGGCAAAAATTGGGTGTTTGTAGGTGTGTGGGTTAATATCAGGGTTTTCAATTCGATTCTGTTGGTCTACCTGTCTATTTTTGTGCCAATACCAAGCTGTTTCAGGACTAAAGCTTTATAATAGAGCTTTAAGTCAGGGATGGTGATGCCTCCGAATGTTCCTTTATTGTACAGTATTGTTTTGACTATCCTGGGCCTTTTGTTTTTCCATATAAAGTTGAGAATTATTCTTTCAAGGTTTGTGAAGAATTGTTCTGGGATTTTGGAGATTCCTTTTGGCAGGATTGCCATTTTTACTACACTGATCCTACCTATCCAAGAGCATGGGGGGTCTTTCCATTTTCTGGTATCTTCTTTAATTTTTTTCTTTAAGGACTCAAAGTTCTTGTGATACAGGTCTTTCACTTGTTTGGTTGGTGTTACCCCAAGGTATTTTATGTTGTTTGTGGCAATTGTAATGGGTGATGTTTCTCTGATTTCTTTCTCAGCCCCTTTATTGTCTATATATACTGGGGCTACTGATTTTTTTGAGTTAGTCTTGTATCCTGCCACTTTGCTGATTGTGTTTATCAGTTGTAAGGATTCCCTGGTAGAGATTTTTGGGGTCACTTAAGAAGACTATCATATCATCTGCAAATAGTGAAAGTTTAACTTCTTCCTTTCCAGTTTGTATCCCCTTGATCTCCTTTTGTTGTCTTATTGCTTTAGCTGGAATTTCAAGTACAATATTGAAGAGGTATGGAGAGAGGGAACAGCTTTATCTTGTTTCTGATTTTTAGAGGAATCACGTTGAGTTTCTCTCCATTTAGTTTGATATTGGTTGTTGGTTTGCTGTATATAGCTTTTACTATGCTTCAGTATATTCCTGTTATCCCAGAAAATGAAATGTCTTCCATCTCTTTTGATTAATTTTAGTTTCAAGTCTATTTTGTTAGATATTAGCATGGCTACACTATATTGTTTCTTAGGTCCATTTAATTGGGAAATCTTTTCCCAACCTTTTACTCTGAGGTAATGTCTGTCTTTGAAGTTGGCGTGTTTCCTGTGTGAAGAAGAAGGATGAATCCTGTTTTCATATCCATTCTGTAAGCCTGTGTCTTTTTATTAGCAAATTGAGATATTAATGATCAGTGATAGTTAATTCCTGTTATTTTTAATTTTCGGTGGTGATGGTGGTAGTGTGTGTGTGTGTGTGTGTGTGTGTGTGTGTGTGTGGGTGTGGGTGTGGGTGTGGGTGTGTAGGTGTGTCTCTTTGGGTTTTTCTGGTATAAGATTATCTATTTGCCTTTTTTTGTGGGTACAGCTAATTTTCTTGGGTTGGAGTTTTCCTTCTAGTATTTCTGTAGGGCTGGGTATGTGAATAGGTATTGTTTAAATCTGCTTTTATTGTGAAATATCTTGTTTTCTCTGCCTGTCGTGATTGAAAGTTTTGCTGGGTGTAGTAGTCTGGAATAGCATCCATGGTCTCTTGGCTCTTGCAAAGGTCTGTCCAGAACCTCTGAATTTTAGAGTCCCCATTGTGAAGTTGGGTGTTATTCTTTTAGGTCTTTCCTTTTTTTTCAGGAAAAAATTTTAAGTTTCATTTTACATTCTAACCTCAGTTCTCCCTCCCACCCATCATCCTAGCCCCCACCTCCCCTCTCAACACCCCAGTACCATCCACATATGTTACTTGATCTTTTAATATTCATTTATTATTCTGTATGCTTAGTGTTTTGATTGGCACGTGGCAAGGGTTTTTTTTGGGGGGGTATAGTCTATTTGGTGTTCTATAAGCTTCTTGTGCTTTTATAGGCATGTCTATGTTTAGGTTTCCGCTGCATTGGAATGTTCAGGTCTTCCTGGTGTATGATCACTGGTTTCTGGTGGTGCCATACTTTCTGCTGTTGAATATATTCTTACATTGACATTTTTGCATCTGTTCTTCCAACTAGAGTAGGCTATATCCGTGCCTATAGAATCTGCTGAAGTTGTGGGGAAAGAATGGCTATGGGGAGGATGATGAGCTGGGTGGGGTTGGGTGGCAGAGTGGGTCTTGGGGGGGACATAATCCAGTGGGTGGCAGTGGTGGTGGTGCAGCCTACTGGCAGGACTCATCTGCTGGCAGATGTTGGGCACTGCCAAAATAAATCTATCTTAAAATTGGAAGTTTGTACCCTTTGACCAACATCTTCTAATTTTCCTACCCTACTCTCCAACTTGTAGCAGTCACCTTTCTACCATATTTTTCTCTTTGACTGTTTTAGATTCCATCTATAATTAGAGACTTTTTTCTGCATCTGGTTTATTTTACATAGCGTAATGACTTTGGAGTATGTTATATTGCAAATAGGACTTTTTTTGCAAGGCTGAGTAATATTCCTTCATTATATACCAGTCATCATTACCTGCTCATCTGTCATTAGTTTCTCTGTGTTGATTCACAAAGAGTGCTTCAGTGAACATAGGAAGACTGACACATCTTCAGAACACTAAGTAAATTCCAGGAAAGCTGGAAATAAAAATTGACATATAAATACAATCCAGAGGGGAAATGCTAGAAAGCTAGCAGAAATGAATATTCATTTAGTGGAGATAGTCTCATGCTTCCCATCGAATCCTAATTGGCTTTATAGATGACCTTGATCTTGATCCTGTGATCCAACCTCTGCTTCTTTAGTGCTGGGATTATATTTCTGTGCGACTAAAGTTCTGAATGCTAGGAATGAATATTCACAGACACCACTGTTTTAGAGCTGGCTAGATGACTCGTCAGCTAAAGGCGCCTGTCACCAAGCTAATGACCTGGAGAGAACCAATTTCCACAACATGTTCATGACCTCCACACACGTGCCATATTGTGTGCACACTTGCACACACATGTAAACACATTTTTAAAAATTTAAACTTTAAAAAGCTAGGTGTCCTCTGCTTAAAATTATTTTGCTATGGTTCTGCTTTCTGGGAAACTTCTATGGTTATTTAATACTAAATTCAATTCTGAGATATCATAGTGATTTTTTTTGAGACATGATCTCATGTGTCCTAAACTAGCCTTTTATCTTAGAGTGGCCTAGAACTTACTATGTACCCAAGGAAGACCCGAGCTCCTGACCCTTCTGCTTCTACCTCTGAGCTCCGGGATTGCAGGAATGTGTCATCTCACCTGATTTTATGTACTGCTGGGGACACACCCAAAGCATCACACACATTAGACAAGTACTCTACCAGCTAAGTCCCAGCCCCAGATCACAGAATTTTTAAAGGAAATTTATTGGTGCATACTAGGTTTTGGCTGGTGGTAGTTCACACAAATGCCCATGTAACTCTTTCTGTTGATTATAGTCTTGCTGTTGTCTGCTTAAGAAGAAATCTGGGAAAACTAAAACTGTTTCCGTGTAATTCAGTAATCACTTTGGCCATCTGTTATTCCTTTTGCTTACCATAAAATATGTATGTTATCTAGTTATATTTCAGAGGCCAAGTACATTACTAAACTTCTTTAATATACCTTTCAAATTTTATTTATCCTTATTAATTAAATTTGTTCTTAGACAATACCGTACATGTATGCAGTATACAATTCTTCACCATCCTTCTACAGCCTAATTTCTCCCCAGAAATCTAATTTTCATCCTAGGAAATGCCACTTGCTTACATAGCATTCAATACAGACCTTCTAAATCACATCACATTTTAGAATTTAATTTCAGAGTCTGAGGAAACTTCTCAGTGCTTTCTGATTTCAAGGACCTGTATCGCCTGAGTGAAGCAGGAGTCTTCCTTCTTATGTTGGGGTGATGAAGTTTCTTCTTCTTTTGCATGTCGCAGACAGGCAGATGGATCTCTGATCAAACACAAGAAAAGAAATTGTTTATCATATCTCATATCATTTCTGTGGGGGTGGCAAAAGGGTCTGGTCATTTTAGCTCATGTAGTTTCAACTTTTAGTTGAAGCTATTGGGGTGGTCTGATTTAGCCTCCAGATATTCAAATGATGCTTCTAATTACTTCGCATGTATTTTTTACTCCGTTGTAAGCATATGCAGAGCATCATATAGGCTCCATAATTTGGAATTTTAGAAGCTGTTTACACTGTTAGGAAAAGCCGTGTAGCTAACACCAGGCAAGACTGTCACTCTCTGGAATGTCGCAGGTCAGCTGGTTCCTGCTCCTTTTACTTCTCTATTTCCCACAGTGCATAGATGACCACTCCATTTGTCCCTGTTCCTCCAGCATGCCCAAACTATTCAGTGTCCTCTGACATACAAGTTTCTCAACTCGTCAGGTTCTAGTCTGTCACTCAAAACAAGCCAGAAATCACCACTTGAAAGAATATTCTTTTTCCTTCCAATCTAAATTCTTTGAAAACCTTCATTTAAAAGTAGTCCTGTGGAACCTGGAAGTCTTTGATACACTCCAATGGTTTCTGTTCGCAGGACTCGTCATTAAGCCACATTGTTCATCAGTAAATGAAGTCAGTGATGTTTACAGGGACAGGAGCTAATGAGAAGCAGTTTATGTTACTCAGAACCCATGTACTAGAATTCATAACTTTAACACCATATGCCATTACTTCTGATTATCACAATATTTTAGTAACTAGGTACTCTTTCTGTATCAAGAGTGAAGATGCATGGAATCTAATTTTTTTACAATAAATTCTAATATTTGCACAATTTCAGTCAGTGTGTATGCTGCTGCAATATGATTGTTTGTGTGTTTTGTTTGTTTTGTTTTCCTGTTGTGTATTTAGTTCGAGCAGTAAATCCCAGGATCAGCAATCTCACTGCGGCAGCTGCTGAGACGTATGCCAATATCAGTTGGGAATATGAGGGACCAGAGCATGTGAAGTTTTATGTTGAATATGGTGTAGCAGGCAGTAAGACATGATTTATTACCCTGCTTTCAATATGGGGGACAAATTTTAGGAGACTAAGAATAATGTTTAGGACTTACCATGGACTGCATTGAAAAATAACTTGATCCCACCAAAAGAATCAGAGTCACCATAGTAAAATCACTGTGAACTACAAGCCCCCATAGTTAATGTACAAATACAAATGCTCTTGTTACTGTGAACTATATGTCCATAAAATTAATATATAAATACAAATACTCTGTTACTAACAGTCATGGCCATTAGCTCACTGCTATTGATTTTTCATATCAGAGCACTTTAAATTGGTTCTGTAAATACAACATGTAAATAAAACTAACAACTTTTAAGTACATATAAGATAACTTTTTTCCTTTTTTCAATCTGGAATTTCTAGTAGCATAAATCAAACTCATATGAAAAAACTCATTTTACCCAAATTAACCCAGCAAAATTTTACAAGAAATTGAAGAAAATTAAAACTGTGGAAGCATCCATTTTGTGTTTGTGTTTTATGTATTGCTAAGTCAGCTCTCTGTCCACATATAGCCATGTCTCTTGGATGGTCCAGGAGCCTTGTGTTTTCAGTGATTCATGAAAACCCATCCATCCCTTCCTCAATGTAGTATGCTCTGCAATCACAGGCTGATTGGATAGGAAATATTTTCTCAAATGTCTGACAAAATGGTGAATACCAGTTAGTGTCCTGTTGAGGCCTTTATCAGGCAAATATATATTTTTGCAAACAACCATTCCTTAGAAAAAGCAACACTTGACAAACATTGAATCTGTAACTTGAATAGGTATAAAGGTATTTAAACTTATCAGAAGATTCATCTAATTCTTATAGTTCACTGAAGCCCCTTAATGTATTCTTGATGTGAATATCTTGGGAGAAACTCAGCCATTTCATAAGACAAAGAATAGATGAGGCAGTATCCTTTGTATAAGACAGAATAATGACCACGATGGGGTATGTCCATTTGGGTGCATGCTAAGTGTCCAATAGGTTTCTCTTTGAGGATATTCTCACTTAGTTCCCCATTTTAACTGACTTATTTGATACAATTAGATCTGTAACAATCTAAAGCCCTAGATATTTTATCTTTACCCCAAAGACAATTTTATTTTCTTGAAATATTGAGTAACTTCTGGTCCCTTGAAATGTTCAACTTTTTGTTTGTTTTTGTTTTTTTGTTCTGTTTTGTTTTTTTGCAAAATTTCCATAGGCAAAGAAGAATGGAGGAAAGCAAATGTAAATGGTTCTCGAAGCTTCTTTGGGTTAAAGGGTCTAATGCCAGGAACAGCATACAAAGTTCGAGTTGGTGCTGAGGGGGCCTCTGGTTTTGTGAGTTCAGAGGATGTGTTTGAGACAGGCCCAGGTGAGGCACATATCACACCAGTTCTGGCTCGTACTCACAAGTAGAAGCCAGCCGACACTCTAGTCAGAGCTGGTGCGGGTGCAACTCGCAGGGCTGTGGATATCTATCTGTGGGGTCCTTCTGGGTTGGGAGTTTGCATTATTTATGTTTGACTTGTTTTATTAAATGAATTACAAATTGAGCAAATCCTCTTTCGTCTGCATTATTGACCAAAACCATTTTAAAAGCCTGAAAGGTTAACTTATTATTTAGATAATTATTTTTTAAATAATTTTCATATTTAAAATTTCTCTGAATTAAATTGACATTGATGTCTGAAATTCTTTTTCAGTTGGAATTATATCTAATAGAGTCAGAATTCCTTATATAACCCAGAAGAACCCTGAAATTTGGTTAGATGATCAACACAGCATTGCTAACCTTGTAAAAAGAAATACTATAAGTCTGGTATTGTATTTTATTGCAAAAATTGCCTGTTTTATGTGTTTTAGTTTTATGAATGTTATTCAGAATTCACTAGTGCAAAAGGAAAGTTTTAAGAAGAACTTTTCATGTAAAATATAAATAATAATATCAAATATTTGCTGTCAATATAGTAAACACTTTACTCAGATTGAAACAGGAGCTCTTTGGTGTGTGTTCATCCTATGGTCCATATATTCATCCTCTGCTCAGTCATGCCATATATTCTTGAGGAGATGTCACATACCTACTCCTGTAGAAACCAAGGACAAGATGGGGGATTATAGTTTCACTAACAAAGCATTATTTTTAAAGTCATTTCATATCATTTGGAATTACTCACTCAGGAAAAAATTTAGAAAGAGAAAGAAACCAAAGTTAATATTAAGTTACTTATCAAATAAGGCTTTCTAAATATACATGTACTAAAATCAGTATGTTTTAAGAAAAGTCCTATTATTCTGTCCCTTCTTTTTCATGTCCATTTACATGCACAGGCTAGGAAAGAAATTAATCCTAAAAGGGGATTCTAAACAACTCAGTTATCTCTGCAAGAATTTTGCTTGTTGTTGTTAATAACTGTTAATTTCAAAATACTAAAAGCTCATGTAGACATACAGCTAGTATAGGGATAAAAATACAGCATGTAGTCATCCCCCTGTACTGCATATGAGAGGTTTCCTCATTCCATGGTTATAACATCCCTCTAAAGAGAACACTGTTAGTGCCCACTTATACTACAGGCCCATCTTTAGAGCTGAAGAACTGACCCTGATCACAGTTGAAGTATGGTAGAGCTGGTACCCAAAGTCTGCCCCCCCAGTCCCAAAGAGAATCCCTAGTCATACCCACGGAGACAGACCCCAAGAGGAACAGGTTGTCGCAGAAACAATGGATTCAATTAGCCTTCATAGGTTTATGGTGCTTTTCTAAGCCTCCAAGGACTTCATGTCCTCCCAAATTACAGACAAATTAGATTTGCATTCAAAATCAGCTTGCAGCATGTTTGTCCTTTTACACTACCAAATATGTCTGCTTTTAAAAAAAGAATATTTTCCTCAGTGGGAGATGCCTAGCATCCCAGTGGCAAGTGCTAGTTTTATTCAAGATGAGTGAAAGGAAAGAGTGGGACATGGAACATTGCTGTGTGCCACTGACCGTGTTAGGATGATGCAAGACCCAGTAATTTCCACCTTTTGCATGCTCACTGACAACTAAAAAGAACACGTTTTGATTAAGTTCTAGTAATGGCCCAAAGAACAAACCCCATCCTCGCAGGGGCAGTGCTCTGTCCTTAGAGCCATAGAATGCACACCATGCAAACACTTTATGGGCTGCTCTCCCTCCCAGCAGTAGGTCTAGGCCACCCACACTCAATGGGGAAGCATAACATTTGGCTAATTTTTTAACTCTGTGTCCGTGTGCTGCTTCTCTCTCTTCACTTTGCCAGTCCCAGGAATCTCAGCTCAAGGTTTCCGCTGCAGTTCTTGGTACGTGGTGTTATCTCCACCTTTGTAGTCGCTGTCTAGGACACGGGTGACTGTGCCGGGCAGCACACACTGAATCAGAAAGCAGCAGGACTGCGGGGAGGATGGCGCTCTGCTCTGTTCCTGCCCCGATCTCTCCCTAGTATTGCCCTTCTATCCTCCCTCCTATTTCAGCCCCTCAGCGGTGGCGCTCCTCTCTTATGTCATCAGAGCAGACAGATCTGCTCTTGGGCTCAACTCCATTCTGTTGATTCTTCAGGCCTTTCTAAAGCTCGTTCTTGCCATCTCTAACTGTTTTAACCGGACAGGTCACTTTCATGCTTTGTGACTTCTTCATGAATAGTCATCATATGTCTAGCTCTGTGATTCGGAGTGCCAAAGAACACTGTCCTCAGAGATCCCCCACCATGTAGCATGTGTTATCCATGTCACAACAAGCAAAATAAGAGCAGTAAACTGTTCTGAAACTTGTAGGCATCAAGGCAGGCCTCACTCCTCTGCCTTATTTTGCATTTGTATACTCCTTTGATGTGTCTGTTTTGTTTCTCACCTTGTGGATAATTCAAGCTTATGATTTAACTATAGAAATTCCAGACGAGAAGAAATCACTTTCGCTTTCCAACTAATACCCTCATATGTCAGCCACATTTCTCTTTGCTGTGACTTGACAAGACACAACTTGGGGATGACGTATTTGTTTTGGTCAGGATTTAAGAGTCCAATGCATCATGGTGGGGACAGCATGGCAGTGGCAGTGGCAAGGAGGGGCTATTGCAGCAGGAGCTTGAGGTTGCTTGCTCACATGATGACAGACCAGAACGCAGGCAGATAGGACTGGGCGACCAGGCAATAAAACTCCGAGACTCATCTTCACTGACCCACTTCTATCAGCATGGTTTCCCCTCCCCAAGGTTTGACAACACCAGCTGGGGACCATGTGTCCAAACACATGGGCCTAGGGGAGTCACTTCACAGTCGAGCTCTTCTTTCCAAAAAGGGAAAAAAGCATAGGTTTCATCTGTGCCTCTCTATTTCTGTCTATGTGTGTATGCGTGTATGAATGAATGTATACACCTGCTTACTTGGGATTAGCTGGCCTTAAATAATAGATCAGAGCAATGCCAAATACTTTTTTCTTTGATACAGAAGCGAACATTCAAAGTTACCATGAAAATCTTTGGTCAATTATCCAGGCAGTTTTCACAGCTACTGAGTAGAACTGCTGGGAAGCAGCTCAGTTAGGCAAGTCTCCTTCTGTGGAAGACAGTGTTAGCACTAATACTTGTGCACCTTGCATTTTTATCTCATCAGTCTTACTTGATTTGATGAAATATATAAATGCTGAAACTATTTGTAACAATGCCATAATTCGTTTAGCATTCCAAAATCAAGGACTCCCATGATTAAAATAACTTTTTCCATGTGGTTTGGGGCTCAGTTTTGAATAAAAGCACACAAAGGCCATGCACAAATTGACAAGACTACTTTACCAAAGAGAATGTAATGAATTTTTCAAATATTTTACCTGTTCCGGAATGGAATGTCCCTAAAACAGTTTATGATATGTTCAGACATTTGTGGATTTGGTGTCTGGACATGTTTTCAGTAACACATTGTATCAGTACGTTAAATAGTTTACTACCATGCTCACTAACTGAAGCAAGACAGGAAAGAAAGACAGACAGACACGGGTCCTTTCCAACTCTTGGGAGATCTCTTGTTCTCACCCTCTCTTGCTTTGGGATTATCATAATGCCTACCTCAGAGGACTTTTGTGAGGGTTAAAAGAGATCCTGCCTTCAGTACAGTTCCTAGCATAGAGGAGCTGTCCAACTTGTTAGCTACTGTCATCATCACCATCACCACCACCACTGACATCATCACCATCATCATCATCATCATCACTGTGACATGTGTATGAAAGCCAGAGCTGTCTATGCTCAAGTTCTACATGTGCCTGGTTACACGGCAGCTCAAAACTCCTCTAACTAATGAGGCACACAGGCGACGTTTGGAAAAGGCTACTGGCCTCCAATTTATGTTCCAAATGATATATTTCCACCTCCATTTTATTTCTTAAACATATGTCCATTTCATATTTGATTTTAACCACTTTAATTGCTTCTTTTAACACACGTGGGGAACCTGGGATATGCTTATTTCTGTATCCAGAGATCATGCACATCTCACCCAATGGTGAAACCTTTACAGAAGAGACTCAGATTAAAGGCACAATGTAGACATATGGATGAATGCAAAAGAAGAAGACCTCTTCTGTTGTTTATGGCTTAGAAAGGAAAAGGAGAGGCCTGTAATGAAAGATTCACGCAAGCTTATTCAAACACATCTTCGTGGGTGTGTGTGAATGGCGACGGATGCCTAACTTTGCCCTTTGTAGCTGACACTTTTTCATAACATCTGAACGGTTCGTAGGAGCTTTGCATACTGTGAGCAGCTGAATAAAGAGTTTCACATCATTTCTTCAAGCAGAATAGATGGAGACATAAAGGACTGTATACATGTAGATGAATATTTTTCTCTTCAAACTGTACGTTGATTCCAACAATTGGTCAAAATATGCTTTAAGGTTCTTTGAATAACGGAGCCCAAACAATAGCAAATACTCATCCTTGGACAACATATTTGATATTCTCAAGATTTCCATTCAGAATTGAGGTGTTGTGAAAATAACAGTTTGGGTGTTCATCAGTGCCTAAGTGTTCTTGGATGGGTCATTTTCTTTCCTTTTCCTTTTTTAAGATTTCCAAAACACTGAAAAAATAGCTTCATCCTCCCACTGACATATTTGTCTCCCAAGGTAGTTTCTTTTGAAGGGAAATACTCTGTTAGATGTATACACTCTGTTCTGTCTAAAATTCAGTTTTCTATTTTGATCATACCGAATATCCATTTTATCCCCCCAAATAATAGAGTTTAATTGGTTTGAGAATGCAATTCTACTGAGAATGTATAGTTAAAATAAGTGTGAATCTAGTGTTTATCAGGGTGCGGCAGCACTTAATCTTATTAACATAAAGATTTCTATATTTCAATTTTTTACACAGTGAAGCTTTATCAAAGTAAAGTATGTAATTTCTCATTGGTGATTGGCAGATTCCAATTTTGGGGTCCTGTGAAAAGCACAGAAAAGCTCATATACTGTGGCAATTGTTTTTTTAATGGAGAGACCAGCATGGATCTCGTCTTGCCATTAACCTATCCCTCCTTACGCCGTCGATTTGTTTTGTAGCAATGGCAAGTCGGCAAGTGGATATTGCGACCCAGGGCTGGTTCATAGGTCTAATGTGTGCTGTGGCCCTCCTCATCTTAATTCTGCTGATCGTTTGCTTCATTAGAAGAAACAAGGGTGGTAAATATCCAGGTGAGAGGGATTCCAGATGCTTCCCATTGCCTCAGATTTATCTGCTACACTGAAAAGAATAGTGGGGATAGGAGTAGGAGCTGGATATATTGAAAGTCATACATTTGAGTTACTTGATTGAACCATTTTGACTCCTCTTTATATTATGAGGACTGTCCCAAGGTCATGGGCTACATGAGAAATGAATCAGTCAGTTTTCCAAGGAGGCCTGCTTCCTTAGACTCCGAAGGGTTGTGAACACTGAAGTAGGGCCTAAAACCAGTTTACAGGAGATGAAAGGGGGGCAGCCTGTATAATTTTCCAGACAGAATACAAAAAACATGTGACATCACATTATGGCCCCAGCAAGGATGACACATTTCTATCTTCTTTACTTGACTGTTTATCCTTTGATTAAAAATGTTAAGTTTTTAACCACCACAAAAGAAATCACTTATAAAAATACACTAGTAAATGGACTGGGAAATTTAGAAGAACAATGGGAAACATAAAACTCATTTCTTCATTGGGAGAAAGACTGAAGGGGCTCGTGTTGATCAGCATTGCTCTAGTAAATATCAAAGCATACTCATGGCCACATGGCCACATGGCTACACAGGATCCCCTTATGTAGAGACTGTCTTTCCTCTGCATCTCGGCTCACCCCTACAAGAGTTGAGCAAGGAAGTTGAGTATCAATGGATAATAATGTCACTTGAAACTTTCCAGTTAAAGAAAAGGAGGATGCTCATGCGGACCCTGAAATCCAACCCATGAAGGAAGATGACGGAACGTTTGGAGAATACAGGTGAGCCCTTGTTTCTTCTGGTCCTGCCTTCCCTGCCCCACTAAACACTACCCTCAGACACTCCCCGAGTTCTGAGAGCAGAACCCAGTGAGCAGTGGGCCCTGCCTGGCAGTTCTTACTTTAGAAAAAGTGCATGTCAAAACACAGACCCCCTTCTTGATGAAAATATTATCACTAAAGCCATTCCATTAAAAAATAAGATTCATAAAATTTTTCCACTGTAGTTATATGTTTAGAGTCAGAAAATATCCCACCCTGTTATCTTTTCCAGAGACACGAGCTGTGCTCTTCAGCCCAGCAATTTCATTGTGCTGCAGTGAGAACTAGAAGGACCCTGTACAGCCTGCAGTGTGAGGGAAACGCACATTTATAAAACCAGTGTTAGCGGGGCTGCTATCTGTGTTTGTTTCACTATATTTTTGAGATTGAATCTCATTGTGTAGTTCAAGCTGGACTGGGATTCCCTACATAGGTCAGGCTGACTCCAAGCTCATAACCACCCCCCACTTCAATATTCCAAGTGAAGAGAGAGAGAGGGAGAGAGGGAGAGAGAGAGAGAGAGAGAGAGAGAGAGAGAGAGAGAGAGAGAGAGAGAGAGAGAGAGAGAGAGAGAGAGAGAGAGAGAGAGAGAGAGAGAGAGAGAGAGAGAGAGAGAGAGAGAGAGAGAGAGAGAGAGAGAGAGAGGAGAGGAGAGGTAATATATGTGTGTGCTGGGAACCAAGCATAGCTTTGCACAGACCAAGCAAGCACTCTGCTGCTAAACTGCATGCTCAGCCCCAACATGTTTTAATCTCAGATTCATAAAATGCTTTTTCTTAAATAATGTCTGTCCCCCTAACTTTTAGACAATTAGGAGTAGGTTGTTTTAGAAGCTGCTAATTATTAAGAGCTGTCATAGTCATGCAGTGCATTACCCCACAGAATGCCAATACTACATTCTTGATTTAACTACATATTAAGAAAGTCATTTAGCATAATCTATCCACCTTCTTTTAAGTCTCTTTGCATGAAACTATTCTTATCTAGAGACTACAGGTTTTTCATAGAGAGAAACAGTTATTTTTGACATTAAAAATAAAGTTCCATCATGTATGTAATACCCTGAAATAATTCTGTTTACAAAATACCTTTTAAAACTTAGTTTTTTTGGTGATATGAGATATCATCTTCCAAAAATACATGAATCTCATCTTGTGGGTTTTTTGATGTAAGAAAGTACTTTTGGGTGAAATAAAAGATTCACTGTTGTGATTTCCAAGCCAACTTTGTTGACAAACATTTGCATCAGGGACTAATTGGCTCTGTAGCTGAATTTTGGATTCCCGTGTCAATATCATGAGGGAACAACCAATGCCAATGTAGGAAATGTAAATGAATTCAGAAAACCCATAGGTTTCAGTATGAGCTTTCATAACAGTGTCCGTGCACATGTGAACATGTCTGGCCTGCTATGTCTCAGCACCTATGCTGTCCCCCTCCACAACAGAATTCCAAAAGCTCTCAGATTTTCTGTAGCTCATGATAGCACAACAATATTTTGCAAGGGTTATGTTGATGCCTGGTATGGGGTCTGGAGGTAAAAGTGTCTGAAATCCTTAGCCAGCACCCACCTATCATGACCAGTTTTCCATAGCACATAAGAACAGCCTTCAGTACGCATAGTCCAGGGCAGCTGCATCTCACTCTGGAGGAGTAGAAATCTTCGCTGGTATAACTCAATTTTCTACCTGTTTCTCCTACACACAGGTGAGCTGATACTAATTAAAGGACAACCTTGTAAAGTTCTTGTGGCTATGACCTCATACAGGATATGCACACCACTCCCTTGTTTACTGATATGAAGCTACGTCTTCATTATAGAAAATATATTTGCATGAATTAGAAATAAGCCATTGCACTTCATACATTCTCCACATTGTGGTGGATTCATATTCTTATCATGCTTAAGCAAATATGGCAATGTACTGCTCATCTCAAAGCCCTCAAAATACCACTTTGCTATTATATTGGTGTGGAGCCAAGACCTGGGACAATGTGACTTTGGGTGACTATGCTAACACCACTAAATCTTGACTCAAGTCAAGGTTGTGTCTTATATAAGAACTAGCTTGGAATCCAGAGGCTATTAAGTTTTTTCAGCTTGGCCATTGCCTCTGATTCCTTTATGATGCCTAATTTGTATTCATCTTAATTTTCAACATCTAGACAAATTTTCAAGAACCCAAACATCTTCAGAGGTTTCATTCCTAGCTCTGTGCTCTCTGTGAGTGACCTAACAACTTCCAGACGAGTCTGTTTTCAGAGCAGTACATAGCAAGTGTCTGGCTCTATCCTCATAGTCACAATTTGATTTCCATCTACCAGCTGACATTTCTTTGTCTCAGCATTAATTCATGTGTGTGCCGTGTCTGCGAAGCGTTTTCAAATGGCCATCTTTGGCTTTTGCCAAAGTTTCTCAGGATAGAGATTTTCCATTTGGGCCTATTGAATAGAAGCCCAATTGGCATGAAGACAAAAATACTTGTCACTCCTGAAATGACATTAATCCTGGAGGGGCCAAAGGAAATAAAGTTCTGATGGATGCCTCCAACCCAAAGCACGACTCGGTGGTGTGATTTTGAATTTTCAAGTTCGTGAGGATGCATGGGAAATCACATCTCCCAAATTCCAGGATGCAGTTATTGTAGATGTGACCTTCTCCTTAGGCATTCGGATGCTTCCTCAGGTTTATTCCCTTTGGTTTGTTCCACTTAGGACTTTTTAATCTGAGAGTCATAATTAATGAAAACGGTTCCAACTATTTATGGAGAATTATCTGTTTTAATGGTACATTTGAGTGTTACTATCTTCCCTAAATCACCGGGGTCCTTTCTCTACTTTGCACCTTCTCGATGTTTTGAGCTCTGTATTTCTTATTGATTCTTAGTCTCCTGCATTCGGAAAATGAATTATAGTGCCGGTCTCGTGTTGACACACGATTAGAACAATCGTGGAAAAGTAAATTAATTCCATTTGTGTTTCACACATTCTCCAGCCTGAGGATGGAACAATTCTACCTGGTTGGCTCCAAGCCAGACAAAATATCATAGTGCAAAGAGGGATGGACCTCCTGTACTAGCCAAAGTTGATTTTTTCCCATATGTTTTATCCCCATACCCTCACTCCAACACCTAACCCAAGCAGCTACCCTCTCTCAGAAGCCTGCAGCTTTCTTTGTTTGTCTCTTTAATTATACAGACAGTAGGATCTGCATCCTTACTAGCATATAGAAAAATCAAAGAAACAGTGCAGCCAACTATGTAAGTACCTCCTTATTCTTTAGATGCATTCTGTTTAAAAACAACAGGGAGCCTAGGATGTAAACCATATGCTTGTGCTATGCAAACCATGTTTTACTGCCCAAATAGAGGATTTTGCCATGGGAATCTTGTCATTCATGTGACCACAGTGCTGTTGCCAACTTGTTAACTCTTGCCAAAGCTTGGCTGATACAAGCTGTGGTGTTGCATTTGCTACATACTTCAGGCTTATTGTGCTCACAAATATGAACTGGTTGTAAGCAAATAATGATGAACTTTTACAGTGTGCTGGCCTTTGATTTCGGTATATGGATGTCAATAACACTGTTGTGTAGTTTGAGCATTGCAGGCCAGTTGCTGCAGGAATGTCATATGTCTTATTAGATTTATTTAGTGTTAGTGGGTTTTATTTTAGTAAACATTTCATGTATGTAAACCAAACACTACTGCAAATGGAATGAAAGAACTCCCTAAAATACATCCTCAGTATTAAAGAAAGAATAAAGCAAAGCAATGCTGTGTCTGCTGTTATAACACTAAGGAGTGAAAACTGTAATACTAGAATTTTTGAAATATTTATGCTCTCTTATATTGTAATTTTACCATGAATTTACCCAAAAGATGCTTATTAAGTGCGTACTGTATGCCAGACCTTAGGTAAATTGAACACAATAAAATTTGATCCTTCACTGGGAGTTTATAATCTTGTGGGGGAATACAGAGAACTACCAACAATTTGATGGATATGTGAAAAGTGTCATTTCTTTTTCTCATCACATTGCTTGATACTCCTGGGTAGTCTTTATTAGGAGTGTAGAAAACAGCCAAGTGTGGTAGCTCGTGTCTGCATTCTTAGCACTTGGGCAGACAAGGCAGGAAGATGAGTTCGAGGTCATCTTCAGCTACATTGCAAGGTTCAGAGTGTTAGGTCAGCCTGTGCTATGTCCAAAAACATAGAAAGAAGCGAGAGAGGATGAGAAAAAGGAAGAGAGGGAGAGAGAGAAAAGAAAGGGGAGAAAACAGCCATACTTACTATGACTTCTGATTCTAACCAGAACAGTTCAGCACTGGCCATCAAGGATTCCATTCACTGTAGTTTTCATGTAGGCATCCTTAACCAGATTAATAGAAACACTTCTCCTTTCTAGCATATTAAAGTTTTCTTCATGAGTGGGTGTTGAACTCTGTCATATCCATTTTTCTAAGTCTCTGGTGATGATCATAGATTTTTTTTCCTTTCTACAAAAGTACAAATGGTAAACTTCATAAATTGTATTTTCATACTAAATCAAACTTTCATTCCTAAACTTGACCCAACCTGATGTGATCTGATATTTTATCTCTTTAGTGGTTGGCTGCATTTGGCTGGTTATGAGTTCAGGACTCCTTGTCTATGTTCATGAGTTGTATCAGGCTGTAGCTTGACTTCCTTGAGGCATTTTTTGTTGATTGTACATATCATTGTCATAAAAGTCTCATAACATTATTTCAGACACACATAAACTTTGACACGTGCAAACCAAACTTCAGATCTTCACCCAAGGATGCTCTGCACAGTGAAAAGGGGCAATGCCAAGCTTCTTGTTTATGCCAGACATCCTGGTGCTGTCACCTTCCCTGTGGCTCCCTAGCCAATCCACCAGGAAGTCCTCCTTGCTCTTCCTTATAAAATATGACCACAATCTGAGCATTTGCTGTAAACTTCTTCAACATTCCACCCTGGTCCAAACCACAACCATCTCTCTCTTGAATGACAGACGTAATCTCCCAACTCCCCTGTGGAGCCTTGTGGATTCACACTTGTAAAGAGCGCTGGGTCAATGTTTTAGACTTTACAGCCCATATAGTCTCAGCTGGAACTCAGCAGTTTTGCTGATACAGCAGCAAAGGGGCCGTAGGCAATAAATAAATCACAAATGGGTGTGTCTCAAGTTTGCTAGAGTTTGCCAACCCTTCCTCTCAAGGGTAGGCTACTGTCAATGCTTGATGGCAGAGTTGCGTTTTGAGAGTAATGTAGGTTCAGACCACAGTGCTCACCCATGGAAATCCACCTCCCACCCCCAGAGCCTCCATCTCTTAAACAGAAGCTCATCAATGTCAATGGGTCCCTGGCCTACCCCTGCCACCTCCAACTACTCTCTTTTTTACTCACCATTCCACTCCAGCCACAGTAAGCACCTTGCTGTTTCTAGAACATGCCAAGCCTGCCCTGCCGAAGATCATTTGTGCTGCTTGTTGCTTTTGCCATAATTGCTCTTGCTCTAGTCAGCCACAGGGCTAGCTCTTACCTCCTTGATCAGATGGTACCTTTAAACAAGACCTTCCAGGGATGAAGATGTCTTATGTCAACCCTCCCTCCTTTTTCCTGGCTCCTTCTGTTCTCCTTACTCAGCTCTCAATTCTCTGCAGTACTGATCACCTGACATAAGTTAATTTTCTTTGCCAAGATGGTTGCTAACTGCATTTCACTGGATGCAAGGGCAGCATCCAGTCTCTGTTGCTTGTTCCTATGTTCCCAGTGCCTAGAATGACATCTGCCCTAGAGTCAGTACTTAGTAAACATTAGATGAAGGCAAGACTGGATCAAAGAAATGACGTAATGAACACATCCTAATATGTATTCCTTGGCTTGTTAGTTCTACTAAGTAGAATAATAGGTGGAACTCAGGTGGCAAAAATCTGCTTATCATTGAACTCTTCAGGGGCATAAATATTAGAGGTATTAAGGCAAAGTACAGAAGTTCACAGCTAATTCTCAAAGATATTGTGTAAGCTGTTTTTATAAGTTAGGTTTTGTGAGTGTTGTGTCTTTTGAAATGCCCCATTAACAGGCCACCCCAATGATCGCTAATGTCACCAAGTTGTATAGATTATTTAGATGTGAATGTGTAGTTGTGTATTATCTTTATGGGTTGTTTTTGCTAGTTTTGATGTAGTCTTCTTGGAGCGAAAAATAAGAGATTGCTAGCAGGAAGTATCACCAAAGGAGACAGACTTATTTGTTTATCTTTAAGTCTTTGTAGCTTAACTAGGGAAACAAATCAGTCTTGCTAACAATGATCTTAGCACCATTTTTGGTTAAAACACTGACATTACAGTGACGGCGTTTTCACATCAAGTACATCAGGGCTTTTAGTTCAAGTATGGTGTATCAGTCCTATTTCACACCATGTTGTTTCTGGTAATAATTTTTCTATCCCCCCCAAACGTTACCTATTAAGGAATCAGTCACTGTATTTATACATATGACCGTGTTAGTGGATGATCTTAAATGCAGTAACATATGTGGTCATGTTAGTGCACATTCTTAAACACAATGAACACTTTTAGACTTTCAGAAGTTATGCTTAAGGGTTCAACAAAGAAATAAGCAAAATAATAATAGACTCCTATAATGCTTTCCTGAAATGCAAGCGCTGGACCCCCTCGGTTTGTGCATAGGCCAGAGGAGAGGTGAAAATCCAGTTAAGCAGGAGACAGAATATATTTGATTTTGTGAGTTTGGAAGCACCCACCCCCACCTTAGGGTCTGGGGGCTTGCTATTTATGGTTCAAATATAGTGCTTTTAAGTTAAAGTGTTTGTCTTTCCAAATTAATGAATCTTAACCCATTGACCAAAATTCTTCAGAAAAATTAAATTGTCACCTATCTGTATAAGGATTGTGCTTTTCTTCTTAGGCTGTTGTCATTTGTTTCCCCCTGCCTCCCTTTAATGGATTTCTAGGTCTTTTGAAAGGTAAGGTAGAAGTTCACAAATCTGGCCTGCACTCAATAACAAAATTAGTTGAACTGCAGGATTTCGCTTCTCCTTCTGGCTCAACAAAAACAATCCATATTTCACATGTAACTAAAATCATGCTCCATTCACCTCCAAGGAATCAGCGGTGTTCTACAGCTTAACACGCTAACTCGCCCCTGTCCTGAACTCTGCCCTGCCCCTTTGAATTGAAACAGTGATGATTTTCAGCTATCCTCAACCCTCCCCCTTCTAATGCTTGTGATTGTTCCTGGACTGCCTTCCAATCAGGCCTCGGAATCTCTCATTTAAACTAGCACGCACAATCGGAAAGCCATCCACTCTGCTGCAGAGCACGATCCAACCATTTCTGAGCCTGATTCCATTCCAGCACCACCCTTAGCCACTGGGATCCACCTGGCGGTCAGATTTGGTCATAGCAGCTCAGGGCCCCGTATGCTTTTTCATAATTTGCATGCACGATCTATAAAAAAAAAAAAAAAAAAAAAAAAACCAACAACAAGGCACTCTGGCTAAATGCCAGTCTTACCGAAACGTTTTCTTTCTTTCTTTTTTTTCTCCCAGCGATGCAGAAGACCACAAGCCTTTGAAAAAAGGAAGCCGAACACCTTCGGACAGGACTGTGAAAAAAGAAGACAGTGATGGCAGCCTGGCCGACTACGGAGAGGGGGTAAATGGGCAGTTCAATGAGGATGGCTCCTTTATTGGACAGTACAGTGGCAGGAGAGAGAAAGAACAAGCCGAGGGGAATGAGAGCTCAGAGGCCCCTTCACCTGTCAACGCCATGAACTCCTTCGTCTAAGTCGTTAAGCCCTGCGTCCATGTCCCATTTCTCTGGAAGGTTCTTCCTGAGCACTTCTCATCCCTCTCATTCCATGGACATATGGGTAGAAAGGATGTTTCCTGCTGGATGTGAGTATTGCGAGAGCAAAGCAAGGACTTGACTCGGCCAAACGATACGTTGATGTGAGCTGGGGTGCAAAGGGCGTACTTTTTGTTGTTGTTGTTCGGAGTGGGTTTTCTCAATTTCCTTGGAACCGATTAAAAAAAAACGTTCAACATCATCAATAGATCACATTATTCCCCGTGCATGAAACATGCTGCACAGAACACACACCTGTGTATGTGATTGCGCCGCGGCCAGGTGCTTTGTCGACACTATCCTCAGCCGAACCGTAAATCTGAATTCCGTTGTTATTGTGGGGAGTGTTGCCGTAGTGCTCTCTAGGGCATCAGTGTCTCTGTGGACATCGTTGTGAAACTCGTGACTGTGTCTAGCTGTTGTTAGTCCTTTGGGGAGACTGTGAGGAACAGTATGTACAGTCTATACTTGCTACATGAGCTAATGGTGGCAGGTGCACTCGCTAAGGCTCACTGAGACTGTCACCTGTTCTCTGCTCCTGTTGCTTCCTCGGCTTCTTAACCCTCCAGTTTACAGCAGTGTGTCCCACGTCTTACGCTATCTCTGGCCTCAGTTGTTTGGGGGCATAAGCATTGCGTTTTGTGACACACCTTCTGGTGTTTGTGCCATACTGAAAGAATGAAAGGCAAAACTCTCAAGGTACATTTCAAATTTCATTCTGGGAAATGCAGGGCAAGACACATGCGGTGCCTTCAGGCAATAAGTATCCCCTGACTCCTGCCCTCGGCATCGGCCGGTCTGGGCCACTCCATCCTCTCTTACTGCTATGGTCAGAAAGTAACTTTTTAAAGGCTGAGATAATGAGAACTGAAATGCTGAACATTCGTGAGAGTAAAAACAAGTTTATTTGAAGGGGCTTGACCCCATACATATCAAAAGCAAAGGATGCTCTGTCATTGGCTGGGACACATGAAGGTTTAGTGGTCTTTTGGGGTTTCTAGCCAAACAAGTCATGTTGAAAAAGAAAAAGGCCGTGGTTGGAAATGGATGGAAAAACAAATGATTGTAGAACTAAAAGCAGACAGCAGCGTGCGAATAGTGATACACTATCTGTATGCCTATATAAGCTTTCCAATCACAGCATTCGGCAATGCATATACAAATTGCAGCAAGCACACTCCAGAATCTGCAAAATATGGCAAGTGCTTAATTAGGCCAGCCGTCACAGGGATTACACCTGTAGTCTAAAGAATATGTAAGTATATACATCCTATATTGGTCATAAACAATGTGTATGAAATGGCTTACCTCCAATATAAAAATCTATGACAACCTATGGTTGAAAGAATGCTCAATTTCATTTGCCAATAAATTGGTTCCTCATAACTTGCATCAAGTTTAATTTTAAGTAAAGCTTTTTATATGTAGATATTCTGTTGAATTTGTAAATAGACGTAAAGTATAGAAGCTATATGCTTATAGGTGTTACATGCAAATAAACACACAAGCAATGTTTATGTTCTGCTGTGTGAGAAGTAAGCTCATTGATGCAGTGTATAGGACTGAAAACTTCCAAATGCCTGCCTCTCTCTCTCTCTCTCTCTCTCTCTCTCTCTCTCTCTCTCTCTCTCTCTCTCTCTCTCTCTTTGCTGTGAAACTGAAATAGTGAACCTTTTTGCCTACAGTTTCAGCCAGTTTCTGGCTGAAATCCTCTGTGTTTTGCTAACCAGGTGCAGTAGGATTTGTCAACTGGCATCTTCTATGCATACAGGTAAAGCTTGTTCTAAAGTGATCCCCAAATGTGGTGGCCCTCAATACTCTCATGACCTCACATTTACTCTCCACAAACAAGTCTGTCTCCTGGAATTACAGATAATAAGACAGGCTTGCCTAGACATCAGAAAGCACAGAGACAAAAGTTACTTCAGTGTTTTCAGAGACAAAAAGATAGATGTGCGGTCTCTGCTCTTCCATAACTACAAATCTGCAAGTCTCCGTGCATGAAGAAGTCACTTCTACAGATTACTACCGATTTTGTATTAAAAGCTAGATATGGTTTATGGTTTTAATGTCCCTCCCTCTTTTGTAGTCAATCATATTCCTAGTGGCACGTGAATGTCCAGGTGTAACAGGAATAATGATCTGATGATCTGTGTGCAGAGCAGGAAAATTCGACCAGATTGACACCAGAAAAGTGGCTATTAAACAGTCCAGACACCATAAGTTTTAACTTCTTCAAACCTGCATTTCCGAAGATTTTGAAGACATTTTGACTTATTCGTTTTATTTTTCAAAGGCCGATGACACCACAAAACTCAACCACCGTCAATTTGTATTTCTTAATATGGCTGCCTGATGAGTGAGTTTGAACACTCATAAATGCTACAAACATGCCATCCACGTCGTTCTTCTGTCTCCAAGCTGTATGAATAGCTGTGCAAACAGCCCAAGCTTAGCAAATACCCACATTCCATCGCCTGTCCCTTAGTCACAGGACCCGTCCCAGCACTATATCCAGGAGACCTGTGTTGCCCTCTCTGTTATTTAGATAACACGTTACAAAGAGAACTGTCAAATAGAGCTAGCTCAGTATTCCTCTCCCAGAAGGCACAGTTGGCTGTTCTCTCAGACCCTGCCTCCGTTCTCCCTCATCATTGTGTGCCAGAATAAGAAACCACAGCCGAGCTCTGCATCATGCCACGGCTCTGTGGCAACAGGGGCTGTAAAGCCGTAAGCATGGCCTCCGAAAGATTTGGTAGTTATAAAGCGCTATAAACCATCTTGTTCAGGTGTTTTGAACGACCTTTGAGATGAGGAGGATCCAGGAACTCAGGGATTCTCATCGACGGAATGAATCGCTCCCGCTTGAGTCGTTTCTACATCTGACCACCGGAGGGCGCTCCGTGCTTTATTCTGCCCCCAAAGAAACCTGCTAGAGAAAGCCGCCTAGGGACAACATCCAAATCAGTTTGGATAATCAAATGATGACCTGACTGTGCAGAAAAATGATCGCCTGCTGCAACGAAGGAAATGGAACGGCAGCTCTCCCTAGTGAGTTCCCAACTTTCCAGAGAGGAAGCATGAGCTGTGTGAGCCTTTTGCATAGTCGTTCTCTTGACTGGGGAGTTGCCCTGGGGTCCACTGACATGTTTGTCAGGGTGGTGTGTGTGAGGATAAGGGAAGGGGAGTCCTTAAAATGGCTTCAACTCCTTTCTTCAAAGATACTACTTTTGCCTGCCACCAATGGTTTGATGTTTGTTATTGAACAGAACGCACACAAAAGCAGTTTAAAGTACTTCCGGAAGAAGGGGAGGGACGAGCCGAGAATATTACTGCAGTATCTGTACTCAACAGTGGCTGGCAGGAGGCGGAGGGAAGGTCAGTGTCCCAGAGAGAAGTAAGGGTTGGTATTCCAACTCCGCCATCCAGCCAGCTTCGTGGCCCTGCATGAACCGATCCTCCGGCCATCCGGTGCCTATTTCCTCAGGAAGGTAACACTGGGCAGGCGATGTGTAATCCAGTATGCCTTCTACTTCAATCCTGTGGGTCCTGGAAACAAAGGATAATCTGAGCCAGGCAGAAACACAAGTCAAACCAGGTGTGAGTGCTGTTCCCCTGGGGCTTGGAGCCCAGTGCGTGAAGACAAGCATACTCATTTGAACCCCTTGGCTGTGTGCAAGCCCACACCTAGGCAAGACCTCGGAAGGGAAAGCTGTCTGGACATGATGTTCAGGAAAGAGGCCTGGGGGGAATAAAATGTGAGCTGAACGGTGGAAGGCAAGGAAAAGCCATAGGAAAGCAAGGGGACAGAGCTGGCCGCAGCTTGGCCAGCGTGCCCGCCTAGATGTAGAGGCCGGTCTATGCCTGGGCCTGAGGACCATGTGCCAAGCTTATTTAGTGTTAATCAAAAAGCAAAGGGCTGTGAGGAGTGATCAAAAGGGTCAAGAGACTCCTAAGATTAAGGGTGGCAGTTTAAGACAGGGGACCCACAAGAAGAACATGAGCAAGAGGACTGAAGATGAAACATCATCCAGCCATTCTCAATGCAGCGCACAGGATCGGGAGAACGGGCCTCCCTGGAAGACCAGTTAACACGAGCTGCTTATCACTGCAAAGCAGGAAAGTAGGATGTTTCTACCTGGGTCTGGATACCTCCTTCCCGACATATCACTCCAGCCACTGCTGTTCTGACTATCTACTGGTTTTCAAACAGCTCAAGTGTCAGAAACAAACAGGACTTTCCCTCAGTCTCCAGCCCACACCCTTTCTCTTAGGAGTCATCCTCAGCGTTGTGGCCAAATGGTTGAAATGATAGTAGGAGAAGTATATAAGGGAAATTGTAGAAGCCACTTTTGGCCAGACACTTTTTTCCTTCTGGCCATAAAATGTCCCTCGTCCAATTCAGTGTGTCCTGTAGACCATGTCTCTGTTCAGGTCTAAGTGTGTGGCTCATTATAATTCAGTGTGTCCTGTAGACCATGTCTCTATTCAGGTCTAAGTGTGTGGTTCATTATCTCAGAGGGTGACTCAACAAAAAAAGAGTTTTTTTTTTTCATCAGAGGTTAACAGCTGGAATATTGAAATCACCTGACAGTTTTAGAAGCCAGGTGCCTGTTCAGCCAGGCCCACAAAGTCACTGTTTTCATTATCAGAACTGTAGCTTGACCATTACTAGGAAAGTTCCCCCAAATTATTCTTATGTGCAGTCAATGTGGAAATTGATGTTGACCAGATTATCCTTTGCTACTGTAGTCACGGAACAATATTTTCAATAGACTCCTCAACACAGCCCAATGGAGGATCTCAAATTCCCTTATATGCCCCACATAAAAATGAATCTAGAGATTCATGGGGAACCCTCATATATTGGTCGTGAAAATATAAAATGGTGCAGTCACTTTGGAGCGAGTTTAGCAGTTTCTTTAAATATTGAATATACATTTACCATTTGACCACAACTCAGTGCTTATGTTTAGACCCAAGAAAAATGAAGACCTACATCTAGCCATAGGCTTGCATATGCATGTTCAGGAAGTGTCGCTGGTAAACTCTAGAAAGCAGCTTCAGTGGCTATGAGCATATGAACAGCTGGACAAAATGAGTGTATTATATGAATAGATGGTATAGCTACCCAATCAGATGAAATACTGCCTGGCATGTTACAGAAAGAGTTGATGAATACAACAATGTGAGGGTTCTCCAAAAAATCAAATTTTAAAAGGCAAGCATAAAGTCCACTATTCTAATTTATTAGAAATGTTCGAAAAGGCAAACATTTCTGGAGCTGGGGGAGGTGGGGTAAGGGTTCACTTCCCATTGGTGTGAGGGCTCTTCCTGAAGTACTACAAAGTCCTGAGTTAGAACAAGTGAATTATGATATCAAGTGATGTCTTAGTAAATCTTATATTTGTCTGAAGGGTGAATAGACTTGTGTGTAAATGAGGTTTGGGATGAGTACAGCCTCACACCACAGACACATGGCCTCCTGTTTCCTCAAGGATGCTTCAAGGCCATCAACTCCAGGTGTTTCCCAGAACAACAGCATCACTTGTTAGAATCACATTCTTGGCCTGCCCTAGATCAGCGGATTCAGGAACTCTGCAGGTAGAGATCTGTACTTGTCTTCCTAAAAACCCCTCTGATTCTCAAACACAGCCGCTTGTGTGCAAGATGACAATCTGTTAGCTAGCCTCTCTCCTAACACATCTGGAGGAATGGCTTAGCTTTGAGATTAAAGGGAGAGACCAGGTACTCTTCATAACAAAACAAAATCTTCAAATAGTAGGTCAAATGCACATAATAGGTAAGTGTCAAAACAACTTTTGAAATGTACACTGTGTTCAGACCACCAGTCAACAGCAAGTACAAACCTCTGGCATGAGTAACTCTTGGCACCAAGAGAAGGAGCCAAACGTAGAGGTTTTTGTTCCTATGAAACATTGGAGTGGGTAAAACTTTCCTACAAGGACAGAAAGCAAACTGTGGCTGCCAGGGATTGGAGTTTGCAGAGAGATTTACCTCTGGGAGGCAGAGAGAACTCTTACAGACTATGGAAGTAGTCTACGTTTGATGTGAGGATAGTTAATAGGGGTTTTCATTCATCAGGACTCAAAAATTATATGCTTAAAAGTGTGCTTTGCTATGTTTGTTGTATCTCAATAAAGTTGATTTGGAAAAGAAAATAAGATGGACACAAGTGACTCTTTCCATTACAGGATCTCTTTCTTTGGACTGCTTGTCCCAAGATGGGGCAGAGGAGATGGAGACCCCTAGATCTGCCTTGTATTCATGACTGTGTGACCCCAGGGTAGGATATGAGCACCCAACGATGGGTGATAATCAAATCCAGTATCTACACGTTCCCCTTAGAAATGAATTGATATTTGGTTTCCATTCATGCTATTGTTACATTTGTGTTCTCCAATCTACTCCCTCCCCAAGAGCCCTGCCTGGCCAGAGTCACCCCCAGTTCTTTCTTCACACTGGGGTATAAGCAGCTGGTCCTGACACACAAGACCCTTCTGGGTTCTGGCTCTGTGACAGGCCACCTTTGGAGCCTTCCTGAGGTTGGACCTTTCCCCATCATCTTTACTCCTTCCTGAAATCACCACAACCTCTTTTAAGCAAAATCCTATCTCCTAGCTCTCAGTTCCCCATCAAAGTGAGAGATGATTGACATGGCAAAATAATCTGCTTTTGCTTCTCTTCTCTGCTCGGGGTTCTCTTTTCAGTTCTCTGCCTGGCTTACCCCTCATTCTCCGGGCTGCAGAAGGACTGCATATCCCACAATGCCCTGTCTACGAATAGCATCTCCCCTCTCCTCCCCTCCCCTCCTCTCCTCTCCCACCTCCCCTCCCTTCCTCTCCACTTTCCTCCCTACTTCTTTCCCTTCTCTCCTCCCTCCTCTCTCTCCCCTTCCTTCCCCCTTCTCTCCCTCTGCTTCTCCCTCTCTCCATTCTGTCCCTCTCCCTTTGCCATATGAAGGCATGGAGTGAATGACAATCTGCAATCTAAGAAAAGAGGCCTCACTGGAGACAACCAGCTAGTCCCTTCATCTGTCACTTCCAGCCTGCAAAAAATAAATTGCATCCTGAGATAGTAGATGTTTGTGGTTTAAGTCCTCCAAACTGGTAACCAGTATTTTATTATGGAAGCCCAAGAATCTTCAGCAAATTACAATAATTTATATTTTGTTACCAAATGCAGCCTTGTAAAGTTCACCTGGTTTATATTTTCAGCATTCTGTCCTTTTTATTTAGCATGAAATTGCTGTGGTAGGACGCAAAGGAAGAAGAAAATAGCAAACTTGCCTTCAGTGCCTGTTGAATGCCCATCACCATCCTAGGCAGCATGGACACCATTCCCATTTCATGCTTTTCCTAGCCTGTGAGACAACATCCCTTTTCTTCCCAAAGGTCACACAGCTTCAGAAGAGACCTGTCTCATGAACTCAGCTGTGTTTGACTGCATAGTATAAGTTCTTTCTCCCTTTAAATTGTTCATCATGAAATCCAAGCTACACAAAGTAGAAGCATGCCATTCAAAACTGAAACAGTAAGCTGACATGCCTGTCTAGTTGTGAAAAAGTAATATTTCAGAATAAGACTCTGCTGTTTCTGAAGGCCACATGCCCCCCAGCCCAATAGCTATCCATGACAAGACAGAAACATGTCTACATAAGAGGGTTTGGAGGATCCCTGCTTTGGAGCAACCTGTGCCAAGACACAGAATGATGTAAGAGCATTTCCTTCCATCCATCTCTCTCTCTCTCTCTCTCTCTCTCTCTCTCTCTCTCTCTCTCTCTCTCTCTCTCTTTTGATTGCACTGTGTAGCAAACAATGCAAGTTTTCAAGATCCTGCCAGTTCTGAAGGCCATGAGGCTAGCAGATGTTACAGAAGCAGAGCCCGAGTTTCCTTGCCTTCCCCTGGAGTTGCCAGTGATTTCATAAAGTCCTTGTTGGCGCATGCTAGTTGTTGTCAAGGATGTGTCTGGATCATTACTTTCCATCTTGATGGAGGGACACATAAGAAGAATGTGGATGGCATGCCCCACCAACTGTGCTTGGGGAATATGCTCACTGGCAGACAGGGACTGCAGGTCTCAGTGTCTACTGACTCAGCTAAGCACAGCCTTACCTCTGCCCTACAGGGGCAATGAAGGGAAGATGAGTGAGCACATCCAGAGTGTGGGCTGAACTGCTCAACATCTAACTGCTCCATGAGAGAACTGGTACTGCATGGGGCAAGTTTTACACCTCGGGGCCTATCGCTGATCCCAGGTCAGGAGAGCAGAAAGAGCAGAAGCTGCTGCGTCTGAGTCTACTGTGCTTTCCCTCTGGAGGAATTAGAGAACTAGGTGGCTTCATGCTCACAATTAAGAGTCTAGGCCCAAGTGCTACGGCAGCACATAGACTATCATGGTCTCGAAGACAGGTTCCACTGTGGGCTTAAGTAGAGGAGTCCCAGGAGAGGTGGTAAATAATTAGAACTTGTAAAGACAGGGGACAGAAAGAAGCCATGATATACAGGACAATGTCATACCCCAAAGATGGCCACACTGTGAGGTGCTAGAGGCCTAGGACTTTAGTGTCTCAACTTGGAAGGAGAGGCAAGGGACACAACTGAAAACGGTCCACATGGGTAAGTGATAAATTTAATCTTTGTGTTTTCTGACTCCCTGACCCCTCCTGTAGCTTCCACAGTATGCATATGTGTATATATATATACATATACATATATATATATATGTATACTGTGATGTATACTTATGGTAGGTAGAGGTTGCGTTAAGTTGCTTGCAGTCTCTGGTCCAAAACACAATTCCCGGGTCTTCTCAGTGACGACAAATCATACAGTAGGAAGAAGCTAGAAAATCATACCTGAAGACCAAGGAAGAGGCCCCAGATACAGAAAAGAATTCATTCACTAACGGGACACTTGAACCACCCAGGAGTGCTTAAAACTGGGCCTGAGGTGGCTCAGTCATCAAAGTGTTTGCTGTGCAAGCTTGAGTAACCGGAGTCAGCCTGCACAGCCCACACACAAAGGCAGGGCATGGTGGTAAACACTGTAACCCAGTACTGGAGAGGTGAAGACTGGCAGGTCTCAGGGCCTTTCTGGCCAGCCAGCCTGTCTGACCAGCAGGCCCCAAGGCAGAGGAAGACCTTGTCTCAGAAGAACAAAGTGAACAGTGCCTGAGAAAAAAGATACCCAAAGTATCCTTTGGCCTCCATGCCCCCCTCCCCCCCCTCTCCCTCTCTCTGAGTTCTGTGATGTACACATGTGTGCTCGCCTGTGAACATGCATGTGGAGATGTCTGGCCCTAGCACTATCCACATTACTTCCTTGAGTCAGGGTCTCTTGATGACCCTGACGTCCCACATTTTGGCTAGGCTGGTTGGCCAGTGAACTCCCAGAATCAGCTTGTCTCCAGCCCAAAGTTCTGAGGTATAAGCCGCATCTACAGGACATAAGAAATGCTGGAATCTACTGCTAAGATCTATATGACGATTGCATTTCTAAAGGACAGTTTTCATTTCCATGGACAAGACTCATCTTCCAGGGCAGCATTGTAGGACTTTCAGAACTGTGAAATAAATCAATGAGAGGCAGGTATAAATAGGGCGTATATGCTATAGGAAAGATACCCAAGAGCATCTCTGTCATCTCCAAGATTTTTTTCACCATTTCTTTGGCAAAATCTAGCATGACTGAAGGGAAGAGCCAGAGGACTTTTTTTTTTCATTGTCAGTGATGGCCCCAACTTCCCAGTCTTCTCTCACCTCCCTGCTTTCTTTAGCTCATCTCGGGGGAAACAATGTCAATATCTACTGATCATAGGCCTGTTATTCAACTTTGTACTGTACTTGCTTCGTCCATAAAACAAGAAAATTTATCTCCTACTCTGGGATCTATGTAGGGATTCTCTTTTTTGTTAACTACTTCTACTGAAAATCTGAAATGTTCTAGAATGATCTATACCAAAGAACCATTCTAAAAGCCAGAATTAAAGAAACCTGACCAGCCATCATGGGCCATGAGAGTTGGGAAGCTGGAGGGTAGATGAGGACTGGCATGTGGCTTTAGCTATTATTTAGCTCCAAAGTTTTACATTTCTTCTGCTAGCATGAAGAGTTGGAATTCTTCTCTCATAGTCCCTGCTGAGTCCTTTACTCTTTGACTGTGTTAACAGTTTTTGTACAGAAATCACAGGTTGGCCTGGGAAAGTGCCTTAGTTGGTAAGGCAGAGCAGGCACAAAGCTCTAGGTTGGAACCTCAGCACCACAGAAACTGGGCATGTTGGCACAGCTGTAATCCCAGGAGGGATTACACTCAGAAGGTAGATCAAAGAAACATTCAGGATCATCCTTCTATATAGCTAATTGTAGGCCGGCTTGAATATTTATTTGTATTTATGTAGAATAAGAAAAGTGAGGCAAAAGGGAGAGAGGGGGTGGGGGAAACAGTGGAAAAGAAAAAAATTAGAAAAATGCTTTGTCATGTATTAAAAATATAAAACTTTAGTACATCTTAACACTTCCTATAAATTTTGAGATTTACTTTTAAATATAAGAATTCACATAAGAGAGAATTATACAAATAGTTATAAAAATTATACAAATAATTCTAAAAATTTATAAACATAAACAGGTGAGCCGAAATCCCCTGCTTTCCCTTAAATGCTCTGCTGCAAGCAGATTCTTTTCTCTGAGAGATTCTCTCACAGTCCTGCTTTCCTACTTCCTGTCTTCTCTCTGTCCTCAGTCCTCCAAAACCTCTATGGCTAATTTTGCTTAGCTAGTGGCTAGCTCTGCCCTCTGACTCCAAGAAAACTTAATTGTAAGAAGAGCATCAAAACATCACACAACAAACCATACTGTGGAAGCATAATCCAAATAAACCCTTTCTTCCCCATGTTTCATTGGTCACGGTGTTTCATCATAGCAATAGTAACCCTAACTAAGACAGCCACTATAGAAATCAGTATGTGTATTTCTCAGAAAGTTGGGAATCAATCAACCTCAAGATCCTGTGTGGTATTTTGAAAGAAAATTTGTCCCTAAAGGGAATGGTGCTGTTAGGAGGTGTGGTCTTGCTAGAGGAAGTGTGTCACTGTGGAGGAGGGCTTTGAGGTCTCTTTTCTCAAACTTCACTCAGTGTGACAGTCAGTCAACTCTAGGCTGCATTCTGGTCATGATGTAGCCAGTACCATGTCTGCCTGCATGCTGTCATGCTCCCCATGGTGATGCTAATGGACTGAACCTGTTAAACTGTAAGCTGATGCCTCAATTAAATGGCTTCATTGCAAGAGTTGCCATGGTCATGGTACCTCTTCACAGCAATAAAAACCCTAACTATGGCATCCAGCTATCCCAATCTTGGACATATAATCAAAGGACACTTGATCCTACCAAAGGGATACCATGTTCATTGCTGCTCTAGTCATAATAACCAGAACCTGGCAACAACCTTGATGTTCCTCGACATAAGAATGGGTAAAGAAAATGTAATGCATTTACATAATGGAGTATTATTCAGCTGTTAAAAATGACATCATGAAATTTTTAGACAAATGGATGGAACTGCAAAAAATTATTCTAAGTGATGCAACCCTAACACAGAAAGGTAAAAATGATATGTATTTGCTTATATCTGGATAGTAACCATTAAGTAAATGATAGTCTATAAACCTAGAGGAGTTAAGCATAGAGTAAGGGACTAGGGGATACCCATGGATATCATGAGGAAGAGAATATAGTATAGATTTTTTATGAGTGGATTGAACACCCATATGGACAAATGAGAACAGAGGAATCAGTTGTGAAGTGGAAGAGGAGATGGGGTTGGGGAAGGGAATGAGGGAAGACAGTAAGAATTGAAGGGCATTTGAAGGGTGATATGGAAACCTAGGGCAGTGGAAACTTCATATAATTTTTGAAGGTGACCCTAAAGAAGTTTCCAAATAATGATGGAGATGGAACCCCAACTGTACATCTTTTGTCAACAAACAAAGCTTCCACCACCATGACAACCCAGGCTGTTGCCAAGAAAATAGGTTGCTCTTCACAAACTGACAACAAGAACCCATTGTTGAAGATAGGAACCAAATAACTCCTTGAACATGGAGAGATAAAGCTGAGGCCTGTACAGACCCTTCACCACAAGTTCTGGTGTCTTTGAAATGAAAAGGTACTCTGCAGGCTACCAAAAGAAAACTGTAAACACCAACCCAACCACAAAACTTTTTATCTACAATCTGTTCTGCCTGCCAAATATGCCAGGGCAATGGTGGCACAAACCTTGTGTGAGTAACCATCTGATGTCTGATTTGACTTAAGGCTCCCACCATGAAATGGAACCCATACCTGACACTGCTTGGGTAACCAAGAACCAGAGGTTACATAGCCCAGAGAACTAGGGCAATACCAAATACTACTGTTTTTTTTTAAAGTAACAATAAAATGACTCCTAATGCTATTCTGCTACACTCACATATCAGTGCCTTATTCAGTCATCATCAGAGATGCTTCTTCCTGAAGAAGATGGGAACAAATAGAGAGACACACAGCCAGACATTTTGCGGGAGAGAGAGAGAGAGAGAGAGAGAGAGAGAGAGAGAGAGGGGGAGACAGAGAGAGACAGAGAGAGACAGAGAGAGACAGAGAGAGAGAGAGAGGCTCTAAACAAATCCCTCCCCTCGGAGCTTAAGGGATCCCATGGAAAAGGAGGCAGGAGTGGGGAATACAAAGGGACAGAGAATACAGGGACAGCAATGCCCTCTAAAACAACTGAGTAAAACCCATGTGAACTTACAGAGACTGAAGATGTAAGCACAGGGCCTACGTTAGGTCCTGTGCATATATAGTATAGCTTTTAGTTTAGTACTTTTATGGGACTCCTGAATGTATGAGTGAGTGGGTTTCTGATTCTTGTGTTTTCTCTTGGGTCTTTTGTTTTTCAGTTGGTTTGCCTTTTTAAATTTGATATGATAATTTTATTATGGCTTTTATTTTGCTATGTTGTCTTGTTATCTGTGAAGCCTTGTCTTTTCTTGTGAGAGATGGAAAAGAAGTAGATCTCAGTGGGAGAGGAGGGGGAAGAAAGGAACTTGGAAGAGTAGAGGGACAAGAAACTGCATTCATATTATATTGTAAGAGGGAAAACATGTTTCATAAAAGGGGAAGAAAGACGGTTAAGAACACTAAAAGTTGTAGTACTAGAAAAGGTTATAGTTGTATAAGAAAGCAGAGACTACATGAAATTATTGTTATAGCATTGTCCCAGGACATTGACTGAACAAGAATGCAATTGATTTTCTCACCATAATCATCTGTACCTGAAGAGGTACACGGAAATATCTTTAGCAAACAAACACACATGTGAGTAAACCTCACAATGGGAGGTTTGCAAAATCCCCCATTCTACTGCGGTGAAATCTAAATCGTGTGTCCAATGAAGCATATGGGCTTTGTCTTACAGCACTGAAGTTTCCTGCATCAGAACATCATTGATATGTTCCTTGGTAAAGCTTGTTTGTTAAGAATGCTGTGAAAATAGCCGGGCAGTGGTGGTGCACGAAATAGAGGTACTTTTACAGTAGTGAAAACTTTGTTACATCAACACACCACAGAGTACAACTAGAAAAAAAATGCATGATTGACAATAAAAGAAAGCATGTGAGATCTTCATGTCACTGCACTAGGACACTGAAGTGGGCCAGTGTCATGTTTGAAACACATGCACAAGTTCACACGGCACAATAGCAACACTATATACAATGTCGTATTTGCAAAAGACACCTGGCTTCTATTTGTGGCTTTAGTCCACTCTAGTGATTGCACTTATCCCTGATTGTCGCCTCCCCTCTAGTCACAGACTGTGTTTGAATTCTAGTCTTAGGAATCTCTAAATCATTGATGCAAATTAGACAGACAGATACAGAAATGGGAGCCAATTGCCAACCAGCTCTGGGCATAAATTTGTGCCTGGGTTCTTTAATAAGCTTTTTCAAAGATTGGTGGCTCTAACTGCAGATGGATGAGTGAATTCATTCTTTCAGCTCGATGTGAGATGGTTGATAATCTGTGCAAGCCTAAATTTTCCCAGAGCAGGCACTGAGTTGGCTGAGTAGCTCAGGAACTTGTTTCAGGATACACCTGTGAGGTAGTCATCAGGTTGAGGTGCAGATATAACCACTGTGAAGGAGGAAAAGAAGCCAAAGTTAGGTAGAAACATTCAAGGTGTCTACTCAATTCAGGGTAGACAAACACAGTAGGTATCCATCTAAGTTACTGCCTTTTTCTGTGGCTGTAAGCATGATACATGGTGATAAATGAGCTTATTTGTCCCTGTCCTTGTTAGCTTCGGATGTCAACTTGACACAACTCAAAGTCATCCGAGGGAGTCTCAGCTGATCAGAGTGGTCGGTGGATAGATCTGTACTGAATCGTCTTGATTGATGATAGCTGTGGGAGAGCCTAACTGCTGTGGGCAGTGTCATCTCTACACAGGCTGGCCTGGGATGAGTAAGAAAGCTCATTGAGCATGAGTCTGGGAGAGACAGCCAGGAAGCAGCATTCCTCCATGATTGGTGCCTCAACGTCCTGCCTTGAGTTTTCTCCTTGGCTTCCCTTGATGATGGATTGTAATCAGTAATATTAAATTTGTCACCCTCCCCCGGTCCTCAAGTCTCTTTTGGTCACTGTATTATCACAGCAACGAGAAAGCAAACCAGAACACTCCCAATGCCAGATGTCTACTAGTAGCCCCAGCACTATAACCACGAGCTTTACACAGTGCCTTTCTTTGGCAAGGATAGCTGCAGTGAAGCCACGTGTCCCCTTTAAGAAAAACACTTAAAATTGCATTTATTATGAGTGTGCATACATGTGCCACAGCAGGCATATTGAGGTCAGAGGACAAATGTGGCTTAGATGATTTTTAACCTTTTGGAATTAGTCTACTTCAAGACCATCTTCACATTTACATTACTGCAGGAACTCACAATGCCTTTGATAGAGGATTTGTTGACAATAAATCATGGCTAGTCATTCACTGATATGTATCACATTTTTGAAAGCTTTTCAGCTTTTCTGTGATTAACAATGAACATTGGAATTGCCCAAGAGTTAGACTTTATCCTACACCATTTTCCTTATCTCCTGTGCTATCCCAGATTTGTTTACATACTGAATAAATCTTTTAAGTGGGGTTAAACAGTGATTTGTTGTTGCTCTCCATTTATTTCTTTAACTCAGACTAGGCTTAGAAATGATTCGAGTTGATGCTGACTACTGTTTCTCCCTCGTCTCCCAAACTCACTTTGCCAGCATTGTGTAAACGAGGAAACCACAGTTCCTGCAAGTGCTCAAGACAACACAGCTCATTAGTGGAAGCATTAGAACATGGCTTTTCAGTTCAGTGCTTTTCCCAGCACAAAGTACTGCCTCCAGTTACCTAATGGGGTCAGGAGGAAATGGGACATAAAATAGGTAAGTTCCATAAAGGAGCAGGCACCAAGAATGTTGGTAATGAGAAATGGGGCGTGGTGCTGGGGAAGCGACCAGAGCTTGTGGTGGATTGCAATGTATGTGACTCTGAAGGAGATGTGGAGAGGCATTTTTGTCTATTTTCACTATTCCCTGGAGTCAGAGCCACTGGGACAGACAGCATGTTCCAAAGACAGGTACAACAAAGCCACATTCCATGCACTTGCCTTTTAGAAACAGACCTAAAATTACATTATGTGTGTGCAGACATGTGCCACAGTATGCAAATGGAGGACAGAGGACAAGTTGTAGGAGTTGCTTCTCTCTTTCCATCATGTGCTTCTAGGTATGGAAGTCAGGTGTTTTGGCTAGGAGGCCAGTGCCTTTACCCCCTGAGGCATATCACTAACTGCCTGTGCCAAGACTCTTCTTGGACTTGGTTTTTCATGCCCTCAGAAAGAGGGGTTGTCTTATTAACTCCCTTAAATCTAAACTGGCCTATAACTTTCTAGTAACTTTCAGAGTGCAGCTAAAAAGATATGTGTGATTTCTAATGCTATGTTCAAAGAGTCTATAGAGTGTCTATTTTCTCAGAATGCTTGCTGCTAGGAATGGAAATGGGGGAACTCATGGCCATATAGTTAATACTTCTGATCACCCTGAGACTATCATTTTAGACTACACACTTGTAGTCTCTACAATGGAGAGTTACAACTGAGCTTAGCACAAGACATCCCCATTATATTTATCATTTACAAATCCTATTATAAAATGTTCAAGGAAGGCTCCCCTATATTCATCCTTTGCAAATACTCTTACAAAATGTTCCAGGAAGACTACTCTAGATTTTAAAGAGAAGTTTGCTCAGCTTACAGTTTTGGAAGTCTAAGAGCCCAAGATGGAGCCTTTCTGTCTTCCTCAATTCTTATAAGGGCCTAAGGGCAAATGCCATCAGAGTAAGAGTACCTGTAGCAGTGAGAGATCATGTCACCAGACAAGAACCCGTGAGAGTTTCAGGGCTCTATTCCTGTAACAACTCACCAACAGCCCCAGTTGGGATCCAGCTGCCAGCCAACACCAACCTGACAAAATGGAATCCTCTTAGTGGATTCTCCAACTCCAGCCAAGCTGTCCTAGTCTGATGACACAGAGAAAGAGATGAAATACATCTGAGACTTGCCTGCCTTTCAGAATAATAAATAAGTGGTATTACCATGGACCCAGAAGTGGTTTGTTGGACATGTTCTAAGGCTGGCCTTTGGCTTGTAAATGTGATGCAATGGACTTCTGAAAACAAGTTCTATGACAGAGGCTTGAGACCTGTGTTAGGGTTTCCATTGCTGTTATGAAACACCATGACCAAAAAGCAAGCTGAGGAGAAAGGGTTTATTTGTCTCATACTTCTAGAGGAAGTCAGTATAGAATTTATAACAGGGATCAGGATAGTGCCAGTCTGCGCTTCCACTGACAGAGAGTCTGGGAAACAGGAAAGAACCTACAAGATATGCATGGTACCCAAGAGAAGAGGAATGAGGTAAGAACCTCGGAACAGATGGGGAACACGGCAAGGGGTGGGGGGGAAGTGGGAGCTGGGAAGAAGAGAGAGGGAGAAGAGGAAGAGAGAGAGTAGGTCATGGGGGAACAGGAAGGTTGAGTAGGGGGGGTAGATTAGGGGGAAGAGGGAATCATAGGTTAGAAGACAGATCAGGCACCAGAGTGACCTCTAGTGATCTAAAGGGATGACACCAATTGGCAAGCTAAGCAATAGTGGAGAGACCACCTCGAATGCCCATTTCTGATAATCAACTTGATGTCTATAACCATCGTGGAGCCTTCATCCAGTGACTGATGGAAGCAGAGGCAAACACCCACAGTTAAACATTGAACTGAACCAAGGAACCCAGTGACAGAGAGAGAGGAGTGATGAGCAAGTTGGCAAAGAATGGGCTGAACAGGGGGAGAGCTCTTGGACCCTAGACTGACAGCTGGGAGGCCAGCATGGGACTGATCTAGACCCCCGTAATGTGAGTGTCAGTGAGGAGGCCTGGGCAACCTATGGGGCCCTGAGCAGTGGACCAATGTTTATCCCTGGAATACAAACAGACATCGTGTGTCCATAACACAAAGAGGGATGCTCTCTCAGCCTGGTCTCTTAGGGGAGTTCCTGGACCCTACTCTGAGTGAAATAACAGACTCTAGATATCCCCTATGTGGAAGGAATTGGCAATAGGGTGGGAGGCTGGGGGGGGTATGGTGGGGGAGTGCGGGAGGAGGGAGAGGGAACTGGGATTTACATGTAAACAAGCTATTTAAAATTAAAAGAAAAAAAACAGAATTAAAAGGCCATGGGCAGACACTTTATTAGAAAAAAAAAGAAGAATTTATAACAGGGCAGGATCCTGGAGACAGGAGCTGATGCAGAGGCTATGGGTGTGGTGCTGCTTACTGACTGGCTCTTCATGACTTGCTCAGCCTTCTTTGTTAAAGATCCCAGGACCACCAGACCACGGATGACACCATCCACCATGGGCTAGACCCTCCTGCATTGTTCACTGATTGAGAAAATGCTGAGTTTCATGAATACATTTCTTCTGTAGAGACTCTTTACTCTCTGATGACTCTAGCTTGTGTCTTGACAGACAAAACAAGACAAGACCTAAGGGACATGTGACAGTATTGGATTCAAAAGAGATGGCTGAAAGTCATAAAGCAGGCACCAAGTTAGAAACCAGAGGAAAGGGAAGAATGGGACACAAAACCAAGGGGTGTGTACCGAGGCCACGGGAAGGCTGTGTGTATATGGGGGGAGCAGAGTTAACAGTAGTTTATATGACTCTGTCATAGAAATTATTTGATGTGATTCCCAATATTTTGACACTGTGAGATGATATACCACATTCACAGTTGTACTGGGAGGCATTTGACCTGAAGGCCCCATTTTGGACACTCCTGAAAAGCATATAATCAAAGCACACACTCACTCATATACATGCTCTCCAAAGTATCTCTATTTTATAATGCCTCGAAGATGGTGCACATCACAGCCCTAGATAATGGGACAAGAACAGAATGAGATGCAGTGCGGAAATTCTGAATACCACCAAGCTCCCAGGCAGGACCCTCATATTGGGGTGAGGTAGGAAAGATGATCAGGGTACACTTAATATGTTGCTATATGTATAGTAAATTAGATATAGGCTTAATGTTTAAAAGGGCTCCATCTTTGGTATCTAATCTTTTTTAATTTTCATAAAGTTTTGAAGGAAAGGGTCCCTCTATGTCCTAGAGTATAAATACTTATTGAGTGATTCTACTAAGGGGAAGGTTTCTAGTTCTCACAATCTGTAGGAAGCCATGGAAGCATTCCCTTTTGTGAGTTCTATTTACTTGTGTCCATTTTCAGTTGTGTGTGGTGAAATAGCACACATCACTACTGTTCTGCATTCACTTTAAAGAAATTGGATTTCTTATGCCAACTATCTCTTACTTTAGTGACATCCAGAATGCTCTAAATTACCAGTGTGTCTGCAATTCTTGATTCACCCCTCAGATAACTCTAGAATGGTCAAAGGTGTTTTCCCACCTTTGCATCTGTCTTATAACATCGGTCATGCCCACTTTTGGACAGGGAAATCATATCCCCTAAGAACTGTGCCTTCTTCATGTGCCTACTCTCATGTCCTTCATTCTACTGAGACGAATTTCCCCTGAAAACTCATTGTGATAATATTACAGAACATTAAATATTTAGTATATATATAGTTCCTAATACGAATGTACATGTCCCTAGTACTTAAGATGCAATAGAAGTGGGAAATTAGAACTATTCCTCTAAGGGGAACTATTTTTGCTTTAGAAATTGATTGATAGTAAGCTCTGGAGTGAGAAAATGTAGCCTCTTTGCTACAGTAGAAAGTGCCTATGCTGCTCTACATGAGCCGGGAGCAGGGAGATTGCAGTGGGGTTACCAGGCTAAATACAGGCACACACAATGGGTGGTGGCAACCTTCTCACAGTGCGGAGGTAAAGAATGCTCAGAAGACCTGACCAATGTTTTCGTTGACACTTTGCTGCAATAAACACTTCTTCTAGGTCTTTAGTTTCTCACACGTCAGGAATGTGAGTGGCTTGACCCCTCCTTCCATGTACAAGTGTGTATGTTCACATGCACTAGCACATGTAAAAGAACATGTGTCTCAAGAGGGAGCAGACTTGGTAATGAGTAGAGACGGCACCTAGGTGGACGAAAACTGCAACGAGAACTGGGAATCTCTCACCACCCAGCAGGGACTGGAAGAGGACACCGGGTTGTACCCAGGAGAGTGTGCGATGTCTCCTGAGCTCTGTAAGTCCACCTGACCATCTGGCTACACAGGTCACAGTTATGCATCTGGAAGGAAGCATAATGGAAGAAGTTAATGCTGAAGACACTCTTCTTCGGTGTCTATACGTATTACCCATGTCTCCTGTAATAAGCATTATTTGTAAGACCACAAACGTTGTATTAAAAAAATCTACAGTAATTCAGAACTTTAGCTATAATGTTAGGATTTCCCCAATCAATCTCACACCTAGGGTTAATATAAAAATGAATAATATAATAGTGGCAAATGGGTGCAGACTCATGTTCAGTTTAGTAGAAGGCTCCTGAAGAGTATAATTCTGTGAGACAAATGGGTGTAATTTAAGGAGAGGCAGGCAGCAAGATTCAGGTTTGTTTACCTCAAGGAATCTGCGTTTTAGCTAAAAATGTAGCTAATCTCCCGAACTGGAAGGAGGAGAACATCTCACTGATGGAGTTGATAAACGTGAAGTTTGCCAAACTTCCTCAGACTCACTGTGGTAATTCTGGCCATGTTTGGGACAGCAGGCATTAGCATTTCCTAGCGGTTTCTTAAAGGATCATTTTTTTTCTCTTGAAGTTTGTGATACAATCAGAATTGTATTCTTTTTGCCCCTCTTCCCCCAGCACGGATCAATTGCAAATAGTTTGTTGGATACAGGTGACTCTTTGTGCTGGGGTTTTGTCCATTTTTAACCTGTGCAGGTTTTGTGCATATTTCCTCCATCTCCATGAGCTCATGTGGGCATCCACCCTGCTGTGCCTGGAAGACAACTGTTTCCCTGAAGTCATCCATCATCTCCGGCTTTTACCACTTCCCTCTTCCTGCAGACAGCCTCAATCTTGGGGCCAGGGTTGTAGATAAAGATACCACATTTAGGATTCACTGCTCTAAAGTCTCTAACTCTCCGCATATTGTCCACACTCTAGAACAAATTCTGAGACTGGGAATCAGACAATAACCATGAGTAAGAGCTCCCAGTACTCAGTGTTTATAGTGTGGCAGGGCTTGTTCTAAGTACCAAACTCTAAGAATCCCAGACATCCTTGGAACAGTACCTCGAGGAACACCCATTTTGTCATCATTTTACCGAGGCACAAACAAATGTGCCTCGGTAAAAATTGGGAAAGTGTGGACAATTTCCCACATTTTCACAAATTTTAAGTCCAGAGTGCCTGATTATAGTGCTTCCATTCTAATTGCTTTGCCATGTTAGTTGTTCAGCAAATGGAGGGAGAAATAAAGAAACAAGAGAAGGCAGGGTAATAGAAGGCAAAAATCTAGTCATTTCTCATAAGCATTCTTTATCTTTTTCTTCTTCGAAGAGCGAATGCTTAAGAGGTTAGTAATTTCCTCTAAATGCACTTGGGAGTCCCTTGAAAACTTCAGTTGTCCATCTCTGTGTTAATTACGTGTATACAAACTAGACCCTGGTACCCGCATTCTAACTATTCACATTAGAGGGGCGATTTGGGCCCATTGTATATTCATCATGTTAGATATAGGCTGTTTTCCCACAGAGGTTGCTCCCATCCTGAAACACAAGGGGGCAGTATTTCAACAGTCCTGGGATTTTGAACACATAAAGAATGTTTCCACTGTTTTCCAGGGGGAGAAATCTTGTTGGACTGATTATTTCAGCTCAAGAATTTTAGAGTCCAGGGAAGGATGCATTTTAATGACTCCAGGGAACAGATCAAATTAAATGCATTATCCAGGATTTTCTTTCCTAGCCTCCTGTCACCTGCCTTTGCAGAGTGAGCGTCTGTGCCGCATGAATTTGTTCTGTGCAATAAATAACCCTCTTTGCTAGAGAACCAAGGGCCAGAAAAGGCCACACCACTTGTCTTGGCACAGATTCTCCAAGGTCACCTTCCTTCAGTAAAAACTTATGAGACGCTAGAAACTGTGTGTCCAGCCAGCTCATTGGCTGCCAGACAGAAGCATCACTGAAGGGAGAAACAAACTGAGATCTGGGGACTGCCACGGGTGACACATTCATCTAGGTACTTTGCCAATGTGACCTCTGATAGTTCCCAAAACCTTGCAAAAAATAGTATTACTACTTTTATTTGCTTGTTTTTTGTTTTTCGAGACAGGGTTTCTCTGTGGCTTTGGAGGCTGTCCTGGAACTAGCTCTTGTGGACCAGGCTGGTCTCGAACTCTTAGAGATGTGGTCACTACCATTTCCAGCTGTACGTATACATCTTTTAATTGTTAGCAGAGCCTCTTAAAAGAACCTTGCTGGTTTTTTATTTTTTGTTTATTTTTTTTTATGCTGAGTCAGGAAGACTCCCTTAAGCGAGCAGCATGAGTCTCTGCTTGTCACTAGCAAAACAGAACCCACCTGAGAAAAATGCTGCTACCAAGCCCCATGCTTTTTTCTGTTCTTTTGTTTCTAAAATTCCTTTAAAGCTTTTGTTGTTCTACATGGAAATTCATCATTCTACTCCTGATCACCATTTGTAGAGTGAAGACTTTTCCTTGCCAGCAGCTTTGGTTTTTCCCCACCAGTCACCTGGGCTCTGCCACATTGTAGTCCCCAAATAACACACAAGACGCTGTATTAATTATGAAGCTATTGGCCTTGCTTGTTTCTTACTGGCTATCTTTTTTTTTTTTTACAAGACAGGGTTTCTCTGTATTGTTTTGGAGGCTGTCGGTCCAACCTGGCCTCGAACTCACAGAGATCCGCCTGCCTCTGCCTCCTGAGTGCTGGGATTAAAGGCGTGCTCGCCCGGCTCTTACTGGCTATCTTTGACTTAAGTATTTAACCCATCTAAGTATTTCTCTTACCGGACAGACATCTTGCTTCTCTGGTGGGCTACATGATGACTCCCTGTGTTTCTACTACCCAGAGTCCTCAAGGACTCCTAGTCCCACCTATTTTGCTTCCCTTTTGGCCAACAGTGCTTTATTGACATATATACAGGACTTCCCCATCAAAGAGTGCCTACTTATTCACTGTGTTCTCTCACAACTTTTGGAGTTTTCAAAGAAGGAAATAGCATCTGGGGAGATGACTCAATGGCCACCTGAGCAATCAGTCTGTTATAAATTTCAACAGTGTATTTTTGTCTTTTAAAAATACTTCATCAATTCTTTGGGAATTTTATACAATATGTTTTGATTATGTTCAACTTCCCCACTACTCCTCCTAACTCCTCCCAGACCCATACCCATTTTTCTAACCACAAACCCAACTTCATGCCCCTCTTTCTTAAAAAACCTATGAAGTTCAATTTGTGCTGCCCATATATTCATGGACGTGGGGTCACCCACTGGAGCATAGTAGACCTACCATGGGTATACTCATAAGGAAATCACTGGTTCTTTACAAAATGATATGATGGGATTTATTAAAAGTAAAGGCAACCACCAATCAAGTGTTTCATTGACAAGAATTTTAGCGTTGATTGAACCTTCCAGAGTCACTTAACTCAACCTTCCTTCAAGAACACTTCCCATGACACACATGTAGTTAATAAACAATCGTCCAGCCTTTTTTAGAGTAGACAGAACCACACAGAAGGGTATGTGTCAGTAATTTACTCACTGAAAAAAATACTTCAGAAAAAATTCTGATGATTATATTGCAATCAAACTGATCTTTTCCCTTTAAAACCATTTTCTGTGGGCAGTTGGCAAACATTGTCAACTTTGGAACTTGGACCATATGGAATTAAATATTTTTTCCTCATGAAATAACCTAGGAAAAAAAGTAACACCATTGGCTTTCCCATTCATAAACAGATTCTGCTTGGCACTTTTCTGATATTTTGTGAGGTAAAAGAGCCTGGAGTTTACATTCGTCTGCATGTTATCCTACTGTGGTAGTAAATTATTTCTCCTTAGTCAGCTCTTATCATGCAGACTGCTCAGAAATCAGATTACAGCTGTCTGCTCTAACTGATTGGTTCGTTCTGCCTTTAATAATCACTTCTGTATCTTACCTGAGAGAATAAAGCTAAGGAAATAATTAAAGCACTCACTTGTAAGTCTGTATGTGCTTTAACACAGAAGTGTGCAAAACCACTCCGGTGTAAAAGTAAGGCCGAAGCAGACTCCTTTCTCACAACGAGTGTTCAAAATATGTCAAACAACCCTAGGAATAGCACAATGATTGGTAACTCTAAGTTGATCCCTGAAGGGCTAAGACCAGCTCCTCCCAGGAACAGCAAGGGCTAGAGAGTGGGTAGAATTTCAGTTTCCATCAAGGGACACAAAAAAAGGAAGTCCTGCTTTCAGTCCTTTCTCCCACACACAAAAAAATATGTTAACCCAATATTCTGGACAAGTACTTTAAGCCACTTGCTGGCATAAGGGTCATAGCGCTTGACTTTTTGGAGCTACTCCAGACCCTGACTGCACATTCTGGTGTCTCAACTTTACAGTTCTGGTTCCATGACCATGAGCACATCTTTAACCATGACTTGTTTATTCCTGCATTATCAAAAGTAGTAATACTAGCCGGGTGTTGGTGGCACACCCCTTTAATCCCAGCACTAGGGAGGCAGAGGCAATGCCAGCCATCTTGGAAAAACTGCAGATTAAACATCCACGGTTTTAACATGTGGCCAGAAAAATAAAAGATTTACAGTAAAGTCAGACTTGGATAAAGAAAATCCTCTAAAGGTTTACAGTGTGTTTAAAAATATGCGTAGGATTGAGAGAGAAAAAGAAACGGCATAGTGGTAAATAAATAGAGAAGCTGGCTGTGGTAGCACACGTGGGTAGGATTTGCTGCAGAGGCAGAGGCAGGCAGATTTCCAAAGAGAAACCCTGTTTCAGAGAAATAAATAAAAGTAAAAGAAATAGAATTATAATGGATAAATAAATAAGCCACGTAAAGATGGAAAATACACAGAAAGTCTGGATACTGTATGCTAGTGTGTTTTTCAGTTTTTTGATTGCTAAGGAAGGAACAACTACTAAATACACTTGATTATAAATGCTGATGAATTATTTCAACTTATATCTTTTAAAAATGCCTTGATTTCAAAATTTAAGTATAAGGATATGTTACTTTGGAAAAGAGTTTTTGTTCATGTTTCCACAGAAAATCAAAAGCTGTGGATTCCTTCTTTGTGGTTTGATGAACCAAGACCCCTGGAAACAGTGGGCCAGGTGTTCCAACAATTGAAACAGCTAAGATGATGCAGTCTTACAGACCTGAAAATAAGGACTTATACAGGTTTCTGAGTTTTGTCATGATTCCCATGGTATGAACAGCGCTCCCATCCAGCACAAAGCAGTTTGGAATGGTTAGTTTGGTGGGGAAAACCAAAGCGGCTGGCAAGGAAAAGTCTTCACTCTACAACTCTTGTTGCCAAGCCTGAAGATATAAAGCTAATCCCTGGGCCCACATGGTGGAAGGAATATACTGACTCCCACAAGCAGTCCTTTGACCCCCACACTTGTACTAAACCATGCATGCCTCATGTGAGTGTGTGAATACATACACAGAGGAATACATGTGTAAGCACATACATAAAATGAAAAATAGCAAGAATGAAAAGATTCAATGGTATAATCTTCTGTAGATCATGCTGGCCTCAAACTCAGAGATCCACCTGCCTCTGCTTCCCAAGTGCTGGGATTAAAGGGTGTGCCACCACAACCCAGCTAATTTCTCAACCAGAGAGCTCAACTTCTCCAGATATACTTTCTCACTCCTGAAAACACGACAGGCCCCAGGCTGGGAATGACACTTGTGTTTGAAGGAAGGAGACTGCAGCAATTAGAAGGAGTTAGGGTACTTACTCTATTAAGTAGGGTTCTCTAGAGTCACAGAATTTATGGAATGGTTCTCTCTCTCTCTCTCCCTCTCTCCCCCTCTCTCTCTGTCCCCTCTTTATACAATATACATTATATATGTAACATATAATATATATGAATACATATACATATATTTATTGGAACGAGTTACAGCCTGCAGTCCAACATTTACTAGCTGTGAGTGGAAAGTCCAAGAATCTAGCTCAGTCTCATGAAGCTGGATGTCTTATCTCGTCTTCTGTATATGCTAGAATCCTGAAGTAGGCTCCAATGCCAGTGAAGAAATGAATGTGCTGGCAAGGTAAGGGCAAGCAGGCTAAAAACAAATAAACCCTTCATTCTTCCATTGTCTTTACATAGGCTTCCAGAAAAAGTTTTTGCCATGATTAAAGGTGTGCCTTCCTGGCTCAAGATCTGGATTAAAGTCATGTGTCATCTCCCGTCGAAATCAGGATCAAAAGCCTGTGTCTTGCAGCCTCAATGAAGACATATTGTCTTCCTGCTTCAAGATCTGGATCACAAGTGTGCCCTCCATTAGTTCCAGATATAGCCAAGTGGACAACCAAGAGTAGCCATCACAGAGACAGCTATTGTATCTAAAATTAGAACATCCCATGGTCCTCCTCACTACCTTGAAAACCTCCTGGAACATGACACACATCTCTCAGCACCTTCTTGAGATTCTTTCAACTAGAGGCTGCAGTCCTAGCAGAGTGACTGGCTGTGCTGACGCCAAGATGTGTTTTCCAGAGTCCTAGAGGATACTCACACATTGTGCTTCTCGTTGGACAAGCAAAGCAGCTGCCTCCCTTCACAGAGAAGTGCTGGACATTTCATCCATCATTTCTTTCCTTCATCTGTGGAACTCACACGACTTAAGTGTTTACTATGTTCCAGGCATTACTCTAGGTACTTGGAACACAGCATTGAACAAAGAAGCTAAGGGTCCTGTTTTCAGAGGACACACATTCTACTGGGGGAAAGAGAGTAAGACATGCATGCTCTGAAGAAAGTACAACATGGAGTTGGGAAACAAAGAGCCTAGTACATACACTGTTTGGTGCCAAGGACGCTGCTCTGAGCATTGGTATTCATGATGGAAAAATGGTAGCTATGCACAGATCAAGACAAGATCGTCCCAGACTGAGAACAGGAAAATCCAAGGCTCCAAGTTGGAAACAATCTTGGAGTGCTTGAGCAACACAGAGAAGTCCAGTGTAGGGCTGGGGATATTGAAAGTTTGAGACCCTGAATTCAACTCCAGTACCACACAGCAGAAGATTGGTGGCCAGGGGTTATGAATGCAAAGTCTGTGGACAGAGATAAGGCTGTGCTGCAAAGAGAGAATGCCACTTTGTACTGTGTAACCCCAACCTCACCTGTTAGGTAAAGGGCATCTTAGGACAGCTGTAGGTGCTGTAGCTTTGAACCTTATTCAAGGTACAGATTAGAAGCCAACTAATAAAGAATGGTCAAGCTTATTTTGTTTAAAAAGTCAGCTAGGAAAAAGAAACAGCAACAACAAAAAACCAAAATAAAAGTAACCTTGCTTCTTTATCAACTTTGAAAGCCCCACCAAGCATCCATTTTCTCTGGAAGTATAAGGGCAATGCCAATGTTTCAAATCTTTCAGGCACCAGTGATTCCTCCTCCATTGTATCTGTGACTCATCCATGTAAGAATTTACCACAGAGTCCAATCAGAACAGCACCCTGCCTGCTGATCTGAACAACTTTGTAGACATCCTTTTATCACAGCAAACTAAGCAAGAGCCTGGAAAGGCTCTAATACTGGTGGCTGGTATTTTAGTAAATACTGCGGTCTTAAGCTTGATCTTCTGAGGGTTTTAATATTATGCTTACAGAGATCCGCCTGCCTCTGCCTCCCGAGTGCTGGAATTAAAGGCGTGGTACATTTACACAATGGAGTACACAATGAGAATCCAGCATGGGACTGATCAAGACCCCCTGAATTTGGGTGTCAGTGAGGAGGCTTAGGTAATCTATTGAGCCTTGGGCAGCAGATCAGTACCCATCCCAAGTATACACATGGACTTTGGACTCCCATAGAACAATGTGAGGTGCACTCTCACCCTGAACTCTTGGGGAAGGGTCTAGGCCCTGCCCTATATGAAATGACAGACTATGGACACCCCCATGGAGGGCCTCACCCTCTCTGGGGGAATGAGGGCATAATGGGGGATTGGGGGTTGGGGGGAGGGCACGGGAGGAGGGGAGGGAAAGGGAGAGGGACCTGGAACTGACTTGTGAAGCAACCTCGTTTCTTATCTAAATTTAAACTGGAAAATAAAAAAAAGAAATAATGCCTGAAAATAACACAACAACTTAGACTAAACAAACATTAAGATCAGTGTGACAATCTTAAAAGCAAATTTTGTTGTTGTTGAATATTAAAGATAGCTATTTGCTAAACTAAATACAGATTTAAAAGAAAAAAATATGCTTAAATATAAACTATAAATGTAGTGACCAATTCATAGCCTTGAAAATGTCTTGCATGAGAAGCAGTCCCAAAAATCATTTCAAAGGTGTCCTACCTAATGATATAAGGACTTCCCATTAGTAGAGTCTCACACGGAGTGGTTTCTTTGGGAGAAAGGTGTTACCAACACTACACTCACTACAATTGTGTTATTTGTCTCTTGTCTTTTTTCACATAAGTTCATTTTAGAATAAACTGTACTGTATTCATTAGCCTCCATTCTGTGTCCTAGTTTTGCTCTGTGCCATCTCACAACCATTCCTATCATGTCACCCTAGGTAATAACAGCAAGCAGTGTGTCTTGGCATATTGCTTAACCTCGTCAAACACAGTGTCTTCTAGTATCCTGAAATATTGATCTCTCTGTTCTTCACACATTCCCTTATGTCTGCACAGTCGAGCAAAATATATAAATGGAAAAGGAAGGAAACGTTCAGTATTTAGTTTTTCCTCCGTGTTTGACATCTAAAGAAACCTCGTAAAAATTGAAAGGGATGACCTTGAGGATTCTACAAGTTAGTAGTGTATGTCACAGTAAAGATTAATGTAAGAGATGTTGGTGGCTATGCCTTACTTTTAGGGCAAAGAGAAAGGGTCCCTTCGAATGAAGGTCAGGAGGCAGATCATGTGAACTCAGACAGGGAAAGGAATGGATGGGGATAGGCAGATCCATGAATAAAAGTGGCTACTTTTGAGAAAGATGAGCACAATGGAGCCTGCTGCTTCTACTTACAACCTGATACATTCCAAGATAGAGACAGCTACATGATTCCCCACATAAGGTGTCTAGTGTGGGATATTTCCCAACTGTGTCCCCATCTCAGGGTACTGGTAGCCTGCCTTGTAGTAATCTCTTCCACTGTGCAACAAAGCAGGGTATTGACTTAGAGAAGGGTCAGCAATGTAAACTTCTTCTCCCAAACAAGAGACCAGTGTGGGGGCTGAGTTCCAGGCAAATGAGCCTTATTACACAATAGTTTGGCATTAGCAAGGAGGGTGATGAAAATTTAGGGCATCTATGAGCAGCACTATGCCATACGCAATAAGCCCCATTGCTAGCAGTTGGAGCACTATCCAGGAACATGGAGAGAACCAATCAAGTGGTCTATTTTGGGGAACCAAATATTTAAGGCTTTGGTTGAATACTTTTAAGACGTAAGAGGGGTGAGCAGGACACACACACACACACACACACACACACACACACACACACACAAATTTGAAGTTTTCAGGGCCTTAGTTGCCACATAGCTAGTCTTAATAGATGTACGATTAGGTTTTGGCTGATGGAGCCTGTACTTGTAGCACTGACTTTGGGTGTTTATAAGTAGAGGCCAAAGAAATTTTTACCATGGTAACTTTATGCCTGGGGAAGTAGCTACTTTTGTGCAGGTCAGCAAATGCCAGCCTTATACGTAAGCAATAACTGCAAAGGTCTCATTAAACAGAGTTGAAATAAGACTTCAATTAGAGGGGAAAGCAAATTTTAAAATTATCATCATTATTATTTGTGTGTGTGTGTGTGTGTGTGTGTGTGTGGTGTTTATGCCGTGGTTCTCATGTGAAGGCAGAGAACAACTTTGTGACATCAGTTTTCTCCTTCCACATTTGTGAGAATTCTAGGATTCAAACTAAGGTTTGCACAAGTCAGCAGGAAGCAACTTTATCCACTGTCACCTAGAGAATATTGTAAAGATAGTCTTCTAAGTATAGGAGATGGAACAATTTTCTCATTTCTTGACTGAATCCATAGTCCAGGAATATACAAGGTTATCTATGATTTCTACAGTTTGAACATGTCTGAACATTACAGAAAGACTCAGTCCACATTATGGTGATGTTTAATGACAGTGGAAACTGTAAAAGCCATAAGGAAGTCTACTTTGTATAAAACACATTTAATTGGAGTTGCTCTACACAGAGGATCAGTGCTTTCCCTAGAAGCCATAAGTTATCAAACATCAACAACAACAAAACAAGCCAAGTGTCAGATGGTAGATAGCCTCTGTTAACTTATTTGGTATGGGTCTGTGTATCCTCATGAAGCAATTGCTTATATTGTTCTATTATTAAATAAAACTTGGGAGTTAGATATCAGGATCAAAGCCTGATAGATCAGAGAAGTGGTAGAAAATCAACCATTAACCCCATATTTTGCTCTTTCCTCAAACAAGAAAGGTCTCACAAACTCTTTCTAAGACCCTCCCTACTACTTCCTGTGTCTATATGCCATAGGTCTTCCAAAACCTCTATAGCTGACTTTGCTCAGGTAGTAGCTAGCTTCACCCTCTGTTCAAGGTAAACTTTATGTGCAGTCTCAGAAGTGTCACAGTGAGATCAAAATGTCCCACATTTCCCCTTTTGTGTCTAAATAAAACTGGAAGGCTGTAACTCTAACACAGAAAACCATATAAAAATAAGAGCAATTATCAGAGAAAAGACTATTATCTATCCTGTCTTTTTTAGTCCAGAGTTTTGTACTGAACCCACTTTCTATCCTAATTTTTACTACCAACCCAAGATTATCTTTTTAGACCTAAACATATTTTATTAATCAAGTCTTTATGTCTCACAGCCTTATACAATTTACACCTCTTCTGTGAGTATCTTTTTTTTTTAATTTGGTAACAAGGAAAAATGTAACTGTAGATGTACAGATTAAGATACATAGGACTAGGTTAAATACAGGTTAATTTTATTCAGGGAGAAGTCACTTACATGATAAACTGATGACCCACAAGTTCCAGCTCCAATGGTCCACACTCAACTGCTCTCTGTGACCTGACCGGAACCAAGGGAGAGCAAGCCTGTCCTGGACCCCAGACCAAATCCCCACGCTCATGTATTCACCTGTGGCTAATTACTAACCTGTATTTCTACAATACCTTAAATAAAAGTAGAAACATATATAAAGTATGTTGTATCAAAACAACCTTAATTTGTATCAATATACAAATATCCATACCAGTGTAAAATACGTGATTATAATAGTTGCTTTTTAATTTAAAAGTAGATTCAGTAATCTACCCTTATGTCCTAAACTCCACTTTTTTATCTTTTCAGAAAAAGGTTCCTGAGTCTAACCTCCTTTGTCTATTTTTTTCCTTACTGTGACCAGTAACAACGATCCCCGCTAAACAATGACAAACATCCATAACCCATTGAAGTACCAAAAACCATCGATTCTAGTTTTTGGGAATGTGGGCATTATTTTCTTAAAATTACTTTCTGTTGTCTAAGACAGTTGAAATCATGGCCAAGTCCTGAAAGAGCTACATGTATCATTTATCATTCAGTCTCTCTATGTGATGGGAAAGTGCAGAGCTTATCTCAAGACCCTGTTGCAGTAGTCTGTGAGGCTAGTCCACTTTAAATAGCAGCTTTGAAGTTGTTCTGGATGCAGATTTTTGAGAAAGCTGCAACAGAGGCATTCTTAGAGGCTGGATGGATCACCTGGGATACTTGTTTTCATTAGTTTCTCGTCCCCTTTTTCCTGAAAACATACAAACAACATAAATATCTGTACTAACACAAGTATGGAATATATGGTATGTACAAATCAGCCAATGATGATTTTCTGTTCTATGTTTAAGCAGGTAAACATAGAACATATGAGCCAACTTCATAAATCCATTTGGATTATATAAGCAAACGGTGATAGAAATCTCTATCCATGCCATACGAAAGGTTGGCATGTAATAATAAGTCATGAGGACTCTGGAGCCAACAAGATGTGTCATGTCTCATCCAGTCTTAGAGCTGTTTCCATATTGATGGATCAGCATGTACATCACCTGCCTTGTAGTTTATTTTGGTTTCTATCTTTATGTCTATAGTCATGATTTTCTGGATCTCTCCAATGGTCAAAGGTGGTCTGTATTAATTTTGAATGAATCCATAGCTTTTTGTTTCTTCTGGAAACAAAGGTACAATATCTCCCCTAATACTACACATTTCCTGACTTCCATTCTGAAGTTATGACATTTAAAAAATATATATGCTGGTTTAATTTAGCAGTTTTTTCTATAGTCCAGTGTCTCTCTGCAGTATTTGTCCTTTGTTAATCAGCATTCACAAATTCAAAATTAGCAAAATACCATGCGGATGTCCAGTGAATTTCCCATCCTTATATGGCTTATTGTTTTTATATTACTTTATTTTTTCTTTAAATACTTTGTTTTTAAATTATATTTTCTATGACTATCTAGACCCATTTCTCCCCTTTCTTCAGCATCTAAACACATTTTTAAAAAGCTGTACTTATTTAGAATTTTTTTCTCTGTCTGGATCTGGCTTTTTTGTTATTTGTTCTCTTTTTTGCATGTCTGCTGTATTTTATGACTGCCTGAGCCAAAATTTAAACAGCAAGGCAGCAGCTAGACTACTGACTACAGGACTCCCCTTAGCACATGGCACTGGGGGCTGACTCCACCAGCTTTGGGTTCACAGACAGCCTCCAGAGTCATAACTAACCATCCTAGCCAAGCCTCTGTACTTCGTAAGCACTGGGCCTACCTGAGAGAAGTTGGTCTCCAGGAAGCTGCATCTCATTCTATGTTTGGAACTTTTTTCAGCTTTCTGGGGTCTTATATGTACATGTATGACATCTGTTGGGCATCAGATGTAGTTGATCTTTTTGGGATCACCAGCTTTTATTAATTATGAAAGCTTGGCCTTTAACTAAGGCTTGTTCCTAACTAGTTCTTATAAGTTAAATAAACCTGCCTCTATTAATCTATATTCTGCCATGTGTCTTTTTACCTCTCCTACACTCTGACCATCTAACTCCCTCCTTGTCTCGCTGCCATCTCCTGTATGCCTAGATTCTAACTTAGTTAACTCTCTCTGCCTGGAACTCCCACCTATTTTCTCCTGCCTAGCTATTTGCCATTCAGCTCTTTATTAAGCAAATCAGAATAAAGCAGCAACATATTTCACAGTGTAATCAAATATTCCACAACAGGAAGTCTTATGCAAAGAACAACAGGTTTATTAATATTAGAGATTAAATATTAAAATACAATGTTTAGAAATCAATGAAGAAAAGTGAGAATCTCGGATGTACATAAATAATTAGAAACAGATAATTTGAAATACCATTTATAATACGTTGAAAAACATGAGATACTTAAGAAAAGTTCAACAAAATACGAGCCCTATGCATTGAGCTACAAAATAATGGTGAGGAAAATATTAAAGACTTAATAGAAAGACATTCCATGCTCATGGGTTAGAACACACAATATTTGTTTCTTTTAAATAGTTGTATGTTTCAAGCCTTTAATATAATTTCCTTTGAAGGGGTGTATACATTGGTAAATCCTAAAACATATGGGATAATACAGAAGCATAGAATGGGCAAGGCCTGAAAAGGAACAAAGAGGAATCATTAGAATTTCAAGACATTTTTTTTGTCAGCGATACTTTGTTTTCATAACAGAAGAGGTATGGGGTACACTGGGGAGGGGCAGGCCAATCCAACATGTGCTGAGCCTGTGGTGCCAACATGAAACTGAGTCATGGGAGTCAGGAGGTTCATGAGAAGGCACTGGAGGCTAGCCCACCATCTAGGGCTCAGGCTATGCCCCTTCACTGCTTGCCTTTATTACGCTATATGGAATGACAGTGAGGGATCTGCCTAATAGCAAACCATAGATTCATGGACCATAACAGGATCCAGAAAGTTTATCACCCCAATGAGACCAATTGAATCTTGACAGAAGTATCAAAGTTACTCAGTAAGGTAGAGGCATAGTCTTCTAAATGTTGGTGGAACTATTTTGTGAGAAATTCTTTGGTTTACACATTACATATGAAAGTCATTTTGTAGCTAACTAATGACCTGAGTATAAGAGTGAAACTACAAAATTTTCTGGAAATAGTATCTGTGATGTTTGGCTAAGAGATGCCCCAGACTAAAATTTCAACATGAGAGAAGAGATTTTCACTCTTAAACAGTAAAGACAAACCTCAGCCTAGGAGAAAATACTTGTAAAATATATTCTGTGAAAATTTTCTTCCAGAATATATCAAGAGCCCTTAAATTTTCATATAAAGAAGAGGCAACTTGCTGTTTAAAGTGCTGGCAAATGATTCATATAGGTACTTCTTTGAAGTAGAGAGATGTTAAGAAATAAGCCTTTGAAAAATGACTCAACACCATTAGTCATTAGGGAAATGTAAATGAAATGGCATAACATACCCACTGTGGTGGCTAATATGAAAAAAGTGTCAAATTTTTATAATTGGAAGATTTACCTAAATAATGCTAAGTTTATAGAATGCCCACAATCCTCATACACTCCTTGTGGGAATTCAACAAAATGCTGTCAGTTTGATCCTACCAAAACAATACAGGCTCTTGCCGTTCCTCTTGGTTGCCCACCAGAACTAGATGATAGGATGCTTTTGCTGAAGATACAGACCTTGATTACAAGATGTGAAAAAACCAAGCTGGAACTGAATGGAAGCTTCCTCCCTGCTGGCTAGCTTTCATAGTACTATAAGGTGTTGCAAAGTATACTGGGGGCCTGAAAGGCATTCCAAGTTTGCTCAGCTGTGAACTCTGTGAGTTACTATGCCAACATTTTAGGCAAGATGTGTCCACTAGTGAAACAGTGCCATTCCATTAAGAGCATAGCCAACCCCCTAGACTGGATTTGAGGATTGCTCCACAGGAGGGAATTGATACCTGGTCCATGGTGGGAAGAGATCACAGATTCTAGGAGGGACCTGAATACTGTATTGACTTATTGTCAAACTGCTTTCTAATATTTATGCTTATACCCTGCCTTAGTTATAGTTTCTATTGCTATGATGAAACACCATGACCAAAAAGCTGTTGGTGTGGGGAGGTTTATTAGAATTACACTTAAGCAGTTCTGTTCATCACTAAAGGAAATCAGGACAAGAACCTAAACAGGGCAGGGTTCTGGAGCCAGGGGCTGACACAGAGGTCATGGAGGGAAGCTGCTTACTGCATTGCTTGCCATGACTTGCTCAGCCTACCTTCTTATATTATCCAGGATCATCTGCCCAGGGATGGCACCACCCAGAGATGGGATGGGCCCTCCCTCATTGATCACAAAATGAGAAAATACCTTACAGCTACATCTCACTGAGGCATTTCCTCAGCTGATGCTCCTTCCTGTCTGCGTGTCAAGTTGACACACAAAAACCAGCCAATACAACCGAGCTCTTGTCAACTTGACACACAAACACATCACTATCAACCCACAACCCTTCCTAACTAACTCACCCCCAAGAGCTCACATTAAGAACACAGATAACTTTAAAAGTACCAGTCTTTACAAATTCAAACACATTAAAATGTAGTAACCAATCTTTTAAAATTCAAATTCTTTCAAAACTCAACATCTCTCAACTGTGATCTCTAGTAAAATATGTTCTTACTTCAAGAGGGAATAATCATGGAATAGTCATAATCAAAGGAAAATACAATTCCAACTGCCCAATGTCTGGGATGCATTCACTATCTTCTGGACTCCTCCAAAGGGTTTGGCTCAATTCTCTGGCCCTGATCTCTGCAGCACACACAACTTGTCTTTTATTCTCTGGCTGGCTCCACTCCATTGCTGCTGCTCTTCTTGGTTGTCCTCCCATGATACTGGGATCTCCAAAATTCTGGGGTCTCTCACTGCAATTTAGCTGCACCAATAGCTTCTCATAGGCTCTCTTCTTGGTGCCAAGCCTCAAATTCTTTGCATGACCCCTTCAGTCATGGATCTTCAACTGCCACTAAACCTACATCATCACCACTGGCTTTTTGTGGTCTCATAGTTCCAAACCTCAGCTGCTCTCCATGGCCCCTTCATGCCATCAAAACCAGTGCCACCTGGGTGACACTTGCACATTATCAAGTCCAGATGTCAGGACAAGGCACAACCTAGGCTGGCTCTGAAACTGTTTCCCTGTGCTTTCAGAAAACATTTCTAGGAAGATGTCACCTAGAGACGGTAGTCTCTTCTTAATCACCTCTGATTTCTTAGCTTCAGCCAACCAGCATCCAGTATCCTAGCAAAGTAAAATCTTTGTTTAATTTAAATTAGAAACAAGCTTGTTTCACATGTCAATCCCAGTTCCCCCTCCCTCCCTTCCTCTGCCACCCCCACCAACCCAAACAACCCCCAACCCAATCCCCATTATGCTCCCCAGGGAGGGTAAGGCTCTCCCTGGGGGATCTCCAAAGTCTGTCTTATCATCCCAGGAAGGGCCTAGGCCCTCCCCCATGTGTTCAGGCTGAGAGAGCATCCCTCCTTGTGGAATGGGCTCCCAAAGTCCATTTGTATGCCAGAGATAAATACTGATCTACTACCTGAGGCCCCATAGATTGCTAAGGCCTCCTCACTGACACCACATTCAGGAGGTCTGGATAAGTCCCATGTTGGCCTCTCAGCCATCAGTCTTGTGTCCATGAGCCCCCCCCCCCTTGTTCAGATCAGCTGTTTCTAATCTGATGGATTTCTCTAGCCTGGTCTTGGCCCCTTTGCTCATCTCTGCTCCCTTTTTTTGCAACTGGGTTCCAGGAGTTCAGTTCGGTGTTTACTTCTGGGTGTCTGCCTCTACTTCCATCAGTCACTGGATGAAGGCTCTAGGATGGTAGTCTATATAAGGTAGTCGTCAAACTCATTGTCAGGGAAGAGCATCTAAGATAGCCTCTCCACGATTGCTTAGATTGCCAGTTGGTGTCATCCTTGTAGATCTCTGGAAATCTCACTAGTGCCAGATCTCTCCCCAAACCAATAATGACTCCCTCTGCTATGGTATCTCTCATCCTACTCTCCTCTATTCTTCACCCGACTCAAACTTCCGGCTCCCCCTTGTCCTCCTCTCCCCTCCTCTTCTTCCCCTCTCTTTCTTTAGTAGCTCTTGTATCTTGTTCATCACAACTGGTTCTTCAGTCCAAGGTAACCAGAACCACGGTATCTTAATTCAAAATAACAAATGGCCTGGATAGAGTCTTTAAATTTCCCTTTAAAATTTCACAGTCCAGGCCTCCATTTTCTGCATTGCTAAAAAACATCCCACTGAGCTCTTAATACTGAATATTCTTCTAGCCCAATGTTTCAAAATCCTACCACAATCTTCCACAAAACATGATCAGGTCTGTCATAGTAATACCAATTTGTCTTAACTAAGGTTTCTATTACTACGATGAAACACCATGACCAAAAAGCAAGTTGAGGAGGAAAGGGTTTATTAGGTTTACACTTCAGCATTGCTGTTCATCACTGAGGGAAGTCAGGGCAGGAACTCAAACAGGGTAGGTTTCTGGTGGCAGGAGCTGATGCAGAGGCCATGGAGGGAAGCTGCTTACTGGCTTACATGCCTTGGCTTGCTCATCCTATCTTCTTACTGAATCCAGGACCAACTGCCCAGGGATGGCATCACCCACCATGGGCCCTCCCTCAGTGATCACTAAATGAGAAAATCCCTTATATCTGGATCTCATTGAAGCATTTTCTCAACTGAGGCTCCTTCCTTTCTAACAACTGTAGCTTGTTGACACACAAAACCAGCCAGTATATATCCATATACAAACGGTACTTCTGTTAATCAGAGAAGCCTCTCTTTTTCCGTGAATTGTGGAAAATTCAGAGCCTCATGACTGGTCAAGTTTCTGAGAATATGTGATGGTTGAGTCTTCAGTCCTACACAGTTGTACCACTCTCTATCCAAGGTTTAGAGAACATCACAGAAGAGAGAGCATAAAAATGTCAGAGCTAGAATATAACAAGAAGGGCTGAAAAATATATTTCCAGGGCATGATATAGTTATTGATATGCAGTAATGATTTCCTTCACTGACCCTGCCCAAGGTTAGATTGTGATCTGTCATCAGTCAACTGTGGACTAGTAAAGGGATCAACAACTGCCTGCTATTGACGACTGATAGTAGTGGATATTGCTAACACATGGCCACAGAGATGGCCTTAGTAAAATTCAGCTGGTCAAAAAACAAACAAAAGACATCCGTCAGTGTGAGAAAGAAATTTGTAGAGTAATGAAAGGGATGACAGTGGTGAGGGTGGTGAGAGTAATCACAATGTATTGGTTACCTGTTAGAAACTGTTAGAAAACACATTTAACTATTGTAAAGAGCACAATTTGGGGACTTCTTTAAATAATTAAATAGATACTTAGAATGTGGCCTAGCAGTCCCATGCCTAGACAGTTATTTAAGGGAATTTTAAAAACTATCCTCGGGGCTCACAATTTGGTACTGGACAATCAATTAGTGTATTCTTCCCTGAGGAAGACTATTTCTCCTGCTCTCAGCCTTCCTTTATTGCCTGTAGTTCTTTTCCTAGGGTTGATTCTTCATAGAATATCTCCTGTCTACTTCTGTGTATTTGTTGTTCTCCTTGTTTAGCCCATGTTCAGGCAGACATGTGGATGAGACTTTATGGTTGTAGCTTCTGAGATTCCCAGGGACACAATCTCACAGCAAACTCTCTGATGCTCTGGTTCTAACAGTCTTTCTGTCTCCCTTCTGCAATGACCTCTGAACCTTAGTTATAGGAATTGTAGTGTAGTGTAACTGGGCTCCACAACTTTGAGTTTTGATTGGTTGTGATTCTGTATTAGTCTCTGGGTCATAATGGAAATGGCCCTTCTCTTGATTGTCACAGTGTTCCCATTACTACATACATTTGTCATCTATAGTGTGAATTATTTGTATGGATGTAATTGTTGAATAAAGTATTGAAATAAAATTATTGAAGTAAAATATACTGAATTTTTCTGAAGAGACAAGAATTACAGGAATAGAGCATTAACGCTGTAAGTCACTGCTGCAGAATAGACTAGCTTAAAGAGAGCCTACTCCAAGTCTGGAGCACTTCACAGGTGAGGAAGGTCATGTTCTGAGGCACATGCTGTGGGAGTTCACTTTCTACTGGGTCCCAGTACAGGATTCCAAGGTGGCAGCTGTGCCCCTTTGGCCATATGCTGATCCTCCAGTGGAAACCAATGTGACATAAGAGAGGCACCTTCACTGACAGACGTTCCGGGTCTGAGTAGTTTCAGAATAGGAGGCAATGGGGAGTGGAGACTGTCAGTAGAGAGAGTCTCCTGAATGTCAGCTATGGAAGTGTCAGAAAGAAAGAATTCACAAAGGAGAGATGCACTCTCACCCTGGACTCTTGGGGGAGGGTTTAGGCCCTGCCCTGGATGTAATGACAGACTATGGACACCCCCATGGAGGGCTTCACCCTCCCTGGGGAAAGGAGGGGGTAATGGGGGGACATTGGTGGGAAGGTGTGGGAGGAGGGGAGGGAAAGGGAGAGGGACCTGGAATTGACATATGAAGCAACCTTGTTTCTAATTTAAATTTAAATTTAAAAAGAAAAAGAAAAAAAAAGAATTCACAAAGGTAAATGGGCAGAGATGTTTTCATTGTGTACATAGCTGAATTTTGTTAGAATATAGCCATGTTTCAAGTTCTATTCTTCCTGTTCCTCTAGCTGATAGTTGAAAATGATCTACAATAAATCTCATAAGAGATTATTCAAATTTTGAATTCAAATTGGTGTTCTCTCAACAAACACAAAATTTCTAGCACCATAGCAAAGCTGCAATCAAAGATTTTGTCTGTTTTTTTCTCAGTCTCCTTCTCCCTGGATAACTGGCAACAATTAACAGAAGGTTCAGGTAATATAATTAGTTTGAGATACATGCTGACTTGACTGACAAGGATTGGTGTGCCTTTTAAAACAAGTGAATGTAAAGTTTGTAGCTGTTATCTTTGATGTTAATGTTATCTTTGATCTGCCCCCCCACCAATTAAGTGTGTGTAAAATTGCACTGTGAAGATTCCAAGAAGGTGCTATATAGTCCAGTAAAAGAAAATTCAACTCTAGATAACTAAAGAATTCTTCCCCTGATGAACTTAATGGAATGACAAATTGAGCAGGATAGAATTTTAGTCTTTAATCTCTTTCAGCTTTTAACACAAAGACAAATAATCTGACTTTAGGTGCTATAATATTCATGAATTTGATTTTAGCATTGTGATTCCATCCTAGAAACATTCATGATTGAAAAAATATTAGCTGCAATTTGAAATATTTTGTTATAGAAAAATTTCAGAATATTTTAGTGCCATCATATAATTCTACCACAAAATCTCTGACTGTAATATATGAAGGAAAACAGAATAGAGTGTTGATTGACTCCAATGCATCTCTTGATTTAATCTATGTAATATATGAAGGAAAACAGAATAGAGTGTTGATTGACTCCAATGCATCTCTTGATTTAATCTATGCTCTATTCACTTCATAATTTTCTGGAGGCAACAATCATCACCACCGTCCTCTAGTAGTCTTGTGAAGAATGTCTGTTGATGAGCACCCCTGGTGAAGTGGAGCCATCCTGTCAGAGAAATTGTTGATCTCCCCCCTGGTGACCAAGCCAAGTCTCCTGCTAAACCACAGGATCAAATGTTAAACTTCAGAGATTAAAAGAAACAAACAGTCAAAGAATAGTAGGAAACACAGATTCCTCTCTTCTGGTGGGTCTAGTGTCTGTCAAGCTTGAAACCCACTGACTAGAAGAGTGGCTGAGCAACATGAAGAACTTGCTGGAACTACAAATTCTCAGGCCTCATTCACACATATGGAATCAGAAACCCAACAGAGCTGAGAGAAGGTGGTGCATTCTTTTTAATCCCAGCACTCAGGAGGCAGAGGCAGGTGGAAGTCTGAGTTCGAAGCCAGCCTCTTCTAGAAAGTTAGTTCCAGGAGAGACAGGGATACACAGAGAAACTCTGTCTTGAAGAACCAAGAAAAAAGAAAAGGAAATAAAGAAACATAAGGGACCCAGCAATCTGGATTTATGAGACCACTGAAGACTTTGAGATACATTCAAACTTGGGAGCCCCTGCTGTGGCATGGCATTGTGGGCCACACCATCCTCATGCATTAGGGGAAGGTATTAAATTACTGAGAATCGGAGAAAAATTAGCAGGTGAAGGGTCTTTTGGCACACTTTAGTCTTTTCTGACTTCTCTTTCTTCAGAAACTGACCTATATGCTTGATATTATGCTATTTGACAAGTTATCTCCACTGGGTGGCTAAGGACCTATTAATTTAGGAAATAGTACTGCATTATCCAGGATCCTTTAGAGTAGCATAACATATAGAATAAGTCTCTCTCTTCATATATATACATACATACATACATACATACATACATACACACACACACACACACACACACACACACACACACACACACACACTAGAATGATTTAAAGGCTGCATTCAAGTTAATCCAACAATGGACAGTTCTAGAATCCAATAGTTCAGTTCACGAGGCTGGATGTCTTAGCTGGTGTTCAGTTGCTGCTGGGATCCTGAAGAAGTAGGCTCTATTGCCAATGAAAGAATGGATGTGTTGCTTTGGTAAGGCAGGGGCAAACAGGCAAAGAGCAAAGCTTCTTCTATGTCCTTGTATAGGCTTCTAGCAGAAGGTGTGGCCCAATTTAAAAATGTGCCTTCCTACTCCAAGACGCAGATTAAGGGGGGTATCTTCCGACCTTAAAGGTACGGACTAAAAGTGGATATAAGTACTTAAAATTAAGCCAAAAATCCCTCACAGGGGTGCCCTTCATTTTTGGATTTTAGTTCATTTCAGATGTTGTCAAGTAAACAACCAAGGATAGTTATCACAATTCCAAAGGCTATTCACTTCTGCATGAAGGTGGGTTCTAAGGAGCAATGTTGTTAAAGGTTGATGTCTGTATTTCTGGCCTCTCTGCTCTGCTGGCTGTGAACTTGGCACAAGAAAAAGGAAAATGTACATTCCATCACCTGACTACTAACCTGGAGGCAGGAGACCAAGGCAGAGACTTAGGCAATTGGACACTTTGAGCTTTAGTGGGCATAAATTCTTTGAAGGTGATTAGATAAGATAATAAAGAATGGGAAGTAAACTATAATGATTTACTTGGCTCTGCTCTCTAGAAACTCAGAGCACTCCTAAACACCTCTACTGTTATGAACTCATTTGTTGGTGAGAAAGAATCCAGGAGACTATTGTTCCTGAAGGCTCCCAGATTAGAACTGAAAAACAGGAAGGAAGAAATACTCAAATTAGTTCCTTATATTGTCTATTCATCCACAAGCACGTTCAAAAGTGAGGGCTCACGTTCACGTCTGGATTTTTTTTTTTTTTTGGTTTGACGAGACAGGGTTTCTCTGTATTGTTTTGGAGGCTGTCGGTCCAGCCCGGCCTCGAACTCACAGGGATCCGCCTGCCTCTGCCTCCCGAGTGCTGCGATTAAAGGCGTGTACCACCACTGCCCGGCTAGCCTGTGTCTTTTTATGGACGCGTTAAGACCATTAATATTGAGGTATATTAATGACTATTGATTGCTCATTCTTGTTTGTTTTGGAATTGTTGTTGTTGTTGTTGTTGTAATTGTGTATGGATTTCCACTGCTTTTTTCTTTAGTCTGTTGGTAAAGTGGGATTATCTATTGACCATGTTTTTCTGGTTGTAGTTAACTTCCTTGGGTTTAAGTTTTCCTTCCAGAACTTTCTCTAGGGCTGTGATAGTGGATATGTATTGTTTAAATATGGCTTTGTCATGGAATATCTTGTTTTTTCCATCTGTAATAATGGAAAGCTTTGCTAGGTATATTAATCTGGGCTGGTCTCTTAGTGTTGGTAAAATATCTATCCATGATATTTTACCTAACTTTCAGAGTTTCCATGGAGATGTCAGGTGTAATTCTGATAGGTTTGCCTTTATATGTTACTTGGTCTTTTTACTTACCTGCTCTTATTTTTCTTTCTTTATTCTGTATGTCTGGGGTCTTGATTATTATGTGGTGAGGGGACTTTTTTGTGGTCCACTCTATTTGGTGTTCTGTAAGCTCCTTCTATTTTCATTGACATGTGTTTCTCTAGGTTGCGAAAGTTTTGTTCTATGATTTTGTTGAATTTGTTTTCTGCCCCTTTGATGTGGGTTTCTTCACCTTCTTCTATACCTATTGTTCTTATGTTTGGTCTTTTCATGGTATCCCCTATTTCCTGAATATTTTGGGTTAGGGATTTGTTGGATTTAAGATTTTCTTTGGTCAATGAATCTGTTTCTCCTAGTGTGTCTTCAACACCTGAGATTCTCTCTTCCATCTCTTACATTCTATTGGTTATGCTTGGATATGTAGTACCTGACTATTTGTCCAGCTTTTCTATTTCCAGCATTCCTTCAGACTGCTTTTTTTTTTACTCTCTCCATTTCAGCCTTCAAACCTTGCACTGTTTGAATTGTTTCTTGCAATTTTTGCTTAGTCTTTTCCTCCATTTCTTGCATTGTTTGGTTTGTTTTTTCTTCCATTTCTTTAAGGGATTTTCTTATATCCTCTTTGAGGGCCTCTGCCATCTTCATGAAGCTGTTTTTAAGGTCATTCTCTTCTCCTTTATCTGCATTGGAATGTTTGAGTCTTGCTGGTGTAGAGTCTCTGGTGGTGTCATATTTGTTTTTCTGTTGCTGAGTGTGTTTTTATATTGTCTCCTTCCTATCTCTTCTTCCAGTGGAGGCAGAAGTCTGATCCTCTCCTGGTGGGTATGGAATCATGGTTCCCTTCTGATGGGTGCAAGTAATTCCAATACTCTGGTGGCTCTCCTCTTCCTGGTCCAATGGGAGGAGAAATGAACTAAGAAGCTGAGGTGCCTTGGTTCCTGCTAGGATGTGAACCTCAGTGGCAGACCCCAGGCACCAGAAGGCAGCCTGGAAACAGCTCCATTGCCCTCTTCTGGTCTCAGTGGAGACTGCATGCTTATGATACATAAACAGCAGGCAAATCTGAAAAAATATTGTGTGAAATATGAAGTTCTGCAACAGCTCCCTAAAAAATTCTATATACCAATATGCTTTAGAGGGTTTTTTTCTCTACCTTGCCATTATCACTGGTGCTATATCTCAAGGAAAATGGAAGCAGATATATGTGGGTTTTCTTATTTCTTTTATACTCCCAAAATGAAGGTTCTCATTTCCTGAGATGCATTAGAAGACACATGTATAATTCTCAGTAATATTATATGCACGATTATGTCACGAACATGTGTGTATGTAGACTCCATTCTTTTGAAGTAGCAAACATGTGATGTCAGGCAAGGAACATGGATTTTTTGCATCATATAGTAGGTAACCATGGAGTAGGCCATGGCATCCACACCAAAGACACCAACTCCTTTGTAGCTCTGTCTGTCTGGGAAATTATAATGTAGCCAAATCCACCTGGAAGTAGCAGATATCCATCTCTGTCTGTTGGATATTGCAGTTACAGGAATGTGAACCATACTTGAATAAAGTCTAGTTTAAGAATGAAGAGTTTGAATTTTTATTTACAAAAATATAGTCATTTGACACAATAGGGTCTTAAACAGGACACTTGATACATAAACATATAGTCCTAGTAAAATATCAAATATAAAACAGGACCAAAACATAATAGAACTTCCAAGTAACACAAACAAAACCAAAATCTCAAAGCAAACTAATTTCAAACCAATAAACCAAGCAAGAAAGTTAAGCTAAGCAGTATTTGCAACATATTTAGTTGCACTGACTACACCCTTTGGCCAGCTTTGGGTGCATAATAAGAAGGCAGCCACTGATTGCAATAAAGTTTGCATTACAATTATAGCCAGGGCACTTTGGGGCTTTGAAGGTCAAGCAATCACCAAGAATGGATGTCTTGATTCTATAGTGGAGAATGTTATGGTTTGTGGTTGTCTGTGGATTGCTTCAGCCTCCTCAATTCCCTGAAAGGGTGCTGTGAGAAAAAGAAAGGAAATCAAATCCAAAAGCAGCCATTTTCTGTCAATGACTAAACAAACTCAGGGCTGATTCACACATAGAAAACCAGAGTCAAGAAAGAAAATCCACCTCTATAATGTTACATTTCCTGGAAATGTGATACGATGGAGGGTCACTCGACTGTGACATTTAGTGCCCCCACTACAGCTCATGTTGCAGCTTTTCTGATCTGGAGGAAGAACGAAAGCAGTTTGAACACAGTCCCATTGGGGTCTCGCCAATCTGTGGGTTGTCTATTTGTCTTGGTGACTGTGTCCTTTGCCTTACAGAAGCTTCTCAGTTTCAGGAGGTCCCATTTATTAATTGTCCATCTTAGAGTCTGTGCTACTGGAGTTATGTTGAGGAAGTGGTCTCCTGTACCAATTCCTTCAAGGTTGCCTCCCACTTTCTCTTCTTAGAGGCTTAGTGTGGCTGGATTTATGTTGAGGTCTTTGATCCATTTGGACATAAGTTTTGTGCATGGCAATAAACATTCTTCTACATGCCAGCATCCAGTTATGCCAGAACCATTTCTTGAAGATGCTTTACCTTTTCCATTGTATGCTTTCAGCTTCTTTGTCGAAGATCAGATGTTCATACACGTATGGGTTAATATCAGGGTGTTCAATTTGATTTCAGTGGTCTACCTGTCAATTTTTGTGCCAAATACCAAGCTGTTTTTAGGACGACAGCTCTATAATAGAGCTTGAGGTCAGGGATGGTGATGCCTCCAGATGTTGCTTTGTTAAATAAGGTTGTTTTGGCTATCCTGGGTCTTTTGTTTTTCCATGCAAAATTGATTATTAGTCTTTCAAGGTCTGTGAAGAGTTATGCTGTTATTTTAATGGAGGTTGCATTGAATCTGTAGATTGCTTTTGGCAGGATTGCCATGTTTACTACATTGATCCTACCTATCCAAGAACATGGGAGATCTTTCCATTTTCTGAGGGCTTCTTTAATTTCTTTCTTTAAAGACTCAAAGTTCTTGGGATACAGTTCTTTCACTTGTTTGGTTAGCATTACTCCAAGGTATTTTATGTTGTTTGTGGCAATTTTAAAGGGTGATGTTTCTCTGATTTCTTTTTCATTCCTTTTATCATCTGTATATAGTAGGGCTACTGATTTTCTTGAGTTGATCTTGTAGCCTGCCACTTTGCTGAAGGTGTTAATCAGCTGTAAGAGTTCCCTGGTAGAGTTCTTTGGGTCATTTATGTAAACTATCATACCATCTGCAAATAGTGATAGTTTAACCTCTTTCTTTCCAATTTGCATCCCCTTGATTTCCTTTTGTTTTCATATGGTTCTAGCTAGAACTTCAAGTACAATACTGAAGAGGTATGGAGAGAGTGGACAGCCTTGTCTTTTTCCTGATTTTAGAGGAATTGCATTGAGTTTCAGGCAATTTAATTGATGTTGGCTGTTGGTTTACTGTATATAGCTTTTATTATGTTTAGGCATGTCCCTCTTATCCCAGATCTCTCCAAGACCTTTATCATGAAGGTGTGTTGGATTTTGTCAAAGGCTTTTCAAGCATCTAGTGAGATGATCATGTGATGTTTGTTTTTCAGCTTGTTTATATGGTGGGTTACGTTGATGGATTTTTGTATGTTGAACCATCCCTGCATCCCTGGTATGAAACCTACTTGATCATGGTGAATGATTGTTTTGATGAGTCCTTGGATCCAATTTGCCAGTATTTTATCTCATATTTTTGCATCAATGTTCATGAGGGATATTGGTCTGAAGTTCTCTTTCTTAGGTGTGTCTTTGTGTGGCTTGGGTATCAAGATTATGGAAGCCTCATAGAAAGAGTTTGGCAAAGACCCTTCTGCTTCTATTGCATGGAATACTTTGAGAAGAATTGGTATAAGCTGCTCTTTGAATTTCTGGTAGAAATCTTCACTGAGGCCATCTGGACCTGGGCTTTTTTTGGTTGGGACACTTTTGATGACTGCTTCTATTTCCATAGGGGTTATAGGTCTATTTAAATTGCTTATCTGTTCTTGATTTAATTTTGGCAAGTGATAGCTATCTAGGAAATTGTCCATTTCCTTTAAATTTTCAAATTTTGTGGAGTACAGGTTTTCAAAGTATGAACTGTTGATTCTCTGAATTTCCTCAGAGTCCATTGTTATGTCCCCCTTTTCATTTCTGATTTTGTTAATTTGCATGTTCACTCTCTGCTGTTTGGTAAATTTGGACAAACGCTTGTCTATCTTGTTGATTTTCTCAGAGGACCAACTCTTCATTGCATTGAATCTTTGTATTGTTTTCCTAGTTTCTACTTTATTGATTTCAGTCCTCAATTTGATTATTTCCTGGCGTCTACTTCTCCTGGGGGAGTTTGCTTCTTTTTGTGCTAGAGCTTTCAGCTGTGATGTTAATTCTCTAGCATAACTATTCTCCAGTTTCTTCATGTGGACACTTAGTCCTATGAACTTCCCCAGTAGCACTGCTTTCAAAGTGTCCCATAGGTTTGGGTATGTTGTGTCTTCATTCTCATTGAATACTAGGAAATATTTTATTTTTTTTATTTCTTTTTTGACCCAGGAATGGTACATTGTGAATTATTCAATTTCTGCAATTTGTGCTGTTGTTGAATTCTAATTTTAATGCATGGTGGTCTGATAAGATGCATGGAGTTATTCCAATTTTTTTGTACCTGCTGAGGTTTGATATGTTGCCAAGGATGTGGTTGATTTTTGAGAAGGTTCCATGTGGTGGTGAGAAGAAGGTATATTCTGTTTTATGTCGATGGAATGTCCTATAGATGTGTGTTAATCCCAATTGTGTCATAAGTTCTATTAGACCCTTTGCTTCTTTGTTAATTTCCTGTCTTGTATTCCTGTCTAGTGGTGAGAGTGGGGTGTTGAAGTCTCCCACTATAAGTGTGTGGGGCTTTATATGTGATTTGAGTTTTAGTAATGTTTCTTTTACAAACTTGGATGCATTTTTATTTGGGGTATAGATGTTCAGAATTGAAATTGGTGGATTTCTCCTGTGATGAGTATGTAATGACCTCCGTCACCTCTCTTGATTGATTTCATTTAAAGTCTAATTTGTTAGATATTAGGGTTGCTACCCCTGCTTGTTTCTTGGGTCCATTTGATTGGAAAATCTTTTCTCAACCTTTAACTCTCAGGTAATTTCTGTCTTTGAGGGTGAGTTGTGTTTCATGTATGCAGCAAAAGGATGGGTTCTGTCTTCGAATCTATTCTGTTAGCCTATGTCTTTTTATGGGTGAGTTAAGGCCATTAATATTGAGGGATTTTAATGACCCTTGATTGCTCATTCTTCTTTGATTTGGAATGGATGTTGTTGGTGGAATTATGTGTGGAATTCCACCCGTTTTTTCTTTTGGCTATTGGTAAAATGGGATTATCTAATGCTTATGTTTTTCTGGTTGTAGTTAACTTCCTTGGGTTGGAGTTTTGTTTCAGAACCTTCTGCCGGGCCCGGATAGTGGATATATATTGCTTGAATCTAGTTTTGTCATGGAATATCTTGTTTTCTCCATCTATAGTGATTGAAAGCTTTGTTGGGAATAGTAGTCTGTACTGGCATCCATGGTCTCTTAATGTTGGTCGAATATCTATCCAGGAACTTCTGGCTTTAAGAGTTTCCATGGAGAAGTCAAAGCTCTCAATCACCATAGATTAAGAAATCAGGACATTTGATGAAAAAACTAGATTCAAGCAATACGTATCCACTAACCCAGCCCTACAGAAAGTTTTGGAAGGAAAAATCCAACCCAAGGAAGTTAACTACAACCAGAAAAACATAGGCATTAGAGAATCCCTCTCTACCAACAGCCAAAAGAACAAAGGGGTGAAATTCCACACATAATTCCACCAACAACATCCATTCCAAATCAAAGAAGAATGAGCAATCAAGGGTCATTAATATCCTTCAACATTAATGGCCTTAACTCACCCATAAAAAGACACAGGCTAGCAGAATGGATTCGAAGACAGAACCCATCCTTTTGCTGCATACAATAAACACACCCCACCCTCAAAGACAGACATTACCTGAGAGTTAAAGGTTGAGAAAAAATTTTCCAATCAAATGGACACAAGAAACAAGCAGGGGTAGCAATTCTAATATCTAACAAATTAGACTTTAAAATAAAATCAATCAAAAGAGATGAAGGATGTCATTAGATACTAATAACAGGCGACTCCACCAAGATATAGTGTCTATCCTGAATATCTATGCCCCAAATACAAAGGCATCCACATTCGTAAAAGAAACATTACTAAACCTTAAATCACATATAAAGCCCCACACACTTATAATGGGAGATTTCAACACATCACTCTCAACACTAGACAGGAATACCAGACAGAAACTCCACAAAGAAGCAAAGGGTCTAATAGAAGTAATGACCCAACTGGGATTAACAGATATCTATAGAACATTTCATCCACATAAAAAGAATATACCTTCTTCTTACCACCACATACTTGGCAACATATCAAGCCTCAGCAGCTTCAAAAAATTGGAATAACTCCATGCAACTTATCAGACCACCATGTGTTAAAATTAGAATTCAACAACAGCACAAATTGCAGAAACCCTAAAAACTCATGGATATTGAATAATGCACAACTACACCATTCCTGGGTCAAAGAAGAAGTAAAGAAAGAAATTAAAGACTTCCTAGATTTCAATGAGAATGAAGACACAACATACCCAAACCTATGGGACACTTTGAAAGCACTGCTACGGGGGAAGTTCATAGCACTAAGTGCCCACATGAAGAAACTGGAGAACAGTTTATTAGAGAATTAACAGCATAGCTGAAAGCTCTAGAACAGAAAGAAGCAAACTCCCCCAGGAAGAGTAGATGACAGGAAATAATCGAACTGAAGGCTGAAATCAATGAAGTAGAAACTAGGAAAACAATACAAAGATTCAATGCAATGAAGAGTTGGTCCTCTGAGAGAATCAACAAGATAGACAAGCCTTTGTCCAAATTTACCAAACAGCAGAGAGTGAACATGCAAATTAACAAAATCAGAAATGAAAAGGGGGACATAACAATGGACTCTGAGGAAATTCAGAGAATCAACAGTTCATACTTTGAAAACCTGTACTCCACAAAATTTGAAAATTTAAAGGAAATGGACAATTTCCTAGATAGCTATCACTTGCCAAAATTAAATTAAGAACAGATAAGCAATTTAAATAGACCTATAACCCCTATGGAAATAGAAGCAGTCATCAAAAGTGTCCCAACCAAAAAAAGCCCAGGTCCAGATGGCCTCAGTGAAGATTTCTACCAGAAATTCAAAGAGCAGCTTATACCAATTCTTCTCAAAGTATTCCATGCAATAGAAGCAGAAGGGTCTTTGCCAAACTCTTTCTATGAGGCTTCCATAATCTTGATACCCAAGCCACACAAAGACACACCTAAGAAAGAGAACTTCAGACCAATATCCCTCATGAACATTGATGCAAAAATACGAGATAAAATACTGGCAAATTGGATCCAAGGACTCATCAAAACAATCATTCACCATGATCAAGTAGGTTTCATACCAGGGATGCAGGGATGGTTCAACATACAAAAATCCATCAACGTAACCCACCATATAAACAAGCTGAAAAACAAACATCACATGATCATCTCACTAGATGCTTGAAAAGCCTTTGACAAAATCCAACACACCTTCATGATAAAGGTGTTGGAGAGATCTGGGATAAGAGGGACATGCCTAAACATAATAAAAGCTATATACAGTAAACCAACAGCCAACATCAATTAAATTGCCTGAAACTCAATGCAATTCCTCTAAAATCAGGAAAAAGACAAGGCTGTCCACTCTCTCCATACCTTTTCAACATTGTACTTGAAGTTCTAGCCAGAGCCATATGACAACAAAAGGGGAACAAGAGGATACAAATTGGGAAGGAAGTAGTCAAACTTTCACTATTGCAGATGATATGATAGTTTACATAAATGACCCAAAGAACTCTACCAGGGAACTCTTACAGCTGATTAACACCTTCAGCAAAGTGGCAGGCTACAAGATCAACTCAAGAAAATCAGTAGCCCTACTATATACAGATGATAAAAGGGCTGAAAAAGAAATCAGAGAAACATCACCCTTTACAATTGCCACAAACAACATAAAATACCTTGGGGTAACAGTAACCAAACAAGTGAAAGAACTGTATAGCAAGAACTTTGAATCTTTAAAGAAAGAAATTAAAGAAGCCCTCAGAAAATGGAAAGCTCTTCCATGTTCTTGGATAGGTAGGATCAATGTAGTAAACATGAGAATCCCGCCAAAAGCAATCTACAGATTCAATGCAATTCCCCACTAAAATCCCATTACAATTCTTCACAGACCTTGAAAGAACAATAATCAATTTTATATGGAAAAACAAAAGACCTAGGTTAGCCAAAACAACCCTGTTCAACACGGCAACATCCGGAGGTATCACCATTCCTGATTTCAAGCTCTATTATAGAGCTATAGTCCTGAAAACAGCTTGATTTTGGCACAAAAATAGACAGGTAGACCAATGGAATTGAATCAAAAACCCTGATATAACCCCCCTAGGAATGAACATCTAATCTTTGACAAAGAAGCTAAAAATATACAATGGGATAAAGAAAGCATCTTCAACAAATGGTGCTGGCATAACTGGAGGCTGGCATGTAGAAGAATGCGGATCAATGCATGTTTATCGCCATGCACAAAACTTAAGTCCAAATGGATCAAAGACCTCAACATAAATCCAGTCACACTGAACCTCATAGAAGAGTAAGTGGGTGGTACCCTTGAACAAATTGGTACAGGAGACAGCTTCCTGAACATAACACCACTAGCGGAGACAGTGAGATCCACAATTAATAAATGGGACCTCCTGAAATTGAGAAGCTTTTGTAAGGCAAAGGACACAGTCAGCAAGACAAAAAGGCAGCCCACGGAATGGGAAAAAATATTCACTAATCCCACATCTGACAGAGGGTTGATCTCCAAAATTTACAAAGAACTCAAGAAGCAAGTCTCCAAAACACCAAAGGATCCAATTAAAAAGTGGGCTGCAGAACTAAATAGAGAATTTTCAATAGAAGAGTCTAAAATGGCTGAGAGGCACTTGAGAAAGTGCTCTACATCCTTAGCCATCTGGGAAATGCAAATCAAAACAACTCTGAGATACCATCTCACTCATGTCACAATGGCTAAAATCAAAAACACCAAGGACAATTTATGCTGGAGAGGATGTGGTAAAAGGGGAACATTCCTCCATTGCTGATGGGAGTGCCAACTGGTTCAGCCACGTTGGAAATCAGCATGAAGATTCCTCAGAAAAATGGGAATAAACCTACCACAAGACCCAGCACCTCCACTCTTCGGCATATATCCAAAAGATGCCCATTCATACAATAAGGATGTCTGTTCCACTATGTTCATTGCAGCATTATTTGTAATAGCCAGAACTTGGAAGCAACCTAGTTGCCCCTCAACTGAAGAGTGGATAGAGAAAATGTGGTATATTTACACAATGGAGTACTATTCAGCAAATAAAAACAATGGAATCCTGAGATTTGCAGGCAAATGGATGGCACTAGAAGAATCTATCCTGAGTGTGGTAACCCAGTCACAAAAAGAGAAACATGGCATATACTCTCTCATATATGGATTTTAGACATAGATCTGGGGAGTGCCAACCTACATCCCATGGCCAGAGAGTCTGAGAAACAGAACCTTCATTCAGTGGCTGATGGAAGCAGAGGCAGACTCCCACAGCTAAACCCTGAGCTGAACTCAAGGAATCCAGTGACAGAGAGGCAGGTGTGATGAGCAAAGGGGTTAAGACTCGGCTGCTTTAATCCCCAGAAACAGCCGACCTGACAAGGTTTAGTTCTTGAATCCCAGACTTTGGCTGGGAATCCAGCATGGGACTGATCAAGACCCTCTGAATGTGGGTGTCTGTGAGGAGGCCTATGTAGTTTATTGAGCCTTGGGTAGTAGATCAGTATTTATCCCAATATACCCATGGACTTTGGGCACCCATCCAACAATGTGAGATGCTCTCTCAGCCTGAACTCTTGGGGGTGGGTCTAGGCCCTGCCCTGGAAGAAATGACAGACTATGGACACCCCCAAGGAAGGCCTCACCCTCCCTGGGGAAATGAGGGTATATTGGGGTGGGGGTTGGGGGAGGGCTCCTGAGGAGGGGAGTGAAATGGAGAGCGACCTGGAACTGACTTGTGGAGCAACCTTGTTTCTAATCTAAATTTAATTAAATAAAAAAAAGAGTTTCCATTTAGATGTCAGGTGCAATTCTGATAGTTTTACCTTTGTATATTACTTGGCCTTTACTTAGCTGCTCTTAATATCCTTTCTTTATTCTGTATTTTGGCATCTTGATTATTTGTGGCAAGGGGACTTTTTTTGTGGTCCACTCTATTTGGTGTTCTATAAGCTTCTTGTACCTTCATTGGCATGCCTTTCTTTTGGTTGGGAAAGTTTTGTTCTATTATTTTGTTGAATATGTTTTCTGCCCCTTTGAGATTTTTTTTCACCTTTTTCTATACCTATTATACTTAGGTTTGGTCTTTTCATGGTGTCCCATATTTGCTGGATATTTTGTGTTAAGGATTTGTTGGACTTAAGGTTTTCTTTTTTTCGATGAATGAATTTCCTTAGCGTATCTCCAACACCTGAGATTCTGTCTTCCCTCTCTTGTATTCTGTTGGTTATGCTTTTATCTGTAATACCTGACTGTTTGCCCAGCTTTTCTATTACCAGAACTCCTTCAGACTGTCTTTGTTTATTGTGTCTATTTCAGCTTTCAACCCTTGTACTTTTGAATTTTTTCTTGTAAGTTTCTTTTTTGTTTTGTTTTGTTTTTACGAGACAGGGTTTCTCTGTATTGTTTTGGAGGCTATCGGTCCAGCCCGGCCTCGAACTCACAGAGATCCACCTTCCTCTGCCTCCGGAGTACTGGGATTAAAGGCATGCGCCACCACCGCCCGGCTGTTTCTTGTAATTTTTACTTTGTCTTTTCCTCTCTTTCTTGCATTTGTTGCAGTTTTTGGTTTGTCTTTTCTTCCATTTCTTTCATTTTTTGCATTTTTGGATTGGTTTTTTTCCCTTCATTTCTTGTAATTCTTGCATATTTGGATTCTTTTTTTCTTCATTTCTTGTATTTTTGGTTTGTTTTTTCTCTCATGTCTTTAAGGGATTTTCTCATATCTTCATTGAGGCCCTCTATTATTTTCATGAAATTGTTTTTAAGGTCTTTCTCATCTGCTTCTTCTGCAATGTTCTGGTATTGTGTAGATTCTCTAGTTTCTGGCAGTGTCTGGCAGTGTCAGATTGGTTTTTCTGTTGGTCAGTATGTTTTTCTATTGTCTCCTTCTCATCATTTGTGTTCTTTACTTGATATTGCCTGGGAAGGTTGTCCATATGCAGATTCCACAAAAGGCAGAGATTCAAGGTAGAGGAGATCAACCTGAATCCTACTCCCAACTCCCATTTCGGCTCATACCTCATCTGGGAGACAGCTAAGTAATCATGCAGCTTTCCTGCCAAGTTCTTTATCTGGATAACCAGCTCCCTTTCCTTGTGCTGGGACTGCAGATTTTCCTCCAGTCTCTGATGCTCCTGTTCATTAGAAGATTGTGTTCTTAGGAGAGGTTTGAGCACAGGCATGAGTACACTCTCACACAGTACAAGCACACAGGGAGAATCCCAAGAGCTTTATGGTCTTCCAGTCTAACCAAAACACCAAGATTCTGGGAAGAAAGAATGTCTGTTTCAGAGTAGAGACTGAAATGCATGGTGTACTACTCCCCTCACATAGCTCCAACCCCCACAAACACCAAGAAGGAGACAGAGAGACAGACAGAGACAGAGAGAGACACTGAGACATAGAGACACACAGAGAGAAACAGAACAGAAAAGGAGATGAAGAGAAAACATACTAGATGATCATGTAAGTTTGGGCTAAGCACAGCAGCTCTGTCAGAAGAATCCAATGGTGCTGTTGTCATTTTTTCAGGACTAAAACTGCATAGGGGAATATACTCTGATTGGTAAGACTATGTTGAGCTGGGTGGAGAACTTTTTGTCTAGAAGCCTCAGGTCTCCCCCCAAAAATCTTCTGTCATGTCACAAGCCAATTACACATGCCTAGACAACTCATCAGCTCCATGATGTAAGCTCTGTGATGGGAGAATTTGCCATGGAAACACACAGTAAACACTTCTGCCTAATTCCCACTGAGGTTTCTGTCAGTGTGAAGCAAGAGTTGAGCCTGGTGAAGAAACCTCATTGGGTTGCAGAGAATAGGAGGAAAAAAGGCCACATGTCATCAAACACAGTGACAAAGAGAATTTATAGTAGGCTCTCCTCCTTGCCCACACTGGGATCTCACATGAACCCTGCAAAGAAAGTGAGCCACAGGCCATGGAATCCTCTCCCTCATGTCAGTACATGACACTCTTCCCATTACAATGACAAGTAAGTATGTGATGTGCCATTGACCCATCTCCATGCTTTAGCTGCAGCTTCAAGAAAAGCAGTGAGTTTTGTTTGCCAATTGATTCTTACAAGAGACTCACTTCCCAGGAATATTGATGCATGGACAGTTGGATATCATGAGAGTGAAGGGTACGGGCATGTGTGGGAGGGATAGTAAAGTGACTAAGTAAGTGAAAGCACATTTGGGTGATGGGTAGACAGGCTAATGTTACATGAGGAATGGCACTGGACCTAAACCAACCCAACAGCTTGCCCCTACCTGCTGCTCCTGGGTCTGGAGGTCTCTGATGACTTGTTCTTCCTCACAGACCCTTTTCAGTTCTCTCAAGTAGTGCTGCAGCAGAATCCATTCTGCTAGCACCTTCTTGGTCTCTTGCCTCAGCTTGGCCTCCACATGAATCTTCTCTATCTGGAGCCAGTGCTGCAGATTGTCCGAAACACTCTCAGTATAGTGAGCCCTTCCAGGCTCCTCCTGTCACCTCTGCCTCTATAACCCATCCATCTCACTGGTTCTCAGGTTCCCAACAGAAACAGAGACAAGAGGCCAATCCAGCCATGCCACCTGCACTCTGGGGGCCAAAAGTAGAGAGCAGAGAATTCCAAAAGGAATCAAACCATTTCTGAATACGCCAACAACAAAAGAAATCCAAGTATCTCTACCAATAAGAGTGTGTCCTTCAATGCCCTTAACTGACCATGGTAGTGAGGCAACATCAGGAGGAAGGGGAGAAATCCATTCGTAAGGAGGATAGGAGACCCAAGGGGTGTAAAGGACCCATGGGGGCAATAAGCTTCTTCCTGATACCACTCTCATGCTGCAAATTGTTCTTCTACCTAGAGAAGTGTTCCCCAAACTATGGGTCATGACTCTTTTGGTGATGGAATTACTCTTTCAATAGGTGACATCTCAGATATCTTGCATAACAAATGCTATCGTCATGATTCCTAATGGTAGCAAAATTACAATTATGCAGTAGCAAGAAAAATAATTTTATGGTTGGAGCTCACCAATGTATGACAAGTTGTGTTAACATGGTCATGACACTGGGAAGGTTGAAAACCATTGAACTAGATTCTATTATTGAGAGTCTGTTCCTGGAAGGAGCTAACAGTCTCTCTCACAATTAGCAAAACTGAGTGTCAAAGGCACAAGACCAAGAAATTCTTCCTCAGGATGCTTGCTAAGAGGCATAATGGCTAGAAACAGAAGTGTGGACATTGTAGTTCAGAAAAAGAAAGGCAGAGATGGACATTTCACAATGCTGTGGTTTCCTGCAAGGCATGCACTTACCAGTAGAAGAATGACTTCTTGTCGAGCTCCTTTAATTTATCCAAGGCTTTGGTGTTCTCATTCCCCAACCTATGCAGGTCTGCCATGACCTGCCTTTACTCTGTCTTCAAGCTTTCTGATAAAGGTTTTGGAAAGTGTTAGGCCATGAACCTAGAAACAAAAAACTCCATTAATAAAGTTTTCATGGATCACATGAATTCAGACTGTGATCAAGACTACTGGAATGCCACACCCAGGTTCCTATGCTCATGTAATTTTGATTATTAAATTGGCTCTACTCACCCTAGGCCAGCAAAGGCAGAATGTTCAGGTGAAGAAAGGTGACGACTGCTTAAATAGTTGGATAAGGAGTTCACCTACAGGGTGTGCCCATCCAAAACTGAAATGATGTTTCTCCTGTCTTCAAAATATAAATTCTCAATCCTGGTGCCTGTCACAGTGAAGGCTAAAATCACAGCACAAGGAATTTTGTGGATGGGACTCAATATTTGGTGAACAGAACTCATGATAGATTCATAAACTCCCAAGGGGATACCTATATGGCACTAAGTTGAGCACATTGGCATAACTGTAGTGCTCAAAGTGGGATCCCAATGCTCATCACAAGAATCACCTAGAGCTGTGAGACAGGAAACTCCTCATGCCTAGACTGCTGGGTCTAGGAGGGAACACATGCTCAAATGCACAAACACATAGACAAATACACAACACATTTGTATGTTTCTGTGTGTGTGTGAAAGAGAGATACACATACAGAAAGAGAGACAATGATATCCAGAGCAAGAGGATGTTACCAATGGATATTAAATAATGCATGCAGGTATATCATCTCAGAGAGGACCAAAATGTGCAGGGATCAGTTCCAGGTCTTGTATCTGTACATTGAAATGTGTTACCAGACCTCTCTAGTTGCTACTTGAAGAACCCAGTACACCGTGTCTTTCCAGGCAAATAAAGAATCACCACAAACTCACAGCAGGTAACATCTCACAGAAGCTGACACTTGACAGGATCTGTCCAAATGTATCCTAGGAAGTCACACTTCTGTCAAAATCCCTGGATCTTGTGGCTCAGGATACAGGCTCTGGGTTTTATTTGGAAGAAACAGAATAATAGTTTCTTCCCATCTCACTACTGCCAGGTTTCAGGTTCTGTTTCTGGGAAACATTTAGAGATACTGTGTTGGGCAAAGGGATACCCTGAATGTATAGACAAACAGAAGCTCAGATCTTATATGCAATAAACTAAGGGTTCAATTGTGGAACCAAGATGGTCACCATGACATTGGAAACAATGAATACTTGTTGTCAGAGGCTCCTTCAGCGATGGAGATGAGGCAATCTCTCAGCTCCTTTGTTTCTCTGGTCATTTGTTCTAGCTGGCTGTTCAGACTATCCATCTGCTGTTTCATCTCTTTTTTGATGAGGAGGGCTGGGGTTGGTGATGGCTCTCCAGCAGCCACTGTGCGGTGATGAACATAAGTAAACGTGCGTTGTGACAAACCATAGAGGATATACAGATCACTCTGAGCTCTAAAAATGCTTCAGAATGCTTCTTGCCTGTGACTCAGTGACACACCAATGGATTTTGACCCAGGCTTGAGATGCCCCTGCATCTCCCATCTCTGAAGGTAGGTGCATGTCTCAGCCAGCTGCTTTCTCCTGCCCCCTCAGCACATACTTCACGTAAGGAAAGAAAGAACTTCCTCAGGCTTATTCACAGCTTCAGAGTCTCCATTCAACTTACCTGTAGAATTCACAAGTCTGTGGGATTAGAAGCTAGAAAGCAATTACCATAGTCCATAGGCACTCAGGTCTTTTTTGAAAAAACAAAACATCCTGACATGTCACTCCAAGCACTTGGATATATGTGGGTAGAGAAGCCATACAGGTGCAGAACATGATCACCAGACTCACAAAGTCAAGTCACTGACAATTCGGGACACACAAAGAAGGTGCACAGTGCTTAAAGCTATCCACTGGTATTGAAGTACAGTGATGACCTACCTGGAGCTGGGCACACTCCACTAGTCTCTCCCTCCTGCCAGTCTCATTTTGATACTGGTCCTCCATCAACAATCACTGTACTGTAAGATTTAAAACCAAGATCTCCCAGGAGAGCAGCTTTTGCCTTGCCAGTTCCTGGCTTCTGGGAGAGACAAATTACTAGCCTGGAATCCTTGACTTCCAGAAGCTCTGTCAGGCAGCAAAGTCCAATTTATCCCCAGAAACCCCAATTCCTGTGCCTCGTTACCCAAAGTCCAAGGTAAAGACAACCTTCTCCAGGGAACTCCCCATCTTCTGCCCAGGACTTACTGTTCTTGCTTTTGAAGCATTTCTTCTTTGATAGTTTAACCTGAGGCTGAAGGTCAGCCTTCTTCTGCCTCTCTCTGGTCTGTCTCCCCTCTCCATATTCTCTCCTAAGGAGATTCCCTAGTCTTGTCAATGTGTTCATTGCTGAACCTTGAGGGCACTGAAGGACTCTCCAAAGGCATTTGGTGTTGCTACAAAACAGGTGACCTCACACGATTCCATGGTCTCCAGGACACAATGGAATTTCATGGAAGGCGCTGCTGATGTCATGTGGATTGAAAATGAACATGGCCTCCCTGCTAAACAGCGTTTCTCATAACTCAGCTGAAGTAGGTTTCCCTATCCAGGAATCTCTCCTGGGACATAAAGCAAAACCCGCAGCACCTCCTTCTTCTAAAACCAGAGATCTCTGATTGGTTGGACATCCTTTAGTACCTTCTACATGAGGAATTAGCTCTGCAGATTACAGGCTCTCTACAGTGTGCGTTTGCTTCCTATGAAAACAGTTTTCTCATTATAAGAGGATTTAGGGGTTGAGGAGTTGAATCCAGGCAGGTTTGTGTCCTGTAGAAATAATAACAGCCCAAACTACAGTGTTGTGTAGGCTCCCTTAGAGGCTCTACTTTCAGTTTCCCAGGTTGCTCATATCCACCTTGTATCTAATCCAGGCCATGCATATCTGTTTTGAGCCCAAAGCTTGCTACACTGTTATTTTTATGCAAATTAATATGTCTAGACAATTGGAGAAATCTTGCCATCAAACTGTATTTCTCAGTTCAACTTCTAGTGGATTTTAAAAATAAGGAAAAGCAATCCAGGCCCATGTGCACTCTACCCTAGTCCCTTGGGAATGCAGGGAATGATCTCAGGTGTGGTTAGGAGTGTTTCTTAAAGCCCTAGCTAAGCAATTTTGGGAGGAGGCTTCAGACTAGCCAGGATGGTAGGAGCCTGCACAAAAGCCACTTTGCCTCTGAAGGAGAGCATGTCTACGCAAGACTAGGAAGGGAGAGAGATGTTTAATGCTGTTCTTTTACCACAGCAGATCTCAGAATGTATTGAGAAATGGTTTCTTCCACATGACTGCTTTATTCTTGTCAAGTTCTCCTGGAGTGACATTATCACAAATCTGCTATAACATTATGAAGGTTGAGAACCAATACCCTACAAGGTCTCATTGACATGCAAATTCCTATGCTTGGGCTAGACCCTCTTAGTAGGCCTACTAATATAATAAGCCTGCTTCTGCACACTGTTCAAATTAACACTAAGTCTCCAGTGATCCCATACCCAATAAAGTCCCTCCAGGAAGTATTCAAAATGTTTATGACTGATTGTATTCAAGATAGAAGAACTTCCCTGACTTACTCCTAATGCTTTCATGTTCTGAGGCTAATAAATGTCTGCAAGGCCTTGGCTTATTAGGTGGTAAGAGAGGGTTCTGCCTGTTGCAGGAAATCCAGGTTTGTCTCTCAAACAGAGAAGAGTTTAATATCTCCAGCTGGCATCTCTGGGAGACCAGACATGAGAATGCACAGGGCCAGTCATCTCATATTTCCACAGATTGTTCTCTCAACCATCCCACTTCTTCATTTTTATTTATTTTTTTCAGACAGGGTCTTATGTAACCCAGATGATTCTGTCACTAATTTCCTGGTACTGAGATCAGAGACATATCACCACATCCCATGCATGGGATTTCATCATTACTGTGTGGTTCATTTAATGATGACCATTTCCTCATGCTGACACTTTAGGGATTCTGTAATTGTTACCTGATGGAAAACATTAAGGGTACATGAAGACACACTTGTTAACAGCTAACAGAAATCCAATAGAATTCAGTAAGTGCTAAATGGTAGTAGAATGTGCCACAGTCAGCAGGGAAGGAAATGGAAAAGATAGTCTCTCCCCTCTACTATCCCAACAATGCCATTGCTCCCTCCACGTAGGTCCTTGTCCATTAAGAAAACATCAAGACTTGTGTGTGTGTGTGTGTGTGTGTGTGTGTGTGTGTATTTTGTCATGCACAGTTCCAGAAACCCTTCTTCCTCTGTGTGCAAGAAACCTTCCAGAACACCCTTTGAAGGCATTTGTGGTACCCCGGTAGCAGCATTTTGACAGTGTCTCCGTTCATCCAACCCATGTTCTGAATCTTGAGAGAAACTCTCTTTTCCTTCATTCAACTTTTGGCCATGAATGTCTATGTCACTTCACAGTATAGTGTTGAGAGTTATCTGGTAGGGAAATTGGTGTTCAAAATTTTTATTGCATTATATATTTGTGTACTTATACATGATGTGAGTATTGTGTGCTGTAGCATGTTTGTAGGACAGTGGAAAATTTGCAGCAATTGATTCTCTCCTCACACCATATCCATCCTAGAGATCAATCCCAGGAGTGCTACTGCTGTGTATTCCTTTGCTCTGCTTCGTGGGATAGACTGTTGGACATCTCAGAGGAAAGTGGATGACAGGAGAAATCATTGTGCAGGCAACCTGGATCAATTGTACCTCCTCAGACCATCTATTCTTCATTATAGAAGGCTCTAAGCTCCAGTGAGGCACCATGAGCCATAGAGACTGACTTGAATATCATCACAAGGCATGGGCTCTTTGAGGCAATGACAGTAAACATTGGGAAGGTAGTCATCTGTGGAAGTCCTTTTAGAACAGTCTGGGCCTGATGCTCATCTCAACACTGTAGCAAATTCCAGATGTTCAGGTTTCCTTAATCTGGGTTTCAGGTGATGATATGATGTTGGCCTTCCATGTTTCCATGGTTTCTGAAAGACAAAGTAAAACTAAAATGTCACAAATCCCTCAAATGAAGCACATAGAAATATACATCTCAGAAAGCATCAGATGGAGAGATCCTAGAACAAGTGAGGAATATGAAACCAGATATATTAGCATCCAAAGTCTGAGACTTGGCACCTCCACTCACATTCATCTCAGAGGACAGCTTGTGGTAGCTGTGATTCACTTCTTCAATAAAGTAAATGGAAAAACTTCAGTTCTGTATGCTTGTGTGCATTACTACTACCTGCTTAGTCATCTTGCCAGTACATCACCACAACCACAGAATTTAAATGTTATATATTTATATTTATAGTCTCTGTGTATATCCTCTCTTCGTTTGATATTTTCATCCCCCAAATGATTGACTGTCACACTCCAGTAAGAGCAAGAAATCAGGTGTGGAAATTCTTAATAGCATCTATGAAAATTCCAGTTTTCTGAATGCCTCTTGGAAGGATGTAGAAGGGTTAATTTTGCATTCTTTCCTCCCCCAATACTAAGATTGAACTTAGGACATGGCAAGTTCTCTCAGTTGCATTCCTAGCCTGTAACTCCTTTCCATTCATCTGCTATAACTACTATGAGGCAAGTGGCAACAATAGATTTAACTATCAATTTGGACACCATAAGACTGGTCCTTGAGAAGAGGTGACAGAATGCTTTCAAGACTGAAAGAGAAGAAGAAGGGCCTTGGTCCACATTGCATACTCTGAACAGTTAAGTGTGAGAAATGTTGATATTTAATTTTCATCACTCTGCATAAATGCAAGGGGAAGAAGTTTGCTAACTACCTATCTAGTAGCATTTACCAAAACAGCTAGAAGCTATGTTGAAGATCCACATGGAAGTAAGACATGGCTAGCATAAGGCTCATTCCAGATAGTGGATAGATGAACTAGGTGACTGACCCATGACACATGACAGCAATTGGTAGCATAGGATGAATGAAGTCTCAGATAGTTTCCAGTGTGTCCACAGGCATGCCTCACTGTGCCAGAGTAATATCAGAAGGAGGTGACCAATGTCAGAGTCTAACTGAACTTCTCCCCATTCTCACACTGCAGAGTTCATAAAGGACATGGTCTAGCAGCACCAGCCTGGGCACCCAGAGGATTATTTCTTCCACACAATAATTCTCTGACTCACTGCCAGTGTCAGAAGTCAGATACATTCCACCTTAGATCCACAAGAATAAAGCACACATCTGAAAGGAACTCTTCCTCAATACACTGGGAGATCTGCTGTGGTAAAAGAGCATTAACTATCCCTGTCCCTAGTAGCCTTGCATAGACGTGCTCTTCACAAGAAGCTTGTCACATTCCCTACAGGCTCCATTCAGTCTGGCTAGTCTGAGGCTTTCCCTTAACACTGCTTAGCTGGTGCATGTAGAGGTATTCTTTATATCATCTCTATTTCCAGGAGGTTCTTTCAGCTCTGTATTTTATCTTAAGGACATCATCTGCATTGTCATGCTAGATTAGTTGTGACAGAACTGCTACAACCCTGACAGTAAGAGATACTGAGAAATGATGCTGAACCCAACACAGCACCTCATGGATGCCTGGCAGCCTGAGACAATCAGCATGTCTACCTCATATATCCCTCCCTAAGGTCTCCAGACACTTCTCTCCTTTGTTGTGGAGGATACAGTCCAACTAATAGAACACACATGGATGGAAGGACAAAAGTGCAGGGCTTGGAAAGATGGTTTATCTTAATGGGATTTGTTGGTCCCTAGAGGACACAGAGAGCAGATAAAGGATCCTCCATAAGTCAGTTTCGTGTAATCCATTGCTCTCTTCTGGCCTGTGATGAAACTGCATGCATGTGCTCCATAGATAGACAGCAGGAAGAATATCCATGCAAAAAAATGAATGAATCACAAAAATAAAAAAAGTATGAGTGAAATGAATAGTTGAGTCCAATAGCACCTTAAGAAACTGTTCCAATACATCTTAGAAGTTTATTATCTTCAGAGATACACCTCTATCAGTTGAACTCTGTGGTTATAGGAGTATGAATACACTTCTTACTAAAATGCTGATTTAGGGGTGAATATTTGGAAATTGTTTATATATATGTATATATGTATATACAGTCATATGACAAATAGGGGCTTAAAGGCTTAAAGAGTAAATTCAGATCATACCACTTACAGCCTTAGAAAAATATCAAATGAAAGACAAGAACAAAAGACAGAAGCAAAAAATAACAAAATTCGAAACCCAAACAAAGAAAACCATAATCACAACTTAAACAACCAGCCCCCCCAAAAGAAACTAAAAAGGTATGCTAAGAAGCATTTTAATGATGTAGATTTAGTGGCACTGTCCAACACCCTGTCGCTGTCCTTGGACATGGGGAAGGAAGGCAGCCAGGGATTATAATACCCTTTTCTTTTTTTTATTATTTTTTTTATTTTTCAGTTTAAATTTAGATTAAAGACAAGGTTGCTTCACAAGTCAGTTCCAGGTCCCTCTCCATTTCCCTCCCCTCCATCCATGCCCTCCCCCCCAAGCCCCCCATTATCCCCTCATTTCCACAGGGAGGGTGAGGCCCTCCTTGGGGATGTCCATAGTCTGTCATTTCATACAGGGCAGGGCCTACACCCTCCCCCAAGAGTTCAGGGTGAGAGTGCACCTCACATTGTTGGATGGGAGTCCAAAGTCCGTGTGTATACTCGGGATGAGTACTGATCTACTGCCCAAGGCTCAATAGATTACCTAGGCCTCCTCACTGACACCCACATTCAGGGGGTCTTGATCAGTCCCATGCTGGATTCCCAGGCATCAGCCTGGGATTCAAGAATTAACCTTTGTCAGGTCAGCTGTTTCTGGGGCTTAAACCAGCCCAGTCTTAATCATTTTGGTCATCAGTCTTCCCTCTCTGTTACTGGCTTTCTTGAGTTCAGCTCAGTGCTTAACCGTGGGAGTCTGCCTCTTTTTCCATCAGCCACTGAATGAAGTTTCTGTTTCCCAGACTCTCTGGCCATGGGATTGTAGGCTGGCACTCCCCAGATCTCTGTCTAAAATCCAAAAATGAGAGAGTACATGCCATGTTTCTCTTTTTGTGACTGCGTTATCTCACTCAGGATGGTTTCTTCTAGTGTCATCCATTTGCCTGTAAATCTCAGGATTCCATTGTTTTTTTCTGCTGAATAGTACTCCATTGTATAAATGTACCACATTTTTTCTATCCACTCTTCTGTTGAGGGACATCTAGGTTGCTTCCAAGTTCTGGCTATTACAAATAATGCTGCTATGAACATAGTGGAATAGACATCCTTGTTGTATGAATGGGCATCTTTTGGATGTATGCCTAAGAGTGGAGTTGCTGGGTCTTGTGGTAGGTTTATTCCCATTTTTCTGAGGAATCTCCATAGTGATTTCTAAAGTGGCTGAATCAGTTGGCACTCCCACCGGCAATGGAGGATTGTTCCCCTTTCACCACATCCTCTCCATCATAAATTGTCCTTGGTGTTTTTGATTTTAGCCATTCTGACAGGAGTGAGATGGTATCTCAGAGTTGTTTTGATTTGCATTTCCCGGATGGCTAAGGATGTTGAGCACTTTCTCAAGTGCCTCTCAGCCATTTTAGACTCTTCTATTGAAAATTCTCTATTTAGTTCTGCAGCCCACTTTTTAATTGGATCCTTTGGTGTTTTGGAGACTTGCTTCTTGAGTCCTTTGTAAATTTTGGAGATCAACCCTCTGTCAGATGTGGGGTTAGTGAATATTTTTCCCATTCTGTGGGCTGGCTTTTTGTCTTGCTGACTGTGTCCTTTGCCTTACAGAAGCTTCTCAGTTTCAGGAGGTCCCATTTATTAATTGTTGATCTCACTGTCTGTGCTAGTGGTGTTATGTTCAGGAAGCCTTCTCCTGTACCAATTCATTCAAGGGTACCACCCACTTTCTCTTCTAAGAGTTACAGTGTGGCTGGATTTATGTTGAGGTCTTTGATCCATTTGGACTTAAGTTTTGTGCATGGTGATAAACATGGATCGATCCACATTCTTCTACATGCCAGCCTCCAGTTATGCCAGCACCATTTGTTGAAGATGCTTTCTTTATTCCATTGTATATTTTTAGCTCCTTTGTCAAAGATCAGATGTTCATACGTGATTGGGTTAATATCCGGGTTTTCAATTCGATTCCATTGGTCTACCTGTCCATTTTTGTGCTAATACCAAGCTGTTTTCAGGACTATAGCTGTATAATAGAGCTATATCATCAGGAATGGTGATACCTCCGGATGTTGCCGTGTTGAACAGGGTTGTTTTGGCCATCCTGGATCTTTTGTTTTTCCATACAAAATTGATTATTGTTCTTTCAAGGTCTGTGAAGAATTGTGCTGGGATTTTAATGGGGATTGCATTGAATCTTTAGATTGCTTTTGGCAGGATTGCCATTTTCACTACATTGATCCTACCTATCCAAGAGCATGGGAGATCTTTCCATTTTCTGAGGGCTTCTTTAATTTCTTTCTTTAAAGATTCAAAGTTCTTGTGATTCAGGTCTTTCACTTGTTTGGTTAGCGTCATCCCAAAATATTTTATGTTGTTTGTGGCAATTGTAAAGGGTGATGTTTCTCTGATTTCTTTTTCAGCCCTTTTATCATCTGTGTATAGTAGGGCTACTGATTTTCTTGAGTTGATCTTGTAGCCTGCCACTTTGCTGAAGGTGTTAATCAGCTGTAAGAGTTCCCTGGTAGAGTTCTTTGGGTCATTTATGTAAACGGTCATATCATCTGCAAATAGTGAAAGTTTGACCTCTTCCTTCCCAATTTGTATCCCCTTGATCTCCCTTTGTTGTCATATGGCAATGACTAGAACTTCAAGTACCATGTTGAAAAGGTATGGAGAGAGTGGACAGCCTTGTTGTGTTCCTGATTTTAGAGGAATTGCGTTGAGTTTCTGTCCATTTAGTTTGATGTTGGCTGTTGGTTTACTGTATATAGCTTTTATTATGTTTAGGTATGTCCCTGTTATCCCAGATCTGTCCAAGACCTTTATCATGAAGGGGTGTTGGATTTTGTCAAAGGCTTTTCAGCATCTAGTGAGATGATCATGTGACTTTTGTTTTTCAGCTTGTTTATATGGTGGATTACGTTGATGGATTTTCGTATGTTGAACCATCCCTGCATCCCTAGGATGAAACCTACTTGATCGTGGTGAATGATTGTTTTGATGTGTTCTTGGATCCAATTTGCCAGTATTTTATTGAGTGATTTTGCATCAATGCTCATGAGGGATATTAGTCTGATGTTCTCTTTCTTATTTGTGTCTTTGTGTGGCTTGGGGATCAAGGTTATTGAAGCCTCATAGAAAGAGTTTGGCAAAGACGCTTCTGCTTCTATTGTATGGAATACTTTGAGAAGAATTGATGTAAGCTATTCTTTGAATTTCTGGTAGGATTCTGCACTGAGGCCATCTGGACCTGGACTCTTTCTGGTTGGGAGACTTTTGATGACTGCTTCTATTTCCATAGGCGTTATAGGTCTATTTAAATTACTTATCTGTTCTTGATTAGGTTTTGGCAAGTGATTACTATCTGTGACATTGGACCAATGTCACAGATAGTAATAGAAATCTACCTACTGCTTCTCTGAATTTAAAGCTCTTTAAAACTATAGTTTGACAGAACCAGACTGGAACCCACTGGGATACTTTTGTCACACATTAACTCTCAGATTCTATTTAGTCTCAGAAGTCATATTGATTCCAGGGGAACTTCACAAGAATAAAGCCTTCATCTGGAATAACCATTCCTCAATACCCTCTGAGAACTGCTATAGTAAAAGAGTATCATCAACCATCACCCCATTCCTAGTCTTGAACACAAATTTGCTCTCCATCAGAGGCACAGGCAACTTCTGGATTTTTGTGGAATATATATAGTCAGCTTATCATAATCCATTCAGAATCACAGATGATCAAGAGACATTTAAATTTGAGTAAGACATAAAATGAAAGGCACTTCCAGAACTGGAGAGAGACAAATAGCTAGAAAAATTTTTGAACCTGGGATTTTCAACTTTTATGATTATAAGTATATGCATCTCCCCTTATGACAATATCTTGTGATTAACTGTGCAATTTCTTGTTGCCTTTTTACAGCCCCTGGGTCTTTAAGATTGAATTACCCTTATGTCAATACACTCTATATTTTCGTTATCCCAGCAAAACTATGCCACTTCCTTAGATTAATTGTTGAAGTTCAAAACAGGACACAACCACTGGGAAGATGAGAAAATATAATGGCAGTAAAGATCAGGATTTTGTGACTTGCTGAATATGAATAACTCTCCAGAGAACTGGTTGCCTAAATTTTTCCTTTAAATGATAATTTAGTCAGAACTGGATAACTCCTAACCTACAGAGACAGAAAATACAAATAAACAAGTGTAATTGCACACCAAGATTCTGCATACCTGATTCCAGCACTAAAGTCCACCTTTAATATGGATTAAATTAAGTAAAAGAGCTGAATGTGTTAGTAAGATCCATAAAAATTGGCACAGGGAGGAAAAATGAGATCAGAGCTATGTGTTTGTTGCCCTTACTTATGAACAGGTTGCACCAACTGAGTTCTAAAATTCCATTTCTTGTCAGTTGTTTGGAATATAAAATGCTTAAGATCCCTATTACTGATAAAGGCCATAACCTTCACTTAATCTTTTGGGACATTTATGTTCCATAATCTGACCACACATTCTGAATAAAGAATAGATTTGTGTTGAGAACTTGTGCTTTTCTGGTGGCACAGAGGATTTTGCTGGCAGAAGCAACAATGAATAAGCAGCTATAGTTTGTTTGGGACCTTTTAAAGGATATGGTGACAGAAGAATAATTTTGCGTGAAGTTTCAAGTATCCCAGAAGTTGATAGCAAGGACACTTTCAGGATCCTTTCTTTCTTTCTTTCTTTCTTTCTTTCTTTCTTTCTTTCTTTCTTCCTTCTTCCTTCCTTCCTTCCTTCCTTCGCTGTTGGGTGCTGCCCTGGAACCACTCCATGGCGAGATGGCGCTGACATCCGCCTGACAGTTGCAATGACAACCCTGCTGCGCATGAGCAGGAGCTCCCTGCCCACGAGGCCAGGGGTGCCTGTGCCTTACGTCACCTCGGGTGACATAATTGGACCAGTAATTAACTGCCACGTCCGAGGCGAGAGAAACTCTCTATATAAGGAGAGTCCCGTTAGGGCGTGGGGTCTTCGCTTTGTGATAGCTTATGCTCCTCCTCTCAGGAGCAATAAAGCTTACTGCAGAAGGATCCTGATCGTGTGCCGCGTCATTCTTGCTGGCGAGATAGAGCGCGGGACAACTGGTGCCGAAACCCGGGAAACTGACCAAGCCATCGTCCGCACCATCGAAGACCCCTTGGAAACGAGGAGGATTCAGAACTGCAGGCAGGTAAGTTCGGAGAGGTATGCTGATCTGGGACTTTGGTCTGGGGTTGTCTCCGCCTTGGGAGGGTTTGCCTGAAGCAATCGTCCTCCTTGGTATTGTTCTTGTCTTCTTTATACTGGTCACCTAAGCCTCCTGTAGATAAAGGGGCCTGAACAGTCTCTTCTGTCCTTTGCTTTCGTTTTTCCCCATTTGCTGTAAGACGGATGTAGATAAGCCGCGGTCATCTGTACCATTGGTAACGGTGGTGATTAGTCAGACGTAGATAAGCTGCAGCCACCATGGGGTCCTCTCAATCCATATTAACTACCTTGGAGACTGTATTAAAGCAGAGGAATATCAAGGTTGACAGAAAGACGTTACGGAGCTTTGTCAAGGAGGTCGATCGTGTGGCACCCTGGTATGCCCTTTCTGGCTCTCTCACCCTGGCATCATGGAATAAGTTGGGGAGGGATCTTGATCGACACCTAGAGCAAAGAGACCTAAGGATAGGGACCAAGGCAGTATGGAAACTAGTGAAGAACTGTATTGAGGATGAAGCTTGCCAGGCGGCCGTTGTAGAGGGTCAGGCCATTCTCGAGGTAACCCAGGATAGCATGTCAGAAACCGAACGTAGTGAGAGGTCAGAGCGCGCGAGAAAACGGAGGTATACAAAAGAAAAACTAAGAAAAAGAGCCCTCCTGTTTTAGGAGAGAACATTATAGCAAAACCAGATGCCCTTCCTGGCCTTTCCACTAAAGGGACAGGTCAAATGTATCCTTTTAAAGAACTGGAGGCGCTGAACCTCGGCAGCTCCGCCAGTTCTGAGTCTTCTGATTCCGAACAAGACTCTCTAGGCCCTGGAGATGAGACAGAACTAGAAGAAGAGGCTACAAAGTACGAGGCGGAGAGATATCACCCGGATGGGGAGTTTTCTCTAAACTGCTACCCAAGGGCAAGGCCTCAGCAAAAGCGATAGCAACTCCATCTGCTCCGCCTATGCCGCTCTCTCCCCCTTATGAAGGGCGTTTACATAGTTTCTCCTTTTTACCTGAAAAAATTAGAAGAAAGGTCCATCTCACCTTCCCCGTTTCGAAGTAGAGAATGGAGGGCGGGTACATACTCCGGTTGAGTATAAACAGATAAAAGAATTGGCAGAATCGGTTCGTAATTATGGACCTAATGCCAACTTTACTATTATGCAGATAGAAAGGCTTGCCTTGGATCCCCTAACTCCTGCCGATTGGCAGATGGTGGTGAAGGCAGTATTACCAAATATGGGGCAATATATGGAATGGAGAGCATTATGGCATGAGGCTGCCCAGTCACAGGCGAGGGCTAACGCCATAGCACTCACCCCAGAGCAGAGAGAATGGAATTTCGATCTGCTTACAGGACAAGGAGTCTATGCTGTGAACCAAATTAATTACCCTTGGGGCGCATATGCTCAAATAGCCACCCTGGTAATTAGGGCATGGAAGTCACTTACGCAGAAAGGGAAGGCAGGTGGACAACTTACCAAGATTATACAACAACCTCAGGAGCCGTTTTCCGATTTTGTGGCAAGGATGACAGAAGCGGCAGGAAGAATTTTTGGAGATACAGAGCAGGTTAAGCCGTTGATAGAACAGCTCATCTTCGAGCAGGCTACACAAGAATGTAAAACAGCAATTGCCCCTAGGAAAGGAAAAGGTTTGGATGATTGGCTCAGGGTATGCAGAGAACTCGGAGGACCGCTTACTAATGCAGGCTTGGCGGCTGCCATTCTTCAATCACAAAGAAAGCCGACGGGCTTCAAGGATCGGAGGCTCTGTTTTAATTGTGGAAAGCCAGGGCACCTAAAAAAGAATGTCGAGCTCTAAAAAGGGTCAGGATACTATCTGTGCCAGATGTGGGAAAGGCTACCATAAGGCAAGCCAATGCAGATCCATAAGAGACCTTAAGGGCAATCTCCTTCCCCCGTAAACCAGGTACAGCTGACCAAGAGCCAAAAAACGGCCAGGTGGGCCCCCGATCCCGGGGCCCGCAAAGATACGGGACTCAGTTTGCCAAGGCCAGTTCCGAGGAGGAGACGACTCCACAAGAGACGTCAGGATGGACTTGCGTGCCGCCACCTCAGTCCTACTAATGCCACATATGGGGGTCCATCCAGTGCCTGCGGCACCTTTGCATCCCCCATTGCCTGATGGTATGATAGGACTTATAATAGGCCGTGGTGCCCTTACTGCGCAGGGACTAATTGTACATCCTGGAATAATTGATAACCACCATATTCCAGATATTCAAATTCTTTGTTCCAGCCCCCAAGGTGTTTTCTCCATCCATAAGGGGGATAGGATAGCTCAGCTTGTATTGCTTCCAGCAAAAGATCAAATTTCACAAGATATAAAAGGTCCGATGGGATCCACAGGGACGGACTCGGCCTATTTAACTGTGGCACTAAATACAAGGCCTAAGTTAACTCTTAGAATTAATGGCAAAAGTTTTGAGGGCATTTTGGATACAGGGGCTGACAAAAGTATTATTTCAACACATTGGTGGCCAAAAGTTGGGCGGTCACACAGTCCTCTCATTCTCTACAGGGGCTGGGATATCAATCCAGCCCTGACATCAGCTCTAGTGCCCTAACTTGGGAATCCTCAGAAGGACTGAGAGGCCAATTTACCCCCTATGTCTTACCCTTACCAGTTAATTTATGGGGTAGAGACATCCTAACAGAAATGGGCCTTACCTTAACCAATAATTATTCGCCCTCAGTTAGAAACATGATGGAAAAGATGGGGTTTCAAGAAGGCCGGGGCTTGGGACGTCTTGAGCAAGGCAATCCCCGCCCTATATCACCCCGACCTCATGAAGGTAAAACGGGCTTGGGTTTTTTCTTGAGCGCCACTGAGGCAGCACGACCCATACCATGGAAGACGGAGGACCCGGTATGGGTTCCTCAGTGGCCATTAACCTCCGAGAAACTGAATGCCATCATGAAAATAATTACAGAACAGCTTTGCCTTGGTCATATAGAACCATCCACTTCGCCTTGGAATACTCCGATTTTTGTTATCAAAAAGAAATCGGGAAAATGGCGCTTGTTGCATGACCTAAGGGCCATTAATGTACAAATGTTACTATTGGGTCCGGTCCAGCGAGGATTGCCTCTACTCACTGCCCTGCCAAAAGGGTGGCCCCTTCTGATCATAGATATTAAGGACTGTTTTTCTCCATACCCTTACATCCCGTTGATCGCCCGCGTTTTGCCTTTACGGTACCTTCTTTAAATCATGCAGAACCAGATAAGAGATACCAATGGAAAATTTTGCCTCAGGGAATGGCCAATAGTCCAACCATCTGTCAGCTCTTTGTTGATCAGGCACTTGCCCCAGTTAAAAGACAGTTCCCGCAGGTCCTGTCTATCCATTATATGGATGATGTGCTGTTATGTCATCAAGATCTTACAGTTTTACAGCAAATGTTCCCTGTCTTACAAAAGCAATTAAGTCAATGGGGACTTTCCCTAGCCACTGAAAAGGTACAAATAACCGACTCCGGATCATTCCTGGGCTCGGTTATCCGACCTGATTTCATTAGACCACAGAAGGTTGAAATTAGAAAAGATAAGTTACAAACTCTAAATGATTTTCAAAAGTTATTGGGTGATATTAATTGGCTAAGACCTTTTTTAAAAATTCCCACCATTGAATTGAAACCTCTATTTGATATTTTAGAAGGGGACCCGCATATCACCTCCCCAAGGAAATTGGATCCTCGGCAAGCGAGGCTCTTTGCAAAGTCGAGAAAGCTATAACTCAGGCCCAGCTGGATAGGATAGATTATACCCAGCCAATTTTGTTATGTGTCTTGAACACACAAGGTCTACCCACCGCCGTTGTTTGGCAACAAGGGCCTTTATGCTGGGTCCATCCTCGAGCTTCCCTGCTAAAATTGTTGATTGGTATCCAGCTGCTGTTGCACAATTGGTTATAAAAGGCATTAAAATGACAATAGAATACTTTGGTCTGGAGCCTAATATCATTGTTAGCCCCTATACTCCGGATCAAATACAGGTTTTGGCCGCCACCTCTAGCGACTGGTCAGTCCTATGTGCTTCATTTTCAGGGACCTTTGATAATCATTATCCCAGGCATCCACTTTTACAGTTTGCTTTGGCCCAGCCTTTAGTTTTCCCAAAATTACCTCTAATACCCCAATTAAGAATGGGATAGTAGTATATACAGATGGTTCTAAAACAGGACAAGGGGCCTATGTTGTAAATGATATGACTTATATAAAACATTTTCCTGAATCTTCCCCACAAGTCGTTGAATGCCTCGTGGTATTAGAAGTTTTACAACAATTTATGGGCCCACTTAATATTGTTTCAGATTCATTATATGTAGTTAATGCAGTTAAAATTCTTGAAACTGCCGGGTTGATTAGACCTTCTAGTAAGGTGGCTCACATATTTGAAGCCATTAGAGCTGCTCTGCTGCAAAGGCGGCATCCTTTCTTTATTGAACACATAAGAGCTCATTCTGGTCTTCCCGGCCCCATGGCAAAAGGGAACGCGCTCGCTGATCAAGCCACTAGACTTGCAGCTGTTGCGCTTTCTTCACCCATAATAGCTGCAAAAGAATTTCATAATAAATTTCATGTTACTTCAGAGACATTACGCAGACGCTTTTCTTTAACCAGAAAAGAAGCTAGAGATATAGTGATACAATGTCAAAATTGCTGTCAGTTTTTGCCTGTCCCCTATCGAGGAATTAACCCGAGAGGTTTGATCCCCTTACAAGTTTGGCAAATGGATGTTACCCATTATGTCCCTTTTGGTAAATTGCAATATATACATGTTTCTGTTGATACTTGTTCTGGAATATTTTTTGCCACCCCACTTTCAGGGGAGAAGGCTTCTCATGTGATTCAGCACTGTCTTGAGGCCTGGAGTGCCTGGGGCAAACCCCGCTGTCTTAAAACCGACAACGGGCCTGCCTATACTTCACAAAAATTTAAACAATTTTGTGCACAAATGCAAGTTACTCATATTACTGGATTGCCCTATAATCCTCAAGGTCAGGGCATCATTGAGAGAGCACATCGGACACTTAAATCATATTTATTAAAGCAAAAAGGGGAGCAATAATGGAGCTACCCCCTGGACCAAGAGTGGCCATAGCCATGTCACTCTTTACCCTGAATTTTTGAACTTGGATGATTCAGGGATGAGTGCGGCTGAGCGACATTGCACAGAACCTAAAAGGCCCAAGGAATGGGTGAAATGGAAAGATGTGCTAACTAATCAATGGAAAGGCCCGGATCCTATCCTGATAAGGTCCAGGGGAGCTGTCTGTGTTTTTCCACAGGATGAAGACAATCCGTTCTGGGTTCCGGAAAGACTCATTCGTAAGATGGGGAACCCTGATGATAATGATCATGGCTCAAGCCTGGAGGGCAACGGGAGAAAGAAGATGGGGAATCATGTCGACCTTTCCCCTCCCCATGCCGGTGATGTATAATGCACAAGTGTTTCCTAGATTTTTTTTCACCAATAAAGAGCTAGGGCTAGCTTATTTGCCCCAAGATAATCAGATTCATGCAGTACAAGAAAATCGCTCCCTCTCCTTAAGAGGAAGCTTATGCTTTCATTTTTCCAAAGTAAATGATAATAAAAATAGTATTAACTGTGTTAATTTGAGGAATCAATCGGCTGCCTGGCAAGGCGAGGCTAGTTGGGGAACTGATTTAGAGATTGTAGCCAATGCATCCGATGTTGGGCGCTGCCGGTTAGTACTAATGCTACTCCCCATGATCAGCCAAAGTTAGCCCCATTTTGTAAAGGGATTCAATCAGAAGAGTATATCCTGCCTTGGACTGAATGTCAATCTAGGTATCAACACTGGGTAGGCCCTAATACCTTCACTTTCTCACCCAGCCTAGGGCATCATTTTTTGAATATGACACCCTTGACAACTTGGGTCAATCCCTTTGACGGATTTGACTCCTATGGTAATGATAGGAGGAGGAGCTGGGGAAAAAGGACAAATCTCTTACAATTGGAAGGGCAAATTTTCGGGGGATCTGGCTCCGGCACTTGGCAAGCTTCAGATATGAAGCATAAAGAATTTATTAGAAAAGAATATGCCCCATCACCAGTTTGTGTTTGGCCCCCTTTTTATGGATTGTAAGCAATAATTTTATAGGTGAGAATGAGGAATTAAGATGTGATACCAAGAGCTGCTTTTATACATTATGCTGGGATGCCACGAAATATTCTTATGCTGTGGTGACTAGAATGCCGAGGTTTGTGCCCGTGCCGGTGAAAGCCCCGAGTAGCTTGTCTCTGCTACGCACAAAAAGAGATTTCGGCATCTCGGCCATAATTGTAGCCATTGTGGCCACTACAGCAGTGGCTGCCTCTGTGACCGCCTCGGCAATGGCCCTATCCACATCTGTACAAACGGCAGATACTCTTGATGGTCTTTCATCATCAGTATCAGTGGCGCTCGACCGACAAAGTTCGGCAAATACTCAAATTCAGGGAGGGTTGATGCTGGTTAATCAGCGCATCGACCTGGTTCAAGAACAATTGGATATTTTATGGCAATTGGCGCAGTTAGGATGTGAATATAAAATGCCTGGACTTTGTGTTACATCAATACAATATGAAAATTTTATTAGAGCGGCTAATTTGTCCAAAAGTCTTTCTCAGTTCATTTTACAGAATTGGACATTCGAATTTGAACAGATACTGCAGGACTTGAGAACAGCGATCCACCAGAATTGATGTCTCCCTACAAGAAGGACTGTCGTCATGGATCTCTTCTGTCTTCTCTTATTTCAAGGAATGGGTGGGGGTGGGACTCTTCGGGATGTTTCTCTGCTTCGGGATGTTTCTCTGCTTCGAATGGCAATTTTATTCTTTTTGTTTTGCAAAGTGTTCAAAAAGGCAAAAACAGATAAAGTCATGATTACACAGGCACTCGCGGCTCTAGAGTATGGGGCCTCGGCGGAGGTCTGGCTCACCATGTTAAAGCGTGGAGAATAGCCTTTGATTATCCCCATTTCATTCTGGCTTTCCCTGTCACCTTGGCAGACTCCGGCTATATTTCTCTGCCCCTGCTTCAATAGATCAGCCTTTGCACCTCTGAGTCCGAAATGTTTTGGACATTTGCACCAGAGAAGGTGATCATTGATATTGCAGCCTTTGCACTCCGCTGAGCTCGTCTCATTGCACGCGGAAAGGTGCTATATGGGGTATATTCATCTGTTTCGAACCCTGATGGGCTGCAGAGCCTGATGGTGATCAACGGATGTAGGCCATTCATCTGGTTTCTGTCTCTGGTGACGAGGTGGCCATTAGCTGTCGGCAGAACAGCCCTTGCACCCTCAGCGACTTTGTTGCATTGCACGAGGATGGGTGTTTTAGCCTATGCAGCCCAGTTGGGACACTTTTATGTGCTTTTATTAAAATAAAAAGGGGGAGATGTTGGGCGCTGCCCTGGAACCCCATGGCGAGATGGCGCTGACATCCGCCTGACAGTTGCAATGACAACCCTGCTGCGCATGAGCAGGAGCTCCCTGCCCACGAGGCCGGGGGTGCCTGTGCCTTACGTCACCTCGGGTGACATAATTGGACCAGTAATTAACTGCCACGTCCGAGGCGAGAGAAACTCTCTATATAAGGAGAGTCCCGTTAGGGCGTGGGGTCTTCGCTTTGTGATAGCTTATGCTCCTCCTCTCAGGAGCAATAAAGCTTACTGCAGAAGGATCCTGATCGTGTGCCGCGTCATTCTTGCTGGCGAGATAGAGCGCGGGACACTTCGCTCCTTCATTCTTTCTTCCCTTCATCCTTCCCTCCCTCCCTTCCTTCATTGCTTCATTTCTTTCTTTCCTTCTTCTCCTCTCTCTCTTTAAACTTTGTATTGAACTGCCTTGTAACACACTGCTCTTGGACTTTCAAGAGCAGCTTTCAAGTTGGCCACTGAGAGTAGCAGCTTCCTTAGGGCTCGTACTGGGTAATGTTCTTAAACATGGGTTCCAGATAGACAGAAAATAAACTGAACCACCAATCCAGCATGTTAGATCAAAAGCAAATAGGAGGGCTGTGCCAAGTTTAATTCATGAAAATAATTCTCAAGGAAATGAATGCAAGCATGAAGGCAGGTTGCTGTGTGCAAGGGTCGGCATCCTCTCTCTCTCTCTCTCTCTCTCTCTCTCTCTCTCTCTTGTGTGACTGCATCTGCATCAGGCACCTGCTGCTGTGAAAAATCACTCAAAATTGGAAACTGATTTGAAGAAAGGTCAGATAGGAAAGGTTCAAGTACATAGGTTCCTGTCCATAGCAATGTCAGAGAGGATGGTAGCTGACAGGAAGCCACAGTTTCCTTAGGGCTTATTTCTCAAGTGTCAAGAGGTAACTATGAAATGCATATTTATTTCTTAGGGTTTCATAACTAGCAATCAAATTCTTTTTGTAAATACGGTATTTCATTTTTCTTTGCTTTGATAACCAAGTCTCACTGGGTGGTTTAATCCTGTTACTCTTGGCAAATGAGTTTTTTGAGACATTGAGAACAAAAGCTTGAATTTAACCGAAATAGGCACAGACACATTTAAGCAGGAAAAAATCTGGTTATTCTGTCTGAGAGTATCTGGCATTTCCATTCCAGCTTAGTTATTTGCAAATGAAACTTCCTATGGAAATCTTATGGGAGAGCTCAACAACAGTTCTTATCTATTTTTGGCAAATGTTAACCGTGACAAAAGCACTTCTTTCATGATTACTTGAGTAGCCTGAATAATAACTTTACCCACAAGCCCCCAAAAAGGTTAGAAGTTTGTGTTGAATGCTAATGTGTAAGGCAAAACACGTATTTCTTTTACTTCAACTTGACTCTTCTCTGTTGGGCTAGAAGTCCCAAGGACGCTGGGTTGTAGGTTCTTTAAAGACATCCCCATGTATATGTGGTAATCTCTGAGGTGGATGTTTGTAACTGGGTCTTTTGAGCAAGTTGATTTAGTATCAGCCAGTTTGATTGTCACAAAGGTGATTGTCTGCGGTGCTTGGGATTTGGGTTAGCCTCCAATCATATCCTCTTTCTTTTCTTCTGCTCTTCCTTATGTAGTTTTCTACTTTTCTTCCCCAAACACAGGAATAAAGGTGTCAGATCACTCCAATGCCAAGTTGATGAGAGGCAGGGCCTGTTCTTTGAGAACTATTTTGTGTGGTGATATATTACTTATGATTTCTTAAAGCTTGCCAGAGGGTACAGGAAGCAAAGCCAGCCACACTAGTTAGCTACAGAAGCCAGGTGGTAGTGGTACACACCTTTACTCCCACCACTTGGGAGGTAAAGCTAGAGGTAGATGGATCTCTGATACTTCAAGGCCACACTGAGTTACATGAAATTGATCCCAATCCTAAAGAGAAACAGTTCACACAAAAATAATCTCAGCACTTGGGTTCATATGCCTTTAATACCAGCACTAGGGAAGTATATGTAAAAAGCAAAGGGTCTCGGGTGGAGATTGAGTCTCCAGCCACGCCGAGGAGAGGCAGCAGTCTGAGACTCGGTGAGAGCTCGTGAAGACAGGATCAGCCCTTTCATCCTGAGGCAGAGGTAAAAGGTAGTAGCTTGGCTGCTTTGCTTTTCCGATCTTCAGCTTGAAGTTTGAACTCCAATATCTGTCTCTGGGTTTTTTATTTTTTTGTATTATAAGCCTGGGAGAAATCCCACTTTGTTACTTATCCTATCTAAACATATTTTGCACCAGCTATTGCACATACAGTAACACACAAAATGGACCTAATTATTTCTCAGTAGTTAAGAGCACTGGTTCCTTTTCCAAAGGACCTGGGCTTGATTTCCAGTACACACACGGCAGCACAAACAACTGTAACTTCAGTTGCAAAGGATCCAGCACCCTCTTGTGGCTTCTGTAGCCAGCAGTCACACATGTGGTACACAGATACACTCATACATGTAATATAAATTAATTAATAGAAGGAAAGTTAGCAGTTGAGAAGCGGGTCACTGCACGTGGGGCAGGGATGGGAGACGGCAGTGGTGGGTGGTGGTGAATGGGATCACAGTGTACTGTATACAATGTGAAATGGTCTAAAAACAAAACAAATGATTAATAGCAAAGAATTACCCTCTCATAAATGACACTGAGCATAAGAGAGATTATATGTGATTTTCAAAAGTAAGCAAAACTAATCTACGTTCTTAGAAATGAGGACAGGAAAGAAGGGGTCTGGATGATGACAGACAAGAGAGGGTTTTTGGCTTTTTATCTAAATGTTGGTCACACAGCTATGGTCACTTGATGTGCTTTTCTTCTTGCTTGTTGTATGACAGTAGATGTTCACTAGAAAATCAATCACCAGATATTAGGAGTTTGATATATGTGAGATGTTGGGTGGGGACAAGGTGTCATGTCTTCAAAGACCTTGCTTTCCTAATTCCCTGTCTTACTAAACACGGGCCTCACCCCACACATCCCATTGAGGTGGCAGTATTTTAACTATTTCTGCTGCAAAGTTACCAATTTCCTGTTTATAGAAGCTTTCTGGATTACCTAGTAAAAAGGGTATTTCAGAGTAGGCATAAGGTAAATATTCTAACTCTGCAGATCCAAATCTGGGCCCCCTCGACCACTAGCCAGAAACGAAGTGCTTAAGTTATTTTCATCATCTGATGAAAAATCCTGGCAGAAATTCTGCAGGTACATGCAATGAGGCTGTACAGACTAGGCAAAAGGTAAGTGAGAAGTACATCATATTCCTCCCAGTAGACTTTATTTCATGTTTTAAACTGGCAATTTTCTATGGCTCTAATAATGCAAATAAATAGGTTGGCAATTACGTATTATCTGGAGCTTTCTTGAAAATCAGATTTCAAAATTTGAGGTCCTTGTGGTTAGTGAGAATAAAGTTGTCATGTAGACACCGATACTGTACGAACAGCAGAGGGCGCTGAAGTGAAAGTATTCCTTCGTCAGTCATTGTTTCAAGGGCACAAGACAAAATGAAGGTTATCGGGATAAAGTCCCTGTTTCCTACAAGAACTTTGAGTCATTGTCGGCTTACAGCTTGTTTGCTTACCTTTTATTAAAATCCAAATAGTAAGCATACATTTTGCCAGTTGCATAGTTATAGAATGCTTTTAGTCTTCCAGGATTTTAAGTAATTTGGATTGTTTGCCCAGATAACACATTGCTAAACCTGGGTAAAAAAATTCCCTTTTTGTGTTCTAGCCATACAAGAATGCTTAAGGGCAGGAGGCATTAACTTACTATGCATGTCTCCAGTTCCCTGAAAACCACGTGAATCCTGTCTTTTTTATGGTCTCCTACTGCCCCAGTTTTTTCAGACACAGTTCAGACAGTGTATATACGTTTAGTAGATAAGCTTGTCTCTAATCTCCTGATGTTAGTATGTTAGTATACTGGGACAGTGATGATAGTTTGGCATTTCTGGATTTGGATCTTCCTTGTCATGCCCTTGCTGTTTCTTTAAGGATGATTCACAAGGAAATAATTCAGGCATTAATGAAAAGGCTAGAGTCAGGAGTTTAGAATCTCTCCTTCTTGCCCAACAGGTGTAAGAAATGTGAGGATTTGTTCTGCTATTCTTGGAGGAGCCCTGCCTCAGGGAAAAAAATTGAGCAAGGATGCTTGGCTCCCATCATTTAAGTCCTTCTGTACAAACTGATTATGGGTCATCTTGTCTCACTGCTTTTTATAGCTACACATTTGACCAATTATCATTCTGCAGATTCACATCAAGTTTCATTGGACACTTAACCTTCTTAATTATAAGAATTCTTGTACTCATCATTTCTTCACAACTTAAATGTTCTTATACTTATCAAACTTGTTTACTTTTGCAAGATACATTAATTCAAAACCCATTTTGTTTATGTGATGGCTGTTTTTTGTCACTTTGACATAAATCTAAACATCTGGGAAGAAGGAATCTCACTTGAGGAATTGCTTCTATCATAGTGGCATGTAGGTAAATCTGTGGGAGCATTTTCTTGATTAATGATCAATGTAAGAGGGCCCATCTGACTCCTGGGCGGTGTGACTCCTGGGCAGGCAGTCCTGGGTTGTATAAGAAAGCAGGTTGGGAAAGCTATGGAGAACAAACCAGGAGGTCAACTTCTTCCATGGTCCCCGCCTCAGGTCCCTTCTCCAGGTTCCTGCCTTGAGTTTCTGCTCTGACTTTTTTTGGTGATGAACTGTGATGTAGAAGTATAAGCCAAATAAAACTTTCCTCCCCAAGCTGATTTTGGTCCTGGTGTTAATCGCTGCAATAGAAAACAAACTGAAACAATTTATTTGAAATTTTGGAGATGTGATTCTTTTTTACCTATTTTGATTAAGAATTTATGTTCCTGGAAGGGCAGGCCTCATAAGTGAACTCTGGAGTGTGTGAGACCTATGACTCTAACCTGTAATCTCTCTACAGAATTTCTAAGAAGTAGGTCCTTTTCCTCCAGCTTGAATGTTTCTAGTGACAAGGAAAGGTACTCTTTAACTCACTGGGCAAATTTTCTAGCCAAATCTGATAGTTAATAGATATATGTTCTTTTATTTACCAATAGATAGAAATCTTTCTTTTTCAGCTCCAATTTAATTTTCCCTCTATTTTTTGAAGGCCACTAGTTAATTTATTTAATTGGAAGACTCAACATCTCCAAGATATTTAGTAAGGCTTCCTCGTCATGGCCCTTTACGTTTCCTTTTGTTATCTGTAATCATTTGTTATTTCTTTGAGGGCATCTCTTGATATAATATACCCTCCCACATAAGATGCTTGTTTGATTTTTAATGACTCAAGGATCTTAGTCTGATATAGAAGAGCATGGATTGATAATGGGTCTATTATAAGGTTTTTAGCTTAGAGATAGAGAAAGCCAAAGCAAGCAACCATCCTTAGGCAAAACTGATCAAAATCCAGACTGTAATTTAAGCATGGCATCTGAGTCCAAAGTACAGACAAAGCAGAAGAAACTGGCTGAGAGAACAGTCTAGATTATAATGCAGAGGCTCAGAGGGAAGACAGACTTCTTGGTCCTGTTTCTACCATGGTAACCATATCCACTCTCTTAGCTCTACTAGTATGGAGTTCAAAATCAACAAGGGAAGATCACAAACTAATTAAATTTAGAATTTATAGATTACTGCTATCAGGACAACAATCCCTGAACCAAAGGAGATTGCTGTGAGAAGGCGATCGAGGGAAGGATTTTTAAAGATGAAAACCACAAGGAGACCTTGAATATCTGCCCAAGAAAATCAGGAATGGTTCTGCTCTGCCAATATTAGGTAGTGGAAACAGACATCAAAATAGTTCTTGACTGTCTCTGTAAGCTAGGTACAGATGCCAAAAAGAAGTTAGTCATATCATAACATGCAGATAGACGTGGCTATGCATTTCTGGGGGAGAGTTACTGAAGCAGGATTACTTGGAACTTATCTTCCAGGGTCCAGAGTCAAAGACAAATAGCTAGTTGATACCAAGATAATACATAGCATAAATGGAGCTTTTTAGCCATCACACTACCTTATTTCATATTCTAAAGGCAAAATATAGTCAATAATTACTGACAATCCTCTGATGATGGGCAGCTGATATAAAGTCCCTGACTACAATGAAATATTTGCTGAGATCAGAAAAGATTTCATGGTTTGTCTTTCATGGCTGAGTAAGAAGAGGATTGCTTGGACCTAGGAATATGAAGCCAATTTAGGCAACACATGTAAACCTTCATCTTTAAAAACAAAACAAATCAAAGCTATAATGGAGCCTGGAGAGATGACTCAACAGGTAAGAACATTATATACTTTTTCAGAAGACCTAGGTACAATTCCCAGAATCCACATGGAAGCTAACAACCACGCGTAACTCCAGTTCCAGAGGCTCTGACACCCACTTCTGTCCTCCTTAAGCACTGCATGAACATGTTACACAGATAAACATTCGGGGCAAAATACCAATTCACATAAGAATTATATTGTGTTCCCCACTACCCAGCAGTCTTCAGACGCAGTGGCCTAGCTTCAGATGCACAGCCCATGAACTGTCTTTGTGTAAGAGTTATCTTTGCTAGGAAAGTCAAGTCTTCCCATTCCCATATTCCCAAAGCTACCAGTTGTGGCTCTCTCCATGCCCACAGTCCTCGCCTTATACCCACAGTCCAAGAACCCAGATTGTTCATGAGCTGCCTTTGCCTGGTAAGTTGTTTCTCCCCTTTTCCATCCTTCACTCCACTTGTTTCTGTCTCCACACCCTCAGGCCTATCTGCAGGCCCACGGCCTTTAGAACTATTTTGACTATGAGCTACTTTTGACTGATGAGATGCTTCTTCCATCTCCCATCTTTCTCTCCGCCGCTGCCATTTCTATACTCACAGGGAAACTCCAGACCATGCTCTGGGAACCACCTTTGCCTGGTCCTATTTAACAGCTCATTCACCAGCTTCACTGGACCATGCTACAGTCATGAAGCTCTTGTACTGGTCTATTCTGGCAGGCCAATTTCTCACACCTGACACACAATCAAAGAAAGATATCCAGATGCCCAAGTCAAATTTCAAAAGCAAAAATCAACATGAATAGTCAAGACATCATGTCTCATACCAAATCCACTTGTTCTATAGAAGTATTCTCTGATGAGGACTACCTCAATAAATCCAAGGACACAGAATTTAAAAGAACAACTATAAGTGTTATCAAAGAATTCAAGGAATCTAAAGAAGAGAAGAAAAAACACATTTTTGAATTCTTAAGAAAACAACAGCAAACATCTGAGTGATAACTCCAAAAAAAATACACGGTTGAATGAAATGGTGAAGATAATTCAGGCTTTAGGAACTGAGCTCAGTAAAAGACTACAAGCTGAAATGAAGATGGATTTTTTTAACTGAAGCAGAATAGCAGCACTCTTTCCCACCTTGCCCTACCATCTCCTCCCTCAAGTTGATAGCCTCATTTGTCTTTGATTTTATTTGCAACATAAATGAAACCTGAAGACTTCATTTTGGTGGTTTGTGTGCATATGCTTTTAAGGCTGACCACTTTACAATAGACTACCAATAACTGGACCCATCCCCTTTCCCCAGTATCCAATAGTTGCCTGTAGTTCTTTGTCTAGAGGTGGGACCTCCTGAAAGTTTACCCATCCATATTAACATGTTCATTGATAATGGTATTGTTCCCAGCTTGATTATGTAGCCATTTCTCGGAGAGACAGTTTCACAACTGACTTCCTGGTAGTCTGGGTCTTACAACCTTTCTCTCCCTTTCTGCCATGTTGGAAGTAAAAAACCCAATATCCCAGTTAGAAAACTCAGAAGAAAGTCTTACAAGTAAAATGAATCAAGCAAATGACATAATATTAGATATTAGATAATATTATATAAAGTAGAGGATCTAGACCAAATAAACAAAGAATACATTTTTTAAAGTACAGGGAAGGAACATGAATGAAATGAGGTTGACATCAAAAGGCCAAATCTCAAATTATAGGCAAAGATGAGGAAGAAGACTCTCTAATCCTTGTCATAGACCAGATCTTTAACAAGCACATATACGAAAACTCTCCCATGCTAAGGAAAGACACACTCATAGGAAAGAAGAAAGACACAAATTTTCAACTAGATTAAACCTATGGCTAAAACATAGTCAAAACAATAAATATACAGAACAAGGAAAAATATTGAAAGCTTCTAGAGAAGGAACACAAGTCACATATAAAGGAAACTCATCAGAATAACAGCTGATTTCTTAGTGGAAACTCTGAAAGTCAGAGTTTCTAAAAGACCATAACGGCCAACCTAGTTTCCATAATACTGAAAACTATCTCCTATAGTTGAAGGAGAAAAAAATCTTTCCAGTAGGCAAAGAGTATAAAAAATTTATATTTCCTAAAAAATGTAAACATAAAGCTGGAAGCAATACTTTGAACTGAAGAGATGAATAAGCACAGCCAAGAGATTCTAGAAACAAAGCAAGGTTTAATTAATACAAAACAAAACACGACTAAGAATACAAATCAGCAAAACACAACAGAATGACTGCAATCTAAACACACTTTTCAACAGTAACTCTAAATATTAATAACCTCAACGCTCTAATCAAAATATGTGGCTACATCTGGTCACAAGCAGAATGGATTAAAAAACAGAAATCTTTCTGTTGTCTACAAGAAACTTGTCTTTGCTTTGAAGCTAAAATGAAAGGACAGAAATGTTGCCATTCGAATAGCTGAGAAAATATACTTCAAAACAAAGCTAACAAAAAGAGACAAAGAAAAATTCATACTAATAAAGGGATTAAATAAACAAGATAACATTGCAAGACTAGGTATTTGTTCACCAAACTCTGTTGCCCCTAATTTCATAAATAGCATTTTAATGGAATTAAAGACATAAATCAACACAAACCTAACAATAGTATGTAATTTCAATACCCCACTTGCTTCAATAGATAGGACAAGTTGACAAAAATAAACAGAATTCTCATAATTAAATAACATCTACCATGGGTATATAGCCTGGAGTAACAGCAGAAACCAGGAAAGTATAAAGGGATGATGAAGGACAGAGCATGAGAATGTACTTGCAAGATACAGTGATATGGAGGGGAAATGGAAACCAGGGAAGGAGGCCTCCATCTGGGAAAGGGTCAGGAAAGTCAACACAGTTTATTGGAGAGTCGGTAACTCCAATGCACTGAGTACATATGTCCAAAATCAAACTCAGATAATGAGGTCTGAGAGAGAACATTTAACTTGTTTGGTGTGCTGCTATCTCTGTGCACAGTGTGAGAACTGGGGATGGACTGTACTCAATAGGAGTTAAAGAGTGGACAGATAGAATGAATGGATGAATTCTGAATGGATAAATGAATCAATGTGTGACTGGATGAATGATGAGTGGAGCCTCCATATTTAATTGTAACAAGAAGGAGGCCAGGAATAGATAACCAGAGGCAAAAATCTGAAAACCAAGCCAGAAGAACCAAAGACTATGATAAATGCCCGTCGAAGAGCTGCCCACTGCTATTTCTGACTATATTTGAGGCTAAAGTCAGGGAGGTCTCAGTAAAGGATACCATTAGAAAGACAAGCACAGGAAAAATATGATGACAACTTTTTTATATCAAGGCTGTTCTCTACCTTTTCAAGTCCCTTTTTCAATTGTAAACTTCTTGGGGTAAAGATTGGTGACAACTTACATATCCTATCTATGGGATATGCTGGGATAAGGGTGAAATAGAGTTTGAGGAAGCAGTCACAATTGACTGGCCTAATCTAAGGTTCATGCCAAAAGAGTAGGCCCATCACTTAGACTACCTGAAGCACCAGGATGCATAGGCTGGATGATGCAGAACTTAGGCTTGAAGCAAACATGACTGGAGAACAAAATATCAGTGTAATAATACCCAATGATATGCTGCTATACTCATAGGTTAGTGCCTAGTCCAGTTGTCATAAGAGAAGCTTCATCCAGTAATTGATGGAAACAGAGACAGCAACCCTCAGCCACAAATTAGTCTGAGCTGAGGGAATTCTTCTGAAGAGGGTTGAAGGATTGTAGCAACCTGAGGGGTCAAGAACATCACAAGAGAACCCCAGCATCAACCAATCTGTACTCACAGGAGCTCACAGAGTCTTAATCGACAGCCAGAGAGCCAGTGTGGGACTGGTAAGCTCTATGCATCTGTGGGACAGTTGTATAACTTGGCCTTCTTGTGAGACTTCTAACAGTGGGGGCAGGGGATGTCTCTGACTCTTTTGCTGTCTCTTGGAATCCCATCCTGGGTACCCTTGCCTAGCCTTAATACAAGGGGAGGTGATTAGTCTTACTACAACTTGATATACTATGTTTTATTAATATCTATGGGAAGCCTGCCATTTTCTGTACAGGAATGGAGGAAGAATGGATTGGGATTGTATGTGGGGGGATGGGATGGAGAGACTGGAAGGAGAGAGGAGGGGAAACTGCTGTTAGAATGTAAAATTAAGTTTAGGAAAATAGTTCTCAGTTGATTTTGATAGATTGTTTTGGTATAGGAAGGAAAATTTCCTTTTTTTCTTTCCTTCTTCTTCTTCCTCCTCCTCCTCTTCCTCCTCCTCCTCCCCCCCTCTTTCTCTCTGGGTTTTCAAGACAAGGTTTCTCTGTGTAATCTGCACTGTCCTGATTCTCTCTCTGTAGATTAGGTTGACTTTGAACTCAGAGATCCACCTGCCTCTGCTACCCTGTGCTGGGATTAAAGGTATATGCTATTACCACCCTGCTTAGAAAGTAAAATGTAATACACTTTTGTCCTCAAGGATGTAAATGTTGGTCTAAGATAAAAGAATATTTTTAAAGAAATAATTTCTACAGTTGACTATTCTTGAAAATTGATTTATAATTGATTTTTAGTACTGTGTTGAATGAAAGCATCTCTCATCTTAATTTTTATTCTACATAAAATGCATTTATTTTCATTTGATGTGTAAGTATGTTTGCCTGAATGTATACATATCACATGTGTCCCTGGTTCCTGTGGAGGCACAAAGATGGCATTTTCTCCCCTGGAACTAGAGTTGCAGACTGTTTTTGCTAAGAGCTAAGTCTGGGTCTTTCACAAGAGCAATCTGTGCTTCTAACCACTTAGCAATCTCATCTCTCCCCTACTTGTACATTTTAGCATATATTTTGTGCATTATATCTTAAACCAGCCAGTATGAAGGTTATCTAAATCATATATTTAGATATGATTTTGTGCTGTAGCCATTGGAAAAATAAGCTGCTTCTAATGTTGACTGGACCAACTGACTTTTTCATACAACCTCATATCTTCTGAAACTGTAAGTGTAGTGGCTCTGCTAGCTTCTTCTGGCTCTCTTAGTGTCCTCTGTGTATGATAATGATACGATAAAAGTTAACTGTTTGACAGAAAGGGGCAAACAGTCAAAACAGACTACAAAAAAACCAGCACTCAACAACATAAAATGAATGATACTCAGGATCCAACCAGCCATGATTTGCTACTGGAAGAGGCTGAGAGTGACATGTATAAGAGAAAAGCCAGACTCAGAAATAAAAGAGATGACTGAATAATTAGTCAAGGATTTTAGAGTAGCTACCACAAAGCTTCAAAGACTTAAGAAAATCTCAGGCATAATGAGGAGAAGCATGGAAGGTGCAAAAAAAGAACTTAATGAAACGTCTAGAGATGAAAACAAGGATATTAGGCATTTATAAACAACTTCAGCTGACCTGCTCTTTTCTCATGAATTCTTTTCTCTTCTATGAACCCAATTGGGCTCAGGTATGAACATCTTCTTCCTCTGATCCAGGAGACAGAGGTCAGTGAGTCTGGGACTCCCTAAATTCCCCCATCTGCAGTATTCTAGGACTATTTCTCAGCCTTAAGCATTTGGGATTCTTCCTTGCTTTACAGCTAGGAACAATGAGGAGGGTCAATGACCAGGTGATTATTTGTGTGGCTAGCATTGATTTCAGCCTTTTTTCTTGACATTTAACAATAGCAAGTTCCAAGTCATTAAACTTCTATTTTGTAGTCCTGTCATTCCTTTCCTAGAATACATACAGTAGACACTGTGACAGGACCTTTGAGAGAACTTCTGGCCTTTATTTGAGAGCTGCTCAAGTCCTGTAACTCAAAGATTTTGTTTTTATGAGACAAGGTTTCTCCATGTAGTGCTGAATGTCTGGCAACTTTCTATGTAGACTAGGCTGGCCTCAAATCAACAGAGATGCACTTGTCTGTGTATCAGAGAGCTAGAATTAAAGGCATATAGCTTAGTAAATTGACCCTCTTCCTTTAGAATCAATGCATTAAGGATCTTGATTATAGAGACAATTTTGTTAGAGTATCCCACTGTTAACAGGAACATATAGGTTGTATAAAAAATAGACCATAACTCTATCTCCCAATTTTCACATAAAGTTTTTCTATGGTTCCCACAAAGCGCTTGTGTGACTTATAGGATATAAATAAATGTAAATTTGATGCATTTACAGCATGTAGTCTTACTAGAACAGAGACAAATGAGGCATATAGATGCTATATTCAGAAACATCAGACTACTTAATGATATGACATGTTTTTTCCTCACATAAATGTTTTTAGATGGCCCTCATGTGTGGTTGTTGAAACATTCACATATTTTATATATTTATAAAGTACAAAATAACAAATTCATTTTTTAAAAAACTGGGGAAATCTGCAACCTTTTCTCTAGAAGCATTTGTCTCATTTTCACCATTAATTTAAAAATGTACTTAGGATAGTATTGTGTATTATCATGATCAAGTTAGGGGATGCCATGAAGTCAGTAAAAGATGACTCTGGCTACCTTTGAGGGATGTTCTTGAAAAGGACTTGCATTTGAATGAATACACTAGGTAAAGGTGACATCCGAGTAGGAGGACAGCAGCCAGTCTGTTGAGGGTGTGAAAGAACAAACTAACCAAGGATGAATTCATTTCCTGCAGGAGGTGGTGCTCACCTTTTTCCTGACCTTGGGTACCACCCCTCCTACTTCTCACACCAGGACTCATACATTATCTGCTCCCTCCTTTCTTAGCGCTTTGACTAATTATAGACTAGAGTCATACAACTGGCTTTCTTAGGTCTTCAGTTCTAATTATCTAAGCCAATTCCTCATAATACATACTTTCTTTTGGCTTACTTTTTTCTCCTTTCTTCTTTAGAAACAATCATTTTACATATCAATCCCCCCTGTTCCCTCTCCCTCCCATCCTCCCATGGCCCCTACCAACTCCCTAACACCCCCATCCCCTCCACAAAGATGGTGAGGCCTTCCATGGGGATCATCAAAGTTTGTCACATCATGGACTCCCAAAGTCCATTTGTGCACTAGGGATCAATACTGGTTCCACTGTTATGGGTCCCATAGCCTGCCCTGGTGTCCTAACTGGTACCCACATTCAGAGGGTTTGGTTCAGTCCAATGTTGGTTCCCCAGCTTTATGCCTGGGGTCCCTGTGCTCTCACTAGGTCAGGTCATCTGGTTCTGTAGGTTTCTCCAGCATGGTCTTGACTGCTTTGTTCATCCCTCCTCCTTCTCTACAACTGGATTCCAGGAGTATGGTTCAGGGCTTAGCTGTGGGTGTCTGTTTCTGCTTCCATCAGCTACTGGATGAAGGCTGATCAGTGAGCCTGGTTTGGTCCTATGTTTGTTCCCCAGCTGTCAAATTGGGCTCCATGAGTTCCTACTTTCTCAGGGTACCTGTTTCTGCAGGTTTTCCCAGAATGGTCTTGACCCCTGTGTTCATCAGTCCTCCCTCTCTACAACTGGATTCCAGGAGTTGGGCTCAGTGCTTAGCTGTGGATCTCTGCTTCTGCTTCCACCAGCTAATTGATGAAGGCTGTAGGATGGCATTTAAGGTAGTCATCATTCTCATTATAGGGGAAGGCCGTTTAAGGTAGCCTCTCCACTATTGCTTAGGTTCCTAGTTTGAGTCATCCAAATTTCTCTTTAAACCTTCAGTGACTCCCTCTATTGATGGGCCTCTCTTCTTGTTCTCTCCTCTACTCTACTCCTCCTCTGTCTACTCAATCTCCCTGATCCTCATGTTCTCTTCCCCTCCTCTTCTCCCCTCCTTTTCCTCCTACCTCACTTCTCCTTTCCCAATGCTCCCAATTTGTTCAGGGGTTCTTATCTTTTCTGCTTCACTGGGGGACCATATATGTTTCTCTTAGGGTCCCCTTTTTTCCTTGTTTTTCTGGAGGAGTGGATTGTAGGTTGGTAATCCTTTGTTCTATGTCTAACATCCATATATGAGTGAGTGCATACCATGTTTGTCTTTCTGTGACAGGGTTACCTTACTCAGGATGAATTCTTCAAAATCCATCCATTTGCCTGCGAATTTCAATATCCCATTTTTTGTTTTACTCTGAGTAGTACTTCATTGTGTAAATTCTGTATCCATTATTCAGTTGAGGGACATCTAGGTTGCTTCCAGGTTCTGGCTACTACAAATAATGCGGCTATGAACATAGTTAAACTGATGACCTTATTGTATGAATAGGCATACTCTGAGTATATGCCTAAGAATGGCATTGCTGGATCATGAGGTAGACTGGTTCTCATTTTCCAGAGAAACTACCATACTAATTTCTAAAGTTGCTATACAAGTTTGCACTCCCACCAGCAACGGGGAAGTGTTCCCTTTCTCCACATCCTCTCCAGCATAAACTGTAGTTGGTGTATTTGATTCTAGTCATTCTAACAATTGTAAGATGGCATCTCAGAGTTGCTTTGATTTGCATTTCTTAGTTGGCTAAAGATGTTGAGTAATTTCTTAAGTGTCTTTCAGCCATTTTAGATTCCTCTATTGAGAATTCTCTGTTTATTTAGTTCTGCACCCTACTTTTTAATTATTTATTTTTAAATTTAAATTTAAATTAGAAACAAGTTTGCTTCAAAAGACAGTTCCAGGTCCCTCTCATTTCCCTCCCCTCCACCCATGCCCTCCCACCAGCCTCCCCCCAATATCCCCTCATTTCCCCAGGGAGGGTGAGGCCCTCCTTGGGGGTGTCCATAGTCTGTCATTTCATACAGGGCAGGGTCTAGACCCTCCCTCAAGAGTTCAGGGTGAGAGTGCATCTCAATTGTTGGATGGGAGTGCAAAGTCCCTGTGTATACTCGGGATGAGTACTGATCTACTGCCCAAGGCTCAATAGATTACCTAGGCCTCCTCATTGAAACCCACATTCAGGGGGTCTTGATCAGTCCCATGCTGGATTCCCAGCCAAAGTCTGGGATTCAAGAGTTAACCTTTGTCAGGTCAGCTGTTTCTGGGGGTTATACCAGCCCAGTCTTAATCCCTTTGGTCATCAGTCCTCCCTCTCTGTTACTGGCTTTCTTGAGTTCAGCTCAGTACTTAACCATGGGAGTCTGCTTCTTCTTCCATCAGCCACTGAATGAAGTTTCTGTTTCCCAGACTCACTAGCCATGGGATTGTAGGCTGGCACTCCCCAGATCTATGTCTAAAATCCATACATGAGAGAGTACATGCCATGTTTCACATTTTGTGACTGCGTTATCTCACTCAGGATGGTTTCTTCTAGTGTCATCCATTTGCCTGCAAATCTCAGGATTCCATTGTATTTTTCTGCTGAATAGTACTCCAATGTGTAAATATACCACATTTTCTCTATCCAGTCTTAGGTTGAGGGACATCTAGGTTGCTTCCAAGTTCTGGCTATTACAAATAAAGCTGCTATGAACATAGTGGAACAGACATCTTTGTTGTATGAATGGGCATCTTTTGGATATATGCCTAAGAGTGGAGTTGCTGGGTCTTGTGGTAGGTTTATTCCCATTTTTCTGAGGAATCTCCATAGTGATTTCCAAAGTGGCTGAACAAGTTGGCACTCCCACCAGCATTGGAGGAATGTTCTCCTTTCACCACATCTTCTCCAGCATGAATTGTCTTCGGTGTTTTTGATTTTAGCCATTCTGACAGGAGTGAGATGGTATCTCAGAGTTGTTTTGATTTGCATTTCCCGGATGGCTAAGGATGTTGAGCACTTTCTGAAGTGCCTTTCAGCCATTTTAGACTCTTCTATTGAAAATTCTCTATTTAGTTCTGCAGCCCACTTTTTAATTGTATCCTTTGGTGCTTTGGAGACTTGCTTCTTGAGTCCTTTGTAAATTTTGGAGATCAACCCTCAGTCAGATGTGGGATTAGTGAATATTTTTTCCCATTCTGTGGGCTGCCTTTTTGTCTTGCTGACTGTGTCCTTTACCTTACAGAAGCTTCTCAGTTTCAGGAGGTCCCATTTATTAATTGTTGATCTCACTGTCTGTGCTACTGGTGTTATGTTCAGGAAGCTGTCTCCTGTACCAATTCCTTCAAGGGTATCACCCACTTTCTCTTCTAAGAGTTTCAGTGTGGCTGGATTTACGTTGAGGTCTTTGATCCATTTGGACTTAAGGTTTGTGCATGGCAATAAACATGCATCGATCCGCATTCTTCTACATGCCAGCCTCCAGTTATGCCAGCACCATTTGTTGAAGATGCTTTCTTTATTCCATTGTTTATTTTTAGCTTCTTTGTCAAAGATCAGATGTTCATACGTGTGTGGGTTAATATCCGGGTTTTCAATTCGGTTCCATTGGTCTACCTGTCTATTTTTGTGCTAATACCAAGCTGTTTTTAGGACTATAGCTCTATAATAGAGCTTGAGGTCAGGGATGGTGATACCTCCGGATGTTGCCTTGTTGAACAGGGTTGTTTTGGCTATCCTGCATCTTTTGTTTTTCCATACAAAATTGATTATTGTTCTTTCAAGGTCTGTGAAGAATTGTGCTGGGATTTTAATGGGGATTGCATTAAATCTGTAGATTGCTTTTGGCAGGATTGCCATTTTTACTACATTGATCCTACCTATCCAAGAGCATGAGAGATCTTTCCATTTTCTGAGGGCTTCTTTAATTTCTTTCTTTAAAGATTCAAAGAAGTGTGATACAGGTCTTTCATTGTTTGGTTAGCGTTACCCCAACGTATTTTATGTTGTTTTTGGCAATTGTAAAGCGTGATGTTTCTCTGATTTCTCTTTCAGCCCTTTTATCATCTGTATATAGTAGGGCTACTGATTTTCTTGAGTTGATCTTGTAGCCTGCCACTTTGCTGAAGGTGTTAATCAGCTGTAAGAGTTCCCTGGTAGAGTTCTTTGGGTCATTGATGTAAACTATCATATCATCTGCAAACAGTGAAAGTTTGACGTCTTCCTTCCCAATTTGTATCCCCTTGATCTCCCTTTGTTGTCATATGGCAATGGCTAGAAATTCAAGTACCATGTTGAAAAGGTATGGAGAGAGTGGACAGCCTTGTTTTGTTCCTGATTTTAGAGGAATTGCGTTGAGTTTCTGTCCATTAAGTTTGATGTTGGCTGTTGGTTTACTGTATATAGCTTTTATTATGTTTAAGTATGTCCCTGTTATCCCAGATCTCTCCAAGACCTTTATCATGAAGGGGTGTTGGATTTTGTCAAAGGCTTTTTCAGCATCTAGTGAGATGATCATGTGACTTTTGTTTTTCAGCTTGATTATATGGTGGATTACGTTGATGGATTTTCATATGTTGAACCATCCCTGCATCCCTGGGATGAAACCTACTTGATCATGGTGAATGATTGTTTTGATGTGTTCTTGGATCCAATTTGCCAGTATTTTATCTCGTGGTTTTGCATCAATGTTCATGAGGAATATTGGTCTGAAGATCTCTTTTTTAGTTGTCTTTGTGTGGCTTGCGGATCAAGGTTATTGAAGCCTCATAGAAAGAGTTTGGCAAAGACCCTTCTGCTTCTATTGTGTGGAATACTTTGAAGAAGAATTGGTATAAGCTGTTCTTTGAATATCTGGTAGGATTCTGCACTGAGGTCATCTGGACCTGGGCTTTTTTTGGTTGGGAGACTTTTGATGACTGCTTCTATTTCCATAGGGGTTATAGGTCTATTTAAATTGCTTATCTGTTCTTGATTTAGTTTTGACAAGTGATAGCTATCCAGGAAGTCGTCCATTTCCTTTAAATTTTCGAATTTTGTGGAGTACACGTTTTCAAGGTATGACCTGATGATTCTCTGGATTTCCTGAGAGTCTGTTGTTATGTACCCCTTTTCATTTCTGATTTTGTTAATTTGCATGTTCACTCTCTGCTGTTTGGTAAATTTGGACAAAGGCTTGTCTATTTTGTTGATTTTTTCAAAGAACCAACTCTTCGTTGCATTGATTCTTTGTATTGTTTTCCTAGTTTCTACTTTATTGATTTCAGCCCTCACTTCGATTATTTCCTGGCGTCTACTCCTCCTGGGGGAGTTTGCTTCTTTGTGTTCCAGAGCTTTCAGCTGTGCTGTTAATTCTCTAGTATAACTATTCTCCAGTTTCTTCATGTGGGCACTTAGTGCTATGAAATTCCTCCGTAGCACTGCTTTCAAAGTGTCCCATAGTTTTGGGTATGTTGTGTCTTCAATCTCATTGAATTCTAGGAAGTTTTTAATTTCTTTTTTTAATTTATTCTTTGACCCAGGAATGGTGCAGTTATGCATTATTCAATTTCCATGAGTTTGTAGGTTTTCTGCAATTTGTGTTGTTGTTGAATTCTAATTTTAAAGCATGGTGGTCTGATAAGATGCATGGAGTTATTCCAATTTTTTTGTAGCTGCTGAGGTTTGATATGTTGCCAAGTATGTGGTCGATTTTTGAGAAGGTTCCATGTGGTGGTGAGAAGAAGGTATATTCTTTTTTATGTGGATGAAATGTTCTATAGATGTCTGTTAATCCCAGTTGGGTCATTACTTCTATTAGACCCTTTGCTTCTTTGTTGAATTTCTGTCTGGTATTCCTGTCTAGTGGTGAGAGTGGTGTGTTGAAATCTCCCACTATAAGTGTGTGGGGCTTTATATGTGATTTAAGTTTTAGTAATGTTTCTTTTACAAATGTGGATGCCTTTTTATTTGGGGCATAGATTTTCAGGATAGACACTTCATCTTGGTGGATTTCACCTGTGATGCGTATGTAATGACCTCCTTCATCCCTTTTGATAGATTTTATTTTAAAGTCTGGTTTGTTAGATATTAGGATTGCTTCCCCTGCTTGTTTCTTGGGTCCATTTGATTGACAAATTTTTTCCTAATCTTTAACTCTCAGGTAATGTCTGTCTTTGAGGGTGAGGTTGTTTCTTGTATGCAGCAGAAGGAAGGATTCTGTCTTCAAATCCATTCAGCTAGCCTGTGTCTTTTTATGGGTGAGTTAAGGCCATTAATGTTGAGGGATATTAATGAGCATTGATTGCTCATCGTTCTTTGATTTGCAATGGTTGTTGTTGGTGGAATTATGTGTGGAATTTCACCCTTTTGTTCTTTTTTCTGTTGGTAGTGAGGGATTCTCTAATGCCTATGTTTTTCTGGTTGTAGTTAACTTCCTTGGGTTAGAGGTTTCCTTCCAAAACTTTCTGTAGGGTTGGGTTAGTAGATATGTATTGCTTGAATCTAGTTTTGTGATGGAATATCTTGTTTTGTCCATTTATAGTGATTGAGAGCTTTGCCAGGTATAGTAGTCTGGGCTGGCATCCATGGTCTCTTATTCTTGGTAGAGTATCTATCCAGGACCTTCTGGCTTTCAGAGTTTCCATGGAGAAGTCAGGTATAATTCTGATAGGTCTGCCTTTATATGTTACTTGGCCTATTTCCTTAGCTGCTCTTAATATTCTTTCTTTATTCTGTATATTTGGGGTCTTGATTATTATGTGGCAAGGGGACTTTTTTTGTGGTTCACTCTATTTGGTGTTCTGTAAGCTTCTTGTACCTTCATTGGCATGTCTTTCTTAAGGTTGGGAAAGTTTTCTTCTATGATTTTGTTGAATATGTTTTCTGCCCCTTTGAGGTGGTTTTCTTCTCATTCTTCTATACCTATTATTCTTAGGTTTGGTCTTTTCATGGTGTCCCGTATTTCCTGGATGTTTTGTGTTAAGGATTTGTTGGACTTAAGGTTTTCTTTGGTTGATGAATCCATTTCTCCTAGTGTATCTTTAACACTTGAGATTCTCTCTTCCATCTCTTCTATTCTGTTGGTAATGCTTGTATCAGTAGTACCTGACTGTTTGCCCAGCTCTTCTATTTCCTGCCTTTCTTCAGATTGTGTTTTTTTTTATTGTCTCTATTTCAGTTTTCAACCTTTGCAGTGTTTGCATTGCTTCTTGCAATTTTCGCTTTATCTTTTTGTCCATTTGTTGTCTTTTATGAATCTTTTGGTTTGTTCTTTCTTCCATTTGTTGCATTTTTTGGTTTGCTTTTTTCGTCCATTTCTTGCATTTATTGCTTTGTTTCTTCTTCCATTTCCTGACTTTTTGGTTTGTTTCTTCTTCCATTTCTTTCATTTTTTGGTTTGTTTTTTCTTCCATTTCTTTCATTTTTTGCTTTGTTTCTTCTTCCATTTCTTGCATTTATTGCTTTGTTTCTTCTTCCATTTCCTGACTTTTTTGGTTTGTTTCTTCCATTTCTTTCATTTTTTGGTTTGTTTTTTCTTCCATTTCCTGCATTTTTTGCTTTGTTTCTTCTTCCATTTCCTGATTTTTGGTTTGCTTTTTCTTCCATTTCTTGCATTTTTTGCTTTGTTTTTTCTTCCATTTCTTGCATTTTTGGTTTGTTTTGTCTTCCATTTCTTTGAGGGAATTTTCTATATCCTCTTTTAGGACCTCTATCATTTTCATGAAAGTGGTTTTAAGGTCATTCTCTTCTGCTTTGTTTGCATTTGAATGTTGGAGTCTTGCTGGTGTGGAGTCTCTAGAATCTGGCGGCGTCATATTTGTTTCTCTTTTGCTGAGTGTGTTTTTGTATTGTCTCTTCCCCTCTCTTCTTCTAGTGGGTGCAGAAAGAGCCCCTTACTGGTCTGGTGGTTAGGGGACCAGAGTTCCCTTTTGGTGGGTGCTAGCAAGTCCAATAATCTGGTAGTTCTTCTATTCCTTGTCCTCGTTCTGGTCCCATGGGTGGAGAAGAAGAACAGGAATCTGGGGCGCTTAGCCTCCCACCTGGTCCCGTGGACCCTTTGCTGAATTCTGTTGTACCTGATCCTGCCAGAACAGCTGCTCCCCTGGTCTCCCTGGATCAGCTAGTTTCCTGGTCTGGTTGGTGGGAGAGAAAACCTGGAATCTGGGGTGCTTGGCTCCTGCTGGGATTGGAAGCTCTGTGCAGTTCCCAGGCAATCCCCAGGCACTGGAACACAGGCCCAGAAGCAGGGCATGTTGTACCTGATCCCACTGCTGGAACAGTTGCTCCCCTGGTATCCCTGGATCAGCTAGTTTCCTGGTCTCCAAGTTTTACTTTCTTACAGAATAAAACATCTCATTCAGTTTCAAAATTCACTCATACAGAATTTAGCTTTTACTTTTTGGGGAAACTATATTCATTTGTGATCTTTCTACTTTCCTTTTTATCAAATCCCCTTCCCTGCTTTGTACCTATTTTCTTTACTTCTTCTAGAATAGCTTACTCATTTATTACTTTTGAAGAGTGTTAATAGATTAATGCATTATTATCATAAGTGGAAATACAAGGAAGTGGTAGACATTTATCTTGCCTTTCTTCTCAGCACACTTCAGCTTAACAAGTACTTGCTGAAAGGAATTTTTTTACAGAGGCAGACACCCACAGGTAAACACTGAACTTAACTCAAGGAACCCAGTGATAGAGAGGGAGAACTGATGAACATGGGGTAAAGACTGGGCTTGTTTAACCCACAGAAACAGCTGACCTTAACAAGGGGGAGCTCTTGAACCCTAGACTGATGGCTGGGAACCCAGCATGGCACTGATCCAGACCCCCTGAATGTGGGTGTCAGTGAGGAGGCCTAGGCAATCTATGGGGCCTTGGGTAGTAGATCAGTATTTATCCCTGGAATACAAATGGACTTTGGGTGCCCATCCAACAATGACAGATGCTCTCTCAGCTTGGACTCTTCCAGGAAGGCCTAGGCCCTGCCCTGGATGAAATGACAGACTCTGGAGATCCCCCATGGAGGGCCTCACCCTACCTGGGGAAAGGAGTGGGGATTGGGCTTGGATGGGGAAGTTGTTGGTAGGGCGTAGGAGGAGAGGAGGGGAGGGAGAGGGAGCTGGGATTGACATGTGAAGCAACCTTGTTTCTAATTTAAATTTATAAATAAAAATAGACACAATCCCCCCAAAAAGTAGCCAAGCCATTAAATGGAAACAGAATGATGGAATTAGATCACCTCTGTAATCCGAATCAAATGATAACTCTGGACACTGAAAATTGACACTTCTAACACTACAAAAAAAAGGGATGCAAAATGGTGTTACAAATTTCTGTTAAAATGGCAACTTTTAATTTGAACAAACCTATGAAGGTAATTCTTAGCTTACAGGAAACACAGATGGAAGGAAAGGCAAACAGTTATTCCTCCTATTAGAAAGCTGGGGCTTCCTCAACCAGACAGCACAGCAGACCCACCTGGGGGTCAGAGGTGGGGTGACTCAGCCCTGCTGTTGTGAAGAAAGGAAAGTTGTCCCCATTACTCATCATGTGGTCACATGGGTGAAGAGATGAGTCCCTTCTCCCCTACCTCCTACCCATAATTTCCTGAGGCAGATGGGAGAGTTCGCCCTGGGTTATATGCAGGAGGCCTATCCCCACCCCTCACCAGCTTTAGCCTTCTGAAGAGTGACCCCTTAATGTTGCCTGGGCAACATAATAGAGCTGTCCCTAACAGTGTAGGTATGGGGAGAACTGACCACGAGGGCATTAAACCAGGATAACTGGTCCCACCCCTCCCTCATTGCTTCAAGAGTTTAGTTAGCTGGGGAAATGCCAGAGAGGTCACCTTGCTGGTGATGACAGGGGAGAATGGACTGGTGGACCAATCCTGCATTTGCCCAGGCCCGTAACTAGGGTTATGACTTGACCTACCCCAACATCGATCCCATTTATGAACTGCTGGAGCAAGTGATGGGGCCTGACCTGAGGCCCCAAAACTGCAGGGTCTCCACAACACAGGCAACAACAGGATATCCCTTTCCCCAAAAGTTCTAGTAATGGCCTAGAGTTGTAGAAACCAGAGAGAGGTCTTGACAAGACCAATGACTCTTTGCAATGAACACTTGCAAGTAGAGACATATGGACAAAGGGTTTGCAGCTGGCTCACTGTGTCACACTGCAGCTTCCATGACAAGATCTTATACCCCCCTTTCTCTTAACCTTTGTTTTATTTTAGGGGGATAAAGGGATGGGGGTGGATTTGAAGGGACAGGGAAATGAATGGGATTAAGGCACACAAATAGAATAAATAAGAGAAAGAAGAAAGATTGATAATGATAAAGGGGTTGTTTAAGCAGTATGCCCCTCCCAAAACAATGAACTTTTTTTTGTTGCCAGGCCTTGTTATCAGTAAACTTCACTTGGGTTGAGAAGATGAAAATACACTGTCCATACCCACTCAGCCATGGCTGTGGGCTTCATTAAATGTGGTTTTCTGCTTCTGCTCTTTAGAAACTGTGCCAGCAAGATGTTAGAAGAATTACTATTTCTCTTTGGGGACACGGAATTCCTAGGCCAATGATGTCTCTCATACCTACCATGTTATCTCATTCTCTTGTGCCTTGAGCTATCCTTTGAGGGGTAAGGAGAGATAGCTGTTAGGATTCCCTTTGAAGGGAAATTTGCAACTCTCTCATGGAGGAAGTCTTGTTCTTGCATTTTTTCTCAGTGACTTTCAGTGGTCATTGTAGTTGAGTGAGTCTGTGTGTCTAGTTTAGGTGAAAGAATAGGAAGAAGCAATAAGAGGCTGAGCAAAGCCAGCAAAGTAGAACAATAACAATAAGAAAAACATCCTTGGCACAGATGAAAGGAATGGAGCAGTCACCCAGCTTCAGAAGTATCAGCACACTCTAGTGACTCACTAGTATCTCATAAAGCCTCTCCTCCAATTTCATGGCTCCATGAACTATGGAAATTGCAGACATAGATATCCTTTTATTTGTACTTTCATGTGGAGCTTAGGTAATGTTTTTATCATGAATATGGTACAGTTAATATTTCTGTGAGGTAGTCCTGGTCCAGATTTGTTTTCTATCCGGTGGAAAATAAGTTAGAATAAAAAACTAAGGTTATGTCAAGAAAGAGTCAAATTCTAAAATCAGTGCACCAACTAGACTAAACCTTACAAAAATCTGGAGTTGCCACTTTATTATAAATGGCATAGTTCTATCTAACACCATATATGCTGATTAAAAGTAGCATTGAAAAAAATCTGGTTTTATCAAATACTGAACAAAGCAAGAAAAGCATTGTAAATTAAAGGTTTCAGAAAAAGACTTTGGTTCTTATAACAGAACATCCTTATTCCTAAAACATGTGGGCTGAAGTATTAGAAGTTTATGAGTACTGAAACTTGCACTCAAATACTTGCACACACACACACACACACACTGTACACACACATGTGCAAGTAAACTGTCACCAGTCATTGATGGTACCTGGAAGTTCATTATACTCTTTAAATTTCTCTTTCTTTGAAAAGGTCCAAGTAAATTGTTATGGATAAAATACATAGAAATCAAGTTGAAGTTCATACTGGTCTAGGAAGAGATAATCTATACACTAAAAAGAACAAAAATGAATACATTTGTTTGGAACACTATTCAATTTATAAAAATTCATGCGTTCATGACAATACTCCATAACAAGCTATCATCTCATCACTCGCCATTGGATTTTGCTATCATCCTATTAATCTAGAAATTGAGAAGGAAAGGATTAAACACTTCTTTTTTTCCATACAAACTTTACTTCAAAGAACCAGATATGGGATGTAGGAAACTACTCCATAGAAATAGTCTAGTAATAAGTGTGGAAAGAATTATAAAATCAAAAATCACAAGTTTGCAACCACTAAAAGTATAAAAAACCTCAAGGCTTTCATAGCCACTAAAACCCTGCCTAAATACTAGTAGAGAATTTTAAAATGAGTGTTAAAACTCTGTGGCCAGTCTTAGTGACACAGTCTACAAATTAGACATTTGGATGAGTAAATCAGGATGAATCCAAGTTCAATGCCTGCCTTGGCTCCATAGTAAGTTTGGAGCCAGTATGGTCCACTTGATGAGACTTTGTCTCAAAATAAAACTAAAAAGCCTTGGAATATACCTCAGTGCGTTCATGACTGATATGTGTGAAACTCTATGTTCAATGTCCAGTACTGAAAAAACAAGTTAATCTTTACAGCACCTAAAATGAGAGAGCATGGATGTTAAGACATATTAGCATGTCTTACATGATACTTTCTTGTAGAATGCGTGTTTCTTGGATGCTATCAAGTATATACAGCTAATTATCAGTATTCAGGAAACACAGGAATGGAGAAACATGTGAAGCAACACCAAGAAATGATCCATGAAGTGTGGAATATGGAGGTTTTTAAAAACTATTTTGTAGTTTTTTTTACTTTGTGTGTGTACATATGTGTATATGCCCATATTGCTGCATGTGTGTAAAGATAAGACAAATTTGCATAAGTCCTCTCTTTACATTTTACAAGGGTTTCAGAATCAAACTTGGGTTGAAATAGTTATGGCCAGCAATATCATCTCTTTTTTCCCCCTCAATATATGTTTTTATTTAAATTAGAAACATGGATGCTTCACGTGTCAATCCTAGCTCCTTCTCCCACCCCTCCTCCCTTGTCCCCTCACCAGCCCCCATCCCCCCACCCAATCCCCACATCATTCCCCAGGGAGGGTGAGGCCCTCCTTGGGGAGATCTCTAAAGTCTGTCATTTCATCCAGGGTAGGATCTAGGCCCTTCCCCATGTGTCCAGACTGAGAAAGCATTGTTTCATGTGGAATGGGCTCCCAGAGTTCATTCGTGTGCCATGGTGAACACTGTTCTACTATCCAAGGCCCCAGAGATTTCTGAGGCCTCCTCACTGACACTACATTCATGGAGTATGGATCAGACCCTGTTGGCCTCTCAGCCATCAGTCTGGGGTTCAAGAGCTCCCCCTTGTCCAGTCAGCTGTCTTTGTGGGTTTCACCAGCACAGTCTTGGCCCCTTTGGAGTTTTTAGAGAGTGATTATTTGGTTTCTTCATATATGCTTAGGAAAAGAAATGATTGACCGAAAGAGATGATTGCAACTGACTGCAAGATGTGCCCTCATTTGGATGCTGATTCACACAAATCTAAGATAACTAGATTTGGGAAGCAATCAGAGGGTAAAAGCTATGTTGACTAGAAAATAAATCTTCATGCTAAAATCCAGTTTGTATAATATTCTGAATTTTAAGGAAACAATTACTGTACATTTGTTCACCTATGAGATATGACCTGACTCCAAATTACCTTTTTGGCACTGTGACAAAAGAAGATGAGCAGGGTATGGAGATTTCCTTATAAGGAGCATACAGTACTGTAGGGGTGAGCCCCACAAAGCTATCCACCCTAAAGGCGGGGATAAGGAAATTTAGGACAGGTGGAGGTAAAAGGAAGTGAAAGAGAAACGAATTCCTCTTCTCCTTAGGGCAGATAGCTTTGTGGGGCTCACCCCTACCCTGTACAGTCAGGGAAGTAGGCTGTATACCTGGTCTCTATATGTAAGAAGTGAATTTTGGAGTAATAAGCTCATGGAAACCCATGTAGAGAAATTCTATTGTCTGAAATGACCATGAACGGCTTCTAAGACAAGTAGAGAGCTTATTGGATAGATAGGTAGGTAGGTAGATAGATAGATAGATAGATAGATAGATAGATAGGTAGGTAGGTAGATAGATTGACACATATTTTTATCATAAATTTTCCTTTGGTTTTCATCTTAATCACATGAAACTGACAGAAGGATAAAATCCTTCCTTTTATATTTCCTGGCAACTATATTCTTCTTTTAGAATAACTAGAATGTAAGTAAGAACATATTTAACCTTTACAGAAATATTTGCTGAGGTACTGTACCAGAGAAAACTAATCAGACATGGGTTTAAGCCAAAAGAAAATATTAACCATCTGACAACTATACTGGGTATTTGACCCCAGTGTAGCCTCGAGTAGTTCTCAGGGTGAGCATCTAAACACAAAAGCCATATCCTGAGTGGATACACCTCAGTTAGCAAGAACAGTTAACCAGAATCAGAATTATGGAAGCCAAAAATCAAGTACATTCAAGGACTTTTCCAGAACTATCAGTTTGATGTATTGTGTCTTTGTTCTCATGCAGGCAGGTGTTGCTGCCTATGTGCTTCCATCATGGCTTCAATTGGCCAAGGTCTAGAGGCCTGTAAAGGTCTGGGGACCTGTTACACTATTAGGGTTGGCTAATGGTGAAACACTTATTTAGCATGTATAAGATACTATTGGAAAAAAGATAGGCTTTCTAAATTCTACAAAATATTTGTACATACATATTAGATATTGTATGATCTGGGGATACAGTTCTATAGAGAGAGACCTTGCCTAGTGCAAGACCCTGCGTCTGAGCTCCAGCACTGAAAACTTAAAACGTTCACTGGGCATCCAGTGAGCCTTGTCAAATAAATATGCTTGCTTCTCCCCATTGTAAATCTGAGATGCCAGATGTTAAGCCAACTCCATCCCTTGAAAGCCCAAAGCAACCATACATGGGCTTCCAGAATATTTTCTTTCTGTTTAATAACAAGCTCAATCCTGATTCCTAAACACTGTCTAATGGAGTTGCATGAGAATAGAAGCTGGAATTTTGTTCTGAATCCCTTTGTGACCATAAAGTCTGCAGAGGAAACCTTTATTAAACTGATATCTATTATTCAAAACAGCTCACATTTCAAAGCAATTACTACTTCCTAGTCAACTAAATGCCCAATTAGTCTTTGATACAAATAATACCTAATGCAGTGCCCAGCAGAAAAAGATATTTAACAATCCTTTACTGCCCAATTCATTTGCCTCCAAGACCTAAATAAGGCTCATGCAATTTTTTCAATAATAAATACCACTCAAGTGCTGATTATAAATAAATGATTTTAACTAACTTTTATGAAGAATACTAAGGAGGTTTATGAATTATTTATTATGTCTTTGTATTGTCCTTGTCAAGAACAAAAGAACTGGCTCTTGTCATTCTTTTAGCATAGCCTCACCCAAGGGCAACTGCCCTGGAAATTTTCCTTCCCTGTCCCCCCTTTCTTCTCTGAGAAGTGTGGGGGTGTGCAGAGAGGCAGCAGTCACAGTGTCCCTGAGCATCGCAGGGAACCCCTGTTTAGTACACTTCACTAATGAGCATCACCCTAACACTGCTGTATTTGGGCTCTTAAAGTATAATTTTAATCAAGAGGGTTTGAAATTGAACTCTTAAAATGGACAATATGAAACTGATTAATCGGATTCATCAACTCAACTCAACTATTTTCAGCCAAATTTCGGTCACAAAAATCTTCTTGTGAAATTGCTGGTAATAGCTTTTTGACTTGGAGTATTCAGGTAAATTGGTCATGTTTTGTTTCTCTTTCATTAGATGTTGATATGTCATCTTGTTTTTATCGATGTTACTGAGAACTCGAAAGGTTATCTCTTCAAAATGGTCCATGTACTTCGTTATATTTACCATAATTGATAAAAGTTTCCATACTGTGCTTTGTTTCTGCATAACCTGATAGCCTATGGTGACTTTCTACTCCTTCTCCTGTTTGCCTTGTGCCAGAGGACAATGCTCTCCATTGTACTGCTCATCCCTCAAATGCCACTCATGTGTGCATCTACAGCAGAGAGTCTCCGATTGCCTGATATTCATTATGAAATCCACCTACATAAGACCAAATGGTATCTTTATTATTTTTGAAAAGGCAGCATCATCAAAGCAGCTGTCTCATGCAGCAGGTTTGAACAAATACAGGGACCCACAGCCATAAATTTCATAGAGAGCTCTTGGAACACTCGGCCCTAGAATGGGATGTCTCCATCAAATGCTTCCTCTCAGAGCTCAGGGAACATAGCAGAAGAGGAGGTGGAGACACAGGGCATAGAAGACACTGTGGTGATACATTGTTTATGATCTAATTAGACTTGCCTGGAGATCAGAAAGAAAAGCTAGCCACAGCCATAGAAGCTGGGAAATGGTGGCACAGACCTTTAATCCCATGACTCAGAAGACAGAAGAAAATGGATCTCTTTGAGTTCAAGGCCACTCAGGGATACATGAGAGTGAATCAGTCTAAAAGAGAAACAACTAATCCCTTTAATTCCAATGCTAGACAGGAGCAGGGCTTAAGTTCTGGCAATTAGTCTCCAGTCACATTGAGGACAGTATCACCCCAGCTTTTGTAGAGGTAAGAGCTCTCTAGTGGTTGGCTGCTTTGCTTTTATGATCTTCAGCTTGAACTCAAATATCTGCCTCTGAGTTCTTACTATTCGTACTACTGGACACCAAGAAAACAAGGCCATCTAAATCACTATGAGCAAAACTCATATGAACTCACAGAGACTGAAGCAGCAAACACAGGGCTTGTGTAAGTAATCCACCATATAAACAAGCTGAAAAACAAAAATCACATGATCATCTCACTAGATGCTGAAAAAGCCTTTGACAAAATCCAACACCCCTTCATGATAAAGGTCTTGGAGAGATCTGGGATAACAGGGACATACTTAAACATAATAAAAGCTATATACAGTAAACCAACAGCCAACATCAAACTAAATGGACAGAAACTCAACGCAATTCCTCTAAAATCAGGAACAAAACAAGGCTGTCCACTCTCTCCATACCTTTTCAACATGGTACTTGAAGTTCTAGATATTGCCATACGACAACAAAGGGGGATCAAGGGGATACAAATTGGGAAGGAAGAGGTCAAACTTTCACTGTTTGCAGATGATATGATAGTTTACATCAATGACCCAAAGAACTCTACCAGGGAACTCTTACAGCTGATTAACACCTTCAGCAAAGTGGCAGGCTACAAGATCAACTCAAGAAAGTCAGTAGCCCTATTATATACAGATGATAAAAGGGCTGAAAGAGAAATCAGAGAAACATCACCCTTTACAATTGCCACAAACAACATAAAATACCTTGGGGTAACACTAACCAAACAAGTGAAAGACCTGTATCGTAAGAACTTTGAATCTTTAAAGAAAGAAATTAAAGAAGCCCTCAGAAAATGGAAAGATCTCTCATGCTCTTGGACAGGTAGGATCAATGTAGTAAAAATGGCAATCCTGCCAAAAGCAATCTACAGATTCAATGCTATCCCCATTAAAATCCCAGCACAATTCTTCACAGACCTTGAAAGAACAATAATCAATTTTGTGTGGAAAAACAAAAGACCCAGGATAGCCAAAACAACCCTGTTCAACAAGGCAACGTCCGGAGGCATCACCATCCCTGACCTCAAGCTCTATTATAGAGCTATAGTCCTGAAAACAGCTTGGTATTGGCACAAAAATAGACAGGTAGACCAATGGAATCGAATTGAAAATCCGGGTATTAACCCACACACGTACGAACATCTGATCTTTGACAAAGAAGCTAAAAATATACAATGGAATAAAGAAAGCATCTTCAACAAATGGTGCTGGCATAATTGGAGACTGGCATGTAGAAGAATGCGGATCGATCCATGTTTATCGCCATGCACAAAACTTAAGTCCAAATGGATCAAAGACCTCAACATAAATCCAGCCACACTGAACCTCATAGAAGAGAAAGTGGGTGGTACCCTTGAACGAATTGGTACAGGAGACAGCTTCCTGAACATAACACCACTAGCACAGACAGTGAGATCAGCAATTAATAAATGGGACCTACTGAAACTGAGAAGTTTCTGTAAGGCAAAGGACACAGTCAGCAAGACAAAAAGGCAGCCCACAGAATGGGAAAAAATATTCACTAATCCCACATCTGACAGAGGGTTGATCTCCAAAATTTACAAAGAACTCAAGAAGCAAGTCTCCAAAACAGCAAAGGACCCAATTAAAAAGTGGGCTGCAGAACTAAATAGAGAGTTTTCAATAGAGGAGTCTAAAATGGCTGAGAGGCACTTGAGAAAGTGCTCAACATCCTTAGCCATCCGGGAAATGCAAATCAAAACAACTCTGAGATACCATCTCACTCCTGTCAGAATGGCTAAAATCAAAAACACCAATGACAATTTATGCTGGAGAGGATGTGGTGAAAGGGGGACACTCTTCCATTGCTGGTGGGAGTGCCAACTGGTTCAGCCACTTTGGAAATCAGTATGGAGATTCCTCAGAAAAATGGGAATAAACCTACCACAAGACCCAGCAACTCCACTCTTAGGCATATATCCAAAAGATGCCCATTCATACAACAAAGATGTCTGTTCCACTATGTTCATAGCAGCTTTATTTGTAATAGCCAGAACTTGGAAACAACCTAGATGTCCCTCACCCGAAGAGTGGATAGAGAAAATGTGGTACATCTACACAATGGAGTACTATTCAGCAGAAAAAAATAATGGATTCATGAGATTCGCAGGCAAATGGATGACACTAGAAGAAACCATCCTGAGTGAGGTAACCCAGTCACAAAAAGAGAAACATGGCATGTACTCTCTCATATATGGATTTTAGACATAGATCTGGGGAGTGCCAGCCTACAATCCTATGGCCAGAGAGTCTGGGAAACAGAAACTACATAAATGGCTGGTTAAGTACTGAGCTGAACTCAAGAAAGCCAGTATCAGAGAGGGAGGACTGATGATCAAAGGGATTAAGACTGGGCTGGTTTAACCCCCAGAAACAGCTGACCAGACAAAGGTTAACTCTTGAATCCCAGGCATCAGCCTGGGAATCCAGCATGGGACTGATCAAGACCCCCTGAATCTGGGTGTCAGTGAGGAGGCCTAGGTAATCTATTGAGCCTTGGGCAGCAGATCAGTACCCATACCAAGTATACACACGGACTTTGGACTCCCATAGAACAATGTGAGGTGCACTGTCACCCTGAACACTTGGGGAAGGGTCTAGGCCCTGCCCTATATGAAATGACAGACTATGGACACCCCCATGGAGGGCCTCACCCTCCCTGGGGGAATGAGGGGATAACGGGGGGGGGATGGGGGGAGGGCACGGGAGGAGGGGAGGGAATAGGAGAGGGACCTGGAACTGGAACTGACTGGTGAAGCAACCTTGTTTCTTATCTAAATTTAAAAAAAAGAATTAAAAAATCATTATTGATTATAAAAAATGCAGTTAGCTTAGTGCCAGATTCCTCTAGAACCTGAGATTTCTTCAGTTATAAGTTTTGTACCAGGTTTACAGTACTAGGTATGGATTCCCTCTTGTGGGGTGGAATCAAATTAGGGAGTGTCAATTACTCACACAACAGATAACAGTTTCGTGGGTTTCCGTAGTGTAGTGGTTATCACGTTCGCCTAACAGATAACAGTTTCATGACTAGTGACCCAATGGGAGCACCTTGCCTTGCAGATTAGTATAGTACTCCATGGAGTTCACACTTGGGTAAGACGTCATGCTTTGCCACCTTTCCAAAAGCCTAACTAGCACCATCTAGCACTGTGAAAGCTGCCCATCAGCAAGGAAACTTCCAGAACAGTTCCAGCTTGGCTTCTTAGATCATATAACCAGCATGCATGGTATCCTCAGCAGTAGGGCCTTATTAACTAGTTTTGCAGGTAATGAAGAACAGTATGAGAATTTATCGTCTTGGGAGTCTCTTGGACCTCCTTGGCCAATATCTGTTTTGTGATTTAAATAAGAAATATTCCTCAGTGGCTCATGTACTAAACATTTTTCCCTAATAGATAACATTTAGGGAGGTCATAGAAGGTTTAGGATACAGAGCCTGACTGGAGGAAGTCAGTCACCAGGTTGCTTTGAGAGTATATGGCCTCACTCCCCTTTCTGTTTGCTCTCTTAGTTTCCTGGGTATTGAAAGCTGCCATCTTCCAGTTCCTGATACTTGCCGCCATGCCTTCCTGTTGTTGTGGATCTCTGGGACTGTAAGCTAAATATAAGATCTTCTGTAAGTTGCCTTTTGTTGTGGCATTTTATCGCAGCAACAAGTAAATAATATAACCTCCTTTGGAGGTACCCCACACCTACTGGAGTTTTGTTTAGTGACCCACTGCTTATGGCTGGCAATGTCTGTCCTTGCAGGCTTAGATATCACTATTTTCACTGCAACTGAATGAGAGAAAAGAGAGCTTCAGTCTGAAGTTAGGGGAATTCTAAAAGCGAGGCGATTCTTTGTACAGTAAAATATTATTTCTCTACTATTGGTCAACATTCTGAAAGCTCTTAACTTGCTCACCATAAGGCAGCATTATGTGTTTGCTGACACAGAAGAATAGCATTTCCTGATGCCACCAGATGGTAATTGGATTCTAATAATAGAGCAAAATACAGAGAAATCCAACTGCTTGGCTGGGTTTTAACTGATGTGACAGCAGAGAGTCAGCCCTTCCACCATGTCCCATGTGGGAAGTAAGCTGTGGAGAATTGGGATAGTAAAGCTCCCTTAGAAACCCCAGGTCAGGGAGAAGTCACACAGTCACTGGTTGGGGCAGCCCTGGGGCTCTCGTTTTATATCTGGCTGACTCTAGGCAATAGGCTTCTCCTTGTCAAGCATTTTCAGAAATTCCAAAGGAAGTGTCAGCTTCTGCATTCAAAGCTGCTCTATGTCCTTCTCTGTAGACATCAGTGGAAGTCAGTGTCCTGGAACCAGAGCTTCCTCTCAGACGGATCCAGTTTCTCCCTTTACATCTTCCAAATCAAGGCCTTTCTATAGATTAAAAACACCATGGAATAGATTATTCATCATTGTCTTAATTCCAATTTATGGAAAATAAGAATCAGGTAGATCAGATACAGGGAGAGCAACCTACATATAGCTTTGTTTCTGTGATGACTTAGGGCCCTTTTCTCAGGGGGATATTGATTACAAACGAATCATTAGAAACATGGAGGGATGGAGGAGGGCCTATGCCCTGCCCTAGATTAAATGACAGACTCTGGAGATCCCCAATGGAGGGCCTCACCCTCCCTGGGGAAAGGTGTTGGGATTGGGTGGGAAGCTGGGGTCTGGTAGAAGGGTGAGGGAAGAGGGGAGGGATAGGGATCTGGGATTGACATGTGAAGCAAGCTTGTTTCTAATTTAAATAAATAAATAAACCAATGTCATAGGAAAAACAAACAAACAAAAGAAAACTGGAGGGGCAGATGGGTAAAGCAACCCATTTCCATGTCTAGACACCATTCCCAAGAATTTGTTCATAGTTTAGTCTGTTGTCTTAGGTCTACCTACTAAGAAAACAGGACTACAAATGAACCTGAGGTAACCACTGATACCCAACAGTGCTGAGCGCCAATATTTGACACCATGACATAGGTGACAGAAACAAGAAAGAAAGTAAATAAACAAGGAAGCTGGAAATAGGAACCCATGCCAAAAATTATTTGCAAACCTCAAACATCACCTAGACCTATAATCTTTATTTGAAGATGGACAAAATGAGAATCACAGAAAAAAAAGTGACTGGTTCAAAGTTACAAAACTAAATGCTAAAAGCACCAGGATGGGCACACTTTATGTACACCTACAATTGAATTTCCAATGCAGGATTCATTATTTTTTATCTAAACTAATGTGTATTCTGGAATAGATTGGAAATAAAAGGGTATGTTTAGAGTAAAGGTCAAAATTCATGTGTCTTTCTGAGGTAGAGCTTAGCAACTCAGGACCCGATTGGCTTGAACTAACAACATGCTTTCGCCAAAAAAAAAAAATCACTTAGCAACCTGTACTAATCTGCAAGCACATGCTTCTTTAAGAAAAGTAATCAGGTCACCATGACACACAGCTTCCCAGAAACACTTAGTAAACCACTTTTATAGAGACACATATCCTGAAACTAGGCATAGTGGGCTAATCCTACTTAGACTGGTTGTAGTTTTGAGTGCAGTAAAACAAACTATATCCCAAAAAAATCTACTTTTAGGCTGAACTCCCTATGTACCACCATATGCTTATGCATGATCAGGTAAGCATATGATTAAAACTGCATACATCATGGGAGAGGACATAGATAGTGAAAAGTTTTATATCCATAGCTTATCAAGCAGAACAAAGAATCACCCACGCTCCACCCACAGCAGCCAACTTACCTTCTTCCTCTTGAATCGACTGAAGGAAGCCCCGGGCAGCAAGCAGTAGAACATGGACATTGTGGCTCAGGTAGTCCACCTCTTTCTTGCAGCAAATTTGTTCTATATTTTAACTTTTTCTTTGAATTAAAAGTCTTCGTTACTTTGCTGTTTGTGTATACTCCTTCAGTTGAACAAGATAGAAACAATCTGGAGTACCTGGTCTAGACAGTGACCACTGACAACACTTTGGCTGAGCCTTGGGAGAGACTTAGATATCTCTCTAGGCAGTTTACAGGAACTAGATGAAATTGCTCAAAGAAAAATAGGAGAAACCCTATATAAACAAAATCTTTGCATTCTCTGTGCTCTGTTAGGTTGAGGAGCAAGGGAAGGTTTCATGGAGACAACATTTAAACTAAAGTTGGGCAGCAAAATTTAAGCAATGAGAATAAGGCCATTAGGCCAAATGTGGTTCAGAAGCTTTGGTTCAGCACCTATAAATAAAAAGGGCTATTATTAGTACGATGGCTGGTGACATCAGAAAGGTATTGAGAGAGAGAGAGAGCTCTAAAACTGTCTTATTCAAAACAGTGGCAAAATGCTTCCATATTAGTGTTTGTAACTCAGTGCTAAGATGGAGAGTCAGTGACATGAAGAAGATGTAGAACAGAGTCAAAAGTCTTATCTTCCACGAAGCTAAAAATCAATTATGAATATGGACATATCCCTTTACTTAGACAGAACACTACTTTGGTCTGCCTTATAAGGTCACTAGCACCTTATATATTGATAAAATGATGTAAACTGTGTGGAATCTGGAAAGAAAAACCTGGTAAAGTCAGCATTCATGGACCTAAATTATTTCTGGGATGAGGGGTTTGAATTAATGAATCTAGTACTTCAGAAACGGTATATACAGATTTGTACTGCACAGATAAATTTGTGCTTTACACATCCATCACAGACCTAATGTGAGGTGATGGGTCGGCATCTTCAGCCAATGCCAAATGTTTTTCATCAACAAGGTTGATACACCTCATAATGTGAGAAAAGATACTAAATGATCTCAGGGAAGGTGGTAGGTTCTAGAATGTGTAGGTGGTATGGGGGGAACGAGTATGGAAAAGCAGAAGATGTGAAGTCAAGATTTGAAACATGTTACAGAAGATTTTTCTAGCGTCTTAGACAATGAGAGACCTCCTCGTTTTCTCTCAGAAAAGGGAAGAAAATTACTTGCTGTGCAGAAAAATGATTCTGTTGGTTCGGCACCAGGTAGAAGAATCCAGGTAATATGAGGGCGTGCTGGAGAGCAGACATGGAGAGCAGACAGTGACTCAAGCAGGCAGGAAGCCTGACTGGTGAAGCCACCTCTTCTCTACATCTCTCTGCTTCTCACCATCAAGGCTAAAGGCATAGGCTCCAGGCCAGACTGCCAACATTTACAACTTGCCTGTACCATGTCTCCATTTTCTCATCCTTAAAATGGGCATGAAAATACTGTCTTCCTCTTAGGTAGCTTTAAAAGATGCAATGAATTCAAAAGTAACTAAAACTAGGAGGGTTCCTGAAATGGTAAACATGTGTTGGCTCGCATTTTTAAAAATAATTAGTTTTGAAATGTACTGTCATTTATTTGGGAGTTAGAGCCTAAACAGGGAATAGTGGGGCCCCCGGTTTTTCAAAACCACAGTTTCTTAAAGTCATCAGAAGAGTTGCAAACAAATATTTTTGCCTTTACCACTGCTTTCAGATATTGGTAAACTATCAACCAAGATGAATGATGTTTCTAAGATAAAAATGTATCATAGGGTAGTGCTCACAACTCACCTACATGTATTTCCTTTAAAAATATAGTTTATTCCATATATCTTATTAACAAAAGTTATTATACAGTCTTCAATTCTCCATCCTTAAAATCTCCACAATTGCCTTAGGTGATTTTAAAAATATTTTATTCAGTCTTTGAGAATCATACAATGTGTTTTGATCATATTTTCTCTTCCCCGAAATCTTCTCAGATCCACATGCTCTTCCCTGCCCACCCAACTTTTTAAAATTTATTTTTAAATCCATCAAATCTAATTTTTACTACCTATATATACACTTGGATGTGTGGACATCAACTTACTAATGATTACATGTTAAAGGAAACTGACTTTATCTCCAAGGAGCTATCAAGTGCCCAAACTCCTCAGCTATAGGTGAAACTTCCTCACTACATGTCCTCTCCATGCTGGGATTTGGTTTGCTTGAGAAATTTTGTGTATGCTGTAGTAACTGCTGTGTCCATGAAAACCTTGCTTGCTTGCTTTTCATCTATAACATCTGATACTTATACTCTCTGATTCTTTTTCCACATGGACCTTTGAGCCTTGGAAAGAGGGAAGAGGTCATATGATCTAGATATTTCACTACAGCTAAGTCTCTTAGTCTTAATACCACATCATTTGATGATCTCTGAGCCTTGGGAGTTGTACTTTCATGGTAAAGTAACAATGTGACAAAATTTAAATTAAACAGAATTTTATTTAAAACAAGTAAGAAAATACTCATATTACGATATCACAATTTTTTATAACAAGAAGTCAAATAGAAACATTTTGAAGATGCTAGGAATTATAGGCATAATGGTTAACACAAGGAAGCCAAAATCATTAGGATTACAGAGTGTGCATAGCTACAGAAATGGAAGGAAATGGAAGGGAAAGCCCGGTCAAGAACTCTCCTAGCACGGTGCTGAAAGGTCCTGTGCATGATACTGGGTAAAAGTCGTAGTTATCACAGAGCTATGAATTTTGTGACCTACTACAGTGACCACCTGCACGACATACTGAAGCAATAACAGTGCAACTATTGTGGAAGTGATCAACCAACTTTAAAAACTGGATATGAAACCCACTCATTGAGATGGACCCCATACATGGCATTGTTAAAGTGGTTGAGAACCCGAGACTTACAAGGTCATGGGTCTAGAGAAAAGCTACTACTATTATTCTGCTAAAGGAGCATTGCAAATAAAATAACTCCCAGTGACACACTGATTTGTGCATAGATGCACTCAGTCTTCACCAAAGAATCTTTTTGAAGTATGTGGGAATTAGCACAGAGACTCACAACTGGAGTGTGTGTAGATGGTGAAAGACTTGGTATGTCTTTATCAAACCCCTCCACTCAAGTATCAGGAATCACTGCAAAAGAGAAGACAGAAAAGTTTTAAGAGTAAAAGGTGGTGAATGACTATAAGGAAACAGAATCTTCCAGAGACAACAGGATTGACACATATGAAATCTCAGAGACTATAGCAGCACACACATGACAAACATAGGTTCAAACTAGGGAAAAATCTTATCACTGAGAAAGAAAATTGAATATTAAGTTCCACCCGTAACCAAGAAGCTATTTAGAATTGACATCTTCTGAAAAAGAGGACATCAGTTTTCTTTAATGGAATGTCACTCAGTTTATCAGCCACACTCTAGGGCATGTTCCAAGTACTCCCATGTGCAGGAGTAGTTGGCCAGCACAAGATAGACTCCATGGTTCTTTTCTTTTTAGGATTCTTATTTGTAGGATTCTTTGGTTTAGTGTTTTTTGTCATATTGTTTTTTGTTTTGATTTTGTTTTTTTAATTTAATTTAAAAAAAGGTACAGCAATGTGGATACAAAGGAAAGCAGAAAAAAACAAAAACTCTCCTATATTTTACCAAAGACTAAAGTAGTTGAGAATGTGAAACTAAAAGTTAAAGGAGATTATGGGTAAAAACAAAATCTACCATCTGTGTACTGGGAGTCTCAGGAGAGAGGAAAGGTATGTGATAGATCTCTGACAAAGCTAATTGATGTGAGACGCAGGAAGTTTTGCAGTAATGGGCCCATTTTGTAGGTTCTTTCCATATTGGACTTTAGATGTGGTCATGTGATTCATTTTTCCCGAGGGGACACAGAAACCAGATACATATAGAGACTTGGAAAGTGCTGCACATGAGGGACTGGAAGGAATGGACAGAATCCTTTGATGTCCTTATTTGGAAACTGGTTGCTGGCCAATACCCAGAAGCAGAACCATTCAGTTGACAAGTCCTGTCAGGACCTCCTTAAGAAAACAGCCCAAACTGCCAACTCCTAGACTAATAAATTACTAATGGTTGTTTTTTTAACTATTGATATTCTAGAGTCTCAGGCTAACAGGACTGAAAGTAAGCAAAACAGGATTGTTTTTTTTTAAAAAAACACACATTGATATTATCTTTTCATAAGGTGACTAGCATCTAGTCTATTTCCATTTTGTAACTATTGTGAATAGACAGACAATCAGCATGGATAAGTAGGTACCTCCATAGTAAAATACATAATTCTTTTATGACCAAGAGTGGTATAACTGAGTCATGTAGTAGATCAACTTTTAGCTTTTTGAGAAAACACCACACTGATTTTCACAGTGACCACACCAGTTTGTACTCACATTAATAGTGCATAAGTAGTCCTCTTTTCCCATATTTATTCTAATATCTGTTCTCACTTGCTTTTTGGATATTAGCCGTTCTGATTGACATAAGATGAAATCTCAAAGTGATTTTAATTTGCATTACCCAATAACAAAGTGTGTCTAACATATTGTTTTAAATGTACAGATGATTTCTTAGTTTCATGAGGTACCATTTATTAACTGTTAATCTTGATCTTAATTCCAACTTTATGGAGTCTTTTTCATGAAGTGTGTTTTCCTGCTGATGGTTTCGAGCATAGTCACTACTTTCTCTTCTATAAGATCCAGGGCACAGAAAACAGTAATTCTCTGTGAGGTTATTCAGATCCCGAAAGAAAATATTATATATTGCTTTCAGTTTTTGATGTTAGCTTTGAGTTTTCAGATGTGTGTGTTTCTTTTGTAATACTCACTGAGGTGGTTTGAATGGAGATGGCCCCTATAGGCTCAAATATTTGAATGTTAGGTTCCCAATTGGTGGAGGGTTTAGGAAAGATTAGGAGAAATGGCTTTGCTGGAAGAATTGTGTTACTAAGCATTGACTTTGATGTTTCAAAAGCCAAGATCAGACGTAATCTCTCTGCTTTTGATTTGTGAATAAGATATGAGTTCTCAGCTACTGCTCCAATACATGCCTCATGTCTGTCTAACTGCTGCTATGCTTCAGGCATTAAACGGTTATGCACTCAACTTCATGAATTCTAAAAAAGCACACAATTAAATGTTTTAAATTAATTAAATGTCTTTCTTCAAAATAATAGAATAGTAACTAAAAGACTCATCAGGAAATTAGTAAGAGGTCAGCAAGGAGTCTTTCAAGGGAAAGAAGATAATTGCAGTGGTATAAGTGGTTAAATGGGGGGGATGGTACAGTGGTTAAATGGTATGGGAGGCATATGCATGTGTAGGGTTAAGGAGGGAATAGAATGAAGGATAACTACCACTAATGGCAATTTGAAAAAGTCTTATGAAAATCTACTATGGAAAAAGCTTTATAAAATATATACTTACACAAAAATGTATGCCTACATGATTTAAGTGGGTTAGTATCATGGTATTCAATTCAATTCCATTGTTCTACCTGTCTATTTTTATATCAATACCAAGCTGTTTTCATCACTATAGCTCTATAGAAGAGCTTGAAGTCAGGGATGATGATGCCTTCAAAAGTTCAATTATTGTACAGGGTTGTTTTGGCTATCATAGGTTTTTTTGTTTTTCCATATAAAGTTTCAAGGTCTGTGAAGAATTGTTCTGGGATTTTGATGGGAATTGCAATGAATCTGTAGATTGCTTTTGGTAAGATTTCCATTTTTACTGTTGATCCTACCTATCCAAAAGCATGGGAGATATTTCCATTTTCTAGTATCTTCTTTAATTTCTGTCTTTAACAATGCCAAGTTCTTATCATATAGGTCTTTCACCTGTTTCGTTAGGGTTACCCAAAATATTTTATGTTGTTTGTGGCTATTGTAAAGGGTGATGTTTCTGTAGGATTTCCCTGGTGGAATTTTCTTGGTCACTTATGTAAACTATCATATCATATGCAAATAGTGGAAATTTTATTTCTTCTTTTCTGATTTGTATCCCCTCGATCTCCTTGTGTTGTCTTATTGCTTTAGCAAGAACTTCAAGTATGATGTGCACACACCTAAGAACACCTGATTTTTGACAAAGAAGCTAAAACTATACAATAGAAAAAAGAAAGCATCTTCAACAAATGGTACTATGATAACTGGATGCAGATGTGTAGAAGATTGCAGATAGATCCTTATCTGTCACCATTCACAAAACTTAAGTCCAAATAGATCAAATATCTTAACATAAATCCATCCACTCTGAAACTCTTAGAAGATAAAGTGGGAGGTACCCTTGAATGAATTGGCACAGGAGACTGCTTACTGAACATAACACCAGTAGCACAGACACTGAGATTGACAATTAATAAATGGGGCCTCCTGAAACTAAGAAGCTTATGTAAGGCAAAGGACACAGTCAACAAGACAAAACAGACCACAGAATGGGAAAAGATCTTTACCAACCCAACAACAGATAGAGGGCTGATTTCCAAAATATACAAAGACCTCAAGAAGCTAGTCACCAAAACACGAAATAATTCAATTAAAAAGTGTGGTATAGAACTAAACAGAGAATTCTCAATAGAGGAATCTAAAATGGTTGAAAGATACTTAAATTGTTCAACATTCTTAGCCATCAGAGAAATGCAAATCAAAACAACCCCGGAGCCTTCATCCAATGACTGATGGAAGCAGAGGCAAACACCCACAGTTAAACACTGAACTGAACCCAAGGAACCCAGTTACAGAGAGAGAGGAGCGATGAGCAAATTGGCAAAGAATGGGCTGGCAAAACCAGCAGAGACAGCTGATCTGAACAGGGGAGAGCTCTTGGACCCCAGACTGACAGCTGGGAGGCCAGCATGGGACTGATCTGGACGGCCCAAATGTGAGTGTCAGCGAGAAGGCCTGGACAACCTATGGGGCCCTGAGCTGTGGATCAGTGTCTATCCCTGGTATACAAACAGACATCGTGTGTACATAACACAAAGAGGGATGCTCTCTCAGCCTGGACTCTTAGGGAAGTGCCTGGACCCTACCCTGAGTGAAATGACAGACTCTAGATATCCCCTATGTGGAAGGAATTGGCAATAGGGTGGGAGGCTGAGGGGGGATGGTGGGAGGTGCTGGAGGAGGGGAGGGAGAGGGAACTGGGATTGACATGTAAAACAAGCTATTTAAAATTAAAATAAAAAACAACCCTGAGATACCATCTTGCTCCTGTCAGAATGGCTTAAAAAAAACACCAACTACAATTTATGCTGAAGAAGAAATGGAGAAAGGGAAAGACTCCTCCAATGCTGGTGGGAGTGCAAACTTGTACACCCACTTTGGAAATCCATATGGCAGTTTCTCAGGAAAATGGGAATCAGTCTACCACAAGATCCAGCAATTCCACCCTTAGGCACATTCATACAACATGAACATCTATTCAACTGTGTTCATAGCAGCATTATTTGTAATAGTCAGATACTGGAAACAACCTAGATGCCCCTCAACTGAAGAATGGATAAAGAGAATGTGGTACGTTTACACAATGGAGTACTACTCAGTGGGGAAAAAATGGAAATTGAAAGTTGCAGGCAAATGGATGCAACTAGAAGAAACCATTTTGAGTAAGGTAACACAGTCACAAAAAGACAAACATGGTATGTACTCACACATATATGGATATTAGACGTAGAGCAAAGGATTACCAGCCTCAATCCATATATTTAGAGAAGCTAGGAAACAAGGAGGACTTTAAGAAAGACATATATAATCCTCCGGTGAAGGGGAAAGGGACAAGAGTTCCTGAACAAATTGGGATCATTGAGGGAGGAGGGATGGAGGTAGGAGAAAGAGGAGGGGAAAAGAAGAGTGGTAAAGAACATGAGGGATTAGGATGATTGAGTCAGGAGATGAATAGAAGAGAGCAAGAAAAAAGACATATCAATAGAGGGAGCCATTATAGGTTTATAGTGAAATCTGGCACTAGGGAATTGTACAGAGATCCACAAGAATAACCTTAACTAGTAATCTAAGCAAAAGTGGAGCAGCTACCTCAAATGCCCTTCCCCTATAATGAGAATGATGACTACCTTAAATGCCATCCTAGAGCCTTCATCCAGTAGTTGGTGGAAACAGAAGCAGAGATCCACATATCAACACTGAGCACAACTCCTGAAATCCAATTGTAGAAATGAAGGAGTGGCTCAACAAAGGGGTCAAGACCATGCTGGGAAAACCCACAGAAACAGCTGACCTGAGTAAGTGGGAACTCATGGACCCCCAGTTAGGACCAAACCAGGTTCCCTGTACATGGGTGTCAGCTAGGAGGCCTGAGAAGTCTATGCGGCCTATGGCGGTGGAACCTGGTTGTATATCTAGTGCAGGAACGGACTTCAGGAGGCCATTTCCCATGGAGGGATACTCTCTTAACCTAGATATATGGGAGAGGGCCTAGCCCCTGCCCAGATTTTGATGATCACTCATGGAAGGCCTCACTCTCCCTGGGGAGTAGATGGGGGATGGGATGCGGAGGTCAGTGGGGTCTTGAGAGGATGGGAAGGAGAGGGAACTGGGATTGATATGTAAAATAAGATTATTTCTAATTTAAATAAAATTTATAAAAAAGGTTTAAACAGAGTTACTCTATAACAAGATAATAATATCCCCAATAGACACAAACGAATGACAAATAAAAATTCCAATGCTAGAAATAAGCTACCTCTTTTGGGACTGTTAACAAGTAAGTTCCCACAGGACTCCAAACACTAGAGGCTATTGCCAATGCTCTTTGCTGCAAAACAGAACTTGACAGTAAGATCATATCACAGACATGAGTGACAGAACACAGAGAATTCAAGCTGGTACATATCTGGATGCCAAATGCTTGGGGCCTAAATTCTTCTCATTCTCTGGAGCTGGGTGACCTTTGATGAGTTAGTTATGCTAGGTTTCATTTGTGCCTCTTGTAATGTGGAATCAATCAGTGTGGTGCTTTTCATGGGCAGAGTCCAAAGGCATATGGGAGATGGAAACAAAAATAAACAAACCATGTTCTTTCAAATAAGAATGAGCAATTGGAAGATGATGTATGGTAGTAGGGACAGGGATGATTTATTGGTTATCCAGACAGTCTTTTTGGAAAAGGTGTTTGAGAAGTTATTCAAATAATACCAGGATCATGATATAAACTACCAGAAGAATTCCCTCCTCCACTAGTAGAGCTCAGAGAGAAATGAGGTAAGACAACAGTGAGGAATGGTTTCTGCTCCTGAGAGAGATGAAGGACACATAAGTGTAAAAGTTCCTGAGGCATTGTGTGGTATAGATGAAGTTCATTTTCTAGAGCATTGTGAGCCTAAGGATACATCCTGTAACCACAGCCATGTCTTCCAATTACATCAATGCCTACGTGGGTCTCTGCCCATTTTAACATCATGCAGTTCAAGTCAGTATCTCTTCAGAGTGAAGAGATGATGTTTTATGAATCATAAATTTGTAGTCATGAAAGAAGATATTCTGAGGTTTGAGCTCCATAGGAAAGACAACATTGTTGGAATAACATTACCATAGATGGGATAGAGGTGATGTAGGTTAATCTTATTGGGGAGAAATCACTTACATGAGAAACAGATAACCTAACGTCAGCAATCTGAGCATCCAATCTCAGCTGTCCTCCGAGATCTGACCGGAATCCCAAGAGAGGTTGTGCCTGCCTTTCCACCGACCTTAACCCCATAATCCCAGTACACACCTGTGGCCATGCCCAAATGGGCATGGTCAGGGCCACAGATGCCTAGTAAGATCTCTCCCTACACAATAGTGATCAAAATTCCACCATTGTTATCTGGAAACATAGAGCATAAAAATTGAAAAAAGTATTTGAGTGAGTGTATAAAAAACAGTTTGATGGTATATTTTTGGATGTCTTTAAAGATATAAAACTGTTCATAAAACAATTGGGTCATGGTGATGAAGTCCAGGGAACAGTTAAACCTAAAGGTGTAGTTGACCCAATGCTATCAGCTAGATGACCTAGAAAGAGTGAATAGCATGGAAAGATATGAGGCCAAGTGTGTGCCTCATAAAGAAAACTTCATAAGTGATCTGAGGTAGCAAAAGAATAGAGCCAATAGCGAAGACATTCAAAAAAGGGCTAATTTCTTCAGCGATTCTAAAAGGAAAATAGTGTCTGAGGGGTCATTTTATAAAATTTAAGGATAGGATGTTAGAATAATTTGGCATATCTAAAATAATTTGAGCAAAATAAAGCATTATTATAGAAAAATCTAGGGCATGAAAACTGACCACCAAGTCAGAAGGAATGGAGGAACCAAAGAAAGAAACACAATTGAGATTACACAAAATTCAATTTATCAGGGATTTTCAGACAGAAGCCACACCTGGGTGATGACAAACAGGAAGATCCCTGTAATCTCAGATAGGAGGATGAAGTAGCAACAGAAACAATCTCATGGTTGGGGGTCACCACAACATGAGGAACTGTATTAAAAAGTCTCAACATTAGACGGTTGAGAACCACTCCTTCCAACAGAACCAGTGAGAAGCAGTTCTTTAGTGCTTATAAATGATAAAGTATCATTTCTCATAATGGAGGCATTTAGATGATTTTGCTAATCAGCTGCTTAGATGGACTGAACATCAGTAGACTCTATCATTGTTAATAGGGGTGCTTCCAAGAGCCCAACTTAAGGTAATTTATGACTAGGTAAGTTTTATACAGTCCTGGGTTGGTTCTCTCCCTCTTCCTGTTTACCTTCCTTCCTGTGATGACTTTTTCTTCCCACTTCAGTTTGTCTGGACACAAAGTTACATGTCCATGTATTTATCACTCTGTGTATCTACACTATTTGTTATTTATATTTTACACTTCTTTACTTGCTATGACTTTCCATCCAAATTAACTTGCAGTTTAATTGTGACTTTGGAAAGAAAGGGCTGGAAATATCTCTTAAAGGAGAAAGGAAGTGTAGACATAGTGACTGATGTTTTGGGTCCATATGAAGTGGAGTCAGATGGGTTCACTATGGCACCAGTAGTGTTTCCTCCCTGCAGGATTCAGCACAACACTTCCTGTTGTGTTGGTGCTGCTGCCGCCAAGACCTCCAAAGATGCTGTGGAAGCTGCCGGGGGATTCCTTGATATCGTCCATTTTTTTTCTTCCCTGCTTTAAGTCTCTATGGTCTGTAATGTTTATGTGATTTAGGCTCTGAAGTAAAGGTCTAACTGTTTTTTGATGACAACAACTTGGTAGAGCGTTCCTGTTCTTTAATAGGCAAGATTCAAACTCTTCCTAATGTCCCAAGGACATTTACTCCCTGCTCGGGAGGTGATTCCCTTGATTGTGCTCCCGTAGATATTCCTGTAATAGACCTTTTGTGGCTCATTTTCTCTCCTCATTAACTATCTCACTCACTCATCCATTCACTGATTTAGAAGACATCTCTTGAGCACCAACTACCATTCAGATCCTAGAAAACACATTCCTGGAAATAACTGTAATGATCAAGAAAATCTGTCACTTTCCCTGTGACAATCATGCTATATCCACTGGCTTAATTTAACATGTGATTGTTCCTACTCACAGGTGTCCCCTGTCTTTGGAGAAACAACACAATATTCCAGAAAGTTTTTGTATAAAAGAACTGTGCTCTAAATGTTTTGTCTATTTTCTGAACCAATATAGGGAAAGATGGTAGAGCTAAGAAAGGGAATGACAGCAGTGCTGGGATGGAAGGAAGATATCAGAAAGAACAAAGCATTGTCCTGACTCATCAATCAAGCACACAGGAAAGACAGACACTAATTTCAAAGATGAAGAACTTTACGTACACTAAACCATAAGACATTCCACTTCATATCTATTTCCTGTTTTTTGTTTTTGAATGAACATTGGATTCCTTTGGGACATCATGGAATTCACAGGCTTATGACTTTTGTTTTCACATAACTTGATTATATGTACTTTGTTGTCTAATATTTCCAGCATGATAATCTTTTGGGAGTCTCAGATATCATGTGTTTTTGTTTCCTCTCTACATAATAATCTTCTTTGAACCCTGACTCTATACTGGGGTGCCCTACCCTGCCTTGAACCACATCTACTCCAATCAGCAAGCAGAAGTCCTGCCCCTACCATCTTCCTTTAACAAAAACATTTGACTGGTTTCTGTTGAGTGAACCTTGCAGGGTCCAGCTGCCCATGCTATGGGCCTGACCTAATGAGCTTGGGGCAGGTTTCCACTGCATATCTGATACTGACAAAGAAGCTACATAACAAATGACTTTCCCCCACTTTATTGCTTTTTCTTACATGTCTTCAATCATTGTTATTAAGGAAGTAGCCAAAAAACAAGTCAAAGCTCCCATCTGGATGTTTCCAGTTAGGAGTGAGCTAGCTTCTTTTCTACCCCCTTCCCTATTACATTTGGCAATTGGTTCTTAATCTGAAAAGGAGCATTGACTTGTGGGTCTCAGGTTATCTGCATTTGAAAGAAGAGCAGATGATTCATGAGATCTAGGAATCTAAGAGTTTATCTCTGTTACCCAACAGACCATCAATTTAGAATTCAAAACCACAGCTAAGCTTTGGGAGTCTTTGTCTTCAGAGACTGGTAATGATTAGGTTTCTCACATGAAGCTAAAAAATGGAACTGTCTCATTTGATAATGAGACAAGGTGAAGGGATAGGATCCCCTCTGGCTCAGAGACCTGGAAGTTAAGACTCAAAGAGATATTTTTTGCCTAGGCCTCTTTGATTAGATTCTAAGTGCATTTAGGTGCTTAAATTTGTAGCAGCAAGGACAGAAGGAACTGAAATAACTATTTTGATGAAGTCATTTTCCAAAAATCTGGAATTATAAAAAAACTACCAAAGTACTCTAATGTAAGATACTAGAAATATAGCATAAGACATGCAATTTAGAACAAAGTAGGGAAATACTAAGGAACCAGGGATGAAGAGAAGGCCAAAGTAGGAGATTTTATTTAAGGAGCCAAAGGCTAGAACGTTGGTGTTGACTAGTGGTACCTAGACCTTGACTAAAGCCAAGAGAGACTAGAGGGCCCTAAGTAAGTTTGGATTCCTTAAAGCCTTTCCACTCATGAAATACGCACACACACACACACACACACACACACACACACACACACACACACACACAAATCCCATCATGTCTCCAGGAGAGGAAATTAAGAAAGCTGTACTGTCTCAACATGGATTCTGCAAAGAATTTATTGATAAATTTTGCTCCTTGACAATTTTATACATATGCAGTTTATTCTGATTAGTCCTCTACATATACTGTTTCAGCTCTTCCCATCCTTATCACTACTTTCCCCAACTCTACTAGTTCATTTCTCAGATTCATGGCTTTTAATTTTTTGTGACACTCTAAGCTTAACATTGCTATCTCTGTGAGCATTATATTACAGTGATCCACTGGAACCTGGCTTTGGAGCTGAAAACAACCTCTCTCTCTCTCTCTCTCTCTCTCTCTCTCTCTCTCTCTCTCTCTCTCTCTCTCTCTCTGAAGGTATTTCTGTCTATAACATAACAAATAATGCTGCTATGAATATAGTTAACCAAATGTCCCTATGGTATGATTCAGCAATCCTTTGGGTGAATGATGCAGAGTAGTATCTCTAGTCTTGAGGTAAATTGATTCCCAATTTTCTAAGAAACAGCCTTGTTTATTTCCAAAGTGACTGTACAAGCTTGTACTCCCACCATCAATGGAGGGGTGTTCTCCTTACCCCACATCCTCTCCTGCATAAGCTGTCTTTTCTGTTTTTGATCTTAACCATTCTGATAGGTGTAAGATAGAATGTCAGAGTCATTTTGATTTGCTTTTCCCTGATTGTGGATTTATGTCTTGGTCTTTGATTCAATTCCATTGATCAAGGTGTCTGTTTTTATGACAATACCATGCTCTTTTTTTATCACTATAGCTCTGTAGAAATCTTGAGATCGAGGATGATGATACCTCCAGAAGTTATTTTATTATTAAATATTGTTTTAGCTATTCTGAATTTTTTCCATATGAAGTTGAATATTGTTATTTCAAGGTCTGTAAAGGATTGTCTTGGAATTTGGCTGGGGATTGTGTTGAATCTGTGGATTGCTTTTGGTAAGATGGCCATTTTTTGCTATGTTAATCCTACCAATCCATGAGCATGGGAGATCTTTCCATCTTCTGATATGTTCTCCAATTTCTTTCTCCAAAGACTTGAAGTTCTTGTCATGCAGGTTTTTCACTTGCTTAGCTAGAGTTTCCCAAAATAATTTATATTGTTTATTGCTATTTTGAAGGTATTGTTTTCATGAAATCTTTCTCAGCCTGTGTACCATTTGTATATAGGAGAGCTACTGGATTTTTTGAATTAATCTTTTTTTATTATTTTAATTTTAAATAGCTTGCTTCACATGTCAATCCCAGTTCCCTCTCCCTCCCCTCCTTCTGTATCCTCCCACCATCCCCCCCCCAACCTCCCACCCTATCACCACTTCCTTCCACATAGGGGATATGTAGAGTCTATCATTTCACTCATGGCAGGGTCCAGGCACTCCCCTAAGAGTCCAGGCTGAGAGAGCATCCCTCTTTGTGTTATGTACACACGAAGTCCGTTTGTATGCCAGGGATAAACAGTGATCCACTGCCCAGGGCTCCATAGGTTACCCAGGCCTCCTTACTGACTCTCACACTCACGGGGTCTGAATCAGTCCCATGATGGCCTCCCAGCTGTCAGTCTGGGGTTCAAGAGTTCTCCCCTGTTCAGATCAGCTGTCTGTGCTGGTTTTGCCAGCCCATTCTTTGCCAATTTGCTCATCAATCCTCTCTCTCTCTGTCACTGGGTTCCATGGGTTCAGCTCAGTGTTTAGTTGTGGGAGTCTGCCTCTGCTTCCATCAGCCATTGAATGAACGTTCTGTTTCCCAGACTCTCATGTCATGGGATTGTAGGCTGGCACTCCCCAGATCTATGTCTAAAATCCATATATGAGAGAGTACATGCCATGTTTCTCTTTTTGTGACTGGGTTACCTCACTCAGGATGGTTTCTTCTAGTGTCATCCATTTGCCAGCAAATTTCAGGATTCCATTGTTTTTTCTGCTGAATAGTACTACATTGTGCAAATGTACCACATTTTCTCTATCCACTCTTCAGGTTGAGGGTCATCTAGGTTACTTCCAAGTTCTGGCTATTACAAATAATGCTGCTATGAACATAGTGGAACAGATGTCCTTGATGTATGAATGTGAATATTTTGGATATATGCCTAAGAGTGGAGTTGCTAGGTCTTGTGGTAGGTTTATTCCCATTTTTCTGAGGAATCTCCATACTGATTTCCAAAGTTGTTATATGAGTTGGCACTCCCACCAGCAATGGAGGAGTGTTACCCTTTCTTCATATCCTCTCCAGCATAAACTGCCATTGATGTTTTTATATTTTAGCCATTCTGACAGGAGTAAGATGGTATCTCAGAGTTGTTTTGATTTGCATTTCCCGGATGACTAAGGATGTTGGGCACTTTCTCAAGTGCCTCTCAGCCATTTTAGACTCCTCTATTGAAAACTCTCTATTTAGTTCTGTAGCCCGCTTTTTAATTGGATCCTTTGCTATTTTGGAGGCTTGCTTCTTGAGTTCTTTGTAAATTTTGGAGATCAGCCCTCTGTCAGATGTGGGATTAGTGAATATCTTTTCCCATTCTGTGGGCTGCCTTTTTGACTTGCTGACTGTGTCGTTTGCCTTACAGAAGCTTCTCAGTTTCAGGAGGTCCCATTTATTAATTGTGGATCTCACTGTCTGTGCTACTGGTGTTGTGTTCAGGAAGCTGTCTCCTGTACCAATTCTTTCAAGGATACCACCCACTTTCTCTTCTAAGAGATTCAGTGTGGCTGGATTTATGTTGAGGTCTTTGATCCATTTGGGCTTACGTTTTGTACATGGCGATAGTCATGGATCTATCTGCATTCTTCTACATGCCAGCATCCAGTTATGCCAGCACTATTTGTTAAAGATGCTTTCTTTTCTCCATTGTATATTTTTAGCTTCTTTGTCAAAGATCAGATGTTCATACATGTATGGGTTAATATCAGGTTATTCAATTCAATTCTATTGGTATACCTGTGTATTTTTGAGCAAATACCACATTGTTTTCAGGACTACAGCTCTATAATAGAGCTTGAGGTCAGGGATGGTGATGCCTCCAGATGTTGCTTTGTTGAATAAGGGTGTTTTGGCTATCCTTGGTCTTTTGTTTTTTGCATACAAAATTGATTATTGTTCTTTCAAGGTCTGTGAAGAATTGTGCTGGGATTTTAATGGGGATTGCATTGAATCTGCAGATTGCTTTTGGCAGGATTGCCATTTTTACTACATTGATCCTACCTATCCAAGAGCATGGGAGATCTTTCCACTTTCTGAGGGCTTCTTTAATTTCTTTCTTTAAAGACTCAAAAGTTCAGTTCTGAGTATACAGTTCTTTCACTTGTTTGGATAGTGTTACCTCAAGGTATTTTATGTTTGTTTTGGCAAATGTAAAAGGTGATGTTTCTCTGATTTCTTTCTCAGCCCTTATATCATCTGTATATAATAGGGCTACTGATTTTCTTGAGTTGATCTTGTAGCCTGCCACTTTGCTGATAGGTGTTCATCAGCTGTAAGAGTTCCCTGGAAGAGTTCTTTGGATCATTTATGTAAACTATCATATCATCTGCAAACAGTGAAAGTTTGACCTCTTCCTTTTCAATTTGTATCCCCTTGATCTCCTTTTGTTGTTGTATGGCTCTAGCTAGAACTTCAAGTACAATATTGAAAAGGCATGGAGATAGTGAACAGCCTTGTCTTGTTCCTCATTTTAGCAGAATTGCGTTGAGTTTCTGTCCATTTAGTTTGATGCTGGCTGTTGGTTTGCTGAAGATAGCTTATATTATGTTAAGGTATGTTCCTGTTATCCCAGATCTCTCCAAGACCTTTATCATGAAGGAGTGTTGGATTTTGTCAAAGGCTTTTTCAGCATCTAATGAGATGATCATGTGATTTTTGTTTTTCAGCTTTTTTATGTGGTGGATTACATTGATGGATTTTTGTATGTTGAACCATCCCTGCATCCCTAGGATGAAACCTACTTGATCATGGTGAATGATTGTTTTGATGTGTTCTTGGATCCGATTTGCCAGTATTTTGTTGAGTATTTTTGCATCAAAGTTCATGAGGGATATTGGTCTGAAGTTCTCTTTCTTAGTTGTGTCTTTGTGTGGCTTGAGGATCAATGTTATTGAAGTCTCATAGAAAGAGTTTGGCAAAAACCCTTCTGCTTCTATTACTTGGAATACTTTGAAGAAGAATTGGTATAAGCTGCTCTTTGAATTTCCGGTAGAATTCTGCACTGAGGCCATCTGGACCTGGGATTTTTTCGGTTGGGGGACTTTTGATGACTGCTTCTATTTCCATAAGTATGCTTTTATGTGTTAGTTGGTATTTTTCCTTTGTAGCTTTTAACATTTCTTTATTCAGTCTGTTTAGTGTTTTGCTTATTATGTTGTGAGAGGACTTTTTTTCTGGTCCAGTATATTTGGTGTTCTTTTAGTTTCTTGTACTTTTATAAGTGTGTCCTTCTTTAGGTTGAGAAAAAAATTTCTACGGTTTTGTTGAATATATTTTCTGGGGCTTTAAACAGGGATTCTCACTCTTCCTTCCTTCCTTTACTCCCTCCCTCCTTCTCTCTCTCTCTCTCTCTCTCTCTCTCTCTCTCTCTCTCTCTCTCTCTACTATTCTCTAGGTTTGCTATTTTCATAGTGTCCCAAATTTCCTAGATATGTTAGAAATATTTTAGATTTAAATTGCTTCTATTTCCTTTTTCAGGTCTTGAGTAGTTTTATTTGTTTCCATAGAATGTTTTTTTCTTGGTTTTCTTGCCATTCTTTGTGAGATTTATTATTTTCTTCAGTTTTTGGTTGTCTTTTTCCCCATTTACTTATGAGATTTTAAAAAATTTCCTCTTTAAGAACCTTTATTATCTTCATAAAATTATTTTAATGGTCATTTTCTTGTGCCTTAGCTGCATTGCAATGTTTAGATCTTGCTATGATAGGACAGTTGGGTTCTTATGGTGCCATATTGCCCTTTCTATTATTGACTGTTTTCTTACACTGGCATTTAGGCATCTGGATTTGGGGTGATTAGAGGTCTAGGTGTCTAGGTGCTGATTCCTCTGTTTGTCTTTTTTTTTAGTATTTTACTGTTTGTCTATTTTGAATGTGTGTTTTGTCCCTTGGTTTCTATTTCCTTTCTTGTCTCCTAGCTTAAGTGACCAAGGGTTCTGTTGATTGATGACTCTTCAGATCCAGTTGGTGTCTCTGCTAGAGTTTTAGGGACATTGGGCCCTTTGATCCAATCTGGCCTTCAGTAAAGCCAACGTCTTCTTGGGTCTCTATATACATACGGGCCTCTAGTAAAGCCTGAGTCTTTTTCTGGATTGCCAAGGACCAGCCTGGTTTCTGTTAGAGCTGCTGGAGCTGTTCTTTTGAATACTCTGGATATGTAGCCTATGGTTTCTCTTCTTACAACTGGTGTAGACTGTGTCTGGGCCTATGGAGTCTTCTCAAGTTCTGAGGAAGGGTTGTTGACTGGTGAGGGCATTTGTGGCTGGTGTGTTCTGTACCTCAGTGGTGAAAGTCTGCTGTAGTTGGGGATAGGTCCCAGCAGCATCTGGGCCAGGGACAATCTGGGATGGTGTTTTCCTGGTATGAAGGGTCATGGGGGACAGAATTAAGAGTAGGGTATAGTTTCTTTGGTAGCATGTCACTCACTCATTTTAGCTTGTGTGACTTGGGATTGCTTGGGAAAAGTCTTCTGGGGTTGGTGGGAGGGCCCAGTCACAGAGCTGGGGACTAACTGGAACAGTAGGGTCTTAGTGAAGAGTAATCAGGAAAGACTACAGGGAGGGGTACAATTCCACTGGTAGGCAGCTCACTCATCCATTCTCTTGATGGTTCATTTTTATGCAGACCTAGTATTTTAGTCAATGTTCTATTGCTATAAAGAGACACAAAGACCACAACAATTCTTATGAAGGGAAGGTTTTGATTGGGACTTGCTTGCTGTTTCAGAGTTTTAGTCCATTGTCACCATGGTGGGGAGCATGGCAACATTCAGGAAGACATTGTGTTGGAGAAGTGCCAAGAGTTCTACATTTGGATCTGTAGGCAGCAGGAAAGGCGAGAATCACTGGACTTGGGTTTTTTGAAATCTCAAAGTCCATCCTGATTGACACACTGGTAGAAGCCATGCTATCACCCTTGGGAACCACATATGGGTGTGATGCAAATAGAGCTCCTTAAACAGCAAGACCTTTGGAGAAACCCATCCATTTGACATGGACCTACGGCTACAAAACTGCAAACACCTGTGCAAATCTTAGGGAGCTCATGGCTTCAGGCTTCTCTAACTTTTGTTATGTTTAATCCTATGGTGACTCTTAGTTTTGCCTCATTAGTCGTGAGTATGCCTGAGTTTACTAGGAACAAGAGTCTCTACAGAAAAACTAAATTTCTCTGATCTGCTACAGAATCCAGTTACTCCAATTGTCTCTGGCTGCCTTTGCAGTCATCCTGAATAAGCAGGAGGGACTCACTAAAGTTAATGATTACTGCTTATTCATTACTGAAAAGAGATAAAGATATTCAAAAGAATTTAAGAACCAGAAGAAAAAACAAAAAAGCTAAAACAAACAACAACAACAAAATAGACAAACCACGGTTTCTTAAAAGATGACATTAAAAACCTTGTAGGAACACATGAAGAAAAAGAGATAGGACATGAAAGGTCAGACATTTCTCTGACACCAGGGCATGAACACTCAGGCATTTTTCCAATATCAAAGTATTAACAAAGGAATCTAAAACTCCTACTTCTTCTTAAAGAAGCACATTCAGAAATTTCCAGGAAGAACACATAAACTTAGTCTCAATAGTTAAAGAGTTAGGTATTAATCATCATTTTGAGAACTTAAAGAATAGGATCATAACTACAATCCATATAATAAAGTTGACATATAGATTACTCAGAAACTAGTATACACCTGAAAAGGATACTCTAGGCATCATAATATATTCAGCTGATCTCATACTGTTAAGAATTAATCACAGGCTCAAATCTCTTACTTTGTAACCACATGTTTGCTGCGGGCTAGAGTACATTATGAATAAGATGTGCCTAGCTAGATATAAACATTTGATATGGGATAAAAGTCAATGATGTCAAGGGAGAGGGAAAGAAAAGAAGCTAAAATGTTAATGATTCTTGGAAAATGATTGAAGAGAAATTCTTGGAAACTGCTCACGCTTGAATGCATTAGAATCTGTATAAATAAAGATGTCCTGAGCTAGTAGGGTCATCGGTTTGAAAGACAACTGGTAGTCAGACTCCTCGTTTTTTTGCCAGCTTCACACGTCCTTCCTGTGGCACAAGAACCCTGCTGGAGCTGGACTCTGGCATCACACTTCCTCCAACAAGATCACACATTCTAAGACTTGCAGATAGTGACACTCCTTAATGACCAAGTATTTAAATCTGTGAGCCTATTGGTGGCCTATCTCATCCAAATAACCACATTCCACTCCATAGCCATCTTAGGCTTATAGCCATAATGCAAAATTCATTTAGTCCAACTTCAGAAGTCCCCATAATCTATTACAGTTTCAACACTCTTTGAAAATCCAAAGTTTAAAGTTCAAAGTCTCTTCTGAGACTTGTGCTAATATCTTAACCATAATCCCTGTAAAATCAAAGTAAAAAGCAGTTAACATACCAATATACAGAATGAAACAAAATATACATTACCATTCCAAAAGTGAAGGAATGGAGCATAGGGAGGAGATACTAGATCAAAAAACAAGACAAAAGACCAACAGGGCAAGCTCCAAGCTCTACATCTCTGTTTCTGATGCCAAAGTGCTCTTTAGATCTCCAAGTCCTTTCAGCTTTGTTGAATGCAACACATTTCTCTTTCTTGAGCTGGTTCCACACCCTGTTCCTTAGCAGGTATCCCATAATCCTGGCATCTACAGTGTCTTGGAATATCCAACAAAACCCAGGCTTCCTTATCACATGTTCGTGCAATGACCTCCCTGGTCCTTCGTGCAGGGATGCTCTTGTTACACCAGAGGCCACAGCAGCTTTCCTTAGCCTCAGTGGGCGATTCCACCACCTCTTTCTTGTATTCTTGACCCTAAAGTCAGAAATAGTTCTGCTGCATTCTGGGCTGAAACTTGGCCCACTCCTTCAATTACCATACTGTCACGTCTGCTGTGCGGCCTGTGTCCGAGAACGTGCGGAGGGTGTCGGGGATTAACAACACAGAGATTCGTTCAATGATATAAAGAAAACTTTAAACAGGCTCCAAAAAGGTTCAAGAAAACCTCCTAAGAAAAGCTCCCACCAGAGAAGCTTCTGCTCTCTCCTCTCCCCTGGCTGGTTCTCCTCTGACACCAGAGGTGGATGTGTGTGGGTTTTTGAAGGTGCCGTTAGTCTTTGGACAAGGTCGAGGTCAGGGCGGTTTCCATGGGAAGGCCTTTTCCAGGAACTTGTTGTATCGTTTTTAGTAAACATGTTTTACTAAACATTGTCTACAGCTGCCTACTCCCAGGCAGAAGGGGAAGTGGGTCTCTGCTCAAGGTCTGGTGTTCCCACACCATACCTTTACAAGAGCTTTCTGGCTTTGATGAGTTTCTTCTCTGATTAAGCTTGTCTTTTAAATTCCTTTCTACAGGATGGAAGCTTAACTCAGTGGGGGCTTGCCCTGAGGTCACCACTCACTTTATTCCATTTAGCGTCAGATTTTTCTTTGAACATTTTATCTCCTTGAGCAATATTCCTGATATTCCTTTTCTCCTCAAACTGTACTTTTTAATATTTTGCCTTTGCACCTTTTAATTATAGATCTGCATATGAGTGACCATTCATAACCACATGACACAATCAATAATAGGCTGCTGTGAAATATCCACTGCCAAAGCTATTCCTGCAAAACTCTTTAAGTTAGCCCTAGGCAGATTTTTTGGACAAGGGCAAAAAATAGCCAAATTCCTTAGCAAAATATCAATAGAATGATCTCAATTTAGTTCACTTACTAATATTTTCCTCCTCTGAAACCCCTTGAGCTGGCCATCATAAATCAGTACCATGGTCTCCTCCACTCTTTTTAGTATTACACATTAAGCCTCACTTAAGTTGTTCAACTGATTTCCTAATTCAAAATCCAAAAGTCCACATTCTGCCAGCCAACAAGCAGTGTGGCCAGGCCTGACACTGCAACTCCCCACTCCCTGATTCATTTCTATCTTAGTAGGTGTTCTGTCACTGTGAAAATACACCATGACTGTGGCAAGGACTCTCATAAAGGAAAGGATTTTATTTGGACTTTTTGGACTTGCTTGCAGTTTCAGAGGTTTAACCCATTGTCATCATACTTGGGAGCATGGTGGCATGTGACAGACATGGTGCTGTAGAAGTAGCTGAGAGTTCTACATCTGGACCCACAGGCAGCAGGAAGAGAAAGAGTCTCTAGACTTGGAATGGGCTTTTTGAAACCTCAAAGTCTACCCCAGTGACATACTTCCTACAAGGACATACTTTGTAATCCTTCCAACCCTGTGAAAGACTTCCATTACCTGATACCTAAGCATTAGTGATATGAGTCAATGGGGTCCATTCTTATTCAAACAATCACACCCAGTACAGGCTCCACAGCTGTTGTTACTTATTGATTACAGTGCCTTGTTATGTTATTGTTATGATCAAAAGATATAACATGGCATTTTACAGTCCTACTTCTTATATTCTGGCTTACTTCTTACAGCCCCTGATTATTTATTTTTTTAAATTTCCCTGAGCCTTAGTGATTGTAGCACTGTCTTTCATAGATTCTAGTACTCATTTAGAATGGATTCTCAGCATCTTGAGAAGCCTCAGCATTCATGTCCATTTACTGAAAAAGGTAACTTTTCTCATTAAGAATGAAAGTGCCACCACAACCAGCTCAACATATGAAAATCTATCAATGTAATTCAACATATAAATAAATTGCAAAAGAAAAACCACATGATAATCTCCCTTGATGTGGAAAAAGTCTTTGAAAAAAATCCAACACCCCTTCATGATAAAGATACTGGAGCGATCAGAGATAATGGGAACATACCTAAACATAATAAAATCACTATACAAAAATAAAACACAAAAAACAAACAAAAAAAGCAATATACAGTAAACCAACAGCTATCATCAAACTAAATGGAGAGAAACTCAATGAAATTCCTCTAAAATCAGAAACAAGACAATGCAATTCCATTAAAATACCAGCACAATTCTTCACAGAACTTGAAAGATCAATACATAACTTTATAAGGAAAAACAAAAGACCCAGAATAGCCAAAACAACCTTGTAAAATAAAGGAACTTCCGGAGGCATCACCATCCCTGAATCAAGCTCTATTATGGAGCTACAGTCCTGAAAAAAGCTTGGTATTGGCACAAAAACATGCAGGTAGACCAATGGAATCAAATTGAAAACCCTGATACTAATCCACACACCTGCAAACACATGATTTTTGACAAATAAACTAAAATTATACATTGGAAAAAAGACAGCATCTTCGACAAATCGTGCTGGCAAAAATTGATATTGGCATTAGAAGACTACAGATACATCCATGTTTATCACCTTGCACAAAACTTAAGTCCAAATGGATCAAAGAGCTCAACATAAATCCAACCACACTGAAATTTTTAGAAGAGAAAGTGGGAGTCACCCTTGAACGAATTGGTACAGGAGACCGCTTCCTGAACATAACACCAATGACACAGACACTGAGATCAACAATTAATAAACAGGACCTCCTGAAACTAAGAAGCTTCTGTAAGGCAAAGGACACAGTCAGGAAGACAAAAAGGCAACCCAAAGAATGGGAAAAGATAGTCACTAACTCCATACCTGACAGAGGGCTGATCTCCAAAATTTACAAGAACTCAAGAAGCAAGTCTCCAAAACACCAAAGGATCCAATTAAAAAGGGCTACAGAACTAAATAGAGAATTCTTGATAGAGGATGTTAAAATGGCTGAGAGACATTTGAGAATGTGTGCAACATCCTTAGTCATCAGGGAAATGCAAATTAAAACAACTCTAAAATACCATCTTACTTCTGTCAGAATAGGTAAAATCAAAAACTTCAATGACAGTTTATGCTGGAGGGGATGTAGAGAAATGGGAACATTTCTCCACTGCCAGTGGGAGTGCCAACTTGTACTTTGGAAATCAGTATGGAGATTCTTCAGGGAAATGGGAATCAGTCTACCACAAGATCCAGCAATTCCACTCTTAGTCTTATATCCAAAAGATGCACATTCATGCAACAAGGATGTCTGTTCTACTATGTACATAGTAGCATTATTTGTAATAGCTAGATCCTGAAAGCAACCTAGATGCTCCTCAACTGAAGAGTAGATAGAGAAAATGTGGTACATTTACACAATGGAGTACTATTCAGTGGTAAAAAAAAAAAAAAGCAATGGAACCTTGAGTGAGGTAATCCAGTCACAAAAAGACAAGCATGGTATATACTCCCTCATATATGGATTTTAGGCATGAAACAGGGGAGTGCCATCCTACAGTTCCACAGCCAGAGAGTCTCTGAAACATGGAGGACCCTAAGAGAGAAGGCATAACTCCGAGAAGGGGAACCAGACAGAATCTTCTGAGGGGATTGGGAGCACGGGGCCGGGGATGAGCAGAGGAGTTAAGACTTAGCTGATGAAACCCATAGAAACAGTTGACCTAAACTAGGGGGAGCTCATAGACCCCAGAGGGATAGCTGAGAGGCCAGCACGGGCCTGATCCAGACCTCCTGAATGTGGGTGTCAGTGAGGAGGCCTCAGCATTCTTTGGGGCCTTGGGCAATAGATCAGCATTTATCCTTGTCATCCGTGGACTTTGGGAGTCCATTCCATGTGGAGGGATGCTGTCTCCACCTGGACACATTGCAGAGGGCCTAGTCCCTGTCCCAGATTATATCACAGACTTTCAAGGGTCTTACCCTCTTTCCAGAGTTAGTGGGGATTGGGTGAGTGGTTGTGGGAGGGTTTATGGGTAGAGGGAGAGGAGAGTAGGGAGAGGGAGCTGGGATTGACATGTGACGCAAACTTGTTTCTAATTTAAATTGAATTTTAAAAAAGGAGAAAGAAAAAAAGAATGAAAGCGCACTCATTCATGGGCATAACCAAAAATATTTAGAAGGTAGTTGACACTATGTCAAGCTAGCTAAACAACAGTGGTCATTCACTCCCTAAGATCTGTCATCTTCCTTACCATTGATTATTTTCAGCAAAGTTTACAATATCAAATGTGGCCCTCCAAGCCAATCAGGGAAGTGTTGGCTACTCCCATAGCAACAGTGTCCAACTTCACAAGTGGGCACATCTTGCCTGTCAGGCTCTTTCTGTAGTTCATAAGGTACCCAGCTGTGTAAGCTGTTTATGCCCCTTTTTTTTCCAATATAGCAGAGAACTTTTATGATGTTGCTCATAAGAATTTGCAAGCTTAATCCTACCTTCATATGTGTTTATCATTCCTATTTACCACCTGCAAGACCCAGACAAAACATGCAGAAATATTTCTGTAATGAATTCTTTAAGTATATACACACCTCTGAGTTAGAGTACTTACCATATTTGTATCTACCTATCTATAGTAGCAGCTTGTGCAAAATTCATCTAGAACATAACTGAATTTCCCTCAAACAGATCCTTTCATTGTCATTCTAACATACTATAAGGAAAATTTGTCTGTGGTGGAAAGAAAATTGACTTGAGGTGGCTCCAGCCAACTTTTCATGTTGATCTCTCTTAAGGTTCTTTGAAAGAGTAGTCCAAGTCACACACACACACACACACACACACACACACACACAGGATGCAGGATGTTCTAACAGCACAAGAGCTCACCTTTTATTATAGATGAGTGCTTCAGGTGAATGAATCCCTAACATACATGTCTACTTCAATTCTTTACCTGATCAGGGGCCCAAGTGTCTTTTTGTCTTCTTACTTTGTCTTCTCCTACCCTGTATATGAACTTGAAGTCTCAGATCCACAGAAGACCATCACTTTTCCTGCCTTACTCTATTGTCTGCTACAATTCCTTGTCTGGTCCTGGTTGACAACTAGATGAAAGAGGAATTTACATGAGGTTTGGAATTGAAAATCAAAGCAACAATCCTTTGTGGCTGAAGATCATCTGGGCTAAATGCAGTAACTAAAATATGCTGAGCTGCCAGGGAGCTTTGGTTTATCTGGTCTCCTCTTCTGTGGTAAGTCTCCTTCCTGACTGTTGATCATCTAAGTCAGTGATGGCCCCATCTCACCCCTAGCCACCTGATGAAGACTGACAGAGACACAGACATTAACATAGTTGGCTTTTCAGGTAGATTAGCTACTAACTCTCTGATCCCCTAAGGCTGTCTAAGCATTCACTTTCCCAGTCTTTTCCATAATCGAATTAGGTTCAAGAACTTAATGATCCCTATCTGTAACAAATACTGGTCCAGGTTCCATGAATATTCACAGCCATGTGTCTTAATCAACATTCTATTGCTATGAAGAGACACCATGACCATAGAAACTCTTTTAAAAGGAAGGCATTTAACTGGTGCTTGCTGACAGAGCAGTTTAGTCCATTGTCAGCATGGTGGGAAGCAAGACAGCATATCGACAGACATGGTGCTGAAGAAGAAACCAAGAGTTCCACATCTGGTTTCAGGGGCAGCAAAGGGAGGGGGAGAAAGAGAGAGAGAGAGAGAGAGAGAGAGAGAGAGAGAGAGAGACAGAGAGACAGAGACAGAGAGACAGAGAGAGAGACAGAGACAGAGAGAGAGACAGAGACACAGAGAGAGAGACAGAGAGAGAGACAGAGAGAGAGACAGAGACACAGAGAGAGACAGAGACAGATGGACACAGAGAGAGAAAGAGATACAGAGACAGGGAGAGACAGACATACAGGCAGGGGAAAGAGAGACAGAGAAAGAGGGAGAGAGAGAGACAGAGACAGAGACAGAGAGAGACAGAGGGACAGAGATAAACAGACAGAGACAGAGAGAGTCAGACAGACAGGCAGGGGAGAGAGAGAGACGGAGAAAGTGGAGAGAGAGAGGAGGGGGAAGACACATAGAGAGGCAGAGACAGAGGGACAGAGAGAGACAGAGACAGAGGGACAGAGAGAGAGACAAACAGAGAAAGGGAGAGAGAGACAGACAGACAGGCAGGGGAGAGAGAGTGACAGAGAAAGGGGAGAGAGAGAGAGAGAGAGGGAAGGAGGGAGAGGGAGAGGGAGGGAGGGAGGAAGGAGGGAGGGAGGGAGGGAGGGAGGGAGGGAGGGAGGGAGGGAGAGAAAGCCCACTGGGTCTTGCTTGGGCTTCTGAAACCCCAAAGCCCATTCCCAATGACACACTTCCTCCAATAATGCAACAAACAGCCACTTCAACAAGCCCACAGCTCCTATTCTCAAGTAGACCCAGTCTCTAATGATGAAGCATTTAAACATTTGAGCCTATGGGTGCCATTGAAACCACCATACAATGTTATCTGGCAATCAAGAGAGACCTTTAACATAGAAACAAGTAACAAATATTTATTTGAGATATCACAGACCAACCGTGATATATAGTATTTTTTCCTTACTGTAAATTTATAAAGTCAGAAAAGTTGAATTGGTTCTTCTCCAAAAGAGGAGGTATTTGTATCAACTGTTTCATTCTATAAAGCTCCTCCTTGATTCATTTCACTCTTCTGCTGCTCCTACCTGTCTCTTAATATCACATGATGGGCACATTTACAGGCTGCAAACATGGACTCCTCTGAGGTCTCACTGCTGTGTTTTTCTCCACCCCCATTATGTGCTTTGATTTCAGTTTTTTCTCTCTTGCATTGGGCTTGCAGAAATGACACAATCTTCACAAGATGGAGTGGCACTTTGAAAAGAGCTGTTTTCTCAGCTGCTGCTTTTAAAGATGCCTCTCCGGTATTGCTGAGAAAAAGCGTGTAACCTTGATTCTGGCACATATTTCTCACTCTGTGACTACATGTAGAAATTCTCATTGAGACTTTTTTTTTAGAACAATTTGGTAGCATTTCCATCTATTACACATTTAATTGCCTTTTAATTGGTGCAGCTGTTTTAAACATGTTTGAAGCATATTGAAACTATCTTCCTTAGAACCCATTTTAGGCTCACTTCCTGCCCTGGATTCCATTATTGTTAAGTTGAAACTTTGTGCTTGAGTCCCCCAAGTTTAATCAGAGACTTGCTGTCTATAATAAAACATCCTGACACCCATAAATTTCTATAGACAATGGTGAAAGAATGTTTTAATGACCAGAAGTAGTTGGGCTCATGGACATGTGTCTGTAACCTTAGGTACTTTGGAGGCTATGATAAGAGAATGGCAAGTTCAAGCCCACTATGAATAGTTAAGTAAGACCCCGTCTAAAAAATTTAATTAGTTAAAAGGCCATAGAGCTGTGTGTGGTGTGTGTACTCCTTTAATCCATGCACCCAGTAGGCAAAGATGAGCCAGATCTACCTAGTGGGATCTAGATCAGAAAGAGGCCCAAACTGAGACTCTGTCTCAAAAATAAATAAGTAAATGACTAAATAGAAATTTAAAAGGCACTGCATGTAGTTTAGTGCTCCTGGTTTTAATCCCCAGTTTCTCCTGCTCCCTGCCTCCAAAACTGAAAGTCATCTCAGGAACAAAAAGCCCAGAAGATCTTGAAGTGTAGCAACTGGAATTTCAGTTCAAAACCCACTATTTTAAAGTCATATGTCTGAGACAAGTGATTCACCTTTCTGGACCAAAAGAGTTGTGCCATAATGTCTTGGATTTTAGATCCTAAATGTCTGATTTTAATGTACAGGAGACATTCCTTCATGTCTTGTATTATGTTTTAGTATAGTTTTGAAATTTTATGCTTGGATTATTTTCACTTTTGGAGCACACGGGCTGTCCAGACTCTTTCTTATTTACATGTCCATTGTGCTAAAGAAGACAGGGGCATGACAGGTTTGGGAGGTAGTCACTAGGAGAGTCTGACTTAATATTCTTATTTGTGACCCTGTATTGATAATATCTAACTCATAGAGTTGTTCTGGGTGCAAAAATGAACAAAATGATCATGTAAGTTCTTTATAAAATAAAGGGGGCTGCTTACACAACAACAGTAATTATCTGAATAACAAATATGGATATTTTGTGACAGGAAGAATTGTGAAAAAATCTAAACAAATTCATCAAAATATACAATCATTCATTTACACGGCTCATTCCTAGTTTTAAATATCTAGAGTCCTTCCAACCACAATCATTGCATTATTACCTCTAACTGGACTGGAGATCAGGTGAGAAAATCCAACCAGCTCAGTTCTCCAGTTGAGAGTCTAGTTATAGTGATGTTATGTGAAAGAGATGTGAATAAGAAGCTGGGAATTCATAGTTCCTCCCTTACCATGTGGTCCCAGACTGAGTCTACCAGGGAGGGATTCTTACTTAAGATCTGCAAGAGGGAGAAAAGCTCAGCCTTGATCTCACAAGGGGTAAAGGAGGAAGATGTCAAATAGGTGCTTCTGGGTTCAGACCAGCGCTCCAGCAAGCTTTTGATGTTTGACCTTCTTTAACACCCAAACAGACATCACTGGCAGATGTGTCAAAGAAGAGTTGCAGTGGTTTCTGGTGAGCTCAGAGCAAGCACTTCACTGCTGTAGGTTGAGATTTGGGGCATGGCTATCTTGTTTGCTATCTATTACTGTGATAAATACCATGATCATAAGCAACTCAGAGGAGGAAAGGGATTATTGGCTTATACATCTGATCATAGTTCATTAACTCAGGCAAATCGGGGCAGGAATCTGGATGCAGGAACTGAAGCAGAGGCCATGGGGTAATGCTGCTTACTGGCTTGCACTCCATGCCTTGCTTAGCTTGATTTCCTAAGCAAGGAAATGCCACAGATGTCCCACAGGTCAATCTTTATGGAGGCATTTTTCTCAAGTGAGGTCCCCTTTTCCAAAATGACTCTAGCTTATGACAAGTTGATACAGAATCAGACCAGCACAGTTTTTCCCCCTGGTGTTTGGCTTCATGGGTTCCTTCATTGGTTGAATGATCCCCTTCCTATCTTGTATATTGAGACTGTAATTCCTGGCACACAAAGCATGATTTCTGTTTTCCTGATGGTCTGTGTAATATAAGCCCCTCTTTACGTATAAAAATCCTATATAGTGAACATATGTTAATCAGCTATAAGATACTGTGTGCCAGTCACTTTCCTAAGTACTTTAAATATATGCTATGTATCTATCTATTATCTATCTATGTATCTATGTAGTTATCTATCTAATCTATCTATCCTTCTTCTTCTTCTTCTTCTTCTTCTTCTTCTTCTTCTTCTTCTTCTTCTTCTTCTTCTTCTTCTTCTTCTTCTTCTTCTTCTTCTTCTTCATCGTCGCAGCCTTTCAAGATCATTCCTATTTTTCCCTCCATTTTGAAGATAAGGAAACTTAGGCTTAAAAAATAACTTGTCTAAGACCATACATTAAAGTATGTAGGCTGATGCTTTACAACAGGAGAAAGAAGCATTTGCTAATAATAGGCTTGTCATAAAGTGAGAATAGTTGGGAGTCAGAAATGGCTGTATGAGAATGGAAATGGCAATAGATATGATCACTTCTTCATCACGCTATTCAAAGTTTTTAAAATATAAGTTCCTGGTACAGTTAGTTTTTATTTATGTGTGTGTGGTTGGGGAAATGCTATAGCAATCATGTGGAGATTAGAGAATTTTTGAGAGCTCATTCTCTCTTTCCACCAAGTGGGTCCTCGGTATTGAACTCATGCCATTGTGTTTGGTAGCAGTTGCTTTTACTCATTTATTTTTTTCCCTCTCATCCTCCATCCATGCTCATTTCCCTCTTCTCCAACTATCTATTCAGAACATACATGGTAACTGGTAGGACTCCAAACTGGGTTTGTTGAATTAATTCCTCTTTTAAAAAAGTAAAAATGTTATTTCTAAGCCACAGATTAGACTACCCTGGACATTAGAGGATGGCACTCAAATACGCAACATTTAACCAAATTGGTAGCTCTTTACTTCTGCTACCACAGAAGATTAGATGTGTTAGTCTTGCTGTGTAAATAAAATATTAACACAACCTTAAGTACATTTTATGTGGTCATAGATCAGGAAAATGTGTTATTTCCCTGCCCAAACCAGGCAAGAATACTAGGAACTTTATTTTCACACTGATAGTGTGCATCCACAATGCTCATGGAGTAGTATATTCATCTCTACAACTTTCAAGACTGTTTTTGCTAACTGCTCACAGAATTCCTTCCATCCCTTGCTCTTTGCCGTGTTAATGGCTATATACAACTTTCTTCGGAGTGACCTTAAATCTGATGACTGATCAGTGCTATGATACAAGGCTCATGTCATTTACCTTGATTCAGAGCATCTCTAATGGCAGATTGACTGAGTTTCAATTTCTTCTTTTCTCAGTCTTTTGTCACTTACTCCCATGAATGATATGAATGATTACTCGGTTCAGTTATCCCTGAGACCCATGCCCAATTAACTCCTGCATACAAATTGTTGTCTCTGGCTCAGAATCTTCTCGTGGATTTTTTCCATGACAAACAATGAACCATATTCATGACACTCACTGCTTCTTGTGGTTTCTTTTCTCTGTGTAGAAAATCTTTCCTACTTGGAATAGATGCCATGATTTATTTATTATTTCTAAAGCACTTGGAATTTCTGCTGGAAAGCAGTCTCATTTGTCAGATTCTTTTGAAGAAAACAGTGCATCCTCAACATAGCTTCTTCTAGAAGAAACCCTTATCTAGTGACTGATCAGCATGGTGTAATGGCCACACTACTTCATTTCTATCTTGAAACTTCTGAAGGGGCTGCCTCAAGTGCAGGGTACTCTTTCTTTCCTTTTAGAAATAATTTTTTCTTTACATTTATTTTTTCTTTACATTACTTCTGGTAATTTCATATATAAGCACTACGTTTACACAATTTCCACCCTATTCTCTCCCCACCAGCTCTTCCTGTGCCCTCATCCCACTTGCTCTCAAATTCATGACCTCTCATTTTATTGTTACTGTTACATACATATCATGCATACATGTATGCTACCTGCTAAATCTTAGTGTTTCTGGTATATATGCTTATGTGTAGAGTTTGGGATTAGATAACCTATCAGGGGGCACGTCCTCTCAAAGCAGCAATGATTGCATATAGCTCTTCATTTAGAGGTGAGGCCTCATGAGATTTTTCCCAGTCCATGATGGGATGTCAGTATGAAGGTCTTTTTATGTTGAAAATGCTGTCTCTCAGAACACATCCTGTGATCATTGTAGTATTTCTACCCCTCTTATATATTATTCCTAAGCTTTGGATATAGGGGTTGTGTTGTAGATGTGTTAATTGGGGATGTGTACCACACAGTTTGTTGTTCTCTGCATTTTTACCAGTTGTAATTTTTTAATGAGTTTTTTCAGTTGAAAGGTTATTTTTATTATGGTTTTGATTTTCTTTTTTGTGGGACTATTTAAATCATGTAAAATTGGTTTAACTTTGGTGATTTAGATGAATTTAGAAAATCCTCAATTTCTTTTAGATTTTCTAGCTTAATGGGGTATGTAATGGGCCTTTTTTCTGTCATGCCAACCAGTTCCCAAATAATGACACAGAGCCTTATTTTTATTATGAAAACTGGGCATAGCTTAGGCTTGTTCCTAACTCATTCTTGTAACTTAAACTAACCAATTTATACTAATCTACATTCTGTCATTGGCTTTTACCTTTCTTCAGTACAGAATGTCAAACTTGCTCTGAGTCTGCTGGTGAAATTCCTGTGTCTACATTCTTCCTCTTTCTCTATCTGGAAATCCTGCCTATCCTCTCTTCCTGGGTTTTGGACATTCAGCTCTTTATTAAACCAATTAGAAGATGCCTTGGCAAAGACAAGTCTTCATGGTGTACAAGTATTCTGCAATAGGATTGTAAGTTTTAAGGTATTGATTGACAATATTTTCATTTTGTTTTGTTGTAATGTTTTGCTGTTAATTCCTGATTCTGTTAAATTGAGTCATCTCTTTCTTTTGATTAGTTCAGCTAAGTGTCTACTAAGCTTGTGTATCTTCTCAATAAATGAGATCGTAGAGCTATTGATTCTTTGTATTGTTTCTTTGCTTCTATTTCATTAATTTCTGTTCTGATTTTTATTATTTCTTGCCATCTACTCAATTTGAGTTTGTTTTGGTTTTGTTTTCAAAATTCTTAAGTTGTGTCATTAAGTCACTCATTTGTGCTCTTTCTGAATATTTTTAAATGCAGGTTCTTAGGTTTTTTTGTGTGTTCTACTGTCTTTTCCATTTTATTACAGGAATTATCTTTATTTTTTTCACCCATTCTTTGTTTAGTAATGAGCCACTATTGAGTTGTTTAATAGATTCATTTGGTGTTAATTTTACACTTTATTGCATTGTGGATAATACATAGAGTTATTTCAACTTATCTTAATTTGTCAAGATTTTCTTTGTGTCCCAACTTTAATTTATTTTATTTTATTTTAGAGATGCTCCCATGTGCTGCTGAGTAGAATGTGTAATTCTTTGGTGTTTGGAAATTATCTGTAGATATCTGTTAGGTTCTTTTTTGATATGATATTGTTTAATTCTTATGTTTCTATGTTTATTTTTTGTTCAGGTAACCAATCTATTAGAAAAAGTGAGATGTTTAAATTATCTACTATTAATGAGTTACAGTTGATTTATGTCTTAAAGTTCAGTAGTATACTTTTAATGAATTCGGGTGTGCCAGAAATTGGTGCATATGTTTAGGATTGCAATGTCTTCTTGGTTAATCAGTCCATTGTTTAGAATGAAGTTTCTTTCTTCATCTCTTCTGGTTTGTTTTAGTTTGAAGTCTATTTTGTCAGAAACTATAGGATGACAATGACTACTTGTTTTCTGATCTCTTTGCTCAGAATGTTTTCCCCCATGCTTTTACTTTAAGGTGATAGCTATCTTTGAAGGAGTGTTGAATTTCTTGTAGATACCAGTTATTTAGATTTTTGTTTCTAATCTCTTCATTAACTTTTGTTTTTTGATTAGAGAATTGAGGCCATTCTTATTTATTGTTATTATTCATGGGTGTATGCTAAATGCTGTCTTTTTTGTTAGCTGTTTGTATTGATGGTTCTATTTTATGTTTATTTGTTTTGTTTCTATAGTTACTTGGCCACACTTATTTCCTTCTTCAGTCTGAAGTATTGCTTTTAGTATTCTCTGTAGGGCTGCCTATTTATATCAAATATTTTTGTTTTTTTTCTTCAACTATGGCAGATTGTTTTGCAGGGTATGATAGCTTAGGCTGACATTCCTGATCTGTTAGAAGGTGGTATACATTGTTCCAGGTTCTTTTAGCTTTCAAAGTTTCCATTGAGAAATTTACTATTATTCTGATGAGTTTTTCCTTTATATATATATGACTGTGTGTGTATTTTTTTCTTTTTTCCAGCTTTCAGTACTCTGTACATTTTCTGTACATTCAGTTTTCTGTACATTCACTGTTTTGATTTTATGCTTTGGGAGTTTCTAGTCTGGCCTTTTCTTTTAGGTATTCTGTGTGCTTCTTGTATCTGTACGTGTATGTCTCACCTTAGTTTGGGGAAGTTTTTCTTCTGTAATCTTGTTAAAGATCTGTTCTATGCTAATATCCTGATGCTGCTGTCTTTCTTCTATGCCTATATTTACAAGAGTTAGTCTTTTTAAAATTTGAAAATAGATTCTTTTCTCATACAATATATCCTTATTATAGTTCCCCCCTCCCTGTACCTCTTGCAGTTCCTCCTCAACTTCCTTCCCCACAAGATTCACTCCCTTTCTGCCTCTCATTAGAAATGAACAGGCATCTATAAAGTAACAAGCAAACATGACAAGATAAAACATAATACAATGAGCAAAATCTTTCATATCAAAGTTGGACACAGCAACCAAACAGGAGGAAAGGAGTCCTAAGGGCAGGGAATGTAGTCAGAGACGCACTCATTCTCATAAGAATCTTAATCTAATATCTAAAGTGTATATTCAGAAGACCTGGTGAAGGTCATGTAGGCTCTCTGCTTCCTGATTTCATCTCTCTGATCTCATTCATGCTTTGCTTAGTGGATTCAGGGGGCCTTTTTTTCCCTGGTGTCCTCCAACCCTTCTGACTATTAAAATCTTGCTGTTCTTTCTTCTTCAGGGTTCCTTGACTTCTGAGGGGAGGGAGTTGATGGATACTTCCAACTTAGACTCTCTCCTCATAATGCCTGGCTGTGGGTCTCTGCATCTGTTCCCGTCTGCTGCCAGAGGAAGCCTCTCTGATGATGACTGCATAAAGCACTGATCTATAAGTATTGCAAAATATCATTAGGAATCATTTTAGTGATTTTTAGACCCACTGTGCTTGGTTTTACCCTAGGATTCTGAGCTATCTAATATCTGGTTCTTGGTTGCCCAAGCAGTGTTGGGTATGGATCCCTTCTCATGGAGTAGACCTTAAGTCAAATCAGACTGAATTTGATTACTCCCACAAGTTACCATTGTCCAAACATAATTTTCAGGCAGGACAGATTGTAGATCAAAGGTGGATAGATTGGTGTTTGTGTTTCTCTTTTGGTAGCCTTCAGAGTACCTTCTCACACCAAAGAAACTAGAACATAGGGGTAAAGGTTTCATATAGGTATGAGCTCTATTTTGCCATGTTCAGTGGATTGTGTGGATGTTGTCCTTGGCAATGGGACCTGATGTCAGTTTACAGAGAGAAAATTGCTTGTCTTAGCTTTACCCTGGGTTGTTTGGAGATCTCCATGGGAATCCCTTGGCCAACAACTCAATTGAATGCCATCCAATTCCTCCACAGGAAGCCTTGCCTGGCTACAAAAGATGACCAGATAAGACCACATATCCCTCATTACTAAAAGTACTTATTAGGATCACCTTCATAGAGTCCGTGAACTTTCACTGCATTAGGTTTCCACACTGCCCTCCTCCCAATTCCAGATGTCTCTCCCTACACTGTCTCCCTTATTCGTATCTCCCATCTGATCCCTCTTTCTCCCATGCCCAACTGCTCACACTCCACCTGTAAAATCTATTCTGCTTCTCTTTCTCAGGGAGATGCATGCATCTTCCATAGATCCCTTCTTTTTACCTATTCTCCCTGGGTCTATGGATTATAGTTGATTATCATTTACCTAATGGTTAATATTCCCTTAAAATGAATACATGCCTTTCTTGGACTAGGTTACCTCACTCAGGATAATTTACCTGCAAATTTCCTGATGCCAGTTTTTAAACAGCTGATTCTCTATTGTGTATGCTGATATTTAATACTCCATTGTGCAACCGTACCATATTTTGATTATCTATTTCTCTGTTAAGGAACATCTAGGTTGTTTCAAATTTCTGGGTATTGTGAATAAACCACAAGGAGCACAGCTGAACAAGTGTCCTTGTAGTAAGATGAAGCATACTTTGGGTATATGCCCAAGAGAGTGGTACAGCTAGGTCTTCAGGTAGATCAATTCTCAGTTTTCTCAGGGACTGCCATTTGGTTTCCATAATAGCTGTATTAAGTATGCACTCCAGCAAGCCAGCAATGGAGGAGTGTCCACATTCTCACCAGCATGAGCTGTCATTTGTGTGTTTGATCTTAGTCATTCTGACAGGAGTACTATGGAGTCAAAAAGTCATTTTAATTTGCATTTCACTGATGGCTAAAGATGTTGAAGTTTTCATTAAGTGTTTTTCAGCCATGTAAGATTCCTCTTTGAGGATTTTCTGTTTAGATATCTATTTATCTATTTTAAATTGTGTTATTTGTTTTTTCATATCTAGTTTCTTGAGTTCTTTATATATTTTCGATATTAATTATCATAAGTGGAGTTGGTTAAAAAATTCTTTTCACATTCTGTAGGCTGACACTTTGAATCACTGTGCCCTTTGCCTTCCAGAGGCCTTTTTATTATCAGTATTATGAAGTCTCATTAATGAATTTTTTATCTTGCTGCCTGAGCTATGGCTGTTCTGTTCAGAATATCATCTCCTTTGACAATTTGTTCAAGGCTACTCCCTATTTTCTCTTCCATTAGGTTCAGTGTATCTGGTTTTATGGTGGAGTGAACTTACCAGACTGGGAGCTCTTTAGTTTTTACAGAATTGATCTATTACGTCTTATTTTCTCCTTTCTAGAATTGTATTCTTCACTTATCAAAGGTGAGGCTTCTTGTGCTGTTATCTTTACTATGTGCCTCCAATGATTCCAACCTATTGCAATATGTCTTTCCCAAGTTTTTCATTTACTTGTTCATTTTTGAGATGCTATATCACAGCATGTACTGAAACTCGTGATCTTAACACCTGTTGTTCCTGAATGTTAGGATTACATGTATGTACCAGCATATCCATATATAGCCATACATACTTTTTACATATCCTTTATGAATCTGATTCAGAGATTCCCATCTCTGGAACCTCTCCAGTGATGTCCTACATCAGTGGTTCTCAACCTTCTGAATTCAGTGACCCTTTAATAGAGTTCCTCATATTGTGGTGACACCCGCAACTATAAAGTTATTTTCATTGCCATTTTGTAAATATAATCTTGTACTCTTATGAGTCATAATATGAATATCTTTGTTTTTCAATTATCTTAGGTGACTTTTGTGAAAGGGTTGTTCAACCCCCAAAGAGGTCACCACTCACACAGGTGCGAACTGCTATCTTATGCCCATTTCTCTTCTAATTTGAGTTAATTCTCCTTTATTAATTTTTATAAAGTTTCATATTTTGTGGAAGTGATCACCTCTATGATAGTAATTCTCCCTTTTCTCTTTTATTGTTTACCCACATTTATCTATTGGTTTTCACTACAATGTGGATATTTTGTGTTGTTCAACTTGTTATCCCAGGGGCAGGAAAAAGAATACTATATATGTTATGATTCCAAGATTTGAATCTGTCTGAGCTCTCTCAGGATATTTTGTGTTCCTTACTTTTCCATGTGTTAGTATATAGAATGACAAAATGGAACAGAGTCTCTATCTTTTCTCCTTAGCTAGTTTAAAATCTATCATAGTTGTAGCTGGGAAATTTTGGGAAGGACTTCCTTGTGGATATTAAATACACTCTGTACTTAATGATGTCTTCCTTCACAGCCTCCGAAACTAATTGCCCACAAGGAGACCAGAGCAGAGTATCAGTCTTGGCTTTTAGGCCAGGGTTATAGAAAAAAAAGGTTCAAAGGGGAACCTCAATTTAATTTTTAAGTAAAGATAATTATTTAAGCATATTTTAATATAATTATCATTTATGGTTTTGCAAGACAATTTATTAAGCCACAAAAAGTAAACATTTGGCTGAGTTTCAGTGGTAAACTGGCATTATGAGTTATATATGTTTCTTAAGAGTTGGATTAGTGTGAATCAATTCCCCATGTGGCTGGCCACATCTGTCTAGGGCAATTTAGCTGCTGAAATTTTATGGCTGACGCTTAGAAGCCACTTCTTATATCCCAGTTTAAAGTAGTAAGGTGTATGAACAATTTACTGACCTTCTAGTGGTCAGGGTGTCCTGGCCACATTGCTGTTTATTACTTTCATATTTATGTCTTATAACCGTCAAAGTTATTTCACCTTTAATCTGAAAGTTACCTACTTTATCTTTAATTATACTTTCTTCTTTATAATAACCTTGAAAGTTATCTCATTATCATTTTATACATGAAGATGAGACTTAAACTGAGAGGTGTTCTACAGCCATCTTATATGGGACAACTGAGCTCACAGTATGAAGCTCTCTTAACCTTAAATTCAGTAGCTTGAAATAAGGTTTGGTAAAAGAATTTATATCACAGAAATGGATACATGTTATAAATCAAGATTTTTGATTAATTACTTTATTTGTTTTGGGTCCTAGCTCTTAGCAGCACACCAGAACTTTCAAAAACTTTCCTGTGGGCTAGAATTCAAACATGGGGTTGTCAGCCTCCATGCTCTTCCCTGTGTCACTTTGGAAGAAGTGAGAGGCTGAGTGTCACATCCAGAACTTTCCTATGGTTATGATGCTCATTTTCTCCCCAGTTAAGTTCTGTTAATAGGAAGTGAAATTCAGCCAGGCATTTTCTAGCATTCCCTTTACTCCATTTCAACTCTTGCCAAAAGGCAGTCGAGTGACAAAACCAATAGAGGAAAACCAAATAGACAAAGATAATTTAACCTTCATTTCTTCAATATCCATGAGTAAATGCAGAGAATGAAGTGAACAAACCAGTAGTTCTTAGATGCTTTAAATATCCCCATTGTAATACTCTTTCATTTGGTAGTAAGAAGGACCCCATGGAAGCATTAATCAACACTATCTAATTACAAGAGATGAAGTTTAATCTCTGTGCCAAGTGTCCATCAGCTTCCCATTTCCAATAAGTTAATACAACTAAAAGTGAGAGTATCGTAAACCCAGAACAACCTCAGTGATGTATTGCATTTCTGAGACAGGAGTAACACAAGAAATAAGTGTCAAGAAAGATAATAGCAGCATAGACTAAATATCATGAAAGTTTGGAGTGGGCTAGAGTTAGATATTGAGACAATAGCCTTTAGTATATAAATCAGGTCTTAATGACACTGGGGTTTCCCTTGGGAGTGATGATATTTCAATCCTTAGGCAACATTTAATTTTGTGTGTATTTTATAGCACTTTTCTTTGTGTATTAGTTCTGGGTTTAATACTTGGTTGAGTATCAAGATGTTATTTATATGTGTAGTAATAAACTGAGCCATTTTCAAGTCACTGACTAGACAAAGACACAGGAATTGACCCATTTTGTATTAAGAAAGTTTCTGCATAGTGTACAATAACAAGTTAAAAATAAGTATGTTTATCAGAGTCTTTATTTCTTAATTTTTTGAATAAATTTCAGAGTTTTGAAATGTTGCCAGAACTCTGAGGTGATCTTATATTTCATGTGCCAAACTTGGCCTGGACCTATCTCACTCTCCCTTTAAGAGTTAGAACTTGGGAAAACACATTCTTCCTACTGCATCTCTTGCTCATTTTCCACCTTCATTGGTCCAGCATCATGGAAAGAAGCCATGGCTTATCCTGGTTCATCTGGGCTCCTGTTTGTGGATGCCTAAGAGGGTTTGACCACTATTCAGGATGGCAGAATTTGCTGTAATTTGTTCTCTTAATAACTGGCATTCTCACTGGCATAAGATAAACTCTTCATATAGCTATATTTTGCGTTTCTCTGATGGCTAATGATGTTGAACATTTTTGTCTTTTTGTCATTGCTTATTGGTTATTTGTGCTTAAGAACTGCCTGATCATTTACTTAGTCTACTTATTGACAGGGTTTGGTTTCTGGTTGCTAGTATTGTTTGTTATCTGTTTTATTATTAACCCACAGTCAGATGTAAGCTTTTTTTTCTCCTTTTATGCAGGCTGTTTCTTAACTTGATTAACTGTTTTTTTGCTATTCAGAAACTTTTTAATGTCATGTATCCCCATTTTCAGTGTTGGCCTTCTATCCTGAACAACTGGAATCTGATTCAGAAAGTGCTTTCATATACCTGTATCTTTTGTTTTTCAGTACAATTGTTTCTTTTTTATTATTTATTTTTAAATTTAAATTTAAATTAGAAACAAGGTTGCTTTACAAGTCAGTTCCAGGTCCCTCTCCGTTTCCCTCCCTCCTCCCGTACCCTCCCCCCAACCCTCCCAATATCCCCTAATTTCCCCAGGGAGGGTGAGGCCCTCCATGGGGGTGTCCATAGTCTGTCATTTCATCTCACATTGTTGGATGGGAGTACAAAGTCCATTTGCATACCCAGGATAAATACTGATCTACTGCCCAAGGCTCAATAGATTACCTAGGCCTCCTCACTGACACCCACATTCAGGGGGTCTTGATCAGTCCCATGCTGGATTCCCAGGTATCAGCCTGGGATTCAAGAGTTAACCCTTGTCAGGTCAGCTGTTTCTGGGGATTAAACCAGCCCAGTCTTAATCCCTTTGGTCATCAGTCCTCCCTCTCTGTTACTGGCTTTCTTGAGTTCAGCTCAGTGTTTAGCCTTGGGAGTCTGCCTCTTCTTCCATCAGCCACTGAATGAAGGTTCTGTTTCCCAGACTCTCTGGCCATGGGATTGTAGGCTGGAACTCCCCAGATCAATGTCAAAAATCCATATATGAGAGAGTACATGCCATGTTTATCTTTTTGTGACTGGGTTACCTCGCTCAGGATGGTTTCTTCTAGTGCCATTCATTTGCCTGCAAATCTCTGGATCTTAAAATGTTTTCACTAATAACTTCAGAGTTGGGAGTTTTCCATTTGACTATTTGGAATTTATTTCCATGTGGGATAAGAATTAAGAATCTAGTATCATTCTTTTACATGTAAATATCCAGTTTTATCAGCACTATTTGTTGAAGAGGTTGTCTTCTTGCAGCCATATATTTTTGGCATCTTGTCAAAAAACAGGCAGTTACAATTGTGTGTCCTGATACCTGGGTTCTCTATCTTATTTTGTTGATCTATGTGTGTATTTTTATGCCAGTACTGTCTTAGTTAGGGTTTCTATTGCTGCAATGAAACACCATAACAAAAAAGCAAGTTTATAAGGAAAGAGTTTATTATTTGGCTTACATTTCCACAGCACTGTTTATCATAAAAAGAGTTCATGACAGAAACTCAAGCAGGAACCTGGAGGCAGGAAATGATATAGGTGCTGTGGAGGGGTGCTGCTTATTGATTTAATTCTCATGGTTTGCTCAACCTATTTTTTTTCTAGAACCCAGGGACAACATTGAAACCTGTAGTTTTCCCCGCCAACTACCTGGGCCCTGCCGAGTTATCTGAACACCCAAATAACATACAAGACACTATATTAATTATGAAGCTGTTGGCCATTTGCTTGTTTTCTTATCGGCTAGGTCTGACTTGGTTATTAGCCCATAATTACTCATATATATTTTACAAGAACTTATCTTTGCTAGGACACACTCCTGCTGTGTCTGTTCCTCCCAGGAGTCACATGGCGACCAGCCTCTTCACTACAATTCTCAGAATCCTCTTAGATTCCTAGTTCCACCTATCTTGTTTCCCTATTGGCCAACAGTGCTTTATTCAACAACCAATAAGAGAGACAGATTTACAGAATGACATCTCCCATCACAGCATCACCCACAATGGGCAGGACTCCCCTTCATCAAACACTAATTAAGAAAATACCTAGCTGGGTATAGTGGTACACACCTTTAATCCCAGCTCTTAGGAAGCAGAGGCAGGTGGATCTCTGATAAGACCAGTGTGGTCGACAGTAGTAGCAAGTTCCAGGACAGGCACATAGAAACTCTGTCTCAAAAAAAAGGAAAGGAAATGAAGAAAAGAAGTAGAAAAAAAAAAAAGAACTTGCATATAGCTCAATCTTTTGGAAATATTTTCTTAATTGAGATTCTCTTCTCTGATGACTTTGACATATGTCAAATTGACATAAAACTAACCAGCACAAGTATCATGTGTTTTATTATAACAACCATATATTATAACTTCTAAAAGCATAGTGATATCTTCAGCATATTCTTTTTGCACAGGATTGCTTTAAGTAGACTGGGCATTTTGTAATTCATATTAATTTTAGGAATTATTTTATAATATTTATGTGTGAAATGGTATTGAGACTTTGACTTGAAGATTGCTTTTTGGAAATATATACATTTTTTCTAGTATTAATTCTTGCAATCCATGAGCGTGGGATGAATTATATAGTTTTGAGGCTGTCTTGTAATTGGATGCAAAAAGACTAGTAAGGATAGACTCTGTTTAGAATCTCTAGAATTCCAGGTTCAGATCTAAAACTTCATTTTACTGACAAAGATCCTTACAGAAGTAGCAACAGTGACAGAGATGGACACCGTCTTAGTTACTTTGTTATTGGTGCGATAAAACACCATGGCCAAAAGTGACTTGGGGAAGAAAGGGTTTATTTCATTTTACAATTCCCAGGTCTCACTCCATCACTTAGGGAAGTCAGGGCAGGAACTCAAACAAGGCAGAAACCTAGAGGCTGGAACTGGTGTACAGGACGTGAAGGAATGCTGCTTACTGACTTGCTTGCTCCTCTTGGCTTGCTCAGCCTGCTTTCTTATGGCACCAGTTCACAGGTGGCACCACTTACAGTGAGGTGAGCTCTCTCACATCAGTCCCCAAGACAGTGCCCTGAAGGCTTGCTTATAGTCTGATCTTATGGAGACATTTCTTCAGTTGAAATTCTTTCCTCTAGCATGGGTCATGTTTACATAAAAAGTAACCAGCACAAACGCAATATTATTTTGGAGAACTACCAAATATTAAGAGGTTGGCACTGCCAGGAACTAACTTCTTTGTGTTTGAAAATGGCCTCACATTCTCACACAGACCTTTCCTGTGTTTGAAATTCATCAATTTACTGCGACGCCACTGTAGACAGGACACAACCACTATCACAAGGAACAGTCAGATAAGGGATAGTTACAAGAATACTTCAGGGAAAATAAAGTTTGCATTATTTATTTTCTTGTCTAGAATTGATTTTCACTTCAAGTTCTAGCTTTCAGAAAGGCATGGTAGAGCGGTGGTATGGGACAGTTCTGAAGCTGTTTGGCCAGTGGATGGAGCCAGGAATCTTTGGTTTTGGGGGTGACTAAGGAGAAAAAATGAGGAAATTATTAAAGAAATAGGGTAACGGAAACAGTGAGGAAGGACAAAGACAGTCTCCTCTCAGTCTTCCTTTAATATCATTGAAAGACATCATTGTGAAATGAAGAAAGGGTAGTAAACAACTGGGATGATATATTTGCTTTTTCAGAGGGAGAGGATCTATCTACACAGACCTGGCTTCTCTGCTACTCATTGTGTTTTCCATGATGATCTTAAGCTAACAGAGATCTGTTTTCCTCTGCCTCCTGAGTGCTGGGGTTAAAAGTGTGCACCACCATGCCCATCTTGATGATGTAATTGTTTGCTAAGATGTCTGTAACAAAAGTACCACACACTGTAATCTTATACTTATGGAAGCTGGATGCCTGTGATCAACATGCCAGCAAGGTTGTTTCTTTTTGAGAGAGACTCTGCTATGGACCCCCTTCTAAGCATGAAAAGGGCCATTTTCTTTCTGTGATTCATATTGTCTTCTAACTTGTCTGTATATTTCATGATCTCTGTTCTTTTAGGTGCAGGAGTCATATTGGATTGGATCCACACTAATGACTTCATTTAACTTATTACCTTATTAAAACCCCAACTCTTGCCAAACAGGTGGTATTGACAAAAGCATTTAGGAAATGTTAGGGTTATGAATTCCTAGACCTGTTTTATGAGATGGGCTGTACAAGCTACACTTTGAGTCTAAGGGAGTTTAAGAAACCTGCAAGGCCAAAGCTGAAGACTCCAGGTGGAATTTCCTACCCTGCGTATGTGTGGATGTTGTATGACAGTTTCCTCGAAATAGAAGCATTCCCTTCTATTGAAACATTCCTTCCAGAAAGGAGGAAGAGGCTCATGACATTCAGAGGTAAACAAAAGGTCGGTAGTCTATAATAGAAACTTGGAAGATTTTCTGATGACCCCAACCTAGCAATCTAAAAGTGATCAAAAGAACTACTAGAAGAGACTAACTACAGAGAGAATAGAGTCTTGGACTGCGGAGCTGCCTGCAAGCTCTGCCGAGAGCTCCACTTTGGGAGCTGTAGGAGCGGGCACTGGTGTTGGGGTGAGCTGTTTTTGGTGATGCACTGCTTTTGATTCATCACTGCCCTGTATAAGTTACCCCTTACCTAAACTCCTGTTAGAAATTCCAGTGAATGTTAATACTTTGGTGTGTTGTGGTTTCCCTCCACAGGATGAGCAGATGTGTGGCTTGTATCTCTCTAGAATTCTCATCTTGCAACCACATCATAGCAGAGGCTGCGTGAGGAAGGAAAGCGGTGAGAAAGGCTCATGCCACATGAGGGCTCCAGCACTTGCTCTCCACCAGTATTCAGTCACTTCTATATTTTCTTCGGCCTAGCATTTGATATGGTCCCTTTGTTGTTTAGTTCTCACAAATCTTTGTAGTGTGCTGGTTGATATTTCAGTGTCATTGGTATATAGTGAAATTTGCACTGCAAATTTGAATGATCATGCCAGCGATATTATTTCCCAAGAAGAATCACTGGCGAAACTACTACCTTGAAGAATTTATAACTATTTGGTGTCTGCCTCCCCTCTTTTGGCTAACAAACTTTGTTTTAGCAGTGCATTGAAATAGGAATAGGCTGAGAGTGTGCTCAGTAGTATCCTTGCAAAGCCTATACGAAACCTGGTATGTCTTCCCCAGAATCACAGAAATCATGAATAAAATAGGATAAAATCAACTACAAAGTAGCCTTTTCCAAGACACTAATAGCATTTGCTGCTTGTGTTTCCCTGAGCAAAAGGTCCGACTATTGCTTCTCTGTTGCAGAAAACATTGGGAATTGTATCCTCTCAATTTGACCTTACTAACTCACTGCTCTGCCCCTTACCCAACAACTGTAGCAGAATCAGCCATTGAGTTTTCAAGACTCAATACAAAATAACAGTTTGGGGGATTGTTTAAAAATTATGGAGAAGTTCAAGGTGGCAACTGAAGAGCTTGAGAGTGAAGCCCAGGGCCTTATTATTTTATGCACAGGGACATGCTCATAAACCCAGCCTTCATCTTCATCCTTTTCCCCATTTTCACTTTTGTTCATGCCCCCATTTTGAATTCTAAGAAAAAGCTCTTGAATGACAGACAGCCAAGGATCTCAGATGAACTGAACTACTATGGGGTGCCTCAACATTTTCTAAGCCTATAAACATGGCACAGGGAGTAAATATCTGGCTTAATGTGTGCTATAAAAGTGGTAAGAGAAGTGTCTGCCACTTTAAGTAGGGAACAGCAACTCAGCACAGTATAGGGAAAGGAATGTGATCTTTGAAATAAGGGTACAGGTGGACCAGAAGCATGGTGGCAGCAAGTAGCAGCAGAGGCAGGAGCTGCAAGAAGGAAAAAGGAGGGGCTAAATAAATGAGAAATAAGCTCCCACACAGTCAACACCTAAGCTTTCAGGCTTTCCAGACCTGCTTTTGCTAAAAGCACCTGGAATAGGCACTGGCCCAGTCGGGCAGATGGGAGCAGAACAGAGGTGGGTGCTGCCCATCTTTAAACCAACAAAGACCTAATGAGCACAGCTAATTAGCAAGGCTGCCTTTCTGTTTCCCACCACAGCTTGACGGACAGCGAGAATTATGAAATGGCTGCTGGCAGATAAATGGGGTTTCCTCCACCATCTGTCTTCCAAATGATCCTGTAGGTACAGCTATTATTTCAGTCAGACACTGGCAGGCAGGCAATTGTTCACAGCCCCTGTAAAGAATAGCTGCTGTCAAGGGTTTGGTGAGTGTTACGATTTTCCACAGGCCCGTTTTCAGCTTGTCTGAACTATTACCACAGAGCAGGCCTATGTGAGGTCAGCAGGAGAGCTGCTGGTTTTTCCCATTGCCTGAACACTAGGTCTCTCCTCATGTTTCCTTTGTCCTCTCCTCCCAACCTTCCTCTCCCCAATCTCATCCTGTCTCTTGATGCGTGGTACCTCAGGTTTCCTCTCCGCCCCTGTGACTCCCCCTTTCTCTCTTTATTTCCTGCACAAATTGCAAAAATATCCTGGGAGGCAAAGTCAGTTTTTCCCCTAGGAAGTCTGGAGTGTGGAGGAAGGGAGAGGGAGGGGAAGTTGGTGGGACTCAGAGGGAGGGGAGAACAGATGGAAACCAACTACAGCTTCATGCAGAGGGAGGCTCAGGAGTCTTGGTGGTGTTGTCTCGTGGATTTGGAATTGGAGATTCAAAGAGGATTTAAAAAGAAAGGAGAAGAAAGAGATGCTTGCAAAAGACATCCTGTATTAACTGCCGTGTTAATCCTGGCTAATAAACTGCTTGTTAGCTAAGAGGTAGAAACAGCTAGAAGACGGGCACTCATTAAAACTCCTCAAAAGTAGGTGTGAACTTGAGCACATTAAATGGCTTCCTATAATTTGGAATGTTCATTTTGTCAGCAGTTTCATTTTCATCCCTGTAGGACCAACTTGAGTGACAGATTCAGTCCACACTTGGTTCAATGTGGTGAATCTGAAACCCCACATCAAATTCTTACCTTTACACCCTTCAGAACCCCACAGCCACAGACCCAGGGTCCTATAGTGCCCCACTGCCCAACTGTGCCTTCTGGAATGGGATGTTGTGATTCAGGGTTATGGGTGATGTTTAGTTGTTGCTCTTGAAATCGAGAGAAGGGGAAGATGTCTAGAACTTACGATCCTTCCCTTCACTCTTGCTTGAATGCTTACGTGCTCTGCTTTACCCCTTCATTTCACTAGCTCTATACTTCAACCACCAGTCTGCTCAGAAGTACAGCTAAAAAGGAAAATGAATCAAATTAAGTCAAAACAATACAAAACGCCTTCTCTCAAGCTGCCGACCTCTTTAAGACCTGCCGTGTATTAAAAGCGCTGTACTTCATTAGGTAATGTAATTCAACTTGCCCTGCTTTAACTGTGCCAGGAAGGGATGCTGCGTACTGTGTCTACTATTTAAATGTCTGTGCTCATCACAATCAGTCAACAGGGGTATGTTCTCTTAGGAGATTTCGTTGCCATGAAAACGTAGGGATCGCTTTTGGTACCACATTGAGATTCAGGCTCCAAACTTGTCCTCGTGGTATAGGGTTAACCCAGTGGCTTCCTGTCTAATGCTATTCAGAGAATCTCTATGTGTACCCAGACGCAGACAATTGTAAAGATGAAAGTGACACCATACTGAGGTAACAGGGGTGCTCTTGTACCATTCTGGTCAAAGGTGGTGCATAGCCGCAAGCCCATCTCGTGGGAAGGCTGACTGTGAAGAGCACCATGTTAAAGTGGACAAGGACGTTTCCATGGCTTCTCCCTGCACTCCCACCTTGTGCGAGATCTCTCCCGAAAGCTAGTGTACTTTACCTCAGAAGCTAAGGACTTCTACGATTGCTGTAATGCTGTAACAACTTACTACAAATTTAGTGGATTAAATGAGCACAAATTTATTTATTTTTGTTTATTTTAGAGTGGTATGTATGTGTGTCGTGTGAGTACATTGTGCATGTTTTCTTGTGTGTGTGTGTGTGTGTGTGTGTGTGTGTGTGTGTGTGTGTGTGTGTGTGTGTGTGTGTGTAGGCCTGATTGCTCCCTCAGTTCCCTTCTACTTTATTTATTGAGACATGGTTTCCCATTGGACCTGGAGCTTGACAATTCTAGCTAGTGTAGCTCCTCAGCTTGCCAAAGGGATCCCCTATGAGGGCTGGGATTTCAGGTGGCTATTATGCCAACCTGGGCTTTATGGGTATAAACGCTATATACTGTGGTCCTTTTTCTTCTACCACAAGTGCTTTATACACTGAGCCATCTTGCCAGCCCCATCAAAAATGTATTATTATTATTGTTATTATTATTATTTATAGTTATCTTAAAGTCAAAGCACTGGCAAGGCTTCATTTCTTCTGGATGTTCTAGTGAGACCCTCGGGAAGGGACCCCCGACCCTCGGGGATGAGGTGATGAGGGTCGCTACTAATTTGGTGGGCCTTCACGAGCAGATCCGATCTGGAATGTAAACTTCAAGAGGTTAATGGAAGCAGGCTCAAGACAACGTTTGCTGATCAAGAGCCTTTACTTTTTGGGGCGCGCTGGAACTTATAGAGGAAGGACCTCAGGGGGTGGTACAAGCATGTCAATCAAGTCTCAATTCAAATATACACCAAATACGGTAAAGACAAAGCTGTAATTTTCCATCAGTCATTAGTCGCATTCCACAAATGCTTGTCAGCATAAGTCAGGTGCAGGAATTAGGGAGGGGTAGGAAGTATTCAACGGAACACCTTAATCTTTTGTTAACAAAGACAATTACTCTGTAAGAGTTACTTCCCTCTGGCTAGGCAGGTCGGCTGCCCTGTGTAAATTTAACTTTTATGGTTAGCCTTTTCCTTTGTCTCAAGGGCATGTGTGCTCGCAGTCACGTAGGCAGAAGGCCAAGAAACAGTTGACAGACTCCATTTTGTTCAAGGTTCTAGCAGTCCTCAACATTCTAGGAGAGATTCTATGTTCATGTTACCATGTTATTTCTAGCTCCTAGAGGCCAACTGCATGTATTGTCTTGTATCTCATTGATTTATCTTCAAAGCTAGGTATTAGTTTTCATTCTTTTTCTAGTCCACCCAGCCCCCCTCCCTTCCTCCCTCTCTCCCTCTCTTCCTCTCTCCCTCCCTCTCTCCTTCTCTCCCTCTCTCTCTCTCTCTCCCTCCCTCCATCCCTCCCCACTTCTGTTATACACTACCTTTTCTGATTCTAAAAGTCCTGTATTCCTCTCATAAGGATCACCATGATTCGATGGGCTCACTTAAATATCCTATCTCAAGATCCCTAATCATATGTGTAAATTTTTTTTCCGTGTAAAGTAGCACGCTCATAGGTACCCTGGGTCAGGATGTGAGCACCTCTGAGGGAGGTGTCATTCAGCTCTACCTCAGTCACCCTCACAAACAAGAATCTTACCTTGTCATAGGACTTACCTAAAGGTCATAGCCATCAACAATGTTTCCCATAAACCAAACTGATTGTGCTCTTCTTGTCTTTTTAAGGTAGTTAGAAGGAAAGAAGACATGTGATGTGTAAGTTTCCCAATTGGCCACTGAGTCAAAGAGAACTTCTCAAGTGACTTAGATATTTACCTGCTAGGGCTCAGCACATCATACTTGGGTCTTTTTAGGCTCTTGGACTGCACACCTTGGAGCAGTGGAAGAACAGGTAGAAGCCTCCGGTCGCTAGTAGCGACACTGGGATGCGATGGCTCCTCGCAGTTCTCTCTCCCTAAGTCTATGCTCTTGTGATGGACCAAATCTCTTTGTCCTACTTTCATCCCATTCCCTCTCCTCTTGAGAGGAAGTACCATATGTTTCTAAGAGTCTCTATTTCAGAATAAAATGATCTTCTCCACTGCCCTCAACCTTAACACCTGTGTTGATGTCAACTCTGCCACCTCTGTTTCAGACTCTCATATAATGGCCTTCTGTTCCTGGTTTTTTATACACCCATACTCTTTGAAATGATAGTTACATATTTATGTTTTCAGCAGTCTGTATTTTCAAGTCTTTCTGATTAATTTTACTGTGAGAATGAAGATGTCAACATTTTTATAGCAAAATGTATAAGTACCATTGTGATAAATTTAACATGCATTGAACACCTACAATATGTTGTCACCATGCTAATTACTTAACATGAAGTATTTAATTTCATCTTGAGTACAATCTCTGAATTAAGTTTTACTTTTTAATAACTGATCAGAAAGTAATAAGAAAGTGCTACTCCCTGATACTGAATGGAAATAATGGTATTTCTAATGTCTATACAATGCACTGATGTATATATGCAAAGCCATACATATATTTCTCAGAAAAGGTTAGTTCAAGGGAAAACTATTTTAAAAAATAACTATTTACGTAGATAGTGAAAGGATGTTACATATAAAAATACCCAAAGTTTATTTTTACTTAGGTTGGGAGAGGAAATGATAAACACTTTGCTAACACATTATATAAATGTATATATATTATATAATATATGTATTCTATAATATATCCCATAAAATATATATATATATGTATATATATATAGTATATATATATATATATATTCCATAATCACATATATGGTGTGCTACACATGTGTGTTCTTATATATGTGGATATCATTGAGATTTGGTTTTAGCTCTCTATGGTCCACTTGTCTATGAATGATATAATTCACATCTATGATAAACATCAGAAAGCTCTAGAAAAACGAAGACAAGTAGTGAGTGGTTACTTGAGCATGACAAAGGCTGGGAGGTATTTTGGGTGAAGAAGAGGTGCGGATTGAAGACCTGGAGGAAACGAGGTTGCACAGGATTCTCAGGAAGCTCTGGAAGTCTCTATTGTTTCTCTGCTTCTTTTCCAGACTCAGAATCCTAGTGAAGGGAAATTGGTAAGGACACAGGAACATGCGTAGCTACAGGAGTCAGATGGAAGAAGCCATAGCGCTAGCTAATATGAAATATCAAAAGGCACAACAGCAAAGGAACCTTGTGACCCCTTATCACTATGATTCTGCCTTGTAGAAGTTGAAGAAGCTTACTGTGCATCGTCTGCTCTTGGAAGGAACATAAATCACAATGTCCATGGGCAGGAAAGCTGGAAACAAAACCTCATGGCATAGTCACATGACAGAGGTGAGTGAGGGTGATAGATACCAGCAGCCCAAATCCTAATGCTGGCCCTTAGTTTTCTAAGATGTGGCCTCAATTTATGCTGCTACTCAAGCATTATTTATCTTTTAATTTATTATTATGTTTCTATTTTTAAGTTTTTGGGACAGGAGCAGAATCTATATGGGCCTGGCTGACCTGGAACTTACTGCTTGGCTTTTTGTTTTTTCTCAATAAGATCCTATTCATACCTCTCTGCCTGTTTTTTTTTTTTTTTCAGTCACTGTTCTATTGCTGTGAAGGAACACCACGATCAAGGCAATTCTTATAACAGAAAGCATTTAATTAGGGCTCGCTTACAGTTTCAGAGGTTTAGTACGTTGTCATCTTGGCCAGGAGCATGGCAGCATGCATAGTACTGTGGCTGTAGGTGAGAGTACATCCTGATCTTCAGGATGAGAGAGAGACCAGGATCCTCTAAAACCTCAAAGCCCAACCCACACTTCCTCCAATAAGGCCACACCTTTTTTTTTTTTTTTTTTTTTTTTTTTTTGGTTTTACGAGACAGGGTGTCTCTGTATTGTTTTGGAGGCTGTCAGTCCAGCCTGGCCTGGAACTCACGGAGATCCACCTGCCTCTGCCTCCCAAGTGCTGGGATTAAAGGCGTGTGCCACCACCGCCCGGCTAAGGCCACGCCTTTTAATCCTTCTAATTCTTTCAAATCATGCTAACGCCTAATGACTATGCATTTGAATACATGAGCCCATGGTGGCCATTCTTATTTAAACCACCACATGCCTGGGGGCAGAAAACTCTTAGCATAGTCCAGGACAGGGGCAACTGTGGATAGTAGATATTAGCAGCCTAAATCTTAATGCTGGCACTTAGCTTTCTAGGAGGTGGCTTCAATTTATCTAGCATTCAATAGTTTTATTTACCTCTTAAATTTAGTTGGGGTTTCATTTGTTTGTTTTGGTTGTTGTTGTTGGTTTTTTTGGCTTTTTGCTTTTTGGAGACAGAGTCTATGTAGCCCTGGATAGCCTGGAACTCACTGAGGTTATTTTTCCCCAGTAAGTTCCTATTCATATTCTTCTGCCTGGAGGCTTTAATAGGACAGGTTCATTCTTTTAACAAGAATATACTAAATTTCTGCTAACTTTCGGCTCCAGATCATAGTCTCATGGCTCCTGGCTTCTCAGAATTCAATATATTGTGTGGAAGATGACAAAGAAATGAACTACAAGCACACAAACATTTCTGCAGGAACGGTGAAGAAAGGAAGATATTGGGAGGGACTGGTCTGGGAAAGCCTTTCTGAGCCAGTTGAGTGGGCTTGAAAAATGGTCAGTATGAGACACACTGGGGAAAGAAGTATTTTTGGCAGCAGACACAACATTTATCAAAGTTCTCAAGTGCAAAAGAGCCTGACATGCTTGGAGTGGCCAGGGAATTACAGCCAGTGAGTAAGGAGGTAGCAATTGCTCATGGTCTTGGTTGAATTTAGGGAGATAGGGCTCTCGAGGTTTAAGCAGATGTGGGAACTATGTATGAGCCCCTTTCCTTTCCTCTCCTCTCTTCCCCTCCTCTCCCCTTTCCTTCCCTTCCCTTCCTTTCCTTTCCTTTTTCTCCTCCATTTCTTCTCTTGCTTTATTCCTTAGAATAAGAGGAAAAACAGAGCAGACATAGAGGAGCCCAGTGGGTAGTGTGGACCATGTTTGAATTCTCTGCTGCCATATCTGGGGATAATAAGTGTATGATGGAACCTCATGGGACGGGGTAAATGGCAAATGGTGGAGTCTGCCAGGAGAGACTGAGTCCTCACTGTAGAGGATCATTAACAGCTCACAAAATGAGAACATTAAGTCAGAGCTTTCTCCAGCTCAGTCTTGAGTTTGAAGGGTGAGACACTTATGTCACTTCTAGTCCTTTGCCTTGTTGCTTTCAAGGGTAAACTGAGACCAGATTGGTGCCCTCAAGGAGCAACTAAGCTGTTGTCTTAGGTTTTTATTGCTGTGAAGAGACTCAATGACCACAGAAACTCTTATAAAGGACAACACTTAATTAGTGTGGCTGGCTTACAGTTTCAGAGGTTATTTTACCATCATAGTGAGGAGCATGGCAGCATACAAGCAGACATAGTGCTGGAGTAGTAGCTGAGAGTCCCTACATCTTGTAGGCAACAGGAACTTGTCTGAGACACTGGGTAGTATCCTGAGCATAGGAAACCTCAAAGCCCTCCCATACAGACATACACTTCCTCCAACAAGGCGATATCCACTCCAACAAAGCCACACATCCTAATAGTGCCACTTTCTACGAGATGATGGGGCCAGGTACCTTAACATTTCCACAGCTGGTTTTAGCCTTACCACTTTCTATGGGGATAGCAGGACTGCACTCACAGGTTCAGATGAGGGGAGTTGAGTCTTCTATTGGTTGGATGTATTCGGTTATCTTCTGTCAGACAGAACCTGTCACTCTAATAACTTGTTAACCACAATCCCTCTTCCTTTTGCTTTAGTGAATTCCAAGACTTGACCCTTTTCTGTGCCTTACCCTAGGTTAGCTAATGTTAGAACAAACAAACCTGTCCAGTGATGGCGGTGAAGGTGTCTCACTCGGTTCAGCTCTTGAACGTGAATGTCTGACTTACCTGAAGGTCTTTGAAACTTTGATGCTGTTTTCTTTTTTAACACTCTCATGGTGGGTAGACATCCGTTCCTCTGAGAGGCTGTCCATGCTCTCAGCATTACCGGTAGTCTCAGTGTTTACTGCTTCCATTTTGACCTGTACAATGCAGTACCTTGACCTTGGCATGGTCTGAACACCCCCTCCCCAGAAATGGAGTGTAAACCCATTGTCTCCTTCCACGAACAATTTGTGACTATGCCCTATTGTTTCCTGTTCCACATTCCATAACGGCAAGTAGTCTTTATTTGGGAGGGGTCTTTATTTTCCTTATGATGAAGGAAGACAATTTTGATACCACCCATTGCCACTAGGATGGGTCCACAGGGAGAGAGGTGATAGTACATAGAAGAATCCCTTGGGCATTGGGAGGGGACAGTGAAGAGTAGCGTTTGGAAAATCTACACCTCCATAGCACCGAAGACTCTCAACAGCTCGACTGACCACATGTCACTTTCCCCACCAGATTTGAGGTGAACACAGTGTAGATCCCTTTCCTTTGGGACATGAAGAACCACATACAGACAAACTGTGTTCTGTCTAAAGACACAGCACTAATGTCAAAGCCAGGAGATTTTCTGCTAAGGATTCAAACCACGTATTTAGTCAAGAAGAAAGTCTGTGTAGCTTGTAGTATGGGGAAATGTAACATAATACACTATTTAGAGGGATGGAGTTTGGGATTTTGATTGTGGCAGGCCTACTGTTCTAACTGCCCTGATCCCTTTTGCCTGGATGGTTCTTTACAAATGGCCTAATAATAATGCTAGACTTCCATTTTATAAATAAAGCATTATAATTGTGTGGAAATAGTATGCCATAACCATAATTTTCCTGATACTATCTTTTAGCTGAATACACAAGATGCTTCCATAACGAGAGGTCATCACCAATGTATATGTTAGTGAGATCAGGTTGCTTCCTTTTTTTCTCTAAGGGCTATTTTCACTTTAGAATAAGTTCAATTTGTAGAGCCCATAGTTCTAGCAACAGGCCTTGGGAAAGCGGTTTGAGAAGGTCTTCTCGGCACCCTTGGAGTCATGCAGAAACATCTGCAGAATGCTTCTGATCATATTCTTTAAAGTGTGGCATGAATTCCTGCTCAAATGATATGTCAGAATATCTCCCAGACTGGGAACTGTTCACTTTCACTCCCATGGTTGGTGCCCTAGACATAGAGTTGAATTTCTCTCTCATTCGCTTAGCCTTCTTGGATGCCTCTTGCAGCAAGTGGCCCCCACTGAGCACTGAGGTCAGTTATCTCTCATTTGCTACTGTGTATGAAATGTAAAAGGATCATGTAAATGGCCAGCAAGACTTGGGTAACATCTGATCCACAAGACCTGGGCCAGCATGGCCTGGAGAAAACTGTGCTGTCCACCAGCCAGCACCACTCTACGCAGCCATTAAAGTCCTGCAAAGTCCTGCAAAGTCACTGCTTTGGGAAAGACAGACTCAGAGCTGATGTAAACCAAGCATGGAGATGGCAGGCACAGGGTTGTACATTCCTTATGCCATCCAGCTGTTACAGTTGTAGTCACCTCCAAAGCCACATGTGTGACAAAGCTGGTGCTGGATTTCGAAGGACAGATTGGTTGGAAAGTGGATCCCTTTGGCATCCTGAAAACAAAACAAAGCAAAACAGAAGCAAAACAAAACCTATTTCTGTGAATAACCACAAGGGGGAGCCCTACCCCAACTCACCTCACTTGAAAGACAATGGTTTATTCTTATGGGTGTGTGTGTGTGTGTGTGTGTGTGTGTGTGTGTGTGTGTGTGTGTGTGTGGTGTTACAATTTTTACATTCTACTCCCTCCCATGTTTCCTTTCTTCCTCTTCTCACGGTAGTGGGCTTGGAACCTGGGCCTCACGCTAGACAAGCATTCTACTGCTGAGCTACATTCCCTAGACACATCCCTAGACATTTTCTTTCTGTCTAAATTGCAAGGGTCCTTTACTGAAACATTCCTGACTGATGTAAATATGTCTACAAATATTGGGTGCTATCAGCAGGTGTAATACAGAAAACGCTCAGATGGAAGCCTCTGTGCTGTGGAATAAAAGTGTATTCTTTGTCCTCCAAAAACCAGGGAAAGATGACAAGATCGCACTTAAGGAAAACTGTGTGCTTCAGCCACAAAGGATTTAGTTATAATTAAACAGATCATTTGGTGCACATGGTCAGTGAGTGCTTACACAGGAATGCTCTTTTGAATTTGTGATCTCCTGCTTCAGTGCTCATGGCAAAGCTTGAGGAATTCATGGGGCCAGTTTGCTTGTGTCTGTGTCACCGGACAAATAATCAAGTTGGCAGAGCAACAGTGACACATGTCATAGGACAAAGGGTCCATCCATATCTAATATTGGCAAGTGATACCTGGGACTCTAGGGACTAGGAGCCCCATCTTCTGCACACACATAGCTAAGTGTAGATGTGTTACATCTCAACCTGCCATTTGAGGCAGACTGAAAGGGAAATTGTGTGGTGTCAAATAAATTTTCCCTCTACCTGCTAGAACTGGTACCACTTAAAATGCCTAATTGAGGAACTATGAGAATAACTGTAACATGTTATATAGCCAGCTAAATCATACTCCAGTAGGCATGACCATGAATTCTATTTCTAGACCACATTCCATAGCACTTATGGGATGGGCCATGGAATAGGATAGGCTTTTGTTGCAGTCACCGTGAATGCCTACAAAGTCTAGTCACAACTCAGCAAACAGAAGAAACTGTGGCAGAAAACTTGAAGAGAAGACATGTTCCATTGCAACTTCCTCTAAGGCAAACTTCCATCTTGAAGCGGGGCAGACACAGGATGTTCTGAAGGGATGTGAAGTATTCCATATTGTGAAGAAAATCGATTAACAGGAAGAAAACAACTCAAAGGATGCAGGAAGTCCCAGAAACTTACCAAACACACTAGATCTCCCTTTTCCCAAAGGTATACAAGCAGTAAGGACAGATGAGAAACCCTCTCAGACAAGTTGACCTAGAAAAGGAAGAGGCCAGCTGAGCTTCCTGAATGAAGCTCAGACATATAGAGCCTTCTGCAAAGGACTGTTTCCAATCTGCCCAGCTGCCTACAGGTTGGGCAGTGTACTCCAGGTCTCTAGATTTTGCGAACTGTCACTTGTTCTGGAGCAGACCTTGGTGATAAGGCTGCCTGGGAGTCATGTCTGCTTCTGTGAGTGATCCCTCACCTATATGCTTATAAGTAAGACCAATAAAACTCATGGTTCACCAAGATGGACTTTGATGGTTTCCTTACTTTGGTCTCCTCTATGTTCTCTGTCTGGGCTGAACAAACAAGTGTTCACATCTCCCCAGGAATATGCCAATGATGAAGGAGTGGGAGTGAAATCAGGATTTGGTAATCCAGAGGTTCCAGAGGAGGTTCAAATGTGAAAATATGATGAGAGTCAAGGAAAAGACTACCCATCAGTAACACAGTGTAAGTACACATACTAAATATTCTTGGCAGCTTTTATTTGTTAAATCTAGTAAGCATCTGGGAAAACCAGGTGCCCCACCATGTGGGTCTTGTGGGAGCCATTTGTTTATTTATTTATTCATCCACTTAGTTTTTAACTTATCTAATTATCTATCTATCTATCTATCTGTCTGTCTATCTATCTATCTATCTATCTATTGTTAGCAAAATGGAAGATAACCAGAGGTAGCCAAATGTGAAAGTAAATGTGAACAATCTAAGAACACCACAACTGGCTGTCCCAGGCAGTCGGGGTGAAGAAATGACTGTGACTCTTGAGTGATGAGCCCACACTTTGCTGGCAGGTGACCCTTAGAAAGGCTGAGCTGAAAGGGACTAAGAAGGACCAGCCAGATTTCTGACAGAGGAGACTTTGGTGAAAGTTTGAAGTTAACTTTCACTTAGGAAGGCTTGCCTACATAAAGTAATTACATGCTCCTGTGCTTTGGATTTACAGTGTTCTCAAAAACTCATCCTGGTGAAGCATCGGTCCATCATCCTTCCAGTGCTCCTGGGAGGTGGGCTGAGCTGGGGATCTTCAGCTACTGAAAGTCCACTCCTATGGGACTTTGGCTCTACTTATCTTGTTTTGGCCACATGGTGTTTTGTTACATAATTGAGAACTAAAGACAAGACGCCTGCACAATCACAGAATGGACTTTCTAGAATTCTCAGCTAAAGAAAAACAGTGATTGTACGAGCTGTTTGCCATGTAGAAAAGCATGGAAACATTTTCTGAATTTCTAACAAGATCTGAGGACAACCTTCCTTTGTACCGCCTCACTGACAAGAGTCAGCGCTCTCTTTTGAGCAGTGGACTGAGACTTGCCTGCAGGCACACGTGGGATTTAAACTGAAGTTGTTATAGAAAGTTAGGGCCTTCACTGACATCTCCGTGCCTCTCATTGCGCTCTGCTCATGATGACTCCGTTGCCCACTTGCCCCTTTCTTCTCCGTATACACGTGGATGTCCAGACTCCACATGAAAGAAAGCACTCACGATCTGTCTTTCTCCGTCTGTTTCCCCTCCTTATAACCCCTTCCTCCTGCACGTAAGTTTCTCTCTACTCCCAAGTCCTATGCATACTTGTATAAGTCCAGATTCCACAGAGGAGAGAAGTGCTGGCCAGTTAGGCACATGTTCTTTATCCATGCCATGGAAGTCTTTGTCTTTGTTTCTTGCCAGGAAAGGGGCCCATGTGGGGCATTTCTAGTGTTGCTGATGACTGGAAGTACCGTCTCCAGATAGTTACCTCCATGGGTTTTCTGGGAGCTCAGCATAGCTCTTTTCTCATCATGGCCAACGGGGCTGTAGTTAAATTTTGGTTGGAAATACATCAGTGGAACTCCCCATCACCCTTCGTCTCATTTACATCTCAAATTGCTTGTCTATACACATAATGTTGATAAGAGATCAAATTATTATTCCTGGTGTGGTGGTGCATGCCTCTGAGTGTCTCCAACACAGACACACACACACACACACACACACACACACACACACACACACACACACACACACTTTTTCTAAAAGCACATTCCTAGTGGTAACAGAAGGAAGATTGCCCATTGATTAAAACCCTTATCAACTTACATTAATTCTCTCAGAACTTGAGTTGGCAAATGTATAATTGATAACAAATAAAATAATTTTGACAACATAGTAATTTTTTTCTTCCTTTTCTTAAATTTAAGTTAGAAACAAGATTGTTTCACATGTCAATCACAGCTCCCTCTCCCTCCCCTCCTCAATCCTCCCCACCAGACCCTCCCAGACCCCCACCCAATTTCTACTCCAATTCCCAGGGAGGGTGAGGCCTTCCATGGTAGATCTCCAGAGTCTGTCATGTCATCCAGGGATAAATGCTGATCTACTACACAAGGCCCCATAGATTACCTAGGCCTCCTAATAGTCACTTTTGTTGATCAGCCAGCTGAGTTGTAATTTTGTTCCCAAGAGTGGGTATCTTTAGCTGTACCTTAACTCTAGGTCCTCACTTAATCAAACTCTATCAGCACTGATTCTTCTTGGAGCAGTAGGAGCCCTGTAGGCTTCTGAGTTCACCTGCTTCGCTGAGTGTACCTGGCAGAGAAGGCCATTGTGCTGGTTACCAAAGGTACTCAGGTCACTTCCCTGGAAAACCAGTAGGGTGACATTTGCTTTGCCACAGAAACAAGTGGGCACTATCTGATCTAGTGTACCTTACAGTTTGGCAGGGCATGGAACTGGTCTGCTGACTGATGGGGTGTTCTGAAGCAAACCCTTAAACGGAGCGCGTATTACCGATGCCAACAGGAGGGTATGCAGTGATCTGCCTAACTGCTCCATTCACAGAAAAAAAAAAAAGACAAAGCACAAGCTCTGCACCGAGCTTTACATTTCCCATCATTTCATCACCACCTGGTCTCGGTGCTGAGGTCTCCTGCAGGCACCCACACGGCTTCCCACCTAGCATAACAGGTGCGGTGGTGTCCACCTGCGGGGTGGTGGCTGACAGGTTTCACAAATAACTGAGAGAGAGAAAAACAACTTTCACCACAGAATTAAAATATTTAATGACAAAATCTGAGCTGCTGTAACAGTGAACCAACAGAACAGCTGTTACTCGTCTCCAAATGCAACAAAAAAATGGCGCTCAAATGTCAGAGAGAATTTCTGAGGAGCCAAGAACAACACACATTGACAGCATCACAATTCTGAAAGTTAGGAGTGAAACCTATCTCAGCTAGTTTCTCCTATTTAGGGGACTCTGTTAAAGTTTCTACATAAATGCATAACCTTTGCTAGCCACAATAATATAAGACAGATTTCACTATAATTTTAAGCCTAACACATAATCTTACTTTTATCAGACCTTAGAAGAAGTTAGCTACAGATCTTGTTACATTCTACAAGTACATTCTTTAAAATGAAGCATCAACCTGAATAATGCATAGTTCCTGTACATGGATAAGTACTCACTCCAGTGAAAAACTCTACAGCTACATTCCAGGAAGAAGCAGAGACACTGACAAGCTCCTTTTCTTTATGCATTGTCAATACAATTTTCAAAGTCCTTCAGAGAAAGATAGCATTTCCAAAAATCTTCTATCAAGCTCAACCAAATGACTTGGTCCCAAATGCCTGGAGTCCTCTTAGCAAATTTCTGTGGGTCAGACTGAATTAATATTTCCCAATGCAGTACTTTCTACCAAAGGATAGCAATGAATCTCATGTGTGCTCTCAGGGGCTTCTCCGAATGAGGTTGGATGGTTGTCGAGGGGCAGCAGTGGCTGTTATAGCCCGTGTGTGGTGGAGGACAGCAAGATTCACCATAGGTCAAGGTTATGGTGATGGCCTGGAAAGCCAAAGCTCCAGGTAAGCTTCTTCCAGTTTAGGCTATTTCTAACAGGACTTAGGCCTAAGGTGATCAACAGAGAGAACAAGAAGATAGCATGTGAAGGGCACTTACACTTGTAAAAAGCAACTACAAGAATTATGCCGAGGAGGAAGACCCAGCTTTCACAGAATGCACATGGCCTCACTCTCTGTCCCTTCAGAAACAGCTGCCATAAAGCTGTTGGCAGGTAGCAGACAACCAATTTTACTCTTGAGTTGTGTGGGGAAAGTGAGATTCCTTCCCTCAACTATTTATACCACCTCTGTGAGCCTGGGATCCAGTTTTGGAAGAAGAGTATGTGTGTTTCCTGAGATAAAGTCTACAAATGAAACCGGTTTGGAATGATACTTGGGGGATTTTTATTTTTATCTTTTTAGAAATCAGATAGTTCCAATAATCAGCTGATGGCAGGTTCCTGGCTTCTTTAAAATGTTAAGACAGTGAAAGAAAAGTATAAGATATCATGAACATTCATCTTCCACAATATACATGTTGTAGTGCATTATTTCACTGGACTGTCTGCCCAAGAGGATTCACAAACTCTTTTGCAGCAAATCCCATCCTCCCGACACCATACCCATGTTATTATTCCAAGGACAGTGTGCTCTTTCCCTGGGATGCATTATTAGGAGAATTTAAGCGATTTAAATCAGCATTAGTAATCTAAAGTCATCTTATGCTGCTGCCGCAGAGGCTACATCACACAAAAACAGGTGACTTGGTGCATAGGAAAAAAGAAAACAGGTCCCGAAGACCCAGGCAGCTGAAAACTCCATGCATTGCAGTGAGTATCTGGTATATGTAGCTTGCCTCATTGCCTTATGAGGGACAAGCATAGGGTTTATTTTTATGTTTAGCTTTTATCCGTTCAGAAAACAAAACTTCCACAGTCTAAGTGTAGTGTTACCTTGAACAACACAGAATCCAAAAAGTACGGAAGAGCTTCTGTTCAATCTGACAGCAACACAAAGGCTTGTAACCATCCTGTCTGTACCAGAACAGGCAAGTCCAAATTGACAAACATGTAATCTGTCAAGAAGCACATGTTAAACGACACAAAATAAACTGGAAACAAAAACAATATCCAAAACCCAGATACGAAGAAACCAAAGGTCCTTTCCCAAGGCTAGTGTGAGAGTGCCTCTGACATTAGGCATTGCTTTGTAAAAAGAGAGAAAAGAAAGTAGTATCTTTTCACAGTATAATATATGTAGACTTTTATCTAGACAAATAATTTATTTTTATTTTACTTTATTCACTATTATTGTTTATTTGTGTATGAGTTTGATATGGTGTGTCATGACACATGTGGAGGTCAGAGATGAACTCTGTGGCATCTGGTCACCAGGGTTATGCTATAAGCACCGTCATCCACTGAGCTACCTCAATGACCCTGGATAAATTATTTTTGTTAGAAATATAAGTCCCTCCATGTCAGCTACTATAATTTAGGAAGATTACAAAAGAGAGAAACATCCATGAAGACACAGAGATTTTAAAGTAGGCTTTTCTATAGGGCTTTACACTCAAATTTTTATCCTTCATATGATAATTCCAACTAATCAGACTGGAAAGAAGGAGCAGAAATGTTTATGCTTCATCCCAGAAAGTAGATTTCTATTTGTGATTCTGATTTGTTTTATGAATGCCAGTGATGTTTCATGCAAAAAGATTAATATGTAAAGAGAAAAATCCAATACTGCTCTTTTCCGTAGCACAGGCTTAAGTCCCAAGATACCGAATTTTAATTTTGCTCTTCAAATTAAGAAATGTAGAAAAGTAAGTGAAACCACTGAATGACTTTAAATTTTACCCAGGACCATTGTGTAATGCCAGCATATTCAACTGTTTTGTTGCTTAGTTTCAGAGGGAGAAAAAATACATTTTGCTAGTTTAAACCTGGCTTATCATTTAGTCTGAATTTCATATTCAAACTACAAAACAATTTTCTTTCAAAAGGAAAACACACACATACACACACACAAATGGAAAAATAAAAATGAGGCTGACGCTATTGCAGCATTTCTTGGCAAGATAGGGAAATGTATAAACACAACACATTTTCATTCATATTGACAACTGAAGATGAAAAATCAAAGTCACTCAGTGTCCAGATACTGGAAAAACCAACCAACCAGCCAACCAACAAAACAAAAAGAAAGAAGCAGCAGTCTTGAATTCTCGTAATCACCGCTGAACAAATTCTTCCATTTGCTTTAGAGGATAGGCAGCTTCTCAACATTTGTGCTTCATGGCAAGCTAAGGAGAGAAAGGGAGAGCAATGAAATCAAATGAGACCTCATTTGTAGGGAAGCTCTCTGCCTTTCCTTCCCACACTGAGGATGAGACATGTCAACAGACTGTGTGTGGTGACGGCCATGATTCCTGCCCACAGTGTCTCCTGGTAGATGTGCACAGGACACTCTACTCTGTCAGCATTGTTGGTACATGTGTGTGCTGGGGGAGGATGCTGTGGGGTGCTCTTTCATCCCACTGGGGGAACAATGGAAACAAAGTGGACAGGGAGGACAAGTGACTTGCCCTAGGGACAGGTGGGATTCCGAGGTTACTGGTTATGTCAGGGAGCAACACTCTTGAGATGTTAATATTTGATGACATCTCATGAAGTGTGAGAACGCAACAGCATGCTGAGAGACCATCTAAAATCGTCTCTACAATATGCATGCTGGATTTTCAACCAGATCCAAAGCTCCTGACAATTAAATTGTATTATTGAGTAAGGATGAACAATAGACCTTAACTTCTAATTATTGGTGCTCTGCCTCACCATGGATGTTGTCAATATCCATCCATCTTTCTAGCAAAGCCCAGGGCAGTCACAGTGCCATCTTCTGGTGGCTGAATGAGAGAGGTTAGAACCCTGAGTCCCACTGGGAAAAAAATCAAGATTTCTGCACGTGACAGTGGATGGGCAGACTGGATCCTGGTAGTGCCTGCAAGGAAAACTTTAGCTGAAAGCGTTGGCATCCCTGTATGGTAGTGCCAGTGAAGACTTCCCAAAACCTCTACTGGCTGATGGTGATGTTTAGCCAACTGTCAGATGCAGAATTTGTGACCTCTTAGTTCTTAGTACACCAATTCTTCTATACTAATTGCTAAAGCTTTTCCTTCTCCTCCTCCTCCTCCTCCTTCCCTTCCTCCTCCTCCTCCTCCTCCTCCTCCTTCTTCTAACTGTGGTGTTGCCTAAAACTCTTGGCATTAAAAGTATTTAGTTACTGAAACAGTGAAATGATAGAGTTAGGGCTCAGCCTCAGACTATGCCAGCCTTCAGCCACATTCTGGGGCCCTTACTGTCAGGCCTACCTCTTTGTTCTGCTGCAAGTTTTTATATATTATTTAATCAATGAGGTCCATCAAATAAACACAGAGCTGTTAAGTGTCGTGCATAATGAATACCAACCATAAATATTTGATCAAGGCTTCTGTGCTGGTATTCCTTGAGCTGTTAACTTTCCACTAACAGGCTCGAGCCAGGTCACACATGGCCACTCATCTTCAGGAATGACTGTGCTGTTGCTCAAGCCAGACTCTGGGTCATGGCTACCTGTATTTTCTTTGCAGAAATACAATTGGGTAGGACAGTTTGATACTCAGGTCTTGTAATGGTTCAAATATTTGTGTTTTCCCAAAAGCCATGTGTTGAAACCTGTCATGAGATGGCATTAGGAGGTACACTTGGGAGGTGACTGGGCCATGATACAGAGTCTTCACAATGAATTAGACTCCCTTTTCACTATGACTGGATACTTACTCTCAAAGGTCACCATAAGTGAATCAGAAAGAAGACCCTCTCCAGGCATGGAATCTAGAAACCTGACCTCGGACATCTCTGTGAGAAATTCACTGTTTATCAAGTACCAGTTTGTTTGTTTGTTTGTTTGTATACTTTAAGTAGTCTGAATAGACTAATGATAAATATTTGGATAAGAAGTGATAATACTCTGGCTTACATAAGTGTCTGGGAATGAAGAGTTTTAGGCTTAAGAGCAGAAAGAGACCAGACAAGATTATGAAACCACACTATACAACTTTGCTGTGAGACCCTGAACTCCCAAGTCAAGAATTCCATGCCTTCCCATTGTTTCCCGTGCCTGTAAAACTGCCACAGATTAAGTCAGGCACTGGAGTTCCTCACTAACAATTCTTCCTGTTTTATTTACTGAATACTTCATAGAAGGCCCCCTCAATGATTTGTAACCTATTCTACATAGGCCTGAATCCCTTGCCTTGTAGCCTGGAGGTCCAATGTGAGCAACTGCAACCAAAAAGAATGGAGAGAGAGAGGGAGAGACAGATAGAGAGACAGAGACAGAGACAGATAGACAAACACACACACACACACATAGGGACAGACAGAGAGAGAGAGACAGAGACAGAGAGAGACAGAGAGAGAGAGAGAGAGACAGACAGAGAGAGAGAGAGAGAAACTGATTTCCCTTCCTAGAGAGGATAATGCCTGTTGCCATCCCTTCCCCCACAAATGTGGGCTGGTGAAGAACAGGCCAGATCAGTGCTTTTTCCTGTGACACATATGCCTAGTGTGGCTAATGTTCTTGCTTGCTGACTCGCACCCATGGTGGGATGTCAAAACCTGGAATTCACTGCAACCTTGAGCTTTTTGGGCAGGGGAAAGACAGCGGCGCTGCTTCTGTTATGAGTTGCTCTTTCCTAATGGCTGGGACTGGGCCAAATCCACAGCTCAGGAAGGAACCTCGCTTCCTCAAGACAGGCTAGCCAGCCAGAGCTGAGGTGAGGAGAGTGCTGGGACCAGAGAGAAGGACTTTATCCCTCTCTGCTCTAGAGGGGACCAACATCTATACAACTTGAGGACATGGTTGTATAAAAATGATTTGTTCATTCTTGCATTGTTCACTGTGGGTCATTGCAAGGTCCTGGGAAAATTAGAAGACCAAAGACTGTTTTCTACTGTAATCTAGAAAAACAGGCCACCCTTTCCATTGGATGTTGGCTGTCCTCAGAGGAACTATCATCACCTGGGATGACTGTTCTCTGCCATGTGCATTGTGTCCTCCTCTCGTAAACACAGCCCACTCTTCATGAGTCAACAGGCCACACATGTCCGTAGGGGGGGTGGAAAAGGCCTGTTTTACCTTCTGAGTTCTCTTCTCCCCAGCAGGCCTGGTTAGTGCTTGGCCAGAGAAATGACATCTTCATGGTAAGCCTATACCAATAGGGACAAATTGGCAGTTCCTACCCCTAGGAAAGTAGCCATGTGTTATCTAAAGAGGCCAACCCGCTAACTAGGAATACAGCCGAGGCTAGTGATTGTTAAGTCCATATCCCAGTTTAGAAATCTGCAAGTGTAGCTCTGACATTGTCTCACACTCCCTCTCCCAGGAACTCTACAGAGTCTCTTCTCCCCTGGGAACTCCTTCCAGAGGGAAAGCCAATTACAATGCTAACTTCTCTTGCCTAAGCCTTCTCCACTAAGATCAGACAACTGGCCTGCACTGATGAAAGCTGTCAATGTCCTAGCATTTGATGGTCTCATCAACTTCTGGTCTCATAAGGACTGCTCTCGGTTGAGATACTATAAACTGTCCACTGCCCTATCCTTTTGAGTTTGAATCACACTGTCTTCATCTGCATTCCTTTTTTTCTTGCTGTTTTAAAGATTCTCAGTCATCTGTAATAATTCTCCAGCCTCATTACAGAGCTCATTATGTGACCAAATGGGACAGGCTCAGCAGAAGCTATGTCTACTGAAATAAATCATAAACAATTTAGATTTATGTGCACTCTCATCTCAGCACCCAAGGAGATAGGTGCTGTTTTTAATTAATTACCTCTGTTTTACTGACGAGAAAACATGGACTTTGAGTAATTTAACATTTGTCCAAGGTCACCCAGATGGCGAATGACAGAGCTAGGCTCAAACGTAGGACATTAACTACTATACCATGTTATTTCCCAACCATTCAGTAAACTTGGCCACAGTGTCAGGGAAACAGTTGCCACGGCCAAGAACTTGGGTGTTTGTACAACCCCTCCTGAGAGGGACATGTATGTGGATGACATCCAGGTATTGTTTACCCCACATTAGGAAGAATAGTTTCACAGCTTCCTTGGTAACCTGGTTCATGGTTTAATCATTAGTCTAAACTGTTTTAACAGAGTTTTATCAGTACACCATCAATTGCTCAATTCTGTGGGAAGGCAGGAGAGAGAATCACCTGGATGACCCACCCTTTGTGAACTTTGGAACAGTTGTGAATTTACGTCCTTTGGCTTTCTCTTCCCCAACACTAAGAATTTATCTCCAGATTTCCGCTCCCTATCTCCCACTTAGATAACTGAAGCTGCTTTTTGTATTAGTACATCTGGGGAATCTCTCAGATTCCCATGCAGTCACTTCCTCTGTACACAAAGCTTTGGAGAAACATGCATCTGAATTTACTCCCATTGTAACAGCTCATGGGTGTGAGGCCCTGACTGCAGATTGTCTGCCTCCTTTCTCAAACAGACTTGGCTAGTTCTCCTTCAAGGAACTCTACTTGGGTTTCAGAGGTAATGCACTAAGTATACTAAGACATGTTAAGGACAGAGAGTCACTCAGACACTTAGACACTTGTGTGTAAAGAGGATCACGGAGGAAAGGCAGCATAAACATCCACCAGGCAAGGCGTCTTCTGCCCCAGTAGAATATATTTTCCCTCACTGCTTCTTGGTTGTCCATTTCTGGTCCCTCAGCAGAAATGATATATTCTGTTGAGGTAATTGAATTATTCTCCCTCAAAGATCAGATAAAAAACTATCTGAAGGTCCTAGTCATGAGCCTGACAAGCCAGTATGTCCCCAATAGAAATGGTTTCCAGAAATGTAAATTCAAATCATCAGTTATAAAAGAACTACTCTTTGATATGGAGTACAAGCATAGTCATAAATCCCCCTTATTGCCCAAGCAGTGGGATTCCTCTTTCCTTCCGTATATGGTTGCCTTAGATGGGGACTGCCAGTGCATAGTCCTGTGCCCTTCTAAAAGGCAGTTCTCAGCAAAAGGATGAACATATATGCTAAGATTCAAATTATATAAGAGGAACCATTCTCAGAGTTCGGGGCCAGGAGATAATCTTGCTGCTACCTCCGTCAAAATTAGAGATCCAGAACAGAGGTCTCGAATCAACACTCGGTCACTGTCAGAGTGGAAGTTAGCCTTGAAGTCAGGGCTTGCTTTATGTCTGGTGAAGAGCTAACAACACATGACAGATACAGGATGAGAAGGGGACAGTGTAGGAAGGGACACCTGAGAGGACTCAAGTCCACCACAATTCTTTCAATTGTGGCCAATGAACGAGATATATCCTGAGACATTATCACATTTCTCCCTCTTTCTGTAACCTGACTTGGACACCAGTATTTTTGGGCAGTAAGTAAAGATTTGTACTGTTACCTAAAATAGCTAAAAGTCAGGTCAGAGAAAGAGATAAAGACATTAAAAAGAAGATGGTTACCCACACAATCCAGGTAGAAGAAGAAAAATTTTAGGCCCTAGTAATCATGGAATGACCCATCAAATGGGTGACGTTCCCTCTCACCATAGGAAGTTTCTTGGCACTATGGCCTCCGATAGCCCAGCATGAAGACCCTGCTCTCTGCAGACTCACCTTGTGTGCGGTTTCTGCAAACTGCTGAGCACTGTTCTTCATGTCTTCTGTCTTCTCTTCTGCTCGGCCTAACCGTTCCCCGCGCTCATTCAAGGCCTGGCTTGCCTTCTGTACTGCACTGGTCACGCTATCAGCAGCCGAATGGAGGATGCTGTTTCCTGGAAGGATTGCAAGAGTGTCAAGAGCTGGCTTGTCTAACTCACAGTGACAGATTCCCACACGATGGGAAGGCCAAAGGCAGATGGTACCAGAAAACAATTCTACATTGCTTTGGAGTGACTCATTTACCTCTAAAAAGAACACACAGGCCTGTCATTGGACAAGGGCAAATTTTGCCATCCTCTCTCTATCCCCACATCATCCATTCTGCTTGGGAAGGCTCAGAAAGATGGGGACCACTGGGATTTAAAAGTTACTTGCATAGGCAAATGGGAACCCTGACAAGTTCACAAAATTAGGCAAGTTCATTAAGACATATTTGGATATTATGCACACTTCCATTAATTAGTTTATTCGTCACATTTATTTGTTTATTTTTTCTCTCACTGTGTATATTTAGGTCAGATAACAACTTATGAAATTCGCTTCTCTCCTTCCACCATGTGAGTCCCAGCAATGGAACTCATTTAACTTGCTGGCAAGGGTCTTACCTGCTGAGCAACTTCAGTGCCTTATTTATTTTCAGAGACAAATATCTTACTCTGTTGTCTAGGCTAGCCTGGGAGTCCATCTTTCTGCCGCTGCCCCTGAAGTGATAGGATTCCACACTCAATAAAACCTATAGGAGGACTGATCCTAGGGCCTTGTAAATGCAAGGCAAACCATCCAACACCAGCTGCATCCTCAACGATATGGGTAAGGTGTTGTGATGGCTTCCAATCTCCAATCCTGTGCTATGGATTAGATGGCCAGGCTTCCTGTGTCAGCTCCAGAATATGAAAAGCAGAACACAGTACTGCATTCTATTAGCAGGTAAAACCATTAGAGAAACTGATAAATGAAGAACTTTAGCATTTGCAAACTCAGGAATGACAGCAAAGAAAGTAGAAGCCAACGACATCTCAAAAGATCACACATCCTTGATACTCCACTTGCCAACTTGGTGAAGAACTTGCAGGCACTTTAGCCACGGAGAACAAGCACACTGACAGATGACAACCTCTGGATAATTTATAGCTGTATTTTGTTAACATTTGAATGGGAGATATTCAATGGCATTCTATATAACAGCTTTATGTCTTTGTATAAGTTGATTCCATCATTTTATTTTGTGCCTGAGATGGATACTTCTAGCCACAGGTAGCTTTTAATAGAAATGCAATTTCCACTAGTCTCAGCTACAAGGGCTTCCTAATCTCTCCTTTGTGGGAACACTCTGTAGTCTGTGGGAAAGGAACTCAGGCAGAGTGCCTGGTACAGAGGCAGGATTTAAGGAATCACTTCCTATTTTTCAAGGCCCTAAAACATAGTAAGAGGTGGGGGCATTAGGGTTAACTAATAGTACCAGCTGTAGCCAGTACCACGTAGATACGTATGCATATATTCATCTAAGCACAGGGAGTACAGGGCTGGGGAGACGGTCCCCCCAGGGAAATCTGGTTGGGCACAGGGGGAAATCTGGGACTCGGTCTTACTATGCTTTTATACGGTACCCATGATTATGAGACAGTCTCTTATCACAGCTAACATTAACACAGCATTCTGTAAGCGTAAAAACACTCACAAATATCACTTCATTTTTTTCAAAAATTCCGGGGAAGCAGATTGGGCAAGTGGAAAAGTTTGTAGATGGTCGTCACACCAGCAAGTGACATGGTTACTGCCACTGGACCTCTGTGTGTGGATGACCCTATCCTTTTTAAACAGACACAGTGTAGCAGTCGCTATGACAGAATTGTAAGCAGACTGGCACCAAGGTATAGGTTTTAAAAGATGCATGATTAGCAGGTGTGTGTTTTGGCAGGCTGTTTCCCAGGGTAATTCCAGGCTGCTTCTGCCCTCAAAGTGTTCTTCTAAGTGAACAAAGAATTACTGCTTGTGCTACATGGCAAGCCAGGCGACACAAAGAAGGAAGAGGCTAGTAGGATGGACTAGGAAGACTGTGAGAGATGGAAGTCTCTTTGATCTATTCCCCCCTAAATGTACCACAGAGTAGCACCAAGAATACTGAAGAAAGATGAGGTAGGAGTCTGTGAATTTCAGTGTAACAGTTTATACTGACTGCCAACTGGACAGGGTTAGAGTCAGTCACCGAGGAGACATAGCTCTGGGAACACTTTCAAGGAGGTTTAACTAGGAAGCAAGACTTTCCCTGAGAGTGGGTAGTGCCGCCCCACAGGATAAGGCCTTTGACCGAATTACCACAGAGAACACAAGTGGAACACCAGCCTTCATGTGTGCTTTCTGGTTGTGGAGGTGATGGGAGCAACTGCCTCACAGTCCCACTGCCACATGCCTTCTTCCCATGATGGCCTACACCCAAACTGCGAAGAAAGGAGAGATCTCCTTCCCTGTAAGTTGCTTCTTGGTGGACGTTTGATTACACCAATGAAGAAAGGAAACACAAGGCTATAGTGACAGTTCAGTTGGCAGGATACCTACTGCACAAGTACCTCAGTTTGATCCCAAGAAACTAGCAGGTGCGGTGTTGCAGGGCACAATGCTGGGTAGGTAGAGATTGTTGAGTCCTCGGAACTCTCTGGCCAGTCAGCCTAGCCAAATCAGGACTTTCAGATCCTAGTGAGATACCCAGTCTCAATAATGTAAAGGGTCTGGAAGATAGTTCAGTGGTTAAGAATATTTGGTTCCCAGCACTCACATCAGGCAGCTCTCCAAGGCCTACTATTCTAGATCCAGGGGATCCTCTGCATCCATGGGCATCTTCACACATATAGGGTATACACACAGGCAGACATATACACATGAATAAAATCAAATTTCCAAACAAAGCGGAGAGCAATACAAGGAGAACACCCAAGGTTGACCTCTGGTCTACACACACACACACACACCACACACACATAGAGAGAGAGAGAGAGACAGACAGACAGAGACAGAGAGAGAGAGAAAAAGAGAGAGCTCCCCCCAATAACTAATATAGGAAATTGGAATGGAGAAATGGGACCATTGAGTGATTTACCTGACCGCTGTCTTATGGGAGAAATGGAAAGAGTGAACTTGTGGCAACAGAGACCCTAGAAAACCATCCTCAGAGCTTACTGGAGTCATACTGATATAACTCGTAAAGACAAAAATGCATCTCAAAGGAGAGCAACTGGATTGAGAAGGCCCTTGACCTAACTCCCTGTTAGAAATCAACCTCCCAGGAAAGTTCTTTTCTGGTATCAGCTGCTAAAGTGTACAGAGGACGCTATAGTTGTAGTATAAGGGGCCAGGCCGCCGCCTTGAGCCAGTAAGAGATCTGGGTGTTTTTGCCAAATGTGGTGCTGATCTTGCAAGCATTCAAAATGTAAGATTTCCAGAGTCATTATGACTTGATTAAGTTTCCTGAATGCCACAAGTGCCAGACAATGTGTGGCAGGGTTGGATTCCCTGTAAGGACATGAGGCCATTGTGCAAAGCTGTGAGGATGAATTATACGTCACACAGGACACCCGAGGAGATGCCAGTACAATGGGATCATAATCTCTGGAAGTTGCAGGCATGGAGTAGAACCATACCAAGAGACACTGTTATGTTATAGCAACAGCACTAGAGAGAAGTGGCTACCAAAGGTTGTTGGACCCCATGTGATGTCATGAGCCCCAGAAACGAGACATGCAGTGGCAGACAATAGATTTTTGAACGTGCTGACATTATAACGTTATGGAGACTTCTAAAGATGGAATGATTGCATTTTGTACTATGAGAGGCCATAAATCTATGGGGATAAGGGATTAAAAAGTGTTGTGTTTGATAGGGAAGTTGACAAGGGGTGTACCTGTGAGGGTTAATCTTAATTACCAATACATTAACAGAATTTACTGGTTCTAAGAGATATACCCTGGCTGTGTCTATGAGGGTGTTCTCAGAGAGATCTGAATGTAGGAGATGCTATGCCTGGGCTGGGGGACAGGGCTGACTAAGAAGGTGAAGGTGACTTACAGCATCAGCATTTGTCTTTCCTTCCTGACTGCAGATGCAATGTGGCCATCTGCCTAATGCTCCTGATGGCATAGCTAGAGTTGCTGTCCTGGCCACTTCTTACCTGTTAGTACAGATTGTATTTCAAGGTATGAACAAGAGAACCCCTCCCTTATATAGCTTTTGCCAGGCATTTTGTCATAGCAGTGAGAAAGTAACTAGTACATCTTTGTTAAGAATAATTGTATTATCAGTTACAGGGACTTTAGACGTAATTGCACTAAAATAAAAAGAGCATATAGTCACTATATTTTTGTCCAATTATAATTGACCCATATGACTTCCTAAGTTATATACACCTATGAATTTGAACTTAATCACTTATGCATAAGGCATGCTGTATGTATGTCATGATTTTCTTGAAATGAATCTTGTATATGATGTTAGGTAATGTGACATCCAGTTTCTTATAGCTGCTAAATCAAATACTGCACTCACTGTTTAAAGATGATGCTGATTGATGATCACTACCAATAGGAAATTCACCTTCAGTTATTTTCAGGTACAAGAATGAATCTGAAAAAAAATCTCATTCTTTCTTTTGAGATGATCTTTTCTAGTTTCAATTCTACACACATTGTAAGGCCTAGGGAATCCCTGTCACCTATCAGGCTCTAGCTCAATTCCACTACTTCCCATACTGATAAGCGCTATCCATGTCCTCCTAGGGTGCTTAACTAAGTATATAATCATTGTACTTAAACCAAGTGGACCTCTTCTCTTACTTCACTTTCTCAGCCTCCCATGCCACGACTTGCAGATGGATCATAAACGTCTTGAGCATCCCTGTTGACCATTCCCTAAATCTGTAATTGTTTTCCTCTTTTGACTTAGATCTGGTCACTCGACTTTCTTCTTTCTGCAATCCTTACATATACTAATTCTGGCCTCTCCCTGTGTCAATATTACCCAGCTTATAGTTTCCAATCTTCATCTTTCATAAGACAGTTCTCTGAGCTCAGACCCATGTACCTCCTTACTGGACTCCAACTGAATACCCCAAACTTCCCTCAAATTCAATGTGTGTAAGCCTGACACTACAGTGTTTTCTGCTTTTTATGTAGGGTCCATTTTTCTGTGAATGACTCCAATATCTGCCCATCTTATTACTCCAGGTAGAGGTCTAGGGGTTGAGGGTAGAATCTCCTGTTACTTTTACCCCAGCACGAGTAAAGATTGTGTTCTCTTCAGCTTGTCACACTGTGTTACTCCCCATCCTCACGCTCCTCACACAGAGGCACAGTCTTTACTCCCATCTATTTGCTTTTTTTAAAATCACTCACACTTCTTATAATTATTAGCAAAGAATTTGGCGACTCAAACGGCATACACTGTCTGAGGCTTCTAGTATATAGTGAAAATTGCTCTTTGGAGATTTTGTTAAACACCCAGAACTATTTGCAGCAGGTACTGTTGTACCAACACAATTGGCAGTCACTCCAATGTTACTTATCCTGTGTTCAGTTTCTTCACATTTAAAATGTGGGCCCTTCCACCCATCTCATTGGCTACCACAGAGGACGTTAAGATGAAAACACAGAGCTGTAGTGCTCAGTGGAGGTGTTGTCACTCCACCTTCTCTCTAAGGAAGGCCACACATGCATTCTAGAAACATTTTAGGAAATAGGAAAATTATATCTATCCATCTTTTTTTCTCTTAACCTGGGATAAATGTTTTGTAACTAATGAAAGATGATTCCTAGGTGTCTATGTGTAGCTTGGTATCTTGCTTAGGGGGAAATGAACACATATCCATTAAGTCAAGACATGTGCTGTTAAATCTGGAAATAAAGCAATCTTCTGAGACAGATAGAATCGTAATTCTTTCTAAATAGACAGGAAGCATATTAGTACCCAAATTTATTAAAGCAGTCTGAGAAGAAGCTGTCAACCTTACTAAATGAAGGCAACTTCCTTTTGAATTATTGGCTCTGGAGAGTACAGCGGAGACCAGTTTGACTTCACTGATACGTTGCCTTCATATCGGTTCCATTTGATGTAGTCTTAAAACAAATACATGTTATCTTCTTCTAAGTTAAGTAACTTAGAAAACTGTTGAGAAACATAAGACAAAGCCTCATCATTGTATCGGGTCACTGTTAGAACACAACTAAAAAGAGAACAAGGAAGCACACAGAGAGTGATAAACGAAGAGAATTAAGAAAACAGAGTTCCTATAAGGACATAAAATTATGCCAATAGCTTAGACATCAACAGGAATTTACTTGATGATTGTAGACCTGCTGGAGGTTAAAACTTTTAATGCTGTATCTAGTAAATAGGTAATTGAAAAACTTCAACAGCTACTTCTTATATTTAATACATATATGTCTTAAATATACATTATTCATATTTTAGGAAATGAAGAAGAAAATCTTCTAGAAATACGTGATAAATATATGTTCATCTGTATGAGAAAACAAAAATGTTCGCCTAAGATTTTTTGAAACAAGTTTTTAAAGTTTTAAATTTTATTACATTATTACTATCATCCTCATGATCATCATTAGTACTAGTATTATTATTATTGTATGTCTGTTTCTGTGTCCAGTGACTGCAGCTTCAGATGGAGGCCAGAAGAGGGCATCAGATCCCCCAAATCTGGAGGGGTAAGCAGTTCTGAGCTACCAGATATGGGTGCCAAGACCTGAACTAAGATCCTCTGAAAAAGCTTTAAGAACTTTTAGCCACCAAGCCACCATTCTAGCCCCAAACAGAATTTTAAAAATAGTTTTGCTCATAAAATTTGGCAGGAAAATTCATTGTAATAAATCCATTAATATACCAAAACATTAATACTCTCATATGCGTGCTAAAATGTTCAATAATAATGTGTTTCCCAAGAAGATTAAATGGCTTGGAGTCAATTTCCACCTATGCGATTAACTCTTTTAGCAAAACCACTTCCATGGGTAAGGCATAAGGTACAATTAAGTCTACTACATTGGTTTTGCTGGACATTAATGTGTGAGGTTAATCTCCAATGCTTTTCTTTCTTTCTTTTTTACTTCCGGTCTGTCTTTAGCAAAACTAAGTTTCTCGGAGACTTGGGCTCTTTTCAGCTACTAAAAGTGCTCATTGTATTGCACACTGTTCTTTTCCAACGATAAAAGCTCCACTCGTGCCCATCAGTGGTGCTTCAGGCACACGGTACTCAGGGTGCCTCAAACCAGATCCTGTGACCTACCAAACATCTCAGAAGTGAATGTAATGTAAGTGCCAATGAGGCTGGTCCTTATCTGTAGGAAAGAACCTACAAGATATGCATGGTACCCAAGAGAAGAGGAATGAGGTAAGAACCTCTGAACAGATGGGGAACACGGCAAGGGGTGGGGGGAGTGGGACCTGGGAAGAAGAGAGGGGGTGAAGAGGAAGAGAGTTGGTTATGGGGGAACAGGAAGTTGAGGGGGTGGGGGTAGAATAGGGAGAAGAGGAAATCATAGGATCGAATACAGATCAGGCACCAGAGCGACCTCGAGTGATCTAAAGGGATAACACCAACTGGCAAGCTCAGCAATAGTGGAGAGACCACCTTGAACACCCATTCCTGATAATGAACTTGATGTCTATAACCATCCGGGAGCCTTCATCCTGTGACTGATGGAAGCAGAGGCAAACACACAACTAAGCACTGAACTGAACCCAAGGAACCCAGTGACAGAGAGAGAGGAGTGATGAGCAAATTGGCAAAGAATGGGCTGGCAAAACCAGCAGAGACAGCTGATCTGAACAGGGGAGAGCTCTTGGACCCCAAACTGACAGTGGGGAGGCCAGCATGGGACTGATCTGGACCCCTCAAATGTGAGTGTCAGCGAGAAGGCCTGGGCAACCTATGGGGCCCTGAGCTGTGGATCAGTGTCTATCCCTGGTATACAAACAGTCTTCGTGTGCCTATAGCACAAAGAGGGATGCTCTCTCAGCCTGGACTCTTAGGGGAGTGCCTGGACCCTACCCAGAGTAAAATGACAGACTCTAGATATCCCCTATGTGGAAGGATTTGGCAATAGGGTGGGAGGGTGAGGGGGAAGGGGAGTGCGGGAGGAGGGGAGGGAGAGGGAACTAGGATTGACATGTAAAACAAGCTATTTAAAATTAAAAGAAAAAAACATGCAAAAAAAGAGAAAACAGTCACCCATCTAACTAGTTAATAGGAGCAAAATATTTTTTGGTATTTAATATAAGTCACTACCAAACCGAAATGAAAAATTTAAAAGGTGAGGGGATAGATAAGACCAGATTTGGGAGGTGTTTTTAGCAAAGTCACTCTAGATGGCAGAAAAAAAAGTTTGTAATAATTTATTAAATTTGTTCTTTGATAATTTCAAAAAAACTTGCATTTAAATGAGGTAAGGATGCAGGGAAAGTATGGTATACGATTTCTCAAACAGCATTACTTGTGGGATCCTCTTGGACAGTGTATTGAGGTAGAATTTATGTTGGAAAGTGCCGCAGGGAACTATACTCACTCCTAAGTTAAACAGAAAAAAAACCATAAGTCTAAGCTGTCTCCATCAATTTAGTAACAGATAGACAAGTCATGTAATTATATTCAAAGAGCTTGTTTTATAGAGGCAGTAAAGTAGATATAGTATGCTGAATGGCAGTTCTACAACTATCTTTTGTTTCAGTTTGGTGGCTAATTTCAGGGACCATGAAACTTGCTAGTTTGCCTGGAGCTGGATGACTAAGAAAAATGAACCCAGCATTCAGGAGTACTTTGTAAACCTATAAATTTCAAAGTCTACTTGAAAGACACTTTGGGATCTTTTGTTGGAGTTAGTAAGAGAGAAAGCTGTCTCATTCTACCAAAAACATGCCTTCTATTGACTATGTCAAGGATATTTAGTGGAATCCCAAAGACTAGAGAAAAAGTCCCCATTTTCTCTCTTTTTTCTTTTTTATTAATTAATTTATTTATTTGAATTAGCAACAAGTTTGCTTCACCTGCCAATCCCAGCTCCCTTTATCTCATAGGTAAACATGATTTCATAATTTTCCTCTCAACTTCAGTATGCTAAATGACAAAGGTCAAACATTTAGGATATTATCCATGTCCCTTTCAACATTTACACTTAGGATATGAAGAAAAATCCATCAATGCCTTTAACAATAATTTAGCCTTGGTTCGTAGAAGATTGAGTCTAGTATATCAGGCTCTCAGAAGAATGACACTTCAAAAATGAAAAACGTGCCCCTTACAATCTAACCTTGTTTTGAGGTTTAAAAACTTAAGAGACTCTCATCAAGAAAAATGGATTTTACTTTTTTGCCTCCTTTGTAATGCATGGTAACAAACAAGTTATGGCTTGAAAGTGTTTCGTCTTAATACAGTAGGAAGGTAACGGCTTTTGTTTTAAGAACTACAATTTCAAGTACTCGTAATATGAAAACCCTTTACATAATGCTACAGGCTACAAAGCAAATTCAGTTCAACATGTAGAGTCTGCTACTTCCTAGCCATGCAACATTGACGAAATTACCTTCCTCTCTGTGCTGCAGTTTCATTACTTTATCATGGGGTCAGTCTGGTACCTATTCTCCAAGATTGGGATTGTGGGAAATATCTCAGGCAATAAACAAGTACAGGGTACAAGTGGTGTGTGCTACAGATAGTCAACAATCTGCATTAACAAAATAACCTGGCATTAAGATCTCTTGCTAGGTTTTCTACCTCAGCCCACCTTGCCATCATATACCCATCACTGTGAACAATCTTCATGGTTCTCTCACAGGTTCATCACCATTTTTTAATACATGGTGTGATGCTTCTGACCTACTCTTTGATGGTTCTTCTGTTAGGCTTGGGAAAGATCCTCAGTAGGTAAGAACACTTGGTATTCAAGCATGAAAACCTGAGTTATGGCCATGGCATACCCAAGTGTGACTGCTCACACCTTTAGCACCAGAGATGAAGATCAGGGTAGAAACAGAAAGATTACTGGGGCTTGCTGGGCAGAAAACCTAGCCAAAAATGATTAACACTAGGTTCAGTGAGAGCCTGTTTGAAAGAAATAAAGCAGGTCACTATTGTCTTCCTTTGACTGCTACCCATGAGCATAAATTCGTGCATGGGCTCATGTATGCATAGAACCCCCTGCCCTAGCACACAGGAATTCTTCCCCCAGACTCACTGGTGACCTGGCCAATGGGCCATAAGCTCATTGACTGGTCCTTTCATAGGTAATTTTTAAACTTTGCTTGTAGAACACATTTTCCTGATTTCTACCACTCTTTTGACTATTCTCTTTTTTCTTTTTCTGATTAGAGAACAGAAGTTAGAAAGATCTGAGCTTGATTCTGGCTCAGCCAAATTGCCATCCCTGGTCTCAGATAAGTTAAAAAGTACCTATTTCAAAGGGTCTATTGTGTGAAGTAAAGGCAATATATACTTAGCATGATGCTCACTACATGTCCTGCGAATCTCACCACAGAACACACGTGTTCCACACATAACCAGTCCTATGTGCATTGAAGATCATACCTTAGCATTAACTCAGTCTTTTGTCTTCTTCCTCTAACTATACCATTCTGTCTGAATTAACAGCATTGTCCACCTCATCCACCATCACCGTCTTTGACTGTAACCTCCATCATCCCACCTGAGTCTGGGGTACCCTACCTCGGAGGGGCACTGAGCTCTCTCCACTTATTTCTAGTTACTATGGAACTTCAGATTCTGTTCTGGCCTCGCTAAACAACCACAGCACCCTGCATGGCTTTCCTCCCACTGGTCTTTAGGCCTCCAGTACTTGGTTTTCTTTGCAAACAATGTGGGTCATGCAACTTTCTTGTTTTAATGCTTTGCTGGCTCACTCATAACACGACAGAGTCAACTAGTGAGGCTCCCCTCTTGGTTTAACTTGCAGCTTTTCACGGCTCTCTGATCTTTATTGCCCCACTGTTTCTTCCAGCTACGAAGTTTTAACAGTGTGTTACTATAGAGAAACACATATAATAAATGAGTCTTGAAGAAAAAGTAAAGCGAATAAAAAGATCGACAAGGAAAACTGCGTCCATCTCTGTTCCTAACCTTAGCAGGAGCCCATTCCTGTGATTTTTGCAGTGTCAGTCCATCTTCAAATGCAGTTGGTACTAAGATTTTGGTGTCTATCAGTTTTGTGGTAGGAGGGAAAGACGTTCTTTGAAAGAAGTAGATCCCATGAGGTGGAGCAAGAAACACTCGGATACATATGAAACACCTTATTGCCCAATAGTGAGAATGCTTTAAAGAGGTAGGGGTAGTACTTAATTAAAATAAAATAAGCTAGTTTAATGTGAATTCCTCTAGGCAAGCTGTGATATTTAAAACTCCAACAGTATTCAAAGTTATAGCAATGAGATAATTATAGTAGTTTTATATAAAAATTCCCATAACATTTTAATGCTAATAAGATAGAGTTCATATAAAATATATACTAATGGTGTTTAAGTACAAGATACAATTGGATGCTTCATTTATCTGGGTCATTTTACTTAGTAACGGATAACTTATTATTTGGTTATTTCATTAAGTATTTCTTTCTATAGAAGAATATCTGTCCTGGTTGGTTGTCAACTTGACACAAGCTAAATTTATATGGGAAAAGGAACATCAGTTGAGAAAATTTCACCTACAGATTGTCTGTAGTTAATGATTGATGATGGAGGGGCAAGGAACATCAGTTGACAATCTGTAGTTAATGACTGATGATGGAGGGGCCCGTTCACTGTGGGTGGTACCACTCCAGGTAGCTGGTCTGAGGATGTATAAGAAAGCAGAATGAGCAAGCCAGTAAACAGCATTCCTCCATGACTTATGCCCAGTTCCTGGGTTCCTGCCCTGATTTCCCCCAATAAAGGTGTACGAGCTATATGGTGAAACAGATCCTTTCTTCCCTAAGTGGCTTGTGGCTATGATGTTCATCACAGCAGCAGAAAACAAATAAAAAGACAATGTGTAGTTGTCTGAAATTATGTGGGTATGGACGGGAAAATACAGCAAAAGTAGAAAGTCAACGTGTTTCAGGAAGAGTAGAAACTGTCACAGCAAACAATTTAATGATAAAATATGACTGTTAACCAGAAAGAGTGACAGTGACATATTCCAAAGTCATGACTTTTTCTTTGTGGTTTTCTTTTCTTCTGTCTTAGAGATTATAATTTAATTATATCATTGCACTCCTGGCTTTCCTCCTCCCAAGTCCCTCATATACTCCTTGTTCTCTTTCATTTATTGTTCTCTGTCTCTGTCTCTCTGTCTCTGTCTCTGTCTCTGTCTCTGTCTCTCTCTCTCTCTCTCTCTCTCTCTCTCTCACATACATACACACATTCCTAAATGTAGCCTGCTCAGTCTATATAATGTTCCTTGTATTTGTATTTTTAGGTCTGACCATTTGGCATTGGGTAACAGTGCTGTGCCCTTCCCTCTATTTCTCCCTCTCTCAGTGTTCCTTAGCTACCTGCAGTTGGTTTATTTATTTATTTTTGGGGTGTGTGTGTGTGTGTATGTATGTATGTATGTATGTATGTATGTATGTATGTATGATTGATGCCTCTTGATCCTCCCTCCACTTTAACATGTCGATTGTTGTTCCCCTTGCTTATTTTATGTTAAGCAGTCATGGTGGTGAGACTTTATGGGACTGCTGTATTTGACACAGGAGTAACATAGACTGCATTTTTTGAAGTAGTCATTCTGCCTATAGATTGAGAAAGGAGCAAGAGAGGAAAGAAAAAGAACTGTCAAGAAACTATTGCAATGATTTCATGTAAGAGATAATGGTAGCCTAACACTGGGATGATGTCATTGGGAAGAAGATAAATGGGAAGATTAAAGCTATACATTGATGGGCAGGATATTAAATATGACTAAAAGGGAAAACAGGATCTGGCTTGAGGAACTGATTACTATTTATAAGATAGAAACAAGAAAAACAAATTTCCCTGGAGGTGAAATATGAGAATTTAGTATTTCACTTCTAATGTTATTTTGATGTCACCTGTGAGAGTTCCGAGTGGAGCCTGTAAAAGAAGTAAAGACAGTAAGAAGCTTGGTAGAGAAGTCTAGGATGCAGACAAAAGTTGTAACTTTTCAAGAGAGAATGGGGTATGCTGACCCAGAGTTCACCACTAGATAATAGGGAAGGGTTCACAAATTCTTTTTTCAAGAATTTGAAACTTTAGAACGAAGGATAAAGCTAAAACTGCCAGCAAGGGAAAGAAGTAAAATGGACTGAAAAGCAGAGGGAAATCCAGGTCAATGGAAGGTAAGTCAGGAAAACGCATCAGAGGCAGTTGTAAGAATGCCAAGACAATTTAATGAAGAAAAGGGGCCTCCCCATCAAATGGACCTGTGAAACTGAATATGCACACATAGAAGACCCAAGTTTGGCCTCTATGCTGCTCATATGCAGAACTTAAGAGGGATCAAATACTAAAAATAATAGTGAAACTGAACAATGCTTAGAAGGAAACATAGATGTGCGTCTTTATGACCATAGTTTAGGTGACGGTGTCTTAGACATAATACGTAAGTCCGAGTACCAGAAAGAAAGAAAGAAACCAGGTGAACTAGACCTCATAAACTTAGTATGAACATGTTTGTGTGTGCATTGGTGTCTTCTCCAGGTGCTGTCCCCCTTATATTTTGAGACAGATTTGGGTGGCCTGGATGGCCAGCAAGCCCTGGGGATAGATACCCTGTTTCTGTTTCCCCAGTGCTATGAGGATAGGCATGCATTCATGTTTTTTATGTGGGTACCGGGGGTTGGACTCAGGTCCTCATGCTTGTATGACAAATACTTATAGACTGAGCCATCTTCTCAGCCTCAACATCACCAAAATTTAAATAGAAAGTTATGTTTCCATGTTGATTCATCCTTGGCACTGAACTCATGCTTTTATTGCTGTAGTCAATCAATCTCATTATATTACACCTATCAGTTTAAGTGTTTGCTTTGTTTATTAGGTTGTGAATTTAAAAGTTTTCCTTTACAGTGTTTAATCCTCATTTGTATACTTGCCACCAAACAGTCCTAACCCTAAGTTAGGCCTATTCATTACATACAATACGTGATTGAGATAAAAAATACACCTTTAAAACAAGGAAAAAATAGAATGGGTATTCATATAAAGTATGCTTACTAAGGAGAAGGAATACACAAAGGTTTGTTTATTAACATGGCACAGGGAATGACGCCTTCTGGTGTAGAGGACACAAGATCCTTGTGCTCATAGATAAGCACTAGGGAAACTAGGAATGTTAAGCACGTAGGCTTGTCTCTTCAACAAATGGGATGTGTATATGTGCTTTCCACCCAGATAGCTGGGAGTGGATGTTGTTAACAGCCTAGTAATCTGTGCTATCTGTAGGGCAGGGCCATACCAGAATACTTTAGAATATAATGCTTACCCCAAATTCTTTGCACTCCCCTGGACTTTTATCTTGAGCATTTCTTCTCAGTCAATAGAATCATGCCTTAAGGAATATGTCACCTGTGCTTGTAGCTTGCTGACCTCTGTGATGACCTAGAACACACCAGATTCCTTCCCTAGGCCCTTAAGCTATAGAACGTATTCTTGTGGAAGAGGTCACATGTGCATTGCAAAAGAGATTTGTTTTAGTCACATCTTAAACTTTATTGTGATAATTGTCACCAAAAAATATTTTCTAAAAATGTATTGTACTTAAGTATGTATAAATTAATTGCCCAGTGTCAGACTCTAGAAGTCTCAACCAGCATCAATTTTGTAAGTAAGGCTGAATCAGATTTCCTTCTTGTCCCTCCAGGACTGTCTCTCTGCTGGCCGTAAGGGTTGTAGGGACCCCTACAATATGGGACTAAGACAGTAAAAAGTAAAATTCTTGAGGCTCTGAGACTAAAGAATCAAGAGTGACTATCCTTTACAGTAAGCAAAAATGAATTTATTGTGCTTTTTGACTTAGGAAAATATGTGTGTAATATGTAGAATATGTACAACCCAAACAAGTTCTTAGAGAAAATTTACTTGAAAATAGCTCAAGGCATAGGTCAGGTCTACTGTCATAAAGTGCTGAAGATCTTTGGGAATTTAATATGACTTCCTCAGGTGAAGTAAGTGACTACCCTATTGCTTTGGACTGGAAGGCATGGGCAGAAAAATTTTTCTTAATGCCACACCAAGGTAATGGCAGGGCTGGATCTCAAGGCCATGTTTCCTTATGAGTCCATTAAGGTTTTCACCACGTTCATGCTTTTTTAAGCTTTTCACTTGTGTGTGCTCTAGACTTTAAAAAGAAAAACCATGGAAGACAGAAGTCCAACACCAAATTTTCTTAAACCAATTGACACAAACATCCCTTTTGGAAAATATCTTTAATTGTTGAGAAGTTCATTTCACTAAGCATAAACTCATACAAGAGTTTATAATTTCAGCAATTACATTAATAATCATAAAACCCAAAAGGGTAAGAGAAAGACCATCACTGGCATCTTTCATGGCTAATTAATGGCTTTAAGATAACCAACCCCTTACGAATAAACCAGTAGTAATGCATTGCTAGGGCTAAGCAATGCATAGGGATGCTCTTAATTTGAAATGGCAATGAGATAAATGAATCTCCAGAGTACAGGTAACAGTGGTGCTAAATTTCAGTTGAAATATGTTGAGTAGAGCAGAAGAACCTTTAGTTATCAAGGTTACTTTACAATTGGGCTAAGTTGCTATATGGCTAATTCCTATCATTTAGAAGGTAATAAGTGGTATTAGCCTATTGGTTACATTTCTTATTGCTGGGACACGATCCCTAAAAAACAACATAGGCAAGGATTGTTTTGGGCTCACAGTTTCAATATTTCAGGTCATACTGACTTTCACATGAACTTTAGGATCCATTTTTATATTTTAATTTGGTGAATATTAGTTGAAAACCTCATGTCAAAGACAAGGCATATAATATGGTCATGCTAAGCAATATCAGTCCAGTTTTGTGTGGGCTGATAGCAGGAGTGGGCACTTTTACAATTTCTCTGGTACTTAGCAGTTTTGAAATTATCCAAACCTAGTGTGTTTCATGACTATTAATTAGTTTTTCTATGGCATTTTGTTTGATTACTAATGAATTCCTGCTATAAATTTTTATTTCCTAAGAATGTTCTGAAAACTGACAACTTGTCATTAAAATCCACTGCAATTATCATCAACTGGATCCAATTATGATCAATTAACATAAAGGAGCTCATATACAATGCAGTATTCTTAAACATGAGTATTTTTTTCAATTCACATTAGCAAGATACAAATTGAAAGAAGTGGCCAACCAACTGTAGACCTGGATGTGTATTACCAGAGTCACAAATGTAGCTCATTTCCATTTATGTCATTATTAGAAACTATGATTTGCTGAGGGTCAACATGTGCCATGGACAATGTTAAGTGCTTTATACTCATTATTATATCCTAAGGGCTATTATTTAAGACATACATCATGAAATATCTAGTGAAATACTGAAACTCACACAAAGTTATGCTACAAGCCAGTGATAAAGTCTTGATTTCATCAACTAAGTTTGGCTTCGATACCACTTTCTGAAAGAAAGGCCCAAGTCTGAACACCTCCTGTGGGGCATGGTCAGTGCTGAGGGTACGTAAGATCTCTCCCTACAACTTTCTTTGTACTGTGAGACTTTCCACATATTTTTTTAAAGGCACAGTTGAGAGGCAGAATCTAAGTTCCAAGATTAGATTTTCCCTTGTTATTCATACTCCTTTTCATCAGCTTGGCAACCTAAATCACGGCTCTTCTGGAAGTCTAGTTCTGATCCGTTGAAGCTGAGTAAGAAATTCTACTTATGCTCCTAGAATACCACTTGCATTTCTCTAATGGAGTGTTTAGCATAATATATCCAAACTATCGTCTGCTTAGCCATACATTTTGTCAAACTCAGAGCCTCTTTCTAGAGCACTGCACCGTCTTTGATTTTTTGGCATCTCCAGGAAAAACATGTATCCTTTTGTAGGTGTTCGCTGATACTTGCTGAATGGATGGAAAATTGACCAAGAATAGAAGACACAGAGATACATAAAGAAGTGCTAAGGTTAATATACATGCCTAAATCCAATTTTCATTGCCATTTATCATAAATGATGATATGGCTAGTACACAGAAGAGTACAACTTCTGGACATGGTGAAACATTGTAATTTGATTAATATCATTTTCCAAGTTGTCGGGGGCTTCTTTATTCTATTAAGGATTTAACCATGCACAAAATACATCAAGTTCAAGATATTTGATGTATATAGAAACATTTTCACTGGAAACATTACTGTTTTCAAAACTGTTACGATCTGGTAGACCAAGTATGACACACAAAATGAATGTAAACCAAAACAGATTTTGCTGTTTCCCTGTGTTTATTCCATTGGAGAAAATGAAGACTTGTTGTTCATACCTCCCTGTTTAAGCATCACACTTGAAGAGTAAAGGGGTTAAACAGTGAAAACCCAATTTAAAATACCAAACTTTTAGCACATTCCTTCCCTAGACATCATAAGGTCAAAATGCTAAAAAAAATCACACAATTTAATGATAAAGATATCTGTCAGTTTAAAGGAACTTTACAGGTTATGCATCATATTTTGCAAGTGGCATTAGAAGACATTTACCATCCTTGTGGGAAGAATCTTTACATATGGAGAAATGAGTGGTCCTCACACATGTAAGGCATGCGACTGCTGTATACACATAACTATCAGACTAAGTGTATCGTCTGAAGAATTTAAAGCAGTGTTTCCCAAGAATTTTCTTTTATAATACAGATGAATGAGTTGACAGACACAATGCTAGGGATCCACAGAATAGTGCCTTGTTTCTCTCTTCCGCCTCTACTCTCATATATGTTTAAGTATGTATTTTAAGGAGCCCCTTGCAGTAAAACTGGTAATATGGCCAGTGAACTGCAAGGAGGAGCAATGAGTGTCACTTTGGGCTGAGGTAATGAAAACTCTCTGGTGGGCCTCCAGCTCCCTTTTTCATTGTGGAACTGACTCTGGAAGAACAGAAACCAAAGCAAACTTGGTCCTTGGTTCCTAACATATACACCGTTTGGGGGAAGCCTACAGTCAGAGGGCATGTTGGAGGAAGCATTTCACTCACAAAGCCATCAGGATTGTGAAAGGTTTCTGTTGGTGTGGCTGAATTCTGAACTGTGGAAGGGTGATGCTGAAAATTTCAACATATTCTGAGGAGAGTGCCTAGGTTTAAAAGTCCCTGGGAAATGCCTTATTCACTAAAATACATGGAGCAAATAGTATTATTTTACCATGTATGAGGGAATGATGGGTAAAACCTGGTAAGCATATAGTGAATGCAATTGTCTACTGGAAACTCTTTAAAATATTGTTTTGTAACAAAAAACATGGTTTATGCAGTTAAAAACTAGGTTTTACTTCATAGAAAGTTATTTCCCTTGTGTTGTTAAAGGCAAATAGGTGTTTTTGTAAAATAAGTGCCAATGAACTTATTTTATGGATGAAAATACTTCAGATTAATACACTCATATAAACATCCCATTTCCTGCATTGAACTTGTGACCATAGCTTCTAGCAACACTATATTAACTCCTGCTAACAACAACCATAGTGCATTTTATCCCCTCTGCAGTGTGAATGAAGACAAAATTATCTACTTATCTTATTTTTAAAAATCTACCTTTGGGTAACCTTGATGAACAAAGTGACAATAAATAATAAATATAGTAGAATCTAAGTGTGATGATACACAGAGATCACGTTCACTGTTAGAGAGACTGGAGACCAGAGCCACTGCTAATTCACTCTGCATGGCCCCCTTGAGAAAGATGTCAGCAACACCTGTTAGGAAGGAGCTCTCTTACATGTGTGCGAAACCACACACATTTGCACCTGAATGATGAGATGATTGCAATATGCCTTTCATACTCTACTGAGGACAGAAAGTGATTTTGCAGGAATACACCAAATAATTGATCTAAACACTGAAGACAAACATCAGCTGAGAATTCACAATTCAGAAATGAAAACCAAACATCACTCAGAAAGAGATCAGCCTACAGGCAAAAATTTCTTCTTGTTAGCTTTTGTAATAGGGAGACAGCAGGATGTCTGTGTAAAGGTCAACAAAGCCAAAAGAAAGGTGAATGGGGAAAGAGAACCATTTCTTAATTATTTAAATCTTCAGGGAAAAAAAGATTCTAGCTTCAAGTAAAATTTTACATGAGTCCAATTACGAATTTTGCTGCAGGATGGAGCTATAATTAAAGTCTTCCCTTATATGGGTAATGTGCAGCTGCTGGCAGAATGCTCTAACATCTCATCATATTGACATTAGTTTGACAAAATGTAGTAATCATTTCCTTTTGTGGATGAGAAAGACATCAAGAACACGCATATTTTAATTTGTATGTTAGCTGATCCAGACATAATTATTAGAGGTTACAGGGTATATATGGCACTGCAATTTTCTCCATTCTCCTTTTAGGTAATTGAACGCTTTGCTTATTTTGAATACATGTAACTTGACACAAATGGTCTAAAACAAGGGGTGGAAACAGCAGGAAAGATGAGAGAAAGTAGGACACAGCCACAAACTCTGCAAAAGACAAAAAGTTAGTGCTTTGAAAGATAAAAAATGGCATCAGGATGCAGATGTGTAGGTCTACCTGACACTTACTTCTACCAAATATATACATTTATACTCAAGTAAGAAGTCAGTATCCAGCCAGGCATAGTGGTTCACACCGTTGATCCCAACAGTCTGGAGGCAGAAACAGGCAGATCTCTGTGAGTTCCAGGATATCCAAGAATGTTACACAGAGAAACGCTGTTTCTAAAAGCAACAAATAAAGAAACAAACTAACTAGCTAGTGGTATCTGCTTTTCTTTGTTTACATTTAGTAATAGAGGCATATCCACATGTGAAATCTGAGCTCTTGTGGCCAATTAATGGCAGTGTATTATGTCCCAGACAACACTGAATACTTCCTGGAGACTGTCATATAAGTTTGAATAAAAATTAGGGAACAGCTGATGAAATGAGCTTTTTAGGTAGTAGATCAGAGGAATGGACTAACCAGGCTTGAATCTTTTATGTTCCAAGTCCTCTGAGCTGAGGGCATGTGGAACAAACAATACCATGGTCATCTGGGGCCAGCCACACAGGCACTTGTGTTCATTTTAGCAAGGACTAGGACAGAAATAAACTCCGTGAAATTGGCGGTAAGAAAGACAGAAAGCCAACAAGTGTACAGGGCACATAACCCTGCTGTGAGTCTAGGAGGTCTGGGACACAGTTCAGCTCTAACAGGACAGGATAAAGAACAGAGTCTTCACCTTAAACTTCTCCTCACTGAGGCTTGTCTTCCAGACATGGTCATTTCTACACAGTGGGTTTGAAATGCCCTCCAGATCTGTGGGGGACTAGAAATAGTAGCCAGCAAGACGAAACAACTAAGATCTCTTCTGGTTTGCCAGCGGCAACAGTCTTTTGCATGTTGTTACATTCTAGTCAAATATCTGCATTATTTAACTCAGAACTTTATTAGTAAAATGGGCATCAAAGTATTGTTGTGGTCTGTGGTTGTGGCATTAAAGGAAACAAACCTTTTTTAAATGGCTGATTTTTTAAAATTAAAAACACATTCTGTTAAGTGCTTACATTAGAAATGCATCTTTTAGAAACATCTCGAGGGAGAGGGACTGAGCGGATGTGAGCATCAACACCTATATGCACAGACAACTTAGTTGTCTTTCTACATTCGTTTCCCGATACTTATCAATTATATACTTTAAAGTTCTCAACAGACTTATATAGTAGTTATTTCTTTTAAAAAGGTAAACCTGCGTAAAAACAAGCAAAAATACAAACCGTTAACACACAACAGAAAAGAAAAAGCTCAGATCATTCAAAGGTCAATGGGCATTGAAAATGAATACTGAAAACATTACAAAGTTCTCCCCTCTCAACTGGGAGCCTGGCCAGGCAAATCCACAGGGAGTCAAGTTCTGTGATTATGAGTGAAAGTTGCATTGTCTGTCCCTGTCTGCCCTCCTGCTCTGTGCTCTAATTTTAGACATACTGGGCTTGACAGCATCCCTTAACAAAAAGATCAGCAGTGAACAGCCCTAAATGTGACATTTTTCACCCTGAGAAAGAAAATGATTTCTATCACTTCTTGTGGTTAATTTTAGGTAGACACACACACACACACACACACACACACACACACACACCTCCACCACCACTACTGGGAACTTGATCAATATGACTATGAACACTAATTCTTTTTAATTCTATTTCCCTTTATGTTTCCAAAATATAGTAAGCCACCTTATTAAATGTATCAAAAATATTGATTTTGACTAAAGACTTATTAAAAGTCTTTCAGGTACAATTCAGAACAGTTAGTTCTGTAAATGGCCAATTAGTAAATGCTTTGGGTTTTGCAAGCAATTAGTGCTTCCTTCTGTTACAACTGCTGTTATATCATGAAGCTGTGGATGGCATGCAATTAAGGGGTGTGGCATGTTCCAATATAACTCTTTACAAAAATAGGCTGGATTTGATCAGAGGCCCACAGTTTAGAGACCCCTGCCCTAGTGTCCCAAGGAGTAAGTCAACACAGCTGGCTGGTATCAGAACATAAATACAGAGTATTATTTTGATATATCTCACAAAATACTTAGGCATGGGCAAAAGATAATTTGAAATACACTGTGTTTCATATTTTGCAAAACAAAAGATTAGAAATACTATTGAGTGAAGAGGCATTATATCCCATGCCCTGTAAAATCAAAACCAATTTTTAATGTTAAAGAAGTAATCCCTGCAGGGCGGTGGTGGCTCACGCCTTTAATCCCAGCACTCGGGAGGCAGCGGCAGGAGGATCTCTGTGAGTTCGAGGCCGGGCTGGACCGACAGCCTCCAAAACAATACAGAGAAACCCTGTCTCGTAAAACCAAAAAAAAAAAAAAAAAAAAAAAGTAATCCCTAATGTCTAATGCAACCATCTCTGTTACAACTTTCCATTCCTGGAGAAATACCAGCACTACTAGCTAATACTATCCTATCGAACAGGTACCTCACATAAAACTCTGTTCAAAGTGGTCTTTCAAAAGTCACTTAATCCTTTGGGCAATTCTATGAGGTTGGTTTATGATGTATATGAGAAACCTAAGGGCCATGTAAAAAACTTATCACTGTGCTTATTGTAAGAGTGACCATTAAAAGCCAAGCCTTCTTGATACTGAATCTGTATCCCTTCTCTCCAGAAATGAAGAGAAGCAGGAAGGCGGGTCAGTGCCTGGTGTGCCTTTGTGGATCTGCAAATATCTATTTACTGCTGATGGAAAGCACACATTGTTTCCCACATGCATCATCTCATTATACCCACAGGTCTATATAGAATAAACTTTTCCCTTCTATATCAACAAAATGTGGCTAAGGAAGCTCATGAGCTACTCCAGTGAACACATAATTTCAAATTTTGAATTATTTTATTAACTTCAGAACCTTTAATATAATTATTTTAAATTCATTTTTCAGATTTCTGTTTTTTTGTTCCTTTCGTTTTTCTTTTGGGTGATTTCAGCTCTTAGTTATTTTTCTGTTTGCTTTTTTAATTGCTATTGAAAATTATGTGCCTACCTTTCTAGAGGAAGGAAGAATAATTAACACTAAGGATGTCTGGAAAAAGCCATATAGACATGCACTATGTCTTATAAGCATCACACACACACACACACACACACACACACACACACACACTTTCTCACATCACAGAGTTTAATTAGTGCTGCTCTACACGGTAGATAATACCCTTCCCAGAAGCCACAGACTGCCATATAAAAATCCAGTGCCAGGTGTGGGACACTTAGCCTTGAGTTGTTGGTCACAAGTGTCTCAGGGAACCCAGAACAATTCAGGCTATTGCCATTACTTTTGGCTGCCCACCATAATTTGACATTAAGATCCTATTGCTGAAACACTACACATTTTGGTCCCAGGACTTGGGGAAGACATGTTGGTACTGATCAAGAAGCTTTCCACTTGCTGGCTGGCTTTCATCCCACCAGAAGATGCAATGCAGGCTGCTAGGGCAGAACTCACCAACAGTGTTACCCAGCTGTGGGACTGTGCATGGTTGGCAAGACATTCCCTTGAGTGCAATAGTGAGCTGAATAGTATGAGGGCACCCAACTGCTTTTTATTTGGATTCCACAGAAATACTGTGACCACCAGGGACTGTGGCTTGTTATAGGAAGGTCAAAGAAAGTGCATGTAACCTCTCATCCAAGACCTCTATCTATGGCTACTTTGTCATGTCCTTATGTTAGGCAGAATGAGAGCCCCCAAGCACCAATCTAAGTCCAGGGGTCATGAAGGAAACAGCAGATTGGCATTTGGAAGTCAGGCCAGATTAAAACCCTCCACTTAGTAAGAAAGTGCACAACATTCTCATTAAAAATACTATTTTAATTTATTATTGGAGAATTATGGACCATATATTTTATTATATTTGCCCCCTATTCCTACCCTCACCACCCACCTATTCACTCCTTCAGATTTTCATGAACCTCCCCCCTGAAAAAAATAACACAGTAAGTTCAATTTGTGTTGCCCATATAGTCAAGGGTGGGAGGCTATCCACAAGTGTGAACAGCCTGCCAAGTGCCAAACCCTTTTAAAGGAAACCTGCCCTCCCCAGAAGTCATCAGCTCTCAATAGCTCCTCAGTAGAGGTTTACGATCCACTCCTGCTCCATGCTTCAGGGCTGACTGTCTTGATCTTGTGCAGGCAACAATAGATGCCATGAGCTCATGGATGCAGCAGTCCTCTTGTGCCAGAAGACACTGTTCAGCCCCAGTCCTCACTGGCTTCCAGCTTCTACAGTCTTCCCTTCCCCTCTCCACAATGGTCCCTGAGGGCAGGCAGCAACGAAATGTTCCATTCCTGGTTGACCGCTTCGCTCAACTTCTTCTCCACACCTTGATTAGTTGTGAGTTCTGGTTAATGAGTATCCACTGCACAAGGAAATCTCTCTGAGAAGGGCTGATATCTGAACTAATCTACTGGCATAGAGAAAGAGGTTCAGAGGGCCATTTGATACTATATCCATTGAGCAGAATGTAACATATGTTTGAATATGTGGTTCTGCCTGTGATATGGGCAGTAAAACCAACTGGAAAACATTTGATTACTCTCATAGCAGGCAAGTATCTTGACATGCAGTTTAATGTTGGAGTTTATAAGATTCACAGCTGTGTGAAAACTTTTGATGATCTTCCCCTGCTGAGTATCCTCGACAACAACTTCCTGAGTGAGGTAACCCAGACCAAAAACAGAAATGTTGACTCTTTAGACTTGTATGTTTATTTGAAGCACTCTTAGAATCCAGAAAATTGGAACTGGGACAATAGAGTGTTTGTGTGCATGTGTGTGTACATGAGCATGCTTGCGGTGTGCATGTAAGTATGCATGTGTGTGCGTAGAAGAGTGTGTGTTTGCCTGTGTGCGCATGTGTGTGTGGTGCGGTTTTAACTAAAGGGGAAACAGGTAATAAGAAGGAGAAACTGGAACAACGGGGAGGGAAGTTTAGGTGGAGAAGGGGATGGAAAGTAAGGGCAGAGGAGGGAATGGGGAGTGGTGTGTGTGTGTGTGTGTGTGTGTGTGTGTGTGTGTGTGTGTAATTGCCCTACACGTGGAATAATGTTCTTTCTAGAAGCTGTGGTTGTCAAATAAAAAGCCCAGTGCCAGGTGTGGAGCGTCTGCACCAGAGTCATTGGTGAGGGTCTCACAGACCCTCAGAACACCAGTGCTCTTGGTTGCTCACCAAAAGTTAAAGGTAAGATCCTATTGCTGAAGAGAGGGCACACATTAGTCAGTCATGGGACATGGAAAAATCAAGTTGAGAGCTAGCTTTCATAATTCTTTAAAATTATCTGTTTCTGACAGCATGTACATGATGCAGGATGCCTGTTTCTGGTGATGAAATGCTAACTAATTTCTCATAGCATTCAGCAGCTTCACACAATTCATGTATTTTCATCTCTGGCAGAGGAACTAGAAGCAGACTCATGAAAATTTTTTTGTGGCAAACAATATATTCATTCTCTTATAAAGTTGACAAAAATGCTTTGGATTTTTTCTTCTTTCTGGAAGATTATATGCTCGGAACTCTGGCATAGTGTTATCCGATAAATTTTGAACATCATTGTTTTGGTAAGTCAGCAGTAAATCTATATGCACTCCATAAATATGAAACATAAAATGCAACAGTTTCAGAATTCTATGAAACCACAGTAAACAATTCAGAGTCCCAGCCATCTCGAGTATCTTACAGTTCAGCTCAGCTTATTCCTACCTGTAACAAAGAAGTTACTATATAGCCATTTGTATGGCAAACATGAGCTAAGAAAACAAGGAAATTTTCTTAGTGGAGAAAATATTTTGGTAAGTATTCTGAAAAGCATGCAATAATGTGAATGTACACGTTTAAATTTCTGGGACTTTTATTTATATCTCAGTTACATGAATAAGGTATCCCATTTAGACACTTTTAGACATGTAGATAACATAATTTGATTACACATAGCATATAGCCATGTTATAAGTACATATACATATGTTATGTAAATAAATTATATATATATGTATATATATACATCAATTTTCAGTTCCAAATATGAGACCCATTTGATTGACTATGTTAGAGTTAACTCCCGTGTCATCACTTTAAGGTGCACATTACTGCCCAAGAATACAGTAAAGTATAATGTAAACAACTTAGAGAAAGTCACAATGCTAATGAGTTATACCTTCAAAGGCAGGTGTAAGTGAATCTGGCAAAGATAGTTATGTTGATAGATCATGTAGCGATGGAAATATACCTGTGTTTCTTTTTAAAAACTCACTTAAAATTTTATGTGTGGCCGGGCGGTGGTGGCGCACGCCTTTAATCCCAGCACTCGGGAGGCAGAGGCAGGCGGATCTCTGTGAGTTCGAGGCTGGGCTGGACCGATAGCCTCCGAAACAATACAGAGAAACCCTGTCTCGTAAAAACCAAAAAAAAAAAAAACCAAAACAAAAAACAAAAAAAAATTTTATGTGTGTGGATGTCTTGCCTGCATTTACATATGTGAACCACTTGTGTGCTTGGTGTTGATGGAGTCCAAAAGAAGCTGTTGGTTCCCCTGACACTGGAGTTAAAGATGCTTGTGAAATATTGTAGAATATTATTTTCAGATGTGTTACATTTATTTATGCTGTGGAACATTTGTTTAATAATTCAAAGATGTGTTGCACTGTTTTATGTTGTATTTGTTTAACTCTGTGAAGCTCTGTTACTTTGCTTGTCTAATAAAGAGCTGAATGGCGGAACAGCAAGACAGGAGAAAGGATAGGCTGGGCTGGAAGGCAGAGAGAATAAATAGGAGTAGAGATAGAGAGCAGGGGCAAGCCATGCGGCTATACAGCGAGCCACAGATTAAGAAATAAAGAAAGGTATACAGAATAGAGGAAGATAAAAGCCCAGAGGCAAAAGGTAAATGAAAGCTGGCTAGAAACAAGCTAAGCTATGGTTGGGCATTCATCAGAAAGAGTAAGACTCCATGTTTTAATTTTCTTTGGAATCTAGGAGCCGGGTGGCAGGCCCCCAAAGGAGTCAAAGAGCCAAAAGAGTAAAAAACAACAACAACAACAAAGACAAGCATTGTCAGCCTGTCCATGGTTGCTAGTAATTGAACGCAGGTCCTGTAGCAGAGCAGCTCAGTGTTCTTAATCACTGAGTCATCTCTCAGGCCCAGAATTGTGTTATTTTGCAATTGTGAAATACCAATATCAAAAACAAAATATCTTTTTCAAATAGGATTTTCCAGTTGTACAATTCATCATCATTATTTTTAGTAATTCACTAAAATGTATTCATTATTTCTGTCTCTCCAGAAAGCTCTCTATGGTATTCCTTTTCTTCAGTATTAGGGGTTGAAGAGAGAGCACTACACATGCTGTACTCTCAAGCTCTATGAGGTAAGTCTGAAATAAAACAGATTGTCTGGGGTGACTACAGTGATGCAAATGGTTTCATGGAAGGAATAAGTCTGTCTGTGTAGACATTAATAGAATTAAATGCCATCTGTGATATATAAACACAAGTTTTAATTTAACTCCACAAAGAACTTACTAAATTGGTGTCCCTTCTTCTGAGCAAATCAATACAAAGAAAGGAAGACCTGTGTCCATGAAGGGGCCTTGTGAGTCTTAGTCTCCATTTAATGGATGGTGAATAAGTTTCGGATCTCAACTCTAACATGGGCTCTGTTCCTTTACAGTGGTAGGATTTTCAGTAAGTTTTTTACAAGTAATTTTCTTCATTTTTATCAAGACTGAGGATAACTAAAGCTTGCTATTTTTTCCAAGGACAACAAAAATGTCACCAGAGGAGCTGTAACATGAAGTCCTCTTGATTGAAAGGACTAGAAGAGGCATGTTGTGGCTCTGCAATAAAAGTGAATCACTTGTGAAGTTTGTCCTCTATTGCTCTGTGCCTATTCCTAGATAACAAGAAACAACATGGTACCTTTAAAGAAATTTAATTCTACCTGAGAAGTATGGTGTGGGGTAAGGAGAGGCAGATGGGGGGATGGAGGGGAGGTGTACATTCCTAAGTGCATGGAGTTTCAATTAGGAGCAACACTGCACATGACTTTCTTGAGAAATAAGCAATTCATGTTAATGTGACTGGTCAAAGTATGTGTAGGGTTTTGATGTTCACACACTATGCATCCTTTTTGGATTAAAAGAAAGTATTTAATAATGAAAGATATCTAATAGTTCTAGCAAATGCTAACAAGTTTGTTTGAAGAACCACATTAATAAATTGTGATTTGGGATTATACCAATCACATATTTCCCCCACCCCATAAGAACATGTCTGTTCATGTTCTGGAGTAAAAGCAGAAACCAGGAATGTAAAGGGACCATGATACAGGGGAGAGAGGAGCAATGGGGAGGGGAATGGCAGGATACAAATGATTTGAAGGGAGAAATGGGAAAACTGAGGGGATTAATTAGAGTGGACAAAGGAGCTTAATAGAGAAGAAGGATGGAGGGGTCAATAACAGTAGGGATGTCTGAAAAAGTCATTAGGAATCATATTACCTATCTATTTGTCTACCTAAAATTACCTATAACACATATAAATCAGTATGTACACATACACATAGCTTAAATGAAATTCCCTCAACTGGACTGACAATGTTTCCTCCAAGAGCCATAGATTGTGTAACAGAAATCTCAATCTTTGGATTTGGATTTTTTTAAAACTCTCCAAGAGACTCCCCAAAACATACATTACTGCTGTTGCCCTTGGTTGCCACTCTGAGATTGGTGGTAAGTACCTATTGCTGAAGACATCATGTACTTCCAGGACCTGGAGTGTGTGAGCTGCATCTGACCTGAAAGCCTCACTCCTGAGAACTCGCTTTTATAGTAACAAGGCACCATGCAAGTTCTAAGGGAGAGAGGCAACAAATAGTCCTACCCAGCTATGATGCTTATGAACTAAACCAGTAACCAATATGGCATGATAACTCTAGGGGTGCAATAGCAGCATTCATACCTTGGTGATATTGTTATAGCTCTCTCATTGGACTTCAGGCCCAATCCCCAAGAGGGAAAACATGTTTGTACTGTAAACCCAGTCAACTATCTAGAGCCAGTTAGGTCATAGATCTTGGAGAAGAACTTACTGCTGCCACTTTCCTAAGCCAGAATAATTTTTAACTACATTGTAAAAACTTACCATTACCTTATACCCACAGGTAAGCATAGTGCTCACTCATCGTCAAAGAAACATTCCCTTACAACAGATAGAGAACTACAACTCATCAAAATGGAGCAAACAAGAGATTGTCTGGTGCTCAGTCCAACAGCTGAAACATCTACAACAACACAACTCTGGCTCCCAAAGCTCATCATAGCTGAAGAGGGTGTGGAAAGATTGGAAGGAGAGGAGCAGGAGGTTGTTGTGAGACTGTGTCTCCTAGAATATCAGGAAGCTATCTATACTCATGAAATCTCACCAGGATGGCCACCTAAACAACACCTGGACAAAATGACAGCAATAGACATGCTAACATGAGAGGGGGAAATCTCTTGGAGCCTCAACCCTAGATAAAGAACTAGAGTCAACTAAGGAATGCTGAAAGTGGGATAAATGAACTTCTCTAGGGAAGAACACACAGACTGGTTATCCAATAACCAGTAGTCAGCCCTGAAATCATATCCATGCAAGTACTTTTATATGGACTGAGAAGGTTGTATTTATATCTATGTATATATGTGTGTGTGTTTGTATATTTTAACAATGATTAAATAAATAGAAGCAATGAATCAGGGGGTCTGCACAGGAAGGGTTGGAGGGGGAGGGAAGATAGAGAAAACCATGTAATAATATTTTATTTGAAAAGTATTTATTTAAAGAATTAGAAAAGAATTCATGTATACACATGTGTGTGGCATATGTGAATGGTGTATATATGTAGTATGTGAAGACCTGTGAACCTGTGTGCACACATGAGGACACCAAGTGTTCTCCTCCATTACTCTCTGCCATATTCTTTTGGAGCAGTGTCTCTCACTGAATCCGAATCAGGATTTACCCTTCTGTCTCTATCCTTTCCACTAGTGGTGGAGGTAGCAATCTGTAGTTGCACCTGACTTTTTACTTGGATGCTGGAGATTTGAATCTAGGTCCTCATACTTGTATAGCAAGCATTCTCACCTGCTAAGCCATTTCCAACTCTTCTAGCTCGTTAAAATAATATGCTGTCTTACTTTACACTTCTATGCCTGTGACATTCACAATGTGACATAGTCTATTCCTACATTTTACTGAAGGACGGCCTTGCTTTGTTTGAGAAAAAAAAAGTATAACAGAAAGTCATACTGTGATTCAATCTTTCCATTTTGTCCACACCAGGGAAAGAGAGTAGAATCATTTGGCTTTCCTTTCTAGCATACCAATCAGTAGGGTCAGACAAAGGGCACCCTGGGATGAAGGAGACATCAGAGGCATCTGTGTTCCTGGCATCCTAATAGTGTTCAGAAGTCTGGGCTTTACACCATCATCTGAAGAGGTGAGAATGACGGGCGTTATGTCTGAATACCTTTTGCCGCTGATCAGAAATGTATGGCCTTTCAGAACAGTCTGTTTCATGGAGAAACAATCTGTCACACTATAAATTCTGAATATAGTTAACACAGAAATAAAACTGTCTGGATTATCTGCTGGAGTAAGCTAAAACTTATTTCATATTGCCTTGTTTGTCAACTACTAGCCATCCTTTAAAATACAGCATGGACATTATCTTGTGCAGCTTTCTTTTTAAGTCTGATGCCAATCACAAAGGTTAATTAAGGTGGTGAAAAGTGCCCACTTTGTGGGTGTACATACATGGGTAGCTCAGTGCTCAACACATGGGCAGTGCTGAGGAATCACCTGTGGGATCATGGAATCAATGAGGAGAGAAGGTGTGTGTGTGCCTGAACTTCATACAGTACCTAGAAGAGCCACGGGAGGATTACACATGAAGAAGCAAAATATTAGGAAGTGTGTGGTCTTGCTTGTACAAATAAAGCCTGTCTTAAGGTCAGAGAATGGACCTTGCCACTAGAGTCTGGAGCTCCATACAGTCAGACAGGAAGTAAGGTAGCTGGGTGGAAACAGGAAATAAGCAGGGAGAATCAGGAACTCGCTCTCTTGTCTGCTGAGACACTAAGGAGGTAAGGCATGGTGGTGGCTTGCTCTTTCTCTCTCATCTCTCAGCATTTTTCTCTATACCTGACTCTGGGTTTTTATTATCTAGTCCATTTAAGAAATCCACTATAGAAGTAATTCAATGATACAGGGTCATTGGACTTGGTGTGCAAGAAAAATTCTAAGATATATATATATGCATATATATATATATTTGAGTGCATGCTCACTTTGAAAATAAATCATCTTACTCCATAAATTATTTTTTGTTGTCTTTAAACTGGTTAATTGCTAAGAAAGAAACAAAAACTACTAAAAGACATTTGATTATCAATGCTGCTGAAATAATCCAACTTACATATTTTGAAAATGCTTTGACTTCTAAATTTAAATATAAGGACAGGTTACTTGGGAAAAAATTCTGCTTTTGTTTCCACAGAAAATAAAAAGCTGTGGGTTCCTTCCAGACTAGTATGGTTTGATGAAGCAAGACCTCTGAAAGCAGTGGCCCAAGTGATTCAACATCTGAAACAGATGATACATCCTTACAGACCCCGAAAATAAGGACCTATACAGGTTTCCGAGTCCTGTCATGATCCCCATGGTATAAACAGCACCCCTTAACAACAGAGAGTAGTTTGGAAAGAATGACACCCACATTCCCAAATATTGTTTATAAATGTTTGTTTGCATTTATACAGGGTTGGTTATTGCTACAAATTTAAGGTCAATTCTGTGAGTCATCTCTAAAAACTTTTTACAAGGAAATGGGTATGGCTGTAGCCCCTGAGAAAAATAACAAAAGCCTATAACATGGCCTAAGAGCCAAAAAAAACTATATAAAAGATTCTATAGAGTAGCAAACTATTCAAACAAAATTTCAAAAATAAAAAAGGGGGAGATGTTGGGGCCTAGCCCCTACAGGGTTTCTGAGTTGTTCGTCAGCTGATAGCCACAGGTGCATCCTGTTTTCTAGTCCTGGCTTACTGCCTCTGCATTGCCCTCTGCCCAAGGATGACACACAAATTCGTAAAGTGTTTCATATTTTTTACTGACATCAACATCTAGCAGGAGGAAAATATGCTCTCTTCCACCTGGGGTTTTTCTACTGTGTTGCAAGACTATATATACGACCGCTCCTTCCTACAAGAGAGAGACCTCTTAACACTGACAAATAAAGACACTTCTTAGTACAAACAGCTGGACATCTAGCCTTTCTTTTCCTGATACCTCGGAGTTGCTTGTGGCATGGGAGCCGCAGATAACATGGCGATGGTTCACTTTACATTTCCCAGAATCCTCCTAGACTCCTAGTCCTACCTATCTTGCTTCCCTATTGGCCAACAGTGCTTTATTGACATATACACAGGACTATCCCATAACCTCCTCTTTTCTGTCTAAATAAAAAGAAAGGTTTTAACTTTAACATAGTCAAATTATATATAACAGAACAGTCATCAAGCAAGATCTATGGTTACAATATTTTGTCCATTAACATTTAGTAAGATCTAAAGAAAGTATCATCTACCCTATCTTTGTGAGTTTAAAGTCTTACATGTAACTTATCTTTTATCATAACTAAGGAATATTACTCACTGAAAAAGAAACATGCATTACAATGCACTGACTTTGTTGTTTCAACAGAGAAGTTGTCAATACCAAGATAATTATCTGTAGTTCATAGTACATCCTTTATCTGAAGATCTACAATTGAAAATGACCTCCAAATCCAAAACTCTGTGGGCATAGACAATGCATTACATATGAAATATTCCTGTTTGATTTTGTAATGGGGTGTACTGATGCAAGCTCACAGTTGCTCAGGATCTGTAAGGGGAAAGACTCACCCAACCCCATTATCTGTGCTAAACTTTGTTTCATGTACAGAGTTATTAAGACTATTACAGAGATTTACCTTCTGGCTATGTTCATAAGCTGTATATGCACTATAAGTGAATTTTGTGTTCAGACTTGAGTCTCCTCTCAAAAGGTGTCTCATTATATTGTGCAAATACATAGAAATACAAAGCTGAAGCCTAAAACACCAGGTATTCAAATAGGTTAGCAGCAATTGCTATAAAAGGTGAGGTTATAAACACAAGGTGGGAACCATTGGAAACTGTTAACATTATTTTATGTCTTTTGTTTAGTTTCAAATTTAAATTAGAAACATGTCAATTCCTGGTCCTTCTCCCTCTCCTTCTCTTCCTCCTACCAACACTTCCATCCCTTCCTCTCCCAATCCCTACTTCTTTCTGCAGGGAGAGCAAGGCCCTCCATCGGGGGTATCCATAGTCTGTCATTTCATCCAGGGCAGGGCCTAGACCCTCCACCAAGAGTCCAGGATGAGAGAGCATCTCTCATTGTGGGATGGGCACCCAAAGTCCATTTGTATGCCAGGGATAAATACTGATCTAGTATCCAAGGCCCCATAGATTGCCTAGGCCTCCTCACTGAAACCCACATTCAGGGGTTCTGGGTCAGTCCCATGCTGGATTCCCAGCCATCAGTCTGGGGTTCAGGAGCTCCCCCTTGTTCAGGTCAGCTGTTTCTGTGTGTTAAACAAACCCAGTCTTGATCCTTATGCTCATCAGTCCTTCTCTATCTCTGGGTTTCTTGAGTTCAGCTCAATGTTTAGCTCACATTTTACTAAGAGTAATAAAGTTAAGTAAAATAACGAAGTCAGACTTGGGACCTTAAATTAATATGAAATAAGATGCCCATTACCTAAATGAATGCTCCTTTTGGAGTTGACTGTATTTCTGAATAATGAAAGTCTCTCCTCAGGACCCAAAGATTCAAGCATACATATGTTATCATGAGTATAATGTCCTATCCTCATCCTTGTGTAAAATAAATATAGAGAAAAATAAAACTATGATTCCAGAAGAATATCAATCTCATGTGAACTTGGTGCTTTATCTGTAGGGATCCCAGTCAGGACACCATGCCATATTTCAGCAGCTATCACTGGCTCCCACTCCTGCCATCAGTTTGTGCCAGTGGCTAGGCAGATTAAAGTATCATGAAAACTCATGGATAGATTTAATTTTGAGGAGACTGGTCTGTAATAAATGAGAAGGCTAGGGATGGGATTGAGAATGCTGTCCTAGCTCACAGATTCTTCAACTATTTGGAGAGAAGAAGACTACCACCGCACGCCCTTTTACATCTCCCAGAGAATGCTGCTTTGCTTCCAGCTTTTGAAGGCCTTCCACTAACCACGTAGACTTGATTCATATCTTTTGCAGACCATGAACTAACCTGAGGAGGCCTAAATGTCTCAGTTTTCTTTTGGCACTCAGGAAATATCATTTTGGAGGAGAGAATTTTGAATATGTCAAAGCAATGATTTCATTTCCTTGTAATTGACCTCTGCCATGAGAAAAAGAAAAATACAATCACACATGGCCTGCAGAGTTGAGAATATAGGCGTGGGGTTGTTGATATTTAAGTGATAACCTTAAATTGAACTGGTATCAAAGAAACTGTTATTCAGGGGACAGACACCCTCTCTTTGACATTGATAAAGTCATTTAAAATCCCTGGGCCTCAGTTTCCACAAGGACAGCACTGGAAGCAGACTTGGAGTCTCTGGGAAGTGATGTGTGCATGGTCACAACCACACCATCTTTCCTGTGTTCTCATCTGTCCAATCTACTGAAATTCTGACCCCCTCCCCAAAACAAACAAAGTTAGAGGGTTTTAAAGGTCATTGATGAATTAATGGATTTTAGGACAAAAAGTAAGATAATTACATTAATAATCTATCTACAAAGTGACAAGGAAGGCACTTAAATTATCAACAGTCTCTAGCTCATTCCTCCTATCCAGGCCTCTTTTAAACCCCAGGAATGTTCTAGTTAAAAAGTTCACAACAATTCCTGCAGAACCCCAGGGAGCACCAGCCACACTAAATCCATGTAGCATTCTCAAAGTAAGATGCCGTGAGGGCTGTGAAAGTCTTTGCTGGACTCTTATCTCCACTCCTAACAAGTGAAATGACCCTTCCCTAGCTGGTTAATAACCCTGATTCTGTTTCCTTTTCTGTAGAGATAATAAATTGTATTTCCAAAGACTGTATTCACGACAAGTAAGATAACATATGTAGAGAGATTGTTGGGGGGCAATACACCAATGATAATAGTTTTCTAAAAAGTTACAAAACTGCCATATTTCAAAGTAAAATGAACATTTGTAAATACAAATTGTGCCCTGAATACAAGTTGATAAGAAAAGATTTTGTGAAATTAGATAGACTTTAGTCTGCTGAAGATGGAACAGCTCCACAAAAGTAAAAGGGTCAGACTAGAGTCATCCAAGAAACACCATTTTAAAGTTTCAGGATTATGTAACTGAAAGAAAGGAAGACTACTAAGAGTACTAATTCATTAGGCTGTGTTAGTACACTTCTTATCAAAGATACACAACTGTTTGAATAAGACAGATTGCATTCATTAAGGATATATATGCTGCCAGCAAATTACAACATGCTCAATACAGACTTTCTGGTTCTCCTAAGGAATGCAGGAGCAGCCAATATTTGACAGAATAAATTATTTAATTCCTTAGTCAAGAAATAATTAGGCAATAAACTAAGCCTTAGGAATTACAGATTCTCAGAATGATAGAACTGAAATTCTCTAGTCTATTATCAGGTGTCATTCCTGGGACAACTAAAAGAAAATATAAGAAAAACCGAAGAGACATCTAGAGTCATAGGAGGCAAAGTAGTTCTGGTGTCTGATCTCATTAGCTTATTCTTTTTCTGACTGTAGGAAAGCAATCTAGTTTTATCCACTATACATACTAACTGCTTGGGATGAGAAATATAGCTTCCATCTCAGTGCTGCATCCTTGAGGTTCACAAGGCAACAGAAGGTAATAGAAGATAGTGCCAATGACCAATAGACACAACTGGCGATGACTTGTGAGGAATGCCAGTATATTCAAAGGGAATGAAGAACATGTGAAAGATGCAGGGTGTCCCACAAAATCGGGTCTCCTTCTGGATTCTCCATTCTCAGTGTGGGATACAGAGAAGTGCAAGGGTCAGGGCGGGTCCTCTCGAAGAGGCACAGGAGATACAACTATACAAGCCAGTGCATATACCAACCTCAATGAAGAAAATGTTCCATAGCAGGAACCAATCTGACATTAGGCCAGAAGAGCAAACACTATATGATAAAGAATGAGCAAAAGCTTGGTTTTCTGGGCAACTCTCTGCTTACTGAAAACAGCCACAAGTGGTCCCAAAACAGCATACTTTTCCATTTACCAAATGGGTTAAGGATGGGCTTTCAGTGCAGAATTAATTTGAAGATCTCCAAGCGGCAAAGGCTCAGCAGGGGACTATACCCAATTACCTTTTCCAAATAGGTCAGCATTTGATACTTCTTTTTTACAGTTATCTTATATCTTCCATGCAGTATGAAGTGACCACCTTAAAGAAAATATGTGACACTCCCCATCCCACATATTTTATAACTAAACAGGGGAACTACAGTATAGAACTGCCTTGATGTGTAATAAATACCTTCCAAGGTGCCTAAGATATAAATAACCACTGGGAAAATGAAGTAGACAGTGTATTATCAATACAACATGTTATATGTGAATAGGAAAGCAAGCATGAGCATATCAACCATGCACTCTACTTCATAGTCATATGAAAGACAAGTTGAGGCCAAGAAGAGGATGCAATATCGCTAATGGGATCTTCTCAGTACTTGATGGCGGAAAAGTTGGTACATTAAAAAATATTTTTCTACATCAGTAAAATAGGTCAGTGAAGAGTTAAATGTTATGAAATAACTCCCCAACTTAGAATGATTGGAGTGCTTTTGTTTTCAGCAGCTTGGGTTTCCTAAGAGGCCTTGGCACAGGAAAGGCAGATGTGGGCACCATTAAATGTTTCCATTTCCTGTGCTTGCCTCTTTACCTGGCTTACAACACTAATTCACCCCGTATGCTATTCCTGAATGAACAGGAAAGGCTTTTGATAGACAGTGGTACAGCCTGAACATGAAATGCCCTCCACAGTCTTATGAGATGGAACATTCAGTCTCCAGTTGGTGGCACTGCTTTGGAGGCTGCAGAACCTTTGGGACATGGGGCTCACATTTAGGGGGATGGACAAATTTGAAGATTACAGGTTATCTCTGCTTCCCTAAATGTTACAATGTAGGCACCCTCTGCCACAGACCCAACTGTTCTACCCACCCTAACTGGGGATGCGTTTCTCACTGTGAATGGACTGTATTCCTCTGAACTGTGAACCAAAAAAATCATCCCTCCTGCCAGGTGTTTCTGTCAAATATCCTATCACAGTGATTTAGAAAAAAAAGCAATACAAGAAGGGACAGCGGGGACAGTATCAAAAGGAATTTGAAAGCATCCTCAGAAGAAATATAGGAAGATAGAACCCAAAGGGGTGTTCTGTAACAGGACTATAGCAAAGATACCAAAGAGGTAAATATGCAAGGTTTTTCTAGTAAGGAGATTAGCTTGTTCTCATAGTACAAACTGTATTAGATAAGCTGATAATTTCTTCTAACAAGACCAGCTCTCTTGGAAGACTGAAAGTATGACTTTGCCTCTAGATGTGTGTTACTTACCACAAACTCCTTCATGTCAACTCATTCTGAGCATTTTGATGTTTTTGTTTGCTTTTAATTGAGTTGCTCCACACCCAACCTCTTATATGAAACTGAGTGTCAGGAAATAGAGTGCCTTACATAGTGCAGGTGCCCACTTACCTCCCATAATTTTGGATTGGCAGTTAATAAACTCTGGCTTCCTGTCTGTGAGGTACCTCTGGCAGGTGTGGTGGAGGATCTGGAAGAAGGTGCACTTTTCTGAGGCCGTGCTAGCAACCCACTGGTCAAAGGCATTTTCAAACAACAAATCAAACTCTGCAGAATCCTGGAAAAGACAGTGAAATAACTGCTGATCACAGTCTACACCAATTTCTGCTTTGAGCTATGGCCTGTCAAAAGAGGCGCAAAAGCTAACACAAAAACTCAAAAAAAAAAATGGACCATAGATTTCATCTTTACCATAGCTCAAAGAGTCTACAAGCAAATAAATCCAAGTTGTTCTTTATTAGGAAGCTAGTACTTCAGTGGTCAAGACTTGTGTCAGAGGGCTGACCCTGTGGTATCTGACCAGTCACTAGAAAGACGCATTGCTTTTCATTTTCCACATTGTTATGTATTAGTTTCTTTAGGTACAGGTTGGAAAGGAATCCTTTTCTTCCTTTAGTGCATTATTGATGCTTGGAGACAGTGCAGTGTGTGGACAAAAGGGAATGGGGCTTTGAATAGCTGCTTACATCGTAAAACATTTCTGTTGGAATCCTAATTCATTATTTTAAAACATCATTCATTTATTGGCATTGGGAGGCAAATGAAATTTTGATAAGCCTGGGTCTTCATATACACTGGAGACAGCAGTTTTCCATGTGCTGTCTCTTGGGGTTTCCTATCACACATGGGGGATTAACAATTTCCTATAAGACAGGAGCAGAGACTGGGAAGTTTTGATAACACAACTGAAACAGAGAATAGCCTGATAAGAATGACTCTAACTGCTATCACCACCCCTCTGTGCTCAAGTGGTCACGATGCAAAGAGAAGTCCTTTGCTTAGCATTGGAAAATTCACTCACCCGATTAGGATCGATACCATTAACCTGGCGAAGCTGCTCAAGCATCCACTGGGATCTACGGACGAATGATGTGGAGCCCTCAAACTGTTTGACCTTCGTGATAGATGCCTGTGTGGGTTTCTTGTTTGTCACTGTAAAAAACCAACAAAACCAAACAAAACTCCGATTAGTGGGCAGCCAAATTGGCTAATTTCCTCATTAAATGCTATTTTCATATGATATCAAATGCACGGAGAGTAGATGGGGCTGTCTTTAGTGAGAAGTGAATACAAGAGAAAAAGAAGGCATAACCTCCTCCTTCCAAGCAGTTTATAATGCTTCATTTATGTCCCCATGCAACTGAACTGAAAATATCTTAACTGAATTACAGTAATTTCATGGAGGCTACAAGTGCACAATTACAGCTCCCAGGGAAAGAAGTATGCAGGGCCACAGACTTCAGGTAGGCTCATTAGGAAGCCTGCATTTTAAGTGAGGGGAAGGTTACCAATTCCTTGGGGGTAGTTTCTGGGCCTCTTTCCAGTTTTGTTGTTCATTGTAAATACTGGAGCTTCAGTGATAGACTTGACTTTATAGAACGGCCCAGTTTGTATATCCTTTACATCTGATTAAGACTATCTAGCTAGCATTCTGGGCATAGCTCCAACATTAATTCTTTTAGTCTCTAAACCTGAGGACCAGGACAATCGTTCCACCTTAAGTGGTTTTAAATCTTTTGTGATGCAGGTGGGCAGCCCCACCTCTCAGGCAAAGCTAAGCACAGGTACTGGTAAAGAGGCATCCCAAACATTCCTGCATTTGCTTACTTTGTTAATTTAAGGCACAAGGGTGGTGGAGGGGGTAATTAGAGGTCTTGACAAGGCTTTCCAATGAGTCTCTAAATCACAGCATAAACAGCAAAATCATGAAGGAGTTAGGGAAAGTGCCAAATACCACTGGATACGATGTCCTTGATCCCGTCACTGCCTTTGCGAAGAGTATACATCTCGAGAATATTTTGTCTTTATTTTTATCAACTATGCAGACACACAGCAGGAGGCTAAAAGAGTTTCCAGGGAAGAGGGGGAGAAAGAACAGACTCTAATAGCTGCTGATAAGTCTCTATGGGGCTGCAGAGAGGGCTCAGCAGTTATGGCACTTGCTGCTCTGGCAGAAGACATGAGTTTGGCTCCCAGCCACATGGGGAATCTCACAATTACCTTCAGGTACACACATGCAAACACATATGGTTTTAAATGAAGCCTCTATGGCTCATCTGTCCTACAGCTCATATTGAAGTAGGGGAGTCCAAGAAAGAAGTCAACGGGGTGACTGCCTGTAGCTGTGGTGACTCTCCAAGTCCAGCATGGAGTCTGTCTTTATGGCCTTAATACAATCCCCCTTTGCTCCTAACCTGAATTTAACAAATGTTTCCAGACATCAAACAATGCTTTGGCTTGTTGTTCATTAGTTCAGTTACATTTAGATAAAATGTTCTGAACATTTCACACCAGTTCCATTTACTTCTGTGGGTAGAAAGTCTTCATTCTTATACTATTCAACTACAGGATCACAAATAGCGTCTCCCAACAGCCTCCAGCACAGTGGTTCTCAACCTTTGGGTCATGATGGGGGGAGGGCATCAAACATCCCTTTCATAGGGGTTCCCTAAGACCATTGGGAAACATGGATATTTACATTACAAGTCATAACAGTACCAAAGTTACAGTTTTGAAGCAGCAATGAAAATAAGTTTACGGTTGTAGGTCATCATACCAAGAGGAATTGTATTAAAGGATCACAGCATTAGGAAGGTTGATAACCACTGCTCTAGACTATTGCGACCTACGGGAATGACCATTTCTACACCCCTCCCTTGCCACACACACCTTCCTGTGTTAAGTTTCAAATGGCCATAGTGCATAATTTATATATCAAAGCAGACCTGATGCCAGATTCTCCTAGCGTCCCTCAGTCCCTAACTCTTACAGGTTGTGGCTGGCATATCCCATCCCCTACCCTGAACTCTCCAGCCCAGGAGCTGGGCTGCCCTTCCCCCAGAGGCTCTTCACTGTATAATCCAAAACTTTTGGCTACCTTTCCTTTTATACCTTTGGCTTCCTGGCTGCTGCATCTGGTTCCCCCCTCTACCCTCTCCTTTCCCCCTTTTCCTCCTCTTTCCACGTGGTCCAGCTCAGCTTTGTCGGGTCCACGCTGTACTCTCCCAGATGTCCCTGCCTGTACCCATGCTCCCCTTTAATGTACAATTAACTTTCTCCTCTACCATACCTAGGATCAGCCGTGTCCTGCCCTTTCCTTTCCTTTCCTTTATTACTTTTTCCATTCAACACACACCCTCCCCTCGGTGAAAAAGAGACTTGAATGTGCTTCTCTGATAGCTGTGCTGTGCACTTACACTTTCTTGTTAAAAGAAACAACACATCTGATATATACATAGGCCCTAAGACGTGCTGAACATATTAAAGACTGTTTTTCAATAACAGGAAATGTGTATTAGACATATGCATTAGACCCACCCCTGAACACACTGAGGATTTCCTTCCCCATTCATGTGAATTGTACGTCACTTCAGCATCCTGGGAAACTCTAGACTTTCCTTCTGACTTCAGTTAAAGTTTTTTTGAACACCTATTTTTACTTCTGGTCTGTTTGTTTCCCAGTAGTTTATAGCATTATAAAAGCTCTCACACAATGGAGGAACACTGTATATTCCCAGCATGTTTAAGACGCACATGTCAAGGAGGCAAATTCCACTGAACGTCTGTTATTTAAATGGACTAACTGGTCAGAAACCCTACCCACAATGACCAAAGTCCTAACAAGATTCCACAGAGGAGAAGATCCACTCCAGCCTCATTTCCATAATTAGTATATTGCTATCCCAGTTCTTGTCATCTGGCTAGTTTTCCTGGGCACCACGCCCGGTTTGGTTTGATTTTTGTTTATTGTTATTATCTCCAACCTCAACGTTTTGAGTCTGAAGCAGGTGTCTTAAAATAATGTTAGTGTATACACATTATTATAGAATTAAACAAAATTTCCTCTTACAAAATCAAAACACTTATATCACTCCAGACTTTCTGAATACAAAACTTGGAGAAAATGTGATCTAATTCCCTCCTGGTTTTGGGAGTTCATAGCTGATTAACAAGTAAATAAATAAATGAAGGCAGCCCTCAAGTTCCACCTGTCTAGTTAAGAGAGTAGTCTACCAGGAAGTTGGCTGAAAGCACCTCTTCCATGCAAACTAACTGCCTGGATGAAAAATATCACAGCACTCAGATCAAGCCAATCAAAATTTCAGCATGGATGGGGGTGTGGCCCCACCCCTAACAATAGACCATTTACCATTAGATTTCTGGGCATTAAGGGATGGGAGAAGAGTCAGTTTTCTTCAGAGATGTGACCCCTGATTGGTCGCCCTTGCATTGGCAGTTGACCTTATAGCCATGTCCATACTGGAAGTACTAAGTGGGCTCAGTGATAAAGAACGTGATGACATAAAGGACATGATTTCCAGAGGAAGATATGATAGAAGGCTAGGATGAGCTGGAGTGGAAGTGTGTACACGTGTGTGTGAGGTGTGTGTGTGTGTGTGTGTGTGATCTGTATACATGTACGGTATTTTCAAAGAATAAATAATATATTAAAAATAAATGTCACAGTGCTGTCTTCCTCACTACCTACATAAAATAGATCCCTCAATTATTTTTAATAACTTTAAAGACTGAGTAAATACTGTAATTTCTGTTGTGGATTCAGTAAGCATGAAAGACAGACAGATACATGCATTTAAAGTAACAGGTGGGTATGGCAGTCCCAGGAGATACTCCAGTATCAGTCCTGCCCTGGGTTCTCTGCACTAAGTGAACATCAGGATTACCCAGCAACTTCTATAGCCAATACACTGAACTGTGTGAATGGCAGCCCCTGGAGACATGACCCTGACATATATACTTTAAATGTACCCAGTTAATTCTGAGGCTCTTTGACTGCCAAGAAACACTAGACATATACTTATCCATTTAACAAATACTTATGAAGCACTTTTGTTTTGTGGGCAATCCCAGGACTTAGTAAGATAGGAATCTGATCAAGAACTTGGTGACAGCAGGAGGGATAAGAATTCTGTAGCAGGGCAATACATATATGGGAATGGTGTGGGTGCGTGAGTTCGAGGGTGGTACATGATATGCAAACCATCTGTGGAAATATGTGGGAGGCTTTAAGGACTAAAGCACAAATTGGAGAAAAATCAAAGGGCTGTTGCAAAGCGACAGCATCTCCGGAAGTATATTGTCATGCTTGGCATGGATTTTTAAGATTTCCACCCAATTTCTTCACAATTGGCCTGTGACATATGACAAGCTAAACTATGTAGAGTAGGGAATTAGGAATTTTTTTCTTCCAGAGCTGAGGACCAAACCCAGGGCCTTACACTTACTAGGCAAACGCTTTACTACTGAGATAAGTCGCCAACCCCAGGAATTATGTTTTTTTTTTAATGAAGTGGTATTTCAAAGCATTTAGAATAAGATGCAAACCCCTTACCATGACCTACAAAACCTTAGATGACCTGCCATTGGGTGATAAGGACATCACATTTTTCTTCCCTTTCTGTCCACTAACTTCTGGCTGTCATTTGCTCCTGGCAAGGTCTGTCCTCCAGACCTCTTGCACCCTCTTGGCAGATATGTCATTTCCTTTGTTTTTTGTAATAGTGTTTCTTGCTTACTGTTCATATTCCAGGCTATAGGTTAACTTCATAGAAAGATAAACCTGTGGTTTCTTTATCAGAGTAGATTTCTCCTACCACATTTCTATACTGAACTATGCTTGTGTGAAAAATAGATTATTTCAAGCCTGATACAATATTTAATGCTTGCTTCTCTAAGATGTTTTTGAAGAACCAAATCAGACATTTCTCATGTGCTGATCTCCCAAACATACATTATATGGATAATTTTCCACATGACTCTAAGCTACTACCTATCAGTGAGTGACACAGGCTTCTACACACTTTGAGAAATAGTTTGTGATTATAGACATCTCTTTTGTACAGTTTGATTTTTCACTGTGACTTAGGAAAAATATGCTTTCCATTTTTATAGATAAGAAAACTGAAGTACAGAAAGAGTTGACTTGTCAAAAATCACACTTAATAACTAGAAAACTTACAATTTATGTGATGAACTCTGAGCCATTGCTCTTTTTACTACAAATTTTTATTGCAATGTCAAGTGTCACATTTTATTTGGCATGGGATGCTCAGTAAGTAAGAATTAATTGAAGTCTTTCTTTCTAATCATACTTGCTATGATTTTTATAGTTTCCTGAATGATTTCCTTAATATTTCCCTTTAAATAAACATACACGTTAATTAAGTAAGTTAAGGAAAGACAAAATAAATTCAAGTCACAAACAGATGCAGAGCTTTGTTTCCATTAAGTAGAAAGCAATGTGACAAACATAATTAAAATATATGCACTATTAATTTCTAGGTAGAGATGACTTATCAGCTGAGGCTTAGACTTTGGTGAATGGATGATTAGCAATTAAGACAGGTGCTGAATATCATCAAAATGAGAATACATTGCTAGATAGGATAAAACATCCACAAATGGGACCTCTGGGATCCATATACTGTACATATTGAGACTCATCCATCATGTTTTGGGGGTATCCAGTCCTAATGCTTCCTGATCCCTTACTTCCATTCTTGGTAGTCACTGTTTCCTGTATGGACATCAGAGAAAGACCAAAGACTATAGGAAATCAATTTCAGGTCATTTTGCTATTAGCTCTAAAAAATAAAGAATGGCTTCATGTTTTATTCTTTAATCTTAATATAGAGTTAGTCTTAGATCCTCAGCTGTAGCTTAAGTAGAGTTAAGAAGCAATGATTCAAAGTATTGTGTCCAGATTACACAAGTTGTATTGTATTTTATCTCATTCTCATGAACTAAAGCTCCAAAATGTTTTTAGAAAATGATCCATCCATGAAACATTCTATAAAAATAAAACCAGACAAGAATCACAGGATCAAGATCTGAAGCTTTAACTATGTCCATTCTACTTAATGAAAACCACCAAGTAAGCTGGGCATAGAAACACACACTTCTAATTCCAGAATCTGAAAGGCCGAGGCAGGATGATCACTATGAGTTCAAGGCCAGCTTGAACTATGTAGTAAGTTACTGGCTGTCATGGTCTCTATAGTAAAACCATGGACTGAAGAAGGGGAGTAGGAGGATCCTTACAGCATGATGCCAGGGCTAGGCAACTGACACGAGAATCACTATGTCTATATAACTTAAACACTTCAAATATTATCATACATTAGAATTATTATGATCTTTCATGTAAGAGCAATTCAGTGTTAGTGGTATGACTAACAGGTCCCTGTTCAGCTGGTCTGATGGCCAGACATTTTGTTTTCAAAACTCTTGATAATCAATGTATAATTCAGATGTTTTTAAAAAAGTGATGTTTGCATGGAATCTTACCAGTGTTGCTCTTTGTCTATGCCAGAGGTGACTGACAAAGAAAAAACTTATAGCATCAACAACAAAAAGAAATCTGCCACTTGGGTTCAGGAAGTCAAAGCAATCTTGCAGATGATTTGTCATCAACATTGTAAGGGAGCAGTATAAAGAAATGGATAATGGGAAACTGGCTTCCTTCTGTCTCTGATGTATGATCATTGGATTTGCATGAGAAATACATTTCAGGTCTGAGACTGCATCAGCAATTTGTCAGGTGGGGTTGCTGAATGCTTATAAAGCTGAAAAACAGAAATTCCTGAATAATAACCACAACCATTTTTCAGAGTAGGGAACCACCATCTTTGCTAGTGGGAAATGGGACATGCTGATTTCTATACAACGTTTATTTGTTGATTTCAAGGTGCTTACTTCAGGACCTCATATATGTTTGGAGTCCAGAGGGTTGTGACCCTGGGTTCTAAAATCAGATTATTTTCTCAAATTGCTAGAATTGTATTTGGGGCTTCCATGTTAGAAACCAAGGGCTCTCCATAAAGACTTCTGCAGGCCCTCAGTGGGCCCAACAGTATCCCTCCACTTGCAGGTTTTAACAAGGAATTGTGGGGATGGGGGGGAGAGCACTGCTAAGCTATGCCTAACCTTAATTTCAAAGGAAGAAGGGAGATATTCAGTATACATGCTTTTGGTCTCTGTAGTGGGCTAACCACAAAGGAAGAAACTCTCTATAGAAGAGAGTCACTATTTCTTAGTGTAGTACTTGCAACTAAATCATGTTCTCATCTTCAAGCTGGAGGAGAAGAATCAGGTTGGGAATGGTGCTGATGATGGGGTGGGGGTGGAGCTGGTAGTGATGGTAGTGATGAAAAAACCAGAAAGTTTCTCCAAAAGGATATAAAAAGGAGAACCATTTATATGAAAAAATGTTTTCTCTTACAAATAATTATTAGAAGCCATCTTGCATCCAACCTTTTCTAGGGAAGTCCAGAGTACTTATCTGTATACTGTCAGAGCACATATCCACTACACAGAATTTTGCTGGAGGCACTAGCTTGTTTTAGTGTTCCAAATTACTAGAGAGGAGATAATATGACAGCTGGAGTGTAGTAATCCAATGTCACCAAACCATAGATATTTAGGCTAGTCCCTTATTTACCATATTCATAACTTCACTTTTATTGTGTAATTATGAGAATATATAACATATCTATTTCAAGTAGATGATTGGGTCTGGTTACAGTATAAATCGTCTTGAACCTTTATATCTTCAGTCTGAAATGAAGTAAAAATCATAAAAGCTGGAGTTCCCATTGCTTTCTCCAAACTAAGATTATGATGTGTATTGGGTTAAATAAGAATGGTCTCCATGGGCTCATCTGTTTGAAGTAGTCACCAGAGAGTAGAAAGCACTGTTTGAGAAGGATTAGAACAGTAAGTGTGACCTTGTTAGAATAGATATGCCTTTCTTGGAGGAAGTGTCACTAGGGGAGGGGGAGCTTTAAGGTTTCAAAAACCCAAATGCGAGGCCCACTGTCACTTTCTCTTGGCCTGTGGATCAGGACGTAGCTCTCAGCTACTGTTCCAGTGCCTCTTTTCCCACAAAACTCCCTGCCATGGCGAAAATGAATAAAACCTCTGAAACTCTAAGCAAACCTCCAATTAAAAGCTTTCTTTATAAGAGTTACTTTGGTCATGTTGACTCTTCACAGCAATAGAATAGTGACTAAGATCTGATGTCTTCTACCACGTAAGTTGACTCATAGTACACATTGGTATATGTATAAACAAGAGAGTCAGTGACTAACTGAATGGTTCCCCAAGATAAGGAAGAATAGCTCTGTGCCTACCAGAAACCAGGGGCAAATACAAACTTATTTCAGGTCAAACTGCTAGGGTTCAAACATCAAGACATAGTTACTGGAAACGGGGAGTATCCTAGGACCTTGAATAAAAAGGGAAGTTAGACATCAAGGACTTACAAAAATACCATGAGAAACAGGAGAGGCATTTGAGGGTTAAAAACACTTACAAATACATTTTCCTGCAACCTTATTCCAGCAGCCCCCTTATCAAGTAATTCTTTTGCTTCCACCTCTCTGAAAACATGACCTGAGCCTTGAGATTTGGCCCATTCCCACTGTGTTTGATTTGATGTTTTAACTTTTTTTGTTTTTTGTTTTTTGTTTTTTACGAGACAGGGTTTCTCTGTATTGTTTCAGGGCTATCGGTCCAGCCTGGCCTCGAACGCACAGAGATCCGCCTGCCTCTGTCTCCCGAGTGCTGGGATTAAAGGCGTGCGCCACCACCGCCCAGTGATGTTTTAACTTTTTTACACCATCTGTCATAGACTTGGAGAACAAATCAGTTCACATCTACTTGGATGAAGGTGACAATGGGACATGAAAAACATTGCAAAACTAACGTAATATTAGTTTTTGCAACTTTGAATTTTATCTGGGAAATGTATGCAATCCCAGATTCATGGAATAAACTATGAGTCCAACAGCCAAGCAACAACTATGATGGAATCTGAAGGAGATTCAACTCAGGGAACATTAAGGACTGTAATATACAGCAAGGAAGCAGAAGAATTTGTTCTGTTCTTACTTCCTCATTTCCTGTGGAAAATAATGTAGACATTGTTTTTGATCTATTCTTAGAAGAGATTTACAGTGGAGCCCAGCACAGAGAAATCAAAGCTGCAGCTAGCTGACCCACGAATCAATTAAAGTTATCCACAAGAAGCTGGAAGAGGGGCTCACTGACTGAGACAATGTCCTTTCATGTAACAATTTCTTTCAGGGTTAATATTACTTACTATAAAATCTAGGTGAAGCAGTTAATGTTCCTGGAAAATACCATATTTGGTGGGAATTCAGCATCTGTTATACCCTGGTGAGTTGAGAAAAAGACAGTTTCAGCTGAGAAAAGCTGAGGAAATACATTTTACAAGAGAGAAGGGTGGGAACATCTTACAGCCTTCCAGCTTTGCTAGAGGACAGGTGCTCACCACCGTGTGATGTAGGCCTGTGTTTCGGTTCCTCTGTGCTACTCCCTCACCCATACATCACTACTAGAGACAACGTTTCACAACACATATTAAGTATAAATGAATCATGGGAGGATGTCCTATGGGTGTGGGTATCCTTATGTGACAAGATTAGCAGTGGGAGGAAGCTAGAAAAGGAAGGAGGGAGAGGGAGAAAAGAAAATGGCTAAAACTCAGAGTGTCATATTTAATACAATTTCATAATGAGATAGTAATTAAATATTCAGTATCACTAGGATTTTGGGAAAGTCAAAGCTCTTATTACTTAGCAAACACAAGTTGCCAAATATAATTACAACTATCAGTCAAACAAGGACAGGTGTAGCTGCTCTCTTCTTTATCACCACTTACTGACATATATATATATATATATATATATATATATATATATATATATATATATATAAATGATGGCACACATCACTGAGAGTTTAAAAAAGTGAATGATGTCACCCAGAATCTAACACAATAAATCTTCACTGTTTCACACTGGGGTATAAAATCAAGCCAAACATTGTGGTTCAAACAAAAGCTCCACTACAATAGTAAAAACCATCTGGGATTCAAGCTATTTGAGTTTATCTTGGTTACCTCAAATTAGTATCTACTACAGATAAACAACAGAATACTGTATGGCCCAGGAATTTCATCTTTGTGGCTATATCCAACCCTATATCCAACCAAGATAGGGAGAGAGGAGAGAGAGGGAGGGAGGGAGATGTGAGAGAGAGAGAGAGAGAGAGAGAGAGAGAGAGAGAGAACAAGCTAGCTTCTCGTTTTTGAGTGTCCATCTTGCATCTTGCTCATGTGCTTGGATAGAACTTTCTCACGTTAGGGTGATTTCAGATATTTTGTCATAGTGATGGAATGCTGTCACACATAATATACATATGTCTAATGTGTGCATAAGCACACATATATGCATTACACACATAGTACATATACATGTATGTATATACCCTACATGCTCTATTTCTTTGAACAACCGATGATAAAATCCCAAGACATAAATACAGAAAGATTTTTTGGGAGAGGTATGACAGTGCCAATGGCTGTGGGAGTAAAAGAGATTGACACCTCAAAGAAAACTAATTATTTAGTCTAAGATAATAAAAGTTTATGAGGAAAGAAGAAATTGAAAGAGAATGAATGGATGAAAACAAGAGCAGGTCATTAAAGAACCTGTTATAACAGGCTTTGTAGAGATGAATCAAGGATAATTAGTGTATAAGTCATGGCATGAATGTGCATGAAAGCAGGGAAATCCCATGGAACATGTGTTCCTGTAGTCTACGGAAGAAATGACAAAAGCAGCTCAGACCAGATGATAGAAGTAGAAACAGAAATATAGTGGATATTCCAATCTACATAGCTGTCAATGCTCAATAAAGAAATTTCAATCCATGGAAGGTCAAAATTATGATAATACAAAAATAACAATCTTCAAGGTCATTTACCAGATACCACCATTTTTATAGCCAGATGTCTAGTCGATAGAAGGTTACTGTTTAAAAGAAGGCCATTGTCTGCTTGTATTTTGTTTATAAGTAAATAATGTTTTATCTGCCAAATGATAAATGCCCCAAGAATATACGTTTTTAAAGTAATTGGTGGAGTGTGAACTCAGTGCCCTGACTCAAATATGCAGAAGGTTACATCATTTATTAACCATTAGAAACAGCCCCAGAATTCTACATAGTCATCACTGTGGTTAGAAACACCTCACCCTGTACATTCAATGATCATGTCTCTTTTTATTACAATTTAAAATCTTTAAAATTTGGGCTCACTTAAGGCAGATATAGCTGGGAGAATAAGCAATCACACCTGACAAGCAGATTACTCCATATGGTAAAGAGCCGCCTCACGCATGGAAAATCAGTGCCACCCCTCTGCATCTCTGTGACTTCTGCTGCAAGTTCCAAGGTGGAACATATTGTTATGCATGCCATTAGCATTTTGAAACAGCCTAGAAGTCATTCCCGAGATAAATGAGGCCACATGTATTAAACGCTTTCTTCCTAAGTAAAATCCCTGGGGTCTTTCCAAAGTACTATCTTGATGAAGATTTAGAACAAAAGAAATTAATACTGTATGAGTGCTATCATGCTTGGTTTTATATTTAATTCCCACATAAATTGCAACATAATGGGGTGATGAACTGTCCTAAGTAAATGAGGCACAACTATCAATAAGGCCACACTTCTCAACAATGCTAGCCACGATGCATAAAATCTTCAATTTGCTTGGCCCCTCCTTTCTTTCCTGTCCTCAGCTATAAAACCTAGAGGAGAGATTACCTTGATGTCTTAGTTATGGTTCTATTGCTGTGATAAGACACTATGACCAAGGCAACTTGCAGATGAAAGAGTTTATTGGGGCTTTCAGTTTCAGAGTGAGTCCATGACCATTACAACAGTAAGTATGATTGGTGGTAGGCTGGCATTGGAGGAATAGCTGAGAACTATACCACATGCATGATGCACACACACACACACACACACACACACACACATACACACACACACACAGAGAGAGAGACAGAGACAGAGACAGAGGAGAAAAGAGATAACTAGGAATGGTAGAGGCTTTTTAAACCCCAAAGCCTACCCCCAGTGATATATCTTCTCTAACAAAGCCACACCTCTTAATCCTTCCCAAACAGTTCTGACAATTGGGGAGCCAAGTTTCCAATATATGAATGTATGTTACCAATTCTCATTTAAACTACCACAATTGACAAAGTCAATCAGAACTAGAGAACAGTCACTATAAGGAGTGATTACTCTGTGACAAAGAGAGAAGCTGTAGCTTTAATAAATGTTAATGGGAGTCATTGAACTTGATTCTTCTGGGCTCAGAGATATATTCAAATGGCTCTTCAGCCTTTCAGTGTATACACTAGGGAATGAGTTTTCAGTGAGTGATTGTCACTTCAAATATTCTACTGGAAGGTCAAGGTATCACAAGAAACTGAATAGGAGGGTATAGTGCATAGATGTGGTTTATGTCTGACACAGAACACATTTATTAAAGCATGGTGTATTCCAGAATTCTCTAATGCCTTGCAAAATATTGACTTGATACAAATTTGACTTTGTTTTAAATGATATTCGTGGCAGAAATTGTCACCTGCCTATTGCAAAGTAACCTTACAAGATTTAAAGTTAAACTTAAAGCCAAAATGAAAGCCTTTAGATGCATAAATACTAAAATGGTAACATTTCTTCTTCAGAACCCAAATCTTTGTCCAACTTACCACACCAACCTGACAGAGTTCGCTTTACATACTTTACATGTATGCTTTTCAAGTCTGCCTATTGAGGAATGTATCCCAAGAGCTTTGTGTTCTCCATTCATGTTTCCCTTGGTAACATTCCTTCTTCTAAGACACATTGTATAAATGTTCCTTAAACTTATTCTCATCAAAGAAATTTATAAATTATGTGAACAGTTAAAAATTTTCATTGACAAGAGACTCTTATAGAATATAATTACCGTCATTTACATTTTTACATTTTCACAGCCCTCAGAGTTGTCATTTAAATTGTCTCTAGTTTTTTTCTAATAATCCTGCTAAAACCTTCCTATATAGTCTATAATTTGGGGCATTGTGCTACCCACCCATGAAAGGTCACTTGCTGCTTTTATTGTCCTTCACTGCCCCTTGTTGAGGTTCCCATTTCCCCTTTTCAGACATGGAGAAAATACAGGCAGTATAAAAATACACTAAAAAATGTCAAATGTAGCGTAAGTGCATGCTCAGCACCAATTCAGTCTGAACTCCTATTTGAGTACACTGTATTTTTTTTAATTAGGTAATATGTGTATGGTTATCATGTTACCTATGGTGACAGTTTGCAGTCTCATTCTTTGGTCAAATTCTCAAGGAAATTAGAGAAAATTAGCTTTGGGAGCTTAGTTTTTATCTATAATCCATGTCTGTATTTTATATCTCATTTTATTCTTTTATGATTATCACAGGGCAGGAAAGCCTACTTTGAGATTCTGGCAGATGGCATCAGTAGCGAGTAAACACTGAATGAATGTTATGGACATTAAGGGGACAGGCTGCTCAAAATGTATTTATGATTCCAAGGTACCAAATGAAGGGCGGAAAGGCCTTTCATCAAACCTGTCTATGTGTTTGACAGAGTATGGGGAACTTTCATGTTGAAGATAAACAGGAGTTCTGGACATTGTTCTGTCAAATTGTGTTCTGGGCATGTGCCAGAAGATGTCATCATTGGGTCTAGAGGTCACAAGAACTCTCACATTCAGCAACCAGCTGAACATTTACTACTTGTAGAAGCAAATGATCAAATATCTTCTAAGCAGTGTGGATTGTCTGCACACACTACTGATGTTCAGACAAAGCCTAATGCTGAATGGCATTTGTAGGACTTATAATAGGAATGGATCAAATTAGGCTGGTGACATGCTTTGGTAGGTAAAGGTGCTTTCTATCAAACAAGTGAAAGCATAATCTCTGGGACCACATGACAGGAGAGAACCAATTCCTGTAAGTTGTCCTCTTCTCTCCATACAATGCACTGGAGGCATGCCGTATACCCACATACACAAAACAAATAAATAAATGTTGAAAATTGGATCACATTTTACAAAAAAATTTATGTTTACCTTTAACTGAAATGAAAGTTTACTCAGATACTGTTGCTGAGGATCGTAAACTCAGACACTCTGCCCATTTGTCAGAGGCAGTAACTATAGAAAACACTTCTCTGGGACAGAGGAGGGAACTAAGCTACTGTGTCCCCTTAAGGTTCCTCTAATATGCTATTGCCTCTTCCTTGCTCCATTAAAGTAAAAAACACATCAGCATCTTAAGTCTTCAAACAGCCATATTAAGATTTCTTACACAGCATAAATTTGAACCAGTTTTTTTGTCTTCGGATAGATGTTCTATTTTAAATAGTGAGACATCAGTCTGACCAGAGGTCCAGGACTTAGCCTGGATTTCAGATTCGCATCATCATGAAGTTCAACACACCATTGACCATCACTACGATCATCTAAGCAGTATCTTAATTAGCCATTGTTGGATCTCAGCATCTTTAGTATTCAGGTGTACTGGAACTTCTGTGAAGAAGGACAACTCCCCATAGCTTAGCAACAGTCACGATCATCATAAGTGGGTTTATTATATTAAACAATTTGTCAGCTTTAGGATAGCAACAGTAGCAGAATCACACCTAAGAGCTAAGAACCCAGTATTACTCAGTGCTTGAGGCTTGGTGCTTCAGCCATTGGTGGGGTCCCTCAAAAGCTTTCTATCACTGATAGGGTAGTGTGACAATTATTCGTTGCTCAGTTCACATGGTTGGTTCTCTCAGCAGAGTCAATCTGGCACCAGTAGCCCAAAACTCTTTTAGAAAACCACTGGTTCCTAGTCTGTGGTCAAACCCTGGTTCTGAAACCAGCAACGGAACCATCAGCATCAGCATCCACATCAGCACCCACATCAGCATTATCAGCAGCAGCAGCAGCAGCAGCAGCAGCAGCATCAGTATCAGAAGCATAATAAGCAGCAGCAGCAGCAGCAACGTCTGCATCAGTATCTGCATCAGCAGCATCCGCAGGGCAAATCAACTCATTAGCAAGAGAGAAGGCCTAGTTGTGAAAGGGGCGATGATCACTGGCCTCATCGCTTTTAACTGAACAGCTACCACAAGATAACACCCACAACTGGGATGGCTGTTTCCACATCCATCAAAGAAATGAAGTCATTTCTTTGGGTGAAGCACCCTACTCTCTCCTTCGTGGCAGGTTGGCATTATAAGCAAAAATACCAACTCCCATTTACCCAGCCTCACTTTTTGGTCCACAGTCGCATACACAAGCAAAACTCTTCTGTCTGCTCTTGGTCACATTACTTTCAGCCTGAGACGCCTTCATATTCCTTTCTGAAAACATGGGGTATGCTCATCATTCTCACACAGACTCTAATTTCCTGCCTTGCTACAAGACCTTCCTTGCTAATGCAGATCACAGTTTTCCCCCTTTCCCAGGGATTTCTCTTAAGACTCACTTTTGTACTTTTCTTAGCCTGCTCAGAAGTTCAAGGCAGAGTCTCTTTCAAGCAAATAGCTGGTCTATACTACCAGGATTTTTTTCTGTTGGTTGTTTTATTTTATTCTTGTGGATTAAATATTTTTTGTTTAATACATCTTACTTGTTCAATACATATGATTGAGAAAAATGTTGGCCCTTAGGCAGTGAAGCTTCATTCAAACTTGTGACAAATGGATGATTTTTTTAAAACTTAGAATGCACGAAGATCCCTTAGTTGAGAACATCCCTGATAATGTTGAAGTGTAATATGTGAAGCAGTTGTCCAGGCAAAAATGGATATAGTCCTTTATTCCCTAGGATCTTCACATGTTGTTAAAGGAAAAAAAGGAAGTAAGAGCTAGTCTAAATGGTACAAGGTCCTAGGTTAGATCTCTCTCTCTCTCTCTCTCTCTCTCTCTCTCTCACACACACACACACACACAAGCAAACACGCACACTTGCATGCAAATACACACAAAAGCAAGAAATAATAACTATATTTCAGTTCAAGTGAAGTTTTACAAGCCAAGCCAGTCATTGGAGGGCAGTAAATTCTAAAGTGGGACTTGAAGCAAGAAAGGAAACTAAATCAGAAAGGTAGGATAAATACTACTGAGAGTCACTTGCTCAAGTTTAAGAATGAATGAGGAATAGATCACATTCTAAGAAGGGAGAAACTAAAGATAGAAATGGCCAGATGTAATTGGTTTGGGATCAATAACAAAGGGGCCAGGATCACAGTGACTTTGTTTCTGGGCTGGGAGTACCCTGACAGCCAGTAATAAAGAAGCACAGGAAATGTCATTGTTACTTGTTCAGCATGTGCTGTTTGTTTTTCTTTTCCATTAACTCCCCTGTCTCCTGGGGATTCTTTGCAAGGTGGTCTATTTTGCAGCTGGAAGTCTACCCTCTGGATTCTTCTTTCTCGACTGAAACCAATGAGGATGTGGGGGAAGAGCATGAGAACAGTGTCTAAACATAACACTGACTCTATCTGCCCAAACTGCAGCACAGCCCTCCCCAAGACACATCTGACCATCCATATACCACCACACCTGCCTCCAATAGACAAGGGGCCTAATTTTGCTGATGTATATATGTAGAAGCCCGATTGTTCATTCATTTTCTGTCCTAGAAATGAGGTAACGGAAGCTCTTGATTACAAACTCAAATTAGTATACACTGAACACTCCAAATTGGAGCTTCCAAGACTTTAGCAATGTGAGCTTTGCAGGCATTGTATTTGTCATGAATAAATTGCTTACCCTTCTCTCATGGAAAGTGCATGAGAAGATCTTGTCTGGCAGTCTGAATGCTGAATGAGGGCAGAGGCTTGGGAGGAAGGCTTCCAGGTTGTGCATTAAGGTTAAGAGCAAGGGGAGCTGAGAGGGACAGCCACTTAGATTAGATGTCCAAATTTGTGTTACAATGAATTTGTCATGCCTCTGGTCTCCATTTGAAGTCAACACTACCACAGAGGGCTGTGTGGTTTGTACAGAAGAGAAGTGCAAATAGGAAAGGGGTTTTATGATGAAATACTGTTATATCGAATTCATTCTTCATATGTTACCTAAAAGCATGACTTTCAAAAGAGAAAGGTTGTCATCAAGGCTCCTGCCCCAGTTCTAACCACAGAAACAGACCTCATTACGTAGCAGGTCACGTGTCATTCATGCTATCTTGTTCATTAAAGTCTATACTATGAGGGGCACTATGCAGCTCATGCAATACGATGGGTGGAAGGTCATTTCTTTTCAAAAGACTAAAGCTAGTCAGTGGCTTTTTCTTCCTATGAGAAAAAGATTATTTGCCGAGAGGACAAAGTAAACATAAGTTTATATGAGAATACCAAAAAAAATCTTATTGGAAGCCTCACAAAGGTATGTTTTCATGAGGTCCCAGATCTACATTGTTGAAAAATTACAAAGCCTGTTGTCCCCAAGAGAACGCTAATGTTCTTTGTTTTCTGCCAGGAGGAAAAGTTTATCAAAGTATCTTTCTACTGGAGGACAATGTTTTTCTCCTCTTTCCTGTATTTCCTTTTATCCATCAGACGACAAAACAACATTATTGACACAGGATTTGACCAGAAAGCTACATATCTCCTGCCCTGGGAATGATGCTTCACATGGGGATGAATCTTGTGCACCAATGCTGATGGCAACAAAGGACAACAATACTAACCTGAAGGTGGCATCGGGGAGGACAGAGGCCTGGGAACCTGGGAAACCGGGTCCATGCTGCCTATCTGTCTATGTTCATAGATTTTTCCTGTTTGAGTCTATTATCAACTTTAAGATGGGACCTAGATGATAGAAACACTATTCACTCCCTCTAGGCTTAACTTTCTCTAATCCCAAAACTCACAGACGTGCATGTTGACAGTGTGGGGACTATTTTTTCAGTTCCAGATGCCTCGATAATAGAATGAGAAACAAATATGGCAAGGGACTTCATAGGTGCCGCAGAAAGGTCCACACCTTTGCAAACCCAAGCAGCACATGTGAAATGCATACTTTCAGGATTGAACACTCTGGTGAGTCTTAGAAGAATGACTAGATAAGGAGACCAACACATGCAGAGTGTTCAGCAGAGGTGCACAAAGGAAGGGCCAGCCCTGCCATCCCCTCTGCATGGCTGGAGAACTGCCTGAGAGTAGGCTTGGGGAGTTCTCTTTGCAGGGAGGGAGCTTCGTGTTATAGGAAATTTTTCTGCTGGGAGTGACAGAATCCTATGCTCATAATTTCCAGAAATTCCCTGGGGAGAATCGCAGCTAGATATGAGAAGTATATGTAAATTTTCTGCCACTTAAGAGGAAGTTAAACTGCCAACACTTGGATCATAAAGCAGTATGACTTTTTTCCCCCAGAAAGTGTAAAGGCCCAAATTACATTCATTCAGAAAATGTTTATTGTGTGCATACGAAAGGAAAGTGACAGTGACACAGAGGGCAGGTGACGCAGGGAAGGAGACAGGTGACACAGAGCAGCTGGACTCCTTGGGGAGATGTGTCTCAGAAGGAAAGGGAAAGTCCCCAGTGCTAGAATATAGGCAGAGTTTCAAAGATGCCACACGCGTACTTCTCACTGCTACACATCTCGTGTGATCAGGTGTGGGGGTGGGGGAGGCACACTGAATGGAATGGTGCTGTGGAGAGGTGGGCTGAGCTCCGTCTTTATGGAAGAAGCATCGTTCCTGTCTATTGTGCAAGAAAGCACAAGGGAAGAAAAGTGCAGATATGCTTCTATCCCCAAGCCACTTTTCTGATCCCACAAGTTAACAGCTGAGCTTCACTAACAGGAAGGACTGGACCAGCAAGTACTGAAGCTCGGACAGTCTAAGAAGTCCTCCCTTCACAATGCCTTGGGCCGGGATGAATTTGAAGACGGCGCACATCCTGGCCAACAATCCAGGGTACTTTCTATGTCCAAGCTAAATGTTTAGGAAGTAATTTTGTTAAACATATATTTATATTCAAAACTATGACTCTAGACTTCCTGGTCTTGCTCCATGGCCTTAACACAAAGGCACTATTATTTTCTTGAAAAGGAAATTGCTCCAATATGCCTGCCTGGGCCCTGACAATTCCTGTTTGCCCCAATCCTTTTCCTCCACTTGAAAGGACATACAAAATTATAGCTGACACTGGTGTGGCAGTTCATGGGGCATGAAGTAGGAACACAGCATCATATTTCTGTTTAAACTGTGAGAAGAATGCATCTGAGTAAGAACAGCATTGTTCACCTCAAAATCTACAATACAGCTGCAGGCAGGTTCAATTCCTTTTAAAATGTGAGTCAAGAGCCTCAAATTGGTAATTGGGCATTTAATTGGGTATGTGAAAGTACTTACCGGATTTAACAGCTTCAACAGGTAATGTTTTAGAACATTAAGAATTAGAGAGATGATGACTTGGATGCAGGTGGAAAGCCGATTGGATTCTGACATCAGCTGAACACACATGGTGCCAGCGCTGGGTGTGAGCAGATGATGAGATCTCTTCACTTTCCTTCTGTGTCAGAGGTCATCAGAACATTTTACTTGTTTTTTTCTGGAGTGTGCTACTCCAGAAAAGTGTTCCATTCACTGCTCAATTGTTTAACAAATACTACTCAGTGTTCTACAGGGAACAGCAACTATGACCTTCTTCAGTGCTGCAGAACACCAACAAGGAGCACCTGCAGGCCCCTGTGAACATCTGGCATTCAGCTGGAGGTCTATTAATGGGAAAGGATGGTTCTTCATGATGGCCTTGTCCCAAAGACCTCAAAGCCACTTACAAATACAGTCAATACCCATTGATTAATTGTTCTTTCTAAATGTTAATGTTATTTTAAGTAGGTAGCGCACATGCATGATTCAGAATAACATACGTGTGTTCATCCTGCGTGTGTGTTCATCTTACTTGCTCCTGGCCCTCTTCTTTATGTGGAAATGACACACTTGAACCGACATTATCATTTCCCCATTCCAGCAAAGGTGAAAGGCTACAGCTGGTTTAAACAGCGTTGAACCCTGGAGCCCTTTCAAGATTCATAGAGACAGAAATTCTCCAGTTCTTTTTATTATCATGCACCAATTGTACGAAATACTTGAGCTCACTATAGCATTGTATAGGTGCATATAACATGCTTTGGTCATCCCCACTGTTACTACTCTCACCTACTTCTCGTCCAGCTTCCCCTAGGCCCCTTGGCCACCTTCAAACTTTCATGACTATTTTTTCCCTTAGACTCTACATGAGAGAAAAAGCTGTACTTGTCTGAGTCTGGCTTAATTCACATATCACATAATATAACCTTTAGTTCCATACATCTTCCTGAAAATGAAATAAAATTTCCTCTTACAGCTAAGCAATACTTCACATTATTTTTTCTCATCTGTTCATCTGTGGATGGGACCCAGGCTGACTCTATGATTTGGTTAGAATAAATAAATACATACAGGCATGCAGGTACTATCTGTTGTAATCTTTCTTTTTATAGGTTCATAGTACATACTTAGTCCTAAGAACTTGACCAGCCTCCCCCACTGATGAATAGTGAGTTCTTATTTTTTTTCTTTTAGTTTTTGAAGACCGGGTTTCTCTGTGTAGTTTTGGAGCCTCTGCTGACACTTGCTCTGTAGACCAGGCTGGCCTCAAGCTCACAGAAATCTGTCTCCTCTGCCTCTCAAGTGCCGGGATTAAAGGCGTGTGCCACCACTGCCCAGAAAGTAGTGCATTCTTGTCAGTCGTCAATGTCACATCAAATAATCCTGCAAACACACCTCAAAAATGTCTCAGACTTAGATGGAACTGCTGTGTCAACAAGCAAGTATATAAGTAATTTTAACTACGTTGTCATCGGCTTTCTGCTGGCATGTGGCAGTCTGTTCTCCTCCTGGGAATCTGTGTCTATTTCCTCACATGCATGTGGCCAGAGTGCATGGCAAAGTAGTATGCTAAGAGGTAAGAGATGACACCACAATGCATTCTAACTCTGCATTTGTCTAACTATTGACAAGGCTTTCATATGCTTAGGGTCAACATATAGTTCATGTGGTTTTCCATTTTTTTCTACCATGTTAATCATCCTTTCTTATTTATTTCTGGTATTTTTCTAATCTAAGGAAATTAGTCCCCTGTGATGTGACCATCCTTTGCCGTTTGACTTTTGATCATGATGTTCTGTGTTGCAGCATTTTAGTGGTTATGTTGTTTTATATTCTGAAACAGAATAAAACAAAATGAAAACCCCAGCCATTTTAGGGTTTCAAGACTTTGAGCCAGCCAGGAATTATTGCAACTTCTTTATCCCAACCTCTTTCTGGCTATTTTTGTGATGCATTTTTTTAATGTTTAGCTACTGCACCTATTGAGGAATCATGATTACAGGCAATGGATGACTGCTGAAAAAGGGAGAGTTAGCTTCTCCCAGGGATGAGCCTCCTAATTGGTTGTCCAATGCAAAGTATCCCTGAAACTACACACACACACATACATACATGCACATACACACATACATTCTTACCCATATATGCATGCATACGTATGTAATGAGATTAATCATGGAAGAAGTGGCTACCAGTTTGAGACAGGGCTGAGCATGGAAAGAGCTGGAGGCGGACTGGTAGGGGCTGGAGGGAGGAGAGGGATGGGAAAGTGATGCAATTCTATTTCAATAAAGTTTGAAAAGAAATAAGATACAAAACATGAATCCAATCAAAGATGGCAACTGTTTCTGTATTGTTCAAATTTTTCTCATAGACTTGAGACACCACCTCTACCACAAACCAATTTATCCATTCATTTATGTTGCACACAGCGTCCACACGTAGGCTTCAGTCCTAGCGGATAAGCAAGCCTGGGCTGAGACAAAACCCAAATTCAAGTGTCTAGTGAGCTTTTCTGAAACTGACTTTCCCAGAACACGAGACAGGATCTTCACCCACAAGACACTCTGCATTCTTATCACTGGCCTCTTTTTCCAATTCAATTCAAAACTTGCTTTTTGCCTTGGAGGTGAGTGCACAATTTATGTGAACAATGCAAAACAGTAAGACACCAAAGAGAACGTCTGCCCATGCTCATTCTTATTGCAGTAAAACTCTGGGCAAGAACGGACAATTCTGAAAATACAAGTTTTTCTTAGATTTAATAAGACTAGATATTTTATGAAAGACTAAAATGTGTTAAACAAAAGAAGAAAGAAAACAAAACAAACAAACTACCAATAATCTAGAAAATAAACAATGATAAATGCTGCCAAGGATGAGATGTCGGTCATTATTGTAGGTAGAAATATAATGTGGCCCCCAGACTATGAAAACTAGACTGGAATTTTATCAAAATACCAATTTTATGTCTACAATATGATGCAGTTGTATCACTCCTGGGACAGACGAACACTGCACATGTTTACCATGACAAGACAGATTAGTGCACACAGGTTTATCATGACATGACAGGTAACAGCCAAGCCGTAGAATCCACCCAGGTGCCTACCAGTGGGTGAAGGGATGAAGAAAATACAACTGAGTTGTCTTCAGCTGAAAGAATAGAACTATGTCATTTCCAGGGCAATGGACAGAACTGGAACTATAGGTGATCGTGTGAAGTTAAATGAGACTCAGAAAGGCATGTTTCCGCTCACATGTACAATGTAGTAGGCCAGGGCGACAAGAAATAAGGGGGCTCTTAGAGAAGAAGTAGGGGATATAAAGAAGGGAGCTAAGGATAATGGTGGGTGAGTGTAATCAGAGGCCATATGCACGTGTAAAATGTCTCAGGAAAGCCCACTATTTTGCAACTAATACACACAGATATTATGCATTAAAAAATTCAGTAACAAATGTAAACCACATGAATGATGCCACTTAAGTGGGGAAGAAAGCAGCTTCATATTAAGGAGAAATAAATTTCCATATATTCAGTCCCTCATCCCCATTAATAATCAATACTACTTAGAAGACAATGAGATTGCTTTTACAGTCTTTTAATTATTCTCATAGTTCTTCATATATGTGTTTATTATATGCATAAAGAACTGCCATGGGGATCTACTTCTTTATAAAAAAGAACAAGACAGGAGAGAAAACAAGGAATTCTGCATTCTAATGCCTTTCCTGTAATCTGCTTGATACTGGAATAAATACATACTATCAAGACATTTTTGACTCAAGAATAAAATCAAAACCTTCATCCTGCTGTGCCCCAGGCTGGCTCTCTGCTCTGAATTGTTGCTTCTCATTCAGACCCTGTGCCTGATTTGGGCCACTTTTACTTTCTTGTTTGCATCAAAGCCTTGGTTTGTTTGGTGGACATTCCATTATGATCTAAATCCATTTTTTTCAGAATGGGTAAGGATAAAAGGAAAGGAACTACACAAACAGTGTGAAACAATGAATTCTCTTCCTGCCTTTGCAATGTTTCTGGCTTTTCCACACAGCTCTTTTCCAAACTTCAGGCATCACTGAAGGAAATACAAGCAGGATCCTGGTTAGCAGAGCTGCCTCTTGTCAACAGTAAAAACCCAAGTGAACAGAATGATTGCCCAGCTGTACCTGGGTGTCTTCTGTGGAATTCCCGGGGTCACTTAGTGCTTAGGTAGGTGTGGGAAGCCACCTGCTCCACACTTGCCACTAATGTGGGAGCAAACCTTGGGTGACATATTTCTTGTTTTTTGCATTCACTTGGTTCACAGTTTCTCTCTTCACCTATTGCATGGTGAGCCACCATTACCAGTAAGCTTGACACCTGTGTATTCTGAGTAGAATCTTGGTACATCTGTGAGTGAAAAGCTAAGAGATTATGTGACTGGTAACCACTGCTTTTCTCAATTATACTCTAACTTAATTTGTGTTACAGTGTCCTGGGAAAACAAGTTCATAAGTGGACATTATTCATTATATTGTTCATAATAATCCCTAAATAAGGCATCAGAAAGTTTTCTTAGTTAGGCAATGGTATGAATTCCAGGAATTTATTTTTCTCTTTTCATTTTTATTTTATAGGCATGGACGGAAAAAAAGAAAAACAAACAAACGAACTAAAACCAACCAACCAACAAACAAAAAAGCAAGAGACAAGATGAATGGGTTCTAACATTTCCGAAATAATGTAAACCCTTCTACCACCTCTTTAAGGCACAGTGGTATTTAGTCCACATCCATAGAATGTGTCACATCCCACATCCGTTGCCACAGGTACTACTGAGGCTTAGCACATCAAAGGATCCAAAGAGAAAAAGGTCTTTGTGTACATGAAGTAGTAACAAAGAATCAAAGGGTGTGACCCAATGCTCCCCACCATGCAGGGTTAGGGATTTGGGATCTGAATGGAAATTGAAAAGTACAGGGGATGTAGGAACAAAATCTGGAATTAGCTCAGTTCATAGGAGAGCTCAGCTATAGGAGAGATGCTTATAAAAATAATCAAACACAAAACAGTTGGGTATGTACAGCTCAATGATACATACATGTTATGAACCAACGATTATAGTACATCTAATTCTCTTTGTCATGGTTCTAGGAAGAAAAGGAAGGGGGAGTGGAGATAGCGAGGGTGCAGAGGTGCTGGTGGCACTGTGGGACAGTTCCAACCTCTGAAAGATTAGACGAGTCACACTTCATAGGGATTTCTGCATTTCTTTCTTCAGAGTGTTCTTTTCAACTGACTCAGAAATCTACCCTGCAAGGGTACTGGTCCAGATGCAACCTCATCGTCTTGGACATCCTCCCTGCTATCTTTTCACTTACATCCATGTTTACTTCTACAGGCTGTATTTTTGTAGGTGAGTTACCTAGTGTTGTGGGTTTTCCTGTAAATCTAACAGAATGCAGGGCCGGGAGTGGCAGGGCCTGGCTATGCCGTCCTCAAGGGATGACTGCTGTGTTCAGCAGCTGGCTGTGCTGTGCTCAGTGTTTATAGACCACTAGTTCAAGGATGAAACTCAGAGGCAGAATTCTGAATACATTTCTTGGGACTGTGGCTCTGTGAATCTTTCTGTCTTCTCCAGGCTGTGGTGGGTGGTCAGAGCTCCAGTCAGAAGATGCAGTTTAGATTGGAACACTGTTTCAGTTGCAGGAGAAAAGAAAGCCCTGTTAAGGGAGTGGACCTCAGAAAAGAACACAAGTCAATGTAGGAGCCACATTCAAAACATCTTGAGAGACACTCTGCAAGAGGAAAACAATTGAAATAAGACAAGTGTCAGGGATGGCAAATGTAAAAGAGAACAGCTGCCATTCACAAGTTCAGAATGTCTGAAGACAGAAACAGGGTTTGCCAATGATGTCCATTTGCAGTAACAAATGACAGCAAGTGGCTGGGCTATCGTGGAATTTAAACACCATCAAAGCAGGAGCACAGACAGGGAATTCACTGGAGCACTGTTCTCAAAAATGACAGGGAACAGTTTTTTGTTTGTGTATTCAGTTTTCAGCTAAGGTCCTGCTGTATTTCCCAGGCAGATGATGAACTCAATAGAAGCGCAGGCTAGCCTGCAACTCATGGTCCTATGTTAGACTCGTGAGAACTGGGTTTACAGGTGTGGATTAGTTTACCTGGCTTGCATGCATATTTCAACACGGGATGGCATATGTAGGGCAGGGTAACTAAAAGGATGGGACCAGACACAATTCTGTGCAGCTTTATAAATGAGGGGAGGAGAGGAGGATTCATGACCAACTGGAGCATGATGTACAGGGAAGACAGGAACACCTTCACAGGAATATCCATTTCAGCTTGATGGACATTGGATGCAAAAGGCAAAAAGACATTTGTAAAAATTTGCATGTTTCATCACCCTTTGCAATTGTCACAAACGATATAAAATACCTTGGGGTAACGCTAACCAAACAAGTGGAAGACCTGTATAGCAAGAACTTTGAGTCTCTAAAGAAAGAAATTAATGAAGATGCCAGAAAATGGAAAGATCTCCATTGGACAGGTAGAATCAACATAGCAAAAATGGCAATCTTGCCAAAAATAATCCACAAACTCAATGCAAACCCATTCAAAATCCCAGAACAATTCTTCACAGACTTTGAAACAACAATTCTCAACCATTATATGGGGAAACAAAAGATCCAGGATAGCCAAAACAACTCTGTACAATAAAGGAAATTCTGGAGGCATCATCATCACCCCTGACTTCAAGCTCTATTGTAGAGCTATAGTCCTGAAAACAGCTTGGTACTGGCACAACAATAGACAGGTAGACTAATGGAATGAAACTGAAAACCCTGATATGGACCCACACACCTACAAACACCTGATTTTTGACAAAGAAGCTAAAATTATACAATGGAAAAAGAAAGCATCTTCAACAAATGGTGCTGGCGTAACTGGATGCTGGCATGTAGAAGACTGCACATAGATCCATGTCTATAGCCATACACAAAACATAAGTCCAAATGGATCAAAGACCCAACATAAATTCAGCCACACTGAACCTCATAGAAGAGAAAATGGGAAGTACCCTTGAATGAATTGGTATAGGAGACTGCTTCCTCAACATAACACCAGTAGCACAGACACTGAAATCGACAATTAAAAATGGAACCTCCTGAAATGGTAAAGTAAATGGCACAATCAACAAGACAAAATGGCAGCCCACAGAATGGGAAAAGATCTTAACCAAACACACATCTGACAGAGGGCTGATTTCCTAAATTTACAATGAACACAAGAATCTAGCCATCAAAACACCAAACAATCCAATTCAAAAGTGGGCTACAGAACTAAATAGAGAATTCTAAATAGAGAAATCTAAAATGACTGAAAGACACATAAGAAAGTGATCAACATCCTTAGTCATCAGGGAAATGCGAATCAAAACAACTCTGAGATACCATCATACTCCTTTCAGTATGGATAAAGTAAAAAACACCAATGACAGTTTGTGCTGGAGAAGATGTGGAGAAAGGGGAACACTCCTCCACTGCTGGTAGGAGTGCCAACTTGTACAGCCACTTTGGAAATCAATATGGTGGTTCTTCAGGAAAATGGGGTTCAGTCTACCACAAAATCCAGTAATTCCACTCTTAGGCATATACCCAAAAGATGCACATTCATACACCAAGGACATCTGTTCAACCATGTTCACAGCAGCATTATTTGTAATAGCCAAAACCTGGAAGCAACCTCAATGTCCCTCAACTGAGAGAATGGATGGAGAAAATGTGGTACATTTACACACACTACTCAGGGAGAAAAAAGCAATGGAATCTTGAAATTCACAGGCAAATGGATGGAACTAGAAGAAACCATCCTGAGTTAGGTAATCCAGTCACAAAAAGACAAATATTGTATGTACTCACTCCTATATGGATTTTAGACATAGAGCAAAGGATTACTTATCCTACAATTCACACCACCAGAGAAGTTAGGAAACAAGGAGGACCTTAAGAGAGACATACATGGTCTCCTGGAGAAGGGGAAAGGGACAAGATCTCCTGAGCAATTGTGCGCATGGGAGGAGGGGAGAGGGACTTAGGAGAAAGAGAAGGGAAGAAGATGAGGGGAGAGGAAAACATGAGAGAGCAGGAAGATCAAGTCAGGGGAAGAACAGAGGAGAGCAAGAAAAGAGATACTATAATAGAGGGAACCATTATATGTTTAAAGAGATATCTGGCACTAGGGAAATGTCCAGATATCCACAAGGATTACCCCAACTAACAATCTAAGGGCTACCTTAAATGCCCTTCTCCAATAATGAGATTGAAGATTACCTTATATGCTATCCTATAGCCTTCATCCAGTAGTTGATGGAAGCAGAAGCAGACACACACAGCTAAACATTGAGCTGAGCTCTGGAATCCAGTTGCAGAGAAGGAGGAGTGATGAGCAAAGGGGTCAAGACCAGTCTGGAGAAACCAACAGAAACAGCTGATCTAAACAAGGGGGAGCTGATTGACCCCAGACTGATAGTTGGGAAACCAGCATAAGACCGTTTCAAACCCCCAGTTTGTGAATGTCAGGTCTGGGTAATCTATGGGGCCTCTAGTAGTGGATCTGTATTCATACTTGGTACACGAATGGACTTTGGGAGTCCATTCGACATAGAAGGATACTCCCTCAGCATAGACACACAGAGGAGGGTCTAGGTCCTGATCCAATGATATGATAGACTTTGAAGATCCCCCATGGAAGGCCTCACCCTCCCTGGGGAGCAGAAAGGGGATATGATAGGGAGCTGGTGGGAGGCAGGGGAGGAGATGTGGGAGAGGTAACTGGGTGACATGTAAAACAAGCTTGTTTCTAATTTAAATTAAAAAAGGAAAAAAAACAAACAAAAAATCTGGATGTTTCTTCCATCCTGGACTGTGGGAATGCCCCCATTTCCCATAGGAACATTGTAACTGGTCAAGGCAGGCTCCCCTGTAAAGTGACAAACAACACCAATTCTCCTTCTGGGTGATGGGGTTTACGTGGGGTCCCCTTACTTAGAAACCTGGTTCTGATTTAATTAATCGAAGATATCTGAGCCTTAAGCGAAACTGGTCTGTGACCTCACCCCCAGCTAAAGAAGACGGATGCCCTGCCCATCTGTGGTGCTCTCCTCTGTGCCAAGTCTGTACTGCATAGCATCTCCTCTGCTCTTTTTCACAGGTTCAGTGGGATTTTACGTAGTTATCCCTTCTGGTTCCTCACAATGTCCCTAGTCATGTGGGACAAAACTTCAGAGAATAAACAATGCCTTCCCCTCAACTTCCCAATTAGTTATAAACTGCCAGTATACCATACATTCATTTGTTCATAGAATCAGTAATGTTCTTTCCTGAAGAAATACAAATGAATATTAATGAGACTTTAGTACAAAGTTACAGCATAATGCTTTGCATAATAATGAAATATGAGTAATCATTTCCAACAAGAAAAAATTGGTTAAACAGCTTGCAATATTGTCATATATTTTCAATATCATGAACCAATTACAATGTTATTTGGTGATATGGAAAGATAGTCAAGGACTTAAGGTGCTGTATGTGTATTTTTCTCATACCATAAAAACTGTAAGACACAGTAGAGATTTTTGTTGTGAGTCTAGATTTTAATGGCTGAGACATCTCTCCAGCATGACACAGTGTGTATATGCCCTGTATTCTATAAAAGCCATACCCTTAACTGTGTGTTAATATAACCTAGATGTGTTCTTCTGTATACTTCTGTCCTAAAGTTTCTATGGACAATGTAGAATACATTGAGACTTATGAAAGACATATCTATATTGGGGCCTTACTATATAAAGTGCACACTGTATTTGGATTACCTTTGTTTCTATGTCTTTGCTATTCTATGGTCCCATCAAGAAAACTATTATTTAGGAATAGAAAATGCAATGATAACAACTTATGATAGAGGAAATTGACATCGTTGATAGAAAGAATCCATGAGTGGCTGCAGCTGTGGAGAGGTCTGCTGTTAGTGAACTGTCTGAACAAGTAACCCCTATTTCCTAAGATTCTCAGGTAGAATGTTTTGAAAGGCTGCTATTAGAAGTGAAAAACTGACCAAACGTTCAGCTTATTGCAAAAAAAAAATTATCTCTGCAGCTCATTGTGTTGCTGAGGGCTCTGTTCTTTTGCACTGCCCAGCCCCACTGAATTCTTCCAGAGCTAATGGAAATATCAGAGCACCTTGTTCCAAAGAGAATGCTTTTTAAACATGTTTTGGGTCAGAAATTTTCCTACAGCTCATGTTTTTAAATAATTGGCCAACAAAAGGACCCAGTGCTGAGCTGAGAACAAAACATATCACAGAGCTTCTTTCCCTGAAGGCTGTTTCCTCTAGCCTTTCAAAAGAAACCTCAAAACCACTCTTTAGGATACAACTGTTTTAGTTATCTTTGCCAAGGGGCACACCTTATTCAGAAATAAAAGACAGTGAACTAAGCCCTGAGACTTGATGGATTCATGCCCATCATCCACTTACTTTCTGTATAGGGGTACTTGTGCTTAATCCCACACATATCTGCAATCACAATATTAATAAAGTTGAGGTGAAATCATCCAAAGAACAGCTGCAGTGTCCACATCTTTCATCCAAAGCAGAACATAGGAGCACGGAGTAACATCATCTCCATTTCTGAACTAATACACTGCCATTTTAAACTTTAATGGCATTTTAAATGACACATTGAAGGGTTTCTATCTTGACTAGTGTCCCAATGGACAATAATTCTAAAATAGCTGTTCTACCAAGAGCAGCATCAACGACAACAAAATTGAGAACTTTCCCCCAACTCAGCAGAGTTAAAGATGGCCCTGTGGTTTTCCTTAAGCACACTTGGCATGGCACAGTTTTGAAGGCATTCACATGGCAGGTGTCCGAAAACAGGCATGTGTCATGGAGGAGTGCAGATCTGTAGTATCTGATACTACAACTATGTGCAATCCCCTGCTTTCCCATTGTTGCTTCTTGAAGGTACACTCAGGATACTGAATTTGAAAGCTTGTGACTGTGCCTTAACATGGCTTATGCTTTTATGAACAGTGACATCACAAGAGCAGAGAGTCTGCTGTTCCTGACTGGTACCCCTGCATGAATAAGGTTAAGTGATTTGGTTTCCTTGGAAATTCAGGGATATTTGAGCTCAGTCCTAATGAGTTTGCCATATTCTAGTATAAATGGGCTTAGCTTTCCCTCGAGTTTAAATGTTGCTATCTCCCTAACTGCTTTAGTTAGAGCAGCTTTTCCTTCAGAGCACAACTATCTGATGAGTAAAATACATATAACCTTTACTTTCCTTATGGATAAAAATTAATAAATGATATAAAAGAAGCTAGAGGCAGATGCCTGAAATCCCAGCATTTGAGAGGTTGAAACAGGATGAAGGCAATTTCAAAGTCAGCCTGGGCTACATAGAGAGACTCTATTTCCAGAGAAGAAATGGGAGGAGCGAGAAGAGCAGAAAAGGAGGAAATGCTATGTATTTTTTATACCACATTATGACACTGTCCTCAGGAGATGCTAGCTCTGCAATGCTGTAGTAATGTATTTAAACATCTTGATTTGGAGTCAGGCAGATCCCACTGCAAGGAGCCTTCTACTTCTTGGCTGTATGATTCCAGTTGAGACACTTATATGTAATAGAGTAATATTAATAGCCTCAAATCCACATTATTTTAAAGATCAGCAATAATCTACTTTGTGATCGTTAGTAGAGGGGCTGACATAGAGTAAGAACTCAATGAATGCTGAATATCTTAATAAAATCATCTCTAAGCAGCTTTTGATACATAGAGTGATTTTTCCTGGTTCCATCGATTTGCCTGCAAACATTTTGATGTAATTAACAAAAAAACAGCTGGGTTTTTTATATGCAAATATCCCATATTTTCTTTATCTAATCTTTATTTGATGGAAATACAGGTTGTTTTAAGTTTTGGGCTACTATGAGGTAAAGCTTCTATGAACATTATTGAACAAGTGTCCTTGAGTTGGATGGGACATCCTTTGAGTATATTTCCAGTAGTCTTATAGCTAGTACTTGAAGTAAATCTATTCCCAGTTTTCTGAGGAACTACATATTATTTCCAAAGTAACTTTAAGAGTTTTCACTCCCACCAGCAATGGAAGAGTGTTCCCCTTGCTCCACATCCTCATCAACATGAGCTATCACTTGTGTTACTGATTTAACAGTTCTGGCAAGTGTAAGATGGAATCTCAAAGTCACTTTGATTTGCACTTCCCTAGTGGCTATGTGTGTTGAACATTTCTTTAAGTGTTTCTCAGACATTTGAGGTTCCTGAACTCTCTGTTTAAATCTGTACCCCATTTTTATTGGATTACTGGATGTTTTTAAATATCTAGTTTCTTGAGTTCTTTATATTTCTAGACTATTAGGCCTCTGTCAGTTTTGGAGATGGCCAAAATCTTTTCCCATTCTGTAGGCTGTCATTTTGTTCTATTCACAGGGACCTTTGCTTTACAGAAGCCTTTCTGTTTCATGAGGTCCCACTTATTAATTATAGAACTGTAGTGTCTGTACTATTGGTGTCCTGTTTAAGAAGTTGTCTCTTGTGCCAATGTGCTCAAGGCTATTTTCCACTTTCTCTTTTATAAGGTTCAGTGTATATATAGGTTTATGTTGAAGTCTTTGATCCACTTGGACCTGAGTTTTGTGCTGGGTGAGAGGTATGGAGCTACTAGAACAGCAACATTGGTTGAAGTGCCTTCTTTTTCCCATTGTATATTTCTGGTTCATTATCAAAAATTAGGTGTCAATAAGTGTGTAGAATTATTGTCTAGGGCTTTGATCCCATTCCAAAGAACAACCTGTTTGCTATTATGCTGCTACCATCAGGTTTTTATTATTATGGATGTGTAGTAGAACTTGCAATCAGGGATGGTGATACCTGCAGAAGTTCTTTTATTATTCAGGATTGTTATAGGTATCCTGGTGTTTTTGTTGTTATTATTTGTTTTTCCATATGAAGTTGAGTACTGTTATTTCACGGTCTGTAAGTTACTGTTTTGGCAGCCTTCCACCCTCTCAGAGGCTGGGCCTGCTGCCTAAAAATCAGGTAATCCATTCCTTCCATTGCCCCATCCACGCCTGCCCAAGATAATGGCAACTGCCCTCCTCTCCTCCTCTCCTTGTATCCTTGTCCTGGCTCACACACCTGCTTGAATAAAGAAATTAGATAATTCTCATAACAGTGACTTGACAGCACTCCCGAAAACTCTAGAACATAAAGAATCAGACACACCCAAGTGGAGAAGACTACAGGAAATAATCAAAAGCAGAACTGAAATCAACAAAATAGAAATGAAGAGAACAATACAAACAGTCAATGAATAAAGAGTTGGTTCTTTGACAAAATCAACTAGACAAACCCTTATCCAAAGTAGCTAAAAGGCAGAAAGGATATCTAAATTTTAAAAAATCAGAAATATAAAGGGGGTCATAGCAACAGACACTGAGGAAATCCAGAGAATCATTAGGTTATACTTTAAAAACCTGTACTCCAGAAAATTGGAATATGTAAGAAAAACAGACAATTTTATGTGTAAATAGCATTTACGATCATTTAAGTAGATCTATAATCACCAAAGCAACAGCAACAGTCACTAAATGTCTCCCAACCTATTAAAGCCCATGGCCAAATAGTTTTAGCACAGAATTCTACTGGACTTTCAAAGAAGAGCTAGTACCAGCACTCCTCAGAGAAGTATTTTGTGTTTTGTTAATTTTTTTATAATCTCTGTATCATTAAGTAGTTTGGATAAGAGTTTGGTTAGGATTAGTGATGGGGCTAATTTTTGTTTCATTGATTCTTTGTATTGTTATCTGTGGATCTCAGCGCTAAGTTTGATTATTTCCTGCTCTACTTGTGGGTGTGTGTTTGCTTCTTTTTGCTCTAGAGTTTTCTGGTGTGCTGTTAAGTTGGTAGTGTGAAATCCCTCTAATTTCTTTATGCAGGCACTTAGTGCTATGAACTTCCTTCTTTACACCATTTTATTCCATTGGTTTGGGTATGTTGTACACTCATTTCCTACATTTCTTTAAGGGATTTACTCATTTCTTCCTCATGTCATCTTCATAAAGTTGGTTTTAAGTTCTTTTCCTTGTGCTTCAGCTATTTGAAAATATTCAGGGCCTGCTGTGGTAGGATAGCTGGCTTCTTGGGGGCACATATTGCCCTGGCTGCTGTTGAGTGTGGTCTTAAATTAAGCTGGTATCTAGGTATCTGTTTTTGCAATGACTAGAGGGCTAGGGGCTGATTTCTGATTTTGTTTTTATTGGTTGGATGTTTTGATTCTTAGTTTCTGTTTTCTCTTTCACCTTCTGGTCTTTTTTCCTGGAGTTTTGGTAGTCTAGTGGCTTCTGGTCCAGCAGGTGTCTCCTTCTGAGTTGGGGGCTAGACTTCTGGTAGCTAGAGAGGCCTTTTGTCTAATGGGGCTGGAGCCTGAGTTGGAGGCTATTCTTCTGGCTGGCATGGTCTCCACCTGAGCAGGGGATATCTGCCTGAGTTGGGGCATGGGTGTGTTAGCAGTGGGGAGAAGGAGTAGCAAGTACATAGAATCTTTACAAAGCAAATCTCAGGAGCAGAAGGCTCAATTGTCAGGCAGGCAGATTACCTCAATATAGACAAAATCTTAACCTCGCTAATTTAAAATCACTAGAAATTAAATAATTTCTAATACAAATCAATCATTATATTTAGGGGAACAGTGACACTATTCATTTGTTTCCCATTTCCATCACCAGCTTTAATCTCTTTCCTTACATGGAAAGAAAGTAAACATTTTTATTTATTTTAAAGGAAATTCACTTTGTTCATTGCTTCTTCCTAAAATCTATATTTGGATTCAGCAGCCAGTGGTCTGAAACATTAACAGGGCTTTCCACTGAGCCATTAGCCTTTTTCTTTCTGTTTTACAAACAGGGCTTATTAAATCTTTGCTGGAGGCACTAGAGAGATGAAAATACTGAGAATGTGCTGATGTGAAAGGTTTCACAGAACTGAAGCAAATCATTTCTGATTTGCCATAACTCCACAACAGGAGCCACCAAGAAGCTTGTCGCATGTATGGCAAACACAGATTCCTAAAACTTAGAACACCCTGGTCCTGTGCAAAGATGCTGGCTGCAGATATTTCCCATCAAGTACTTTCTAGCCAGTGTGAAGGATGATTCTGTGCCAGAACAGCTTACAACAACCGCAACAGCAGGAACAGAAATACACAAGCGTGTAGTTTTGGACACTTAGAATTTCTTTCTTTTAGCTATTATCTATTCTGTTTTTATCATGGGTACACACCTATGCAGCTAAGTCTGATAACTCATAGTTATCAGGTAAAGATGTTGAAAGCAAACCTACATAGCAGCTTTCTGTGTCTGATAACCCACAGAAAACCAACCATTTCTGGATCAAAGCTGCAATGTTCTCTTTCTCATACATACACAGAGACACAGACAAACAGACAAACAGACAGACAGACAGACACACACACACACACACACACACACACACCCTTTTGTTTTGTACTTTCTCTTAAGCCTGATGAAAATGACAAGAAGTCTAAGTTTTCAAGACACATACACACACAGTCACACATGACCACAGGCAAAACTTCCATACATAGACACAAGTTAGCGTTACACAAAAGGATGATTGTCAACAGAGAAAACGCCTTTATCAGATCCAGCTGTATGCAAGCCTATGGGGCATTTTCTTAATTATTGATTGTGGGGAAGGTCTGTCCAACTGTGGGTGGTACCTTCCCTGGGCTGATGGTCCTAGTTTCTATGAGAAAGCAGACTGAGCAAACCATGATGAGGAAGCCAATAAGCATCCTCCTCCGTGGCTTCTGCATCAGCCCCTGCCTCCAGGTTCCTGCCCTGTTTCAGGTCCTGTCCTGGCTTCCTTCAGTGAGTGACCACACTATGGAAGTGTAAACCAAATAAACCCTTTCCACCACTGCTTGCATTTTGGTCCTGGTGTTTCACTGCAGCAATAGAAACTGTAACTCAGACAAATACAATACCAACAAAACATTTCAAGCTAGAGCACATGTGGACAGGTGGTAGTGACCAGAGCTGAAAATCTAGAAAGCTGAAACCTCAGATGACGAACTGGAAAATTCAAAACAAAACAAAATCCAGACAGCAGAGGACTTCTCAAAGCTAAGTACGTTCAGGGATCGGGTGCCTTTAGAAAGGAGAAGAAAGAGATAAGAATGATGAATGGCTGAAAGTCGATTCAAGACACATTTAGATGCCCTGGTTCCCTGCCATTTCCAGCCCTCACTGGCATTAGAGACACTTTGAGGCAGGAGTAACAGTACTTGCCCTTAGGCTTCTAGCTCTTCCTACGGGACTTCATTCCCAAACCCAAGCAAGTAGTCCATAACCAGCATTTGTAAAGGTAGAATGTTAAGAAGCCCTCTTCTGGTGAATCTATCTTGAAGAGAAGAGGGTCTAAAGATATTGGCATCTGTGTCCCCATTAGAAATCATAAGTGAACCAACTCTCAGTGAACCTGGCAGCACACACCATACAAGAGCATGCTCAGGGCTCCTTCTCAGCTTTCAACACCCTGCATACCCAAGGATCACTAAGTAGTGTTTCCTGGATGAAGCCACAAAACCAAACATGTCAACTGCATCAATGAAAGCCAGGAACTCATAGGTAGAATGAAACATTTTAAAATCTATCCTGAACACTGTCAGTAAGAAAAAGAAGATTACCTCTCTATAAATCAGTAAAATTGTGTGAGGCAAGATGTCTTTAAACATACATTTTGAACACAAAATTCACATGCATCCTTACTTATGAATTTTGGAAACACAATTACTAAACTATGGTGTTATAAATTAATGATTCTTCTTACTCAAATCGAGTTGGAAGAGAGAAAAAATATAATAATAAGTCCAAGGGATTGCACTGATCAGGGTTCTTTGCAGCAAAAATAATCCATTGTTGTTTTTTTGCAGGTCTTTTAAAAAATATTAGGTGGTGTAATCTGCAGCAGGGTCAAACAGACATGATACAATCCCCAAGTTAAACCAGAGTACTAGTGCTATCAAGAGATTTGACGCTCCTGAAGCAGGAATTGTTGCTATCCCTGCCAACTCCAGAAGCAAAGTGTGCTAGTCTTGCCAAAAACACAGTGAGACACTTGTTGTCAACAGCCACGAAGCTGTGCCTGTCACAGTTCATGTGACTAAAACAGAGGGTATGCATCCTGTTGCTTCTTACAGAGCCCGTGGCTCATCACTGTGCTGCCTCACAATGCAGTCTCAGGAAAAGTTTTCCACCACCATTCTTGCTAATGGACAAGTACCAGTACAGATAAATCTAGATGATGTCTAGAACACGAGTTGTAGAACAGCTTCCAGACACAAGAATAAACTAAAAGAAAGCTGCAGCATATGTGAGATAACTCAGCATGTCTACAGTCAAAAGATCATGCACACCCAAATAATGAAGTGTCAAGAGAGAATGAATGCTCATAGACAGAGCAGTATGCTGACTGAGCCTAAGTTTATCATCTCAGACTTGTTAGGTAGAGGGTAGAGAATCGTGTGTTTGAGGCCACCCTGGGCTATATAGCAAGACCCTGGAGGAAGAGGAAGGGAGGGAGAAGGAGAGGAAAGAAAGAAGAGAGGAAAGGAGGGAGGGAGAAATGGGCAAAGGAGACAGAGGGAGAAAAGGAATGGGAGAGGCCAATGGAGACAGAGTTTGTTGGGTAGAAAGGTTCATGCATTGAAAGCAAGTCAAGAAAACTGGAAAGAAACTGGGCAGCTAAAGTGCCCACGAGCCATAGTGCAACAGACAAAGAGAGGACCTGAAAGTATGTTACCATAAAATTGGAGGGCACAAGAGATGGATAACCTTAGAAGCTTTCTAGGTGGAGAGAAACAAGTCATAAAGAGAGGCTTAAGGATTAGAATTCCTTGGGGTTTCCCAACAAGCTGTACTAAAATATAGATTCCAAAATGTCAGCAATTTCAGAGGAAGTTTTATTTCCATGTATTCCTTTGAAATATATAGAAACAGATTATAAAGGGAAATTCAAAGTACTGTAAATTCTTATTTATCCCCCCAGAAACAGTAGATAGATGCTACTACCTTTGGGGCCCACGTTTTACTTACATTTGGCATATTTATGCCTGCATTCTACATCTAGCCAAGCTATTGGAGCAGTTCCAAACACATTTCCAGACAGGCCTGCTGTTTATGGCGGGACACAGCATCCTGAACTTTATTCTATCCTCATTCAGGAATCTGTTTGTTGAGTTTCATCTTTTCCTCTTGTTCGGGCACTCACACTCCATGTATTTCCTAGGGAAAGGCTCATAATATTTGTGCACAATGTCACTTTCTGTGTTTTGAACCAGGGGCTCATGTTGACCTGGCTAGCATAGATCTCTTTAGAAAATCTTCATTTCTGGCAGACAGGTTGCAAATATATCAAGTTTTCTTAGTAAATAACATGAAGGTAAGAAAATATTCATATCCCCTGGTCTTGTGATCCTACCTTTGGGAAGCAACATGAAAGAAATGATATTTATTCATTCAATACTATAGTACTAAAAAATAATCAGTTACCTTGCTCAACAATCTACTAAACATAAATATATCTAAAAGAATTTATTCAAAATCGTATTAACAGTGTGATATTCTTCGATTAGCCATAGTGAAAAAATGGGAAAATGCTTATGATTATACAGATGAAAAATAAAAAAATTCATAGGATGGTTATAACTTGGTAAAAATGAAGTTCATCTATGAATAGAAAATAAATCAAAACATCATTTACATAAAATGGTTGTATCTGAGTGGTAGACTTGTAAAGAATTTTTTTGAGCAATAGATCTTTCCAAACTATCTTTAGATATTACAATTAATTTATTTTAGTGAAATTAAATCATTATATTGAATAGAAAGTCAATGCTATTTTGTCTTCTTTCTTATTCTAATAATTCTAGGGTACATGAGTGTTCAGATTAGCACAAATAATTCAGAGATAGCTCACTCAGGAAGCCTTTCGGAGGACCAACACTGTGCAGGAGAAATGAGAAAGACTTTCATCCTTTTCTGAAATCTGATTACAGTTCTGTGGATCAATAAACAGGTTATTACCATTTTATGATGGTACTGAGTGTTATCCCAGCAAGAATTTAACCTACTAGCCAACCCTTGGTTGGCGTTCTTGGATACTGTGCCACACACCTGTCACTGTCCTCTGTAGCAGGGGCTTGTGGGCCATCATTATTGCTAATGCTCATAAGGGAAGAGAAGAATCAGGGAAGCTGCATGAATTACAGAATGCCACATGGAGAGAAATCAAATAGCTAAACAGTTAACAGACGAGCCCAAAATTTCCAAACTCGGAGCAAGACTGAAACACATGCAAACAATCTGAGTGTATCTGCTCAGTTTTTCCCCCCCAAATATTCAACCTTTCTTTTTCCATTTTCTTAGGGTTTGTGTAAGGGAAATCTACATGTCTGTGTCTTTCATCACTGAAACCCATGGACTATCAGATACCAAGCTCTTTCTTGGGGTATCATCAAAGAGCTTGCTTCCACTGGGGTAATGCCATATCATCTCCCTGCCCCATTCAGTACCATGCCTGGCTCTGTAGAACATAACACTCCAACAGAATGCTGTGTTAAGAGAGGAAACAAAAAACATCCACTTTCCACAGCAGTAAAGTGGGCTCTGTGGATGGTTATCTTCTAACTTATCATGGAGCACAAAGAAAAGTCCATGCTTCATCACAGCATCCTGTAAAGAGTCAAAGAGTGAGATCTCTGTTGAAAGATGTAAGCACTCTATACCAAATAGCAACTGGGCTAAGTAACAAGAGAGTTCCACAAAACTATTTCTCTGAGATAGTGTCATTCAATCATGCCTAATTTTTTCCAGTGTGCTTTTAGAGGTTTCTGGGCTATCTTCCTAGGATAGAAAGATAAGAAAATGAGGTTTATATCAGCCTGCAAAAATGACAGGGCCCAATGAGGTTGCCATAAAAATCGTGAAGACAAATTACCTCTTTGCCTGACACTGAAGCATTGCCTAGCCTATAAGGAAAGAATAGTGTCTGTCCTCCCTAAAGGAACCAGATTGCCAACAGCCCATTTCTGATTAGATTTTAGAAATAAATGTTGACCAACAAAACCTAAAGCAGTAATGAAGGCAATAAGGCTTGGAATGTATACATAATTGGGAGAAGAAAGAATTCTACTTATAGCTACATAAGATGCATACCACAGGACAGACTAAGTAGTGAAATTTACAGCTTAAATTTAAAAGCCTAACCTCAAAACAAGTCAAGTTACCAGCCTCGATTTAGATAAAAAGAGGAAATAGAATAAATTTACTTTAATTATACAGACCAGTTTTGTTGTTGCTGTTTAACTATTTAAAAGCAGGACTATATGTAGGAATGCTATAAACAATCTTTTCACATGCACAATTAACTTTTTCAAATTTAGGCCCAGTTGAGACATACATGAAGGAAAAAACATGAATAAGGTACCAAAACACACATACCACCCCAGGGATGTAAAAAAAAAAGTCAAATAAACAAAACAAACAAAAGAAGCAAGCACTAGCTATATCAAGCTAAAACTAGAGAATTCTGAACAACTGGGCTACTTATACATGGCAAGCGCAGTGCCAGATATTATAAGCACTTGGAATAGAGACTTCAGTTTCTGATATAGTCAAGCATGGCATTCCTAAAACTCAGAAATTCTACTTTGATCTATGACCTAAGAGAAATGAGGAGCTTGTATGGCTAGAAAGACTATATTAGAATGTGTGGAGAAATTTCCTAACAGTCCCAACTGGAAGCAACCCAAACAACAGAATAGGACAAAAAATTATGACATGCCCGCTCAAAAGGGACTCACTTTCTCCAATCTTTTGAGCTGTCTTAAGGCTATGAGTGTGTTCCATGCTCCCAGCTATGTGATCTGTCACCATTCTGGGTTGGGGTTTGGAGATGCAGCTGTCTTTGCCCATATCTCTGTAAATACCCCCAATAAAACTCATGGTTCACACACGCACAAAATTATGACATGCCTTAAGAGCAAGTACTTGTCAACAATAAAAAACAAAATCAAACAAAAACATAAATCCACCACTCCCAAAATGATCCAACTACATTTTAAGTGAAGACATGGATCAATCTCAAAAAGCATATAGAATGAAATAAATCAAGATTTGAAAGGGTTAATGTACATTGTGGAAATGCAGAGTTATCCCAGTTGATAAAAATCAGGAAAATGCTTTTCTTTAAGGGTGGATACTACTGGCTGGAAGGGGGAACAAGGAAGCAGCACCAAATGATGGAAATGTTGTATCTTGAACTGGGTGGTGTTAAATATGGGTCTACACATGAAAAATATCAATAAGTTATATGTTAAAGGCTTGTGTCTTTTACAGATTCCTTATACCTCAGTAAAGAAAGGAACAGTCTGAAAAAGAAAATCATTCATTCACTTTCCATAATATAATTAAATTTTATCATTAAATAACTTGATTCATATGCATTTAAAAATGAAATTGGTATAAGAAATATGAGGAATACCTGGTGTGATGATTTGAATAGGAATGGCCCACAAGGGCCTTCATATATTTTAATGCTTAGGAATGGTGCTACTTGAAAGAGATCGGGAGGTATGGTCTTGTTGGAGTAGGTTGTTGGAAGAAGTATGCCACTGGGGGTGAACTTTGGGATTCCAGAAGCAGAGGCTTTCTCTCTCGTGTGCTGTCTGAGGAACAGGATGTAGAACTCTCAGCTCCTTCTCCAGCTCCGGGTCTGTCTACATGCCACCATGCTTACCTGCCATGCTGGTAATTAACAAAACCTCTGAAACTGTAAGCCAGTGCCAATTAAATGATTTCCTTTATAAGAGTTACAGTTTCTTCATTGCAATAGAACTCTGACTAAGACACCTGGATTTTGCTAATGAAGGGATGAATGCAATGATTCATCTGAAAGGATGGTTCTTGTCAAATTGTTTTTACAGACAAAAAATTAGAAAAGCACTCAAGGAAGTAACTGTGTGTATACTTACAAGTCTAGCAGGGCAGTAGTGGCTCACACCTTTAATCCTAGTACTTGGGAGGCAGAGACAGGTCGATCTCTTTGAGTTCAAGGCTGGTATGATTTACAAAGCAAGTTCCCAAAGAGCCAGAGCTGTTACACAGAGAAGCTTTGTCTTGAAAAGCAAAACAAAAAACAAAACAACAAAAACACCTGTACTTGAACTAAATTAAGATGCAGTAATGTTCTCTCTCCATAGACATGGAAAGATTAACCAAAAATCCAGGTGTGTGTGTGTGTGTGTGTGTGTGTGTGTGTGTGTGTGTGTGTGTGTGTAAAACTTGTGATTTGAAGCCCTAGTTCCTAGTATGGCTATATTGAGGATAACTATTCTTCCCTCAACAGATGGTTGATGAAACACCCTGATAAAGAAGGCCACTATTCTCATGGGCCTTTGGAGACACAACTGATGACCTGTGAACTGACACCCCATTAAGTAAACCATAGCTTGAGTATGTACTGAGTTACAGAGATTATCTGCCCATCTCTCTCACTAGGTATTGTAGGAACTTCAGTTGAGTTCAATGGCTTTCACTTCCTAATATGACAGAGAACACAGGAAAGTTAATCAAGAAATAAGATTTCATAGTGTCTCCTAAAGTAAGGAGCTATTGACAAGGACATAGGAGATTTTCTAGTGAATGATGATGCTTCATTTAGCTCACTTTTCTGTGCAGGAAATTCCATGACTATAAATATCAGAGTAGTTGCAGGTCTTCAATTAAATCTCTACATCTAAGAAGTGATCCACATAATTTCTCCAAAGACCCAGACAAATTATACAAAACATTTTGAAATACATTTATCTTTGACTATGAGTTCACATTTCCTCTGATTTTTGACTAATAATCACATTAAAATGTAGCTCACGCCGGGTGGTGGTTGGCACACACCTTTAAATCCCAGAATTTGGGAGGCAGAGGCAGGCAGATCTCTGTGAGTTTGAGGCCAGCCTGTTCTACAAAACTACACAGAGAAATCCTGTCTCAAAAAACCAAAAAAAAAAAAGTAACTCACAACAAGCAATTTATACCCATTTATCTTTTCCTTTTCTTATTGCATTCCTGAGAATTGTCACAAGTGCCTGAGACTGTCCAGTAAAATGTCCTGAATGGTTATAGCTGTCATATACTGTTCAGCATGGATTTGCTGATTCTTTCTGATGGCTAAGGTAACATGGGTATGCTTAGGTATTTCAAATCTTTAAAAAATGAAAATCTTGCTTACCTTTACATAAGTATGTGTGTACAGCACCCTCAGAAGCCAGAAGAGGGTATCCAGTGGTTTCCTAACACTAACTGTGAGTAACAGGCCATTGTGACCTGGTGAGCTGCCAAATATGCCTGATAGGAACTGAACCTGGGTTCTTTGGAAGAAAAGTCTCAACTGAGCTATTTCTCTACCACCAACCTTTTTTTGAAAAAAAAAACTGCCTATGTACACAGAAATTGCCTCTCTAATGACCCTGTCACTAACATAGTCCATTACTCATACTAAACTTTTTACTTTGTCTCATCTATAATGAAAGCAAGTTAAGGTGACAGCACACATTTTGATTTTGAGTTTTCTATAATACCTGAATCAGAATGTCAGAGAATAAAAATTGTGTATAAATTTTATGGGATGAACTGCAATTACTTTCTTTTGGTTTTTTGAGCCAGGGTTTCTCTGTGCAACAGCCCTAGCTGTCCTGGAACTAGCTATGTAGTCCAGGTTGGCCTCAAATTCACAGATTCACCTTCCTCTGCCTCCCAAGTGCTGGGATTAAAATCTTGTGTCATTAATTAAATTTTAAGATTCCTGAAATTTTACAAAAAGACACTCTGAGCATGTAGTATAAGATCTCTTTATTGTCAAGAGCTAATCTACCAAGTAGGAAAGCTGCATTTTGGTATAGAGGCTTGATACTGTTGAGTACAAAGAACGTGTACACCAAAGCAAAAATCCCAAATCAAAAGCACACATTGACAGTTCCTTTAAAAACTATAAACCACATTAAACACTGACCTTCTCGTTTCTTATTAAGAAAACATGGATGGTAGGACCACCGTGTATTTAGGTCAGGGCCTGCATGTGCATTCACCACTTCACATCTGCGGCTGCTCCTCCCTGCAGGACTGGCTTCTAGGAACAGGCAAATGGTGTCAGTGACTTGGCCCTGGAACACCATGCTTGTGGGTGACATTGCCACTTGCTCCTGTGAGATGTGAGAGCACCAGGAACCCGAGGGGATTGTCTCTTCCAGATCTCACATCTCCAGTCACAACACTGAGTCCACGTTGTCTTAGATTAAACAAACAAACAAACCAACATACCAAAAAGAACTCAGAGGTTTAATGTGAATAATGGGGTAAATCCAGCTGGAACTCCACACCTAAATGGTGAGACAAAATATTTGCCTAAGCTGAAGGGGGCCCACACTTTTAATACTCCCTTTACACATCTATTTGGGACTTCAAAAATCAGGTGTTGAATCCCTAATTTCTAATCTGACTATATTTAGAATTAGGATCTTTAAGGAAGTAATAAATGTTAAGTGAGGTCATAAAAACAGAGCCCTAATCCAGTATGACTGAAGTCTTGACCGGCACAGGAGTCCAGAGGAGAGGACTCAGTGCACATAGGCACAATAGAAGTAATCGAGAAGCCAGCAAGAAGAGTTCCTGAACTTTCCTCCATGGCTACCTTGAACTTACATCCCCAGTCTCTAGAACTGTGAGAAAAGTAATTTCTGTTGTTTCTATAGTAATGTTAAAGCAGTTCCAAAAGATGAATCAAAAGCATCTAAAGCAAATGTATTGACTACAGACAGTACTGGAGAAAACACCTGCCATTCAAACACTGGCTATTCGAGAGGACTCTTTTTTAAAATGGTATTTTACTAGCATATGATTGTAAATATTGGGGTACTGAGGCAACGCAATATTCCTAAAATATCTCTTGCATTCTAAGACACTAGAACTTTTGCCAGAACTCCCAGCCACGGTTAATAATACACCTTGAAGCACTTAAAACTTAAGACTGCTACACTACTTTATTCTCAGCCTATTTGTTTAAACCTTTTTTAAATAAACAACAAACAAACCACATTGCTTGCTTTGGGTTTCCCACATAGTTAACTTTACAACCTAAGACTAACTGTAATCTTAAATTATGTCCTCTTCCATGTTCTTGACCCAGATAATGCATGTGTATCATTTTCTGAAATCAGCAAATACAGAAATTCAAAGCAACCTTTTAAAAATGGGTATTGGTTGATAAACAATGATATTGTTGTCTGAGTCAGTTGGGATTATTTGGAGTCAGTGACTTAATACCTTGTAAAACCCTTTTAAAGATTTCTGTAAAGTATTCCTCATTCCTTCTCCATATGCATCTTTCTGTGCCGTTCAGTAAATACAGAAAAAAGCCCTTTGTTGGGGACAGTCACATGATATATATAGAACAGTAGACACACATGAAGGGAAAGATTCACAAGACAGCCTACAGGCAGGCACAGATTCAGACTCATACAATTGATACAGGTTGACAGCAGTCACAGGAAGCATGGGGTAGAGAACCCAAATTTACACTCACTCTTGGTTAAATAACTTAAAGAGAAAGTGTTTTTATTTCTCTCCTTCATGGGACACCACCACATTACTAGTAATTTGAAATTAATCGCTAATGTGTACAATCCATGCAGGGTATTATGTGATTTTTAAAAAAATTATCATCATGATATTTTGCATGAATGTCTCTGTGCACCACATTTCTCATGTCTGGTGACTATAGATGTCAGAAGAGTATGTCAGAACACATAGAGCTGGAGACACAGATGGTTGTGGGTGATGAGAATTAAACTCTGGTCCCCCAAAGAAAATAAGTTCCCTTAACTCCAAGCCAATTCTCTAGTTCCCTGAGTGGGATATTTTTAACACACACATTGCCATGCACAGATCTTAGCAATCAAAATTTTCGTCTCCTTATATTTGAAGCCTTTAAGCTCCTGTATTCTAATTACCAATGAATTATTTGCCAAGTTATCACAAGGTAGGATTACTTTGCTGGCTTGTAGAACTGACACTAGAACATTAGAACTTATTACTCGTGTGTGTGTGTGTGTGTGTGTGTGCGTGTGTGTGCGTGCATGTGTGTTTGTGTGCGTGTCCATTATATGTATATGTTGAAATATCCCAACTTAAAAGGAGAGTCTTGACTTTGCTACTAGTAGCAACGAGATGCTGGGAAAATCATTGGGCATCTACACATCTATTTGCCATATGTGTGGGTGTCTTTTTCAATAGTAATCTGGAACCTATCTGAATCTCCTGTAATTGCATGAATAGCTTTACTACAGTAAGGACAGGCCAGTGTTATCTCAGATGGAATTGACTCAACTTCTCTTTGGATTATTCCAAAATATTATTTTCTCCTCTTTTGTATTGCCTCAAAAATCTCCTTTTTGCTTTTGCTAGGAGATGTCTGTCCAAGTTTCAGGATTTCCTTATATATAGTACCCTTAGGTCAGTGAGTGTATGCATATTAGCTTTAGCTTGTTTATGAGAACAGTTGCCTAATGCCATGTATTTAAAGCAGTGTTACATGAGGGACATTCAACATGTGGTGACTGCAGTGTCTAGAATAGAGCAGGTACTCAATATGTTTGTCAAATGTGGGTCTTTCCTCTATGCTTCCACCCTAAGACTCTGGTCTTTTGCTCTTTGATCCTTCCTGTCTAGTTTGGAATCCTTGATCCTCTATGGGAGCCTGCTGTTCAGATCTCCAAGAAGCAGGGGCCTGAGCTCCATGAACTATGTCGCAAAGCTTCCAGACAGAAGAGGAACACAGTTGTCTCGGTTCACTTCTATACCCTACTCCACACTTTAGAAGCAGCAGTAGCCTTTGTGTCTGTCTTTATTCTTTGACTTCATAAGGGAGTACCTAAAACTCTTTGGTGAGCCTGTTCCTAAACAGAAGCTTCAGATGGTACACAGTGTGAAACCAAGACTGGATCAATTATACCAGAAGTTCCCAGAGATGTTTGTTGCCACAACTGAGAGCCTGTACAAGTGTCTTCTGTAGAAAGAGACATCCAAGTGTGTTCTGAGCTCAACTGGCCAGAGAGATAAAGTAATCTTCTCTAAGAAGAAATTGCTATAGAAAGAGGGTGAGACTTTGAATAGATAGAGAACAATCAATTGATTATCTGTAATTTTAACATTTTTAGCAATGGAATTTTTAACGAAGATGAATTCCTCTTCATTAAAGATATGTTTCTATTTTCCCAAAGAATTAGATTAATTTTTTAAAAGGCCTTATGAATGACAATTGTATTCCTTTATTTTTAAAAACCTTAGGGTGGTCTTTTCTCAATCTATACCTTATATTAGTAAGTGAATGTAAGATGACTTTTCAACTTAAATATGAACACTGTAAGATAAAATACACAGGCCTAAATACATAATAGTACTCTGCAGTACAAAAATGACATGAAATTTATATTTTACTCAGCTTTAGATATGAGGCCATTTAAAAGATTTATGTAATGCAATTCAAAGAACAAGCCAAAAATAATCATTGTCTCAATTGACATTGATAATGATCTTTTGTGTATAGAAAATATATTTAACTTCCTATGCCTAGAGAATATCAGAATATATATGTGTGTGTGTGTACATACATATATGTCATTGATATTCTTTTTTTAGTAGTCATCTGATTTGAAAGTCATTTGCTTTAGATATTTTAAAAGATTGGTTTTGTTATGAAATTTAACCCGAGAATGGAACATTCACAATTTATTTTCATTTAAAGTAAAGGAAGACACAGTACAGGACTGTCTGGTTTGCAGATCAAGAGGACCCCTCACTCTGGGTTGCCTAACTATGTCCAGACTCTAAGCTAGCAAACTGACAAGCTTTTAAAGCTTGCTTTGTACAAATTGATACAAAAGGGAAATATTTGACTTAGGAGAAACACAGTCTGCCTCACTACATCTTCTGAGAGAAAAAACAAACGAAGTAGGAACTATACAAAAATAGTAAGGATTTGGAAGCATTAAAAACTAAGTTTAAAAATAGAGATTCAAGAATTAAAGTTTTACTTAGAAGTTTGCAATATGGAAAATGACTACCATTATAAAAGAGACTATAAAGGAAATTATACACAGTTGTTAACATTCAGTACTATTACCTAAATTACCTAATCAGTGCCTCAGAGACACAAAGAAAAAAATAGTAAAACATACTATGTTAATATTTTTGTTGTTTCCTTTCTTCATGCTTTTTATTATTTGATCTTTTAAGAGTGAAAATAGTTATGATGCTGATATGCAGTATCCTCCACAAAAGGCCCACATGTTGAAAGCTTGGTCTCCAGCTTGTGACTCTAGTCACTAACAGGTGGTCACAAATGCTGTGGTTTTAAATCAAATGACTCCAATAGGCTCATAGGAAATAGTACTATTAGGAGGTGTGGCCTTGTTGGAGAAGGTGTGTTCTTATTGAAGGAAGCGTGTCACTGGAGGTGGGCCTTGAAGTTTCAAAAACTCAAGCCATGTCTAGTGTGATTCACTCTTCCTGTCTCCTACTGATCTGGATCTAGAACTCTCAATTTCCTCTCCAGCACCATGTCTGCCTGCTTCCTGCCATACTTCCTGACATGATGACAGTGAACAAAAACTGAATTGTAAGCCAGCCCCAATTAAATGCTTTTCTTTATAAGAGTTGCATGGTCATGACATCTCTTTACAGCAATAGAAACCCTAAGCCTATCTGAGACGCATTATGAAGATTCTGAGACAACCCCTTGATGATAGCATTTTTGAAGATCATGGAAAGTAGGGGGTGGGATCTATTTGGAGGAAGGTGGCATGCCCAGAAAGATAGAACTTGCAGCTATCCTTTCAATCTCTGGCAGTGTTTTCTTTAAGAGGAGAGCAACTACCTTTCCTCTATACCAACTAATTTGGAAACAGTAGAGCCAGCAAACTATGCACCCAAATTATGAGCCAAATTAAATCACACCTCCTTTTTTAAATGTTAATTATGTTTGTACACCCATGTGTAGTGCCAGTGTTGGCCAGATTACCCTGGAGCTGGGATTACAGGTGTTTCTAAGCCTACATGACAAGAATATTAGGAAATGCACTCTAGCCCTCTGTAAGAACAGTATGCTTTCATTGCAGCCCCAAGCTTCCCTACTTTTAAATTGTTTTTCTCGGGTCTTTATCACAATAGTAAAATATTTGACTATACAGAAATGTATTTTCTAAGTCACTATTAAAGACGTCTCTGGCTTGGTACACTAAATCTTATTTTTAAGGCAACAATATTGTAGATATTGCACCCATGGACTACAGGTTGATATCATTCCCTCTTGCAAGAGTTTCACCACTGTATTTGGAGTTGTAGTCCCTTTTCTTCTCTTCTTGGATAAGAGCTGTAATTGTTTCTCTGTCCAGGCTACATTCTCTTCCTAGGTGATCTCAACCAGGCAGGAGGTTGCTTCAAATAGCACCAGAGAACTAAGGAATTTCAGGATAGACTGAGTTACAGCTCTGCAAATCTCTTGCCCACATCAAGTGTTGACTCCAGGTCACAGCATTCTAACCAGCATTATTGATTGGATGTCTGCAATGGGCCTCTCATGCACAACTTGGCCAAACAGCAGTCTTGATTTCCTGCCTTTACCCTTTCCAGTGTTATAACTTTACAATAAATAATATCACTAATTGGCTAGGTTCATTATATTGAAAATATAGAAATTATATATGATCTTATCCTTTAACCATCTCACACAACTCAGCCACTAGCAAAATTCTAGTATGACCTCTGCATATCCAGTATATAACCCCCTTCATTTTCATTTTGCCCTTTTCTTTCAGACACAACATCAATACAGTGTCTATTCTGGTTTTGAACTAACGAATTCAAATTGTCCTCTGGTCTGGTCTCAGCTCTGAGTAGCTAGGATTACTGATGTCTGACACCACACCAGACCTCAAATATGTGTCTCATCTTCACTCTTGTGGCAACTAGATAACACAAGACTCCAATATACTACAGGTAAACACCTGTACAAGACTCCCAAGTGAGAGCTCTATGCATACATCTTTTTGAAGAATGCCAATTGCATCAAGTGGCATTACACTTAATAACTATCTTCCATGTCCTACTGAGTGTGTAATCAAAGGGAAGGTACAGATTATGGCAGACGTATCTTTGCAGAATCTAGACACACCTACCTCCTCAATTTCATTTGTTCTCCTGTCTCACTCTATTCCAATTTCCTGGCCTTTCTTTGGCCCCTCAATTGGATCATTCCTTTGGGAATTTTGTCCCTTCTGTGTGGGAAGCTCTTCCTCAGTTCTGACTCTAAAATTCTTCTCCTTCTACTACTCTGATGGACACAAACTTGTTTTAATTTCTTCCTAAAACATAGCTGGTGTTGGTACTGACAGTCCAGCAGCTTATTTCAAATCCAACACCCCTTAAACAGTCAGAGGATAGGCTAAATTATAGCCCTGCAAATGGCAGATTACTCTGTACAGTCAGGCACCACCTCAGGCAAACCCCATCACACTCCAGAAGCTAAGCTCCAGATTGCACAGTTCAAGGACAAATTAATGAGATTTGGCGGAACATAAAGGGAATCAAGAAATTGCAATAGGAAATGCCCTCAAATAGACATAGGTAAAATATATAGTAGTAGAGTGTGTGCCAGCTAAATACATCAGACCATGGGCTGAAGAGATGGCTCAGCCGTTAAAGACTAGGCTCACAACCAAAAATAAATACATCAAACCACATTTACATTTCTGTGTTATCTGTAGGGACAAGCAGTACAAGCAGTAAAGAAAATATAGGCATTGGATTATTTGAATCTACATTTAAATTTATCCTTTTTGTTCCTAAAACTTCATGAATCTAAAGTGTTACATTTGGTACATAGGTTTGGTCTTGAATAGGGTTAATTTACAAATTTTAGTTGGCCAGTCAGACACTGTCTTCTGGAAGCATATTCCATCTGCAAGTATGTTACAGTTCACAGGGCCTGACCTGATTCTCACATTCCAGGATGCTAAATTTCTCATCCTATAGTTGTGGGAACTCATATTAATGGATTTTATGTAATCTCACAAAAGAATCAGTGGTGAAGGTAATCCCAGATGGTACTCTTGTAAATATTAGCACATTAAACAGTAAATTGTGGTACCTCTAAACTAGAATGTTCTAGAATCCAGAAGATGGGTTACTGCTGGCTCTATCTCCAACTATCAAGTATGGTACTGAGAAAGTCACTATTTTGCCTTAATGTCATCATGTATAAAATGGATGTAATGACATCTCTGTTAGCTAAAACTGGTTAAGGAGAAGTGTGAGGTTCCTTGCAAGGCATACTTCTACTTGAAATCCTGTGAATCTGTTGATCCTTAGCATGTTTGTCCTCTAGCATCTGTAGAGGACAAGGAAATTTGTCTCCATTTCCTTCAGGCCACCATTCACATGTTCCCTTATTAGATGGCTTTGTTGGTTGTCTAAGCTATAACAGGGACCCCATGCCCAATCCTTCACATACTGTTATTCAGTTACATACATCTTTACTATCTGATGTATTTTTTCATGTGTTTGCTTGCAAATATACCATAAGTTTCACAAAAGCAAGAACATTTACTTTGTTAGTACCTCTAAAGCCTAGGGGTCATGCTGGCACAGAGAGTCCATTTGAACACTAATATAACAAATGCTTAAAAGCACTGGATAAGCTACTTGTATCAATACTTGCAATATTATTTGGTCATAATCTTCTAATCCTGCCCTTGTCTATCTTCCACATAACAACTTATGCACAGAATTTCTCACATTAAAAGGTGTCTTTAGTAAATGTTGTAATTCATACATTTATATCAGCTAGAAGATGACAGGATCAGAAAACACATATATATGATAATTAGTTCCTAGAGCATAAGCACAGATAGCATATGTCTTATCAAAATCATCCAACATTCTGCTCCTATTTCAATTCTTCACATCCAGTGCTGGACCACCACACCCCAAAGGTTGTGAAAATGTCAGAAAGCACAGGTAGCATTTCTCACAACAAAGGAATCTTAGAACAGAGATTCTTGAACAACTGGAGGTCACATCTGGAGGAGAAGAAGAAAAGCAGAAAAGAGATGGAAAGGAGGCAGCAAGCATTTGGTTGTACCTGAAACAGAGAGAGGGAGGGAGGATTTGAATATTGCCAGACTCTAACTCTACATGTGCTTCTCTGTGGGGTTAAACTTTTTCACAATGGAAAAACAAGAATCAAAGTAGTGGGTTATCTTCATGCCAGTCAAAATTTGCTGAATCTGATTCTCAAAGTTGGAAGACACCTTGACAGTGTCCCAGCACTACCAAAGATGAGGAAGGGAACGGGGAGTGGGGGGAGGCATCCCTCATGCCTGAGCTGAGCCAAGTGCCGCCAAGCAACTGACTGTGGAGAATCCAGGGAGGATGCACCGTCCTTGGAAACAGACTGCTCTGGGCCACAGTTAGGGTGAGACCCTGAGGCAGGCTGGTTGGCATTGTGAGGCTTTGCTCAGTGCAAAGTTCATGCTGTGTGTAAAAGTGACACAGTTTATTCTCTGTTAAAAGATACTGGAGAGGAGAGCTTTTAACGGGGGTACCCCCTTCAAAGAAAAACCCTGGCAGCTGTTACTGTCACTTGCTGTGAAATGCAATGGTGTGTCAGATGCCATGAGGAGGGCATCTGACCTTAGTGACCAGGACAGGAGCGGCAAGGTCATGCAAGCACATGTGAGCCTGTCATGGCAGCTAAAATGGGGTACTGGTTAATTCATTACCCCCTTCTCGAAGTACCCATGACAGGATTCAATCCTGAGTTCTGCCTATTGTGTCAGGAACCAATCAGAAGTTAGCTGGCAGGGCTGTGCTTTGTGGCTCTGGGTGTGCTTTACAGACAAGTATACAACAGTGACGTGCAGAGCTTAGCAACCACCCTGGGAAGACAATAAGAGAGAAGCTGGCTATATTTTCTTTTTCCTTTCTAAAGAAAATAGCCATCCACCCTTTCTTTTCTTATTTAAAAGACTATCAGAAGCCACCTCTGTGCGAGGTTACAAGGGCTTGGTATGGAATTGCCAGCTATCTGAAGATGACTTTCTCTCCATCTATTTTCACAGACTCTTCACCTTTTAACATTTGCCTTTAAATTTAAATTAAAATGGTGATGTGGGATTTAGAAGGAAGGGTCAAGAGTTACAAGTCTGCTTGATGGCATTTTGGTATCTCATTTGAATTTCTAAAGAATGAAGGTCTCAGCTGATTTTTGCATTTTTCAATAAACTATTTTTTTTTGCTTCAAACATACAAGGCAGCAGCATAGCTGTAGGAAAATGGATGAGTCTCCCTCAGCTTTCAACATTACTATCAGAAGTTATTCATCATGAACTTTGGGTCAACATTGATTTTAAAAGGAGGAGACAGAGGAGGGAGGGTTACAGATGAGGATAGTTTGTCATGTTTCACAGTGCTTAGCAAAAAAACACCATTGCATTTCACATTATCTCTGTCTGTGGAGGTCAGCCAACACTCCTAGCATTCCTAAAAAAAACCTCAATATACAGAAGGGAGAAAACTTACTAAATAGAGTCAAGAGTGTAGTGAGGACGCAGGGCAGACTTCTCCAACTGTGGTAAAGAACGACCCTGACATAATTCAGTCTGATAGAGAAGGAAAGTTTCAAGTGTGGTCAGGAACCGCTCTTCTGATGAGTTCCATGGAGTTTTCAGACATGCTAAGCTGCATGCATGTACTACTAAAGCTATAGTAGCATAGCTGTTACAAACACTATTGCTGTCCTATTTCATTCCACAGAGCGGCTGTAAGAAACTGGTTCCTCCTATCAGGAACTACACGGTAGGTAAATCATTTGGATTTTAAAACACAGTCCAGCAAAGGAGTGTCCCCAACTTCTTCTGGTGAAGAAAAATTAACTATAAATGTTTGTGTTTTAAGCCACAGAAATTAGAATAAAACACGAGATTCCGTATGTTTATATCTTGTTTCTACTCTACTCCTGCCATGTGCAGAAAAGCTACTGTACCAGCTGCAAGTGAATTGCAGGATAATGAATCACCCATTCCTTTCATAGGCTGAAGTTTACAGAACATAATAGATGACATACAAATCAACCAACTGGCCAAACAAACAAATAAAACTGAAGTCACCCCAAGAACCAAAAGAAATGTGGTTTGTACTTTCAGAACTTCAGAAACATTTCAGCACTGGTTGATCGACAGGATTCAACAGACAGATGCTCAAATGTCATCCACTCTGATTTTGAAGTAACTACCAGGAGAACTGTCATAACTTTCATCAGAAAACTATACAGAGGGGCATACATTGTAAGAGTGAGTAGTTTTCACTGAATAAATTAAGACAAATTTGCTACCAAGAAATATAACACAAAAAGTTGACAGACAGCTATGAAAGCTTAGATAGTAACACGAAGAGGTAAAGGGAACCCAACGCTTAGCCTATTTCATTCTTTGACGAGTAAGGCAAATCTAGACACTCTGCTCATCTAAGCGCAAATGACACAACATCACCCTGAGTGAGGCACAGCATGGAGAACACTTCAAAATGCCAGAGGAGAAACTCTAGTCAATCAGGTGTGAAACCCAGCCATTTCAAAAGTGTAGCTCATAATAACATGCCTGCAGATTTTTCTAAGGAGAGATTAAAATGTCTTTAACCAATCTAAATCTACCTGATTGTGGCTACTGGCATGCATATTGAAAAGTTTTACTTGTTCTATTTGGGTTCCAGAGAAGCATTTTGTTATGTTTTTGCAAGTATAAGGTTCTGGGTTTGATCCCCAGCATTAAAGAAAGAAAGAAAATACACTAATAGAAAACTAGAATATTCCATTCGTTAAGCCAGCTTAAAGATATTTGGATGTTTGGACAACTGATTGATATGAAAAATCAAAACTGTACATAGTAAGTGTTATTACCTGTAGGGTTCATCAGGTCCTTTAGACATTCTTTCTCTTTAGAAAAATGCAATTGATTCTTTAATGTGTGGTGGTTAACACTGAATTCTGCTCACTTAAGAAATGCTTTTTTCACCAAAAAATACAAAGTTTGTAATAAATGCTTGGACGCACTGCACACCTATAGCTTTGACTTGTACATGATTTTTGAGGGTTGGGGAAACAGAATTTTTTTTAGTGAAAGTTAATTTGATAAATGAGTATTTGCTAACAGGCAGAGATGAGAAAGGTTAGGTAAATGCATACATAGTAAACTTGCATGGGCACTGTGTTTGTTTGGTCTCCATTGCTGTAATACAGAACCATGATCAAAAGCAACTTGGGGAGGAAAGAGTTTATTTTACCATATAATGTATAGTCAGGAAGTCAGGGCAGGAACTTGAGCAGGTACCTGGGCACAGGAACTGAACCAGAGACTATGGAGGAACACTGCTCACAGAATTTTTCCTTGCAGTTTACTTATCCTGCATTCTTATACAAGTCCACAAGCAAGGGGGAAACACTGCCCACATTGAGCTGGGCCCACCCACATCAATCATTAATCGAGAAAATTCCATATAGGCTTGCCTATGAACAATTTGATGGAGACATGATTTCAATGACGGCCCTTTTCAAAGTAACTCAAACTTGTGTTGATTTGAAAATACAGGTGTTTTCTTATGACAGTGGCTGTAAGATTGATTTTTCATAAAACATCAGTTGCTAGGCTTAACTTTTAGCAATATGCTTGTAATAGAAAATAAGTTCCACAGCCGGCAGGATCTAGGAGGGACAGGCTATGAGATTAAAACTACAGAAGCTCCATTCACACTCTATCAGAGTGTGAAATAAAACAAAGAGAGGAAAACCTTGGGGAAAGTGTGGATTTTCAGCCTTTTTCATATCTAGTCATTATGATGCTCTTGAGTAAATTTTTATCTTTTCACTGTAAATGGATGGCACATTATGTCAAAACTTGTCACAAACCAAACTTTTACCACTTCTCATTGCCAAGACTCCATGCAAGCTCTCTCTTCTTTGTTTCAAAATTGATCCTGAAGCCTGGCAGGGGGGCTTGCTTGTGTCATAAGAAAGCTGGCTCAGAGGAGCTCAGGCCTTGTACTGGTGGAAGGTACATCACACCACTGTCTAAAAGATGCATTTTTGCAGTCATTTTCATATCTCTCTCTCCTATTCTTCTCCTGACTCAACCTTCCTGCTCCCCCACGTGCTACTCTCCCCTCTTCTTCTCCCCTTCTCTTTCTCCCAGCCCACCCCCCCTCATGCTCCCAATCTGCTCAGGAGATCCTGTTCCCTTCCCCTTCTCTGGGGTACCATGCATATCTCTCTTGGGGTCCTCCTTGTTTCCTAGCTTCTCTGGCGGTGTGGATTGTAAGCTGACACTTTTTGCTCCATGTCTCAAATTCATATATGAGTGAGTACATACCATGTTTGTCTTTTTATGACTAGGTTACCTCACTCAGGATGGTTTCTTCTAGAGCTGTTCATTTGCCAATGCAGTCATTTTCTAATACACTGCCACTTACCCTTCAGTTTTCAGTGGCTTTTTTTTTTGATAATTTAAAAATAGTTGCTCATGGAAACCTTCAGCTATTTTTAATGTTTAAGCAATACTACTTAATATTTTCATTTCCATTTCAAAAAGTTGAAGGCTGTCCTTTGGAGGTAATGCTATTTTTCCTTGTTGATGGAGCTCAAATCTTCTGAGTAAATGAAGTTGAAGGCTGTCCTTTGGAGGTAATGCTATTTTTCCTTGTTGATGGAGCTCAAATCTTCTGAGTAAATGCACATCTTTTTGGCAGCTCTCCTTATTAAAACACACTACAGTTGACATGAATTGAAAATTTTCTATTACTGAGCAAGTTCCCTGCCCCAACATAGTTGGTGGCTCACAGAGAACCTTCACAAGTTTTTTTCTGAGTCATCTTGGCTTCACCTTATCTCCAATGTCACATTCTTGATGTCCCTAAACCACCTCAGAGTTTCTTGCCTTTTTCATCGGTTGTTCTGATGTTTACCTTCCCATAACAAGTGAAAACCATCTTTTCATGAAGACTTCTAGGAAATAGGAACATTTGTTCAGTTACTGGGACTGCACTGCATGTTATGACAACCTGATATGATGTAAACATGGAACCTTGAAGTCTGGTGTGTGCCATGTACTGCTGAGAATGTTAAAGAAAGACAGAGATATCAGAGGCCAGGACTGGCAATTTAATAAATGGGGTATGGCAGCCAGAGCTTTCAAACTGGATTTCAAATAGCATCAACTTTTTAAAAATTAATTTTTGAGAAGTTCATACATGCATGTAATGTATTTTGATGATATTTACCTCCATACTTCTGTTTCTTACTCCTCCTAGATCTACCTCCCACCTTGTTTCCTTTTTTATAACCCAAAGACCCAATTTATGCTGCCTACTTACTTCAGGGTGTGGGGCCAACTACTGCAGTACAGTTGACTTACCAAGACCTCAGTCTTTAAAATCCCCTTTCTTCCTCTCCCAGAAAACTAATGAGGACTGAAAGATGCACTAACCCATGGGCACAGAGATAAGAATTTAGAGTCTCTTCAACTTCTAGTAATTACAGCTTCATAAGAATGACACATAATCTTTTTAAGCCTGGTTTTTCTCATCAGAACAATGTAAATTTTGTCTTACCTAAAGGGATGGGTTGAGGACTCAAAGAAACTTTTATGATTTTTTAATTGATGTGGTGTCATACATAAGGTCTCCATGAAGACAGAAATGAATTCTGTTTTCCATGATGTCAAGAAAACCAGGGGTGAGCTAACTTTGAAATGCACAGCCAATTGGGCATATCTTCTTTTTGCCGTGGCCAGGCTAGCATTGCTGTGAACATAATCTCATTTCCCCTCACTAAATCTTGTCAGCTGCACTTCTGATTACTTCAAAACTGTACTAAGACTGTCTTTCTGCAATTTCCTGATCCATAGAAGCACATGGAGATACTTCCCTCTCCAACAGGATCTCTGATGCTAGATACATAAAACCTTCCATTTGTTTACTTTGACATGCCCTTCATTGTATATCTGTCTGGGAGATACTTCACGCTTATTCCACCATAAGCACTGTCTACATAATAGGGGGAACTTTCTAAGGTGTCAGGGTATGCCATCACTAACCCCAATGTATACTTCAGACATTGTGATAGAGAAGTGATTCCTGGTCATTAAAAGATTTATGTGAAAGAATGAATTGGACTACCACTGCTTTGGATTCAAAGTTCTAATCTTTAATAGTGCTTTTACATCATTAAAGAGGTATTCTTGCCTTTTGCCCATGTTTTAAAATTTATAGCCAAACACTCTGGTACACAAAATGATATAGAGAAAAAAATAGGAAACACAGCAGTATCTACTATGAAATAAAGGAAAAGCCTACTGAAGGAATCATTAGTGCTTTCATAATAAAAATAATAAAATAATAAAAATTGTCCACAGCAGAGTGGCCAAACATTTTAATGATATGTTAATAATACACACAATTAATTACTCTTATATATTCACAGTCATATATTCATAGTTATACAACCATACTGAAGATATGAAATATGTTATGTTGGTAAACTTTTTTTTTTTTTGGTTTTTCGAGACAGGGTTTCTCTGTGGCTTTGGAGGCTGTCCTGGAACTAGCTCTTGTAGAACAGGCTGTCTCAAACTCACAGAGATCTGCCTGCCTCTGCCTCCCAAGTGCTGGGATTAAAGGCGTGCACCACCAATGCCCAGATTGTAGATAAACTTTCTACAGATAGTAGAATAGGGAAGATATCTTCCTACATTTTATTAAAATACCACCATGTTTTCATTAATTTTCTATTTTTTAAGTAACTAAGTTCATGATTTCAATATTACAAGCTACACTGTCCAAACATTCTTTTTTTCTTAAGAGCAAGTCAAGCTCTCCAGAGTGCAATTAGTAGCTGAGCAGTATAGGAACATCTTACACCTTAAGATGATGTTAGTTCTCCCAAACACAACAGAATAGGTGAAGAGGAAGGTCCTGGTACTGAGGATCAGATCATTTCTTACTATCCTTTCTGAAATCAAACAAGAGCATTCTGTTTCCAGGGAAGGCAATTATAAAGGTCATCCACAGGAACACCTGTTTACTTCTCATTCACAGGTGTTAAAGTTTCTTTGCTCCAGCCCTTCACCAATGTGTGTCTGCCAAGCTTCAAGACCGTTCTCCAGCTTTTAGGGAAGTCTTGTCACTTTAAATGGGCCTCCGATGTGTTTATGAGTCGCTGGCCTTTCCTACTCCAGCAATGGAATCTCTACTCATGTATGTTTAAAAAATCACTAAAAGTACCTGAGTACTCTGGAATGTTTTAATCTAAGGCAGCAGTAAGGAAAACACAAAAATAAATCCAAAGACAGCAGAGGCCTTGGTCTCCTTTTAGTTCTTAAACATAAAGAGTACTGCCCGGCATGGTGGCGCACACATATCCCTAATGGTATCATGTGTGAAGCTGAGGCAGGAGGATCAAGAACTCAGTCACCCTAGGCTACATAGTAAGTTCGAGGTCAACTGTACTATATTGCACTACCTCAAAACAGAAATAAAACAAAGAAAGTATAAGAACTATTCTCTTTTGGTATTTATCCACTCTCCCAAGCCACTGTGCCGCTCCAGTTCTGCAAAGAATTCCAAAAGACAAGCATGCATTTATCATCTATCACAGTCTATGTTCACTGCTGTGCTGACTCTAGGGCGTACCCAGATTACTAACCCACGGTCTGCAATGTGGAGGACTACAAGTTAGGGACACATATAGGGTCACGGTTGAACCTAACGTGCCAGAATATGACAAGTACAGGCCACTATACCCTGTGCACCCTTTCCAGAACAGATAGGTCTGTGAGAGGAGTTTGGTGACGATCACAAGGACACAAAACCTACTGAACTCTTTTGTCTTCTATTTTTTTTTCTGGAAAACTTAGAGCTAAGATGCAAAAATGTAAGTAAAAGAGTACTGTTTTAAGGATCATATATTCAATTTATTAAGCAACAAAGTCACATCTTCAAATATTTAATGATTTAATGTAGCGATATTGTGGTGTTTTGAATAAGAATGTCCCCATATAGTTGAATGCTTAGTCACCTGGGAGAGGAACTCTTTGATAGGGTTAGAAGGATTAGGAGGGGTGGCCTTGTTGAAGGAAGTGTGTCCCTGGAGTCAGGCTTTGAGGTTTCAGGGCCTGGTCTACTCTCTTGTTGCCTATGGACCAGGATGCATCTCACAGTACTGCTCCAGCACCTGCCCACTCATCGCTTTGAGGATAATGGTCTGTAGTCCTGAAACTGTAAGCAAGCACCAATGTAATGCTTTCTCTTATAAGAGTTGCCTTGGTCATGATGTCTCTTCAGAGCAATCCAGCATTAACTAGGACCAATATGGAAATTCATATGGGTGAATTCATGTTAGAACTGCACTAAATGGCGAATATATTTTTATTTACTCATTCAAAAACCTTGCTTGAGTCTCCCAAGAGTCCTGTTGTGTGCTATAAGATTCATCAACATGGGCAGATCCTTGGCTCAGCTTTCAGTTTTCCATAAGGAACATAGTAAATGACTCAACACAGATGGGTACTGGGAGCCACAACCTTTCCTCCCACTGAGAGGGAAACTGAAAAAGCCTGATTCCATGCAAAGCATAAACCATGACAGGTGCAAAACAACAGAAGTGACACTGGCCAGACAACATAATGTGGGATCCAGCTGTAGACTACAGTGGGGAAAGCGGGAGCCTTCATCTTGTTCTGTCCAGTAATTACCAAAGAGGTCAAGGAGAGGCTTTAGCATTTTTTCCAATCAGATATCCTGAATCTCTGTAGGTTATCTGAACTCAGAAAATAGAAATTCAACTGCTTAATACCAACAAAAGCACAGATACAGGACAGTCAGACAGGAGTAATTCATTGTCTTTGGAAAGCCCTAAACAAGCTCACATAATAGGTATTAAAATACTTTACTCTGCAAATGCCCAAAACCTCCATCCCTCCCCTGCATTGAAATGAAGAGGGAAGGAGAAATCAACTAGAACACAACTTCTAACTTACTCGGAACTTATCTTTCAGCTCAATATAAATAGAAACAGTATATGGTTCTGCTGCCAAAAGTCCCTGAAATATCTCACCAAGAAAGAAAACTGGAAAAGCGCCAGTGTTTCTGATGGCTGCAACATAAAAGCAGGCATTGGACAGTGACATTAAAATGGAAACATTATGCAGTGTAGACGTTGACACGTCTTTACTCTGCTGACTTCCTAACTACTTAACTTTTGGCAATGGATTTCATGTTTGCTCCATTTTTTTTCTGTTTTTTTTTTCCTGTTAACTTTTCTTCTTTACATGGGCAAATAAGCATTCATTAGGTGTCCAATCAGTCTAGAAAGTTCTTCTTGAAAACTGTAAAAAGAAGAGGTCTTTCCAAAAGGACTAGGGAACATCAGTGACAAGAAGTAGGGGACAGTAAGGGGAAGTGAAACCACTTTTTTAAACAGCTTCTCTGGGGTCTTGGAGATCTCAACACCTCTCTGCCTATGCACTATGTATGTTACTCCACAGACAAGATATGATGTTAGTATTAGAGGCTTTCCTTTAGGAGCAGCAATGTTTAGACTAAGCATGCCAAATAAGCTTTTATATACTGTATTCCCTGTATTACAGAAAAATGTGTAGGATGAAAAGCTCCAATCTATTTGGTTATTATTATTTAATACTTGCTAAGAACATCTGTAACTAAAGCAAAAAGAATCAATTTATAATAAGTAAGTCATGAATTATAATTTTAAAATATTCTCAATGTGGAAGCTAACTATTTTCCAACAGTGGTAAGGAAGAACATGTTCATATCCAAGTCTGTTGCTAAGGGTCTACGTGCATGTGGGTAGGTAACTGGACTTTTCTTGATTGGTTGATGATCTGTGGATGGACAGTAAACACTAACAATATTTTTTATTATATGTAGTTTTACAATTAATTTTGTTTAAATTAAAAACAATTTTAGTTTACATACCAATGTCAGTTTCCTCTCCCATCCTCCAACTCCCTCCAACATCCCTCCATCCCACCCACCATCCACTCCTCAAGGAGGGTGAAGCCTCCCAAGGGGTATCATCAAAGTCACATCATTTGGGGCAGAACCTAGGCCATCCCCCTTTTAACTAGGCTAAGAGAGTATCCCTCCATAGGGAATGGGCTCCCAAAGCCCATTCGAACACTAGGGATAAATACTGGTTCCACTGCCAGAGGCCTCTTAGACTGCCCAAGTCCCCCAACTGATACCCACATTCAGGGGGCCTGGTTCAGTCTTATGTTGGTTCCCCAGCTATTAGTCTGGGGTCTATAGGCTCTCACTCACTCAGGTCAGCTGTTTCTGTGGGTTTTCCCAGCATGGTCTTGACTGATTTGTTCACCACTCCTCCCTCTCTACCCCAGACAAGTTAGGAAACCAGGAGGACACTAAGAGAGACATCCATGCAACCCCCCAGAAGAGGAAAGGGACTGGATCTCCTGAATAAACTTGGAGCATGGGGGGAGGTAGGAGAAAGGGAGGGGATAAGGTGAGGGGAGAGGAGAACATGAGGGACCAGGAAAGTCAAGTTGGGGGAAGAACAGAGAAGGAGAGCAAGGAAAGAGATACCTTAATAGAGGAAGCCATTATAGCCTTAACAAGAAACCTGGCCCTAGGGAAATCTCCATGAATCCACAAGGATGACCTTAAATGCCCTTCCCTTATAATGAAATTGATGAGATTGATGACTACCTTAAATGCCATCCTAGAGGCTTCATCCAGTAGCTGAGGGAAGCAGAAGCAGAGATATACAGCTAAGCACTGAGCTGAACTCCTAAACGTGTGTGTGTGTGTGTGTGTGTGTGTGTGTGTGTGTGTGTGTGTGTGTGTACTATGACAGGGATCAAATGGATTAATATACATGTGACATTCAAAATTAATGTCTAGAGAAAAATAAGTGATTGTTATAAAAGTTTTGTTACCTGTTACTATTTTAAAAAATCCTATTGCTGCTTGCTAATATTAGCTTCCTGATTTGAAAACAATGGAGTAAAATGCAAATATTGTAGTGTGTAAACTGTTCTTAGGAAAAAGAACAAGATGTAAAGATTGCCCAATGGTAAATGCCTAGTGTTCTTCTCATGCTGTATGAGATACAGATGCTTTTATGTAGAAGGCATCTGGACTCATTTTTCAAGAAGGGTGTTTATGGAACACAGGCTATTGCCATTCCTTAGCCATCCACCAGAACTAGATCATAAAGTTCTAATGCTGAAGAAACACATGCTTTAGCTACAGGACCTAGAGAAATCAAGCTGAAAGTGACCTAGAAGCTTCTTCTCTACAAGTTAGTATTCATAGAGCCTGAAGGTGCTATGCATGCAGCTGGGGTAGGGGCATCAACAGTTTTAGCCAGCTTTGGACCTGCATATTACAATATCAACCTTCCAGACAACATATATCCACTGGAGCAAGAGTGGCATGACTGTGCTGGGGGTAACCAACTGCTTTATGATTGGGATTCGAGGCCCTTTCCACAGGAAAGAATACATGCTTGTACTGTAGACTAAATCAAAAGTCTGTAGTCAGTGAGATCCTGGGCCCTACACCTTCTACTATTAACTTGCTAAATGGACATATCGTCAAACTATCTTTTAGATATTTGCCTTTATACACACAGACTAGTACTGCTTTCGGCCTTGATCGCAGAATCTCCTTTATGCAGCAGATGAAAATTAATGCAGCAACTTACAACTAGACAAAGCACTGAGAAAAAAGTATTGACTCATCCCTAAAAAGAAGATTTATGCCACTCCTGCTAAGGATCACAGAATATCACAGAAGAGGTCGAGTAAGACTAAAAGAGCTGAAGGGTGGGGGGAGGTGCTTCCGACTATGACATGGACACTGTAATCATTAATACACGGTAGCTGCAGTCAGCTGCACATGATTGAACCCTTTTATATTCCACCACAAATCAGTGAGGGGCTCTTGATGCTCCCCTCTTCCCCCTTCAAGGAACTACTGATAGTTGATGGGTGTTTGGGAAGCACTTTCTTCAGTGTTGTAGATATTGGCGAGTTGTCTATGCTCAGTAAATGAAACCCTATGCATCTTCATACAAACAACTCCGATTAAATTCAGTGAGTCACCAAAAGAAAGGCATGAAAATAGAAGGCAAGAGAAGGGACGAGGTGAGACAAAGAAGGAGGTCAGCAGGAGTGGGAGGGGAGACAAGAGAGGGCAGGAAGGGCCAATACGATAATAATGCATTGTATACATGTGTGAAATTATTAAAAATGAAACATAGATACTTAAAAAGAAGAATGTTAAGTGATGTAGGAATATTATGTTTTTAATAAAGATGGATACACTATAGCATATCCATTTCCACAGTGGGTCCATACAGTGGCTGACCAACCTCAAATGTAAATGTTAATTTTGGTATTAGTGGCTGTGAGCATTTTCTTCTTGGTTTCAGGGCTATGTTGGTGTCTTTCTAAAGTACAATGAAGTGCAGCAAGTTACAGTGTGTCTTTTTTTTTCATTTATTTTGTATACAGACCAGTTTCCACTCGCTCCTTCCTATCCCACCCCCTACATTCCTCCTATGCATTCCTCTGTCTCCTTTCAGAAAGGGGTATAGGAGTCAACAAAGCATGGCACATCAAGTTTAGGCAAGACCAAGCTCCTCCTCCCTGCATCAAACCTTGGAAACGCAAGACAGCATGGGGAATAGGTGCCCAAAAGCCAGCTCAAGTGCCTAGGACAGGTCCTGATCCAACTGGTAGGAGCCCCCAGACAGACTAAGCTACACAACTGTCACACACAGGAAGAGGGCCGAGGTCAGTCCTATACAGGCTTCCTAGCTGTTGGTCCAGAGTCCATGAGTTCCGAGGAGCTCACATCAGCTGTCTCTGTGGGTTTCCCCAACATGACCTTGACACCCTGGCTTTTAAAATCCCTCCTCTCTCTCTTTGACAGAACTAGCAGAGTTCAGCCCAGTGCTTAGACGTGGATCTCTGCATCTGCCTCCATCAGTTACTGGATGAATGCTCTCTGATGACAATTATGGTAGTCACCAATCTAATTACAAGAAAAGGCCAGTTCAGATATCCTCTCTACTACTGCTAGACATCTCAGCTGGAGTCATCCTTGAGGATTCCTGGGAATTTCCTTGGTACTAGGTTTCTCCCTAACCCCAAAGTGCCCCCCATCAAGATATCTCTTTCTTTACTCTCTCCCTCTATCCTGTCTCCAACCCACCCAACAGAATCCCTCCTGCTTCCATCACCCCACCCCCAGTTCATCCAGTTCATCTCTTCTATTGTCCCTTCCCAGGGAAATTCATATGTCCCTCTTTGAGCCTTCCTTGTTACCTAGCTTCTCTGGGGCTGAGGACTGCAGCTTGGTTATCCTTTACTTTATAGCTAATATCTACTTAGACATGAGAACACACCATGTTTATCTTTCTGGGTCTGGGTTACCTCACTCAAGGATCATATTTTTTTCTAGTTCCATTCATTTGCCTTACAGTATGTTTTAATGCCATCTGTATTTGCCAAAGGCAGAGCATATTTATGCTCAAAATCCTTTAAGAACACTCAGAATCATATCACCCAAATCTTGTTTTGGGGATAGTTTTTGTAACGGTCATACTTTGCAATAACCTTTCTTCTAAAGGCATCTTCAAGGAACAGTTGGTTTATTCTCAATCACTTTTGATACTGTCTCTCTCCAGGGTTTTGTGCTGTAATGGACTCCAATCTCGATGCTTTTCATACAAGAAATGGATTGCAACAGTATTCCTTCGGGTGAAATTAGCAAAATGTCAACCAAACCTGTTTGGGCTTTATTTTTCTTTATTAGGTTACCCCCCCTCATTCAGTAATCTAGGCTAACATTTAAAGTGAAAAATTCCTAAACCTTTATGTCTTCAACTTTAATAACAAAGTTATCCCCCCACTATTTGGGGGGAACGCATAATCAGCTGAGGATCAAATTCTCATTTATCTTAGTCTACCTCACAAACAGTCTTTGAATTACACTCTGGTACTGCCACACTTCTACACACACAGACAGCTGAGTGGAGGGAATGGTAAACAGACAGCAGAGAATTAAAACATAGAGGAGCCTTCAGATACTCTGTCTATAGAAAAATAGCCCACCAGAATTTAGGAAAATAATCCCTTGCTGGATTAATCTACCTGACCACTCTTCTCATTTTCCTTATGAACCAAGCCTAAGCTATTTAGAAGAACATAAGGGAGCAAGAATGTCTAGACACTTGCAATGCAGTGGAAAGATCTAGGAAGCAGAGAAATATTCTTGAAAATAGAAAGATTGAAGCTCACCTTTCATTAACTTTACGCCCTGTCAATATTTCGTTTTTGCTTTGTTGGGTTTTTTTCTTCTCAGTTTTGTTTTTATTCTCATCATAGCCATATGCTAAGCTGTTCATTTACAATTTTAATAGTGTCTCTAGATCATAAACACATTATTTCTGCTTCCACCAGCTTATTAGTCTATTAACAAGTTCACACTGAGAAAACAAATTAGAATTGGATAACCTACCCAGTTTTTGACACCACTTTCCAGCTCTTTAGTAATCGCTTCAGATCCTGACATCCCTAAATATAGAAGCAAGAAACACATAGCTGAAATAATTTAGCATCTCAGTGATTAAAGCAGAAACATGCAGTCAGCAGCTCAAAGACTCCGCGGCACTTGCGGCTGTCATACCTAATCATTGTTTATTTCAATCTATTCATTCCAAAGGTACTTCAAGACAATCATGTGCTCCCAGAATTTAAATATTTCTAATCATCTGCCTCATTCGTGTTAAGAAAAGACAGCTTTTAATTCTAAAAACTCTCTGAAAAATAAATAAAAAACACTGTGCATCAATCCAAAGCATTGTTGGATGGGAAATTCTATTAAAACTCAACACATGTCGGATTAAAAAAAGTGATGGTTGGTCACTCCATGAGGTCAAGACTGATGACAGGCATCAGAGGGAAGATCAATCCAACAACCAAGGGAAAAAGACTTCACAGCAATGCAGAGCTTGCTGGCAGCGGGAAGATAAAAAGTAGACTCTGTTCCTAACTATTACCAAGTTCATGACAGGGCACACAAGCAAAACCTGAAGTTTTGTGGGACACTATTTGCTCTGAGAAGTCAGGGGCCTTGCAGATAAAGTTGGTTAGGAATTAAGGCATCCTTGGAAGCCTTTCAATCTTCCATTTCTACAGACACTGAGCACCACGTGATGAACCCTTCTGTTCCCTCTTCCCTGGACTCTTCAACTGCTTCAAGGCATACTGTACTCCAGCAAGAGAGCAGACTTCTGAAAGTCTACATGCATACGCTTAGGGACATGTGCAGCTCAGACTGTACCCCATCTTACAGAAAACGATCTTTGCTCTCGCTAGAGACTGCAGAGATTTAAAGCTGTGGCCTGCAGTTCTAAAGAGCACTTGTGCCCACGTTGGCAGTTTTATTGTTGAACTTCCAAAGAAGCTAATAAACATTTGTCTGCTTTCCCATTTAGGTCTTTCAGTATGAAAAGAATATACAGCACAAGAGGAATTTCTTCAAGTTAGAAATTTACATCTGCAGCAAAATTTTATAGGTTTAAAGGCCTAAATAATAACCCTAGAAAGTTTGGGCAGGTGACCTCCACTTCACCCAGGACATTGTCCAATGAATTGGAACAACTGCTTTCCTCCAATTTCTTCAGCATTCCTCCTCTACAATTGTGGGTATTTAAAGAACTACTGCTTTATAAGCTTCCAAAACATATTTTTAAAAAAGCATTACATACACACATTAATGCCTCTCACAAAGCTGTAAGTTATTTGACACAAAGCTCAATCTTGAGGTATGGGATGCCTTCCTTCAGGTTGTTTGCAGGGTTCAGAGCCTCTGAGACCATCAAAGCAATACAGGCTATTAGCATCGCTCTTAATTGTTCATCACACTTGGTTTTGAGACCCACTCCTGAGCATACCATAGACTTTGATTCCAGGACATTGACCTGGAAGTTTCCTCCCTAATGGCTAGTTTTCCCTAGGGCCAGAAGGTGCTATGGAGAGTTTTAGGAAAGAAAAGTAATCACAAGTCTGACTCAGCTGTGACCCTAAGAGTTAACACAACTAGCCGGGAAAGATATGTGCATGGGTACCACAGTGGTATAAATGCTTGGGAGGGAGCCAACAGCTCTCTAGTTATATTTAAGGCCCACTCCATAGGAGGAAACTTATGCCTGGCCCTATATGACTGGTCGAAACCTGTAGGCCACAATGATAGTGAGAACCTATCCTTACTTTGCTAATGGACACAGTATCAAGTGGGCAGATATATAACTACCGGTATACTCAGATCAGTGCAGCTGCCACGTCTCATGAGAGAAGTCTGCTTTTTGTAATGCATGGTACTTAGTACCGACATTCACAACTTTCAAACAAGTGACTATGGAGAGTTCAGCCCTAAATGGGACATCTATGTTATATCCTTGCCCACCAAGGCATGGGGAACCTCACAGAAAAGGAGCAGGAATACTGTTAAGAGCCAAGATATGGGCAGGGCTCCTTCTGAAAAGGACCTGCTAGACATGACAGAGCTATTGCTTTCATGACATCATAGCAGCTTTAGTGGCCTAAAAGAGTCACACAAAATCAAGGCAATCAACATTCAGCACGAATAGGGTAAGACTTCATGAGGCATCACCACTAGTTGAGGAGATGTGGCACTTGATGGCTGGCTTCTAGGGAAGGGAAAGTCAGTTTTTGTTCTGTTCTGTTTTTGTTTGTTTGTTTGTGTGTTTTTCAGATGTGGCCCCTTGTGCACTGCACATACTACTGAGTTTGGGTACGTGCCTGTGTGCATACAGGCAGCATCTCTTTGACTCAGTAGGTTGTAAGACAGAAATGAAGAAAATCTGAATTTGGGAGAGGTGTAGAGAAAATCTGGAGTTTGGAGAGAGTGAATATGATCAAAATGCATTGTATGCAGCTTCATAGCTAGATAGCTTGCTAGCTAGACATTCGAGAGAAGGGGAAGGAGGCCAAACAAAGTGGCTTGAGGGAATTGAGATAATATCCCTCTGACTCAGAAATAGCATTTCATTATATCTGAAACTGAACAGGACAACGTTTCCTAGTTGCTAGGTAGAAGCTTTTATAGTCACTTTAAATGAAAAATATTTCCCAGGCCACAGGTACAGAAATGCCTATCTTATTAGATTTCTTCAACATTTTCAGTGCTTCTGTTGGAGACAAAAAATTGTCTTTTGGAAGTGAAATCCACTTGAAGCTGTGTTCATTCTCCTCAGGTGGGGTAAAGCAGACCCGCAAAAAATCTCATGGAGACAATATGGGAATGTCACTGTGCCTGAGTCTTCCTAAAAATGTACAGTAACTTAACACAATTAATTTTTTTCACCAAACTTTTAGTTTTGAAGAAAACTCATATTCATTAGGGGAAAAAAGACAACCTCTTTTATGATAAAATCTTCATTTTACATTTCTCTGACTGTGATATTGTGTTCATTGTAACATTTTATAGATAAATTATTACCTGCACATCGTATTCCAAAAAGAAATTATGATAAACTATTAGAGTGGAAATGTTCTATGCTTATTTTTGGTAAATCATTTCAATGTCCAAGAGATCTCACTTAGGGTGGAGCTCTTGACTAGGAACTGCTAACACTAAACAGAAATTTCCAGAGACATTCTTCTATGATAGATAGTGTAGGATAATAAAACTGAAACAGCATCCAGGACGAAAGGGTCTAAGATGCATGTAGGAATAGGAATAGAAACTTTGCTTCATAAAATAGCAGTATATTAAAATTACTGTCTTTTGTTAAGTATGTTTTGTATCCCCCCAATAAAGCTACTGTTTAGCCCTACCAATGTGAAAAACGTTATATGTTAAGGATTGCCTCCTGTTTCCCTCCTCATTCCTTGCTTTGAGCTTCCACAAAACTTCCTAGTAGACTTAGGCTCTCTATTCAGATTCACCCCTAGAACAGGGTTTAGTATTAAAATTTAAGAACACAGTCAATCTGGTTTCATTATGTCTTAGTTAGGGTTTACTATTGCTGTGAAGAGACACCATGACCAGGCCAACTCTTATAAAGAAAACAGTAAATTATCAGTGGCTTGCTTACAATTTCAGAGGTTCAGTCCATTATGATAATGAGGGGGAGAGGGGCAGAGTGTAGGCAGATGTGGTGCTGGAACTGAGGGTGCTATATATTTCAGGCAAAAAGAAGTCAACTGACCATCACACTGAGGGAAGCTTGAGGAAAATCAGAGCCAACCCCCACAGTGACACACTTCCTCCATCCAACAAGGCCACACTTCCTAATAGTGCCACTTTCTTTGGTGGCTATTTTCTTTCAAACCACGACACATTGTGTTATCTTTATAGAATATTCAACCTTCATGGCATATTATAGAATGTATGACCTTATGAAATACTTAAATATAAATTTATTTAGATTATTTCAATTGTATCTTATATTTCAGCAAATATGGCTATAATATTTAAAGTAGTAATTTAAAAAAGCCAAAATGTCCATAATCCAAATGAAAGACTAACCTTATTTCTACATCAAGACTATATTCTTCATGGATTTAAAAACACTTTCCAAGGTAAAAGAGCAATTCACAAACCAAAAACGCTAATAGCTGCTAAACGTGGGTAAAACAAAGACAAAAAATATGACAGTAAATGTAGTTATAAAAATATCAAAGCTGAAACAAGAAAGCGACTGTTGCAGGATAATTTTTTTTGTACACTGTGAAGATGTGTCTCTGCTAAGGCATCTTCTGATTCGTTTAATAAAGGTCTAAATGACCAATAGCTAGGCAGGAAAGAATAGGTGGGACTTCTGGGCAAAGATGAGACCTTTGGGAAGAAGAGAGACAGAATTTGCCAGGGAGACTTGGAGAAACTTGAATGTATAGTGTGGAGGAGAGGTAACAGGCAATGTGACTGAACTTAGATTAACATAAACTGGCTAATTTATCTTTTAAGAGCCAGCTGGGAACAAGCCTAGGCTAAGGCCAAAGCTTTCATACTTGATAAGAATTCTCTGTGTCATTATTGGGAGCTGGCAGTACAAAGAAAGACCTGTTACAAGAGACAGTAATAGAATTCAAACAGGTTCCTACAAGACAATTGATATCTAAAAAGCCCCCCCTTAAAAAAGACCACAGAATATTAGGAAACATAATAGGGGGAATCGTGAAGAAAAATAAACACAGAGAATTCGCAGACTAAAAATAGAAAAACTGTTAAATCTGCAAGGCAACAAAATACGTTTCTAACATTAAGATGAGTAAAATAAGAATGAGCCCTTTTCTCAGTCTCCTATTGTAGCTTGTGAACAGGATGTAGAAGCCAGTATAGCAGCCACACAGCTGTGGTGGGAAGAAAGCTCAAGTGTCAACAAAATGAGCAAAGTGTCATCAACATGAAAGAACACAGGGACTCTAGGAACAAGCTCATAACTTCTTGACAAAAATCACTACAGGCTCCAAGATAAAATATAGTCTATCTAGACTGTGCAAAAATGGAACTCTGAAGCCAAGAGAGCATGTTTGTAAAACGATTTAGAATTGACATTAAGCTTATTAATATACTACACTATTGTGAGAATAGAATATACCTACTATAGTCTGCAACAAAGTAAAAATAATACAACTAATAAAAGTCAATATGTATGAGTGCAATAATGTGAAGTATTACTCTTCATAAAGTCGGTAAGATCATTCTCAATATAAAATTCCTCAGGCAAAGTGTTTGAAAGAAACTATTTATATTAAGAAAGGATTTATTTCAGCTTTGATTCAAAGGTGTCTGAGTCTATGGCAGAAGAACATGGCAGAGAAAAGCTCCTTTCCTCCTGGCAGAGAAAACAATAGGAAGGGGCCAGAACCAATACATATCCTTCAAAGGCTTGCCTCTGAGCAGAACCCACGCTTCACAGTTCTGCTTCCTCCGAATGGTCTATTCACATTTCAAATCCACCAACTGATTATATTACTGATTAGACCCCAGCCATGATGATCTAACTATCTCTAGAATGGTGTGATTCATCAATATAACAGATATATGTCAACGTTACCAAGTTGAAAATCACAATGAACTGCCACAATCAGGGAATTAATATCATCGGACTGCATTATATACATGTGCAAAACTATTATATTTAAACAGTTTAAATAATTAGTATATTTAAATTTTAAAAGAAGAAAAGGGGATTGAGCATCACAGCAAACATATTGAGTGTCAAGAACACCATTTTTTTTCTTTTTGTTTGTAGAGACAGAGTTTTTCTCAATTGCCCTGCATTTCCTGGAACCCACTTTGCAGAATAGCATGGCTTCAAACTTGGAGATCCACCTGCCTCTGCCTCCCAAGTGCTGGTATTAAAGGAGAGTAGTACCACCACTGCCGGCTCCCAAGAAAGTTCCTTTAGAAGTCTTAGTTAATAATAAATAATTCCTCATTTTAAAAAAATCTTTGTCTATTTTAATATATATTTTTAAATTCATGCTAACATAGTTGAAGGATGTCTCTCCCAGAGACTGATCTTTCTGTAGCATCTAGAGTTCCATATTCTAAAACCTGGTTCTAATGTAACATTTTATTGGATAAAGATCATGTAGCAAATATGAAAATGTGACAGGGCAACAAACCACTTACTAGCAATCTTTATTACAGGGACTCCTAAATGGCAACAGATTTTGCTGGGTAATGTATAATACAGGAATCTTCAAATTACACAAAAGGATTAATTTGGGCCAGTGAAGAAAAAAAAATAGATGTAGAAAATAAAGTAGAAAATGAACTGAAAACAAAAGTGCCAAAACAAGAGAGAAACAAATGGAAAACAAAATCCAGGAAAAAAGATAAATATATATATATATGACTAACGCAAAGAAAACACACCATCAAAATAAACAGGGAAATTAAGTCAAAACATGAGTAATATGAATTTAACAGGAAAAAAGAAGTTATAAGATATGTGTGAGAAAAGACTTGTGAGATGAAGTTAATACATGGAATCAGATGGGCATTGTAAATACACAACTTCTGTAAGATAAGAAAACAAATGTGTATAAGATTTGTATTTTTAGATGGTACAGTTACGGTGGGGTTTCAGAATTTTAACAAAGTAAAACAGTTACACTGCTTTCTCTTTGGTGTTTTACTGAAAGTGGAGGATAGCCTCAAGTCTTTCTTCTCAAATCCAGTATTGATTTTGGAAATCATCTTTTCCTAATGAAGACATATGCCAGATAATTTCTCATCCGCAAACAGGCCAGATGTAAATAATTTTGTAATTCTCACTGGTATCTATTTCCACAGAAATAACCTGGATCAAGACTCCAACACAAAGAGGAGAAACACGAAAAACATGTAGAATCACAAAGCATATGTGACAATTCCTTTGACCTAAAATTGTAAACTGAATTTCAACAGGACCAGGTGTCTTTGAACTTAATTTATTCTTGGTGTCTGCGATGGGTCCCCTTCATTCCCTAAGGCCCTATGTTAGGTCAGCATGGAATCACAGAACCATGGGCAAGTCTGAAAGATTTTGTTGGGAGTCTACTTGTCACAGATTGTACTTCAACACTATTTAACCTTAAAAAATGTACTTATTTATTTACTAATTTATTTGTATGTGTCTTTGCCTGTTTAAGTTAATGTGCACATAGATACCACAAAGGCCAGGGACAAAATTGGATCCCCAAGGACTAGAGCTACAGCAGTTGAGATCCACTTGACGTGGGCAGTTGGAACTGCATCAGGTCCTATGAAATAGCAGTGACAGCTTTGACAGCTCTTTGACTGCTGAGCCAACTCTCTGGTGCCAGATACTTTTTCAATCCTGTTCTTCTTCCCTCCCCACACACCAAATATGGATCACAGAAAAAAATATGGTGACTATTACTTCAGCACTAAGGGGATGTGCTAGGTACACAAAGCCAGGGTGGCATGCTTTGGTGACACTAAGTTAACAGTGCCAATTTCACACTGCAGTTTGTAATAAGTAAAGAAATGGAAGACATGCCCACAGAAAGAGTATGAAGGAAAAATACATTCAGTTTTCAAAGATGCTGCTTTTATAAATTGAATATATAATACATAAGCCAACACTGATTATTAGACATGGTTTCTGGTACCACACTTTGTCAGTAGACCACCAATTAAACTACAACAGGATGCTGGTCACCATACTGTATATTTACTGAGGGATCTTTTAGATTTAATTTTACATAATAAAACACTGCTCTGTTCCCAAGCCATTTTATATTGCTTGAGAGGTGTTATCTTTCTAAAGACACTTTAAGGGTATTAAATACTCAATTTGCTTGAGTATTTAAAAATCTCAATATATTCAAATACAGTGAGTATTTACATATCGATTCAAAATTTTAAAATTTACAGTTCATCATATTCTTTTGCATACCCCAATGCCTCTTAGTCACTCAAAGTTCCCTTACCCATTCATTTTCATGTCCTTTTTCCCTCTTAAAACAAAGACAAGAGGAAAAAAGGCTACTAAAATGCAGAGTCTGATTCATGCTGGCCAGCTACTCCAAGTCATGGGGTCCACCCTAGGGGTGTGGAAGATGCCCCTAGCATCACTCCATTAGAGAAAACTAATTTTACTAAGGTTATGGCAGTATGAGTAGTTATACCTGATCAGCACATCAACCACAACCGTGTTGAGAATAGTACTTGGCTGATAATTATTTAAAGACAACATGGGTGCTAACATACACCTCAATTTCAGAGGTAGCAAAAGATTGAAAGAAATCTGAGAAATGCACGGAATACGGTAACTGACATCACCTTTACAAAAACCACAGATGATTAAAATTTACATATATGCATGCTGAGGGACATGAGGAGAAAACTTTAAGCAAATATTTTTGTGGCTGTGGTATCTTTGTTACTGTTCCTGACAGTAAGCTTTACCGTCTGTACATTTGGCTGACATAAAAGAAAATTAGTGGGTATATCCAGGCTTTCAGAGACCTTGGTAATCATTTTGCTCTCAGTGCTTTGCATTTTATATACAAAAGGCACTTTGGAACTGCCAATAAAATAACAACAACAACGAAAGAAAAAAAAACACTTAACACTTTGCGACTTTGAAAGATGAATCAGTATGTGAATTAATAAAAATCTACCCAGAAATTCCTCCCCTCCTTAGGAAGGGAAGAAAAACAATTCTGTTTATTTCTCTACAATGTACACATTGTACAAGACAGAGGAGCTGCACACCTGAAAATGTAAGATTTGGCTATCAGGATGGTGCCCACAGAAAACTAGACATGGAATATTAGCCAAAGTGTGCTCTAGATGAGTTACCAGAGCTGTCTGAGCCGATGTTGTCTGCTGCCCAACTAAGTGTACAATCTTTTCTCTCCTAAAACCTTAGTCTTACAAAGATTTGGTTTCTATGAGATTCTACATCTCCTCAGTAATTCTGAACTTTGTATTATCTTCAACCTAAAAAAGAAGGTAACGCCCCTCCCGAAGGCCCTCATCTATAATAGAACACAAGCAACATCTTCAGTGTTCTAAGGCAAACACCAACTACACCAGATCTCTTTCCAGACTGTTTAAGGAAAACCATACTTTGACATTTCAATAAAGAAAAACCAAAACAAAAAGTTAGCTTGTGTGAATGTTTCGTTTTTTAAGGACTACTTGCTTACCGTGCTGGAGGCACACCAGGCACGGCTATTTTCGTAGCAGAATAGAAAGCATCTCCCTGGTGACTCATGTCTCAATGCTTTCACCAGGACCCAGCTTAATACTTATCATCCAGTCCTCTTCTATCTGGCTGGATATTGCTATTTAAAAAGTCACTTCACTGGCTTAACACAAATTTACCATGTTCAAATGGGCTTGCAGGCAGAATATCGAAGGGAGGGCACCGGGGTTCAGATGGGGGATGGTGTAAAAATATTACATATGTGATGTATTCCAAACATGCAGAAAGGAGCCACATACACAGGAAGGAAGATGCTGCATCAGAGCAAGAGAGTGGAAACTGGAAAATAAATTTTTAGTCTGTCTTGATATTCTAGGAACAGACATAAACCATGCAGCATTCATTTGCCTACCCTCAAGAGGTATAGCTGGTTTGGATCCAGCCAAGTGCCAAGAAGATTTCTGCCATTTCTGAACGTTTTCATTCCCATGATGCACTGTTGGCCAAGATAAAGACAGTGCCTGACAAATGATATGGACATATAGAAAAGTGCAGCTCTGGGGGTCTGGGTAACTTCCTGCATTCTATTCTAGTTTGGAAAGTATTGATTCCAGTCACACTCACTCAGTTTGGCAACTCAGGGTGGTAGCTTCCTTTATTTATATTTATTTATTTATTTGGTGGTTCTTGATCTCACAATGCTTTTTCTGAATTTTCCCTTTTATTTTTTACTTTTATTTTTATTCAAATTAGAAACAAATTTGTTTCACATGTCAATCCCACCTCCCTCCCATCCTCCCCTAACCCCCACCAACACCCAACTCCCCACCCATCCCCCCTCCTGTCCCCAGGGAGGGTGAGGTCCTCCATGGAGGATCTCTAAAGTCTGTCATATTATCCCAGGTAGGTCTTAGACCGTTCCCCCATGTGTTCAGGCTGAGAGAACATCCCTCCATGTGGAACTGGCTCTCAAAGTCCATTCATAAGCCAGGGATAAATACTGATCTACTACCAGAGGTCCCATAGATTGGTAGCTTCCTTTATAAACCGGAGGGGTAAATGGAAGGTTTTAGGCACAGATTCAATTACATGGGGCTGCAAATATGTCTTCAGTCATATTTCAATGTGTTGATCTTTTCTCTGGTGTCACAGCTTGAATGACCAAATCTGAGAGGCAAAAATCGGGGATTTCTGCTGTTCTCCTGATGACAATGGCCATTCTCTCTTAGTCTAAGTTACTAACATATGATTACTAAGGTCTTACTATATGTACTTCATGAGTACTAGTATCTCTGCATATTGAAACACAAATTCCAGACTATTGGTTTCCAACAGAAAAACAAAAACATGTCTCCCCCTCCCCCTTTTCCTTCAGTCTGTATAGCCCAGAATGGTTTGATACTCACTATGTAACCTAGGGTGGCCTTGAACCATAATAATACCACTGCCATAGTTACCTGAGGCCTGTGATTACAGGTGTGTATCAACACACTCAACTGATACTCACTTTTCTAACAGACATATATATTAACAGCTGAAAAGAAACAGGCAACGTTAACACATCCTACTTAATGTAGCACTCAATAAAAATAAAAAGGTTATTACATTGTTTCATGTTCTTATTCTTACACTTCATAATTGGACAGGTCTAGACTGGCAGCACCATTTAACTGGGATTATTTTTAACAGCAAATTATCAATAGTCACACAGAAATACTTCGTGGTTTCAGGAGTAAATGATATAGCTCCAGACCTTTGGAGAAAATAGCACCTCCCCACAGTTACTGGTAGGGAGAAAAGCGCCAGAGTGGATCAGGAAAGGAGTGAAAGTCTGGAACTGGGAGAACTCGTTTTCTGAGGTGAGATATCTTCAGGGACCAGAGACTGACAGTGTTACTAAGGAACACCTTGTTTCTCTCTTCTGTAGAACCTTGATTTTGGTGATCATATGAAACACAGGAGGTAGACAGTGGGTTTTCAGACCCATCTCATTCATAGCTAAGGTGTCCTTAAGGAAGAGTTCTGGCCAGTGGCAGTGCCGTGGCTTCACAGAGGGTCCAGTGAAGGCAGGCCTGTAGAATCAGGTAAGGTAGACACGGTTGCAAGACAAAGGAGTCATAGCAACCACTGGAGTCCAAGGGAAACAAGTTCTTGATTTATTTAAGTGGCTGTTTGGGCATTAGGTTAGCAGAACATAGTACCAACTGACAAAGGAGTCATTCCAAATGTTGCATGAGTGGTGAAACCTTGAAAATGTATATATCTTCCAGCAGTCTTAAGGGCCATATATCATTTAGTAAATAGATTCTGAATTCTTCATTTACAAGGTAAACTGAATGAAAGCTGCAGGATTTCATTCTAAATTAAAGGATATTTGAAAACATAACTTCTTCCAATAATGAAAACTGGCTTGTCATCATCCGTAAACTGAGTGTTAAATAAAATGTAATGCTGCATTATTGGGTTGTAATATACAGAAAGATGTGAAAACCTGTTTTAACCATTAGAATAACATTCAAATAATTCATTACAGACCTCCGACAGTACAATTCTAGCTGTGATTCTACAGCACCCGAAAACTAGAATGAGTAAACAGTTTCTTATTTAAAAACTAGTGACTCAGACTTGACATAGCTGATGCCTAATGCTGTATCTGGGATTCATCTGCTGCTTTTGGCATTAAGTACCTTGAACTTGTAAATGCATTGCTTTCCCTCCAAACAGATTGAAAACACAAATCAGGGCTTTGGGCTTTGCACTGGCTTAGTTTTCCGTCAGGTCTTGGTGAGTTTGCTGGTTTGTTTCTGCCCTTACATTTCTCCATCTTTCTTTAGCAGTCAGATGCAGGGGAGCAGCGACAGCCTGCTTATCACACAGAAAGAAGATGGGAGGAAGTCAGGTGATCTCTAAGGTGAGGAGTCAGGCCAGCCTCCACAAAAGGAAGAAATTAACAATCCCAGCTAGGGTAGAGCAGGCCCAGATTACTGGCAGAGACAGAGCAACACAGACCTCAGTTCTTCTGGATTTAAAACCTCCGAGGGATGAAGTTCTAATTAAAGCTATGGTTATCCACACTGGGGTCGCACAGTCCTAACCCATCAGCCAAATGCGTGCACATTGAGAGGATATCACAAACAGTGGGAGGGTTTTCTCTTTAGCCCTCATGTTCCTCCATTGGAAATGTGAATGTTATAAACCAACTACAGCGCTTTGGGCATTCATCATCCTGAGATCAAACTGAAATGCAAGAATAAAGGGACGTTGGCATCTTCCTCTTCAGTACTCCATGTGTACCTAGTTAAGATGTCAAAGAGTTTTAAATCAAAGTCTCTATGCCAACTGTTGCACAAGTTCTAAATGGTCTTATCAATAAAAACCCTGAGCAGATATTGGGTAAATGCTGAAAGATCAGAGAGACAAAGGAGCAAGCCACAGCCAACTCTTCTTACCTTGCTAACTCCTCAGTCGATAAGGGGGCCAAGCTCCTATTTTTTCTTTCTCTCTCCACCCAGCAATATCACTTTCAGTCTGTCTGTGCAGATCTCCAGACCTCTATGAGTAACCAGTGGCTAGCTCTGCCCTCTGATATTCAAGCACAAACAAAATATCACCAAAGCCAAGCTTTCCATCACTACTCTATACCATGAATAAACATGTGACTGTTATGGTCTTTCCCTAGTTTTTCCTACCTGTGTATCTTGCTTTTATAAATATCTTTATTGTTTTCTTATACTTTCTGGTCTTAAATATATGTTCTTCTCAGATTTCAATCACCTTCTCCTTAGTCTCTTTTTTGTTCTTTGATTAGTACTTCAGCATCTTCCCCATTTTGTACTAGGATATCCCATATACTATGTTATGGCAGGTGCATCCAAATGTTTTCTGGACTACATTATGGGACTGTCACGACTATACCACTTTCAAACAATATGACTGGGGATGGAGTTCTTTCTGGGTTGGTTTACTGTTGTCAATGTGAGGACACAGGGCTATTTAAGGTCTTTAATTCAATGAACCACTGTAAGTGACTGAGGCAGGGAAGATTATAGAAACATGAGAAAGAAGGGAGTCCCGCACCCAGGAATCTGGTTGAAGATTCCTGCCGTCATGAAAGCATGACTTCTAGCATAATTAAAAACTACTTTGGCCTTTTACCTTCCCAGGCATAAATCCCTAATTTTCTAGGATTTGAACTGTTAACTCCATTTACAGGCAAAGGACATGTACTAAGTCCCTTGTGCAACTCCAGTAGATCATGGTTTCTTTTATGAGATTATAATCCACAGCATCTGTGTAACCATCTCTTTTATCAAAGAGAAAGAAAACTGGGGGAGGAAAGGTTTCTTAGTAATTGTTTAAAGACTTAACTTGAGAGCCATCAAAATGGTGTGCATGGCTAATGCTAGGATACTTAATTGTGACACTCCTGAGGAACCCATCATTGGATATCTCTTCCTTTCTGGCTGTCCCTTTCTCTTAACTCTAGAGATAAAGTCTATATTAAATTATATTAAATAAAAAGCTACAAATCTGCTTAAAAATGACTAGACTTGAAATCCATTTCCATGCCAGAACCACAAATCACTGTTTAGTCTACACTGAGGTCAGGGAAACTCCTTAAGCTGATGAAGGGGACAATGTGGAGCTATGTCTCTGCCCCTATACCACTGAGTGCCATGAGAGCTTAAAAAGATAAACCTTCAAGTACTCCTAATTTATTAAGTATAAAATTAACCCTTAAACACCCATATATATATAGAAATGAGTCAAGAAATTTTGTTTTCAAGAGCACATATACTTATTTCCTGCAAATGGTTTGGCACAAATTTCCTTTTTTCTGGGCTGGCTCAGTGGTTAAGAACACTCTTCTGCTGTTCTTTCAGAGGATGGAGTTCAGTTCCCAGCACCCAAAAAGGACAGCTCACAGAGGCCTGGAACTCTAGCTCCAAGGGATTGATGTCTTTTTTTGTCCTCTATAGACACTGCATTCATGAGCACAAACTCATACACAGGCAAGTACATACATAAGTAATTTAAAAAATATTTTTCTATGTTCTGAGTACATTGTAGAAATCTGAGCTCACCAGATTTTGGACTACAGATGACAGAGATTCAGGCCAGATTTCATTCTGCCCACAATAAGTGTGTGCACTCTTCATTGAAGGAATTTCCTATGTGCTAGGCACTGTCATAAGAGATTGTTGACCCATTGACTCTTCACTAAAGCAACTTACTTAGAAAAAAATCTAATAAGTTTCTCTAGAATTAGTTAGTAGGTGGCTTTCAGACACATACAAACCAGACATAAGAATAATGGAAATAGTTTAAGTCACGAGAGTATAACAATGATAAGGTGGGTAAAATATTATCTTAAAATATTTACACCACTGTCTGATAGACTGAATAAATGGCTTTTTAGAAGAAACATGCAGCAAGTAATACTGAATTAAAATTATGATGTTTAACATCTAAAAAGAAGGGTAAGTTTTTTTAATTACCAAAAATTTGACCCTAATTTTTAAAAAAATGAGGAAAACAAGATAAAAACATAAAACAATAGTACGTTTTTTTATATTTGGTATTCTAGAAAGTTTATGCCAAGTTTCTTTTTACTGTTGTCATTACCCTATAACTTAGATATAAGCGTACTAGAAACATTACACTCTTGCCTACATTGATATAACATTTCCTAAGATTGTATGAAACCAGAGAGAGTATGAAAGACAACCCAGTACAGAGACCCAACAGTATCCAAATTTAAGAGTTAAAGGTGCTAGAGATTTGTGACAGAAACAAAAACAAAATTAAGTAGAAGAGGAGATGTGGTACTTGTGATGCTAAGGAAGGATGAAGTGAGTCAGGGAGAGTCTGAAATGGATGGGTAGCTTTTTCTGTGAGAGACGCAGAACACAGCCAGTATGCTTTTGGGAACCATTTTGCAGAGTGTATAGAGTTACAGATGCAAGACAAGCAGAAGAGAGCAGTGCTTGGGAAAGCATAAGGGTGTGAAATACAGAGGGACTAGCTTTTGAAAGGAGCCAGATGACCAAAATGAATTAGGCCATGATTTTGAGCAGCTGGATCCAAAAAGACAGAGCTTCCACATTTAAGAGGGACAGGTTTATAGTATGAATACCTAATAAATTGCTCAGAAGAGACAACCTAAGAACACAAAGGCAGAAGCTATGGTTGATTGCTTTGCGGCAAGTGCTTAAGAACCAGTGAATTAAAGTGGTCCATCTGTTAGTAAAAATCTCTCACAAATAATTGAGTCTTGATTGACAAAGTGAGACAAGTTTTCTAGAAAGTAGGCAAAGGAGAAAAATAATTTTAATAAACAGAGTTCCATGTGTACAAAGAAAACAAAAAAATTCACAGGTGTCTGCCTCTCTGGTTGAATAACAATCTTAGGCTTATGCTCTCATACTACAGCCATGAGGTAACAACTACAGAAGGGAACACAGATGGCTTGCTGTGGAAACAAGGACCAGGGAGCACAATGTGGTGACAGAAGCAGAGATAGAAATAAATGAGGACATCCAGGACCTTTTCAATAGAATGCCAGGAGCTTCAGCCCACATATTACCATGAAAGACACAAAAATCTATTACCATCAAGGGTCACTGTCAAACACAGAAGGAAATAGTCAGGGATGAGAGGAAGAATGTAATTCACTCATCAGATAACCCAAACAGAGACATTTGCTTCTAGACTCTAAACAAGATTAACATATGGAGAAGGGGGGTAAGAAAACAAAGAAATGTTGGAGAGTAGGATGTTCAGCTGTATAGTATGTAACAAGTGATTAGGTAAAAATATGTAACATTAAATCCAGAATTTAATCACCAAAAAATCCAAAACCTATGTATATCACAATTTTAGCTACACTTTCAAGAAGTCAAAGAAATACCTTGCCAGGCTCCATTTCTCAGAATGAAATGAACTTTTGAAAAACAAACAAGGAAGGATCTATATTCCAAAAGCATTATCTTTTCATATTAACTCTTATTTCTTTATAGATTGATTTCTGACTTGAAGAATATCACTGTAATCTTTACTAGTAGCTATTGGCTTCTTAGGTCAGATCAGTTTCTATTATAGAAAGAAATATGAATGTAATACAAAAATATTAGTAAGGCATCTTCAAATGTGATATGCCTCACCCTATTCTTACATGCATAAAGATGATAATGGACAGAAGTACCAGCTCTACTTGACTGTGGAGAAAGCAAAAATACTTGAAAAGGACCTACACTGAGACATGGTCCAGAACTCACTCATAAAGATGTACTTTGGAATGCATAGTAACAACTGTTAAATCATTCTCTGGGGTCAAGACTTGTTGAGCTCATTATATATTGGCATTTCCCAGCATCCAGACCCAAGGAATCCCCAAGTGAAGCTTCAATGATTGTACGAAGACTTGATTTTATGTTCTTAGTGAAACGTGTCCCCTACCTGCCAGTGTTTTGAAAATTGGTATTTCATATAAACACTCTTCAGGAAGTGGCAGAAACTCAGAATAGGGCACAGCTCTTAGTCCTATGGCATGGGACTGTCAACAGACTATAGGGAGATTCATGACATGATGCTAGAGGGATGACTACCTGAGCTTATGGAGCTCGCTTGGACTGAAAAACACAAGTGAGGGCTGTCTTTGGACAATGAGTAGGAGATGGCAGTATTAGAAATCAAGAAAATGGCCATCTTTGTCAACACAATTGTGTTGTCCTTGGATATCCTTGGGCATGTGGCCCAGAAACCCTAATGATACCAAGAAGCAAGGATGCTCACATCACTTAAATAAAATTATATGGTGTTCATTTATAATCTACAACCCCTCTCACATACTCTACAGTATTTCTAGAGAACTAACAATCTAGTACAATACAAATGCTATGCACATGGTTGCTATATTGCATTGTTTGGGGAATAACGACAAGAAGAAACGTTGTACACATTTATTAAAATTTAATTTTTAAATTTTTTGTGATTTTTACTTATTTTATGTAATTGCTAAACTGAACAGACATAAGTTATTCTCTACACCTTAGTTGTTTAGCTGTTATAAAGTACATTTCATTCTTTTAAGATGTTTGATATTTTACCTTGAAAAACATTTAGTTTCATTAAACTTACATATATGAGCTATAAATACACACGGGGCAGTCATAAAAGTTGAATACTGAGGCTTTTAGACTTAAATATACATGGGACAATCATTAAATCTGAATACTGAGTCTCTTGTTGAGAATTTGCTACTTGGATTACATTTGAAACTGTTTTAAATATGTTTGAATATAGACTCACTGAAATACTAATAAAAATTGATTTACATAAAATAAATTAACCAGGAAACGATGGTAAACGGATGCAACACTATAGGGCAGGAGGGTAGCATCTTAACTGGACAGCAAATATGTGGGGGATGGTAAAACTAGTCTCTCCACTATTGCACACTTACATCTTTCATTAAAAGATTTGAAAAACAATCCTTTAAATACCATCAATACAAATTATAAGCTCATTTCAAACTCAGACTGCAAAGCGCTACTGAAACCATATTTTCATCATTTCATATGTCTCACTTTTAGAGTTGCTGTAGATAAAACCACATTCTGAAGTGACAGAATTATAACTTCATATGCTTTGCAAGCAGCATTTAATGCTATGCATCATGAAATATTCCTTCCAACCCAACAATTAAAACTCATTATCGTCAGTACAAAGGTTCTAGGTTGAAATATTTTTAAACTGTTGGTGTTCATCACACACACACACACACACACACACACACAATCAAATAAGTACCTCATGTCACTAAGCACAAGAGAAAAAAATGATGAATTTTTCCTGATTCTTTAATGTTTCCAATAAATTTTTCAAATAAGCAAAACCCACAAATAAGTAACACAAAAGCACATTTTTTATACATTAAGCATAGAGTATATTACAGGTGGAGAGGGAGAGCGAGAGAGGGAGCGAGGAGAAGAGACCAAGAGGGTAGGAGAAGAGAGTGGAGGGGTGGGGGCAGGGGAGTATTAGCCAACCAGGAGCAGAGAGAGCAGGGATGAGGGTCAGGAGCTTAAAAGGGGTATCTCACCCATAAGAGTGACATAGTGATGATGTGGCCACACCACGTGCATGCCCCGCCCATCGTAAGGGGGTGGTGGGGTCTGCACTATGCTGGAAGTTCCAACAGTCCAGAGGAAGACATCATGTGAGAAAGCTTATAAAAATGAGGAGATAGCCCAAAACACATTTTATTTCTTTGCCTGTTTGTAAACATATGCTTAATACCTATGCATCTACTTAAATTTTTGATAAATTTTGTAGGCTAGAATGAGTGTGCAGATATCTTTGGTAATTTTCAAATGATTCCAATGTATGTAAAGACGTAGGCATTGATAATGTGCCTTAAAGGGGAGCAACCATTAATTTGTTGATTGTTATCACAAATTATCACACAATGAATTATTTAAAACAATATGTTACTTTTCTGACAGATTTAAAGGCTGGAAGTCCAAAATCAAAGGATCAGCAGACAATGCTCCCTTTGTCTTTAGGGGAGAATATGTTCCTGTTTCTGAGAAGTGACAAAATTCTATGACATGTGGTGGTAGTACACTGACCTCTACCTACATCACTGACTATTCTCCATATGTGACTCATTTATTACCACATTTCGCTTATAAAGAAACATTTGATGAAATTTAAGGCTTGGTGGCATGGTAATCCAGGGTCATCTCATTCAAAGTCAAAGTTGTATTTGTTAAAAGTCAGAGACAAATACTCTGGTTTCTCTTCAGATCGTATAAATCTTTCGCCTCTTAAAAGTCAGAGACATTTCAAATAAATAGTTTAATGTTATACCTTAAGGCCTTGGATAAAATAAGAACAATAAGATTTCCAGATTCATAGATAGAAGAAATAATTAAGGTCAGGGAAGAAATTAATGCAATGGAAATAAACCACAAAGGCTCAATGACGCAGAGAGTTCACGTTTTCAAAAGATAAACAAGATCAAGAAATTATTAGCCCAACTAACCAAGGGAAAGACAGGGAAAAACCTCAACAAAATCATAAATAAAGAGGGAGATATTAAAATGGATACCATTGAAATTCAGAAAATCATTATAACATATACTAAAATTATATTTCACTAACTTGGAAAACCTAAAAAAAAAGAAATGGATGAATTTTTGAATTCATATGAGCTGCCAAAATTAGAGCAGGATAAGATAAACAATTTTAAAAGATCTACAACAAGTAGTTAGATTGAACCTATAAACAACAACAATAACAACAACACAAAATATAATAAAACTCCAAAGTTAAAACCTTCCATATCTAGATATATTTGGTGCTAAATGCTACCAGGCTGTTAAGGAAGTAACAGCAATATTTTTCAAATTATTTTACAAAATACAAAACAAATACTTCCAAACTCATTTGTATGAAGTTAATATTAATTACCCTGTTATATAAACCATATAAAGACAACAACAAAAGAACATTATTACCCCATTTCCCCCAATGACTGTAGATGCAAATATTATCAATAACAGTTATACATTGAATTCAAAAGTAAATCAGAGAAATCATTTAACATGAAGTTGCTTTCATCCCAGAAATATGGGACTAGTTCAGTAAAAATGAATAAATGAATGGAATGCATCCCATAATAGACTCAAGGACAGAAATCACATGATCATGGTGTGGTGGTATGAGAATGTCTGCCACAGACTCACTGATTTGAGTATTTGTTTACCAGGGAATGGTGCAATTTGAAAAGTCTAGGAGCTATCGCCTTGTTGGAGAAAATGTGTCATTGGGCACAGTCTTTGATGTTTGAAAGGCTCATTCAAAGCCAGAGTATCTCTCTTCCTATTGCCCGCAGATACATATGTAGGACTCTCAGCTGCTTCTCCAGAACCTATCTCCTTACAGGGCAAGGGCATTTAGGACAGTCTCTTCATGATTGCTTAAAATCTTAGAGTCATCCTTATATGCTTCTGGACATTTTCCTAGTGCCAGATTTCTCTTTAAACCTATAAAGGTAACTATGGGAGTCTAGCTCAAGAAGCTTCAGAAGATTATTAGTAAGTAGCCTAGAGATGATCCTTGAGATGTTTTGGCTGCTTTTTGTCCTTGTCCAAAAAAAATCTCCCTAGGACTAAATTGAAGAGTTTTCTATTTATGGCATTGGCAGAGAATATTTCAAGACAGCCTAGTATCGACTCTATCATGTCAACTGCCATGCAAATTCATAATGAAAATGAACAATCTGAGCAAGGAAAATTAGAAAATACACAGTTTGAAAAGAAAAGAGGCACCAGGACATAAAATAAAGTTGAGCTCAAGGAGATACAAAGTTTAAAGAGAAGCCTGATCTTAACTAGAATGAAGGAAGTGCTAACTTCAAAGCAAGACTCCACCCAGTTAAGCTTCCAACTTGTGGAGAGGAATTAAAGAAAAGCTTTTGTAATGAAGGAAACCATCAACAACAGAAAGCTGGTACAAATGAGATTGAAGGACGGAGTCAAGTTCCAGCCCCAGCAAGCAGCAGCATTTCATAGCTTTGGTGACATATTTCTAGCTTCTAGCTTTAGGATAAGGATACAAAAACAGGGGTGTGGAATTTCCCTCTGAAACTAAGGGAAGATGCTGAGGCCAGGTGTGTATTGGGAGTGTCCCTGTATAGAGGCCCAGAGAGACCTCTGCATAAAGCTATAAATGTAAAGCCTGGATTTCACTAGTAACTCCAAGATGTTAGAGATGTTAGAGATGCCAGAGTCATTGGATACCTGTCAAGGATCCCAAAGTCAGAAGACGATTCAGAGGCCATGGAGGGGTGCTGTTTACTGTCTTGCTTCCCATGGTTTGCTCAACACAGGATGGTACCACCCCCCTTGAGTTGGGTCCTCTCACATGAGTAACTAAATAAGAAAAAGCCTTACAGCTGGATCTCATAGAGTTATTTCCTCAACTAAGTCTCCTTCTTCTGATGAATCTAAATTGTGTCAAGTAAACACACAAAACCAGCCAGCACAATGACTAAGACATATCTCAATACATGCATGAAAGGCTTTTCACTAAATCTGTCATCTTTTCATGATATAGACTCAAAAGAGATGAAGGATAAATGGAACTTACCTCAATACTGTGAAGGTTATATGCAACACACATAAAGCTAACATTATTCTAAATGGATGAAAAACTCAAAACATTTCCATCAAAGTCAGGAACAAGACAATGGTGCCAATTTTCTATACTCTTATTCTATACAGGGCTTGAAGTCTTAGCTAGAGTAATAGTACAAGAGAACAAATTAAAGGGCATATAAATAGAAAAAGGAAAAAGGATAAATATGTTAGGTTGTAGATTATATTATTGAATATACAAGAGAGCTTATAGACTCTAGCAAGAGATGGAGAGATGGCTCAGTTGTTGAGAGCATTTGTTGGTGAATACTGGACAGAAATTCAGTTGCTAATGTCCATGTCAAGTTCCTCAAGATTCCCTTATAACTCCAGTACCAGGGGATCTGACAACATATAGTAGACTCTGCAGATATTTGCATGTTGCTGAACACACACACACACACACACACACACACACACACACACACACACACACACCAATAAAACAATCTTGAACAAAAAGACTCCACCAGAAAACTCTTAGAGCTGATCAGTACTTTCAGAAAATCAACATAGAAAATTCAGTAGCTTTCCTACATACCAGTAGCAAACATGCTGAAGAAATCAAGGAAACAATCCCATCTACAGTTTCCTCAAAACAAAAATCTTATAATAAGGAACTAGCTAACTAAATAACTAAGGAGGTTAATAAGTAACTAAGAAAGCAGCATAATTCTACAATGTAAACTTTAAAACACTGAAGAAAGAAATTGAAGCGGTTACTACAGGATGGAAAGATCTTTCATGCTCACAGAAGGTATTTTACTTAAAGAAATCTACAATTTTAATGTAATTCTCACATGCTGTTCTTCACAGAATTAGGAAAAATTATTAAAATTCACATAGAAGCACAAAAAACTGTGGATACCCAAGGCAATCCTGGGTCAAACTAATGTTGCAGCAATTATCATAATACCTGATTTCAAGTTACACTAACAGCACCATACAACAAAGCCAGCATAGTAAAGGGATAAATGGTTACTCAGGCTAAATGGTGGTGGTAAGGCTTAGAATGATTGACATTAATAGCTGTGATCCACATCTTAAAAATGAAAATTGACCTGACTGAGGTGAGATGGCATAGAGTACATGTAAAATGTTGCTGAATCATTTGGGGGTGAATGGAGGAGATGGGGAAGAAGGAACACACCCTACTGAGGGAAGAGCTTTTTCAGGAAATAAGTCTGACCTTCGGAAGTTGGACATTTTTCTGGGCTTTCAAGCAAATTAATAATGTTCCCTGAGACCATTGAAAACTCTGTACCCAATCTGTTTCCTTGCAATGGGCTGTGTATACTCATTTAGCTCATCTTTAGGAAAGCAATATAACCAACCTTACTGTGCCTTGAATTTCTCATATAATCAGTTTTTACAAACTAATCTAAGCACAGTTTTAAAATCTTAAATTATGTATTGTTCCTTGTCCTTGGCCCTAGAATTGTGTATGTGTGTGTGTGTGTACATGCACATATGTGCCTGCCAATACCTGCATATGTATGCTTATTTTGTGATAATCATTTGCTGAACACAGCCATAAGATTGAAAGCAACCTAGAAAACAGGTATCTCCTCTAAATGTTGAAAGCAACATGTGAATATGGACTGATAACATCTGTTTGCAGTTTTGAGTTCTACTCAGGGTCAGGAGACAACCGTAGCTTCTTGTAACTCCAATAAAAATACGATAAAAGAATGACTCTTCATTCTTTTCCTATACCATGTTTTCTGTAGTGCTCAACAAAAGAAATTAAGGTCCTGTGTTAGGAATAAATAGAAGACACAGAGAAGTTCAAAACTCAAATTGGACTTTCTGTTGGTTGAGTGACTCTGAGGGATAGGCTCTTTCCTTAAGTGTGGCACCACCATACTCCTGTGATGGTTGAATGCACTCGCAAGGGCTGTGAGACAAGATGAAGCTAGTCAGGGAGCTGGTAGCTGGCTGTTAGGGACTAAGGTGAGCAGTATTTTTCCATAAAGAGAAGCCCATCTATCATTCCTGGAGTGTATGTAAGATGTTACCAAACCCAAACATCAAAGCCCCTTTGGGAGCCCTGCAACACAAATGGAGATTTGTGTTCCCATCTCCAGCATCCATGCAAAAAGAGGTCAAATGTACCTGTAAGTCCAGCTTGAGAAGTTAAAGAGATGCAGAGACCTGCCTAGCCCCAAACCAGTAAGTTCCAGGTACAGTCAGTTCAAAAGAATGAGGCAGAAAATAATATAGGCCATCTTACACTGGGCTTTGGCTGGCTCACATGCACATCTTACACACACACACACACACACACACACACACACACACACACACACACACACACAAATTTAACCAAGGTAACAATATGGAAAATAAAGTCATTTCAACCTTAAGGGTTTTCCAAACAAAGTGAGAGTACCGGGGCTGCTTTATGTCTAGTTTTCCTTGCAGTAAAATCAGTTTGAAGAGTGAGATGCTGGCAGCAACTGAGAACTTTGAGAATTGTTCTGCATAATGGAGAGGAGATAACTGAAAGGGAAAGGAAATTTTAACTAAGCAAAGCTATATGCTATTAATAGAAGGAAGTACTGATTGTTTTGACACTGAGGTAAGAAGGCTGTGTGACCCCACGAGCTGGAGATCCAACATTGCCAACAAGTCTAAAAAAGGAAGGAAGCTAGGCATGGCAGCACATACCAGCAAACCAAGCACTGGGGGTGGGGGGGGGTGGGGGAGGTTCCTGAGAGCTTGCCTGTGAGAAATGGAATAAGTGTTAAACAAAATCATACATGTACGATGCACCGGTCCAAAACTGGCCTGTGACAGATGTTCAATTACTTTAGCTAATTTTTAATGCTCCCATCTGAAAGGTTCCTGCCATTCAAACATTGGTCAATAGAAATCACGCTGAATATGGCAAGAAGAGAAGAGACAATAATTTTCTTAAGGAGGATAGCTAACATAGTCACCCCATCCCAAGTAGCAAAAGGGCTCATGAAATGCCCACTTGAAGATGTTAGCTACCAACTCTCTGGACTAGGGAGACTCTTGTTGTTATGCCAAACTAATCACAAACCACTATGCCATTCCTCTGCTTTAGCTGCCTCAAAAGCCTTCTAACGTGTTACAGTCTCTGGGTCTTCACCATGGTGCAGAAAGGAAAAACCCATCACCTTGTCTGTATGTTCTGCTTCCTAAGCTCTCAGCTGTTGTTCTTGTTGATAGGAACAGATAAATAGAATACATATTCCTTGTCTACTGTTCACTGTCCCCGAGGCATGTGTTATAATTTCATTTCTGTTGCTTTGATAGAACACAGTGACCAAGAGAAACATAGGAGAAGAAAGGATTCTCTGCTTCATGAGTTACTTTACAATCATTACAGCAGGCGGTTAAAGTAGGTACTCAAAGCCTCACGCCATGTCAAGAGCAGAGGGAATGAGCACATGGATCCATACTTGTTTTCTTGTTTGCTCTCAGCTAGCTTTCTTTTCCCTTCTTTATACACCATTTAACATCGAAACCATCCCTCACAGGCATGCCCTCTGGCCAACCCGATCTAGGTAACTCCTCATTAAGACTTTTCCAGGTGATTCTACATTGTCAAGTTGACAATTCCAACTAACCAGTGCAGAATGTCTGGGAGATTGAATACATGGTATGGAACTTTCCTCACCAGCACTGTTTAAGGACATTCAAACTGACATGGAAAAATGGGATTGGAGCCTGAACCCTCAGTAGAACCTTATACCTGGGCAGAGGTCAGAGATGAGCAGTGGTATTAAGCAGTTGTACAGAGAGAGTGGGGGTGTTATTTGCAGCACAGGGCATCTGGCGGGTGATCTGGAGATAGGATTCTTCTTTCTACAGCAGGTAGCAGAGGCCAATGGCAACACAGTGAACCAACTGAGCAGTTAACAGTCATAATAGCAACAACTCTCATTTAATAGCAACCACTAGGTTTCAGAACAAAAGAAAGATGCACCACTCATGTGAGCCCTCATCTTTACAGTCACTGCAAACAATTAGTCTCAGAGCTAAGGAAATAACACACAAAGGGCAAGTGACCTGTCTCAACGATTTCTGTGTAAGATACACACAGGTGATACCTAAGAATCTACCCATGGCCGACTGACTCAAAAGCCCACATTCTTTTCTTTACAATAGCATGCAAACTATTGGCTACCAATGCTCTCACATATAAAAACGCACAGGAGAAATTCTGGGTTTTACCTGACAGACAGCTAGGTAAAGCAACATGAAGAAAACATTGCTTATTAATGATTTGGCCACAAGGGTCAGAATTAAGGGGCTGAACTCAACTATACCTTTGACTGAGGTTCTACAGTGAAGAACAGGACTACAGTACGGAATTCAGCATCCTGACCTAGAGGCTTATGCAGGTGCAGCTGAGGGCTTCATACTGCATGTGGACATGTGCTTGCACACTCCGGGACTGAGACACTGCAAAGTAAGTCTTAATTTGAAGGGAAAAAATCCAAACAAATAGCATTAGCATAAAAATGAGCATAGAAAAAGTACTTAACCAGAAATTGGTTTCCAGGAGTTTCTTTTATATCCCGAATGAATGTTATCAAGCTTAAAGGAATTCAAGATCCCTGAGGACTGGGTACACAGCAGCTCACAGCTTACTGGGGCTTAAAAGTCTTATAACACAAAAATATTTGAGGAAGAAACTAAGACCTGAAACCACATAGCTTAAAAATATGGTAAAGGAAACAAAGCTTATAACAGAAGGGTAGGTGTTTTAGTTAGAACTTCACTGCTGTGAACAGACACAATGATCATGGCAACGCTTATAAAGAAAAACATTTAATTGGGACTGGTTTACTGTTCAGAGGTTTAGTCCAGGGTCATAGTGGCAGGAAGCACAGTGGTGTGAAGGCAGACATGGTGCTGGAGAAGTAGCTTAGCGTTCTACATCTGGATGGTCAGTCGGCAAGAAGAGCAAGTGGACCACTGAGCCTGGTTTGAGCTTCGGAAACCTCAAAGCCCCTTCCCAGTGACACACTTCCTCCAGTAAGGCTACACATACTCCAACAAGGCCATAATGACCCCCTAATTGTGTCATTCCCTATGAGCCTCTGAGGACCATTTTTATTCAAACCATCACAGAGGTGTTTATCTGTTTGTCAAAGTAAAAGAAACCAAAACCTCACACAAAACAATAAGGCAGGTGTTTGTGTTGTTGTCTTGCTTTGGAACACACTGACATTGCCTTCAAGGTCAAAAACTTAACCCTCTCACTCACGGTGAGGTCAGGCAAGACACTCTGGGTGTCAATAGGTATCACAGACACAGAGCAGAGGTGTGTCTCCCTGCGTTCTGCACTTAGACATACTACTTTCTCAGCCTTCGTTGTACTCTTGTTGATCTCCCGATCACTGAGAATGGGGCCACATTCGGAAGGATTCAGCCCTCTTCACCTGAATGCTACATGCACTCTATTCAGCACTGTCGGCTAGCTCTGACTGAGGTCTGTGGTGCACCAGGCCAGGAGTTGGCAGACTACAGCTTCCACACCAAGCCCAGAAAGTACAAGATGTCTTTACACAGGTCGAGCGTATTCTGTGATCAGAACTAGAAAGATGTGGCAGAGGTGTAAACAGAGTTGTGTAGGACCAGCACTCTGGTCCAGCACCTTAACTGTATAGCATACTAAGCCTCCCCATATGTCCAGCCTTGTTTAAATTAAACCTCCACCAGCTTGCTACTGCTTGTCTCAAGATAGTGCTCAAATTTTTAAAATAAGGTTTGCTTGATGTGGCATTTTTATGTGCCTCAGACTGGCCTTGAGCTTATGAACCAATTGCTAAAGAGGTTAAGATTAATCATAAATTATGATTACAGGTGTGTCCCACCAGACAGCAGTTTCACAATCAGCCTTTACTTATGTGAAAATTATGGCTCTAAATGCCTAAATCATTCTTTGTGAACTTCACAGCTTTATAGTTAGAATGTCCATGTTTCTGTCTCCTCCAAGGCTTTACTCTTACAAACTTACTTCCCTGAGTTACTGTTACCCAAGCAATGGAAGAATTATGGATTATACATACAAAACTATTATTTGAACTATACTGGACCACTCATTTCTCCACTCTGGTACTGTTGTAATGATGGAAGAAATTCACTTTAGAAGCGGCTATTCACTCATATAGTATTCTGAATTTGCTAGTGTACACAGCCAACTCTGTTTGTGACCTACACAAAATTTAGAAAAATGACACCAGAAAGCAAGGCTCAAGAGTAACAGTTGGATCCAGGGCACTTATCTAAACAGTAAATTAAATCTATGAAATTAATTGAAGCCCAATTTCATTTTAACACAAAACTAGCTGTGGTGCTAACTAGTTAGTTAGACTGTAAAAACCTGGATAAACCAAGTGTAGCATCCTCTGGAGACTTTGAGTACCACTGGTCTATGCTTACATATAGGAAGAAGTGAAAAGTGGTCACAAGCAAATCTAAACTCATTTCTCCAAAACTCTCCCCCTGCTTGTGATCTGCTATTTCCAGCAAAGACTCAAAGAACACATTAAACAGAGGAAAAAATTCCTTTTTGTTCTTGACCTCAGTGTTCACAGAATTGTGCTATAGCTCAAAATAAAATGAGATTCGGGAAGGAAGCAAGTTTGAAACATTATGTACAGAGTCTTGGCAATAATATTCCTATCATCACAATGGTAAGCAAGAGAACATTTGTAAAGCTGGCTTTGTAAAGATTTTATACACCACCAAACATTGCTTTTTAAAACTAAAGGAGGCATTTACAGCACTCTTGGTGGAAGTGAGTCAATCTAGGAAAATGTTTAACACAAGGATCATTGATATCAAATTTTATTCCTATTCTCTGTTAAAATACACACACACACACACACACACACACACACACACACACACACACCAAAAAAGAAGCTTAAATGAAATAGAAATTCCATGCAATAGTCTACCTTCTAAACTGCAGGCAAATCTCACACCATATAAATAATTCTGAGCAAAAACACAATGACGATCAAGAAGGTAATCCAGGCTTTTGTCTTATCCTGTGTACCAACCCCAAATATAAACTTTAGGAAAGCACAGAGTGGATAATGATCATTGCTCCATAAGTGCAAAAATGTGTAACCGCTAGTACCACCACTTTCCGAAGTCACCTACAGGTACAAACCCAGGGAAACGAGGAGAAATGTGCCCGTTAGAAAAGGCATAGCAGTTTGAAAAGGCTTTATGAGCTGCAATGCTTCTTGACTAACAGTGTAGAGCCGACCCTCTAAGCAGTTGGATTTTTAAGAGTACTGGTGAGGAAAGGGAAAGAGGGAGTAGCAGACTGCATGATGGGAGGCAGAGGTTCTGACAAGCAAAGGGCATCTGAGCAGCCAGTGATGGCTGGAATAACAGACAGAGCAGGGTTGGCATTCTCTGATCGTCTAAGACTAAAAACGTCAAATACAAAGGTGATTACACAGCTCAGCGGTGGGGTGTCTGCCTAACATACACACATGGCTCTGTTTTGATGCCCAGCGCTTAAAAGGAAAGGAAACAGAGTTCAATCCCCGGGCCAAGTCTTGTGTTTCTGGAGAGAGAAAAACAAGGCATCAGTAGCAGCTTCAAAGACCAGTGACAAGAGAGGCCTGTGTCTCAGTTTTCTCTTAGGAGATGTGGCATGACTAAAGGTGTCAGACAGAACACAGCAGCCCCCCTTCATTTCTGCTTCAGCTTCCCTTGGTTTCAGTTACCAGTAGTCAACAACAGTTAAAATTATTAAATAGAAAATCCCGAAAATAAACTCAGGTCCTCAATACTTTCTTACAGTATGCTATCACAATTGTTTATTGTTGCTTTGGTTATCTCTCAATGTATTAGTTTACTAGTTAAATTAGATTATAGAGATGTTGGAGGGAACAGCATATACAACATGCCTTGGAGTACAGCCTGGGGATGTGGGTGTGGAACCACTGTGTTGGAATTTAAGTTCAAAAAATGTCTTTCCTAAAGAAGGTTGGCACAGAAACCCTAAAACAAACTATGTATATATATGCAGTATAGCAACCAACAGAGAAATATAATCATGTACAAATAAGGAAAACCACTAGTCGAAACAGAACGGCCACCCAGCAACCAAGGACATTGCTGCATCAGCAAATGAGGAGGCTCCCTTGTATGAATCAATAAGATGAAAGTCCAGAAAGGAAATGCAGGTTTCCTTTTTAAAAAACTGTACAAAAGGCCAAGAAGCATCAGAACTAGATGAATTCCAGTCCAACCTGATGATAATGTACCAAAAGCAAAGCTGCAGATGTTTTCATGCAGTCGTGTTCAAACAAAATATTAAAACTGAAACAATTCTGTCAGTCAGGTTTCAGTGGAACAGTCAACCTGAGGGAAGGAACAATTATTTGATACTGTCTTTTGAAGACTCTGGTTGCTACCCATTGTGATGGGCATTCCTTGTGTTTGGATGTTCACCTCATCAAGCAGCTATGTCTTAAGCCAGAACCTCTACAATTTGAATACAGCACACTTGCCAGCTGTTATTAGTAGAGGAGGCAAGGCTACTTACTACCTCTGAGAACTCTAGTCAGGAGTCTGGAACTTTCATTTTATTTCATTTCCATATGAATCATTCAAAAAATTAAATATATGCATCAGTTAATGAGTATCAGAGCTGTTTCCAATTTCTGGCTATTATGACTACAGAAGCAATGAGAATAGATAGTAAGTATCTCTCTAGCAGGATGTATAGTCCTTTGGTTATACTTGGGGTATATCTATTCCCAGCTTCCTGAAGAACTGTTACACTGATGTCCACAATAATTGTACAAGTTTGTACTTCTACCAGCATTGGAGTGCTCCCCTTTGCCTGCATCTTCACCAGCGTGAGCTGTCATTTGTTTTATTAATCTTGGCTATTCTGACTTTGGTAAGTTGAAATCTCAAAATAGTTCTAACTTGAATTTTTTATGGCTAAGTATATTGAGCATTTCATTAAGTGTCATCAGTCCAACCACTTTTGTTTCATCTTTTGAGAATTTTCCATTTATTTCTGTAGTCAATTTTTAAATAGGGTAATTTGTTTTGTTGATGTTCAGTTTTTTAGTACATTTACACACTATTAACTAGCTGTTAAGAAAAAATGAAATTAGTTAGATTGGAGTTAAATGAATAGGGCTAGAAACAGTCATTCTTAGTATAATAGCCCAGACCTAAGAAAGACATGGTATGTTTTCTCATACTTGTGGATGCTTGAGATATGTGCATATGCTTTTAAGTTTTATAGACAGCTAATTGGGGATGAGGGTAGATTAAGGGGATTTTCCAAAGAAAGTGAGATAGATAATGTTATTGAGAGATAAAGGGGAAACTAGAATAAGAGTACTAAAACAGGGAGAACTGGAGGCAGGGTAATGGGCAGTGGTGGTGATCGCCTTTAATCCTAGCACTGGGAAGACAGAGGTAGGCAGATCTCTGGATTTTGAAGCCTTGTTCTACAGACTTAGTTACAGAACAGTTGGACTATGCAGGGAAACCCTGTCTCAAAAAAAAATACCCTCATGTAAGACAGGCTAAAAGAGGGGATTTAGGAGGGGCGAATAACACTAAAGGCCATTTGAAAAGCCATGTGGAAACCGGCTATCATAGAAACTTCCTAATATATAGGAATTACATATTCCTAACCCTCTGAACATCACAGAGTAACTATTGGTTACTCCCCATAACCTGATGGCATGGCTGTATTGCTGAAAACAACACCTGACTTATGCTATTGAACACGGAGAAAAAAACTGGTACCCAGCTAAAAACTTTCTCCCTCCTGACTGGCATTCACGGTACTAGAAGATACACAGCAGATGTGGTTATTTGCAAACCATCAAGTCAGTCTAGCATACGGGTGGATGCTTGATGAGCTCTGATCCCTAACCAAAGATCTATGGATACTTGATGGTTTTTGTTGCAGGGAGGTCAGATTTTTAGTATATGGCTCTTAAAGGGTTGGCCACACTCCAGTGGATGACCCCACCCCTAAAAGTGTGTGGACACCACACATTGGGGGTTGATGAGATATTAAAATAAAAAGACAGAAAGAAAGTGATATTGGGCTTTTCTTTTCAAATTGCTTCTCCTTCTATGTTTAGAGGGAATTGGCAGGGAAGGGGGGACAGACCTACACATCTGCCTTTTATGGATGAACTCGTTGCTTTATGATAATAAACCTTAAAAGAGAGAGAGATGCCTCCCTGATTTGCAACTGGCCAAGAGTGTATGTTACTGCTCACTCTTCATCTGGGTGTGAGCAGGAACTGAAAAGCTACATCCTGAAGTTCACTCATTTCTTCCTCATCTAATCTGCTACAGCCAGAGTCAAAAGAGTCAGGCTGACAAGAATGAAATGGTGCCTTTCTTTTTCTGCCTAACTGTAGTAAGTTCTGTGGTACTGGGCCAGCCATTCAGTCTCTGTGAGCCATGTGCTTATTCTTGACACTAACTTTGGGAGTATCTATGGGTTGTTTTTATACATAAAATTTTAGAGTCATGGAAAAAATCCTAAGGAGTTATTTTCCTTCACAGCAGTTGCTTTGTAGGTTCACATGGTGGATCTGATAAAATGCCAACATGAATTATTAATTCAACACACTGACCTAAAACGAAAAGCATAAACATGGTTGGTTGATATTTATCATTTCTCTCATACTTCATCTAGCAAATACAATGAAAATGACTAATGATTTTACAGCCAAGTTTCCCCTTTGCAGTATGGTATGACTGGTCTCAAAGTGTTTCACATACCTTCTTCCCTTCTCTACAAACACAGTCTCAATTACACATGACAGTATACTTATTATGGCCTCAAATATGTGTGGAAATCAAATTTGTAGCATAATCCTTAAAGTTTCAAATATCTTATGTATACAGAGGAGGACTTGCAGTGGAACAGCATTGTTCACTGATTGTTAGACACACAAAATGGATAGAATATTTCACTAAGTGAATCTGGAAGACTTAGGTTTTTGTTGTTTTTTTAATTATTATTATATATGCTACCCAATTTAGATTTTCTTTTTTTGACGCTTTTTATTATATACTTAAATTAGAAACAAGCTTGCTTCCCATGTCAATCCCAGCTCCCTCTATCTCCCCTTCATGCCCATTCAACCTCACAGGTACCCCCAACCCCCCACCCAATCCCCACTCCATTCCCCAGGGAGGGTAAGGCCCTCCATGGGGGATCTCTAGAGTCTGTCATTTTGTTCCAGGGAATGCCCAGTGTTCCTAACTGCTGAGCCATCTCTTCAACACCCAGAATTACGTTTAGAAATCAATTAATTTTGGTCCACGGCAAAGCACTAACAGAGAACAGTGAGCTAAAGTTCCAGTCATACCTGATTACCTTCCAGTGCTGCAGGTGTTTCCTAATAGTTATCCTTGTAGTTCTCAGTTTACTTGTCAAAAGCAAGGCATGCAAACCAGGCATGCTGATTCATGACCCCTTGGAAAACAAAGCTGAAGGGTCTTACATGTGAGGTCAGGATGAGCTAAATAGTGAGACTGAGATTGTCTCAGAGACCACAAAAGGTAGTATCAAGATCATTTTTCCTCATGATGAAAATTGGGAAAAAATTCCATCCACAGATAAAGGGTTAAATATGCTATGATAGCAACAAACCATTCAAATTATCCTCATAAGGAATACACAAAATAAAATTCTTTTTACAATGTTAAATGAGAGGACAAAATTTTATATAGACTATCTTAATGAAGACATAATAAAATGCATTAACATTAAAAAGCCAATGTTGGGATTTGTATATTTTTCCCATTGAATTTTTTCTTTTATCTAGTTTATATTACTTGTTTTAAACACATCATGTGTATATATGTGTGCATGTTTCACATATATATGCATACTACATGTATGTGTGTGTATGTATGTACAAGTGTGCAGAGAAATGCACTAAACTTCATGAATCCATCTATTGTAGAAAGAAGTAAGAACTGTGTAGGTGATGCTTAGGACGGACACTCTCAGTCTCCAATATTTCCATTATGAAAAGAGGAACTTGGATCATAAGGAATAAAGGACAGCTATAAACTTGGTATGTCAGATCCATTTCAGTCGCTCATGGCTTCTCACAACAGTGTGGTTGGTTCAGCAGATGTGAGCAGAGCATGCTGTCAACCTTCAGGTCAGGTCCACAGCCTCAGCCACATGGGACATCATACAGCAGATGAAAACATGACATGTGTGAAGAAGGTAGCGTCGGAGCGACAGCATTAACATTGTCAGAGAGGTTACAAGTGCAACACAAAATGCAGTCTCCGTGTGTGTCTTGATAGTGCTCTTGAAGGAAATGTAGACTGAAAATGATTGCTATGCGCCAAGAGCATTTGGGGGAAGGTCTGATGTGGTCAGCATCCATTATATGATCGTTTTTTTCTCCATCACACAAACTCCTTCTTCAAGGAAAATACTCTGGTGCTTCAAAATTCTGAGGTAACAGCTTCCTACTCTGGATCACAATGGAAGCATTTATAAATTGCTCATTTTGGATGACTAAAAGCCTGAAGACAAGAGAAACTTCCCTATTTTCTTCTTGGTAACTGGGCCATTAGGTGGAATAAAATGTTCTACTCAGCGGTTTAGTAGATGCACAGGAAACTAGAGATGGGGGCTACTGGCATCTCATTGTGAGAAGAAGCAACTTCTGTAAGAGTCAAACGAAGCCTCAGATGCTGGAAGTGACCCAGCTTAAACCTCAGAGTTATCCCTGTACTCAGGCTTTGCATTATGGAAACCAGGAAGACATCAGGAGTAAAAGAAGCCTCCCGGCCCCACCTCAGGCTGCAGTGATCTGTGGGAGGACTGTGCCCACAGCCTTGTGGGCAGAGAGATCTCTGCTACAAGTCCACCCCTGTTAGAGGCTGGCATCTGGTGATGGAAACAGAGCTGCGTAACCCCAGCAGGGGAGTGTTGAGTGCCAGTATGGAGGTGGTTGGAAGCACACTCGTGCTTAGGGAACAGCAGCTAACTGGCCTTCTGAGCTTTAAAGTCCTGGAAAACCTGCCAAGTGCTCTGCGGTTCTGGTCATTTGTAGTTTCTTCTGTAAATCTCTGCATATGGCTTAGCATGACTAACCAGAGTAAAATGTCAACCCCCTCTTCTCTCTCTGTCTCTGTCTGTCCCTCACTCTCTCTCTCTCTCTCTCTCTCTCTCTCTCTCTCTCTCTCTCTCTCTCTCTCTCTCTCTCTCTCTCTCTCTCTGTCTCTGTCTGTCTGTCTCTCTCTCTAGCTGTCTGTCCATCTCTCTCTCTCCCTCCCTCCCTCCCTCTCTCTCTTTCTCTCTCTCTCTCTTGCACGCACGCACGTGCACACACACAAAACAGGAAAGAGTTGCAGAAACATAAACAAGAACCTGAGCTGGCTGAAAAGTTGGGCCCCAGGCATCTGGGTCAGCCTCTCCCACTTCTGTTGTTTGACTAACAGTGCACTTGACTGACCCTAGAGAATGTTTTGTTCCATTTTGTTTTAATTTTTCTTTTGATGTGGTGAAGATAGGTGTAAGGAAATAACGTCTCGAATTTCAGCGACAGGAACCTGATGGACTAAACCAGTTCTTATTCCTGACATAGGTGGATACAGTGGATACAGAGCCCTGAACATAATTGACTTCAACGCCCAGCATACCCAGCAACACACAAACACTCATGAGGTTAGAGTGGAAGTTTTCAGCCCAAATTCCTGAAATAGATCAGTGCATGTGAAGCCGCCTAGTAGTGGAGTTGCAGGAGGGAGGCAGGAAATAATTTTGGAGTAAAGAGATTTCAGAGAGGATGACTTAGAAAGCAAGGAAGAGAATGACTGAGATTGTTGGGTGGACCCCAGCCATAGCAAGAAGGAGGACCCCAGCCATAGCCATGCTGAAGCAGGAAGGCCCAGAAGAGCAGCAGGTAAATCATTCTGAGCTGTTGTGTGGCAGTGCTTTATGTGATCCAAGTCCTGATGTCTGTCACAGGTATAAATGAGCACATTGTAAAACCTCACAGATTAATTAGCATTGTGTAGCTCAAGTTCAATGCCATGTATGTATCAGGCACTACTCAGACACATCCAGAGCCTAGGTCCCTTTCAGACTACCCTGAGGACAGAAATCACTGCCATTTTAGAGATGAGAACACTGAGTCACAAAGATGAGACAAAGTCAGTGTTTTTAGCAGATACCAACTTGGTGCTCTACAATAGCAGGGGTAGAGATGTTAGGGCACAAGAGAGACTGTTAGTGTCTATATCTGTCCACAGTGTATTGATATACCACAGATGGGGATGTTAAACTCTCAACACCACAGCAAAGTGAACTACCCTCCAAAAGAACATGCTTTGAAGACCTCCCAAAAGAACCAGATGTATATTTGACAACAGTCCCTCCTTAGTCAACTGTTGTCTGAGGAGATACTGACAGCTCCTTGCCAGTCACAATCCGAAGGGATCTCTGACTCAGGATGCCTGAACCACTTGTTCTACCTTGCAATTAGCAAAAACTAATCAAAACCAACACAAGTGAGTGAGTCGGCTGTGAAACTACTCCTGGAAACAGAGGGTTGGGTGGTGGGAGAGCGCACAGATGGTGTTTCCTTTTTAAATGAAATGTTTTGGCACTGGCCTCTGTTGAGAGTTCTCCCTTGTTTCCATCTGGTTTGAGGCCTGGAACACACACAAGAGAGAATGGAAAAAGAAAACTCTGCCGGCGTGCTAAACCACTAGAAAATCTGGAGTGCCTGCCAGCACTTCCTCTAAGTCCCCAGAGACCAGAACATTATGCTCAAGGAATGTTATCACATTGTGTTGAGGGAATGGAAATCTTTTTTTCCAAGAGTGTATACTTTGGAGCAGGTTGTCTCACGTGTGGTCCCAGCGCTGTGTTCTCTAGCTGTTCAATGGTGTGCAGGGCACTGTAGAGTAAAAATAACAGAAGCTGGTGTGAAGGTTAACTGAGATGGTATGTATTAGTTTCTTAGTTGTCTATTTCTGGGCTCTTCTGTTCAAAGGGGTTGAGAAAAGATGGTATCACCATTAATTTTCACAAGAAATGATCTAGAATCACATGGACATTTAAGAATGCTCCTGAATACAAATGAGAAAGCCAAATTTGCACATATCCAGGTCACTATGGATACACTGAATTTACCAGGGGAAATCAGTTTTCTAAGACTCAAACAGATCTGCCTATAGCATCTTTGAATGTACACAGATTTAAACAGCTTGGCTTACAAATCTTACCATCCAGCCAAAACCAAAAGCATAAACCTGTAGGGAACAAGGCAAAACCAAGAAATGGTCATCAGCTGCTTGAGTTAGTGAGGAAGGATGTTTGCATTGGATTTCTTTTCTCACATAACGCTTAAGTCTACTGGGGAAAAACGTGGGACACAGACACTGAGGGGAAACAAACCCATGTTCAAATCATGACAAGAGCTGTCAGCAAGCTAATTCATGTCCATTCTCAGTCCCTCATCTACAAAGTGAGGCAGAATGGCTTCGCAGCACTAATGTAAGGTAGACTGAGTGAATATAGGGAAAAGGATGCAACCATGCCTTATACAGGACTCCGGTGACGCAGGTAGAGCAGGAACTTCAGTGAGGCCATTGACACGTGATCACAGTGGCTAAGTCTATAGTCCCCAAAATCTTTGAGCAGAAAGCCTTTTAACTCCACATAACTAACGGTTACTACTGCTACTTTAACCCAATGTTTCTTTATCACAAAGACACAAATACTCAATAAACATTATTACAGAGAAAATTGCAGTTTTATAAAATTAAAAATACTACAAAGAAAGCCACAGAAACCAGATAGAAGAGAAACTCTGTTTTGTATGTCATTGCTCTCCAGAGATACTTAATTTTATGGTGGAATTTGCTTACAAATCTTCCTAATGTAGATTTTCCCTGACAGCTAATGCACCTGTGGGAAAGTCTATTAATCAACACCTTAGACATGATTAGGAAGTTACTGTGCATGTAAAAAGTGGTACTTCTCTGTCACCATAAACAGAAGAATCTGCCCTTTCAAATACAACCCCTTACTGAGCTAAGTCAGAGGTGTGGGGAACTATAGCACAGCCTAATTTTTTTTCAATTGAAGAACATAAAACTGTAGAACCTTAACCAGAGTTCAGAAAACAATGGGTTAAAAAGTACTTTTAAAAATAAAATCTCGAGTGCCCCAAACACGTCATTATGTCAAGCATTCCAGGGGACAATCCAGAGTGTATGGCCCTCAAATAATAAAAATGTTCCAACCTTAGGTGAGAGCCCCATGCATTTAACACTTCCTCCCAAGCACCCTGATGTGGTGAATCCTGGAAGTAACTGAGGTTACTTCAAGAGCACCCAGGGTTAAAGCTGCTGAGACTCAGGGCAGGGTCACCAGCTCCCATCCACCTATCCCACACCACAGCCTTCCGTGGGACATGTGTACACAAATTATTTCATCACAGTGTATTCAGAACTTTTTTAATAAGACAATTTGGTTCTTTCTACAAATCTACAAAAGTTTTTAAAAGGGCCAAGGTTTTCTGTTTCAACAGATATGTCAAAGCATGAGCTAATTGCAAAAATTGGTTTCCATGTGCTCCATTTGTGACACAAAGTGGCAGCCAGAGAAAGAGTTTATTCATTTATGAATATGAACGCTAACATCGAATATTATACGTACCGAATTAAAACGTGATTAGGTAAACAGGTTGTAAGGATGGAATTACAGAATGTTCAGCAGGAAACTGAATTCTAAGAATAAAGTAATTTTAATTTAGCATGCTTCAGCTTTAATTTATAGACTCAAATTATCGTAGGGAGATAAGTCGTATCTTTATCCTTTGAAATGTATTAATAGTACCTATTCAAATCTCTACCCTAATCAGGCAAGGAACACATCATAAATCCAAACAACAGCCTCCAATAAGTGCTTGCCATATAACTAAGATAGCATTGTGGGAGGTGCTATGGGGAAGTGAGAAGAGTATATCAGCTCTAGCTTTGAACCATCTAATGAGTTTTTTTTATCACACATGTCTGCCCATGTGGCAGAATGTATTGGTATTTTGTATCTTTTCACTACTGGATAAATTCTACTCCACAGACATTTATTCATTCAACATGTGGGCGGAGATTTTAATTGCCTCTGGGTTTTATGATTGTGAAGAAAACTTAGGAGCACTCATGACAAGATGTTATATGGACATGGGTTTTATTTTGTGTGTATATGGCCAGGATAAGGATATAGGTTTGACTTATTTAAAAGCTGCCAAACTTTACATTACTTTCAAATTCCCTTGATCATTTGAACTCACACATGTCTACATGCTTGCCACCACTGAGCATTTATCACTGGTCTTTCTCATTTTTATCGTTTCTGAGAGGAAAAAAATGGGAACTGATGTGTTAGAAATTCCAATAATAGAGATATTTTCATATAGAAGAATTTGTATCCTATAGTCACTTATAATAGTCAATACTTAGGTTAGTTAGGTTTTCTAGATATATAGAGATATATTTCAGTTGGATAAGCATTCTTCAAACCTTCCAAAGACCTACAGAAAATGACATTTAAAATGGTTTAAGGTTTTTCATGATAGTAAGACAGAACTGCCCTGGCAATACCAATTACTTCATAGAAGAAGATGGGCATCGAAGGAACTCGTTATGAAGTTTGCCTTCGACATGGCAAGACTAACCATTTGGGCAAGAAACTGCTCTTGCCTGAACTGTTTCACTGTTTCTGTATAATCTGGACATGCAGGATCCACAGAAAAGTGACTGCTGAACTTGCAAAACAAAATGGGACAGTTCTGCAAGGTTCCTGGTTCATGGAAGAATCTGCCAGACATTCTGTAGAACATAGAGCAAAATGACAGACAAACTGCCAATACAGGTGGGACAGTTTCATATTTCCTGCTTTGCTGAGAAGCCTGCCAGACACACTATGGTCTATGGGCTGAAAATGGATGCTCCAACATTACAGAAGAACTCTCAATGACTATCCAGGCAGCAAAATGTCTCTGTTAATTCTAGAGCTTATATATATATATATTATCCTTCTGTGGTCTTTGATGGAGTTGAAGACAGATACTTATAGTTATGGTTTTCCTTAGTTATGATAAAAGATAGGTTAAATATAAAACTGTAGACTCACAAAGATAGGATAGATGATAGGATATTTTCTATAAATTTTGCTAAATGTTAATGGACTAAATATTGTTAACTGTAGTTCTTGCTTAATAACTATGATTTTACAGTGTTAAAGTTAAAAACTTTCTTTTTATTTAGGCAGAAAAGAGGAGATGATGGGGGATGTCCTTCTGTATATATGTTTCTCTTATTGGTTGATGAATAAAACACTGTTGGCCAATAAGGTAGGAAGATAGGTGAGGCTAGGAGATGAGGAGAATTCTGGGAAAGGTAAGCAAAATGAGATGCCATATGAGACCAGGAAGAGAGAATGTACCAGGCATTCTCTGGTAAGCCAAGACTATGTGCAAATACACAGAGTAATAGAAATGAGTTAGTAATTAAGACAGAGGTAGCCAATAAGAAGCCCAAGCCACCGGTCAACAGTTTTATAATTAATATAGTGTCTGTATGCTCATTTGAGGCTGAAGTGAAACAGAAACAGCCAGGACAAAGAAAACTCCACAAGAGTATACCATTCTAGACTTTACCTAGAGAGATGTTACAAAAACAAAACCTGTAAACAAATATTGAACTCTAGTTAATGATGTGTACACAGTTGTGTTCTGGGGGAAGTATGTTTGTGGCTATATTGAAATTTAATTTGAAAAATCAGTAAGAAAAAATAGTATAAACTGATTCACTGAGAGAGACTTGGACAGCTTGACAGGTAAGCAACAAAGCAAGAATTATACATTAACCTCAGCACAGAGTCAGGGCCCATAGATCCAGTTTGGGGGAAACTGAGTCAAAAGAATCACTTTAATGTCAGAGTTTGAGGCCAGTCATGGGTAACATAGCTGGACTGTAAAAAAAATTAAATGAAAATAAATTAAATTTTTAAATATTGTGGGAGTTGGTAGTGAGAAAATTCTTCCCAATTTGCTGGATGAAAAGCATCTTGCATGCTGAGAAAATGCATGTTGATATAAGTTTGCTCTTCAACTCACCCTGTACTATTCTTTTTAGTTTAATAGTAAGTATCCTGTGTAAAGCATTACGTGTAATTAAAGATGAAGTTCTTGGTTCATAGAGCTCATAATTCAGTAAAGCTGAACAACGTGATATTGGGTTGTCATGAGCAGAAACATGTCATTGTTTTTCTGAAACAGGGTGCATTTTTTTGTGAGAGATTTTTAAGTACATGACTATTTATAGTACTGTGGTTGCCTCACTTTGTAAGACTTCCATATGAACACATTTCCTTTATTTGTTTATTTTTTGAGACACGGTTTCTCTGGGTAGTCCTGGCTGACCTGAACTCATTTTGTAGAGTGGGCCTGCCTTGAATTCAGAGATCCACCTGCCTCTGCCTCCCATGTGCTCAGATTAAAAGTATGGGCCACAATACCCAGCTCTGAAAATTAGACCTGGGTGGCCATTGAGAAGCTGATAAAATCAATCTCACTGTGAATGAGTTTGAGTATCTTTCTCCTTCCAAAATAATAGATAAATAACCCTAGGAAGTTCATACACACACACACACACACACACACACACACACACACCTTCTTTATGGCCAAAAACTCTGGTTCTCAGATTATAAACTATGCATGACACTGTGAAAAATAAACACTAGCTAAGATATTATGCTACTATATCAGCACCTAGATGCATATTTTATAAGCTTCTTTCTTGCCTCCATTTCATGCTTCATAGTATTGAAAGGATGGTTAAAATTATTTGTAGACTTTTGCCTTAATTTATGCAAAATATGCTAGCTATAAATGAATAGCTGTTTTTCATCACTATGCTACAATGAGTGAAGGGACTGGCTTCCCAAAAAGCATAGTAATTTATACTACTAGCAGGTGTGGGGGTGGGGCTCAAGGGGGGGTTACTGTAAAACCTCCTACTAGTGGTCAATTACAAAGTAGTCCAGAGGAAATGAGAGAAGCCAAAGACTGCTTTCCCTACTAACAAGACTACCATTGCTCTGGCTGAACGCTGCCCACCAAAACCCAGTTCAACACATGTAAGTCCTGTCTACTAAACAGGACTAATTTTCCCAGACATGCATATTTGTATTTTCCCTTTTTGCCTTCTTCATAGTTTAACATTACGTGGATTTTTAAAACAATTAATGTTGACAGTAGACCATCTAACCTGAATAATCTTTTTTCTTACAATTGTATCCTCAGCACCTAGGACACTCGGCCCATAAAAGACAAAAATTATTAACTTGTTAGTTAAAACATATTTATCAGAACTGATATGCCTCCAAGTGGTGCATAAATCAGAAAATTAAGGAGGCTATTACTTTGCCATTTATAAGAAAATCATATAACGCAACAATGTGTGTGTCAAAGCCACCTGACCCTTTTCCACCTTGGTTTCCATTCTATTGTCTGCCAAAATGTCATATCTACTTTATGTAGCCTCTCACAATTTAAAAAAATGGTAAGGATAAAGACTCTCAGAACAAGGCATCTTCCTCTATTAGAATGCAAGGAAAAAAAAACTCTTGTCATTTTATACTTCCAACCTGAAGGACTTGGTAATTGTAACAGAAATGCAGCTGAAAGTCCCAGGACATTATCTCCAACCGTATGAATGATGGTTATAAGGCTTCCCTGAGATGAGATTGTTAGAACCCCATTACCACTCTCAGAGATAAAAATATAAGTCTAAAAGCCAAGGAAAATTGTTGTCCTTCAGTTATACTTATATATACCAGGCAAAATCCAACTGCCTTCTGGACCATGAAGTTTTCATTCAGTTATGGGTCTGTAAGAAATCTCAGAACGGTGAAGAGAATCAAGCTTTAAAAAAGTTAGAATATTATGTGTCTGTGCTCAGCCAAACACAAAAGAAGATTATTAGTGTGTACTTTGTTCATTGTTGGTATTAGAAAACAGAAAAACCTCTAGGGTCCAAATTTTAAAATATCAAATTATTTTTAACACCTTGATCTTATAAACAAAATCCTAGGCTGATGTTGAAGAAGTTCCTTTTGGGCTGAAGAGGTGGCCCCATGATGAAGAACACTGTCTCTCTTCCTGGTGCCTCAAACTCAATTTCACCACCCACACAGTGGCTCCCCAGTTCCAGAAGACATGACCCCCTCTCATCAACCGACCATTGCACACACATGTCATACAGACATACACGCAGAGAAAAAAAAACCCAGCGCCCTTACCCCCCACCCCTGCCACCACACCACACACACACACACACACACATACACACACATTCAAAACAAAGAAAAGAAAGGATTTTTTTCCTTTTTCTCTGAGATAGGGTTTCTCTGTGTAGCTTTGGCTATCCCAGAAATCTCTTTATAGACCAGACTGGCCTTGAACTCACAGAGATGCTCCTGCCTCTACCTCCCAAGTGCTGGGATTAAATTAGTGTGCACTACCATGCCCAGCTTCTTATTTTTTTATTGTTTTGAAAATGTAAGTTACTGGTTCTTAAATTAGCTCTCATTTTGACAGTGCTTAACTATACTAAAGAAACACAAATATTTTCTAACCATATCTAAATTTGGGCAACCTAGTCCTTATTTAGGAAGGAGAGAATAGTGTTTCCAGGTTGAGTCCCTCGCCCTCTGAATAAATAAAAGTTTTCATCTAACAATTGTAAAGGCATGCTTATCAAAGTGCTATGCTCTCTTTTCATTCTAATCTATGTCTTATAAATTCATATCTGTCTGATGAAAAGTCACTTATACCTTGAATTATAAAGATCCGATGCCCTCTTATCACCACTACCATTAAACAACTTATTAGAAGCTTAGTTTTGTTTCAAAGTCAAAACAAGTTTTAAAATTAAAGTTTTATTCCCAAACCACAACTCCAAAAGATCTTGCAAAGGATTAATTGTAAGCTTAGTTTATCCAGTCCTATTATGAGAAATATCATGAGAAATATTACAAATGCCTTAGTGCTTAGCTTAGCATCATTCAGAAGCTCATGGAAAATGTATCTCAACTTATCTCAAAAAAAAAACTTGGTGTGTATCCACAGTAAATCCCACAGATCTCCTCTAATCACAAACAGAAAGAAAAAATAATAATCCAACAAAATTCTCAGCTTATAAAAACAGACGGTTATTTTTCACTTGGCAGTGGATGTCAGGCAAAGCAACGATTTGTGAACGAAATCTTCTTTTTTCCTATTCCATAAAGTGCCAATATTTGTCTCAAAGAAAACTGTGGCTAATTGTTGGCAATGGTCTAGAAAACAAAAAGTGAAGCCCCGTCTGCTAGTAGTGACAATTATCCAAATACCAAGAAAGGTTCTAAAACAAAACTCCCCAGGGACAGACCACTCCCTCTGAAGGAAAGAATGAATAGGAACATGCTTGCCAAACTCTGCAGAAGCTCTTCAGGGATTGGAAGACTGAACTTCACGATCTTTCCAGAACAAAGAACCTCAGCCACAGAGGAGAAGGCAAGAGGAAAGAAGTGCGAGAGGACAAGAGAGACAGGAGTGGAAGGCAGACATTACCAGATGAACACAACCCTCCCGATGCCATGGAATTACGCGTCTTACAACAAAAGTCGCTTTGCTATTACTATTCGGTTTTCGTTACCTGATAGGCAGATGTAAGTTAAATATTCTCCTTGACCCCCAGTTGCCAAGAAAGGAATCTTTTTCTTTGTCCTCCTCTTGACTTGGACAGCTCCCAGCATTCTTTCATCAAGAGGTGCAAAAATTTCCTTGCTGATGGCAGATTTGGCACTCATTGTAGAGCAAACAAGGAGGGCACGCAGGCAATTTTCTGAAGAAAAAGAAAAGGAAAGTTGGAACTGACAATATTGTTGTGCTTGTAGGAAGGAGCAGAGCATGTTTGCAGGTGCAGCTTGCAGTTTAACCTCAGCATTACAGAAACATTAGCAACAAGCTAGTCACAGTGTACTATCCATAAAGATGCAAAGGGAAAGGGAGAGTGTTTTCACTACCTGAAATGCCTAGCACAATGAGACATAACAGCAAGCAATGGGCTCTAGTGGGCTTGCTAATCTCTGCCTAGGCTGTTCCTCCCTCTAACTGGCAACAGTATCCATCCTCCTCCTCCTTTGTCAAGAACAACGCTTGCAGTTGAAAAGTCTTCCCACCCCCAAACTGAGTTCTTTATGCCCCTTCCAAGTCTTCAACTCCAACGTAAATATGTTTTCCTAATTCCATTCATAGTTGGAAATAATGATGTCATCTTCTACAGACTAGCCATATAAGAAACAGAAGACCATTGACTACCACTACTCAGAGGCATTTGATCGGCTAAGTAAGGAGCTCTTGTTTATTAGCCTCCTGCAGAGGGCCCTACTGTCCACTGACCCACCGCTGGGCCAGCCACCATCTAGACCCTTGACAAATCTTGTGCATTGTTCTTCAGCCCCAGTGCACATGGAATTCTAAATACATTGGGAGTGCTACCCAGCAGGTCCTACTTTAGGTCCCTGTGGCGAACTGGTGGTGGGTGACAAACAACTAGGAGAATGAAGCAGTCTGTTGCTGACTGGTGAGTCGCCCCCACAACAGACAAACTAGTGCAGCCACAGTTCTCAAGTTATATTTGGTTTCCCAAAGTTGTACTTCCCCGATGGTCTTAATTCTGCTTCTGCCTCTCATGTTCAAGGTCAATCTGAACATTAAATCCAGCTCAAGGGTACTAGGCAAATCTATTATATTCCACCACTGTAGTCACAGGTAAGTTTCTACCCATCACTAACCAATATTTATTCAGGCAATTTAAAAATTCAGATTTAGGCTTAGGGGTAAAAAAACTTGTGAAAGCACAAGGACTGGAGTTTGACCACCAGAGCCCAGATGATAAAGGAAAAGGAACAAACTAGCTGTGGTGACAAGCACTTGTAATCCCAGTGTTGTGCAGGTGAGACAGGTAGGAACCTGGAGATCCTTACTCCACCAGCCTGTTCTATTCAGTGATGGCCAGGCCAAAGGAGCTAAAAAATGAAACAGGTGGATGGTGCCTGAGGAAAGTCATCTAAGGTTGATCTCTGGCCTCCACTGAAACATGCATGCATGCAATGCCCACAAATAAACATCACAAGTACCAGTCAGAACTGAAGGGCCAGGAAAAGTCTTTGTGTCCTGCTAACACAGGCTATTTGTTCTGGGAGGTTCTGCAAACAGACTGGCAGCACATTATGTGACATAGCAGCAGCTTAATGAGATTGCCCTAAAACTGACCAGTTGATAGGGAAGCCCAACTATATACTATCTTGCATTTAGTATTAGAAAATCCATAATATATCAAGATATGGTACTTATCCTAGAAGGGTTGATTACAGACCACACCACAGGTTTCACTGGCAGGCCAGAGAGATGACCCAGTGAGTAACACCCCTTGCTCCCTAGAAAACCAACTCCCACAAGCTGTCATCTGACTTTCATACATTCATCGTTTTGGCAGGACCCACCTCCTAAAATAATAAATACATTTTCAAAGTTTCATTGGAATTTCGATGACTTATGAAGGAAGACCATGGAAACATCTTTCAACTGGAAAATCATACCTGTCTACAACGCTAAGCCCCTAGTAGGAAAAATGTAAAGAGTTTCCTGGTTTAATTCTGAAATGCAGTAGGTTCTATTATCACCAAAAAGATATACTGACATATGCCAAGGATACATGTCATGGGTGTAGTAGATGTGATATAATATATACACGAGAATATATACATATACATATTCTGACATTCCTGTGTTCTGACAACAGATTTTGCACTACCACCAGGTCCTCGCTCCATGTTGGCTAAGAAATGGTGACAATAGTGAAGGTGTGCCTCGTTTTCATTGTGCTGACCACTTCTACTGCCCTCAAGGTAGCCAACAGAATTTCTCCCATCATGCACTTGTCTTACTGTCCAATGACAGTTTTATGATTTGCTGGGCTGTTTTGTGGAGGGGGAGTTGTTTTGTTTTGCTTTTTTCTATCTCTTAGGCCTTTCGTGTCTCCCATTCAAGGAAACACGGAGAAGAAAGCCAAGGAAGGAGGCAAGTGGTATTCTCAGTCCCATCCAGGAGCTAACTGACATGCACCTTCCCCTACTGGCACAGCCCTGCTTCTTCATCTTCTCAAACCAAACTAAAAGAAAATAGAGAACTAATGTCACATTGTATAAAATCTATCAGACAAGAGGCACACCTATTTTTACCAAAATCTTAAAACATCTTATGTTTTTGACAACTGGTGAGAAATTGAAGTGATCTTTGTTACCTTTTTATACTGATATTCACAAATGGAAGGGGCACGGGAAAGATAAACTGGCAACTTCTCTGGCCCAAGTTTTAAAATAAAACAAGCTTAGATTTAAATTGCAGATCCAATATATAAGGACTGAGACTGGTGGGTAAGTCTTAGTATTTCTGACTCTCAGTTTACTTAGCTCAGTGGTTCTCAACCTTCCTATGGCTGTGACCTTTTAACACAATTTCTTACGTTGTGGTAGTCCCCAGCCACAAAATTCTTTCATTGCTATTTCATAACTGTAATTTTGCTACTGTTATGAATTCTAATGCAAATATCTGTGTTTTCTGATGGTTTAGGCAATCTCTGTAGAAGCCCCAAGGGGGTCTCGACTGACAGGTTGAGAACTTCAGACCTAGTACAACATGGAGATACCTTTACCTCTCTCTTGAAACTGAAGAGTTAAATAGGTTAATATGTTTGGATCATGCATTCCAGTGTCTCAGTATTTTTTAAACACTAAAGATAGAGGATTTTATTAACTCCTAATATGATATGAATAATCAAATATCTTTTGAACTATAAAAATTGAATGACTATCCCCATGCATAGCAGAAGATATCTGGAAGAATAATATTCAACTTTACTTAACAAAGTTTCTCACTGCTTTTCACGTATAGATACACACAACTAGATGGTTTCTTCTATACGAATACAAAAATGGGGAAATGTAGGCATTTCTCCTTTGAAATGTCACTACTGGGAGAGTAGCATGTTTATTCTAGGGTCAAATGTCACGTTTTTTGTTCAGGACTTTCTGAAGTACTTGAAGGTTATGTTTCCAGTGTCATTCTGGGAATGTTAATGTACAGTGGACCATAAGGAAAAGAATTAGAGAGCAAGCAGGGAACAATTTACCTGTCTCAAATCTGGTTGCATATCTGAATTAATCAAATCAGAATCTATAAATTATTTTCAACAACTTTCTACTTCTCCGGTTTCCATGGTTCATATGCCCATCAAATGTAAAAGCTGTTATCCTACACAAAACTAAAACTTTGACCAAAAGTGTAGCAATTGGTAGAGAGAGGAACATTTTGGTGGAGTCTTCAGGAAGACAGGACAGGGAATTTACCCCCACCCCAATAAGCAGCTCCACAAAGTTTTCATGTCTTAAAAGTGGGTTTTTCAGTACCAGCCTGAGAACACATACCACTTTTCAGGATACAAGACTACAACTGCAACAGGACACCAATGACAACTTATTACTTCAGCCCACATCACCCTGTGGACACTTTCCCTTTCCTTGGTCCACAGCTTCTAAAGCAAATAGTTTATAAAACTTTCCTACCCAGAAGAACAATTTACAGTTTTATCTGCAAGGCAGAGCAGCTGACTACATTGATGGTTGCAGAGACCATCACTTTTTTGAGTTTTATGCTTCTTCAAGGTCTTCTCCAGTGTAAGTCATTTAGGATTGGTGAAGATTATTTTTTAAAAGTAGATGGCCACCTTAGTGAAATGGCTCTAAAGTAAGAGTATTCATCAGGGTAGGAACTGGACACTTGGATGCTCTCAGGAACCAGGTAGGTCAAATACACAGAGAAAGAAGTGTATGTGTCAAGAGGTCCTGATGTCCCCAAAACTCATGTTTCTGGTTTCCACCATAATTGATACTTGTCCTCTGTGATTCAGGAGATCAGGAAGGCTAGGAAAGACTACAGTGAAGTCAAAACTATTATTTCCACAGTATTCATAATCATGAACATGGCTCTAGGGTATACAGCTCATAGGCCTGAAGTCTCACCTGAGGAGAAACTCTAGTGTACCAACAGCCCACATATTTAAATCATTATATTAATATGTTAACAGATATTTGAATTACCCAACTTCATTACCTTATCTCTTGTGATACTCTGTTTGACATATAATCTTCTGGTTATGTTTTGGCACTAGCTGTGATAACACGAGCATTTTAAACAGTGTGTGCATGAAAACATTCATTATAAATAAGTAACAAGAATTCTTTGTTTTAAATATCACGTGGTTATTATGAATGCACTCCGAGGCAGATGCACTCAGTGTGTTGGCATCATTGTTACTGTCATTTAAGGTAATGGTTAAGGTGGTAAACCCTGGTGGACACTGGTAGAGAATACTGGTGGACACTGCAGAATAGCTCATCTTCCTGAGTGGATCTGAACTCTAGTAAGGTGGAATCAAAGTCCACTGTAATAAATCATGTTCTAAGACTGATGTTTTCTGCATTGCCATTTTTTGAAATACATTCAATGAAATGTGTCTGATGAGACTGGTTTGGATCTTAAATGTCCTGTAGAAGCCTGACCATGATACTAAGAGGAGAGGAGGGGCCTAGTGGAAACCCTGAATGCCTAAGAAGGAGTTTCCTGCAGGTGATACTGGGACCCTGCCCCCGACCTTCTTCCTCTCTTTCTCTGCTTCCTGGTGACCATGAAGCAAGTATCTTTGCTCTACCATGCATTTCTCACTCTCTGCCACAGGCAATGGAGTCACATGACCATAAACTGAAATTATTCAAGTCATAAACAAAAATTAATCTCTCAAAGTTGACAATTCTTGGGTATATTGTCACAGTGATGAACAGCTGACAACTACAAAGATTAGTTAATTATACATCTAACCCTGGTTTGAAAGATAGATACCTATTTGCAGGCCGATTTTCACCAACAGTTACCCTAGACTCTCCCTTTTCCCCAAACCTCCCATTACACACAATAACCATCCAATCATCATGTCTTGCGGGTTTCATTTAATATTTCTGGATTCTATCAGTTTTCTACCTTTCTGATGTCTTATGCCTAGTTTGAGTCTTCACCAGTTGATTTTGATGATTCTTCTAAAGGATTCCACCTTGACTCCAAATTCAGTGCAGCCTGGCCTCTGCCCTGACCTACATAATATTCTACCAAGTCAGATTAAGTATGTTGAGAGCTTACCTACATTTAATTGTTTATTCTAATTGCCTCGGGTATGACCAGGATGAGACATGTTCAGTATTGTAAATGGTGAAAACAAATTTTAAAAAGCTAAGCTACTTCACAAATGTACAGTATAAAAATATTAAACATTATAAGCAGATATTATTATATAAGCATTAAGCCTAAAATAATCTAAAATTATTTAATGTGCTCCAAAATTAAAAAAAAAACTTTATCTGAGAGTCAGCAAAAGGGCAATTTGTCATGAGAATAAAATTAGTTTTACAGTTTTCTGATTTCATATGTAAGATCAACGATACACTAAGACACATTAAGCTCCTTTAAAAACACTGGTAATTTTAAATGATGCTTATTTTAGGTGCACAATTGTTTTTCTGAGACATTACTCTCTAAAACAGATACTTCCCAAGAAGAAAATATCCACCATAGCATATCTCATAAGCATGTCAATAAAGAATGAGTCACACAAGTATTTTATAGCTGTCAACAGGGCTTTCATGTAGCTCAACTAATAGTTCTCATAAGTATAAACTAAGAGAAACCAGGTAAGGTCATGGGGTAGAGGGTGGGGAACATTGGCACAGAAGATCAAGAATCCATACTTAAGGCCTCATAAGGTTTACAAATATAAGCCTGAGTTAGTAAGATACATAAAATACTTAGAAGCACTCTTAAAGGAGCCACACACTTCTACAAAGATATAGGAATATGGAAAAAATATTTTAAAAACCTTTCTCTAGCCTGTCTGACAGATATTTGATAGGATGTGAGGGGCAAGCAGACTTTATATCTGGGGTTTCTGGGTCACAGAGATTCAGGGTCTCAAAGGCCAAAACCTGGGACTTGTTTACCTGTAATGTCTTCAGCTTCTTCTGCTACACAAACAGGTTTTTATTTACTTATTTATTTATTTATTTACTTACTTACTTAGTTAGTTTAAATTAGAAACAAGCTTGTCTTACATGTCAATCTCAGTTCCCTCTCCCTCCCCTCCTCCCGTGCCCCTCACCGACCCCCTATCCCTTCCCCTTTCTGCTCTCCAGGGAGGGTGAAGCCTTCCATGGGGGATCTTCAAAGTCTGTCATATCATTTGGAGCAGGGTCTAGGTCCCCCCCCCATGTGTCCAGGATGAGAGAGTATCCCTCTATGTGGAATGGGTTCCCAAGATCCATTCATGAAGGGGAAAGGTATAAGATCTCCTGAGCACAAACAGGTTTGGAGCCATTGTTTTTAGTGAAGGTGGCCCCACTGTATTTTAACTTACTTGCTAAACAAGCTAGTGAAAATATTTCCTGAGCAGGTGTCCCTGGCAGATGCTCTGCACGGGCATAGCAAGGAATCCTTAAGTGTCTCTAGCCCTTCCTAAATTTACAAAGCACTTACACATTCAATCCCAAATGTAGGTCAACATAGCTGCTGAATGTATCATCTCAAGACTGCAAATAAAATCATTAGATATGTATTTTTACAATGGCAAATTATTCCACTTTTAGCCAATTCGTTTTGGGCTACAGATTACGGGGAAGTGTTATGATTTCCTCTTGTGGAGATAGTGTTTAAGCTGAAACCCAGTGAACCAGAAACTTGACTATTAGAGAAGTGTGTATGCTGCAGTGTAGACACATACTTGCCTCAAGTTCATTTCAAAAGCAACACCTTAAGGATAACATAACACTCATACATTTTCATTTCTTAAATACAGAGGAACTGGAGCCCATCTACCTAATGGAATATTACCTTTAAAAAAAAAAAAGCAGGTAGGGTTGTGAATATAGGAGAAGACTTCAGATCCTCAGAACCCTCGTAAGTGAGTGTGGCAGGCCCCCTGTAATTCCAGAAGGCTGAGACTGGAATCCCGGAGCAAGCTGGCTAATGACATTAGCCATATCAATGAGCTATGGCTTTGACTGAGAGTCCCTGCCTCATTAAATAAGAGGCACACCCATCCATATGCACATGCACCCTCACATGCTACACATGCTAAACATGCAAAAATGTACACATGCAATCCATGAAAATGAAGGGGAAATAACTCAAAGATACTGATTTGGAAAAATGAGAACGAAATAATGCAGAGTGAAAATAAGGATGCTACAGAAGAGAAAATTGGCTTCTGAGCATACAGTTTCACTTGCATCCTTTTTGTTGTTGTTTTGTTCTTGTTCGGCTTTTGTTTCCTTAAAATAGGGTCTTTATGGAGCCCTGGCTTTCCTAGAACTCACGCTGTAGACCAGGGTAACTTTGAACTCATGGAAACCCACCTGCTTCTGCCTCCTAAGTGCTAGAACTAAGGGTGTGTGCCACCATGCCTAGTATACTTACATACTAATTCCCAGAAAAATGTTTAGAAACAAGTTTTCTGATAAATTCATATCATTATTTGAAAACAAACTAAGAAAATAAGACAGAGAATCTTCCTCCTGTCCTCACTGTCACTGAGCTAGAATGCTACCATAAACATCTGTGATTTCATACCCACTCTGCCCCTTATCTGAGAGCCATAAAAACACATGATTAGACTCACTGTCTTGATTCCAGTCAATCCCAAGTCATTGGGAGAGAGGAGAGTGAATGCTGCATATGATCGAGGAGCTGAAAGACTATCATTAATTAGAGGATGACATTTCCTCTGCACAGCAGCAGCCCCTGCCTGGCCACAGCCTGGACAGAAGGGCAATAGTCACATGCCGGCATGCATTTACACATGTAACCACACATGTTTGGACAGTGTAAACACAGACCATTGACTACCATAGGCAGCAGCCTTGGCGACAGTGACACCTTTAAGTTGGGAAAAGTCTACATCATTGGCTACTAATGTATGAGAGTTGGCTTTCTTTTCCCTAAATATATGCATTCTCCTCTGTAGGAGACACATTCACAGGATTCTCTGTGCCTAAGACTCATGTCTACTTCAGGCACAAACCTACTCTGCTTTCATCTTCTTCCTTCATTATGTGATTGTTAACATTAACAAATACTATTACAAACCCAAATATGATAATGATAACAACAACAATAATAATGAAACTAATAATGATACTTTCGTTTGAGACCATCACCTACAGGAGGGAGCACTGAAGTACCCAAGCAAATTCCAATCATGTTCAAAACCACACATGGTTGATTCCCTGCATGACCAAGCAATTTAATTATGTGCTATATTCAGCATACTTGCTGAATTACTGTCTTTGCTGAAGAGAAGATTTCAAAAAGGAAAAGGACTAAAGGTGATGGGGGAAGTCCTTCTGTGTATATATTTGTCTTATTGGTTGATAAATAAAGCACTGTTAGCCAATAGGGAAGCAAGATAGGTGGGACTAGGCGTCGAGGAGGAGTCTGGGAAATGTAGTCAAGACTAAAGAGTAGCCGTGTAATCCCAGGAAGAGAGAACACATGAGCCTGGCGTCCTTGGTAAGATAAGACCTTACAGAAATACATATATTAGTAGCTATGGGTTAGTACTTAAGACAGAACTAGCCAATGAGAAGCCCTGGACATTGGCCAACAGCATTGTAACTAATAGAGTCTCCGTGTATTATTTGAGGTTGATGCAGCTCTAGGGCGAGAGGGCGAGGCTGGCAGGAAGAATGTTAGTTACAAAAGGTATAGATTAAACACACACACACACACAGAGAGAGAGAGAGAGAGAGAGGGAGAGAGAGAGAGAGAGAGAGAGAGAGAGATGGATAAATCTTTTGCAAGAATAAGATTAGCCTTTTACAGAAGATACTTATTAGACTAGAAGCCTAGGTAAATTTTAAGTTTTCTCAACTAAGCAAATTCTATTTCAAAATCTAAACTTTTTATGGATATGAGCTTTTTAAATACCTAAAATATAAATGAAACTAGTACAATTTCAACTACTTTAAAATTGCTGTAAAACCTCTTCAAAATAGTCTATAATTCTATCTTCAGTTTTACACAAGTATTCCAGATGAGATCACCCAATTTGAAGAATTCCTCTGCTTTACAGTTTGAAAGTGTACTTCAGTGCTTTTTCCATTGGTAGGTCATTAGTGGTACCCTCTGCCATGAAATCTTCCTCAACTAAGAGCAGCATATAATCATGATACCTCATGGGTCCATTTTACACACATTTACCATGTTGGTATAGAAGGCAAGACTCTATGACCTTCATTGCCTCAATTTCATAAATGAAACTTAGGTTCATTAACATTTTTATCTCATTATCCAGCCAAGGATTTGATTCCAGACTTAAATGGTCTTTCCAGTAGTCAAATTCATGACTCTCTGCCTGTGTAGTTCAATGAGAATGTTGATTGAAAAATTTGCTCCCATAAGTATCTTGCCATGCTACTGTCTTCAGTTCTGACAGGAGAGGCACAAATGTGAGTTTGGTTTTAAAAATTCCTTATAGATGTATTTATATCTGGACAAAAGAAGCTGTTTTACAGATTAGGAAAGTAAGCTATTAAGTAAATTATTGAAGCTCTCAGAGCCTTAGAGGGCAAGCAGGGATTTGAACCTAGAAACATGATTCTAGAAGAGTCTTTTTCCTCTTCGCTATCTTGTATTGAAGAGAGGAAGAGGAGGGGAAGGCAGACCTGCATTCTAGGTAACTTAAAACGAACTTCATTATTTCACAATTTTCCTCTGATAAGCTTTGCTTTCTGATGGACACAATACTGTTGATAACCTTGCCCTGTAACTACAAAGATAACAAATTAGGTTGTTGTCATCCCTTGTTGCTATCAGTTCGTCTTGGATTAGGTCATCATGAAGCTTAGTTGGCAAAGACTACCACATGGTGTCATTAAGATAGCTTATTTTCATTCCCTGAGTTAAATTGGGTCTAAGTGCACAGGGTAAGATTCTGCAATAGATGTCCATCTGCAGAAAAGGGGTTGTCAGAACACAGCCCAAGAGTGGAGCTGTGTGAGAGCTCTGAGTGCTTGTGAGAAAATTCCAAGAAAACAAGAGTCTTGTGTCCTCAGTGTCTTCAGAACACAGAATTGTTCCTGGAATGTGTTCTTCTCCTCCTAGGTGTGGCAGATAGGAGTAAGTTTACTTCAGCTGTTGCTATGCATCTACCTCTATGGAAAACATGTTTTGGCCACATGCGGCTCGTCCTTGATAAATCATCTGATGTGCTGAATAAAGTTGGCTACTGCATAAGACTTCAATCCCCCTCACTTCTAGGCCCACTCTCTCAGGTTCAGGCCACTGACTAGAGTAACAACAGAGGATAACACCCACTGAGCCTCCCAGCACATCACCCTTCTTTTGATTCTACCCTTCTTTTGATTCCAACCTGGAGTCAGTTCCTGAGAAGATCTCAGATGGTTGCCATGAGGCAGTTTTATGATGCTTGTAAGCTATTTTCGAAACTGGAAAAGGTTTAACTGTGAAAAACAAGCATTTTAAATCTTTCTGCTGGTTATCAGGGGGGAAATTCCTCTTTTGACTACTTTACTGTATTGCCCCTCCAAGCATTTCAGAAACACATCTTTGACCTTTTTAGATGCCATCCGCCACACCTTCTATACCTTCTATCTTCTGTGATGCTCCAAGCAACCCTAGCTTGTCAGTAGCAATGCTCCAAGCTTCAAAAGTTTAAGACTTCACATGGGTATTCCATATGTTTTACTTTACCAAGGAGGCTCTCAGAAAGAATTTTCTGACTGACAACCATTTCTTGACATCTTTTTTGGTTTCTACCCAACTACAGTTAACACACAGGTTTAAAGACATCATCAGAACACATTCTGAGCATTTGTATGCTTCAAATTTTACTATTAGAATTGTCTTGGTGACTGTCTATCTAGTTAAGTTCCATCTAACTCAGAAGCTAGTTTCCAAAGTCATGCATCCAAAGAAAGTAAGTCAAAATTTGGACTGGATGCTGGTCTCCACTGTAATGTTCTTTCCAATAAAAATTTAAAAAGCATGATGGTGCAAAATATTACACTAGCCCCATGATTGTAGACCATGAGAACAGGTGTTATGCTAGCAGAGTAGAGAGAAGACAAAGAGAAAATATGATTCTTCACAGTAGGGACACATCTCAGATTCATTCTTTTTCTTGAGAATGGGCACAAAATCAAGTGCTAGCCTACAATACCTGAAGCCCATAGATTTCTGAACCTTGATTTTAGGCCAGCACCTATTTTCCTCTTGATTTTTCACAGTTTATGTTTTTCTCATTTGGCTTTTGAGGTCAAAAGTGGAACAGGCCCAAATGGAAGATGTTCTGGAGTCCAAGAAGCACAGGATAAACTTGGCCTAATCCCAACCCTTTGATATCTGTGCTGACCCCAATTACAGAAGTCCTTCTACAACCTTGATGCTCCAGGGCAACTCACACATACATACATTGTTATTCTGGAAATTAACACTTTGGCATTGGTAGTCTCCACACTAGGAGCCAGATCAGCTCTTGTATGGGCTTCTTGGTACCTATTCCTGGCAAGCAACAGAGCAGGAAATAGGAATCAGTCAGGCCCAGTGCTTGCCTTTGAAATGGTACCCTCCAGCCGCAATACAAAAACAGCACCAGGTGCCTGCAATCTGTAATCAGTGCTCTATTAAAAGGCTCTCAAAATGGTAGGATTACCCTGATTTCCGCAGGCAGCTGCACGAGGTCCTGCTGGGTAACTGCAGAGTCTGTACAGGTTCCCTGGAGACTCCCCAGAAGCAATAAGCTGGAATACCAAGGTTAGGATCCAGCATCTGAAGACTGAAATCTCTATGTGGTTGGGATAAACAGTGAGCAGAGAGCCCTAGTTAACATCTCAAATTGTTACAGAATAACCTATAAATCCAGGTCAGACTCAAGGCCCACATGTAAATGTAGACTCTGCCCCATCAAATCAGCAGTTCTGTCAGTCAATGTCAGTCCCTCTTAATCAGCATGGTCCAGAAAATAACTAATGTCTGACCTAACTATCCATAACATGATTTGATAATATGAGAAAAAAATCTGTCAATTGAACACTACCTAAATATGAACTAATTTAATAGTGCCTCCTATTCACAAATTAGGACATTCAAGTCAATGTGACAAGAAACTGGGGTCAAGGCACAATGGTTACTTTTCTCCTGCCCCAATCTGACAGCTGATGGAGAGTGCAAAGACTTTTCATCATCTATCTAAGCCAGTCTTTGCTTTGTGAATTTGTGTAAGACCCTCCACCTCCGAGGCCTGTGGCTGCGTATTTAAAATAGGATAATGGATCCACCTCAGAAGACTTTTGCAAAGGACTTTGTGTGGAAGTCAGCTCCCACCTAAGGTACCTAGTGTTCGACAAACTGTCAGCATATCATGATGTCTGAGAGCATTTGTCAACACTGGCCATTCTCAAATGGAGCCCTATGTCATCTTTCAAATCTGCAAGGAAAGAGAGGACGCATGCTCACCTCTCCTGGATAGAAAAATGGAAACAATGGGTCTTTCCCTAGCACTTCTGCCCTCCTTCTACCACCGCTGCCCCTTGCCTAAAGAGAAAATAATTGACAGGATGCTGAAATCTACTGCACTCTACACAATGTTGAGACCTTGGAAGGTGCATAATGGAAGACACATTAAAAAAAAAACCAATGGTAGCCTTTATAGAAACTTCAGATTCTAAAGAGAATGTGCAATGGAGTCTTTTCCCCTCCATAAAGCTTACATTCTAGTGGATATGAAATGTCATCTTAAAGAGAATAAGAGATGGCTTATTTTGGAGCATTTTGAATTACAGTAGCTCAGGAACACAGATTTCGGTGATCCCAAATGCCATGTTCCAATGTGGAAGCAGTTTAAGTTTTATAGTTTTACAAAACAAAGGAAGTCCTAAAGCAAAGCAAGTTTAAAAATATACTGGTGGGTCCTGCAGAGAGGCAGATACAGCAAGATGGGGGAAGCTTTTCTGTAGTCTCATGATACCATCACCAACATTTTTGCTTTCAGTTGGTGAAAGCCAGTGTCTGTGAAGTCAATAGATCTCAAAGGTTTCTGTTTGTTATAGGATAATATTTCTGACATAGATTTGGGGAAGAAGGGGCTGTTCCTGGGCATAGAACTATCCCCAAGATAAAGTAGCTAGCCTCTGAATTGTTACATTTCAAACTCTGGACACTATTGCAGTCAATCAGTCTCTGCAGACACACCTCCTTCTCAGGAGTTTTCATTCACGAGAATAATTAACAAGTCCGCAAGTCTATACAGTCACTGAGAAGAAGCTGACTGGGAAGAAGACGAAAGAACAGAGTTACTGCCCTTCACTACTAATCATCAGGTTGGAACCATAAGGAGCCAAGATCTTCTACCTGGATATCTACCTGAAATGACCAGCTCTCCATTTTAGCAGCCATGACAGGCTAACATGTGCTTGCATGACCTTGCTGCTCCTGTCCTGGTCGACTAGGAGGTCAGATGCCCTCCTCCAGGCAAGGAACCAAACAGAAGTTAGCTGGCTCTAGGTGTGTTTTACAGAAAAGTGCAACAACGACGTGCAGAGCATAGCAAAGCAACAGCCCTGGGAGGGCCTAGGGGCCATAACAACCAGTTGACCAATCAACACAGGGGAGGTCATCTAAACCTGGAAGTGCACCAATTCTGAGACTATTTCACACCCCTAAACACTACCCTTATGCTGTCCTTTACGATCCCTGCTTCAAGGCTTCTTGGGCTCTTTCTTCATCCATCCACATAGTGGATGGATTAAGGTCCGGAACTAATGGGGTTAGCTTGTTAAACAACTACAATAAAAGACTCTTTGCTTTTGCATCAAAATGGGCCTCTTGGTGATTTTGGGGTTCAGAATTTGGGCACAACATACCAAGCTTTGATGAATATTTCTGTTCCTGGCATATAGCACTCCTTTCCTACCTGAGGGAACAAATTCATCTGTGACAAGAACGAGCCGTCTTCATTCCACATTCTCTGAGGAATTACTATAGCCTGGATCCCTTGTGGGGTTTAAAGAACACAGACAACCTAGGAATATTCAAGTGGATAGATGAAGAAAAAGAGGCAACAACAGATTAAAATAAGAATGAGAATTTGCTGCTCCGTGGCAGAGGAGGCAGGGCCAGCTTAATCCTTCAGAGACTTTTGGTCAGGAAACACTTGCCCTATTAAGTCTATCCTTGAAATGTGATTAAAGAAGCTAATCAGACCAGTTAGCAGGAATTATGCAGGCAGCTCACTTCAGTGGGAAGCCAGAGGGAACGCCTCAGGAAGTTGTTGTGTTGGCTGTGTGAGTGACCTAGTAGGTCATTTCCTGTCATTGCTTCTACCTGTGATCTGCACAATGAGTGTGCCCTGAGAGGAAGATCTCATCCTCGGGTGGGATGCAGTGACTACTCTTCAGAGAAGTTTCTGAACAGAATCCACATACTTTATAAAGAACAAAAGAAGAAGAAGAAGAAGAAGAAGAAGAAGAAGAAGAAGAAGAAGAAGAAGAAGAAGAAGAAGAAGAAGAAGAAGAAGAAGAAGAAGAAGTGTTCACAAGAAAAAGTGTCAGACAAACATGGTGTCTTTCCTGAATGTCTGTTTGGTGCTGAGGATCATTGGTGGGGGGGGATAAAAAGTATGTTCCAGGTCATTATCCTTTAGTATGTATGAATCCCTGGGTTTGTTTCCATCACCAAACAAAGCAACAAAATAACTCATGCCCACTTGTGAAGAGGTTCATTGAAGAGGCAGAGAGCCAGAGCTGAATGAAGGTTATAAATGTATAGCTTTGCAAGTATAAATTGTCTTGGCCTGTGCACATAAAAAAAATACATGTTTTTGTGTAAAACACATTTCCATTTTTTTTCTTGCAAGTTAGGAGAATTTGACAGCCCGAGGCCTGTAGCCTTCACCATCATTACAATCATAAATGAATCTGCCACAACTCCTTCCTATCTCCTTAGTTCACACCAAGGCAAGCATCAGTCAGCCTGCCTCCCAGGTTTGAATCCTGCCAGTTCTCCAACAACTGACCTACTCATAAGCCCATTACTTGCCGGTCACTGAAGATGCATACAAAAGAAAACAGGGTGCAGAACATTCAAAACATACAGTTTTTCAAATCAGAAATGAATTCAAACAAATATAAAGCATTGATTAATGGGCAAGGATGCATTCCTACCTGATGAGTGTTATAAATGCCAGCCTGGGGGTTCTCTTCCTCTGGGATCCTAATTTATGTCTCTGCAGAAACCCTGGCTTTCCATAGAAACTTGACTTATTCATGTGTTCCTCCTTCCATCTCATTGTGTATTTAAAATGTGCCAAGTCTGTGCTAGGAATCTCAGCAAGAAATAGGACAGCCACTTCATGTGTCACTGTGGCAGTAGAGGCCCATTCAGGGAAAACTATTTCCTTCTTGTAGGAGAACGAAACCTCTGGCCTCAGTGGACACTTAACATTCCAGCCTGGCTGCTCAAAGACCTGGCTGAGGAACCACTCCTCAGGAAGACAGGTTCACCTTATGCGTGCTAAAAAGATGGAGGAATAAGGATCACGTTAATGAGATGATCTGTTTTCACACTCCTGACTTCCTACCCTTAGCACAATTGCTTGCATAACCCAGCTATACTGTGGTACACATGATGGGCTGTTTTTCAGAAGTATTCCAAAAAGGACATTTCCCTGTTTTCTTCTTCCTGTCCCTTTTCCAAGTGTGGTTTTCCTAACACTTAGGGCTCATTCCTCTAAACCTCCCCCTGTCTGTCAAGTTGCCAACCTGAAGCAGCATGGTTCCCCTCCCCTCTTGTATTCTCTGTCACCCTTCTTACAGCTTGCCTGCCTTGAGGCTTTTCTTTTAAAATCTAATAAAATTGTCCTTGAGTTTCTGTTTGAGTCCTTTCTTTTTTTATTAACAAGACTAAAAAGCCTACACGTGAATCCCCTTCTCCCAAGTAACACAGGCCCAACAGGGTCCCACTGTCAGGGTACTGAGCAAATGGAGCCTCGAACCAGTGAAGAGGTTCTGCACAACCACTGCCAACACGAGGACCACTGGCTAAAACGGATGACTCAGTTACAGAAGAGCTGGGCTCTTTCTACTCTTCTTACTTCTGTTCATTTGCAACTAGCCATTTCTTAAAAGTTCTGTGAAGCAAATGCCTAAGATTTGTGTGCTTACCTCCAAAATACCTGGAGATGATGAATTAAACAATGCCAATAGGTCAGTGTTAAAAAAACAACACACTGTACTTTGTTCCTTATGTGAACTACCGTATACTACACATTAGTACATAGTCTGATAATTTTCTATGTGTCTTTCCATAAAACAGAAACCTCTCTGACATTCTAGCATTCCACAGGGTAGGCCTGGGGAGAAAAACACAGGGTTAGGAATCAGGAAATTTTATTCACCAAATTAAGATAAATAACTTAGAACAAATTAAGGTTGATAAATCCCCTCCATGCTATATCTCTGCAGAGGATCAATGACCTAATTAATGTTAAGCATTTGGTGTTTGCTGATGGCCTGGGTGTTTCTTGGCTGCACACTGCATTGAGGCTGAGTTATCTGAGAAGTGGTTATGCTACTTTCCACTCTCTCAATTCTAATCATCTATCCTAATCTTCTTGGTGGTATTTGAATATAAAGACAGTTCATTGCACTTTGTGAGCGGGAGAAAGCAAGTGATTAAATGTAAAGGCCATGTCATCCCGGTACAGAAAATGAAATGTTTTCCTCCTTTTTGTAAGCAATTAACTGAGAAAATACCTGGAAATTAGCCAAGTTAAAAATGCCCAGAAATAAACAAGCTTGATTACAAAATCCAAGTCTGATAGATTCTGTCCATGACAACAGTGAAATGCCCTAACTTCTTAATGGGGACTGAGGGGTAAAAACTTCTGATATACAACTACTGGGCTGAGATTCCAGTTTATTCTAAGCCGTGTTATGAAACTACTGAGAAATTCATCTAGAGGAAAAAAAAAAAAAAACAACGAACATCTCCACAGTCAGATTTCAACAAGGGAAGACACAAGAGGAAAAGCTGATGAAAAAGTACAAGAAAGGAAAAGATTCCAAGATCTTTCCAAAGTTCCAGACCAATCCACAATCCAGAAAGCATAACCGGGAGGGAGTTGTCAACACAGCAGGAAACTCACTTGGTGGGACAAGGCACCTAGAGTTAGGGCTCGTCCTGAAATGCTAGCTATTTCTAAGAATTTGAGCTCAGAATCCCAGCAAGAGGACTGTTCGTCCTTAGGCATTGGCTGCATTCGTATACAGAGCACATGTGAAGCCTGTGATCAAAGCATGGTGTAGCTTCCTCATAGCTAGATTGAGAGGTGAGGTTTCCTCATGATTGTTAAAGCAGCATGAAGAGTCTTCACCACAACACACGAGGTAAGTATGGCACACATACACACACACATCATTATTCTATGAGCTAAGATCAAGCTCTAGTTCCCAGAAAAACAGGGGAAGGGGGTGGCAGTGGCAGCGGTGGCAGAATCGCACAAAGTTATCCAAGCTGGCCTTGAACTTCCTGTGTAGCTCAGGCAGGCCTTGAATTCATTTTATAGGAACATGTAATCCCCCCCACCTCAACCACCCAGTGGACTACATCATGAAGGGCTGCTTCTTACGAAGAACAGTAAGCATGCAGTGTTAATATGAGGGCCGACCATATTAGAGGAAATTTGGGGAACTGTAGATAGGAAATGAGCTGTGTGAAAGGTAGAGAACAGTTACACTGCAGGAGACCTTGGTCCTCACTCTGTGATTCTGAAGAAGGTGTGGACCTGTTTGATGAACGACACAGGTATGCCTCTCAGTCAACACTGAGTGAAGAGAAGTCTTGATCCAAGAAGAGTCCACATTGTGGCCTCACTTGGAAAAATAAGACAGGCCAGGCATCCTCAGATACCAGACTGCAAGGAAACATAACTAATCCCACCCATGGGCTGAAAACACATCACATTAGTGTCATCCGCCCACAAGTCAGCTGTGGGAGCCGAAGATTTCCTGGGAATTACAATGCAGAGAAAGAAGGAGACGAGACTAATTATACACGGGCAAAATTACAGACAGCATTCACCTACCGATTGAAGGCAGGGTGGTAGAGATAGGCAGAGGGGGCATGAAGAGGGGAGAAAAAGGAATGAAAAAAAGCAAAGAAGAAAGAAGCACACAGAACTTCCTTGCTCATCTCCCTCTCAGCTGGCGTGCAAACTTAAGACAAACTCAATTTCCCTACAGGAATTACAAAGAACTGCTGATTACATGTAACCAAATGAATCTAGGAGGCAAGAACTTTAAGTGTACAGAAGACAAAATCTGCAAGTGTGTGTCTCATGGTCTACAAGCTTCCCAAATTGACACCAAGTCACTGTGAGGAACACAGGTTAACATGAATATGTAATTTGTCATGATTAAGAGATGTATACAATATAATGACAGCCAGTTCAGAGTCTTGAACACACACAGTGCTTTCACTGTCTATCAGATTCTCAACTTCCAACATCCCCAAAGGCAAGATAAATCCAGTCAAAAGACATATTAATGCAAGATGACTTTTGTACCTTATGTAAGAGGGAAACCAACCAACTCGAGGATGTAATTCTCCCAAATGAACACCACACTAAGCATGTTTTTAAAATGAAAACAGGGGCTGGAGAGATGACTCAGCTTCTAGTTCAATTCCCAGAACCCACAGGACAGCCCACAATTAATCTATAATTATAATTTCAGTGGATATGAGTTCTCTTCTGGCATCCAGACATGAGGCAGGCACAATGTACAGACATACACGCAGACAAAAACTTGCATACATAAAACAACTGATAGTTTTATTTATTTTTTCATACAATATAGTTTGGTCATATTCTTTTTTCTCCCACAGCTCCTTCCAGATCTTCCCACCTCTTAAATATTCAACTTTGTTTTTTCTCCCTCGTTCAAAAAACGAAGAACAGGAAAAATAACAACAAAAGCATCAAAATGAACAAATGAAAACAAGAAAATCCACAAGATAAAGAATACCAAAACAAAACACACAGAGAGCATCAACACAGAGTGGGAAACCCTTGGTGACCCTCCTAGGTTTGCACATTCTTCCGCTATCTGTTTCTCATGAGGTCAGAATGTGTCTCCTTCTTTTGTACAGCTTCATCGCTGTGCCAAGCACACTTCGAAGATTTTCGTTTTATACTCATGGGTCTGTGTTTCCAACCAGATTCTGACTTACTAAATCCCAGCACCTCGCATAACATCTTAACTGTGTGTATGAAGACTTCCTTCCCTATTCCACATAATTGCCCTAGAAGTTCTCTTTCTAAGGAACTACTTGACTATGAAAGTGACCATGGTTATCTTTCCCTAGCTTTTCTTTCCATTGCCTCTGCTGCCTATATGCCAAAAGCAAGACCATGACTCCACTAAAGGCAAAATATGCACTGCACAAATGCATGAACAGTGTTAGTTTTCCTTTTTCCTTGTTTTTTTTTTTATAGGAAAGGAAAGAAAAGAGTAAAGGGGCAGCTTTCATAAAACACCTAATGCAAGAGCATAACCCATCAGCAGCAATCACAAACGACCATACACCAATACCTGAAACTGGGCAGATCACATGACTCTTCTGCCACCATCCAAATCATTTGTGTTACATGAAAGTCGCCACAGAAAACACATGGGAGGAATAAACATCACTGTTTAAGAACATTTCATCTACCAATGTAAGTATCTGCCTTACAGCTGACCACTGACTGGCACAAGGAAAGAAAAATGGTCCCCATTTACTCTGAAAACCTGAGAGGCTTAGTGAATATGGCATTGCCACAAACAGCACCAAGCACCCAACTGCAGAGCTTTGGGATCACTGGCCATCACCTTCTCTTCCAACATGCTTCCCTGGGTTCTGGGACCCCATGCATTCTGGCTCCTCAATTCTCCACCACCACTCCATAACTGCTTTCTTCACTAATGGTTTTTCATCACCTTGTTTCTTTGTGTTTCTTCTCTAATATTGGTATTTCTCCAGATTCTGCTGAATGCTCCCTTCTTTCTAAACATTCAAGATTCTCTGGAGCGCTTCTTATTCCTGAGGATTCAAGGACCACCTAAAAACACATCAAAACAGTGTCTCCTGCTCACCTGTCTGATGGGGGAAGTCCTTTTGTGTATATATCTCTCTTATTGGTTAAAGAATAAAACACTGTTGGCCAATAGGGATGCAAGATAGGAGGGATTAGGAGAGAAGGAGGATTCTGGGAAATGTAGTCAAGAGTAGAGAGTCGCCATGTGATCCCGGGGAAGAGAGTACAGGTCAGGATGCTGTCGTCAGAAAGATAAGTCCTTATAGAACAATATATTAGTAGTCATGGGTTAATACTTAAGACAGAACTATCTCATGAGAAGCCCTGACCGACAGCACTGTAACTAATAATCTCCGTGTTATTTTGGGGGCTAACGTGGCCACAGGACCCTGTTGGGAATCCTGTAACACCTGTCATCAGTGATTTTCCATCTGGATGAACTGTAGTAATGATAAACTCATCAAGTCCAAATCCTTCCCTGAGAAGACTCTAATCATATGCTCACATCATAATCAACAGCTTAACTATCACCTGTGTTGGACACTGGCACTTAGTTTTTTACTCCTCCCTCTCCTTTTTCTCATGAATTTCTATCACTTACAACAGAACAAATTCTGTTCAGCTCTGCTTTCTACTGTGTTCACATCTACTCCCTTCTCTTTCTGTCTCTCGTCATTGCTGTAAATCACTAAGCCATCATTTACTGCCTAGAGTTCTATTAATATTCCCAGAACTGATGGATCAGTACCCAGTTTCCTTTCCCTCCAACCCACTTCCTACAGTTACTTTTCTAAAATGTCCAGCGTAGCCTACACCCACAGTCACACCCACTCTTATACACACATACAAACATTAAAAGTTAGCATACACTTATGAGAAAGAACTTTGTATTTTTATCTTTCTGAATCTGAGGCACCTCATTTAATATATACATCCCTGTTCTGTCCATTTCTTCTGCAAGCTTCATCATTTCATTTTTCCTTATAACTGAATGAAATTCCGTTGTACCTATATACCATACTTTTACTATCCATTTATCTGATGACTGACATCTAGGCTGGTTCCATTTTCTGGCTTATGTGAATATCACAGCCATAAACATGGCTGTGCACGCAGTAAAATACATTGTGTGTGTGTGTGAATGGGTGTGTGTTTCCACACATGTGTGCATGTGCATGTGTGTGCATGTGTGTGTACATGTGTCTGTGTGCATGTGTGCATGCATGTGTGTGTGCATGTATGTACATGCACATGCATTTGCCCATGCACATATGTTTCATTATGTATATGGAGATCACAAAAGGTGAAATAGAGGCGTGGGGGAAGGATGTGTAGGAGATGGGAACAAAAGGACACTTATTAGATTAAAGCAGAAAATGACACAGCATAGACAAATGTAAGAGAGTAGGCAGGGGAGTTTGGGAGGAGAGCTGGGGAGGAGAAACAGCAAAAATAAATTTTGTTTGAAAATGCCATAATGGAACCCTGTACTTTGCATGGTGATTAATAAATAAAGAAACAAACCAGTAACAACAGAAGTAATAACAGTGGTCTGAGTACTTTGGAAAGCCTAAATCAATTCTATCAATGTAAAATAAATTGGACATCTAGCAGTCTTCAGTCTAAGCCCAGACTTTGTGTTCTCTGGTATTGCCACATCTTTTATTTTTAAACAGGTACAAGATCTTTTCGATACTGTGTGCCATTTCTGTGGACTTACACTATATCTTCCTATGAAATAATGAGACTAGGGAGGCAGATATAGGTGTCTATTACAAAAGTTTCTCTCTGGAGGCTAGGAAACCTAGCATCAAGGTACTATCACATCTGGTGTCTCATGAAGCCCATTTCCTTCTTCATACATGGCATCTTCTGACAGAGTTGTCAACTGGTGGAAAGGACAACGGAATTCTGAGGCTGGTTTTGCAAAAGCACCTTCTAAAGGCCTCAGTGCCTCAAGACATCACCTTAATGACTAATTTCAACTCATTAATTTGGGGTACTATATGCATCTGACTGTAGTAGCCGGTGCCACAGTTAACTTACTCATAGTTTTAAACACACATAGCAAGCAGTTGCTTGGTAGCAGCTTGCAAAATGAAGAAATGTATCAGTGAAAAAGTATACATTCATACCTAAATTTGAGTATGCTTCCTAAAGGGGAGGGACTTCTAGCACTATAGAATTTCTAAAGAAAATGGCATTATCTTTTATTTGGATGGACTCCTAAAAAAGCAGGTGAAAAGTATTGTTTTTAGGGATATATAAATGATATAGTTAGTCTGGGAACATGAACTTCATGAGAATAAAACTTCTATCTTTGGGATTTATCAGTAGGCTAACCATATTGACAAACTGCCTAGAAAGCATACTAGTTAACATTCTGTTGTTTGTCTGCCCCGTCTCCCTTAGGGGAAGACTCATCTATAACTTCTGCCGTAAGAGTGAAATATGAACTTAGTTTATTGTTTCTGTGAGCTTACTTTGCTGTTTTCCTCTCACAGGACTCACAAACAAGATTTCAGAAAATGGTTTAAACCTCTATATAAATTTGAACATGATTTTCAGAACTCAGTGAGTGAAAAGGAGTACTTTCAGAAAGATAACACTCTTTTCTTTTTCTCTCTATACAGACTTACTGTATTAATTTCAGGTGTGTTTTTATATTTGGAACCCACCTTCTCTGTAACCCAAATAGTTAATATATTAGAAATAATTTAATTTTTGCATAACTTTTCTTTAATTTTAAGAGTAAAAACAATAAACCAGCATGAATTGTTTTTCTTAAAACTTACTCTATTACTTTTCTGTTTCTGTGATAAAACACCATGAGCAAAACTACTGATGGCAGAAAGGGCTTATTTGGGTTTATGGTTCCAGAGGATCCCGTCATAGTGGGGTGGTATGCTAGCAAGCAGCAGGCATGGGGGTGGGGCAGGAAGCTGAGAGATCCCATCTTTAAACAAAAACTCAGAGAGATGGGCAGTTAGAAGCAGGATGGTGTATGACCTCTCAAAGTCTGCCTAGTGACGTACTTCTGCCAGTAGGATGGTGCCTCCCAAATCTCCTTGTACTGGCTGGTTTTATGTCAATTTGACATACGATGGAATCACTTGGGAAGAGGGAACCTCAACTGAGAAAGTGTCCCACAAGACTGGCCTGTAGGCAAGTCTGTGGAGCATTTTCTTAGTGATTAATGTGGGAGGACCCAGCCCACTGTGCAGGTGCTACCCCTGGGCTGCTGGTCCTGGGTATTAAAGAAAGCAATCTGGGTAAGCCTTGGGAATCAAGTCAGTAAGCAGAGTTCCTTTGTGCTCTTTACTTCAGTTCTTGGCTCCAGGTTTCTGCCTTGAGTTCCTGCCTTGACTTCCTTCAGAGATGCATTGCTACCTAGAAGTATAAGATGAAGTAAGCACTTTCCTTCCCAAGCTGCTTTTGGTCTAGGTGTATTATCACAGCAATCAAAACTCAAAAGCATTCCCCAAACAGTGTTACCAGCTGGGAACCAAGTATTCAAATATCTGAGCCTATGAGGGACATGAACATTTCTCATTCAAATCAACACCATACCTTCTAAAGCCGATTTATGATGAAATACATTAACACCAGCCATACAAGTTCCTAGGTTCGTGTGTGTGTGTGTGTGTGTGTGTGTGTGTGTGTGTGTGTGTGTGTGTGTGTGTGTACATTGCATTACACGTATGGTATATGTGTATGTGCATGAGTGAGTGTAAGTGTACCAAAGAATACATCTGAAGGTCAAATGATAATTCCCAGTACTGGCCTAGACCTTCTACTTTGAGACAGGGTCTCTTTGTTCACCATTGTATATGCCAGACTCGCTGACCTACAAACTTCCAAGGATACTCCCGTGTCTACTTTCAATCTCACCACAGGTGTACTGGAATGATACAGCATGCTGTTGAAACCAGCTTTTATGTAGGTTTCAAATTTTACTTTCTTCTAATATTTCCTAGCCATTTTGTAAGATTTATTTTTCTGAGCAAATGCTGTAATATTTTATGGTTCAAAACCTTCAGAAATCTGGTTATTTATTTTCTTTCCTTGATCTTTTGATAGTAACAATATACTTTGCAGAAATCGGTGATTGGAACAAATCCTCAAAGGCTTATTTTCAGGTAGTTATGTTAAGGTTCTTTGGTATAGGTGAAAACAGTAGCACAAAAGAGCAGAGTTGGATACAGAGTCATTATCACTTTCCACTCTCACCCTTTCCTTCCACTTTGACAACAGATCTAATGACTGGCCTTGCTTTCTCCATGCCAGCAGCAAATTACTTGGTAAACTTGCAAACATCAATCTCATATACTGTTCCTATACCCGAACCTCTGGGTCTTACTTGCCACTGAAATCGCTACAAAATTCATTCAAAACATTTTCAGAATCACTGCTGGTTTGAATTTCAGTCAGATTTTCGTCACTTCATTTTTAGGAGTCTAAGAGGAGACAGGTGGGACAGTGATGGAGACAGCTCCAGAGCAGGCAAGACACAGGAATCAAGGGCAATTGTGCTGTTGAAAAGTGACAGCCAGGACAGTGACTAATTCAGGCTGCAGTTAATGAAAAGGCTGTGGAGATGGCTTGCCCATTTTTGAATCACAGTTCAACCATTTTGGTATTCTTTGACCTCACACAGTATTTGTCTCTTTTGCCTGCCTCAGTTTCATCATCCATAAGACCACAATATTAAAAATCTACCTTGTGAGATTGTGGTAAGAGTGATTATATAAAATGTTACAGCAACACTAACAGTATACAGTCAATAAGTGTTACCTATTATAATTTTCTTTTTCATGCAAGGAAATCCAGCCTGTTCACACAAGGAAATCACGAAGAAATGAACAAGATAGGGAAGGAAGAGACTCTCAATATGACAGACATAAGGCAGAAAAGAGTTTTGAGTGTAAGAAGAAATGGCATTGCCTATGAATGCTGCCACCAGACCTGGGTGGGATAGGAGGAAAACAGGCCCAGTCTCAGACAGGTGAAGGAAACCATGTCAGCCTAAGCTCGCCATCAGAGGATTACCATCTTCTGACATGAAAGATTGCCCCTGTGCTGCCAGAACTGGTCCACACTGGTGCACTCTGAATCCCTGGGCATATCACAGAGCCACAGCAGAACCCTCAATGAGGACACCTTCTATTTTGCTTTATCTACTCTGTTTGCTCCCAGTTCTGAACAAAAGTTCTTTTGAGAGGCAGGAACTATGGAGAGAAAGGAAAAACAAGGGACTAGAAAGTTACTCCTTCAGTCTAACCTCTAAAAGATTAGGACACTGAGGCACAAATGATTTATATAAATCTTATATAAAATACATTATATTTACTTTTATATTTATATCTAAGCATTTATTGTGTAAAATGCACATTTTATATAAAATAGTTTATCTAAATCTAAGTATCTCATATTCTTTCAAATAACTTCTGTAGCTGCTGTCTTAGTCTCTCATGTCTCTCTCTCCACCAGCCAAACTAACCCTTAATGCTCCTGAGTTCTGCCTAGTGTCCACAGATAGCTCTGCTCATCTGCACATATATTTCTAATTATTTATAATTCTTCACGCTGCAAAAGTAATATAAAATAGATAATGAAAAGAAAAAGGCCGTAATAAGAACCACCCTTCTTACATAATTACTAGCAAGCATACTGTCCAGTCTTCTAGACTTCTATGAATATATAATAATTCACATACACAGAAAAAGACATTTCAATGGTATGTGAGGAAGGATCACAACTAACTTTACCCTAAAGTATGCATATATAGCACATTATGAAGTTATAGGTATGTAAACATAAACACATTTGTTTGCAAATGGAGAGAAAACATCTCATTTTCAAGTGTAATATGTTATTTCCTCATACAAATATGTCATTTTATTTGACCATTTTTCTAATAGTATTTAGTTTTTCAGTGAGAAAAAGATACAAAATAGCTACTGTGTATCTATATGAATGTTTATGTAAAACTCAATGCAGTCTTTGAATGTTGATAGATTTGGCCAATTTCTATAACGTAGAACAAATTTTAATTAACCTCTCCCTGGAGTATAAAATTGTTCTTTTCCAGTTCAATACTAATAATTATTAGTTTTTTCTAATTTTTAGCAATCTGATAAGGGAAAGATGGACTGGTATTAAATTTTTCATTTCTGAAGTTATAAGAACGTGATCATCTGATTTGTCCAGGAAGAAAAAAAGAGGTTCTTATAAACAAAAACCACTTTTCAGTAATGTCCAAATCATTCATTCTTATGCATAAGTTAGAGATAAAAAGTGAGGGCAAAGTCTTGGGTTTAGTTACCGGGCTAAAGATCACATAAACTTTAGAAATAACAGAAAAATTGCTCATTGGTTGCTATAGAAACCCAAATTCTAGTTCATCTAAATGAACATCAGAGGGTGTGTTAGCCAAGCTCTCTGTCATTGGAGGGCTGGTGACTAGACACAGGCTGATGCCTACCACAGGACCCCATGACTCACAATGCTGACCTGAGCTACTTTGGCACATTTGTTAGGACTCATACTTCCTACAAATCAACCTGAATTTACTGGACAACCACTACAGGTCTGGAAAATACTAAAGACATAAATGTTACTGAATCTGGTCCCTGACCTTGAGAATTTTCTCTTTGCTTTTCTCTGTGTGAAACAGAAATCTGCATGGAGATAACATTACTTTTACCATGTAGAAATGATTCAAAGAATTGTCTTCAAAACATCAATGTTGCCTGTAATGTTTAAGAGGTTAAAAAGTTCAAATAAGTCATTTCTAAAAATGGACAAAAACAGCACTGTCTGTGGAGAATATGCAGCTTTTTTGCCTTGGCTATAAATGTTCCTAACTCTCACAGTAGTGAAGATAAACCCCCTTTTAGTTAATTATTAGTTGGAAGAAGGTTGGTTATTTTTAAAATTGACACAGAGCCAGAATGCCCTGCAATGAAGGATCCTTGTTAGCCTTGTGTGTCAGTGGGTGGAGATCTTAGATTCCTTTGCTGTCTACCCAGTACATTTTTTTTGGATAAGGCACCAGTCATCAAAGGCAGAGGCAGAGAGATACATACCCAAAGCCCCCATCTTCTCTCTACTCCCTGATAGTCTGAATCACAGACTGTAAAATGAAGGGGTCTAAATCCTTGCAACCATACCTGAGTTTATACTAATAACATGACTCTTTCCAATGTTCCAGTGGCTCAGGATGGGGTTGTGACCAGAAGGACCAGGGCAGATTTACAGGGTTAAAGCCTGCAGATCCATGCTCAAGAATTCCTTATTTCTGTTACAACATTTTTATTTCTAGCACTTTACTTCTATCTTTTCTTCCAAATTTCATCTCCTTTCTTATCCTACCCATTTGTCCTTGCATGTTGTCTACTGTGTCTATTAGAGCTGTTAATAGATCATAGTCTTTTAAATTACTTGATAATCCCAACATCTGCATCACAACACAATCTGGTTTTATGTTATTAATTTGTCCTCTCTGCGAGCATTTTTATTACCTTTTGGCATATCTTACATACGTTTTTCTTGAACGTGACATAGTAGGAAGTGAGGTAACTGTACCTCTAATGTGACAATTGATTTTTCTTCATAATGAATAAAATGAAGAGATAGGGTAGCACTAGCTTCTGTAATTAAAAAAAACTCTTGAATTTATCTATGCTTACTCTTATTCTTTCTTCAGAGTAATTTCAGTGAATATAAAGTGATATCATCCTCCACAATAAAGTATATTTTAAAACTTACATATGGCTGTTCTCCTCAAATATGTACCTCCTGCTAGGTTTATGATCTAAAATGGGCCCAACCATGCTTATCTTCCAAGATCAGACAATACCAGGTAGGTTCAGGTAGTATGGGCATACACTAGACTTGTTTCTCAAGTAACCATTTGTGCTATAATTTAAGCTACTATGAAAGACAGACTCACACCACTTGCTATGGTTCAAAGAGAACACCAATAATCTATGTACATTACCAACTCACTTCTCTTTCAACCCAACACACTGACACTGCAGGAACTCTCTAAAACCATTTTCTGAAAGCAGGTATTAGTACAGCAACACTTCCAGGATGCTGTTACATCACTAACATAGTGAGTGAGATATGAGTGTTTAATTCCTTCAAGGGTGACCAAACAGATGGCTGCTAAGACAATAAGCTCCCCGCTACCAAGAGAAATGCTTAGATATTTTGAAGTTAACTTCTAGAGGAGAGTGCCATGCCACTGAATTCTGGCTTTGTATGTCGTATTAAAGAAACGGCCATACCCTGCTGTCACAAAGCTCGTCAGAGTTAAATGAGTCAGCACTGAAACTCATATTGCAGCTTCCTAAATGTCAGGTTGGAGGCATCAGAGATGTGATGATGAGATTCGGCGGCATTGTCATTTAGGGAAAGATCCTTAAACGTACAAGAGAAGCAAGAATAGGATCAGATGAAAAGGTCTGGTTCTTTAAAGCTGTCTCTCACCTGGAGTAGAGAGGAAGGTCAACTGTTAAACGTGTGGATGATGGCCCCACTCCTGCACAGTGGAAAAGAGGTGCTGGGGAGACTGCTAATTACCAAGGAGGGGGGCAGCTCTTCCTGGAAGACGCCCAGTCTCCCCTGCTTACTGTCTTCAGTCTTATTAAGTCACCATTTGGTTCTATTATCATAATTAAAGTGTGCTTTCCAGAAGAAACATAACAAGCCCCCAAGGGAAGGATTTCGGCTATAATTTTTATTAGGGAAGCACGACTAATTATGAATTGCATGAGTCCTTTTCCAGAGAATTCCCCCATGCATCAAAGTGCATCTAAGATACAAATCTTACCAACAGGCAGGAAAGTATCAGTTTGTTTCCTTTTATTAAATTAGACAACAAAGTACATGTTGCTTGGAGATGATTCTTTGCCAAGAAAAGCAACATGGTCAAGAGTCATCCAGGACATGTACTTAGCATCATGCGTTGACACATCTACCAGAAGCTAGAGATACAGCTCAGTTGTTATAAGTAATTAGTCCTCTTACAGGAGACGCAGGTTCAGTTCCCAGCACCCATATGGTGGCTTACAACCATCTTTAACTCCCATTCCAAGGGATCCAGTGTCTTTTTCTGGTCTCCTTGAGCATCCAACTAACACATGATGTATAGACTTAAACTCAGGTCCATAACATAAAATCAAATAAATCTGAAAGAAAATAAGACATTTACCACCCTTACCTAGAAAACACTTAATAAAACATCACTTTCCTTTCTTCAACCTCATGCTTGCTGAGTTCTGTTACCAAAAATGGTCAGGTCACTGTCATAGAAGCAAACGAAAAGACAAAACATCATACAAGTCTACGGTTACAATTTTCAACCTGGAAAGAACAATCCACCGAATATGAAACTAGTGCAAGAAGTTCCACCAGGATAAGAAAAGTAAGTAACCAGCTGATGCAGCAAACGTTTCCTAAGCCACACACAGCACAGCATCAGAAGACTAGAGAAAAAGTCACAAAGATGGCTGAGGCCTGGCACCTCCCCTAAAGAATAAGTGTGCCAACTTAGGATCTCGGGGAAAAGGCAAACAAGTTGACAGTAATAAGTCAATGGGGGTACAAGGGCAAATTGACAGTGAGCTAAAGGAGAAGAGAGAGGCTGAGTTTTGAATTTTCACTGGCAATCTAGTGACGTGTCTAGGGGCAGACACAAAGGTGGCTGAAAGCACACCTGCCTAGGATTTTCTTAGACTAGGCACCCTAGTGTCCCCTCCCCTCTGTTCTTCCTCTTCATATGCTCAGCAAACTCACAACTGAGTCTTCTTAGGTCCAGCTCAGCTGAATCCAAGGAGAAATGGGCTCTTAATCACACTGCTCCAGATAATGTCACATGTGCAACATGATCATAAGGGGTGGGAAAGGCCTTGCTGAGTGGAGTTGTTACTAGACTCTGTGGTTTGACACCTAAATAAGTAGGGAACAAACCTAATTAGATTAGGACTCAAAGGTAAAACATCTAAAGGAATCACTTAGCTCCTAACAGACCACGTATTGTTTAAGTAACTTGAACTGAGTTTTTATTATCCCCGGCTGAGGGTCTCACTTGCTAGTATTGTTGTTAGCCCTTTAAGAGTAAGACCCATGTTTCTCTCCATTCTAGGCCCTCTGGTAGCACCTGATGTGGGGACACCAGACCTTGAACAGAGACCCACTTCCCCTTCAGCCTGGGAGCAGGCAGCTGATAATGTTTACTAAAAACAATTCAGTACTATAAAGCTCTTGATAGGGCTCAGATAAGGACTGGCTCACTGAAACACCATGACTTTGATCCCCCCCCCCCCCCCTGCTGTTTCTCCCCATTCTGGGGCCTGAGATTAAACCACCAGCCAAGAGGGTGAGAAGTCTGAGAGAGCTGTGAGAGGTGTGTGAGAGCTCGGTTGGAGAATTGTGTGTAGATGGATGGCAGAAGTCCTTAAAAGGGGAAGCATTTTTTTTCTTGGGGAGCTCTCCTCCTAAGCTGACTTGGGAAGCATAAAGTTTTCTTAAAGCAACCGACCAGTCTCTGTGTCATCTATCCCGACCACCTCGCTACATTCTCGGATGCAGGCCGCACAGCAGGTGCGACAACCTGGCATGGGGCCAAACAATAGAAACACTGAGGGAACGGAGGGAAAATAAAGCATCAATTTACATTCCTTGGAATCTCCCTATGACTGTAGGTGAAGGAGCTAGAACAGCAAGAAGCAGAGATAGAGTTAATATTGAGTACAGCACAGGCACATACACAGCCTGGGCCTACAATAGCCTCCCTCTTCCAAGGTACTGTCTGATTCATACTGAAACAACTTGCTTCAGTAATCTGGCTTGAGGCTCAGTTACTGAAATGCAGTCTTTGCGTCTCTCACTGACCACAGGTCATCACAGTAGTAGGAAAAGGAAGTCAGTGGCAAAACAAACCCAGAAATGCTAATGTTTCTGCACCGAAGATGTGGCTGGGGTAAGGGAGATGGTCCTTTTCCTCATGTGAACCAAGATTCAGGCTGATGGACTTATTGTCGGCACGTGACTGTTTACTAGTCACATGACTGTACACAACAGGAAAAGACGCCAGAATGCATTTGTGCTGTGGCCTCAGGAAAACATGGATTTGGGAGAAGTTCACAGCTTCTGTCACTGTACTTAACAGCTTTTCCTTCCACTTGGAAGTTTCCCCTTGCCATGCATGTGTGTGTAATTATGTATCTGTATAGCAAACTTTGTTCCCAGGTATACAATAAGTGCCGAGACTTTAATACAAAAACAGTTGGTACAGTACTTCTGAAGGAAGGAGAAAAATCTGTGATTAGGACTCAGAACAAAAAGCTAACAAAGAAACTCTGCTTCCAGCAAGGGAATCCTAACCCGGTCCACATATACAACACATTCATGAAGGAAGGGCTCGTGTCCTAGATCTCAAATGTTAGTAAGTTAGTAAGGCATACCATTTTTCTCACAAAGGAAAGCAAAGTGGTAAGTGTTGCCTTGAGGCCTTACATAATTCCGTTTCTACCCAAGACCTATCTAATCTAGGCTAAGCTCTTTCCAAGATCCATTTCATCTCAAGCTTGGCACTTTCCAACACTGGAAAGTAGTTTTCTTCAGAGCTATGTTTCACAAAGAAATAATATTTCTCTTTAGAGGTATTTTCCATATCAAATAATAAGTAAAAACAGCCTAATAAAATGTGGATACCAGGCAACTGACTAAACACTCCTAGATGCCAACTATCCAACTTCAACTCTTGCCTTTGCAATCAGCATATTGACTCTTCCTATCTCTCAAAAGTTATACCACTGATTTTGAATGGTCTGTCCCATTAATATAATAGCCTATAGGTTCCCTTGACATGAGATTTGCTTCACTCTTCCTCATAATGCCTTTTTTAATTTTTATTTTTAAATTTAAATTAGAAACAAGGTTGCTTCACATGTCAATCCTAGCTCCCTCTGCCTCTCCCTTACTTCCTCCCATACCCTTTCACCAATTCCCCATCCTACCTCCCCCAATCCCTACTCCTTTCCCCAGGGAGAGTGAGACCCTCCATGGGGGGTGTTCATAGTCTGTCATTTCATACAGCCTAGGCCCTCCCACAAGAGTCCAGGCTATAAAGCATCTATCATCGTGGGATGGGCACCCAAAGTCCATTTGTATGCCAGGGATAAATACTGATTCACTACCCAAGGCCACATAGATTGCCTAGGCCTCCTCACTGACACCCACATACAGGGGGTCTGGATCAGTCCTATGCTGGATTCCCAACCATCAGTCTGGGGTTCAAGAGCTCCCCCTTGTTCAGGTCAGCTGTTTCTGGGGCTTAAACAAGCCAAGTCTTGAACCCTATGCTCATCAGTCCTCTCTCTCTGTCACAAGGTTACTTGAGTTCAGCTCAGTGTTTAGCTGTGGGTGTCTGCCTCTTCTTCCATTAGTCATTGGTTGAAGGTTCTGTTTCCCAGATTCTCTGGCAGTGGAATTGTAGGCTGGCACTCCCCTTATCCATGTCTAAAATCTATATATGAGTGAGTGCATACCATGTTTGTCTTTTTGTGACTGGGTTACCTCACTCAGGATGGTTTCTTCTAATTCCATCCATTTGCCTACGAATTTCAAGATTTCATTGTTTCTTTTCTGCTAAATAGTACGCCATTGTGTAAATGTACCAGATTTTCTCTACCCACTCTTCAGTTTAGGGGCATCTAGGTTGCTTCCAGGTTCTGGCTATTACAAAATAATGCTGCTCTCATAATGCCTTTTACATCAACATAGCCACTTGGCTTTTTTATTATTATTAATAATAACGTCTTTGCATGGGTCTTTAAGAAGGCTGCCCATCTTGATGAAAAACACTTAGCCGCATGAGTCACTCTGTAGACAAGTTTGCTAATCATAGGTGTAGAATAATACTCTGCAATAATGACACCAGCAGTAGTGACTCTGAGAGCACAAACAGCCACAGCACGTACACCTTAGGTTCACCATGCTACCTCATGCCTGTGGGTTCAATTAGAAATCATAAGCAGTGCAAGACTGCAAGCCCATCTCCTCTGACCTCAAGCATAATTCCCATCTGCCCTCTGCTTCTTTCCAGCTCACATTGGGCGTCAGTGTCCTCCATTAGAAGCCCTTTGTGTGCGTGTTGGATAATGCCAAAAGCAGTTCTGGGTACATTACCGATACTCAGCAAACATTTGCGGAAGGCGTGAATAAAATTGACAAGAGGATTTGGATTCTTTCCTCTACATCTGAAGACACCAGTCACAATGAAGTGGCTTTCACACCATCCCAGCATCTTTCAGTCCCTTGAACATCACAGAAGAATAAAGCTGATTTTTTTGTACCTCAAGTGAGGTTTCCAGAACCCCAGCTTATTGTTTTAATGAACTCACATAAGTTAAGAATGGGCCGAACCTTGGAATTGAACACATTTTTCATAGCTTTTTTACCAAAGAAGAGTCACAAGCACAGGTGTGGCTCACTTCAGTAAGTCCTCCCCAGGAGTCCTTCCCAGGACCTCTCCAAACTTCTTGGTGTACAATCCAGCACATAGCACATGAAGCCAGAGAAAAAGATGGAATCTCCTTTACATAAGAAACAAATCTGTCTGAATCCCATTTAACCAAATACTCAGACATTAGACCTAATCCTACACATGGAAATTAGTCATAATTTATTAAAGGAAAAAGTAGCTGCAATAAAAGTTCAGTTTTCCAAAACTGACCATGAACTTGATAAGATAAATTACTCTGAAGTGTTCCAGAATCATGGGATGTTATTATACAACAAGCTGTTGTTTGTAGAGCTGTCTCTTTGTTAATTTTTTGGCATACGAAGAGTGTCTTTTGCCAACAATGATCCTATTTACTTACTCTTCTGTTCTGTTGTCTCTCAAATATGGTTAAATAATTCTCCCAAAGTAGTGATTAAAGACTATAGCTTTAAAAATAAATTATACAAAACACTTTGTACACATCAAAAGTTTTCATATATGAAGAACACTTTAAACTTCCTTTAATCCTTAGAATGGCAAACATTAATATCTAATAATTCATGAAATGGTTTTCATTGCCAAAAAAAGCTATTCTAAGATCTTCCTTCATACTTCTCAGTTTTCAAGTTGTCTTCAAACATGCTCTGATCAAACGATTTGTCTTAAGACTCACTAGTTAACTTCCCCATCAAAAGCATCCCTCCAAGTTGGCATGCCAGCCAGCCTCTGCATATTATGTACTATGCCAACAGATGGTGAGGAAAACCCCAAGACTAAGATAAAACTTCTATCGAGAGCTAATGGATTCCATAGAAAAAAAATTTAAGCTATTCCCAAGTGGTATCTAGCATCATTTCTGGTAATTTGTGTTGACTGAATTAAGAAGTAGTAAAGAATTCTTATCACTTTGATGTTTTCTATTCTAAAATTTAAACACACAGCTTCAGATTGCATTTAATTTCACAGGACTTTCCCCTGTAAGTCTCATTTGCTTATGTTGTTGAATGCTATCTTACTCTCAGCATCAATGACTATGTGAATATTAAATAAAACATTTAAAATTAAAAAATATTTTTAAAAAAACACACTCTAGAGGAAAGCATGGTGGCACACACATGTAATTCCAGTTTTCAGAGACTGAGGAAGGATGATGACTGGAGTTTGAGGAAAACTTGGGCTGCACGGCAAATACCCTGCAATCTGTGTGAGACATTCCTACACAACACTGACCCTCTCCCAAGAGGTTCACATTTGCTACCACTGATTGTGTTCTAGATCCCAAACATCCTCTCTTCCTACCAAGTGAGATCACACACACACACACACACACACACACAAGGCCAAGTGGTGTTGACGCATGCCTTTAAATCCACCACTTGGGAGGCAGAGGCAGGCAGATCTCAGTGAGTTTGAGGCCAGCAAAGTCAGACTTCTAGACTATCCCAAACCTGTGTCTAAGAAACCTAATCAGCAATTAAAATTAGTTCCAGTTTCCACTTGCCAGGCCTTTATATTCTCTGTTCTTAAGAGAAAGACAAATTTTGAATCTTAATTCAAATTACTTAGTGCTACTACTATATACTAAACACTAAAAAGAAGTTCACATATAGTTATAACTTTTTTTTATATAAAGCATTCAACTACCTTTACTATGACCTCTAATTAGTATTGCAATTCATGGGGGGGGGGGGAACTCTGAATGCAAAATTCCTTTCCTTCCAGAACTTCCAGCCTCTACTGAAAAAGCAGAACTTTATCAACAGGATACCAAAGTGTAGAAAGGTGGGGCCATTTTCCTTGGTGACATCAGTGCTCCAAATTCCTGGCATTCCCCAGTTGTAACTTCAAGGTACCAGTCATCACATACCACATGTTCTCCATGCGGAGATGGGTCTGTTCAATGAATTTAGTATGAAATTTAAGTATGCATGTGCCTGTATACAGTTCCTGTTTAATTCATGGGGAAAAGTACTTGGGACGTTGCATGAGACTGTGCCACAAAAAGCTCTGCCAGCTGTTCTGAGAGCACACTCTCTGCTCTGATTGTGGAAACCGCCCCAGGACCCTGGAAAACAAATTAACATAGCCAAGACAAGCCACTGTTGGTGGGAAGGGCTACTGAATTCAGTGCAATGGAATAAGTGGAAGATTCCTGAGGCCCCAGGTATGCACTTTTAGAGGCAAGGGGGATACAGGGAAATGAGAGTCTAATGTTTAAATCGCTGGGGTTTGTTTTTGTTTTTGTTTTTTTTGTTTTGTTTTGTTTTTGGCTTTTAGAATCTTGGGATGTTTTCTTCCAGAGCTTTGTTCAATTAACTGCAATTTTTAAAATAAAATAGTTAGAAGCAGCACAGTTAAACAGCCAGTTGGATCCCAGCAACAAAAATGAGGGGGAAATTCATTACTCTGTTCCAGGGCCAACACAGGCTTTTCCTTGGATGGCTGACACCTTCAGGAATGGCCATGCATGAGCTTCTGCTTGATGTCCTGCTGTGACTAGAAAAAGCAATTACTGAGAACTGTGTTTTCTGCCAGCCCAGGAAGCTTTAGCACACACCCCTCCTACTGTACTTGTTTTCCTCTTTTGAGTGGCATACTCTTTAAGACAAGGAATGTCTAATTGTATTCCGTGGCCCTTCCAAGGGTTCACATGTAGCAAAGAGAGCAGTGCTTAAAGCTTCTCAACTTTAATTAATCATAAACTTTAGGACAGAAGTGATCCTATTTTACTAGGAGAAAACAAACAATCAAAAAACATAGTTCATAAACATTTAATACAACCCCCCACCCCTCACCCCCGCCCAAAAAATATTTAAAGGGTTTTTTAACACAGGTATGGAGGATTCTAAGTTTGAGATGAACCTGGACTACGGGCAATTTTGTTCAAAACAAAAGAACAAACTGAAAAGGATAAAAATATAACAAATTATCCTGGTCAACTTGAAAACTGGATTAAAAAAAGGAAAAACAAAACACCTTTGTTTTATTTGGGGGAAGTAGATGTTACCAGTATCTTAGCCTTGACAAAACTAAGGAGAACTGTTGAAAAACAAAACTAGATTTGGAGAGTCTAGACTCAGGGCTTTTTCTCAGCTTCCTCTGGATCCCTGAGGCAGCACTGGAAGCTCTCCAGCAGAGAGTGGGGAAGGGTCTGGGCCTGATGGGTGGGCTGCATGTGGGTCCTGCAAGCTTGCTTCCACATATAGCCTTTCTCCACTCACCTCTCCGAGTCTGCTTCTTCCATCAGCTCAAGAAGGAAGGAGAATTTTAGTTTCTTGCCAATACTGAACACCTGAAAACACTATATTATTCCCCTAGAAAGGACACACACATTTGAAAATCTGCTTATTACTTTTTAGAGGATATGATCCTTCTAGGTAATGGTTCTTAAAGATAGACTCAATAGCTTTGAATCATATGCATTCTCTGATTATTCTGCTTAGGAACACACCATATTCTTCATTAACAATAAACAGGAAAAGAGGAAAGTGTTAGGAATCTGGAACAACTGCTGTGTTATGTTTGCCACGTGACTGATTTAGACTAAACGGCGTCTTATTTTTAATTCTGCAAGTAAATGAACAAACAAACAAAAAGACAAGAAAGAAATCTGGAACTGCCACTCTTCCTGTTGACCGACGTACGCTATAAAGGCTGCTCACAATGAAGAAAAAAGTCAAAGTGGCTCATTATATGGCTGTTTGGTGTTGGTACAGTGTGAGCTTTGGGCCAGACTGTCAAGGCCAAAATTGCTGATTCGCCACTTATTAGGTGCATGAGACCTTGGGAAAGAGAAGGCCTTCCCGGGTTCCTTGGCCACACCTTAAAGATAAAGAGGTGCAGTGTGGTCGATGTTGTAACAGGGCTTGAAAATGCCTGGTCAAGCATCCTCAGTAAAGTCCACTTACATTCATGCTCTACTATGCTTTGAAGCCCCTCTTGTTTCTTTTTTCTCTTCTTAACCTAAGGAAATTTTTTATAAAGCTCTAATTGTTTAACTTTATCAGTGAATGCTGTTTAAACCTCAACAGTTTTATTACCCTCACTCTAAAACATACCATTTTCTCTAGAGAAAAAATAAAGATGGTGTTGGAGTCTAGTTTGCCTTTTCTAGCCACGACTGGCTGCTGTTTCCCAACTTTTTGAACGTAGAATCACATAATCACACCATTTCTGACATTCTAGGAAATCCTAAGAATTCAGGGTCCCGCCTCCAAAGTTCAAAGTCCTTTGTTTCGGGATTTCTTTTTGAGTTACACTAAACCCCACTCTCCTTTCAGGAGAAAAGAAATTAGGAAAATTAGTGTTTAAAGATTAGACTTGATGAGTTAAAGGCTAGAGGACAGGAAATTAGAAGGGGAGGTGGAGGGTATGGGAAGAGGAAGGCAGTCACTGGACAGTCCCTGGGACGAAAGGCTAGTAAGTCAGGCAAGGCTTCTCTGTATTCAGTGATTAGATCTCCTGGGCGAACCAGCAAGGTACGCTCACTGGCTAAGGGTGCTTCCTTGTTAACAATCCCTTCTGGGACACCAAAGAACACCACGCCCAAGGAAGTTGACTTCTGACTGTAAGAACAAACAAACATGCACAGAACCAGCTTCTAGAACAGTGATTACTTCATAGATTGGTTGTGTTTCCTTGGATCTTAGCAGGCAGGTGGGTGGGACAGGCATGTTGTCAGTGGTTGAGCTCTCCAACATGAATCTAACCCACCCGGGACTGATCCCGAGCTATCCACCCGCTTGTTCAAATCAGCGTTTCTTCTTTCTGGCCTGGCATCCACCCCGAATTTTCCCTCTCTCCAGATGTTTGTAGTCACAGATCACTACAAATCTCCCCAAGGAAAGAACTGCAGTATGGAAAACGGACTTTTCCATAGCAACGAAACAATTCTATATGGCACCCAACTCAGCATAGCCAGAACATGCATTTTTGGTTGATGTGAATGTATGTTCACAAAAAGCAGCAGAACTTCAACTGAACCTTCTGCAAGGCTGGTTGACTGATTAGAGCTTCAGCATTATACAGAGATTGGGAAGTTACAAGTCCATACCCAAGTTATCTTGGGACACCTTTTTTGCCCCCTTCTGTACATGAACTAATAGCTTTGTGACCCATGGCTGAATTACTTGGAATGTATGAACTAACCACTAGTTTTTCAGCTAACTAAAAGCTAAGAAAACTATCAAACAGCATCTGAGGACTGTAACAGGGGTTTCCTCCACTTTGTTTAAACCAACCTACCTAAGGTTTCCACCAATGTATTTGAAAAGTGTCTTGATCTATGAGTAACTCACAGAGGGTGATAGAAGACATCCCTTCCAGGCATCGGGAGAACTTCAAGCTCCCTAAGACACAGACACAGAGCTTGTTAAGAAGTACCTGATATAGAAGACAACCATCAGATAGTAATGTGACGAGATACCAGGTCACCAGAACATAGATTTGAGGCTATTCATTGGCATCACAGCCCAGGACTACAACTTTCTTGACACATACACCTTCTAGCTCTTTCCTTCTTCCCACTCCTACAGTAAAGATGACTTCTGCAGAGTCATCCACCTTGATGTAGTAGAAAAATCCTGGTTCCAAATTCCAGAGAGCTGAATCCTAGTTATAATTTGCCAATGTAAACAGCTTTTCTTGGTTTGGATACAGTCACAAAACTCTCTAGGACCCCGTGTCTTTCTTTGTGGCATAACAGGGATGTTTCTATCCCTAAAGGTTAAGGATCTAATTTTAAAAGATAGATAGACAGATGACAGATAGATAGATAGATAGATACATACATACATAGATACATAGATAGATAGATAGATAGATGGATACATAGATACATACATACATACATACATACATACATACATACATACATAGATGGATGGATGGATAGATAGATGTATGCATGCATGCATGTATAGATGATAGCTAGATATAGAGATAAAAATACCTTAGATTTCCATTGTATTCACTTCCTTCTCAGCCAAACAGTTCTCATAAGAAATCTACCATAAATTAACACCCAGCTCTATGCCAAGCATTACACTTTTTGTTCTTGTATTAGTTAGCTTTGTTTTGTGGTTTCAAGATAGGGTCTTACTGTGTAGCTCTGGTTGTCCTGGAACTCACTATGTATTTCCAGGCTGTCGTTGAACTCACAGATATCTTACCTGCCTCTGCCTTGAAAGTACTGGGATTAAAGGTGTTTGACACTGTGCCTGAATCTTGATCTTAACTAAGACTTTCTAAGAGAGTTGCTTGGTTTTATTGAACTCAACAACCTCCTGTTCTGTTAAGGCCAAGAAGCATTGCTCAGAGGCCTTATCCCTTACTTCTCCATTTTTTAGGATTTAAAATGCTTAGTGAAGATGTCCATGGAAACACAGAAGAATAAACAGCTACAAGAAGACATACGAGGAGAACTGACTAAGCACATGTCTTCAAGAAAATGCTAAGAACAAGAAAATGCTGGTAACTGAGTCATTTGGGGAGAAAGGAGAAACTACTTCATGAGTGAACAGAGTAGCAGAAGTGCAATGTTCACCACCAACTCCTCCTAAGAGAAAACTGAAACTCAAAGTGCTGAAGCCCCGGAGCATAGGTCTCAGGACTGAATACCTCGGGGCAAGAGGAAGATGTCAAGATTATTAAGCCTCTGGAGTGGGGTAGATGGCACATTGGTTAAGAATATCTGCTGCTCTTATAGGGGACCAGGCCACTCATATCTCCCTATGACTCTAACTTGAGGGAGATTCAACATCATCTCTGGCCTCTGCAAGCACCTGAATTTATGTGTACATACCCATCCACAAACACATACTGGTGAATATAATTAAAAATATTTTTAAAAACCTTTTTAAAAGATTATTAAATCTTTAGTTATTTAGAGAAGTAATTTGTGTCTTAGTTTGTGGGGAAAAATACTATAGTTTCTCACAACCCTAATAACTCTATTAAAAATCCATCAGCAAATCCCACAGCGTACAAATGCAAGGAAATCTGGGAAAGCAAAGATCCTGTTGTATACATTGTTTGAGGTTCTGTTTTTCTCATGTTTGTGTGTGTTTTGATTGGTTGATTCTTTTTAATGAATGAGATAATGAGACATGGAGGAGCAAGTAATATGTACTAGGATAGAGAAAAATAAAAGAAAAACCAGGGGTGGACAAGTAAATTCCTTGAGGAAGAATAAAAAAGAGGTTTTAATAAAAACAGATTAAACTGAACTGCCTATTGGCAGCAAAGGTCTACTATAATAACATCAACACACTGCAGATGCCTTGAACACGAGTGATACATCACCGCCACCACCACTGCTACTGCCACCGCCACTGCCACCATCATCCCTCCTCCGTCTTTCCCATCACCCTGAGCTTGAACAGGTGGGCTCATGTGTCTTGTAGCTTGTCATTCACTAATCCTTTCAGACTTAGTAGTGAATGTTGAATAGTGTCTAGAAGACTACATGCGCAAAATATGTCTCTTTCCCTGATGATAGGTTTTGGCATTCTGATCACCTCCTGATGATTTTCATCACACTCTTAAGATGTTTCAAGACACCAGGCTTAGAATTATACCGTAAAGTCCAAGTTCTTTTTCTCTTCTCTCTCTCTCTCTCTCTCTCTCTCTCTCTCTCTCTCTCTCTCCCTCCTGTCTTTGTAAATATTTCACACTCCTCTCAAATGTAAAGAGCCCTGCCTGGGGTGCTTGACATTCTGAGGAATACTTTGAGCTCAGTGAAATTCCAGAGTGGTGGGCTTGCTTGGCTTCAGTTGCTGGCTGGCCTGATACACTTTACACATGACAACAGATGTCTCAGCAGGGTTTCCTACTTCCTTTTCCTTCAAAGTATATCACCCTCAGAGCCACAGGAGATTCAGTTCAAATAGGCCTGTTTCTGGTGGTTCCGACTTTGTTGTCACCTTGTGAAGCAGCATGACCACATAAGGCAATATCAAGTAACTGGGCTTAAGATAACAATATTTCCTTCAGCAGTGTAACATACAGTGATTCAAGACACAACGTTGCTCCTAGTACACATATCAAAACCAGACAGCAGGCACAAAATCGTTTACATGTGTCTCTTCATTGACAACAAACCTCAGGAGATTTAGAGGAAATGGAAAATAAATTCTTAGTAAACAGCCACCCCATCACTTCATTTGAACACTAGTGAGGATCTTTCTTTCTTGTGACATCAGCTCAGTTACTTTCAACACCCAAGCCCACTGACATTGCTCTGTCTCTCTCTCACTGTAACCAACTGCCTCCTTAGAAGTTTAATGTCATGTCCATTCTTAGCACCTTACTTTCTAAAGGCCTTCTCTTGACAGCACTTTTCCCTTAACGCTATTACCAAATGTCCTACCCTTACTTTGCTCACTCTCTGCCCAACTCTAGCATCAGGTGATGGCTACTGTAGCTCTGTCGCTACAGCTGAGCACCTGGGCACTAGAGAAAGACGCACACAGTCCGGTAGTCTGACTCAACGTGAGTGGCAGCTGCAAACAAGCTCTATCCCACCACTGCATGCTTTGACAGTGACTCATACACTGCCATCCACATCCTCAGACCGTACCTAGAAAGAAAACCACCATTCCAAGCAACCCACTGTTACTAGGCTAAGGTGCATCTGCTTGTATCCTGCTCCCTTTCTTTATCTAAAGTCAGCAACAGTTTGGGTTTAGGATTCCACTCCATTCTACCTCCTCTGGCTCAGTATCCATTTCCCCTTTGCTCTCCTTTTCCTTTAAGTCATCAACCATACCCCATGAATCAAGCATTTTACCATACTGTAGTGACTACTGTTGGCTATCAACTTAACTACATCTGTAATCAACTAAAACCCTAGTAGCTGGACACACATTTGAGGGATTTTCTTCACTAGATCATTTGAGGGAAGAAGACCCAGCCGAAATCCGGGCCACACCTTCTGCTGGCACCACACGTAAGTAGACATGGAAGAAGGAAGCTTTTGCTTTTTGTCTGCATGCTCTCACTCTCCCTGACAAGTCCATCTATCCTGTTGCTGAGATGTTCCTCCCTAGCATTAGAAACTCTTTCCTGAGACTCCAACACAGACTGAAGACCAGTAGCTCTCTAGAAATTCTCTGCGACTCCAGTACCACATTGGTACTTCTGAGACATCCAGTCTCGTGAACTAAAAAACTACTTAATTCTTGACCTTTTCACTGAGAGACAGCCCTTGTTGTACTACTCAGGCCACTGCCTGTTGGCTACTCTAATAAATCCCCTTTTAATAGACTGCAAATAAATTATTTACACACATACACACATGCACACACATTATATATGTAAGTGTATATACATATATGAATTATATATATATGTACGCATATGAATTTTATTAGTTTAATTCCTTTATAAGAAAACTGTAATACACACAACAAATCCTGCACTAAGGCATTCTTAACTCATCCTCAAGTGTCCCTAGCTACTGCCCTAGCACAACATCCAGTTCAAAAATAGGTTTGTACTCTAAGTTATCTCAATAGAGAGAATGTTGAAGCTGTGGATGATCAATAGAGAATTTTTTTTTTGCCTACATCTGGCAGAACACGGACTAGAGGTCCAGCAAGTGCTTTGGCACTGTGGGATAGACAGCTTACCTGAGCATGGGTACAAAAAAGAAGAGGATTCCAGATCGGAAGCCGGGGCTGATTACTCTAATTAAACCCTATGATAAGCCACAGCTCTGAGCTGTTAGCTAAACAAGCCTAATGAATTCTCTTTTGGGTGTAACCCAGTTTGAACCAGAGTTCTTTTACTTGCAGTAGAAAGAATTTTAATTAATGCTGTTGCCAGAATTTCAACCTTGTGAGTTTTTATACAGTAGCCAGGAGTATGAAGTAATGCTAAACAGAAGTGTTGGCTCCATTTTATTACAGATCTTACCACCCTCACTACCATTCACCCTGTGTCACCTACTTCATTTGAAACCAGAGCCAGAACTTTCTCTAAAGCTCCAGGCCTGAGACTAGAGGACAGAGATTGTCTCAAAAGAACATTTGCTGCTAACAACAGAAAATATATTTTGGGCAGTCAAAAAGCCATAACCATACACTTCAGCAACTCATTCAAATATTTTTAAAACATTCTGTACTCAAAGTTAGACAGGTTTTCTGGCTGAAGGTGGCATGTCAACCTCCCCTCAATGTTCCTTGTTTCCTAGGTGATCTCATCCAATACTAAGCCTTCATCTACCATCTCTACACCAAAATGTCATATTTTTATTTCTGACTCACAAACTCAACGCCTACTCAACATCTTTACTTGGATGCCTCAAGCTCATCGCAAATTTATTTGTCCAAAATAAAATTCATGACCTTCTGACAATCCCACCTGATCACCCACCTAAAAGTGGCCTTCCTCAGAGTTCTTAACTACAAGATGAAAGAGAACTAAGAAGGGACAATTTGTTACTTTGGAATTAAATTATCTTTGGAAAAGTAGTCTTACATAGGGATTCATCATTCAGTCCTAACCTGAATGCTGGTATGACAAGCCTCCCCAATGCATTTTAGGATCTTAATAAAAACACTGGAACTTATAAGTCAGGTTCATGAATAAGTAACTTTATATTTAGTAGCTAATGTTTCAACTTGGAAAAATTATATCCTACTAGGTATAATATCAAGTGGGGATTATTTTATTTTAAATAATCAGTATTTCGCAGAGTTTTCTATTCCTTCGATTGGGACCAATATGACTCAAATATACGAAAAGGGAAAAAAAAGAACTTTCAGGAAAGCAATTCTAAGATTTCATTGAAATTCTTTTGATATTTCAAATACTTGAGAAAATTACTTGGTATCTCAATTCATATACTTTCAATTCTTACTTTCCATTACTTCCGAATTTATTTTTAAGATACATACAAACAAAATCTCACCATAACAAACACAAAAGAGAAAAAAATCATCAAGGCATGCCCATATATGCCTTGCTTGCTCTATCAGTATGACCAGAGGCTGTATCTGATTTGATGCTCATAAAAGATTGGAAGATTGGGCAAATACTATCATATTATGACAAAGTTAGAGAGTCAGTGCCTATATGATTCACAGTTATTTTGTGCAATACTATGTTAGGGGAATGATCACCACAAATTAAACTATGCTATACAATGAACTGTGTTACAATCTAACAACAAAAATACATGTTTCGGGATCTGTGAAAAACATAATCAGAAAATCTCCCTTCACAAATTAGGAGATCTAGGGAATTACCCAAAGTTAGTCATAAGATGGAGAATAGCCTTGAGTCTACAGGGTCTGTCTTCTAATCTAGATAGATTAGAAGATCCAGTTCCTCTGTTGCTATAGAGTTCCCTCTGTGCCCCCAAAACTTTCCTCATAAACAGGTGGACGAGCTAAACAAATGAATCAGTTCAACAAATCCCTTTAAAAGCACAGATGCTAAGGTAGACTAAATTAGAACTTGACTTTTCAGTGCTGGAGAGATGGCTCAGTAGTTAAAATCACTGTCTGCTCTTTCAGAGGACCCAGGTTCAATTCCCAGCACCCACATGACAGCTCACAACTGTCTGAAACTCCAGTTCCAGGGAATCTGACATCCTCAGACACATTATCATAAAATAAAAATAAATAAATCATTAAAAATAAAAGAAATGAAAGAAAGAACTTGATTTTTCTTTTTCTCCTAGGAATACTGCCGCCGTAAGCGTTCTTCCAGGTATGTTAGACTGCCATTACATTACTAACCTCAGTGATATCTCAGTAGGGGACAGGCTAACAAAACAAAAACAAACAAACAACAAAAAAACTCCACCCATCTGACTATGATCCCCAAAGCAATTGTATTTATGAAACATCATTGTTGGGCCTCTAATCAAGATGAAATTTCTTCTGTAATAAACAAGCAGGATCCTCTAATGGCTTTTTTTGTTTCGCTGTTTCAAAAATACCCATTTGGTAAGGTACCAATTTGCACCAATTGCTGCACAAAATAATGCAAGGCAAATGTGTAAGCTCTATCTTCCTCATCATCCTGAGCAAGGGGCCTTTGATTTTAACACCCAACACTCATTTAAAAAAACAAATCAAAAATCGTTTATAAAAGCCAAGAAACTTCTTACCTGAGATCTGAATAAGACAGGCTTGATTCAGGACAAGATTCTTTTTATATAAGTTTAATTGTTTCCATTTTGGACTCTTCAGAATCTCTTGAGCAGTGTTCTGAAGACAGAACCAGTGCAACAGGTGCATGGGAAACACATAACAATGAAAATGAAAAGAACATTTTTTTTTGTAAATTTCTCCTTTCCTACACCTGTGATACTGCTGGATAAGAAATGGGCTAGCAAGTTTCTGGTGGCACCTATTATGTTTCTGGTATGTATCAAAGGCATATCAAAGTTAACAGTGTGGCAGTTGGCAGTCTAATCAATAGGTATATGTACAAAAGACAGGCAGAGGGTTGAGAGTTCTTAGCATCTTATTAAAATGTTTTGACATCATGCTCTAATATTGTTGAGTATAATGCCTATTTTGTCAAGTTTCCAGATATTACCTAAGGCAAGCAAGGTCTAAGAAGCTGCATCCTCATTTATTGCTGCAAAAGAAATTAAGGGACTAGAAAGTTATTTTGAAACCCCAAAGCTGTACATAATGAAAATGTCTTTAGGTACTCTTTCCTGAATGCTGCAATGACTTCCTCTGGGAGTCCCTTAAAGTCAGAGAACTATCCCAAAACATGAATCCAGCACTCCTTTCCCAGGCTTAGAGACAAATGTCTTATTGCTGGAAGGTGAGCCTGTAGAAACTGACTCCTCTGCATCCTATACCTAAGTTTACTTTTCAACACAGCAAGCGCGCCCCACTCATGTTCTCTTCCACAATTAGCTCTTGGATTCTATACAGGATTTCAGGCTGTGATTGTCCTTTTAAACTCCGGACTCCATAGGCTGGCTTTAAGGCGCCTTCCACGTTATATTGTGACTCTGCACCTCTGCAATGCAAGGAAAGGCAAGGCTCAGGCTTATCAATAGCTGTCATGCTTAGTACAGGGTCCAACGCATGGCAGCTCAATACGTATTCCCTGAGTGACAGCAAGGGAGATCTGCTTTTGCATAGTACCAAATAATAAAATGAAGGCACAGCCTGTTTTCTCTGAAACAAACAGAAAGAACCCCGTGTAAGAGCTCGTGTGAAAAATTTCTTTTAGAGCAGGAGATCACAAGTGCAGAACCTGCCCAGCAAACCAGCAGGTATTTCCTCCCCAGTAGCAACACTGTGCTGCATTCTGAGGAAGGGCGAAGAGGACATGTTACCTCATGTGTGATAAATCCTAGCAGCTGGACACCACCTTGTGATTACCCAGGAATTTAAGAATTGTTATTTCTGAAACAAGGAGAGTGTTGTCTTGGATCTTTACAGCAGCACTCATCTGATTCTATCACACACTAGAGGCCAATAGCATTAACAGCTATCTATGATTTACCCCCAGAGAGACCTCATTGCATGCAAGGCAGAGAGCTTATTACTTAGAAAATCTCAGTTAATCTTCACATTAATTGTAACCTGTCTCACAAATTTATCATCCCATTTTACACAGAAAAAAAATTCTGTTTCAACAAAGATGCCAAATAACTATGATGTTACCTCTTGTCAACCATTTAGTTTCTACTCTGAAAAAGAATGACATGTCTCATGCTCATTCTCTGTAACACACAATTCCTTCCTCTCCTATACATCTTTTGTAGGAAGCATGAGGCAAAAACAACTATCTTGTCCATGCTAAAAATGTGTTCTCTCTGTCCCTTCACATACTGCACCCACCAACCCAGCGAATCCCTTCTAAGTACTCAAGACGTGACAGGTGTTCTGAAGACAGAAATGTAAAAGTTATTGTCTCATTCCCCAAGTTTTCAGTCTGGACATGTAAGCAAACAGCCATACATGAGGATGAACTGCGTGGCACAGGAGTAAAACAGGTCACCTCCGCCTTGAGTAGAAATTTGATTTTCACAAATGATGGCAAAGAGGTTGGGAACCCTTCACTAGATCTCAGGATAGACAGAAGATGAATGATACAGATTATTTCTAGAGAGAGACCACTAGCTGGAGAGGCGAAGGTGAAAAACCCACCTCAGTAGCGTTTTCCACACCTGCCTGAGCACAGCCCTCAGGACAGCACCCTACCCCACAGGTTAGAAAGGCAAGGCCTTGGGCAGTCAAGCAGGCAAAGGGGGTCATAGGAAAATGACCACTCCTTCCCAACAAAACTTACAACTCTACTCTCTCCTTTTTTACCACAAGCCCTGTGAACTCTGATAAGTTGTATCTTGCCTTTCTATGACACTGACCCGATGACCTTGAGGACAAGACACTATTTGTACAAGAGTTCTTCATCCTGGATGACAGCACAGGAAACAAAATGTGATAGGCAGGGCAAGAGAACAGAGTTTTTAAAGAGAAGAGGTCACTCACAGATCACATTACCTGTAGCTTCAGGATCCACAATAGCAGGGCATGACAAGGACTGACAGAGTCATTAGGCTCTCACCCTTCCTTTGGGACACTTACTTTGTTTTTGAGACAGAGCCTCACTATGTAGCTCTGAATGGCCCAGAACTTGCTATGTAGACAACACTAGCCTTGAACTCACAGAGTTCAACCTGTCTCTACCTCCCAAGTGCTTGGAGCACCACACCCAGCAAACTATAAATCTTTATAATCACTTTACAAAACAAAGTCATTGCTTGGTTTTCTATTTATACAGAAACAATTGAAGCTTTGGTTAGGAAAAATCAAAGTAAGTGTCTAAGAAAATGACTGTCACTGAAAACCAAATCATAAAACAAAGAAACTGAGAAACATTTGAAAATTCTACAAATTCACAATGAGTACTAGGTTTAAGTGGAGTCATGGTTGAACTATACCACTGACATTTTCCTCACTGGAAAAAATATAATTATATAGAAAGACAAAAAGGCAGGACGAAGAGTAAACTAAAACATTTAATTAGATATATAAGAAGTTTTTCTTCTTAAAAAACTATGAATTTGTAATATTCACAAAACAGATCTTTTGTAGGAAGGAACAACTTCTCTTTTTCATTTCTTAAAAATCAATACTCTTGCGATAAAAGAAAAAGATAGAGTTCAATAAATTTGTTTCAGTTGCCTTAATGAGTGATACAAAATTTTTCTTAAGATTCCTACATGTAGCTCTCAGGCAGTATGTTATTTGGTTTTGTGTGTCCTAATGCACAAAACATGGATTTCCTTATCTCAGGCTAGCTAAGGAGCATAACGCACATACTTAGCAGTGGCATACTTAGGATAACATACTAACAACAGAGTAGACACATCACAAGGTCCCTAAGAGGGCAGCTCCAGAGTCAAGGACAACTCTGGGACTGTCTTCTCCACCATTTTTAGAAAGGCTGGCACGAGACTCCTCATTTGACTAAGAATCAGGATCCCTGAAACACTGTCAACCCTGAAGTTGAACCTTGCTTTGAGGAAGACAGGACCTGAAGTCTCAAGTAACTCAATAAGAAGTAAAGTAGACTGAACCTTTCAGCTTTCAGGGTCACATGAAACAAACTCATTTACAGAATGATAAGTAAAAAGAACTGTATATTTATAAATAAGAAAGATAACGTTTGTTGAATTGGGGCTAAGGAAAGAAGGAAGAGAGGAATTAATTTACCTATATGTGAGCTCTTATCCAAGAAACAGACCTTATTTGTCAAGCATCAGCTGTTATCCTGGGGCCTGTTCCCACTTAGCAACAGTGCCCTTTAAGTGTTAGGGAGGACTACAGGAAAGGAAGACGTGTAATTAAAGATTGCCTTTAATTCATGTAAAACCTTCCAGGTGTCACAGATTTTCAAGTATAACCTTAGCAGTCACCTAAGGACACTAGTGTTCTATATTCCTCCTACAGATGAAGAGAAGTTGAATTTGGTATGAATAGAAAAACAGAGATTAAGTGCTACAGGTTCAAAATGACTACAGAATATTTCCTGAGATTCACAGCACATATCCCTATGCCCAAATGCCTTTGGGGTTGGCCTCCAAGTACAGAACTTTTCTCCAAATATACTAACTGGAACAATGCTGCTCCCCACCAACCACACATGGTATCTTTCTACAGACCCTCATCTGACCTTACCTGAAACCAATTATCTCCCCTCCTTCCCCTTCAAATGTCAATGGAAAGATTTCTTGAAAAATCTGTTTTTCTCAATAACTGCTATGTATAATTCATTTTCGCATGCCTCACCTAAGCTGGGCTGTTTTAAAGTGTGGGGGTTTCTCTTAGAGATGTAGTTCCTGTGGATAAGTGTCCGATCGCTCTATGGGTAGGCACTTCCTGGGGGTGACAGTTGCAGGTTCTGACCGCAGTCTGCAGCTGCTCACTATCACTATGCCTTACAGTGATCAAGGAAGTCAGGAGTCACACTAACGGCTGCATGAACCCAGAACAAAAGGACAAGACTCCTTGTGTTTTGCTCCGTAAGAAAACACATAAACCAACAACTTAATTACCTGTTAGAGAACTGTAGACAACTATAGCTGAAGCACAGCCAATCTATGGGGATACAGTGTTTCCCATACTTATCCAACACCATCACTGACCTGACCTACATCCCTCCCAGAGAACAAGGATATAGGAGGCCCTCGCTACGCCCACCATAGTGTCTACCTTGTTTTTCCTCCATTCACTGCTGCAAAGCGTTACTTTCTCAATTTTCTTTTGGCAGGAGATGAGTACTAAGCTGAGGCAGTCACTCCAGTTCTGCCATGTACACATCTACACACATATAAGTTAATGTAATCATAAAGGAAGTGGTGTAGATAGGTACCCCTGCCGGGAATTCACAGTAGCTGGGGAGGTGGCAGCTACGTGTAAGTACGCCCACCTCTTTGCACCTGCTCTGGAATCCTCTACAAAAGATAAATGAGGTGTGAAAACAAATCTCCTAGCCAGGTAGTAGTAGGCACATGCCTTTGGTCTCAGCAAAGGCATCTCTCTATACATAATGCCTTTGGGCTTGGGCTGCAAGTACAGGCAGAGGCAGATAAGTCTCAGAGTTAGAGGCCAGCCTGGTCTACAGAGTGAGTTGCAGGACAGCCAGAGCTATGCAGAGAACCCTGTCTCAAAAAAAAAAAAAAAAAAAGGGAAGGAAGAAAGGAAGGAAGAAAGAAAGAATGAATGAATGAATGAAAGGAAGGAAGAAAGAAAGAAAGAATGAATGAATGAAAGGAAGGAAGGAAGGAAGACAAGAGGGAAGAAGAGGGAAAACCCCTTATCTCCCCTCCTCCCCTTACTGGGCAAAGGCTTTATAAAAATGCACAAATCATCTGAAGGCTACTGAGATTAAAGGTGTGGCAAAGAAAGGGACAACAAGGCTTTTTCTGTCTCACTAATGAGGACTCTTCAAAGGACTATGCAGTCTCCTGAGCCCCCACTGAGCAGCTGAGGAAGCCGGTGGCTTCTCTCTCTCTCTCTCTCTCTCTCTCTCTCTCTCTCTCTCTCTCTCTCTCTCTCTCTCTCTCTCTCTCTCTCTCTCTCTCTCTGAGCAGTATTCCAACCAGGTCTTGCTCTCAGGAGTTCAGGAAGGGTGAGAGCCAGCCTTAGGATAGCCAAGTGTATTCTCTCCTTCCAGGCCCTTCCTATCTCAAGACAGCTGACTGTCCATGAGAAAGCAACTAACCCAGAACATTCTTTACACTGCTAATTTCTTCAAGTCCCTACTCCACACTGAAAACTCACTCTATCTCGGGGAAGAGCAATGGGTGATTTGCTTTCAAGATCAGTAATGAAAACCATTAAAGAGTTCAGCAATACTCTGACTCTGTGGCCAGATTTTCTATAAGTATCTATGTAGAAAAATAATGTTATCTACACAGAACTAAGTTTCCAACTGTGACGTTGTTCATAAAAATGACAGAAGTATTTTCTGAGTAATATTTTCCAGTTTTGAACAGATAGACCAAGGCTTCCAGGATAGCTGTTCAGTTCTGACAGCCTTGGAAAAGCCTTGAAAAATGTACATAAACAACAGGGCCTGAGAAACCCTTCAGGGCAACAATGTGTCCTGAAGCTGATATTCCAAGGGGATGCCTCTCACCACTCAGCCCCAGCCTATCCCTGAGACTCTACAGGACAGGGCAAGGCCAGATTTCACAATGACTATCCATCTAGCTAAAAGCTTTTGGCAATTCCTTTCTCGTTTGTCATAGGAGGAATAATAGTATGGTCCAGATTTTCAATGTCCCTCAGTGAGCCCAACATGGTGGCACATATCAGTGATCCGGAGACTTGGGGAGCTGAGGCGCAAGGATGGTAAGGTTAAACTTATCCTAGGATGTACATCAAGACTTTTTTGAAAACAAAGAAACAAAAACAATCACAAACAAAGGGAAAAATCACTGAGTGTTTCCCAAAAGAACTATCTGAAGTAGTGTGGACTTCAAGAGCAGAGCCACTGGAGGGACATGGGTCCCTAAGAGCATGCCTGTGAAGGGATTTGGAGACCTTTAAACCTTCTCTTTTTCTTATTGGCCTCCTTGACTTCTCCTCCCATGTTCTGTCATGTCCTCTCCACCATGATATTCTACCCACGACGGGCCCAAGGTTACATGACCACAGACTGTCATTATGAGGAAAACTCAATCTTTCCTCCTTTTGAGTTGCTTAACTCGAGTGTTTTGTCACAGTAGTAGAAAGTTGACTATTAAAAGCAGGATGAGGAAAAGGAAATAGTAACACAGCTGGACTCAACTCCTGAATCTCCTTCTCTTTCTCTAAACCTCTGTAACATTTTCGCCTCTTTAGTTGGTTACTATTCCAACTAAAGAAATAATGAAATGGAGCTCTTTTCTACTCTCCTAAGAGACCTTGTCCTCACAAAAGAATTAAAAATTCTATCATGTGAACAGTGCCTTTCTTTAGTCACTGATGAAGGATCATCCATATTCATGAGAGGTGTTATTTTTGCTGCTTTCTACAGTGCTGGAGATTGAACCCAGGGCTGTGTGTTATACCAGTGTACCATAGAGCTGTGTCCCTAATCTAGAAAGAAGTCTATCGCTATTTCCCTAAATCACATCCATGCTCAAAGGACATTTTAAAACCAAGGAAAACTATTTAAAATAATACACCAAGCAATTCCTAAAAGGGCTTTGACAATATTATCCCATCTCCCCAAAACAATTCTATACATGCAAGCTCATATATAGATTAAATGTCTCATAACTTTATAACTTTCCAGTTAGCTCTACCTCTATGGGAATTCTATTCCATACAAAGGGGTTTTATGATTCTACATATCTGCCCTCCTCCCCCAGAACATAAAAAGATGTAATTAGACATTGAACCCTCATGCTGAGGTTGTTTTCAGTAATTTGCTGGGTGGGCAGACTGAAAAGCAGGGAAGAAGCTTCAACAGGCACTCCACAGAAGATATCTAATTGCTAATACATACACAAACTTGTTAAGGCTCGAATAATAAGGAGAGAAATGTAATTTAGCCCCATAATGATAAAACCCTATACAGACATCAGAATGACTCAAATCAAAAGGTCTTATCAAACTAAGTGTTGGTAAGATTATGGAATTCTAGCTCAAATTTAATAAAATACAAATGATTAAAATAGACATTTTTTCATGTCTTTCTTAGGATTTTTATTGCTTTGGCCAAATACCAGAACCAAAAGCAAGTTAAGTAGGAAAGGGTTTATTTGGCTTACACTTTCACATTGTGGACCATCACTGAAAGATGTCAGGGAAGAAACTCAAATAGGGCAAAAACCAGGAGGCAGAGCTCTTTACTGGCTTGCTCATCTTGGCTTGCTCAGCCTGCTTTCCTATAGAAGCCAGGACTATTACCACAATGAGCTGGGCCCTCCATCATCAATCAAGAAAATTCCTGACAGCCAGATCTTACAGAGGCATTTTGTCAACTGAGGTTCCTTCCTTTCAGCTAACTCCAGCTGGGGTCAAGTTAACACAAAACTAGCCATCACAATTGATTCCTTGTCAAGTTAACACACAAATACATCACTGTTAAGCTATAACCTTTTCTTGTTCTTCCTCAAGATCACACATTAATATCAACATTACAATATGAATGCTCCCAATTTCAAAAGCCCCATTCATCACTTAAAAATTCAGTCTTTTTAAAAGGGTCAGACTCTCTTAAGATCCAAAGACTTGGCCAGGCAGTAGTGGCACAGCACCTGAGGGCGGGGCAGAGACAGGCAAATCTCTGTGAGTTTGAGGCCAGCTGGGTCTACAGTATGAGTTTGAGGACAGGCAGGCCTACACAGAGAAACCCTATCTTGAAACACTTCCCAGAGAGACAGAGACAGAGAGAGAGAGGTAAAATTCAAAGATTTAAAATTCAAAGTTTCTCAATTCTGGGATCTTATAAAAATAAAAGTGAAATTAAATACTTTCTCACTTCAAGAGAGATGAATCAGGGCACAATCACAATCTGAACAAAGCAAAACCAAACTGCAAAAGTGTAAATAACTCAATGTCCAATTATCTGGGATTCACTCAGGGTCTTCTGGGCTCCTCCAATGGCTTATGTCACTTCTTCAGCTCGGTTCTCTGCAGCATACACGGCTCGTCTTCCAGGCTCCAGCTGGCTCCACTCTATCACTGCTGCTGTACTCGGTGGTCATCCCACGGTACTGGTATCTCCAAAGTGCTTCATTGCGATTCACTTTCACCAGTTTCCAGGCCTCTCTTCAGGGACTCCAGTCCCATCACATGGCAAGCCTCGCTGCTTTCCATGACCTCTTCACACCTTCAAAACCAATACTACGTTGGATGACACTCATACTACTAAGTTTGGCTACCAGCGTGAGGTAGAGTCTCAGCTACTTCTTACGCATGCTAACCCTGAGTAAACACTTCCCAGATGATTTCACCTCAATGATGCTGGTCTCCTTCTAATCATTGCTGATTCTTTAGCTCCAACTGACCAACATCCATTGTCTCAGAAAAGCAGATGTTTTACTTTAGTGGTTAGTGGTTTATAAATCACAGCCAATTCTTCAGTTCCAGCTGACCAGACTCACAAAAGTTCCAGTAGGGTCTTTGCTTTCTTCTCTCTGAAGCTTTACAACCCACACCTTCATTGTCTGAATTGCTCTCAACATTATCTTCCAAGTTCCTACAGAACTGTTCACTGAGCTCTCAACACTCAATTGGTTTTTAGCCCCAAGTTCCAAAGTTCTTCCCCAGTCTTCCCCAAAACAAGTCTGTCACAGTAGTACCCAACTTTCCTGGTACTAACTTGTCTTAGTTAGGGGTCTCTATTGCTGTGATGAAGTACCATGACCGAAAGTTAGTTGGGGAGGAAAGACTTTGTCTTATACTTCTACATTGTAGTCTATTATTGAAGGAAATTAGGAGAGGAACTGATAGAGAGGCCATGAAGGGATGCTTCTTACTGACTTGCTCATCATGACTCGCTCAGCCTGCTTTCTTATAGAACTCAGGACCACTAGACAAGGGATGGTACCACCCACAGTGGCAGGTCCCTCCCTCATCAATCACTAATTAAGAAAATGCCCTACATCCAGATCTTATTAAGGCATTTTCTCAATTGAGATTCTATCCTTTCAGATAACTCCAGTGTGCATCAAGTTGACATGAAACTAGTTAGCACAACATTTTATGATTCAGCAATCATATCCACACATGATCAATCAGAAATGCAAACCAATGATCACCCAGAAAAAATAAATATGAATATTCACATCAGCATTATTCTTACTACGGTTGAAAACCATTCAAATGTGTGTCATACATAGTTCCTGTACAATTATGCAAAGGAATATTATCTACCAATGAAAATGAATAAACTACTGTTGTACATGCAGCATTGATAAATCTCTCAAACAAAACCAGAGGATAAGAAGTCAGACTTTCAAACTCATAAAAGTATGGGGCAGAGTCATGGTTACAAAGGAGATATGAAAAATGTTGGTCAAAGGATACAAAATTTCATGTGAGCGACATAAATTGAAGAGATCCATTGAGTAAGATGACAGCCATCAACACCAGTGTGTTGTACACTTGAAAAACTGCCTGAGAGCTTTTGATTGTTTCAGACACACAGAGATAGAAGTAATGCCTCATGAGCTTGACCTACTTATTCTACTGTGAGCACCAAAACATGGTGAATACGATAGACACACATGATTTTACTTGTTCATTAAAATAAATGGAAAACAAAAGGCATAGAATACAGCAGTATTATGCATTTCTATGAACTTCTAGGTGCTTGCCATGAGTTGTAAGGAGATCAATTGCAAAGTTCTCAAAACCACGGAGTATATACTCTGTAAGCAAGTGTTCCATAATAAAAGCAACACTGACAGAAACATTAATAGACTAGACAGTGAAGGGGAATCCCAGAGGGAGCAGCTGTCTAGCTCAACACAATATTGATTCTTTTCTATCTAACAGATGTGCATGGTGTCTGCAGAGAGGCAAACAAACTGCTCTCAAAGATTCCTGACCTGCTTCCGGAGTGCAGTCCAGTGAGGTTGGAGAACATCTGAGTTTAGAACTCTTGGTCTATTTTTTTTTACAAAAATCAAGTAAAAGGTAGATCGTTGTGTGACTGGCAATATCAGAAAGGCACCTGAGAGCCTTACTTTCCCCTTTACCAGAAGATGTTTGGGAGAAATGGCCTCACCTTTAGCACTGAGCACCTTCCAGAAGCGCAACATCCTAGCATCAACGTAGAAGTTTGTTTGCTTTTTTAAATTACTGTTGTAGCTGTCTACAGATTGAGTTTTAAAGGACCGACTTCAGGAACACCCAGCTTTACACCCCTCAGCAGCAGGACAGCTTCCTCACTACTGTTTCATGATAGGGTAGATTAAATTCATCAAGAATAATATTTGACTTCACAATCAACAGGAGCTGTGAGCTTTCACCTTAGACTATGTGAGACAACACATTTCAAAGCAGTCTAAAAACAAAATCAAAAACAGCCTCACTGATCTATGCCCTGCCAGACCAGACACAGATGCCAGTAGTTACAGAAAGTGACGTAAGCACACACACTGTGTGCTCCAGAAATCTGATACTTCCCACTTTCAGAAGTCAACCAGAGTGTGGGACCAATCAGTGACTCTCAGGCTGCGACAACTGGACACTATTGAAATGTACTGATATGTGACTGGATTTGTTTGTCTTAAAGACCATACTTATATCTTATTTCTCCAAAGAAAACAACTAGGTTCTATAAATTGATATATAAACGTAATTTCCTATTCACATCTATTGTGCAAAATAAAGGTGACAGAAATAGAACAAAATTCAGTAGTTACCAGTCCACCTGGTAACTCTTGGGTAACCCCATGTGGGCAGCCAGAAGGGATTATTCCCACTCAATTAACCTTACAGGAAGGGAAGACTCTGCAGAGCACCAGCACAGACTCCAGGTAGGCGAGCTACGGTCACTGCTAGGCTTCAGTCCCTGGCTCCTCTTTAGTTGTCCCCTGTTAACCTCATTCCATCCAACCAGTCACAGTTAACAGACTCAGAGAAGGCAGCAAAGTGGCCAGGTTTTCCAAAGGCCACAATGGAAGCAAACATTGGCCCTCTTAATCCCAGAAACTTCTGCTGGAGTTGCACTCCCGTGTGCATTCTGTTCCCTTTAGTTTGCCTTGCTTGCATCAGAGATTAATATCAGTAAGAGAAGGCAGAAGCCAGCTGGACACGGATGGGAAGATTCCACCTTGCCAAAGAACAGTGGCACCAAACAACAGCTCAGTGATAGCCTTCTGGTCAGCAAAGACGACCCCCAAAAGCAGACTAGAGACTCATCTTCATAACTTCAAATGACCCAGCCTCAGCTGAGAGTAACACAGAAACCTCATCAAAACAATGGTAATATGAACAGAAAATTCTTCCCTGAGGACTTCCATTAAATCTCTTATGTCATTCCCTATACCAACCTACGCACACAAGTTCAGTCATGTGTTCTTTCACTTACATTGTTTTGTTTGGCCTTAGCTTTCACCATGGAGTTCCTGGCCCTTGAGGAAAGGAGGAGGCAAACAGCATTGCTATTCTGAGACATTAGGCAAAGCACATTTTTGTGAGCCCAGTCTCACCCTGATGTGGAAAGAAAACTGGCCCATGTGGTAATTAACTTGCTAAGGTCCCCCAGCAAACACACAGTGGAGCCACAATTCACATTTCAGCTCCACCCAATCCCAAAGCGGCCTTCTCTGCACTTGAAGTGTGACACAGGGGACAAGAGCATCTGTGTCAGCCCCACGTTGGTGAGAACTGCGGCGTCTCCAGTGCCACAGCAGCTGGCTGAGCGAGAGTCAGCATTCCAACAAGATCCCCTGGCACTTGCAGCATCCAGCGCTGAGCAAGGCTCCACCATGCCTGGAAAGAGAGAGGAATGTCTCCACCCACAGGGCAACTACCTCAGCCCCAGTGGTGTGAAATGTACTTAGCATCATGACTCTTGGCCCAGACACACTGACACTCACACAATACCAATTAGACCATGGAGGTCTGAATACAGTTAGATTTAAAACAAGGAGGAAGATCTTGACGGAATTCCAGGAAGTAGTAAATGATACTAAATATCTACCACAGTCAAACCTAAAGGGAGAAGCACTGCATAAGCTGCCAGGTCATCAGAGCCTCTGCTGGGTGGGGATAAGGGAGCCCAAGTATGGAATTTGTTTCAGGAAGGGAATCTAGAAACTGGAGGGGATGTGAAGGCATTCACCACTGACCCACAGGTGAAGGAGCAAAACCCTTCCAATCAGGGAAGGAGAGGAGGCTCCTCACCCACAAGAAGAATTGAATAAGACAGATGGTTTTCCAGTAGCCGAAGCTGACCCGAAACTAATGCTGACGCTTAAGCCACTTTTAAAAACTCGTGGGCCATCATATATGTTTTCCTCTATTATTTTTTATTGAGCTGTAACTCATATACTATAAAAATTACCCCCATTTAAGTATGCAACTCAATAGTTTTCAAAAGTTATGTAACCATAACCGTCTAATTCCAAAACATTACATCACCCCCAAAAGAAACCCTATGCTTACCAGAGTCACTTCCTGTTTCATACTCTCAGACACCCTGGGCTTTTCTCTTCTGGATGTTTCATAAAGGAATCACACACCATGTGACTTTCGCGCCCTGCTTTTCTTCACACGGCAGGCTCCAGGCTCACCCATGTTGTAGCATGAATCCCAGCTTCATTCCTCTTTACAGATAAATTGCTTTCTGCTGAATAAGCATACTGTGTCTCACTTATTCAGTAGTTGATGGAAGAGGATTCTTTCCATCTTTTAGCTCTATGACTAATGCTGCTATGAATACTCACTCTCAAGTGTTTATACTGACATGCTGTTGCTTCCTTTGGGAATATGCTTAGGAGTAGGGGTCCTACTAGCTGTTTTCCAAACTGCCCGCACAGTTTACATTATACCAATACTCTACATGAATGCCCAGTTTCTCCCTGTGTCTTTTTGGTCACAGCCACCCTGATAGATGGGAGGTAGCTCCTTGTGATGTGATTTACATTTCCTTGCTGACTAATGGCACTGAGCAAAGTTTCACATTCTTCAAAGGAATAGCTATGCAAATCCTCTATCTACTTTTAAATTGGGCTATTTGTTTCTTTCTTGTTGAATTTCCAGAGTTCTTCTTTCTGTCTATTCTTGAAACTCTGGTGAGGAGCTCCCTTCCTGGAAAGTCCTTCTCATTATCCAGCATTCTTCTGTGGAGCTGCCATATTGAGTTCCACTGTGCAAGGATGACTTCGGTCTATCAGCCCCTCCCACTCTCCATCCCTGAACCAGTCCTCTGCTTTGCAATCCCCTAAGTGTTGCTCCTCTTACTACCCACAAACATCTCTCCTGCCGTTGTCAGAACCTACCTGTAATCTTAGTGAATTTACAGAATTGAGACAGGTTTTTAGCATTATCACCACAGGAAGTCTCATCCTGAGCAAGGCACTATTTTTTGTCTAATGTTGAAAATCATCTACACAGACAAAACTGGTAGTCTCCATAGCCCTACTGTATCCTACCAGGAACCTAAAACGCCCTGCATGTGCAGTAAAGTAGGGGTCCACTATTCACACTAGCATATCTCTAATCCTTTCTGGAGACTTTCTTACTCACTACATCTTAGAACTCTCCCTCTGCAATACAAGCAGGTCATCCCTTAAAGAATTCGTTAGATCAGCCAACATTCAGAAACCGTCCGGATGTTGCCATCCAGGCAACCCTGACCCCGCCCCTTGGGGGGCTGGCAAAGTGTGCTGCTTCTGCGCATGGCAAGCAGTGCCCTGTCTCTGTCTCTTCCTCTCTTCTCTCTTCCCTTACCCCCTTACCTTCACCAATAAAACTTCCTTTCCATATAAGTTCTGTCTGATGGTGTGTTTGTCCTCCTGTCATGGGATCAACCTAGGTGACAGCTCGAGCCATATTCCTAACACCTAACCCTTTAGGAATATAGCAAGTGAGACCATTTTATCCATAATAGTATTAGGGAGAATATTACAATTGTTAGCATGTCCTGATTTAGTAATACATCCCCTAAGAGACACAACCTCAACAGTCTTTTGTGATGCGGGAGATTCTGACTTGAATAAACATGAATGAATATTTGTTGATAGTTTTCAATGGGGTGCATCTCAGTTTCTTTGAGATGATGGTACACATGTTGGGAGTCTCTGTATGAGAGGGAAATAATAGGTGATCCTCCCCAAATTGATTTGTCCTTTAGAAGAGCATTCCTATTAACATCCACCCCCTACAGCATCCTTCCAACACATTGCGAATTTGCTGAGCTAATCCAATTGCTGCTCAATTCTATCAGCTGGACAGCACTGAAGAGAATACAGTTTATATGGGGATAACAAAGTACATTTGCTTTATTTTCTAATGTCATCTGCAGTAGACACTGTTAGTGTGCTACAAAAGAAAAAAACACAAAGATTCATAATGTTTAAGCTATCTGCCTTTCCGAAAACGCGAAAATGAAAACCAAATAACAAACAAATGTATTTTACAAGTGAGCTAGGACAGCGGTCCAGGGGATTTTTTGTGTAAGAGCCCTCTCAGGAAGGTGGAGAATGGTGCTTCTGGGCCAGGCTTTAACTCTCTGTGACCCAGTACCAACAGTGACAAGCAAAGAGAAATGAAATATGACAACGATTGTCTCACAATAGACTTATGAAGGGAACAAAGATACCAGAGAGTTACTGCTGAGAAAATTAAACAGCAGCAACAAGAAAAGGACCTTCCACAGTCACACGAAAGGCAAAGAAAATGAATGAATAAATGAATGAATGAATGAATGAATGAATGAATGAATAAACAAAAAAATAAGGGAGTCACCCAAAATACACACATCAAGTTTTGGGAAGGAACTTTAAAGCTGAAACGCTACTGCTTTTGCTAAGAGGAAAAAGGTATCTAGAGGAGCTATTGAATCTTAAGAATGGCAACTGTTCCTTCACCAAGTGTTGATTACAGTCAGGAAGGCAGGCTTGGGCCTTCAGTCTTATCAACTAAAACATTAAGTGGTACACTTGAGGTTTTGAATAGGTTTCTGATTAACTGATTGGTTTCCCCACTGTTAATCATTTTAATGCTAAAACAAAACACAAATGGAAAGCTAAGATAAAGCTTGAGGGTGAGCCGGGATTCCATTTGGCATAGCAACATAAGAAACAGTGAAAGTGCTGACTGATCTCATACACCCGGATTTAGGTGCTGGGTTATATAAACATTATTTCTTCCTCATGAGCTGTCCTGCCTCAAGCAGGCTCCTGGTGCCTCTCTGATGCAAAGTAGTTAAAATGCAGACCACTATCTAGGTCACAGAAAGTCATAGTAAAATCTCTCTGCACGGGACCATTCATAGTGTGGGAGACAAGGAAAAATGCTTTGGATTAGTTGAGTCCAAACAATGTTAAAAAACGAATTCACTCTGGCACCCTGCTGATAATGCATAGTTGCCTCTGAAAGCTGTAGGTCACTGCCAAGGCCACCATCCTCCAGAAAGGCATGGAAGGCCATGGCTAAGTGTGATCATCATGGGTCAACTGCCACAGGGCCCACTTCACACTTCCAGATGGCCTGAGCAAGCTGGCTGTTCGGAGAAAACATTGCTACAACTCCTCCATAAACGTGCTTCCAGGTGATTTTACCTGTCTCGTAACCACATAGATCCAACCGTCAATGCTGTGTACAAACTTTCCACAAAGTCCAAGAGCCTCCAAGAAGGAACTAGAACACTTGTTGGAAGTAACAGGCTGTATTAACTTGCTCTCTGTCACTACGATAAGCATCATGACCAAAAGCAACTTGGGGAAGAAACGGTTTATTTGGTTTACATGTCCCAATCACAGTTCGTCACTGAGGGAAGTCTGGGCAGGAAGTCAAGCAGGGACATAAGCAGGATTCTTGGAAGAGCGCTGCTTACTGGCTTGCTCACCATCATTCAGGGTGTTACCATCCATAGTGGGCTTGGCCCTTCCACACCAATCATAAGCAGGAGACTTCCCCACAGATTTGCATACATGCAAGGGTCACCCATCTCTCTCTACCAAAGCGTGATGACCACGTCTACCAAGTCTCTAGAGACCGGAGACTAAGTACTTTACATTAAGAAAAGGGCAATCTTCTCTTTTCATAAAATCATTTGTTTGTAAAGCAACTAGAATCATCAAAACTGGGAATGGATGCTGGCACCTGTCCTGGAGTTCAAAATGCTTAAAGCAATTTCCACAAGCTCCTGAAAGAAACTTCTGTCTCTACCATGAAAAACTAAAATCCTGAGAATTTGGAACCGCCCTCGTCTCTTTCTCCTCCTATACAAGTTAGTGATTCCATAGGCATAGGCTGGGGAACAAACAGCCTCGCACCATCTGAGACTAGATAGAAACACAAACTACTATAGCTCTGCTCTAAACCTAGCGATTGGGAGTGGAAACCACGACCTATGAGTTAGCAAGGCCTGACGCTCATATTTGGAAATTTCTGCTCTAAGTTCAGAGTGTGCTTCTAGGGAAGCTCAGGAACCTCATTAAATCCCTGTTAACTGGGTGGCTTGTGATCTCTCCTGTCCTTGCCTCTTGAATTGCTGTTTAATCTCACACTGATTTTACCAAAGAGGGCTTGAGTCCTTAGTTCAAGGTCACTATGAGAAGTGAGACAAGTGAGAGTTCCGTAGCAGCAGTTGCAGATTCCATCATCACCGCTGGATCACAAAGGAAAGCCTTGCTGACACAGACAATTCTGGGGCCGGGGACTGTGAATGGTGTTAACACAGGCCCCATGGTCTCCTCCATTATACCACACTGCCTCCCTCAGACAGAAAAGAGGGATTTCCAACCCATAAAATCAAGAGAAGTTGTGCAGGTGTGTGTATATGGCTGTTTCCACAGATCTCAGCAAATAAATCTTGTAGTGAAGACTGCCTAGTTGGGGGGTTGGGGGGTAAGACCTGGCTGCTTGTTATAATCAATAATAGACAGACTTTTAAAAACTGGGTACAGTATGCAGGGACAATACCTAAGGTGTGGATAGCTCTTAATGTTTCCTTAGCTCTCTTCATTTGCATGTGTCATTCAAGTCTCACAACAGATTTGGAGAGCAATAGGGTCACCATCATCTCCTGTTTGTTACAAACACAAAATAACAAAAACCCTGAACTTCAGAGTGGCTAATAGTTTGTCCACCAGGCCTGCCATCAGGGAAAACTTGAGCTCAGGTCTGTCTGTGTGACTCTAGAACCTGAGTAGTATAGCCACACCAAGGATCCGGGCATCTGGAAATCTTTCCCAAATGTACAATTCCCAAGGAAGAACCCAAGCGAAACACATACAGCCGAAATGGTGAGGTTCTAAAACATCAGCACCTCCTCAGAGTGAATGCTCCCTTTAAAAACTCAACACACAAAACCACCAGCTAAGGTACTTGGCCAAAAGAGAGGAAAAGGAAGAAGAGAAAATAAAAACGGAAAAGAACAGAACAAAGAAGGAGAGGCTTATTTCTAGCCTGCATAATCATGCTGGATTTCTTCCCACAGCAGCCTCCTAGGCAAGGCAAACAACCCCTCAGACCCTGAGCTGAAGCGCCTCCACACACTTCAACCGGGCTCCTCCACGGTCTCCGACACCCCACCCTGTTGTGACAACTCAGCTCTGACTGGTGTGTAGGCAAAACCCTAAAACTCAAAACAAGAAGTGAATGAAGTGGAGCCGGGAGAATCATGGGCACCCTCCACACCCTTGCAATATGCATCCGGCCGGTTCCAGGGCCCTGAAGTCTCCCAGAAGACGTTAGGAGAAGGTGTAAGGAAGCAGACAGTCCTCTCCCCCCTGGCTTTGTTCCTTCCCACAAAGTCCAGGTAGAAGAACGATAGTAACAGGAGAGGGTTAAGAAGTCCAAGGCAAACAAGCTCCCATGCACCCCTCCTAAAGAACTGTGCGCCATTCTAAACTCTCTAACTGGCCTTTGGGTTCTGGGGTCTGTGATGATGGAAACCTGGGGAAAGTCAGAGGGTTTAAAAAAAAACAAAACAAAACAAGGTATGCATCCACTCCAACCACGCTGACCCACCATATGTGTGAGACAGAGTTCCGAGCGCTCTGAAAAAAAAAAAAAATCGGAGCCCAGAGGCCTTGACCCCCAACCCCCACCCCTGCCACTTCTTAGGTTGGGTCTGGAGGCAAAAACCATGGGGGCCGGAAGCCTGCCCACAAGAAGTACCCGCCTCAGTTTTGGCAGCAATGATCTTCCTGGAGATGACAGGATTCAAAGATTGGGGTGATTCGCTGATTTCAGCGGAGAGAGCCCTGGCTAGGGGCGCAGCGACCCACTGAGTTCTCCATAACGGAGCCTCCAGGCTGCACCCTTGGGGGCCGTTCTGCCGAGCCGGCTCCACCTAAGGGCTCCACCACCAACTTTCTCACAGGAATCTGCCCCTTAGGCTGTGGTCAATCTTTCTCACACTCCCGGTCCCGGGCTGGGGCGGGGGAGAATCAGAGACCCAGACCCTTTTCCGCGCGCACCCAGCAGCTGCTCCAGGCGTACAGCCCCCTCTTCCCGCCGCCCCCCAACTAGCCCGCGCAGCTCTCCCCGCGCGCCCTAACCCTCGCCTCCTGCCCCGCGGCGGGCATCGCAGCCGCCAGCTGCGGTAGCTGCCACTGTACGCCGGGTGGCCTGGCCTCCCCGCTCCCGGAGCCTACCGTGCAGCCTGGCTCGTGCTCGGGCGGTACCTAGTGCTCGGCACGCGTCCCAACCCAACCGGAGACACGGCTCCCCCGCGGCTGCCCCGCGCAGAGAGAGATCGGGGCTGCGGAGCAGGCTGGCCCGGCTCGGCTGCTGGCTGCTGGCTGCTCGCCGCTCCCGCGCGCGCGGGGCTCCTACTGCCGCGCGGCGAGGAGGGAGGGGTCGGGGAAACTCCTGGCAACTCCAAGTCCCGGCAGCAGGGCTCCAGCTGCAGCCTCGCGCCAGCCGGTTGCCGCGAGTGCTAGCTGGCGAAGTCAACCTGCCCCCCGCCGCTGCCTATGAGCATGCCCAGTGCCGCCGTGGGCGAGCCACAGCGCCCTTGCCCGGGGCAAAGATCGGTGGCCCAGGGCTCCGGGCTGGGCCTCAGACCGGGAACTCAGGGGACAAATGGAGGAAGGCAGGGAGACGCGGGTCAGGGAGATCAAGGCGGTTTAAGAGTCGCACGGGTTGTGAGAAGTTTGTGGGCCCCTGCAAGCCAGTACTCAGAGGGACAACCAGAAAGCATGCTACCGGAATGTGGGCCCAGCAGGTGGGGTTTTATTCAGTCCCAAGCTTACTTAGGAGTGACAAAATCCAAAAGCGAATGGGGCCTGGCACGCTCAGGAAAGTAGTATAGCTGAGGGAAGAGGCCAGCTTAAGAGAGCTCTGCAGACAGCACAGCTGGCCTGCTGGAAATGCCCAAGGCTATTAGACCTGCGTTTGCGGATTTTATTTTATAAATAAATAGATAAGTGATTGATATGTAGCCTTTTTCATGCAAAATATCTTGGCTATTGAATCTTGCTAGAGAATTTTTTAAAATGTAATAATTACAACTCTCTAGAGTCTAGACCAAAAACCCTTGACTGGGTCTAGTGGCTGCTTAGCCAGTTTGAACCAGCACTCTGTGAAGAGGTGCTGAGTGCCTGCCCACGGTGATTTAGGAAGGTTCTGGAAAGTATCCAAGATGATTCAGACTGCCTTCAAAGTGCGAGGGGAAATAGGTTTTCCTGACAGAAGAGAGCTAGCGATAAACGCTGGTGCATTCAGAGAGGGAACTGATGCGGAAAGGAGCTTTGACAACTAACTTTGAGGATGCTTCAGGAGTATAAACACCTGAGTGGGAGGTCACCACAAGATAAGCAGGAATCTTCTAGCTGCTAATGAGTCCTTTAAAGGCATTTTAGAGTCTGAAGCAAAGGGAAATCAGCATTGTATCAGTCCTGCCTTTATTTAATATTTTGATACTTTTTACCAAGCATTTTTGCATTGATTTCTTTCTTGTTAAATACTGCATTACAACTTCGGTCTGATTATCGAGTTCTTTGGTCAACCTTTCTGCTTTTGGTCCTATCCCACCCAGGTCCTAGTTAGCTGGAGTAAAGTTGGAGTAAAATGTGGCAAGAGTGTGTTAAGAGAACTGGAGCAAGGTGGGCTCTGAGGTCCTGACAGCCAGTCTGTGATGCCTGCACGTTATTCGATAAAATGTGTTGGACCCAGCTGAGATGCTGGAGGAAAACCACACACACACACACACACACACACACACACACACACACACACACACACACGCTGTATAATCCAAAGATGACTCTCCTTGGAAGACTTGTTAAGCAGTAGGTAGGGATGAATGTATGTGGGAAGGAAAGAGCAGGGTTTGCTTATGGTATGATCACTGTTTTATGATGAAAATCAGAGGCATTTCCCTGATAAAGCCATCCACACTCTGCCAATCTGGAAGAGATACATGGTTGGGTAACTTTTTTTTTTTTTACCAAAAGGTACTAATCAGGGTTTTTGATGCAGTCCCAGCCATCCTCCATCAGGAGTCAAGCTGAGCACGTGACCTCTCTTCCAAGCTACATTTCCTCATCTGTGCAATAGAAGACAGTTCTCGGTAGTCATGAGAGGTTTAGAAGTGATGTGTGTTTATGTTTTTTTAAATAGTGAGAGTTTATGCAATGAGAAAGCAGTCTGTGATCATCACATAAAAAGTCTTTGCTGCATTACAAAAGTTGTCTGAAAAAGCAAACCTCATTCATTTGAGAAGCCTTTTTAAAATTGGAGTATTGTCAAGGAAACTTTGGAATCAATTTCTGAGTAATTTAAGTATTTTGTTTACAGAGATCCTCTGATAAGTTCCCATGGTCAGCCTCATCCTTCTTCCTCACCACCTTAATTTTTATTTTTTCCCTCTCTGCCTCTATTGAAAGTCTAGACAAGAAGACTGCCATCTGTACAAAGTCCCTTCTAACTCAGGAACAGTCTGAAAGCTTAGTGGCTGATTCAACTAGACACTCGGGGCTTACCTCCATGCTGTGTGGTGAACCTCTTTACAGATGAGCTCACCAATTGCTCCTTTCAGAGAAAACAGACTACTCTTTATCTACTGGAAGTATTTTAAGCATGCAGAGTTCTCAAAGGAGGAAAAAAATGCTTGAGTGTTTACACAGAAGCTTTCCAGAAGTTTTGGAAGTGAGGAAGTACCTAGCGCAGGACCGATCACAAACAGGTAGTTACAAATATTTGCGAACTAAATAAAAGTTTCCATCATCAAAATCTTCCGGGTCTCTGTTGTACCTCCTCTAGTTCCTAAGAATTATTGTCTTAAAAGTCATAATAATAATGCCATCAAGAACAAGAACAGGATGTAAACATTTATATAGGGAGGGGCTCGCAAGAAAAATATTTTGCTTGCATTTTATAGTGTGTGTGTGTGTATGTGCCTGCGTGTTAGGGACTGAACTAACTACCTCATGCACTTTGTCTCTCTGCTTAAATATTAAAATAATCACAATTTAAAATCTTCTTGAGTAAATAACAAATACTATTTTTTAAAACACAGTAGTAAAGAGCTCAGCTCAGAGTAAAGCCAGTTGCCACCCTGTGAAAAGCAAGTATTGTCTGTTTTTTGCACATAGTTACAGAAATGGATAATGTGTGTGACTGCGAGCACAGATCTTATTTTTGTCTTTGAAGTTTACTCTTGAAATGTTAGAAAAGAAAAGGACACTGTAGTTCATCAAGTTGCCAAGTGAAAGTACTTTTAACTTACTATTTTGTGAGGAAGAAGGAAAGCATAAAAGTGATATTTCCTTCTTCCTTTGTGGCACAGGTAATCTCATGTTTGCAAGGACACCGTACCCTTTTGTGGGTATTAAGTGATGCAAGACAATGACTTCATCTACAGTGTCCTAGAACTTGCCATGAACCTCAACCTAAAGCTCCCATGGATTTTTACGCTGCAGGTAGCTGTGTGTAGAAGGAAGTCCTGCCTAAATAGCAAATGGATTTGAACCTAGTAGCTCCTGCCTCTATATCAGTACCATTGAAACAGAGACAGGGGACTTGTCATGAATTCAAGGGTTATATAGCATGAACACATCTCAAAAGCCAATAAACAAATACACCTAATGAACTTACATGGTCACAGTTTGACCTAACGAACTGACATGGACACAGTTTGACACAGGGGATTGATGCCATAGGATATCTTTTAATAGCTTCACTTAAGATATAATGGCACCATCAATCATAGTATGAATATGTAACTAGAACACCTCTAACCTCAACAATTTTTTAAAAAAGTTTGTCTTTACAGAGTACTAATGCCTTCTCAAGTTTTCATTCTGATAATGTGAATATAGATTTAAAAAAAACCTTGGAGTCTATCAACTTACTAACTTTTAAGTTGAACAGTATCAAACTACCATGTTTGTTAACATAAACTATCGAATATTTCAAATATCATGTGGTTCAATTATGTTTTCTATATCCCTTCAAATGAGACTATCTTTTATTTATTTTTTATACATCCAGCCACCGTTTCCCCACCTTCCATTCCTCCAACAACCCCCATCCTCCCTTCTCCCCCAGATCCACTGCTCCTCCATTTCTCTTTAGAAGTGAGTGGGCCTCCCAGGAATTATCTACCATTCTCAGCATAACAAGACAGGATAAGACAAACTCTCACGTCAACCTAAAGGAGAAAAGGGTCTGAAGAATGGACAAAAGAGTCAGAGACACCCATATCCCACTGTTAGGGGTCCCAGAAAAGTATCAAGCTAATGACCACAAAATATATGCAGAGGATCTAGCACAGATGTACACAGGCTCCATGATGCCCTTTCAGCCTCTGTGAACTGCTGAGATCTGTTTAGCTGAAGTTTGTTGGTCATATTCTCCTGAAGTCATGGGCCCCTCAGCTTCTTGCATTTCTTCCTCTCCCTCTTCCAAGGGTTCCCTGAGCTCCAAGGGAAAGGACCCACTGGAGATCTTCAACTTGGAATCTCTCTGCCTGATGTATGACTGTGCTTCTCTACGTCCTCTCCCATCAGCTGACCACGGTCGACAAAGTATCTGTTCTTCAAGCTACTTGCAGTAATGCTCATTTTCCTACAAAAAGTGATGTCACTGAACCAGCCCCAGGAATTCTATTAAATGTCTGAGTTTTAAAGTGGTACCAGGTGGACCTGGGAGCCACACAGAGGAGAAAAGCATCCTGCTTCCTTCTGTGTGACAACGGCAGCAGGTCCTGAAGCAGGTTGGAGGAGCGTCGTCCTTTTTTCTTCTTCTGAACTTCACTTTCCTACCATCCCCCTGTAAATTCACTCATCAACATTCAACCATTTTTTTCCTCATTCTGGTCTTAGTTTTTTTTCCATCTCACTTAATTTGTCTGCTATCCCCCATTTTCTAAGCATCAATGTAACTTCAGTGTGTTACAAGTGAGAACGGAAGAAAATAACTTTGTTAAATTAAGGTATTTCTAAGGTGGAAAACTGACTGCTTTCCTAAGACATCTAAGATTGAAAGGTCACTTGATTATTTCAAGGAAACATTCCCATAACAACTACTTGGAGGATGGAAATGTGGTAAGAAAACTGGCGTGCCGTTCAGTGCACAAGTGATTGCTGGGTCTGCACAGAGCCCTAAGGTTGAGCCTCTGCTACATAAGACAGGAAGCATACACACATATATGTACTTTATGAGTATGTTCTGTTACTTTTTCAAAACTATGGGTTCTCCTAAAGTTTTAGGTTCTGTTTTGTTTTCAGAGTGGCTCTCTTGGCAGTCGTAGGAGGTTTTCAGGCTAGTGACAGGCTGGTGGGTGGTTGTTGTAGATATATATTACCTGTAAATTGGTAAAGAAATCTATCACGGCTAGTGACCTCTATTCGTTAGAGTCTAAGAAACTTTCAGAGTTCAGATAGATTTATGCTTCCGATTTTGTTCTGTTCACAAAGTAATTAATCTTTGACTGTAGTTTCACCTAGCCAAGTCTATTCTAGCTGTGCCCACCTCCTTTTTTTTAACTGAATTTCATGGTACAATATTCTGACTCCAATGTACTAACTGTATGGTTTCATTTTCTTCTGTGCTTTCAAGAACCACAGTAAATATCGACTCCTGACATCAAATTTTATGAACTTCATGTGTACCATTCTGGTCAATTTCTGAAAGACCTAGCTTATTTGAGCTCTGCAGTTCCTTCTGTCACAGGTTCATGGGTCTTCCACTGTTCTTCGAACTTCTTTCCACTTCTCTGATTATATTACTTTCTCTTCTAAGCTGTACCAGAGTCCATATGCTGGTGTGTGGCTAAGACCAATACTAACTAGGAGAAGAGTTCCTTGGGAGAAGGAAGATGAAAGCAAAGCAAAATTTTAACTTGTAAAAAGACATGTCTGGTTGAACTTGGTTATACGCATTTTAGCTGTTTCTTCTCAAACAGACTTGCATTTCCTCAAGTGCTGGGAACAAGCTTTTGGAGTCTTAATTTGTCCTCACACAATGACTTTCCCAGAGACAGAAGCCCATCAACAAATTACAGTTACATGTCACCTTTAGGGTATATCAGCAGAGATCAGAGATAGTTAATTTTAGAGATAAGAAATTTGACATTTAAAGGTATATATAAATGCAAAATTGTGTTTGCAGTAAGTTTTACAATCAAAAAGTACACCAGGTTATGAAAAATCTAGAATATGAATGGTAAACAAAAGAAAAAATTTTGAAGAATGATGAGCTGAGCCAAAAATATAGCAAAGAAAGATTGTGGGGGTAGAGAAAATAGCATGGACTTTCCTGGGAAAGTGTACTGGAAATTTTATGTCAATTTCACAAAAGCTAGAGTCAGCAGAGAGGCAGGATCCTCAACTGAGAAAATGCCTCCATAAGACAAGTTATAGGCAAGCCTGTAGAGTATTTTGTTAATCAATCTTTTATGGGAGAAGACCCAGTCCATTGTGGGTGGTGCCATCTGTGGGCTGGTGGTCCTGGGTTCGATAATAAAGCAGGCTGAGCAAGCCAGGAGGAGCAAGAAGTACCCATCCAAAGCCTCTATGTCAGCTCTGCCTCTAGGTTCCTGCCTTGCTTGAGTTCCCATCCCGACTTCCTTTGATGATGAACAGTGATGTAGAAGCATAAGCTTAATAAAACTTTCCTCCCCAAGTTGCTTTGGTCCTGGTGTTTCAACACAACAATGGTATTCCTAACCAAGACAGAAGATACACAGAGAGCTTGAGAAAGAATTTAAAGGTCTCAGCTTACATTACTACCTGCGATGATTAACCTTAATTGTCAAACCCGTGCAAGTCTGTAAGGAAATTTCTAGAATACCTTTACTGACGTGGAAAGACCCACCCTGAATATGGAGAGTAGCATTCCATGGGTTGGAGTCCCAGACTGAATAAAATAGGAAAGGCTGGGAGGAGTTGATGGAAGGGAAACTGTGGACAAGAGGTATATTCAATAAAAAATAAAATAAAATAAACTGCACACTAACATTCATTTCTCACTGCTTCCTGACCACAAGTGCAATGTGACTGCCTCATTCAAGTTCCTGCCACCATGGCACCTCTGCCACAGTGGCTTTCCCTTCAAACTGTGAACCAAAAAGGCCCTTCCTTCCTGAAGTTTCCTAACAGTAGCTTCCATACAAAAACCAACTGTCCTTCCTTCACAAGAGATGTCAGTGGCTGGTGTGAAAAAGCAGCACACTGTCATGGCAAAGGCATGGATTTTGTATCAGACAGATTTGGGTTTGAAATTCGGTTCAGCTTTTTACTTAAAAATCTTGAGCAAATTTTATTACCTATGGGATTTCTTTCCTCTAAAATATGCATATTACTATCCACACTCGGCTTTACTTGTCAAGAGGGAGAACATACATAATGTACTTAGTATGGTACTTGGCACACAGGAAATTCTACAAGCGTATTGCTACTTCAATTTCCTAAACAGTCATCTTGGTGACTGAGAAAAATGGGAGGAAATCAATGACGTAGTTTGACTTTCCCATCAAAGGTATTTCTAAGAAGCATTGCCTCTGCTACTTGTAATATATTTTATCAACCAGATGCAATCATGGCATCATAAGAACATGTTTACATACACAGAAAGTGCTCTGTGAATACTCCATCTTTTCCTGTTCAGCTGTCCCAAAGTCTCCATCTGTTACTATATTTACAAAGAAAAGGCCAAAGCAGACAGATTCTGACTATAGTGATTTCAGCATTTGTACTTATTAGGGTTTTTAAAATAAGTTGTTTGTTTTTATTTTATATGCATTGGTGTTTCACCTGCATGCATGTCTGTGTGAGGCTGCCAGATATTTAGGTTACAGACAGTTGTGAGATGACTACTCTGTAAGAGTAGTCAGTGTTCCTAGCTACTGAGCCATCTCTCCAGTCTCCTGCTTATTGGGTTTTGACTCAATGAAGACTTATAAGAATTGCTTCTGTACCATAAGTTAGTCTTAAAAAGTGACTATTAAATTTTGAAAACAAATAGCTAAATAGCTCTCTCCACAAACGTGTCCCAATAACACCAGAGCCTCACTTATGGTGGGCCAGTGATTTGTCACTGAGTTATATCTGTCACCCAATATTTCTTGAATTATTTGAATTAGAAGTCTTAGGGACTAGTATGGAGCAGAAAAATTAAAATTTGTAAAAAGTATATGAACTAGTCACCTGGGCATGAATGTGGCTTGTAAAATAAATTCAGTTGGGTAAACAAAAAATGCTAGCTACTAATTCCTGTGTGTAGTATAAAACTACCCTGTCTCCACCATGATCCAGAAAAGCTGTTAGACTATAAGCAAACAAAGAAGTTCCTATTCTGCCAGGAAACACATGAGTCACTAGCCACACAAAGCTCCTGTCTCAGCATTTCTGTGGCACAGATTCAGAGATGACAGAACGACGTAAGCCATGCTCAATCAGAGACAGAGAGAGAGGAAACCTATGCCACCTGCTTCCCAGAAGGGTCTCAGGCCCACGGGGGCTCTCAGAGCTCTTGCCCCGTCTTGGAAGCACAAGGTCTAGCACATGGTGGTTTAAAGCATATCTCTCCGAGAAGGGGAAGTTTGGGGGTGGGTGGGGTGAGGAGACAAAGTCTGGGAGGAGGGAGGGGTGGATATGATTACACTCTGCTGCACTCATGTATGAACTTTTCTTGGACTGGTAGCTTAGGCATAACCTGGGAGCTTGTTAGGAATGTACTATTCTGTTCACCCCAGACCTGCTGCATCAGAGTCTGCACTTTAACAAGCTCTCCTGATAATTCATGTACACATGGAAGTTTAAAAAGCTCTGCCCTAGAATACCTAGTGGAGAAGGACTGGAGCGAAACAAAAAGTGCTTTAAAGGTGAAGTCATTTTTCTTTGCCCTTGGTGTCCTGTCTAACGGTAATCTCCAGGCTGTGACTATGTATATCTAAATCCTATCCTGTCTTTCTTTGAGCTGCCTGCAGAGCCTGTAAAAAACTGCATTGGTTGTATCAGCCAGAGTCCTTATCCACCCCCTCACCTGTACCTGTGCCTTCTTTGGCTAACACTGTATGTGTACCCATGCTTGGGGCAAGTATTGCTGAGACCTTCCTGGAGCAGTGGCTAGTGGTGGACAGAGGCAGACTGGAGAAAAGAATTATTTATGAGAAAGAAAGAAGGGGAGGCGAGAATTCTACCACTGAACCACTGTGAGAGTCAGTGAGGAGGCCTGAGCACCCTATGGGGCCCTGGGCAGTGGATCAGTGTTTATCCCTGGAATACAAACAGACATCGTGTGTCCATAACACAAAGAGGGATGCTCTCTCAGCCTGGACCCTGCCCTGAGTGAAATGACAGACTCTAGATATCCCTTATGTGGAAGGAAGTGGGGATAGGGTGGGAGGCTCCAGGGGATAGTGGGGGGGCCAGGAAGAGGGGAGGGAGAGGGAACTGGGATTGACATGTAAAACAAGCTATTTAAAATTAAAATAAGAAAAAAAAAGAAAAAAGAAAGAAAGGAGAGAGAAGAGAAAGAGCTTCAGTGATGAAGAAAATAACTCCGGAGACCTAAGTGCAGCCTTACAGCAGACTGGAGCCTGCTGGATATAGACCCTTAAGCATCATGCCATGCCTGTTCTAGAAGAGTCCTGGGGCATTTGAGGTCACGAGCTTCTCTGGATTCTCAGAAGATACTGGAACTGACATTCAAATCACCCTTGACACCCATAGAACAAGATCTCACCCAAAGCTGACCTCTTTCTAGACATTGAATCAGTTCTCTTTGTAATGGCCTTGACCCTGCTGCAGGCATGCTGTGGGCTCTAAAAAGATTGCCTCTTCGTTCCTCTCCACTGAGAGTTAATATATTCACTTATTTTCTAAACAAGAATGTACTTTTTAAAACCCGTTTTTAGAGTGGCATTTTCATAAATTTATTTTTGAAAACTCCTTGGAATACACAATCCGAGTCCTGGTATTACATCTTTGAGTAGCGAGAGTTTCTGGCTGCCACTCTGAAGTTGAAAGAACTAGTCACTTTTTTATGTTCATTGATAGGTTAGTCAATTAAAAAAATTGACTCTAGATCAGATGTAAGATGTCATATCCACAACAAAAATATATCCTAACTGGCTTCTTGGGGTCACTATAATCTCAATACATAGAAGATAAAATGGAAAATATCTCTAAGGCAAAAAAATTAGACTTCAATCGTGTTAATTCTGCTGTACTTCATAAAAGGAGTATATGCCCCAGAGAGGTTTAATGACAGGAACTGGGCTCCACAAAGGGTAGGCACATTTCCTTTCCTACACATTTACAAGGATATAACCCAGCCAGTATCTTTGTCCTGTGCCTTTACTTTATGTACTTAGGAGGTTGAAGCAAGAGGATCTCTTGAACTTTGCCTAGGAAACATGGAGAGACTCCATCCCAAAAGTAAATAGATACAATAAAAAAGTAAAAAAAAGTATGAATAATTTATCTAAGATTAGTTATTTTGCAGTTACTATGTTATATTTTCAAAGAAAACATTGTGATCCCGTAGGACAAAATGTTCAGCAGCCACAATCCTTCCTCTGTAAGTTCCCTTCCAAGAGAAAGTTTTATTATAGTAATGTTAATTATAATAGTAATAATAGGTAAAAATTTTCAGAAGCTGGACATATAATTAAGTATTTTATCCTACCAATTTAATGCAGTGTATACATATATATATATATGTGTGTGTGTGTGTGTTTAATAAAAATAAATGAGATAACTAGTGAGAGAATTTAAAACCAGCTCAACTAAGAAAATTTAGAACATGAAATCATATGAATTCATTGTTGCAGTTAATCATATATTCAATAGTAAAAGCTTACTCTAGGCTAGGCACTGTGCTAGATACTAGGAATGTTGCAGTAAAACACAAGGCCTCATGTGTGAATCCAGTCCTGATGTATGAATACAAATGAATGTAATTCCTGGCATAGGAATCTCTTTTTGTTGTTGTTGTTGTTTTTTGTTTTTCCAGATAGGGTTTCTCTGTATTGTTTTGCAGGCTGTCCTGGAACTCGTTCTGTAGACCAGGCCGGCCTCGGATTCATAGAGATCTGCCTGCCTCTGCCTTCCTAGCGTTGGGATTAAAGGCCTGCGCCACCAATGCCTGGCTCTGGCATTGTAATCTTAATGAACATAAATCCTCACATGTGAGCCTTCATGGAACGACAAAAGAGAAGACAGTAAGCAAGTAAATATACAGCTACAGACTGTGTCTCATGTTATGCAACATGAACACTAATATGTAATGGAAGAACCTAAGCTGGTGGCAGAGAGTTTGTCACGTAAAGCTTTTGAAGAAGTAAGGGGAGAAACAGTTGGCAAAGACTGGGAAAAGCGTTCCAAATGAGAATAGCAGTTAAATAAACACAGAGGAGGCAGAGGGTTTGTAGCCATCAAGAAGCAAGAGAAGGTTCAAAGTGATTGGAGCACAGTGTGTGTGTGTGTGGGGGGGTGCTCAGGGTACAGTGCATGGGTCTTCAAGAGGTGACTTTCAATGACCTGGGAAGTCACAGAACCCTTATGAGCAAAGGCTTGGCAAGGACCTGACTACATAGGCCACACTCAGGTTAAGTGGATTAAAGTAAGTGAGGAGCAGAGAAGGAAAAGCGTCTGGAGAGCACCCTAGTCCAACTGAGACAGGTGTAACTAACTGGTTTAGACCTGATTGGAAACCTGATAAACGAAGAAAGCACGCTGAGTTTATTCCAGGGGTAGGACAGGTAAAACTTACTAACAGATAATACTCTCTTCCTTAAATCACAAAATAGAGGATCCCTGACTTCAGACATAAATGCAGAAAATAATTGAAAAATCCGTTTTGGTCATGCATTTGAGATAGCAGAGAGCCAAGCAAAAGAAGTGAGAAGACTGTTTAATGTCCGAGTATGGGACTCAGAAAGTAGATCCATTTAGAAACGATATCAACACTAGATGAATGATTGTTGGATGATTAAGGAAAGTGCATGTTGTCAGCCCCAAGGAATTATAGCTCTAAGCAGACTTGTTAAGAAGGGGAACTGACAAAGGTGACTTCCATGATGGTAAAAGGTTTAGTTTTCTAGAACAAAGAAAACAGAATTACAAAACAGAAGGTGACCTTCTGAGTGAAAGTAGATACAAAATGTTCTCCTATGGTAAAAAGCAGGGATTTTTTTTTTCCACATTAGCATTGCGGTTTTAGAAGCATTGTGGTTTTGTATAATGTTTAAATTTTATTTAATGATGGGAACCTTAGCCAGATATGGTAGTTCATACCTGTAATTGCAGAAGACTGAGGCAAGAGTATCACCGTAAGTTTAAGGCTAGCCTGGACTATAGAAGCAGTTGTATAACGTTTAAGTTTTATTTAATGATGGGAACTTAGCCAGACATAGTCTGTAATCGTAGAAGACTGAGGCAGGATTATCACCATAAGTTTAAGGCCAGCCTGGACTATAGACTGAGAAATATATATTTATATATCTATCTATATCTATATCTATATCTATATCTATCTATCTATCATATATATATATGCTTTTTCAAGACAGGATTTCTCTGTGCAGGTTTGGAGCCTGTCCTGGAACTCACTCTGTAGACCAGGCTGACTTGGAACTCACAGAGATCCACCTGCCTCTACCTCCCAAGTGTGCTACCACAGCCTGGCTACATTTTGTTTTAAGACAGTTTATGATTATTTTTGATAGCTTAATTGCAGCAAGATAATACCTATGACCTCTTTTCTTATTCAAAAGATGTCTGGGTGGGATGACTAACGCACTACAAGCAGCAAGAAAGCAGAAATGGAGGACACTCGGTGAGGAAAGTTTCAAAGCTGATGGGAATAGAAGGAAAAGAGAAAGATGGGAATGGGGGAGGGGTTCAACCAAACCTGAAGATGTATAAAAGAACCACTTAGAAGCCTTTCCCTTCATAACTAACTAAAACAATGGTGTGTTTATTTTAAATGAGCATTATTAGAAGTAATCTGAATTGGTGGTAAATACCAGAAGTCACAGGTTTCCAGTGCCCAGTGCCAAGTGAGGGATACTTCCCCATGGGTTGTTGCCAGGGAGCCTGTAGAAACTCCCAAAATAATACAGGCTATTGCCATTGCTCTTGATGCTTAGCAGAATTAGGTAGCAAGTGCTTACTCCTGATGACCTGGACACAGGAGCCAAAGTAGAACTGCGCTGGAAGCTCCCTTCCTGCTGACTAGATTCATAGTGCTGGAAGGTTCTATGCAGGCCATTGGGGTACAAAGGTTATCAAACATCATACCCAGCTAAGGACCTTGTGTGATGGGATATTGAATTACCTAGTGAAATTCCCACTGGTGCAGTAACGGCATGAGTGTTTTGAGGTAACCAACAGCTTCCAAGTTGGATTTGTTTAAACCCATAGACTGGTGCAGACCTGGTTAGAGAAACCTCTTTTAGCAGTAGGTGACATTCAAAGTCGGGGCTCATAATGGGCCAAAGTGCTGACAATAAGGCACTGCTGAGTGCCTGGCCCCAAATGAGACAACTATGTCGACCTTTCTAGGGAGTATCACCATCACCAAAGACTGGAGGGAAGGACTTCAGAAACCAAAGGATGGGGAGGAGTGCTGGGAAGTGCTGTCACCTGGATATGACATTATTATAATAATTATGAGCACACAGGAGCAGTGACCACATGTATGGGGCCCTCCTACTAAAAAAAAACTGAAAAAAGAAAATAAAGAAAAAAGCTTTAAAACAAAAGAAAACAAGAGAGACATGAAGGCAGAAGGCAGACTAGCTGAGAGTGGTGGGGGTAGTGGGGATGAATGTGATCACAAGCATTGTTTACAAGTAGGATATTATGAAACATTTTAAAAGTATACTCTTCCCACACACATAATTTCACCTAATGTAAAGATTCATCAGCTGGGCAGGGCCTCAATCTTCAATGTGGAAAACACATCCCATTTTTTGCGGCAGAACAATCAGTTTTTGTAAAGTGGCTGGCTCAGGAACAAGGAAACAGTACTGTACAGACATCAGATTGGTTGGTATCTTGTGGTTCAGCTTATTTTCCTTATTCAAGAGAGTGAAAGCCGAGCACGCTTCCTTATCGTGATTGACCTGCTTGTGGTTTTGGTTATCATTTCTCTCCTATTTTTTTTTATAAGGACAGATAAACAACTTAGCTTCAATTTGAAGACTTGAAACTTTAGATGGATGATGATGATGACAAAAGGCTTGACCTTTTGGGAACTTGAGCAAGGTCTACATCTAAATTAATGTCTCCCACAAATTTCATTTAACCCCTTGGGTCAATGATTTCTTGCATGTCTCCGATTACTCATCTTATGAATTAAGTTCCCTTCTCTCTAATTTAGAATAAAATGTTAACAACTTTGAAAACTGACAAGTTATGTATATACTAAAAGCATGGCTTCTAAATTCACAGAATCCTGTTTTGAATGAAATAGAGACCACGTAGAAGGCAATTTGTTACACAAAAGAGTTTGAATAATATTCTGTAAATTTTCATTTATTTCTTTGTTCATAAAATTTGCCCAAGGTGACTCTTTCCAGAGTAACCTGTGGTGATATTTTGTTTATGATCTAATAAAGCTTTCCTGAAGATCAGAAAAGCAAAGCAGTCAATCACTAGAGAGTTCTTACCCCTGCCAAGGCTGTAGTGATCCTGTCCTCAGGGTGATTGAAGACTGAATACAGACTGATTTCCTGTCTTGTATTCCTCTCTACTGCTGATATTAAAGGCATGCATCACCCCCTGCCTGACCTCTATAGCTGTGGCTAGTTTTGCATTCTGATCTTCAGACAAGCTTTGTTAGATCATAAACAAAATGTCACCGTAATTACCCTTTTGTCTAATACACAAAAGAGGGTTAAAACTAATATAAGAAAAACTACATACAACAAGTACTATATACAATATATACAGGCAATAAGTACATCAACAATGTCTAGTCCATTTGCATTTGACAAATTCAAAGAAAATACTCCATTATCTACCCTGCCTTGCTGAGTCCAAAATGTTGTACCTAATTCACTTTCTACTATAACTTGCATTACCATCCAAAACTATCTTTAGCTATCTCTCAATCTTATAAAATTTATACCTCTTCAACGAGTTTATTTTCTGCATCTGGTGAACAAGGGGAACTATAATTATAACTATCTAGTCTAAAACTCCCTCAGAGACCCAAGGAGGAAATAATACTAATTTCAGGCAAGCTTTATTTGTTGGATTACAAACAACATATCACTACAATAACCTACCCTATTCAGATGGCTTCTCTGACAAATGTACACAAGGGAAAGACCATATATCAGAACTATATATATATATATATGTATATATATATAAAATATTCTGATATTTAAGGCCCCCCAAAAATAATGGAAGAAGGAAGTGGGGATGGTTTGAGCTGGAGTTGTTTTCTCTTAACTGTTTGGAGTAGTGACAATGGAGCAAACCCTCTAGCTCCTTATTCCCGTCCTCTGCTAAATATCTGAACTATACATTTTCTTTATGACTCAGAGAACCACCACCCTTCACTAGTCATGAATTGAAATCAAGAAAGAGGAAGGAGCTTTTAAAAGCACTGGTCTCAACTGTCAGGATTCCACTGACTTCCTTTTACTATATTCATCAAGATTTAATTATATTATTATATGGTATTCTCTCCTTAAAAACAGATTTTTCTTGGCAAGAATTCAGGTTCATTCAGATAGTCTCCTGTAACCATCTACAGATCTGTAATGTTTATGAAAACCTGTCCAAAGGCTCTGCCATGATGACCTCATAAAACACAATGTCTTCTTGTCATTCACTAGTGTTTTTCTGCTTTTTAAAGTTACTCCTCTTAGTCATTGCGCGTGATGCTGTCTCTCTTATTGTTAGATACATACTACAGGTTAAAAGCACCTAAGAAACTTCAGATATAAACTATAGTAAGAAAAAGTTATGTTTATTAGGTTTCTATAGAATATTCCACCCAACACCCAACAGACACAGAACAGCCCATGGAACTTCTTATAAAAGATCACATCTTAGAACACTAAGCATGTCTTAACAAATACAAATGAATCAAATTAGATCTATGTCTTTTTTTTTTTGAGACAGGGTTTCTCTGTATTGTTTTGGAGGCTGTCCTGGAACTTGCTCTGTAGACTCACAGAGATCTGCCTGCCTCTGCCTCCCGAATGAATGCTGGGATTAAAGGCATGCGCCAACAATGCCTGGCTTTAGATCTATGTCTTAATGGTGCACAGTGTAATAGAACAACAACAACAAAAAAATGCCAACAGGAGGAACTACACAAGTACTTGGGTAATAAACAATACACTTTTGGACGAACAGTTCACCACTGATGAAATCAGAGAGGAAAATTTCGGAATTTTAAATTTTTCTACAGGTAAACAAAAATGGTAGCACATCTGTAAATTCCAAAGAAAACAAAGGTAAGTGCATATATCCAGAAATGGCACGCTAGGTTTAGTTCAAATTGAACTGTGGAAGCATTTCTGACAAGTAGATAAAAATCCCTTGGTTAGCTTTTCCCGGGAACCTGCCCAGACAGGTTTCTGCCTGCCAGAAAAGGCCACTTCCCCACCTGTGGTTTCCTATCAAAGGCCTTGCAGGCCTCAAGGCTCCTTCAGCCCCTATTCACACGTATTTGCTAACACATCTCAAAGTCCAGGCCATCCACCTGGCATGCCTCACCTTCTCCGCTGCAGCTCCACTCTGCCAGTTTCCAAGCTGTTGCACTTCAGAGACCTCCCTCCTCCCAGATTCCTTCTCTTACACCAGGTCAACAAGCTCATGTGTGCTGCAGTCCCACCCCCTACCCTATCCCCGCCCAACCCCACCCCTACCCTGCCCCATCCTCACCAGCCCTGCTGTTTTAGCTTCTCTGGAAGATAAACTGGCCCTATCCAGTCTGCCCTGCCCCCTCTCCACTGCCCTGTACTAGTCCAGATGCCTCTGACCATTTTCTCTCTTACCTACAATAACCCCCCAACTCCTACCCCCACCCCTATCCACTACTTACCCGCCACCCCCACCCCCTACCCACTGCCCAAACATTTTGTAGTTTCTTTAGTGCTCCCTGACTTATATAAGGAGGCAATGAGTTGCAGTTCCTCAAGGACCAGGTCTCTCATAATAAAACTAAGCTGATCTTTGGGGTTGGTATGTTTACTTTTGTTTTTTGTTTTTGAGGGTTTTATTTTGAGATCAGGTGTCCTGGAACTCATTCTGTAGACCAGGCTGGTCTGGAACTCACACAGATTTGCCTGCTTTTGCTTCCGGAATGCTGGGATTAAAAGCATGCATTTGACTCTAAGGTACAAGTTTGTTTCTGTCAGTTTTCTGCCACCCATCTTATTCGACTCGAACTTTTGGAACCCACCTCTGTCTGCTTCTCCTCCATCTGATTTAATCCTTGTCTCTCCCGGTCTACTCTAGTAAGGGCCACCTCAGACTGCCTGCTCAGCCTTTGTCTCTCTAATGGCCCACTGAAGTCTCTCCCTCTCTGTCCCTCTCTGCCCCTCTGTCTCTGAGCCAGGATCTGACTACTGCTACAAGTCACACTGACACCAGTGTGCCAGGCAGCTTCTTTCACCCTACGGGGCACCCATCCCATGAAATTGGACACCTCTCCATTGTAGTGACATTTCTCTCAGACAATGAGACAATCTGCTTGGAGATGCTCTCAGAATGAGATTTTTGTCATCAGGGCATTTACCCTTCTAAGTCTCCAGTCATTGCCTGACTCCCTTCTCTCTCCTGCCTGTGACCTGAATTCCATCCGAGAACATCTAGGATACAGCTAAGGCTGTAAGTAAAAGATCTCAAGTAGGTAAACAAATGGGGAAGAAAACCAAATCCAATTGTAGTTGATGCCAGAAAATAATAAAGATTAGAGTCAAAATTAATGAAATGGAGATCAAAATAATACATAGAATTGATCAGGGCTGCATCATTGAAAGATTGACAGGATTGACATATCCCTACCCAAATGAACCAAAAAAGAGAAGAGACAATAAGATTGGAGAAGAAAGGGAGAACGTTAAAGGAGAATCCAATAGTTCAGAGATTCATTAGACAATATTTTGAAAATGTTCATGTTTCTAAATCTTGGAAACCAAGAAGAAATAGATGTGTCTTAAACATTAATGATCTACCAAAATTAAATAAAGAAAGACATAGACAAAAAGTAGCATCCAATGAAATTGAGGCAGTAATTAGAAATTTAGTGCAAAGATCAAGACTAAATGGATTTACTGCTGAGTATAAAACAAACAAACAAAAAACCTTTAAAGCTATTAACACTAGGAATTCTCAAACTGCTCCACATCAAGAGGAAAGGAATACTAACCAAACTCTATGACATTCGTACTATTTTGATACCAAAACTAAATATGATATAGTAAAAAAGGTGAACAATTGATCAAGGTTTTTTTTTGATGAATATAGATGAAAACACTCAGTGGAATACAAACCAAAACATTACGAAGTTAGCACAAAGTAACTAAGTTTCATCCCACAAATGCAAGGTTGATTCAACATGCATAAGTCAAGAAATGTAATAACAAATCAATATAAGGACAAAAATCACATGATAATCTTAATAGACACAGAAAAGACTTTTGGCATAGTCAAACTAAAAATGCTCTTATGAGTAGAGCTGTGACATACTATGATTGGAACAATTCTCCATATTACCTGCCCATTTATTTAATATTTTTGTAATTTATATAGTCATTTGGATTTTTTAGGTAATTATCACAAGAACTTAGAATTATAAACAAACTATTTGAAAATTTCACATGCAGGTTACATTGAAAACAATCCGTGATCATTGCAGACAGTTAGAAACTACAGATCACCAAACTGAAAACAGAAACCCTCATAAATATATCAGTTATAATCTGCTAGAATTTCATGACTTCTGCTTGCAAACCTTTACATCATCATGTCAATATACACTGCTGTGTACAGATTGACACTGAGCATTCTGCTCGGCAAATGGCTATCATTACTAAGCATTATGTCTCAACCTCTCTCAATGACAGGAATATGAAGTTGCATAACAATCTGCAAGGCTGTCTCACATTTTATACCCCTGTGGGAGAAAATTTGGTTTATTCCCAGTTTTATCTCTTTTCCATTGTGAATAATCACTCCAGCAACTTCTGTTCTCCAATGTAGTGGTATACATCTGTAACCCCAGTACTGAGTCAGGGGAATCAGGAGTTCTTGCCACTTTGTCTTGCTAAGAACAACAGCAGAAAATGATGAACATGTTGTTTATGAATTTTTTGACTCTTCTTCAATCATTTCCTTAATATTAATCTTGACAAGGGAGGTTGCTATGGCAAAACGTGTTTGCATGTTTGAAGCCTTGATGAGCTCAGGACAGATAAGAACAATTAACATCTTCTGCACTAAAGATGCTCTCACCTCTAGTTAATTCTCAGTGCCAGCTCCCTACTGCAATACTAATATCTGTTCAGTTTCTCAAATTCTACCACAATTAGAGATAGCTTTCATTCCATTTTCCTGTAACATATGAGCAAAACAACTAAGACTTTAAGAATGTCTTCTCTGGGAAGAATAAGTAAACAAATAATCATTTTTGAAATTCAGTTTTTTTTAGTTTTAAGACTGTTTGGCACAACATCTAACTAATTCATAACTTTTTGCAATTCATTTTGTACACATTGGGAGTTTTATGGGTAGTTTAATGTCACCGAATTTAATTAGCTTAAATTCTCATTTGTATAGCATGATACTTTGAAAAATTCTCCTTAGTCAGGAAGCACTTATATTGGAACAACAAAAATACAGAGTTCCTCTAAATGGCATGAACCACTGGACCAATCCCATAGGTAGAGAAACTAAGGTACAAGGTAGATTTTCTAGTCACAGGGGTGAGATGAGAAATATAAAGTCATAAAAGCACCAAAGCTATCATGGAGGAAAGGAAACTAACTGTTGTAAAGGAGTATTGTCATGAATCAAACTGAGTGTGTTCAGTTGCTAATGGATGACACCACTAACTAGTTCTAGAACTCCAGTGGGGGCAAGTGGCAAGTGGCTTGAATACTCCTTTGCATTCTCAAATTTCTAGAAATCTTAAAAGAGATGAAGCATAAGCCACCCTTTACTCAGTGGTTTCATTATAGGAAGGTGACTGGGGAAGATATGAACATCTAAGATTGCTTCAAGAATAATTACTGTGATTATTTTTTTATCCTCTAGTCATTCATACATATATGGAGGGAAATTAGAATTTGGACTATTCTCTGGGGCTAGGGAAATAGATGACTTAGTAGGGCATTTGTTTGCTATGCAAACAAAGTAACTTGAGTTGGGATCCCCAGACCCCAGGTAAAAAGAAGTCCAGTGTCACAGTGTCTTCTTGCAACCTTGGTCATGGTAGGTAAAAATCAGGTGGAGCCAGGAGATTTACTGGCCAGCTAGAGTTTTAGGATCAGTGAGCAATCCTGTCTCAAAAAACAAAGTGAAGAAATGACACTGAGGAAGACTTTCCGACATCAACCTCTGACTCGTGAAGGTTGAGGTTACACACACACACACACACACACACAAAGAGGGGTGGTGGTGGAAGGGAGCATTCTGCTATGGAGCTCATTCCTGACTTGCTTTTATGACTACTATTGTTCTGGGTAGATTTTTGTCAACTTGATATAAACTTAGGGTCATCTGGGAAGAGGGAAGTGTGTGTGTGTGTGTGTGTGTGTGTCCATTTCCTCTGAGGTTGAAATATTCTATCTTTCAAGGATGCTTTTTAAGCCAGAAGGTAAATAACTCAAAATAGCTCCTGGATGTCCCTAAAACTGACCAGATTCTCTAGGGTCTCTTCTTCCAAAAAGTAAACAAGACTAGTTGAAAACTAGAAAATAAATAAATAAAACAGACAGATGCTTGGTAAAAGCAAAACCAGCTACCTTAGAGAGTTTAGAATAACTCAGTCCTTTGGAAGGGACACTCTCCAACCTGTTGAGCTGACCACAGGCTGTGCAGTATGCTCCAGGTTCCCTACTTTTAGGAGCTGTCCCCATGCTGGGGTGGACTTTGGTGGTAGAGCTGTCTTTGAGTCATTACTGCTCCTGTAAGTAATTCCTCATGGATACTCCTGTAAGCAACTCCAAGAACACTCATTGGTTCACAAAGTTGAACTTTGGTGGTAGCTGTATTTTCTTCTGTTGTGGGCTCCCTGTCTGGGGTGAATAGAAGTGTACATTATGTCTTCTGAGGAAAAGCTTTGTCACACAACAACATCTCCACCAGATTGGCTTGTAGGGAAGTCTGTGGGGACATTTTCTTGATTGATTGATATGGGTAAGTCCAACTTACAATGGGCAGCCCAACTGGGCAGATGGTCCAGAGTTGTCTAAGAAAACAAGTTTAGCAAGCCATGTGGAGCAATCCATTACATTCCTCCATGATCCCTTCTTCAATTCCTGCCTTGAGTCCCTTGCCCTGACTTCCCTTTATGGATTACAACTGTAAATTGAAATATAAAGCCTTTCTTCTTTTAAGTAGATGTTGGTCATGGTCTTTATCACAGCAATACAAAGCCAACTTAGCTGTTTTTAAAAGACTATATGAACTTTATAAACTTTTTTATGCTTGACTCACATTTTTCTGTACAGTTTTAAACTTTGAAACACCATTCTTTTAAACAGTACACTAAACAATTTGTCTCTCCTGGTCTATGTCTCTCTTTTATTGTGTGCATTTCCCGACAGCACTTTTTTCATTCAAATATGTTTCAGCAATATTTGAATAAACCCTTGGTACAAGACTTTGTGCAGAGCTACTTGTGATCCTAGACCTAGATGGCAGGTGAGAAGTTGCCAGGATCTAGGGGTGGGGCAGTGAACAAATTCTAGAACTACACAGTGGTAATTTGATGGGGGATGTCCTTCTTATACGTTTCTCTTATTGGTTGAAGAGGAGAAGGTGGAGGATGGGCGAGGAGGCAGTGACAGGCTTCCTTGAGGAGATTCCATGTAGAGAATGGGAAGATAGGATACACCAGGCCTTCTCTGGCAAGATAAGGCTATGTAGAATACATAGATTAGTAGTTGTGAATTAGTAATTAAGAGAGAGCTGGCCAGTAAGAAATCTAGCCATCAGCCAACAATTTAATAATTAATATAGCATCTGTGTGTTTATTTGGGACAAAAGGCCTGTGGGACCAGGCAGGACAGAAACCTCCATCTTCAGTAATTATTGTACAACATAATGAATGAGGCAATGCCACTCTACTGTACAACTGAAAGTAATACTGTGATTTTATTGCAATAAAAACTTAGCTAAAGATACTTAGAGCGAGTAGGATCAGTGGAGAAACTAAATACTGTGCTTCATGAGTTCATTTAGTCAAAGATATATTTAAGTTGTCCTTCCTTAAATTGTATTTACTAATCTCTCTACTGGTGTTATGCAAGAAACTGTCCAATTCAGTTTAATAGGCCTGCGCTGCTAGGAATTCATAGAAAATCATTGTAGGAAAACCTGAATAGGAAATGTACATCCCATGGTTCTGGCCCCTAGTATTTTTCCATTTCATAGGGTGTATGGAACATGAACCAGTCAATGATGGCACTGAGGGGAAGTCAAGAGGGCAAGTCCTGAGTTGTTTACAAAAAATGATGATTGGTTGCCTGGATTGAACCGGGTGAAGTCACTGCATGAACAGCTCGTCTTCACTAGGTAAAGAGTGGGGAGCCTAGGTGCATTATAGGCTGACCTTTAAAATCATTGGCTGGCTGGTTTCCTGCTCTGTGGTTTTTTCCTTTAAAACATGCTGCATTTGATTGTCTCAGGAACCATGGGAGGCTAGGTACGAGTTACACCTATACCCTTCCTGGGACCCAGCTTAGCTATCTGTGGTTGGGCTAAGACCCTGTAATAGGGAATGAAGACCGAACATGTATTATATATGACACAATGTTATAAATGCTAAACTAGAGAGAGAAAAAGATGGTCCTGGTAGAACCAAGAGGAGAATGCGATTAACTATTGGAAAGCCTCAGGAATGCTATGCCTTCGTTATTTGCTCTTGGAGTTATGACTTTGACAGTCATAAAACAGCTGAAAAGCAGATGGGGCCAAGAACAGAACCAGGAGATTCAAGGTAGTTAAGAGACCAGAGTGCCTGTTTGTGGCTGAAGGACATTGTTTATCAGGACACGCAGAGCAAGAAAGGGTGAGGCGGTATCAGTGTACTGTAGGACAGAATGAAAACATTTAGAATTTGAAGGTGATTCAGGAGCAGCTTATCCAGATGCTCCATGTACACAGGGCATCTGCTTTCAGCTGCTTTTGTAAATCTAACTGGGGGATTTGCCCATGGTTTGCTAAGGCAACCTGGATTCTTGTTAGCTGACAGAAGTTTTGCGATTGTTTATGCTGATCAAAGATCTTCCACTCCCACAATTTTTACCCAGTCATCATAGTCTTGATTTAACAAACTACACAAAAAGCATGTTAAGCTTTTCTAATAGTCAAGTCAGAATTTACATTCTTTTTTCAAGCCAAACATTGCAGGTCATTTTGTTTGTTTGTTTTTGAGATTCTTTGTACACCTCTTGCAGTTATGGTTAACTTGTTCTCTGTGAACCTTTGTATCTCTATGTGAGTATATCAACCAGTACTAAACATGTTTCTCCAGGTTTTGTCGAACTAGTTTCCAATGGCTCTGCTTTGAATACAGCCAGAACTTCCATTCATGCTTCCAGCAAACACAGTTGGTAAACACGAAGCTTAGGATCAACTCCCATCTGCTTCTGTGCTTGTAAGAATTAACATCCATATCTTGGGATCAGCTAGGTGACTATCCCAGCTGTCATCAGACAAACTTCCTCCAGTAACTGATGGAAACATGCAGAGACCCATAGCTAAATGTTAGGACGAGTTTGGGGAATCCTGCTGAGCAGAGGGAGGAAGAGGAGTCAAAGGCATCATAGGAAAACCCACAGAATTTAATTCATTAATTAAAATTTTAAAGAATTGATATTAAGCCTCATCATCTAAATTCAGTCTGACTCCAGTGCTGAGTGTCTAAGCCAATCATTAAAATTGTGAGCTAGACGTGGTGGCTCACATCTTTAACATTAGCACTTGGAAAGCAGAAGCAGAGGGTTTATGAGTTCAAGGCCAGATGGGACTAAATAGTGAGCCTAAACCAAAACCACAATCCCAGTTTTCCTTGTGTTAGATATGCCTTATTAATATCTACAATGAGAATGCTCAACATCTTGTTCCTATTGTCTGTTGTACAAACTGCTCTCCCCACTCCTTGCTGTTCATTAATTTGGTAAGCATGCATTTGATATTGACACTAGGGAATTGTTTCAGAGAAAGTTGTAGGTAATAAAATCTTAAGCAAACCATTGTATGTTTCCTTCCAGGTACAGTGAATTATTCATTTACCATTCATCTCTGGGAATGGTCATTAAACTGATAGTGAATTCACTCAACCACACTTTTCATTGTTCAGCATTTTATTATTTTGTTTGTGGACTTTTATTATGAAGCACATTTTTAAATGCATTACTGAAACTAGCATAGTAACTGTAAGCTCAGGTTTTGAGTTAGTATTTCAAAACTGTCATTTAGCAAAAGCCAGGGGGCAGCCATGACCTTGGGCAAATTGCATCTGTGCTTCAATTTCCTCTTCCTTAAAACTGTGCAAACCACAATGAACTTTTTGAGCTTTGTCATTTAAATAAGTTACTATCTATCAATAGCTTAAAAGAAAGCATTCATCATTGCTATTATTGCACATAATTGAAATAGCTCTATAAATTCTTTGAAATTCTTCCCTTTAAAGAGGCAGAGCCTGAGTTCTCTCCCCTTAAACTGGGGCTGTGTGTAATGGCCCATTGGGTTCTAACACACATTGTTTTTCTACAAAAAGGCAATGTTACTATCTTTTTGAAATCTCCTGGATTCCCTATTGTGGGAGAACTATGCTGTTAGGTCATGAAAACAGTGTTAGTTTTCTATTCCTGTGCCATAAACAGACAGTTTTAACTGCCTAAATAAAGCACCCATGTATTAGTTTATAGATCTGAGGGTCACAAGTCAAGTGTACCATGGCCAGTTCTCAGGGTATCTTATGGTACCCTGTTGGAACACCATAGTTCTCACCTGGAAAGTCCAAGGAAATAAGCTCTTAGTATCATTCCTGATAAGATTATAAGGCTCCGGGAGTTGAAATCTCTGTGCCTCGAAGTCTCAGGTCCAGTTTCTTTGTTCGCTGTTGGCTGAGGGCCGCTCTCAGCTTCCTGAGGATATATTATACTCCTGGCCGTGTGGCCTCTTTCATCTCCAAAGCATTGTTAGTCAGCTGCATCTTTTTCATGTTTTGAATCTCTGACTTGTCCTTTTACTACCAGAAAATAGTGTGTGTGTGTGTGTGTGTGTGTGTGTGTGTGTGTGTAACAGGTGCATGCAGTGTCTATGTCTGTAGGTTGTAGGTCATAGATGCGCATCACAGATAACTTTATGACTCTTCGCCTTAACTTTTGAGATAAGGTTTTTCTCTCACTGAGCCCAGAGTTCACCGATTGCCTGGATTGGCAGGTCACTAAGCTCCAGGCATCTTCCTGCCTCCCCCGCCCCCCAGGCAGTTCTTGGACTACAAATATACTCTACCATGCTTGAGTCCTTACATAAGTGATAGGGATCTGAACTTAGGACCTCATGTTGTGGCTTTTACAAGCATGTTACCAACTGAACCAACTGACTTGAGTGTAGCATAGACACTAATCAATCAAGTGACTTTCAAAGACTAAGTAAATGCTAACTGCTCATTCTAGTCTTAGGCTTTTGCCATATGGTGACAATAGAGTATAACAAAAAGAAAAGAAATTCTTTTCTGTAGTTAGTATATAGCATATAGATAGGTCAAATGCTTTTAAAATAGAATGTAGTATTCTCAGAAAATTCTTGCAGATAGTTGGGGAATCTAGCTCAGTAGCAGAGTGTTTGCATAGCATATGTGAGGCCCTAGGTTTTATTCTCAGACATACAGCAACACACACACACACACACACACACACACACTTTACAAGAAGGCATTTGGCTGAAAAGATTCCTTGGACCTCAGATATCAGAGTGATAATCCAGAAGAAGAGAAATTATATTTGTGGGCACTGTCCTGCAGTCCAGAATTGAAGTAATCATTGGCTTTAAATATCTGAGGTGGCAGTATGAATGGGTAAAGAGATTGCGTAGGAAAGTTATTGAGGAAATATTAGCTGCTGGACTTAGCAAACTGACTTACCATCTGGTATATATGAAAACACCTGGCATTTTAGGGGCACAACTTATAAATAGGAAAGATATAGAGATGCCCGTTAGGAAGTTATGCAATGGTGGTAATCATTCAAATTTTATTTGGGTGACATTCCAAGAAACATTGTAAGGAAAAGAGCCAAATGAATAATGCTAAATGGTGTTTAAATTTAGAGGTGTAGCAAGCCTAAAGTCAAATAAAGGAAAGTGGAAACCATGTTTAAAAAGTAGGAGAGAGAAAAGGGGCTGAGTGAAACAGAGTTTCAAGGCAGAAGAGGATAATCTATGACCTATATCAAGGTTAGTGAGGACAAGGACCAAGAAGCTAAATGTATATATTTAAAAAAGATGTGGTCCAGTGTATTTGAAAGTCCAGCAATCTGGGAAGCTGACATGGAAAATAAATCAAGTGTGTTTCTCTAAAAGACAAAGGGAATGGCTTAGTTTCTAAAAAACTTCCCAAATGTCATGCTTTTCTTTGGCGCTGTAGAAGACTGGGTGATTTGAAAGGATGGTTTATCAAGTAGTTCACTCAGTGGACACAGCACATGTAATTCACTGGCAAAATAACAATGCTGCATCATAAGTACTTTCTGAATTTAAAACCCTCATAATTTGATGTTGGCCATTCCTGTTCTTAAAGTCACCTTGATGCTATTCTGGCATCAGAGACACCCGGCATCTGTGACTCATTCATCTACTCCCTGCTCATCTCTGTTGCCTGTCACCTTAATTGTCCTAGAACTGGTGACACTGGGGCGTGTGGACACTACATCACACAAACACATGAAATACGATGACAATACACAGAGGTAATGGGTTCCCAGCAGAACTACAGTACCTGGCCTTGAATAAGCATATGCCATGTCTCTGCTGCTCACCGTGTCATACAATTTTACTAAAGACTTTTGTTTTGGCTTTACAAACATATAATGTTATTATTTATCAAATTATCCTCTTTTTAACCTGAACTTTTCTAAATAAAATCCTCAGTCACTTTTTCTTTCTTTGCCTGCTTTCTTACTTTCCATTTTCTCGAGAACCAGCCTTAACCCACTGTGATAAAAAGAAACACTAATCATTTACTATTGCCAAAAAATGTATATAGTTTGAAATTAAATGAAGTATTTTTAAAATACACTTTTTAGACAGGCTTTCTCTGTGTAGCCCTGGTTCTGGTGGAACTTGCTCTGTTGTAGAGCAGGCTGGCCTGGAAAACAGAGAGCTGCCTGCCTCTGCCTTGCTGGGACTGGGATTAAAGGCATATGCCATGACTGCCCAGAGTTTAAATTAGGCATTTAAAGAGCTCATGGTATCAGCTTCATAACGTCTCAGGAAAATGAAAAGGCATTACAATAAAAATAAAAGAGCACACTACATAGTATTACAACCCTTGAGAAAGTGCTTTATATAAGTGGAAATATTCTGATTTTGTGTACTTCAGTCTATCTATCATCTATATCTATTATCTATCTGAGGAGCTTATTGTTTGTCAAATAGTGTTAAGCACTTTGCAAATATTAACTAATTTGATTTCATAGAGGTATTAAAGTAGTTTCATTTTCATTTTACAGATAAAATAACTACATCAAGGAGAAGCTAAGAAGACATCAATCGATATGTTGCAATCAATATGTTTAATTCACAACTTGACACAACCTCAGATCACAGCAAAAGGGAGTCTCAATGAAAGATTGTCTATATTGAATTGGCCTGTGGGTGTGTCTGTATGGGGTTGTTTTAATAAATTTAATTGATATTGGAAGCCCTACATCAAAGTGGCAGGGGCATCATTTCCTCAACAGAACTAATAAATAAGAATGGGACTGAGCAAGCAAGCAAAATCTCATGCATTTATTTTTCTCTGCTGTTGGCTGTGGATGGAATGTGACTAGCTATTTGAACTTCATGTTGACAAAATGAGAGTCCTCATTCTGTAGATACACATGAAATCGGCTGTTCTATTTTACTATGAGATTCTAATTCATTAGTAGACCCAGCAGCAAGTGCATCTTTGCATTGGAGATCCTTGCCACGGAGTGAAAATATATATGGAATAGGAGCTTACAAGATTTGTTTATCAGCTTCCAAAGCTAGAAGTTAGAATGTGTAAGTATATGAAAAGTACCCTTCTGGACACCTGGCTGTTCAGAATTCTATATTGTGACAGTTATCATCAATGTGTTGCACAAACAAACAAACAAAAACCTAAGGATGGTCACAAGGATAAAATGATATATTAACATTATGTATTTGTGACTTTTTCCCCTCCGGTTATTGGAAGGAAATATTACATGTAAATTCTTGCAAACCATCCATTTTATTGAATTGCCTGGCACAAGTAAGATTCAGGAGGACTGAGCAATATTGTATTAATTCTTCTCACAGGACACTGCCTTTTCCACACAGAAAATTTAAAATTAGATCAATATTCTGACTGTCGAAATAGTCTTGATTCACTGGATTTTTACACAGCACTTTAAAAATTAGTGAGTCTGAAAGATAATTCTATACAGAAATTTCTAGATATTGAGAGTTGATCTTTACTTATTTTTATCATAGAAACAGTTTTTACTCAGTTATTTCTCATAGCTGCTGTTGCTTTGGCTAAATGCTTCTTTAGGTATTTCATGACTTTTACTACAGTAATAGGAGAAAAGGGTTAAATGAATCAGAACTTCCTGACTGTTTAGATGTTGCATTCACTCTAAAGATTGAGAGTGTCAACTAGTGCTTAAATGAACTTTATGTTCATACTTCTGGTTCAGAACTGACTAGGAAAATTGTGTCATTGACTGGCTTGTAATCAACAGGAGATAAAGAATGCAGTTGCCTAAGCCTAAAGTCATATGCTTTGGGTAAGGCTACCAAAAAAGACTGATGCTTAATGTTGAATGAATGAACAATTACATGGCTTTCTAAATGGGAGATCTGACTTTCATGAAGAATGTCCCAGAACAGAGAAAGACTTAAGTGCATTTGCTGTAAGTTTATGTTACATTAGTATCTTTCTCTATGGTTTTCTGATACAATTGATAACTCTTATACATTTTCATCTATCCCCCCATTTCAATGTAGCAATGCAATGCATTTCATGATATAGAAAATTATATGTGAAAAGCATGCAAAAACTGAGTTAACTGCAGTCACTTATGCAATTCACGTTCAACCTCATTAAACCCCTTGAATTAGTTTTAAATATCTGTTTTATTTGGTGAATGTAACCCAAATGAGAAGAATAGAGAACCAGAGTCCAAGTTTAATTAAGTTCTTTATTGGGGCAGGGATTCTCAAAGTTTGAGATTACTTTTTTTTTGAGATGTGCATCAATCTAAGGCAAAGTATATTCTTTCTTCCTTTATCAAGTGTTGTGACTTGCTTAGATCAATCACTAATATCTGTTCAAAACTATAAACTGGGGCCAGCAACATGGCTTGGCTGGAAAGGTTCCTGCTGCCAACCCAATATCTGAGTTTGATCCCCAGGACCTATGCGACAGATCAAAAGAACCAGCTCCTCCAAGTTATTTTCTGATATTTTCTTTCTCTCTCTCTCTCTCTCTCTCTCTCTCTCTCTCTCTCTCTCTCTCTCTCTCTCTCTCCCCCTCTCTCCCCCTCTCTCTCTCACACACACACACACACACATGCATGCACACACACACTGGCATATATGTGCTTACATACCCATATACATCCACACACAAAACAAATGAAAAATATAAAATAAAATATATGGACTGTGATTAGCACCATTATTCATTCATTTCATTTTAAACTAACTCACTTAAGCTTATAATTGTAGCAATGCTCATTCGTAATAATAGTGTTATGGACATTTTATTCCTGTAACAAAGCTTTGAAGACAATTATAATTGTAATTGTCTGTCCCTATGTTTTTGAAATGGGTGTATACAACCATTTCTCTTCAATTTTCTTATATGATTATACTTAACCATTAACTGTCAAATTCTCTAGGTGGCAGAGTCTGTGGTGGTTAAAGAGCCTGATGTAAGTTATCTACAACATTCTGACTTTATGCTGTTGGATGTGTATCATTTTCACTGATCCCTCAAAAAAGAAGCAGTCATACAAATCTTTTTGCAGGGACTCTTAATGAATATTAAAGAAAGGAAAATGGCTGCTTTCAAGATATTAAAGATAATAATATTTTAAATGAAGGGAGATACACAAAAGAATGTTGAGGATTGAAAATACTAGAGTTGATTTCTGAATACTGAGGAATTATATGGTCTAATTTGCTAACCACAATCTGTATGTTACCATTTCAATTTATATTACTATAATTTAAATAAAGCAAAACAATTTAATCTTTTGGTGGCCAGGAATCACATTTCAAAGGCTTTGTGTGCTGAGTGGATTATGATCAGACACACGACATAGCACATTTCTATCTTCCCAGAAAGTGCTACTAGACACACTGGATCAGACTAGCAAGCATTTGAGTTAATTTTGCCATGAACCAACAGTGGGAGCTGACAGATAATGCATAGAATTCCCAAACTATTTAGTATAAAAAGAGAAGATGAAGACAAACTATTACTCAATTCAGAATAAATAGTCATGTCCACTAAATGGAGAAATTGTGACAGAAGTTGGTCACCATGGAGAAAATAGTTTGTATAGTATGGTGTAACTATTGTTTTAAGACAAAGTCATTCATTAAAGCTTGTCAGGATATCTTTATTTGAAGAAGTAAAGTTATCTTAGTGACTTTTCTACTTCTGTGACTAATGACCATAACCAAGGTAACTTGATAAAAGTTATCATTTAATTTGGAGGCTCATGGTTCCAGAGGGTTAGAGTGCATGGTCACCATGGTGAAAAGCATGACAACAAGCAGGCATGTGTGGCACTGGAGCAGTAGCTCAGGACTTCCATTCTGATCCTCATCTGCAAGTTGAAAGGAGGGGTGGGAGGATGGAGATGGGAGTGGGGTAGGGACAGGGAGAGAGAAGAGAGGGAGCTGACTGAGAATGACATGGGATAACCTCAAGTGACATATCTTCTCCAGCAAATCCCTCCTCTAATCCTCCCCAAACAGTTCCACCAACTGATGACCAAAGTATTCAAATATATATTCAAATATATGAGCCTACTGGGTCATTTTCATTCAAACTGCCACAAAAGGATACCACAGGTTTTTTTCTTCCTTTTTTTGTTTAAATTTAAGTTAGAAGCAAGCTTGTTTCACATGTCAATCTAAGCTCCCTCTCCCTCCCCTCAGCCCTATCCCTCCCCAACAGGCCCCCCAGTCCCCTACCCAATCTCCACTTCGATCCCCAGGGAGAGTGAGGTCCTCCATGGTGGATCTCCAGAGTCTGTCATTTCATCCAGGTTAGGGTCTAGACCCTCCTTCAAGAGTCCAGGCTGAGAGAGGATCCTTCATTGTGGGATGGGCACTAAAAGTCTGTTTGTAAGACAGGGATAAATACTACTCAAAGCTCCATAGATTACCATGAGCCCTCAAATTAAATGATAACTTTTATCAAGTTACCTTGGTTACGGTCACTGACACCCACATTCAGAGGGTCTGGGTCAGTACCACATTTCCACACAGCCATCAATCTGGGGTCCAAGAACCCCCCTTGTTCAGATCAACTGTTTCTGTGGGTTAAACCAGCCCAGTCTTAACTCCTTTGCCCATCAGTTCTCCCTTTCTGACATTGGATTCCAGGAGTTCAGTTCAGTGTGTACCTGTGGGTATTCTGCCTCTGCTTTCATGAGTCTCTGGATGAAGATTCTGTTTCCCAGACTCTCTGGCAATGGGATTGCATGCTGGCACTAAAATCCATATATGAGTGAATACATACCATGTTTCTCTTTTTGTAGCTGGGTTACCTCACTCAGGATGGTTTCTTCTAGTGCCATCTGTTTTACTGCAAATTTCAAGATTCCATTGTTTTTTTCTGTTGAATAGTACCCAATTGTGTAAATGTACCACATTTTCTCTATCCACTCTTCAGTTGAGGGACATCTAGGTTGCTTCCAGGTTCTGGCTATTACAAATAATGCTCCTATGAACATAGTGGAACAGACATCCTTGTTGTATAAATGTGCATATTTTGGGTATATGTCTAAGAGTGGAATTGCTGGGTCTTGTGGTAGACTGATTCCTGTTTTCCTGAGGAATCTCCATACTGATTTCCAAAGTGTCTGTACAAGTTGGCATTCCCACCAGCAGTGAAGGAGTGTTCCCCTCTCTCTACATCCTCTCCAGCATAAACTGTCATTGGTGTTTTTGATTTTAGAAATTCTGACAGGAGTAAGATGGTATCTCAGAGTTGTTTTGATTTGCATTTCCCGGCTGGCTAGGAATGTTGAGTACTTTCTTAGATGCCTCTCAGCCATTTTAGACTCCTCTACTGAGAGTTCTCTATTTAGTTCTGTACCCTACTTTTTGTTGGATCCTTTGGTGTTTTTGGAGACTTGTTTCTTGGGTTCTTTGTAAATTTTGGAGATCAGCCCTCTGTCAGATGTGGGGTTAGTGAATATCTTTTCCCAGTCTGTGGGTTGTCTTTTTGTCTTGCTGACTGTGTCCTTTGCCTTAAAGAAGCTTCTCAGTTTCAGGAGGTCCCATTTATTAAATGTTGATCTCACTGTCTGTGCTACTGGAGTTATGTTCAGGAAGTGGTCTCCTGTACCAATTTGTTCAAGGGTACCTCCCACTTTCTCTTCTGAGAGATTCAGTGTGGCTGGATTTATGTTTAGGTCTTTGATCCACTTGGATTTAAGTTTTGTTCATGGGGATAGACATGGATCTATTTGCAGTCTTCTAAATGTCAGCCTCCAGTTATGCCAGCACCATTTGTTGAAGATGCTTTCTGTTTTCCATTGTATAATTTTCGCTTCTTTATCACAGATCAGGTGTTCATATGTGTATGGGTTAATGTTGGGGTGTTCAATTGATTCCATTGGTCTATCTGTCTATTTTTGTGCCAATACCAAGCTGTTTTCAGGACTATAGCTCTGTAATAGACCTTGAAGTCAGTGATGGTGATGCCTCTGGATGTTACCTTCTTGAACAGGGTTGTTTTGGCTATCCTGGGTTTGTTGTTTTTCCATATAAAGCTGAGAATTGTTCTTTCAAGGTCTGTGAAGAATTGTGCTGGGATTTTAAAGGGGATTGTGTTAAATTGGTATATTGCTTTCGGTAAGGTTGCCATTTTTACTATGTTGATCCTACATATCCAAGAGCATGGGAGATCCTCTCATTTTCTGGTGTCCATCTTAGAGTCCAAATTCTTGTCTTGATGTTTGAAGTATTTGTGATTCTTGGCTTGCCAAATTCCTGTCACAACTCAATTTACCCATGCATACTTAGTTGTTTCCTGCAAATAAACTCTGTTTTTCTGGACTATTTGCCATTTCTTTGCTTAAAATGTCCTTTGCCATTGTTTACCTTTTAGCTATTACTGTTCCTATAGGAAAAAAACAATCCAAGTGACGGTTTTTTTGCAGAACTTTTAATGTTTTGACCAACGCATTCCAAAAACAACACTTGTTTCTTTGTTACATCATTTCTGACTCTACATCTGGAGACATATCTTTGTATTGGCATAAAAGTATTGTTTTGTGCCACATAATGACATTTCAGATGATGATGATGGACCATGAGTGCCTGGTGTTCTCATAAAATTACATAATCTAGTGACATAGCAGCTACCTTGCTTTGTGTTATGCATCCCCTGTGATGTTTATCCCATGGCAAATCAAAAATAGATGTTACAGAATGCATGACCATTGTTAAGCCACACTTGACTGTATTGTTATGGGCTGGCAGCATCTCTCCCCCAGATTCATATTTAATTAACCTGTGTTAATCCAAACAGGGGATAGTTTGGGAGGTGAGGCCATTGTGAAGTGATTATATGAGGAAGGAAACCCTTGTGAATATGATTAGCATCCTTACATGAAAGACTCCCGAGATTCTATTTCCCTTCTGCCAGGTTCTGATAAAATGAAGCAGCTATGAACTGAGAAGTGGGCCTCATCCACAACTCATCTAGCAATGGTACTTATTTGGCACTGAGGTATTTGTTTACTGTCTGGAGGGTTGTGTGTACACATGTACATGGTGTTACATGGGCTATTATGTGAGTCCCAAGGAGTGAAGTCAGGCCATCAGATGTGGCATCATACACTTTACCTGCTGAGCCATGTTGCTGGACATCTAGCATCGTTTTGGCCTTGGCCTTTGAAGCATCTGAACAGATAAAAAAACCTTTCTGTTATAAGTGACCAAGTAGATAATATTTTTCTCATGGCACCCTTAAGAAAAACACTAAACCAAACACATTATAGATATGCATTAGATAGACTGAAGAAATCGAATAAGTGAGGATTCCTTAAACTTGTAATTGAGTAATTACAGACATATAAAAAGACAAATGAAAATTTAATGAGACTACAAATGAAGCAGAAGTAAAAACTTGTCAAGTGCTAATCAAAACAGTAGACTAAACTTGAGGTAGAGCACAGTGGTGGAGTTCTTTTGCCTAGCAGCCTAGCAGGAGCATAACCCTGGATATGATCTCTATCACTGAGTGGGCATGGGCTTCTCAGGTTAATGATGTAGGAGGCAGAAGAGAGAAGTAAGGAAGATATTCTGCCATGTGAACTTTGCCCCCAAACATGAAAACTTATGTACTATTTTCATAGCTAGAAGCAAAAAATAGCACTGGTCCACTAATGATGAAGATATGAAATACATATGAAGTAGTAGTTGAACTTTTCAGTGAGAGGAATAGAATAACTCTACTAGATTATTAAAATGGTATAGCAGGAAATTCATGTAAGGAAAAGAGCTTATGGAGAAGGTGATAAATTACATTTTGAATATGAGTTTGAGATTTTGGCAAAACACCAAATGGAGCTATTTGTAAATGGCTACTACTTACCTGGATTTAAGAGAGAAAGACAAGATACAGATTTTTCTAATCAAGCATAGGTAAGAATTCTCCTAAAGGAGAATATGCAGACAGAAGGAAATAGCTAATGATTAGATTTTATGAGGCTTCATATTTAAGGAATAAAAACAAGCATGCCCAAACCTGAAACGTTTTTGATATCTAGACAGCATGATGAAGTCTACGAGGTGGGAAAGTTTCAAGAACGAAGTAGGAAATACATGTGTGTGTGTGTGTGTGTGTGTGTGTGTGTATGTGTGTGTATGTTTATATATTTATACACTTTTATAGCATAGTAATCACATAAACACACACATGTTGGGTTGATGTATATGTTGGATGTTAGGTTTAGATGTTAGGTTTCATGTGGAAAGTTGTAAGAGAGAAAATTCTTGGAGTCTTACACACTTCCGCCTTTGATAGTGAGCTAATGATCTAAGTGGCAAAGAAGATCATGTATAGAAACAAAGCAAGCACTGAGACCAGAGAAGAATGAGGCAAAGATCACCCTCCGCCTCATTTAGTTGCACAAAGAAGTCAAGAAGAAAATGAACAAGAAATACATGGATTCTATGGGTAGTCAGATCACAATCTGTTGAGCTTTTAAAATTATGGCCCTGTTTTCACAATTAACTTTAAAATGTGTCATCCTATGATTTCAAAAATGTCCATTCTAGTTTTCCTGTAAAGGGCAAGGCTACTCCTACTCCTTAAAGAATCGAGTTTCTGCTGGAGTCAGAAGTTTTCAAACTGAAATTTCACATTAGCTCTAGAACCTCTGTAGACCATGCTGTGGCTGTCATTGTCCTGGTTTGCCACACTGGATTCACTTTATCATTTCTCACTGGACAGTGTCTTCAGGCTGCTGGGATAAGATGGTATTCTTCTCAAACAATGCGTCATGCCAATATATATATAGAAGCAATATTTTTAGTGTAGTGTTCTCTGAGACTATCTTGGCGTATTTTGCTGAGAAACAGATTGAGCTGGAGAAAGGCTGATCAACAGCTTAAGATAATACTATCTTCAAATGAGGGATCCCCCTGCTTTTTTTTACATTTTGATCTCTATCTTTTAATGACCTTATTTTCTGGTCATGAATGGGTAAAAAAAAAGCTATCCAGAGAAATAGTTATGACAATTTTGTCCATAGATTAAATTTACTGGGGTGCTTTAATGGAGCATGTTTAGGAAGGAGTCTTCCTGGATTTTGTAGGTGACCAGGGGAGGAGACAAAACAGCATAATCTGAAATTCTCTGGAATTGTATTTCATAATTACTCAGGAATATAGACAAGAATTCTTTAGATGCAGCTGAGACATGCAGAGGTCACAGATGTTGGGTGTGTTTACTGGTAACAAGGTGAGGTATGGAAGTAGCATTTTGGCTCTTTGTTCCATAGATTCATATCACTAAAACTCCATTCTCTATCAGCCTTATTTCAGATCCTTCCTATAATTGTCTTTCTCTAAAATATTTCTTGCCTCTCAGGCATGCATAACAGAAAATTATTCCAAATCTCTTCCAAGTTAAAAAAAATCTCAGTTTTAATGCATGCTAAGATAGTGCCAAGAAACTCAAAATAGATGCCTCAGGACACAGAGAGATCATTTTGTGCAGTAAGCTTAAGTGTAGCTTCAGAGGTCATTGACCATCCTGGTTACTTTTCAAACTTGTAGGTTGAAACTTTTGAAAAATAAGTTAAAATAAAAAAAATAGAGAATACTTATAGGAAGATTCCTCTGGAATCCGTGTCTTTTGGAGACTTCCACACATGCATTCCAAGCATGTGGGCTGACAGTGGTGTTGCTAGGTACTGTTGGCTCAAACTCATTTATCAAACAAAATAGAGTTGAGCTACTACTATCTGCATCATATCATGTTTAATGATAGCCGGAGGTTAACATGATGAGGTCCAAGTTTATGCACTAGGAGTGGGTGTTGCTGGGAACTTAGAGCTGGTAGGCTTAGAGAGGGGATCATGCCAAGAACTGTCCCATAAGGATGGAGCCTGTCATAAGGTAAGTAGCTGTTTTCACTGCAGAATGGCCCAGACCCCAAACAAAGCTTCCTGCCTTTGCTAAGATGGGCAGAATGGCCAAGTGCTCATTGAGTGCTAGAGCATGATTCTCTATGCATGCTGTCTCAAGGGAAGTCAAAATATTGTGGTTAAATTTTGTTTGTGTTTTCCTAGTATTTATAAACTAAATATTCTTTATGTAGTGGTAAAAATTTTGGCTAATTGTGAGTCTTAAATAGCAAGTCTGGTGTTGAATTATATCGTTTTTTTTTTAGTGTTAAAACTCATGGTTTTAGAATATTTTCTCCCTGTTTTATCTCTTATATCATTATTATTGTCAAAGAAAACTGAGTTCTGCACCAGGATTCAAAACATGAAAGACCTCTCAGACCATAGTTCAAAGTAAACTCATTCTGAGCTTAACAACAAACAAAGAGATTCATGTTATTTTTAATTAGGTGTACTTGTGTTTGTCTGTGTGTAGATATGTACCCCTGTGGGCAGGTGCCCATGGAGGGTAGAAGGCCTCAGATCTCTTAGAGCTGGAATTACACACAGTTCTGGGCAACCTGCCACAGGTGCTGGGAACCTAACTCAGGTCCTCTTGCCCACTAAGCCATGTCTCCAGATCCCTTATTGAATGTTTATGCAAAGAATTTTATAATGTGGTAAAAAGTGTACATGCTTTCTTCCACCTACAATCTCTGGGCTGATTGACTGTGTAAGCCTGCTTTTGTTAGTTTGTTCTTGGTTTTTTTTTTAAACTGTATTTTGTGTGGTGTAATTGCTTTTGAGCTGTCTTCTTGGGATGTCTCAAACTTTCCTGTAGTTCAGTGCTTTGGGGTTGAGGTCATTCTGTTTTCCCTCAAAACATTGTTTTTCTTAGCAGCCAACAAATGTCTTAAGTAATGATTAACTCCCCCTTGCTACCCCCCCGGGGACAAGTCCTACATATTCTTCCTCTCCCAGATTAAATATGACTTCTTTTCTCACGCTTTTCTAGTTTATTCAAGTAGATATGGTTGTTTTTGTAGTTCATGTGGCAGTTTTATTCTGCCATTTTACTTTTACACCATTTCATGATTTTGTGTTCTTCAAGAGCAGGGAATGTGTCTGGTCTCTTTGCAGCAACAGAAATACAAGACATAATTTGAACATTGGAAATGTTTCTGGGGTCCATTTCTAGGTCTATCTGGATCTTCTTTCTATCCATTGTCTTATGCATGATTCTTAAGAGCAAGGTATTTTAATTCGTTGCGTATTAGATGTCATTAACAAACTGTTTGATCTTAATTAAACCTTTGGCTACCCAGATTAATTCCTTTATAAAACCTAGAGGGAATTTCATTCCTTTCCTTAAATAATACCAATATGTTACATATGTGATTTTCTTCCAAGTCATTTTTTTCTTCCTCCGAGACTAAATTTTCCTCTTCCCAGGCTCTATTTTAGGGTTTGGCTCAAAGGGACAGTTGAAGACAATAAAAGATTTTGACGCTGAAGAAAAACTATCTTAGAGGGAATAAAGGCACTGTCTCTAGAAAAGACTTTAGCATGGAAAACATGAGTTCATGTGAGAACAGGAGGTAGAAAAGCATTTCTGGAGAAGAATTATTATAAACTATTTGCATCAGCATGAGATATTCATCTAGATGGTATCCCTCTGAAGTATGAATTCTAAGGTTGAATAAAATATCCACATCACTTGTTAGTTTGGAAAGAAATCAGGATTTTGTTTTGCAAAGTAAAAGCAATCTACTTCAGGCATAGTGGTACATACCTGTCATCATAACTAATTGCAATACCTAGGCAGGAAGAGGAAAAGTTGGAAGTCAGTCTGAAATATGCAACAGGGTCTTTCCCAAAAAAGAAAGAACCAAGAGAACAATGAAAAAGAAAACTGCTTTCTACTCTATCATTTCATAAGAGGAAAGATAACTCTACAAAACAATAAGAGGAACATGAACGTCTTTGAGAGAAAGACAACGACAACTTCAAAATAATATGCATGCTCTCTCTCTCTCTCTCTCTCTCTCTCTACTTTCTTTCCTTGTTTCTTAGATCTGATAATCATTAACAATTCTTTGAGAACTAGCAGATCAGCTTTTGGACATCAGTGCCTCAAGACCTCAGTAAACATGGTATGTGATAATGCAACTTAATATAATGCATACATATATATTTATTGACATGTGCATACTTAATAAAACTACAACATAATATGTAGATATGTAATCACAGTGCTTTGACTTTTTTGTCATAGGAGGTATAATTTTAACACTGGTCTCATTGTATTGTGAATTATAAGACATTTGAATCTCAAAGTTTATGAGACTTAATGTTGAATCTGACAGCTTCCTGGAGCTGTGGATGGCTCCTGGAATAGTAGCAGAAGTAGGTAGAAGTTTGTACTGTCACATTTGTTCAACATCTTCTGAACATAAACACTTCAATAGAAGGCACTTTTAGAAGTAACATTTTTCCTAGGCAATTAGGATATACTTGGGAGTTGTATATGGTGGCATTTAGAGCTCTGTCTTCCATTAGGGCACCTGTAGAAGTATAAGTAAAGAGTTTCAAACTAAGATCCCCAGTAACTATTGAACATTGAAATGACCCACATTATGAAGATAAGGGGGTTGTCCTGCTAAGTGACTTTTCTGAGTTGTAGGAATAGTTGAAGCTAAATCTGTCTTGTAAGTTGAGGGACAGAGTTCCAGATAGATGCATCAAAGGTCTGAAAAGTTACAGAGATGGGATCATTTCAAAGAGAAGATGCAGCAAGACTGTACCTTCTATTTTTCCCTCTAAATAATATTTAAACTACATGTGCAAAGCTGGGTTACCATCCTCTTGTCCTTTAGATTGGGTTAAGAACTTTCACAACTCTTTGCAGAAATTATAATGACAATAACATTCCTCAAAGCATCTCTAAGCCTGAGGTATTGTAAGTTACTGGGACCCTGGTGTATGTATGTGGGCAGATGTAGCCACAGGACTAAGTTACCTCACTTTGCAGGCATCGTGTGGAAATTCCATGACGGTCTCACACTGAAGAGACGCTGGACACAAGAGACACACTCTCTGGAAGCCTCTAAATTTTAACACCTTAGCTAGAACCCAGATAGATCTTACGACCCTCTGAGGTTCTACTGGGTGAACATAGCATAGCAGTTTGCCTTATTTAAAAATTAATGGCAAGGAAAAGTTGTGATGCCATGTAAATTGTCTTATTTCCTAATGCTGAGACATGTCTTTACTGAGGTTATTGCTACATACGTGAAATAGAGATTTTAAGAGAAATACTGTATAATTCAGGAAGTTAACTTTTTTCCTTTAGTGTAAGACACTCAGATGAGTAAAAAGGTATTGGAAATTGTGCACACTGCTGTGGGAGGTGAGAGTGGTAGCTGAAGTAATTGTCGGACCACTTGCCTCGTTCCTCTGCCTCTGAGTGCACATATGCTCTGGCTAGCTTACATGTGTGTGTTTGCTTCCCATCTAAAGGAGTGAAAATTATTTAAAGTGTATTATAATATCTGTCCTCTTCTGGTATTGCACACAGTGAGACCAGCCTAGAAAACTTGTTCTGCTAATGGAACCACAGGTCTGGCTGTTGACTAGTGGTTACCAAGGGAGGAGCTGGAGGAGACCTGGCTCTGTCAGCCACAGCCAGGAACTTTTTCTCCAGTGTTGTGGAATGCATTCCTTCATGCTTACAAGTAAAGCTTAAACCACCAGAAGTCAGCAGCAGGACCCATTTCTGGGGCAGGGGTGGGAAGTCCAGTCCTATAAAATGATGCCAGCTTCAAAGCCAGCTACTAATACGTCTCAAGAGCACATGTGGGCATGTTTGCTCATTGTACTTAGGAACATGAACAAATGTGGACCTGTGCTGGCCTCCATCTGACCCTATTGGAGGGGCAACAGAAGATGCCACCTGCAGACCCACCATTAAGGCATTAGGGTAATTTTTAAATTACCCGATCCTTTTTGTTTATCTTCTCAAGAGCAAGAGAAGAAAGCAGCAGGCAGAAGATCACATTGTTGTACAGAAGAAATTGGCATTATGATCAGGATGGATAGGTGAGATAAAGGAAATTTTGTTCAAATAATCTATGACATTTCAGAAATATGGAGGAAGTTTCACAAGGCCCTGTCCCTAGATGAAGAATTATAGGCAATCAATGATTTCTGAGGGGTGGTGGTGGTTAGTTTTCTTTTAATACCGAAATTCCAGGGGTTGGAGTAAAGTCCTTGATGATCAAGCACACGGACTTGAGTTTGGTCTCCATCACTCATGTGAAAAACCAGATGTGGTGGTGTGTACTTGCTATTTTAGCACTAGGAGGATGGAGACAGGAGGATACTGTGACCTGTTAACCAAGATCATCAAGCTGAACCGTTCATCTCAAGGCTAATGAGAGACCACCTTCAAAAACTATGGTGACCATCTCCAGAAGAAACATGTACAGACACACACACACACACACACACACACACACACACACGTTCACGCCTATGTTTATGTGTACGTATTTACATGTACACTTACATAAATAAAAATTAAATAACATTTTCAACTTTCCTCAACTTCACATAGTTTAGATGCTTTTTAACACTCTGCTCTCTGTGCAAACTAGAATAAAAGTATCTCAATTTTGCCACTATTTTGGATCTTTATTTCCTTACAAAGGGTCCCAAGTCATAGACAATTGCTATGGGTAATTCTGCTTGTTTTTAGTCTATTAATCTGATTTTATATCAGATTATCTCTCTCAGACACATACTTTAAGGAGAGTAGAAGTGCAGTTTGTTTCTCCTAGCCTGCTGTTTTCTAAAGCATCCTTCTCATGTCCCTGAGTCAGGGCCATTTGTAAAGTACTGCAATGGTTTTCGTTTTCTCTGCCTTTCCAACCAGGGTGTGAAGCTGGCTGAACTACATTAATCAGGCTGCCTTGGCCACCTCTAAAGTAATAGATTAAGCTACTATCCTGGTGTGAGAAAAATGTCTGTTAGCGTCTCTCTGCAGTGCATCTAAAAGAAAGCCATGGCATGTCAGATAATCAATACCTATTAGGGTAGAGATCAATGTAGACAATAATGTAATCCTCTAATTAGATTTTCTACATAGCAGAGTGAAGTTTACCAAATGGATTCCAGTACAGCAGCTTCTCCTTCAAGGGTGAGAGAATTTCTGCAGGAGTAGCCATTGTTACCTTGATCCTGAGACCAGGTGGTGTGAGGACTGTGGTGCTTGGTGCTCACATGTGTGCAGGTAGACATCTGTAGATGTCCTACATTCCTTTTTTATGTTTATCTTTTTAAATTTAAATTAGAAACAAGCTTGCTTCACATGTCAATCCCAGCTCCCTTTCCCTCCCCAGCACCCCCCCAACCCCCTCAACCTCCCCCCACCTATTCCCTCCATGGGGGATCTCCACAGTCTGTCATTTCATTCAGGGCAGGGCCTAGGCCCTCCCCCCAAGAGTCCAGGCTGAGAGAGCATCCCTCATTGTGGGATGGGTACCCAAAGTCCATTTATGTGCCAGGGATAAACACTGATCTACTACCCAAGGCCCCATAGATTGCCTAGGCCTCCTCACTGACACCCACATTCAGGGGGTCTGGATCAGTCCCATGCTGGCCTCTCAGTCATTAGTCTGGGGACTAAGATCTCCCCCTTGTTCAGGTCAGCTGTTTCTCTGGGTTTCACCAGCCCAGTCTACTTTTGGTATGTTTCTGTGATGATCTGAGGTCAGATATAATGTCAAATACGGGCCTCAGTAGACAAGGAAGAAATGACTGAGTGACTTACCAGATTATCAGAGGAATTCATAAATTAACTGTGTGTGGTTGCAGAGACTTCACTTAGATTAAATAACTGTGCTAGTCTAAACCATTGTTGAAAACAGTTTTTTTTTGTTGTTGTGTTTTGTTGTCATTGTTGTTTTTGACCTACAGTGTTTTGTGTGAAACCCCTTATTTTAACATATAGGAGCTAAGGTAGTTTCCTATCTTAAAATAAATAGCGGTAGAGACTTAGGCTTGTTGCTGTTGCTTATATATGATTTAGAAAGGCATCCCAAGCCCTACTATAAGGCAGCTGTGGTGATGCTAGACTTTGGGCAATTTTCACCTTTGTAGTCTCCTGAGAATTTATGGCCCACCTCTGGCCATAAGAGTCCTGTACTGAAGAGCAACTGAGAGGTCAGACACGGATCAAACAAAGGCAAAGCAATGCTGTTAACTGAATATTAGGGTAGGCTAAGAGAAAAATTATGATCAGCTCCTCTTCTTCACTCTGAAATAATAAACATCCCTCTCTGAACAGAACCCTAGTGTTCAAAGTGTTTTCTGTGTGTGCTTTGAACATGACCTCAGTTAGTAGAAAGTTTTCCCTAATAATACTGATAATACTGACTTTTTTCTTCCCCAAGAAAATGAAAGATATTTTTTCTTCTCCAAGAAAATAAAAAAATGTCACATAAAAAGCAAACAAACTAGAAACAGCAAAAAAGAACATAGACTGAATAAACAAATTCCAGCTTTCCCTGTAGAGAATTTTGACAGCTTAGCCATCCATCTATCTCCATTCTATCCCTTCTTTTCAGCAGTTTCATTGTAAGCATGTGGGGAAGATCACTTCCAAAGGCTTTGGCAACCCTGTTTCAGTGATGGGGGCTACCAAGTCCTCCTGGGGGCTGCTGTCTGAGTGATGACCCGAGGCCTGGAAACATCTATGAACAGCTATCTTTCAGTCAAGCTTGCAGGAATAAAGGACAATGTGTGGAAGGCCATGCATCTCTCACTATGATACAGCAATTCCAAAATGTTTCCCTACTGTCTTAGTTAATGTTTCTGTTCCTGTGAAGAGACACCATGATTGTGGCAACTCCCATTAAGAAAAAAACATTTAATTGGGGTGGCTTACATTTTCAGAGGTTTAGTCAATTATCATCATAGTGCAGCACAGTGGTGTGTAGACAGACACAATACTGGAGAGGTAGCTGAGAGTTCTACATCTTGCAGGCAACAAAAAGTGGTCTAAGACAGTGGGCAATATCTTGAACATAGGATACCTGAAATCCCACCTCCACAGAGATACACTTCCTCCAACAAGGCTATACCAACTTTAACAAGGCACAGCTCCTAATTAAAGTGCTGCTTCCTAGGAGCTTATGGGGGCCAAATACATTCAAACCACCACATTTCACTCCATGGTCCCCATAAGCTTGTAACAATATCATAATGTAAAAACGTATTTCGTCCAACTACAAATATTCCCTTAGTCCCAATAATGTTTAAAAGCTCAAAATTCAAGGTCCTTTTTGAGATTCACACAATTTCTTAACTGTAATCCCTTATAAAATCAAAATAAAAAACAGCTCATATGCTTCCAACATATAATGGCTCAGGACGTACATTACATTGCCACTCCAAAATGTAGGGGAGGGAACAAGCATAGAGAGGAAATTTATCGGAACGAAGTAAAACTGAAAATCAGCTAGACGAACTTCAAACCCTTTATCTCCATGTTTGATGCAAAAATGCTGTTCAGAGCTCTAACTCCTTACAGTTGACTGCAGGAAACTTCTTTCTTTTGGGCTGGTTCCACTTCCTGTTAGCAGCTCTCCCCAGCAGGCATCCCAGGGCTCTGGCATCTCTAACATCTTGGGGTCTCCAAGGCAGTCCAGGCTTCAATGTCACTGTTTCACACTATGTTCTCTCTAGGCCTCAATTCAGGGACACCCCTTACACATGCCTGGCCTCAGTGACTTTCCTTAGTTGGGGAGGCAAATTCCTTAACTCAAGAACCATGTGGCCAAATCTGCCAAGTTCTGCTGCTTACTGGGGCTAGAACATGGCCCCCTCTTTCAACTGTACCTTAATCAACTTTCTGTTTCCCATGGTTTCTTTTACGGCCTAAGCTTGACTGTCCTGAAACTGGATCTATGGACCAGGCTGGCCTCAAACTAGTCAGGCATTCATCAGACTCTGCTTTTGAGTTCTAGGATTAAAGGCATGCATCACCACACCCAGCTCTTAAGTTTCCTTTATTCCTTTTCAGAAACCGAGAATTTAGTTGGGTGGGATCTTGCCCTGAGGTCACCACTTCCTTTATTCCATTTCTTAATCTGTTTATCTCCTTGAAAACAGGACTTAGCTCCAAAAATATATTTTATGAGTGACCGTTAATAACCACAATGACCACAGAGTCAATTGTACGGTGTTTCGAGATTTCCTCTGCCAACAGAGTTAATCCAAATCTCTCCACTTTAGTCTTGATCAGACTCTTCAGGCAAGAGTAAAAAGCAGCTATATTCTTCACCAAAATGTTACAAAAATGATCTCTAGGCCACATATTAACATTCTTCTCCTCTGAAACATCTTGATCCAGGCCCTCACAGTTCAAATAACTATCAGCACCACTGTCATCCATGTTCCTACTAGCATGGTCCATTAAGCAGTGTTTAAAGCATTCCACTGTTTTTCTAATCCACAGTTTCGAGGTCCATATTCTTTCAGACAAAGCATGGACAGACAGCAATCTGGGGTATCACAGCAATACCCCAGTCCCTGGTAAAATTTTCTGTCTTAATTAGAGTTTTTAATTATCACCATGGTGTGACGTGGTGGCATGGAGGCAGACATGGTGCTGAGATTCCTACCGTTAGGCCCTCATGCAACAGGAAGAGAACTGAGATACTGGGCATGGCTTGAACATATATGAGACCTCAAGTCCCACCCTCATACTGACACACTTCTTCCAACAAGGCCCCATATACTCCATCAAAGCCACACCTTGGAATACTGACACTCTCTATGGGCTTATGGGGGTCAATAGCATTCAATTCACCACACCCACAATATAAAGAAATGTGAGAGAATAACAGCAGAGTACAACATTAACTTGAAGATAAAATATAGTAATACCAGTCTTCCTCTGAGGAACATTTAATCTATTACCATTATTATAAAGGAAAAACAAACAATTACAAACCAAAAGAGTAGACAAAATTTTAACAAGAGATTTTTCATTAAAGTTCATTAAACATAACAAAACACATAAAATGAGTTTTTACATCAAATTAGTGATCTTTTTTTCTCTTTGTATGTACATGCTTGTGGGGGGTGGTATGTACCTCTATACAGGTGTCTGTGTACATGGAGGCCAGGGGAGCACCTCAGGTATCATTTCTGAGAAACTGTCTACCTTGTCCATCAAAGACAGGGTGTCCTTGATGCTCTGGGATCTGCTGATTCATCTAGGGTGTCTGGCCAATTAGGGATCACCGGAGTTGTGCCTGTTTCTACCTCTCCAGTGCTGAGATGCCCACTGTGTGTCCCTGGGTGCTGAGAGCCAAACTCAAGTGCTCTTGTTTATTATGCACACATGCGTTAGACTGAGCTATTTCTCTAGCCCCCGTGATTTGCTTTTAGAACCAAATGTTCCTTCCTCATTAAATTATTTGGATGAATTTACAGCTTTCACACAAGGAGCCTTTTAATTTCCATTTTCCCTGACTAGTCAAAGTGGGATAATGTTGAAGACAGCTGGAATGTCATCCCTGATTGAATAAAGCAAGGTTATGTTTTATCTCTGGCACTGATTTTTGTCCTGGAGATGTGTTAGCATCATTGGATAGATAAAATTCTTTTTAAATTCTTTTATTTCTTTTTTTAGTGTTTTCTTTTTGTTTATTTTGTTTAGAAATAACATTTTTTTGTGTATCCCTAGTTGTCCTAGAACTAGCTCTGTATACCAGGCATGGCCTTGAACTCCCAGAGATCTAATTGCCTTTGCCTTTTAAAGTGCTAGGGTTAAAGGCATGCACCACCACAATAGATCATATATGTTTTCCCACTCAACAGGTGAAACTTTGTTCTTTATTCTGATAATTTTACCCATAGCAATTAGTCTTCTTCAAGGTTGAATTGTGACAAATCATCTTTGAGGTGACAGATATGTAGGCCTCTCTATAAAGTTGATTGTCATACTGATAAATACATCTATGCACATGTGTATAATTATATTAACTTATCTATCTGCTTTTGAAACCTTGTGAAGATCAGGCGAGAGCAGCATAAGCAGCAAACATTTGCAGTTCTCAGTCAGGAAGTGTGGGATGGAACATTGAACTCTCTCCTGTGCGAGCCCTGAGAGTCCCAGACTAGGTCAGCAACAGTAATGAGGAAGGTTTAGTGCACACATAAGAATGAGGAGAGAGGAGAATGGGCCAGATTTCAAGTTATTCATCCTTAATACCCTTCTCATACAAAGTGGAGGAAAACCAAGCTTAGCATCATTTTCCCAAGGCATTTATCACTATTTCTTTTTAAATTCTGCTAACTATCAAAAAAGTGAGACTTGGCTAATGCCTGCTTGGGAAAAGACTCAAATATTCAGCTAGCTTTGCTGGTGCGTGGTTTGTCCTGAGGGTGCCTTTTGTAAGGGATAATGAAGTGTTCTCTGTTTGCTTCCAGACTTTGATGTGCTTAAATACAATTTTTGGTGCTGCCTTTGATCCAGTGAAGCCTGAAGCATCCATCTATTTCAGGGAGACAGTGGAGGTTAGTACAGCTTTGAATGACAGATTGCATTAACTGTGTGGCAGATAGCAGAGCATATGGACTAGAAAGACTTCAGTCCTAGATGTCCAGGAGATTAAACCATGGTTCTGCCAATTACTAATCCTGTTGTCTCCTGTATACTACATATCTTCTATGGATCCTCAGTTTTCTGCTTAGTAGAAAAGGTGAAAATCTGTGTAGCTTCTCACAGAGTGACATTGGGGATTACAAGAAACAATGGCAACAGACCACTCAGTGCAGTGCCATTTTGAGACTATGCTACACAGAGATTATCCACTTGTCAGGAAGCAGGAAGTCACAGGAACCCAGACTCCTCACAATGTAACGACGGGAGAGGAACCAGCATACATCTGAGATGTTTGCCAGGAGTGCAAGCAATGCGGAAGTGCATTTGATGTAGATATTGTGACTGGGTACACCCAGGTCTGAAAAAGCTAAAGAGCTCGGCATCATAGGTGGTGCTTGCCCTTAATACCAGGGTGATGGAGACTGAGGCAAGAGGAATGTCAGCTTGAGGCCGGTCTGACCTACAGAGGAAGAGTATGCCTCAAGGGGAAAGAAAAGGGCTAGGCATGAAAGCTAGCCATAGATAGACAGCTATGCTATGTTTGCAAACATACAACGTTGTAAATTAAAAAAACCTGAGTTTAGAACTTCCCTTCAAGAACTAGGAAATTCCTTTTAGACATTGATATTTTCATGTACCATATCTTCAAACTATGGTAGATAAGAATTACTCTACCCTTTAAAAATGACAATGCAATCCAGATTTTTAAAAATAATGTCCTTAAAAATAAAAATACAGCAATTGACTACTGTTTAAATCATATTTGCTACCTTCCCTGTCAGATTGGACTACACATGCTGTCACGGCCCAGACACTTGCTGGGGTAACTATTTTGATCACTGTTTGACAGCATTTCCACATGGAGGGTGGGTCACTGGCCACCAAGAACAAGCATCCAAGCAGCACACAGGCCAGTCATTCTACTAGGTCATTCTGCTGGTCTTATCTACCATTTTCTTTGCAAGCTGCTTTGGTCAAGAGGGAGCTTGTCAAAAGTAGAGGTGAGATTAAGTCTAGAGTCAGTAAAATGGGAGCTCTCAAGGCAAGGTCTGAAAATTCAGATTTTAAAACTTTCCCGTGTAGATTCTACTGTAGTTGTGTGGAAGACTGGCCTTTGAAGATACTGATGTAGGGCCCTTAGATGAACTGGCCTGTAAGGTATACTGCATGGCAGCGTTTGTGGTTTGTTCACAGGTCAGGTCACAGATTCTGCTCCTAAATTTCTTCCCTAGAGATTTCTATTCAGAGTTCAGACAAACTCACTAGAGCAATCTCCCCACCGTGTTAGAAGCTCTTGCAGGATAATTTAACAGCTCATTTGTTTATGCAGTTTACTTCAAGCCTTCATCTTGCTCTCATCTGAGGGTAACTGCGAGGTATTTGGCTGTTGCAGGAGCAGAGGTCTGGGCCAGTTTTGCCCGCTACATCTTGAGATTGAAGTTATCAAGGTGAAAAATGGCATAGATATAACTCATAAAGAAAAGGGATTGTATAAAACGAGCTTCAGTGGCCCGTATGCCTACAGCTCACGACTCATATCTAACACAGGGCAATTGTTCTGTGTGCACCTGCAGGCTGTAAGACTGCTCTCTTTCCACAGGGGACAGATGTAGGAGTGGAGCTGACCAGGTACCATAACATACATACACATAGTGGGGGGAGAACAGAGACAGAGAGAAACACACACACACACACACACACACACACACACACACACACACAGAGACAGAAACAGAGACAGAGAAACAGACACACATGGAGAGAGAGAGACAGACAGAGACAGAGAGGCAGAGATGGAGACAGAGACTGACAGAGACAGTGAGATAGACACAGACACATAGATCGTGACAGGGAAAGAGAGAGACAACATAGGACACACATTGAGACTGAAATGGGAAAATATTTCCACATAAGGAAACAAGCCCAGAACTGGCTGTGAGATCTTTCTGGAAGACTCCTAGGCCCCAGCAGCATTCCTATGTGTCTAGGAGGGGATTAAAACCTGCTTGCTGAGACTGCCCTTCCCATCAGTGACCTTGCTAATAGGCTCAGGTACCACATGTGCTCATTGCTGTCAGTGTTTCAACCTAGCTTTAGATTTCCTTTTAGAAAGAAATGTGCCCACATTCAAAGCAACCACTATCAAAGATGTTCCTTTGAACTCTTCTAAAGCATAATCTGAGAACATCTGAGGTTTTGTGCCTCTTAAAATGCTATGGAAAGGGTAGTTCTGACTAAAGTGAATCCTTGACCTTCGTGAGACGCTGGGATAGGCTCCACTGATTCGGACATTTGTCCCCAAACTTTAATCATTGTCTTATAAACTAAGAACTTGAGAAACCTTCAAACCTCTTTCTGAGCAGCTGTTTTAAAATTTTATGCATCTTGAGTGCTAAGATGTGCTGTGTACCAATGCTGGTGTTTTATTCATCTGAACCACTTTGTTAGTATATTGCAGATAGTTCCTGAGGCAAGAGCAATTGGTTTTCTTGATGACCGTTTTCTCCCTCGCCTCTTTCTGCCCAACTCACAACAAGATAAGTTTTGTAAGGTTTGTTTCACAGACATACAAATTCCTCAAATTTTCCATACTTCATAAATAAGTATCCCTGAATAACAGTACTTAAGTTTTGACTTCTCAGTATGAAAAGGGGCCTCAGAGGCCTCATAGGACAAACCCAGGATTTTGATTGCTGGTCCTTGGTATTTTGATAGCTGGACCTTGGTGATCATCCTCAGGAATGAGTTGGGCATGAGGAAGATGGAAAATAAGGAATGGACCTTGGTGGCTAGCTTTAGGAATGCAATCCAACAATTAACAAGGAAGAGGGAAGCAGGGAGGGCAAGCCTGGTCAACGCCGTGTTTGTGATGTTTGGGCCGTTAGAGAGTCCTTCAAGAACAAGTGATTATTAGGTCACCAGGTTTTGAAGACCATTTTGACTTGCTGAAGTGGAATTGGCTTTCACCATTTAAATGATAGCACAGTCTCAGGACTTGGAGTGAATACAGCCTGTCACAGTGTTTGTGACTGGAGCTATCTTGGGTAACTTGTCATGTCAAGGCCTTCTCTATCATAGTGAGTATCCTGCCTCAGCCACCGAAGTATTCTTAGCCTGTTATGTCCTTGTTTTCCAGAGGTAAAGCCCTGGCATGATTCAGAAGAGACTGAAGAAGTAACTTAGTCTGACAAGGAGTATCTGCCATGGCCCCAGGATGCCACAAATGAAGAAGTTGGTTGTTTGGCAACTAGCTACTCGTTCTCTTTTGGGGATATTCCAAGTCACATGGCTTATTTCATGTGAAATTTAAACTTGATCTCAGGCCGGTGGATTTAGTGGAAATTTTTAGTATCCTTTCTTTCTTATTGTGCTATCATTTATCCAGTAGGATCTCTTTGAGAGTTACCTCTATACACTGACAAACTACTACAGCTCTGGGAGAATGGAGTGTACCAGGAGCTAACAGGGAAAAGAAGTGACAGAGGTGTAAGAAATGTGTGTTTGTTTTAGGGCAACTTTATCTCCTTCTTACTCCATGGCTTATAGGATTTAGATAAGAACACAATGGGTTCCTGTGAGCCTGTTAATCTCTTCTGTGCTGTCTTTTCATTGTTCCAGCAAAGGGAAATTATAACAGAATATGGTGAGGCACAGAAACATGGGTGGAGATTGACTAATTTACGATGGAAGTGAATGACCCATTAGGGAAAATCAATTAGGAATCAGGCTGGGGAAGGGATTATATGGTCCAGTAATGGATCAGGCTTAACATCCAGAAGAGGATGAACTGTTTTTATTTCATCCACAAGCCAAGAGTTAGAGAAATCAAAGATATTTCTGGAACACAATTATTTGCCAAATAAGAACAAGTTTTCCAAGAGCCCACCCCCTCAGTGACACACTTTATCCAACTAGGCCATACCCAGCCCAGCAAGACCTCACATTCTGATAGTGCCAGAAGGATGCTTTGAGGTTTCCTATGCTCAGGATATTGTCCAGTGTGACAGTTGACTTCCTGTGGCCTGCAAGATGAGGATTCTCAGCTTCTACTCCAGCACCATGTCTGCCTGCATGCTGCCATGCTTCCTGTCATGATGATAATGGATAGAACCTCTGAAACTGTAAGCTGCCACAATTAAATGCTTTCCTTCGAAAAAATGCCGTGGTCATCGTGTCTCTACACAGCCATAGAAACCTTAGCTAAATAGATACAGAGAAGCAGGGCCTTGTGCATACTTCAAGCAGAGAAATGAACAGCCAGCCACTCCATGGATAAAAAGAGACATTGGGACATTCCAAGCTCTATTCAGGAGAAAGGAAACTCAGAATTCCTGAATGATGACTGCTATGTTTCTAGAATTCTTGCAGCAAATGCCAGCAGCACTCTTATCAGAATGTTGGTGATAACAGATGTGGATTCAGGGATGACTGATTCTGAGCTCTATATTATCTGTTCCAGGATATTTTGGGGGTATTCTCAGGCTTTACTGTTCAACAGTTCATCTGTAAGTCAAGAGTTAGAGAAACCTAAGATATTTTTGAAACACGATTATTTGCCAAATAAGAACAGGTTTTCCAAGAGCTTCTTGACGATTTCAAGGTTCCCAAGGAGTCTGATTAATGGTCCATCCTACTGCCCCATTAATGTGAGCTCTCAGCTGACTTCATCCCAGGGGAACACCAGTGACCTTCACTGATCAAAAATGGCCATAACTCTCTTGCACAGGTTTTGCAGAACCTTAACATGCTTGAAAGAAAACAATACAGGAAAATGAAAAGAAACATGAAGATGTCCCATCTTGTAGGTGATCAGGTAAAAGAAAGTCAAATGAATTTTTAGATACTATCCCTGCTGCTTCAGGAGGAGGAATAATATAGAGATATTTTCATAGACTGTATGGAGAAAGATTTTCAAGAGAATAAAGAAAACAGTTTATTGATAGCAGGAATGTAAGTTGGCACCCATCATTTAAATGTCCCTGGTTTATCCAGAATTTTTACCTACTTTTGTAGAAATAATAATGCAAATTTGTAGATATGTTGTATAATGATACATAATTATATACATTTTTTAAAAAGGTTTGGAATCAATAAGTATTTATGCATCAGTTAAATTATAGGTCACTTCCCCCCAGTGGAGTACTATGCAGGCAATTAAAATATGCAGTTGGATTACATATATTCCAAGAACATTTCATGTGCACAAAACAAGTTTGTGAAAACCCACAATGATAGACTTTTGTGTTCAAATGTGTACACAGAACGGTCTGCAAGGGAGTACTCCATTGAATGGTCATTTCAGGAGAGAAAGTGAGATGTGGAAGGAGTAAGATATGATGATCCACAGTGTTTTTACATGTTCCTGCATGGTTTATATTTTGGAATTCATCATGCATTATTGTAATTTATTGCTTTATTTTTAATTAAAATATAAATACATTATTTCCCCCATTCCCTTTCTTTCCTCCAAATCCCAAAAACTTAGGTCTAGAGAAATGACCCAGAAGATAGATATGCCTGGCACCAGTTCTGATGACTTAGTTTTGGCCCTGAACCCACAAGGTGGGAGGCAATAACCAGCTCCTGCAATTTGTGCTTTGACCCTCCACATGTGAACACATGTGTGCACACAGGCAATAAATAAATATGATGAAGTTTTTAACAAATAACGTCAAAATAAAAGTTAAGAACACTGAGTGTTAGAAAGCAGTCTTTAACTGAGAGCAGAGAATGGCAGCTTGAAGTCATGAGTGGTTTCTGCACAGAAATACACACATGCTGAAATCTGCTCCAATTGAGAAGAAACTCAACTGCTCAAGGCAGGACTGCTGTGAGTACAAGAATACAGCTTCTTGTCTGTAACACCAGGAGCCATCCAATTCCCCTAGGAACATTTGTTTTAATTTTTCAGTGACTGGTTTGACTGTGGATGCCAGACTGGCCACCCATTATTCCTCAGAGGCAAATTTCTGATACTTTTCTCCTCCCGTCTATGTGTATTTTAATGTTTCTGGGTTCACGGCAGTGTAAAATCTGTTCCAGGATATTCTAATATACATGCAAGAAACTTTTGCAAGAAGTTTCATAGAAAAGCAAGGGCAATACACTTGAAGTTGTAAGAATACCACATGCTGTCAACATGCAATGTATGTGTGAAGTGAATCTTAGGAGACAATACCATGACCATAACAATGCTCACAAAAGAAAATATTTAATTGGGACTGGCTTATAGTTCAGAGATTTAGTCCATTATCATCATGGGAGGAAAGCTTGTCAGCACGCATGCAAATGTGGTGCTGGAGAGGTAGCTGAGAGTTTAGCATCCAGATCTGACGGCAGCAGGAAGAGAAGGAGACAATGGGACTGGCTTGAGCATCTGAGACCTCAGTGGCACATTTCCTCCAACAAAACCACACCTCCTAACAGTACCACTCTCTCTGGGCCCGTGGGGGTCACTTTCATTCAGACCACCACAGGGATTTATACCTTTTTATGCAAATGAAAAAGAAACCATGAACTGATAAGCTAGATGAATAAAAACTTATCTGGATGGATTAGTCTTTCCCAAACTTTTGAATACATACTACTCATCTGGAGACCTTTTTAGGAAAAATATTTTTTCCAGCCCCACTCCTTAGAATTGCAATTGAGTTGTCCCTGTGCCGTGTTTCTGACTTGTGCCCTACATGAGCTTAACCCTGATAGTCCTTACACCACACAGAAGCAGCTAGGTCAGAGAAGAATACTGCTTAGATGGTTTGGAGCTTAGAATAAAGAACAATCTAAACTCCCTGCTGTGTTCTCTGAATATTACCCTCTTCATTTGTTGATATTATTTCTTTATCCTTTCATTACACAAAAACTTGCAAGCATCATGTAGTGGGATGAGAGAAGACATACTCCCCCATACTTACACATCACAGTCTTATGGGGGGCATGAGTAAACCCTCTCAGAATCTTGGGAAAAATAGGAGTCTCTTGATGGAAAATGTCTAGGTGTAAGAAGACATTTTCCAACATTTAAAGCCCCATTGTATTGTGGGCAAGTGAGCAGACAGACCTTTGTATTTGGCAATGTTCCTCCATTTAAAATGTGAAAATAATCTGATACCTTTTCTGGGAAGGCAGTCAGACTCTGTCTGTCTGTCTGTCTGTCTGTCTGTCTGTCTGTTTTTCTCCCTCCCTCCCTTCTTCCCTCCCTCCCTTTCTCCTTCCCTCCCTCCCTTTCTCCTTCCCTACCTCTCTCCCTCCCTTCCTCCCTCCCTCTCTTCCTACCTCTCTCCCTCCCTCTCTCCCTCTTTCCTCCCTCCCTCTCTCCCTACCTCTCTTCCTTCCTCCCTCCCTTTCTCCCTCCCTCCCTCCCTTCCTCTCTCCCTCCCTCCCTCCCTCCCTCCTTCTATAATAGTAGGTTGAAATCCAGGGCCTCACTCCTGTAGGGCAAGGTCTCTACCCCTTCAGTGCAAAGGACTGATTCTTCGATGTCTAATCTTCCGTAATCTGAGAGGGATGAAGGGGATGGGTGAACGTTTAGCCTCCTGCGTAGGCTGTGCAGGCTGACTGCTTGTTTCCAAAGGGGGTATGTAACTGGATTCCAGTCCAGGATCTCCTCAAATAGGGGGCATGCTAGCATAAGGGCAACAGCTATGTTTGGTCAAAGGAAACAATATCTTTTAAAAAATCTACATTGGGATTGCCAGATGTCACATCTAAGTATCATGTCAGCATTAACCTGCTCATTGACATTAGTGAGTATCTTGATTTCTGGAATGACACACAAGAAAAAAGAATGGAATTTGCTGTTTTCAAACTGTTTGAAATCCCATTTTTTCTGACTGTAATTTGGCCACAAGAAGGATCTACCCATAATATTCTCTGCCAAGCTCATCGGCTCATTGGATAAACAAATTCTTAAGTGAGTGACACATCTTCCCCTTGTGTCCTGTATCCTATTATTTGCCAATTTCCATCTTATCAGCTAGACTTACTTAATACTTGAGGCCAAGGGAATACAGTGTCTCTTAATTAACTAGTTGCAGACAGGTAATTATTTTTTCCCAAAGTATCTCATCAGTATATAAAGGATATTATCTTCCAGTTGTAAAACACCTTTGAGCATTTTCAGAACATCACAAAGCTTCTGTTAGAAGAGGTATCTGTTCAAACACGGATGTCTCTTTTCATATCAATCCCTTTGTCTCTCTCTTCTTCCTAGGTCCAGTGAGCTCTCAGGAGGATTTGCCTTTCCAGCCCACCCACTCTCCAGGTGAGCAAATGATTCTTGACATGCCACACTTACCCTTTCTGCCTGGGTTCCCAGCCTGGGCTTTCTGATTACAGTAAGATGTACAGGGGTGCCTGCTGGTAACTCTACAGCCTGTTAAAACTGCAGGAAACCTTTCTGAGAAACAACTTCCATGCTCAAATTGCAAACTCCAGCCTCTTTGGTCTGGATGCGGCCTTGATTCAACCTTGCTGGCTGAAGATTACCTGTAGAAGGCTGAGCACATTCTCCTCACAAAACTGCTATCGGCAGGTAGGGAGACGGGCATTACAGATGGCTAGCTACCTAACCATGGTGATGCCTAACTGAGGAGTTCTGTCTAGCAGACTGCTCTCTGTGTTCTTGCCAGATTGCCTAGCTTGAATGGGGAACTTCATGAGGGATCCAGCTTGATCCTCACATACTGTAAACTTGAGAGTCTTCAGGAGTTTTCTGTTAAGAAACTTGACGTGCGGAGAATTGGACTAAATGTCTAAAGCAATGCAGCTAATAAAACTCAAAACAAGACAGGGGGCAAAAAGTGCTCTAGTGGAAAAGGAGGCAGAGTGCAGCCGTTGAGACTGAGAAGAAGCCATCATTTGGAAGTGTTCTCTGCCTGGTTGCTCTGCTGGGTCAGCAGGGCTGTACTGCAGTCATGTTGCTCAGATTAAAAATGACTTTTCTTGATCTGACTTTATTATTTAGCCTTTTATGGAAGCATATCTTGAACAAAATGGACATCCTACACATCATGCTATTTCCACCCTTTCTCCTCCTTGTCAATTTAATAAATATTGTGAACTTTTTTCCTCCTGGAAGAACATATATAGATGAGTGTGTTGCAAGAGAATGTCAATGGATCATCTAAAAGTCAGTGGCTCACACACTTGTCTGAACATTAGAACTGCCTAGAAAAATCTAAAACCGTGCTTGGTTCACACAAGCAAACTGCTTTATTAGTGTCTTAGAGGAAGAGGGCAAGAGCCAAGGTCAGCATCAGTGCTTTTAAAAGCAGTCTAGAATTGTTAGCAGCACATCTATAACAGTAATAAATCCCAAAGGTACCCAGGGGTCTTGTTAAAATGCTGATTGTGATTGAAGGCCTCAGTCGTGGTGGTAGCCTGCACTCCTGCTCCAGTGTGAGGGTGAGGTGAGGCTCCAGACTCGCCGTTCAAGCTCTGGTCCCGGGATCTGTGGCATCAGCATCATAAGCAAATTCTTTTACCCTGTGTACAGAGCCCAGCAACCTCTTTAGCAGAATCTCAAGGTGATTCCAACAGGTACCAAAGTCAGAACTACTGCTGAATGTTCTTCTGGAGACTAACTCAGTGATAGACTTTGAGAGGCAAGAGAGAAAGATCCCACAGTGGTGTACAGAGACGGTGTGTAGGCAGGGTACTTGTGGAAATAAGAGATCAGACTACGAGAATCCAGGAGAGAAATGTTCGATGAGATAAATCTCTGAGTCACAGGGAGGCATCCCAGGGATGGGGATGTGTCTGGGAGTACAAAGTGTTGATGAACATCTGGAATGATGAAACAGGCTGGTACTCCACCCAACCAGATCTTGATGGTCATGGTTCCTTCTTCTAGTACCTTCTCTTATTGGAATACAGATATTTTCCCTGTCTATGCACATAGCAGAGCAGTGTGGTAGAAGATTTAGGATGAGGTTACTTGAGTTAGAATTCTGGCTTACTGACTGTATAGTGAGGCACTTTAGACTTTATTGACCGCTGATTCCTTATGGAAAATGAGACAAATGCATTAGTGTCTACCCTCAGCTGTTTTTGATAGGAAGGAAATAATGGGTGTACTGTGTTAAGAGCATTCTTAGGACCCAGGAAATATCTCTCAAATAAAGAAGCCAGTTTGTGTCTTCATATCTCCAGCTGAATCCACCACAAGTCTGAAATCCAGTCCCACATTCGACATTCATTGCAGTGGTGAGTTACTCTCAGGGTTAATAGGCCAAGCTCTTTCACCTGGCAGCAGTGGAACCTGGGTGTTTGCTGTTTGGAGTTGGATGTCCCCTCATGGTCCATAGCACATTCCTTCTTTCAAAAGCTCCACTCATGTCATAATTAAAGTATGGGTGACTTTGCATCACCTACAGGACCCTCTGGAGTCAGTCACAGCCATGTGCCCTTCATACATGACATTCCTTCAGCTTCCCTTTAACCAGTCCAACCATTTGCTGACCTTTTATATCTAAATTTACATTAAGTGTACATTTTATAAAACCTGTTTCTATGTCAGTCTACCAAGTTTTAATTTCGTACACACATTATACAAGTGGGGAAACTTCTCCCTTCCTTCCTTCTCTTCTTCTTTTCATGTCTTTTGTCCTTCCTTCTCCTATTATTATTACTACTACTACTATTATTATTATTATTATTATTATTAATGGTTTTGTTTTACAAGACAGGATTTCCCTGCATAGCCTTGGTTGTCCTGGAATTTGTTCTGTAGACTATGTTAGTCTTGAACTCAGGGATCTGCCTGCCTCTGCCTCCCGAGTGCTGGAATTAATGATGTCCACAACCATGCCGGACCTGTCACTTCTTTTTTTAAATTAGAAAACTTAAAAATTTATGTTTATTTTGTGTACATTTTGTTTTATCTGCATGCATGCCTGTATACCACATGAATGCCTGATGTCCATGGAGACCAGAAAATGGGGTTGGATACCCTGAGATTAAAGTTACAGATGGTTACAGATAGCTATCCTGGTGCTATGGATTGGACCTAGGTCCTCTGGAAGAGTATTTACTGCTCTTAATCCCTGAGCCATTTCTCTAGGCCCCAACTTAGTCATTTCTGGAATCACATTCAGTTAATAAAGGAGCAATCTATATGTCAGATTTTTTACAATTATTTGTTTGTTGGTGTGTGTTTGTGTGTGTGTGTGTGTGTGCGTGCGTGCGTGCGTGCGTGCGTGTGTGTGTGTGTGTGTGTGTGTGTGTGTGTGTCCATGTGGCGGTCAAAGAACAAGCAGGAGTCAATGCTGTCCATCTGCTACGTGAGTCCTGGGAATTGAGATCAGACTGTTGAGTTTTGTGGCAAGCATCTTTACCTGCTGATCCATCTCACCTACTGTATTTAGTTGTTTTTATTTTTTCATTTTTTTTGAGACAATATCTCTATATATGTACTCCAGGTTTACTTTGAACTTAAAATGTGACTCAAATTGGTATCAACCTTGAGATCCTCCAGGTCAGGCTGAATGCTGCGATTAAAGCCAGGCCAGAAAAGGAGAAGATGCCACTCATTGACTTGGGAAGGGACTGATGATTTAGGACTAAGTCGTTCAGTTCCCCCAAGCTTCAAAATGTCTTTGTCCTTGTTCAGGCTCAGAGAAGACAGGAACTGCTGTCAGTCACTTGGAAACACCTTTCATCTGTGTTCCTAGAACAAGCTACTGGTTCATCTATTCAGAGGTGTACACTTTGTAGTGCAAAACTATCAATCGTAGCTGAATGGATTCTGCATGGAAGACGAGGTACTCATGTAACTCAATGGTAACCACCAATTGTTGCTTTAGATAGCTCCAGGTAGCAGTGTAAGATGCTTCCCTTTGTGGTTTGAATTTGCATAACGGCATTTAATTGTTAATCTTTCAGAATATCTGTGAGGTTTCCTTCTTCCTCTAGGAAGAGAGAGGGAGGGAGGGAGATATGGAAACAGAGATGGGTAAAGGGAGTGAGTGAGAGATATTGAACAGAGATCATAATGAAGCATCACATAATGAGGTCACACTGGTCCCCAACCCTACTGTCTGTCCTTGGCCATGAGCTTCCACATCAGAAGATTTCAGACTCCCATCCAGTGTCTGACTTGAATCATCTTTAGCAACTACAGCACTCCTAATGGAAACACATTCTCTAATACTCCCAGAATGTAAGACAGTTTTTATTCCAAAATTCCTTAATATGCCTAATTACAAAGTTATGCATACATTTTATACAACCATGAAACACCCCAAATTACAGATTAAATAAAACAAAATTATATTATAACTAATATAATTGAAATTAATGACAGTTAGGGAGTAGATTTTGGTTGAACTTGCTGCCAGTGTTCAGTGTGTAGTAAAAGTGATATGTTGGCCATAATTAGCTTTCCCTCATGGCTATTTATCAGTTGATTATTTAAATTGTGGTTGTTTCCATTGTAATTGTTTAGCTATTTTAATTATAAAGTCATTTTAAATTGCTAAGGGTTGGTCAATTTGGAGTATGTACTTTCCATATTGATTTTTTTAGTATTATCCAGAAAAGGAGTTTTTATTGCATATTATCTGGGATGTGCTTGGGACACTTCGCAAAAGTGCAGAAGGTGCAGAAAGGTGTTTAGCACTGTTGTAGGCCAGGCCATCATCTGCCCATGGTTTTTCTCACCTCCAACTGCTAGAAGCATCTTGACTTGATGTGAGGTGACGTCAGCACCCACCTAATTGTGAATACAAATACACACACTGCTAGAGTCTCATGCTCATCTAGATGGCATGGCTGCGTTCCAGTATCACCAAGGCAGAAGCACACATGTAAAGTTCTTGCAGATTCTGGGAAATCTGGGGACTTTCACAGATATTCTAACTCCAAATGAAGGCACACTGATAAAGTTACCAAACCTCCAATGCACGCCATGAAATTCTCACAGTAGTTCTCCCATTAGCATCTCCTGGATTTCACAGGTGTCACCTCTGAGACACAGAGAGGTTAATAAACTTGTTGGTTACCATACAGTCAGTGAGAGAGGGGAACCAGCATTCCATAACAGCTTCATCTGTTGGCTGAGCGCCCCCTGCTCGGGATATCTGAATACTACAGAATCCTGGCAGAAATGTTTGGGAGAAAACATGGTGAGTACTGGGAATTAAGGCCTCCTGTCTGTCTTTTGAGGAGTTAAAGGAGCCTGGAAGCAAAGATTTCAATCATAAGCTGAGTGGTAAAGTATCTGCTTCGTGAGACAAATTCTCTTTTTAGTGAGAACTTACTGATATCATATGCAGTTTCTCTCAGAATCATTCTGAGAGCTTGTTGAGACACGAGGCCCCACACCTGAAGTTAACACCAGGTCATATCATTGGGTGACAATTGCCGTCTCTGCCTTAAAGTCTAGTAGTTGTTCATTCATTTATTCATTAACTCATCACAATGCAGCTGACCACTATCCCAGGCCTTCCCTTTCAATCCATATCCTCTCCACTGACCTGATGTTTGCTCCTGTGTCCTCTATCTTTGGGTACAAGGGCATCTTTCCTTCTGCAGTTAGAGGGTGAAGCTTTGGGGCAGGAAGGAGGAAAACACTTCTAACCCTTGCTAGCATCAAGAGTTCTTGGTGGATGCCCTGCTCACCATGACCTGACAAATAAGCCTCTAATCTACTTCCTTCATTACTACGAGAGTACTGATAAACTCACAAGCCCATTGTAAGGTGTCAATGAAAATGCTTCTTGTGTTTTTATCAACTTATTAGCTGCTGAGATTTGTGTTCCCATAGAAACAACAAACATCAGATATGATTCTTGACCTTTCTTAACATCAGTATGTATTTGTTCAAAACGATAGATGCCATCATGCTCTAGCACATATGTACTATTTACTACCCTCCTACTCACCCCTATTTCCTTCCTTGCTTCCTTTCTTATTCAACATTATCTCTTCTGCTTTGATGCCATATATGTGAACATTGTGTCATATATCATCTTTATTAAACCTAGGTTCCACATCTGAGCAAGAACATGTTATTTGTTTTTCTGAGTCTGGCTTATATCTATTTCCATGATAACCTCCAGTCCCATCTTCTTTCCTGCTATATGAACTGTTTTTCTTGATGTTGTGGCCAAACACCTAAAGGAACAATGGGAACATGGAAGGAATTGTTCTAGCTTATAGTTCTAGAGTATGCATTACATCCAGTGTGGGGGCATGGTGTCCAGAGCCAAAGCCTAGATAGTCACATTGCATCTGTAGTCAGAAATCAGAGTTTGAACAGGAACTGGAGCCTGGCTGCAAACCTTAAGGCCCACCTCTTTTGAGGCTCCACAACCTTCCAAACAGTAACTAACTGTGGACCAAGGACTCAAACATGTGAGCATATTGGGAACTTTTCACAGTCAAATTATAATGCTTGCAAATGATACGATTTATTTCTCTTGTCTTTTGTTTATGTCCCTTGTTACTAGTAAATATAGTCTAGTAGATAGGGTATGCTGGCATTTAAAATAATGTTTTGATAAGATCTCATAATTGTAGAAATAAGTATGATGAAATGAAAATAAGTTCAGTGTGGATTGAGTAGGGCAGTGTAAATATCATAGAAGAGAGATGTAAACTTAATATTCAACCATTATGTGCATTACTTTCCTATTGCTGTGATAAAACACCATGACCAAGGCAACTTACTGACGGAATACTTTATTTGGACTTATGGTTCCAGGGGGTTAGAGTCCATGACAGCAGATCAGAGGCACCAGGCAACATGCATGATGCTGAAGCAGGAAGCCGGTTAACTCACATGCTAAACTGCAAACACGAAGCAGAAAACGTGAACTACAAATGGTACAAGTCTTTAAACCCTCAACTCTGCCCAGTAACACGCTTTCACCAGCAAGACCATATTGCCCAAGCCTATGCAAATGGGACCAAATGTTCATATGCCCGAGACTACGTGGAATATCTCATTTGAATTACCACAGACACTATTACTAGTGAAGAAAAACACAGCAGTAGCTTGGTGTGTTTGGGAGTTAGTGAGATAGTGTAAGCCATGAACAGTACAACACTGGATCACAGAAAATGGAAGCCTTGGTGTGCTCTGTGTTTATATGATTAGATATAGAGAGAAAATTGTCATTCTGCTGGTCTAGAATGTACTGTGATTTGAAAATGTTAAACATATTCTCTATTTAGTTTGCTTTTGTTCCTGTTTTGTATTAAGGCCTTAAGAACAGCTCTGAGATGCTAAGCAATTCAGCTGGTTGCTTTCCTTGGTAGAGGTTCTTTCCCTTTGGCAGACACTTGATCTCTTAGGAATACAGCATTTGGACACTGTGATGTTAATACTGTCAATTTGACAGGATATAGAATCTCTAAGGGAGTCAAGCCTCTGGATATTTTTGTGAGGGATTATCTAGATTAGATTAACAGAATTTAGAAGGCCCACCCTAAGTGTGGGTGGTCGAATTCCAGGAGTCTTGGACTGAATTAAAAGGAGAAAGCAAGCTGAGCATAGAACTTGTCTGTTGATAGTGTGATCAACTGATCAGCTGCCTCCTGCTATGCTATGGAGATGTTAAGACAAAGCAAAAACTTCCTTTCATAAGTTACTTTTGTTGGGTGTTTATTTGCATCGATTGAGACAAGGAATATGAATATATATATATATATATATATCCCTCTCCCTGTCCTTCCCTCCTTCTCTCTCCCTCCCTCTCTCTCTCTCCCTCTCTTTCTCTCTCTCTTTCTCTTTCTCTCCCTCTTCCCTTCCCTCCTCCCCTCTTCCGACAAACACATTGTGTGTGATTGTTGCTGTGATTAAAATTGTCCCAGTGGTTCTTTGGCTTTTGGAATTGATTTGTAGGCTGTATGTGGAAGATTTTGGGGGCTATAAAGTCCCTAGAAAACTGCAAGCAGAGCTTAATGGGCCATTCTGGTGAGAGTTTAGAAGACATGTGGCCTGATGGGAATCTTTGCAAGAAGGCCATAAAGAGGCCATGGCTTGAAGCTGTGGAAATGGAGCCAACATTGCAGTGGAGCCCCCAGGATGTTGGAGATATTAGGACCTGGACCTCTATAATTCGAAGCTGCAGCCATTGAGTGGAGCTGGCCCAAGAGAGAAAGAGCACAGATGATTCCATCGTAAGCCCCAGTTCTAGACGCAGAGCCACAGGATTTGATGTTCTCCTATTGAATTTTAGTGTTGTTTTGGGTTCACCATCCCTTTCTATGCCATTGTCAGTCCTTGTTGGAATGTGAATATCTATTCTGTGACATTGTTTATTGTAAACATGTTTTTTGTTTTTAATTTTATAAGGTCTCACATTAATAGGTTGCTTTGAGTCTCAGAAGAGACTTTGGACATTTCAATAGTGTTGACACTGTTAAAGGCTATGGGACTTTGAGGTTGAACTGAATGCATTTGCACAATAAAATGGCCTGGAGCCCATGGTGACAAAGGGGGTAAGAACTTTATGGCTGGAAAGTGATAAATTGAGGTGTCAATTTGACAAGGGATAGACATGTGATGGTTAATATTGGTTGTCATTTTGATAGGATCTGGAAGCTCTGGACCGACAAGCCTCTGTGAATGAGTTTTCTAGATCGCGTTAATTGGATGGGAAGACCCACTCGAAATCTGCACAGTGCTGCTCTGTGGGTTTCAGTGCTGGCGGGGCTGAATAAAAAGTAGAAAGCAAACTGAACAGAAGCATTCATCTGCCTTTTTCCTGAGAGAAGATGTCCTGTGACCAACTTTATCTGGCTTCTACCACTGTACATTTTCTGCCATGATGGACTGTGCCCTGGACTGTGAGCCACAGTAAATGCTTCCTTCATTGTTTCCGTCAGGTGTTCAGTTGTAGAAATGATGCAAGTAGCTAATACAGCCACTGCATTGCTATTCTTTTGGGTGTCCCTTTAATACACCAGAGCTAGAATACACTTGGCCAAATTTACTCAACACAAAGAAGATTCTGCCTCTAAAGCTCTGTAGGAAACTACCCCTCTGCAGCCAATGCCTATAGCCTTGGCGTTAGCTGGACTGCTGGACTTATTGAGTTGAACAGATTATTGGCATCTTTTATTTCTATCCTGAATCATTATTGTCTTGTGACTTTGTGATGTTTTTATTACTCTATTTGACAAATTCAATAAAACCATGACTCAGGCAGTGTTGATATCTTTTGAATGACATTTTCAACAAATGCTCCAAACAGTGTGGATCGAACAACATCATCCTCTGAGATAATGAAGTGCTCCTGGAGCCTGCATTATTCTAAGTCCACTGCCTTAAGCCTCAAGGAACAATCAAATGTCTGTGTACTAGAGAAAACAAAAAGCACAAGTGAGGGTTACATACTCTTTGGGCATTTTGGATTTTATTTGACTGCAATGAGATTTCATAGCCTCCTGAATAGCCAAAGGCCCTTTTCATAAATAACTTTCCCAGTGAATTTCACAATGTTTAGGTTGTTTCTAGAAAGTGTAGTTTGCAGCAGAGTTCTCTAAAGCATGTGATCGCACTGACAAGACAATCTACTAGCTCTAGAAAACAATATGAAAGCTCGCATGAATATAAAACTGGAGCCTAGTTCTGTGCAGTTGGGAGTGTCCTCAAATGGTCTGGATGTCAGATGGTCATGGTGCCTTGGGGGACAGGTGAGAGCTGCACAGCAGTCATACCATTTGTTCCCTTTCCCCTCATCATCTTGCCATGATTTGACATTCATGGCCAGGTGAGCAAGGATCTTGAACTTCCATAATAAAACTATACAATAACAGCAACATTAGCCAATATGACTAGGTCTTATGGGAGTTGTCCAAAAAGGTCAAACTCAAAATGGCAAAGAAAATTATTTGGAAAATAGATTTTGTTATGGACTAATGGGATATGACTATAGGAAAACTGCATGAGGACTTGGAGATGTCAAGGGGAGGAATGAAGGAAGACTACATGGGCACATGAAGAAGTCAAGGGGGAGATGAATGTGGGAAGACTCCATGGGGACATGGAGATGCCAAGGGAGGGAGAGGAGTGAAGGAAGACTACATGATGGCATGGAAAAGCCAAGGGTGGATAACTACAGGAAGACTACATGGCAACATAAAGAAGCTAAGGGGAGATGAATGCACCAAGACTCCATGGGGACATGAAAAGTCAAGGAGAGATGAATGCAGGAGGACTACATGGGGACATGGAGAAGTCAGGGTTAACCTGAGCCCAATGCTTTCTTTACAGCCTCTGATACAGCCGATAGACACTTTGATTGATACTTGACTTCTGGAACTATGATGATTTATAACCTTAGTTCTGTCTAACTAACAGAGACAATTAAGTCAGTCTTATTAGCAATGAGCCTCAGTCATCACATATTCTGCCTTGTGGTATTTAGTAAGTGTTTGTAGTGTGCATTCTCCCCAGCAGCCTGATCCCAGGCCGTGCCAGTCCCAAATGAACACTCAGGACACTATATTAATTATGACACTGTTGACCATTTGCTATAGTTTCCTAATGGCTAGCTCTGACTTAATTATTAACCCATAATTACTAATACATATTGTTATAAGGTCTTATCTTGCCAAGAATACAAGACTTGCACCCTTTCCTCCCAGAATCACACAGTGACTCTCCACTCTTGACTACGTTTCCCAGAATCTTCCTTGATTCCTAGTCCCACCTACCTTGTTTCCGTATCGGCCAACTGTGCTTTATTTGTCAACCAGTAGGACAACATATACATTAGAAGGACTTTCCCCATCAAGTGATAGCATGAAATCACAGAAATCATTTGAAACTGAGATTTCAGAATATGCAAACTGAGTTCAAAAAACACAATGTATTCAATCACACTGTTGTCACCAGAAATATTACCATCAATAATAAGAATTATATAAAAGCTTCTATTTGCTATTAAAAGATTTTAAAGCCATGGTATTTTAAAATCCAGTCTCTAATAATTCTTCAGACACTGGGCAAGAGAGGGAAGTTTATGTAATAGGATAGAAAACTTTATGAATCATTTGACTCAATTTCACATGAAGATACTTAAATACTAGTGATATCTTGATAGATTTCAGATTTAAAAGATAGTTTACAAGATGGCTTAAATAATTTTCATGATATAAAGTACATTTTGTTCGCTTTTTATTAATCTTGTGGTTTCTATTCAACACTATTTGTAAAATTCTTACACTTATAAGATCAATCATAGACATTAAGGGACCCTACCAATCCATGATTTGGAAGTTTTTGAGTATTATGCATAGAAAAATGTAGGCTGTTCCCCTGCTTCCCATGTAGAATGCTACTCAGTGTGCCTAAAGCACTTGTGATCAGAATAAGCAAAGTGAGACATTCATGATCATCATATGAACATATTCTTACACATATAGATATGTACACTGCACACTTTTTCATATAAGCATATACATATTTCAACATTTATATGTCCTAGCAAAGACTTGACTGAACATTCATAGAGATCTTGCTAATAATTTTTACAGCATTAAAATATATTTATTTTATTATTTTGTAATTTTATGGGTACGAATATTTGCCTGCATGTAGGTATACACACTGCATTCATGTCTGGAAACTGTTGAGGCCAGAAGGGGAGTTACAGATGATTATGGGCCGCCATACCCAGAGCCTCTGCAGGAGCAATAAGTACCCTAAACTGTGAAACATCTAGACAGCCTATACACTTACCGTTTTTTAAAACTACCTGCAATTTTTATATGTGTATTGTGAACATGGGTGCAAGTGCCTATGGAGTCAGAGACATTGGACTATCTTGAAACTGGAGTAACAAGTTATGAGTTACTTAACATGGGCACTGGTAGCTGAACTTGGGTTCTATATGCAAGCAGTAACAGCTCTTAACCACTGAGTTTTAACTCTAGTCTGAGTTTTCACATTTTAAGAATACACAATATTCATTATTTCATGTATTTTGAATGCCAGGATTCAAGTTAGCTGTGGAACAATACATGAACATAAAAGACTATTGCTTGTTTTACCTTCTTCCATCTGTAAAGGGTCCCAAAGAATAACAGGTGCACATATATAAGCACAGTATCTTGCCTTGTTGTTTTTTTTTCTGCATTTTCTGATCTGCATCTATTTGTCTGTCTGTCTGTCTACCTATCTAACCAACAACAAACCAGAGAGACTTTGATTGGATTGATTCTGGTGGCGTTTACTTATTCCTTAAAAGCAAACACAAATATTTTATTTTATTCACAGGTCTTTGCTACAGATCATTACATGTTTCATAAAGAACCCCAGTTAGAATGAAACTCTGCTCCTATCCTCTCATCTCTCCCTCTGTTGTATGAATGCATTGCTGCAGGTCTCTTGTTCCACCAGGTGCTGCAGCTTCAGTCCCAAATGAACACACAAAAACTCTCTATTAATTATTAACTTGTTGACCGATGAATAGGGCTTCTTATTGGCTAGCTCTGTCTTCATTATTACCCATAACTACTAATCTATTTGTTTCCGCATGACCTTATCTTACTGGAGAATGTCTGGTATGTCTTATCCTCCAAGTCCCTCCATAGCATCCTTTCTGGTCTCTCTCTGTCTACCTTTCCCAGAATTCTCCTCATCTCCTAATCTCGCCTATTGGTCACAGTGTTTCATTCATCAACCAATAAGAGAAACATGTACACAGAAGGACATCCCCCTTCAAGAATATCTCCACCAATGTCATCTATTGGAAACCAATTATGATGGTTAATTCTCATTGACCAGTCCCCACCTCTGTCCTTCTCGTCTGGCTTCTAGTGTTCTGTAAATTGCTCAAGTATCATAAAGTCACTTTCTGATAGAAGAGGTATGGATGGAGAGTACCAGAAGTGGGAACAAGTCCTTAGTGAGGGACACTTCCTCACCAGGAGATGGAGGAGTTGATAAGATGCCTGGAAAGGGACAGCCCTGTGGAGAGATGGTGAGCAGCTTGATGAAATGACATTTTCCTTCACTGTCTCCAGTTTCCCATCAGTTGCAGAGATGGGTACATTTCTTAAATTTTGTGAACACAGACGTTTCCAGTCCTCAGAACTAGATGTTTAACAGCCAATTAAAAACGTCTCCACTATTATTTTTCACTTCTTATTCTGTCTTTTCTATTTTTATATCTACACTTCATGAAAATAAACATCAGGGACCAAATGTAGACTACAGTGAGAATTGTATTCAAGGTTTGGGGATCATTTGACACGGCATTGCATTCATCATATGCACACTGAATGTCTAATAAGTGGAAGAGTGTAAGGGGCTATTCTAGATGGTCCAGGGAGTAAGAAATTAAAGTGGTGTGTCCATGAACTCAAAGTGACTTCAAACATATTCAACAGAAAAAAATTACATTTAAGAAGTATATAAATGGCCTGGGAATATAAATGAGTTAATCACATTTATAGGAGGAATCACACAAGCCATGATGGAGGATTGTGTGTGTGTGTGTGTGTGTGTGTGTGTGTGTGTGTGTGCATGCACTCAGGGAATGATTAAAGACTTAAAAACAGATGTTAAGTGAAGAACAATTTATGAAAACTTAAAAATCATGAACAAATCTATAGCGGACAGGGAAGTATATTTGGAGAGAGGTAGTCATCACATTTAGCTGGATCATGAAGATCGACGCTGAGAATAGAGACTAGTAAGTATGCAGTAAAAGCATAAAAGCAATGATTCCTCACAGTTCTGAGCAAGAATAGGCCTGGAGTAGTGAATGGAGGGAGGGCCTGTGGTAAAGTGCCAAATACTGTGTCTGGGGAGCAGGGAGAGGTTAGGAATGAAGGTTCTTCAAAATGCTAGCTTTGTACCATGAATAAAGTCAAATAACCTCCGAATATATATTTTATAATGCAAAAGGCACCTGTATACATGAACATTCCTAACTAAGTCAAATGGGACTTAAAGTCTAATGTTTGCAATATTGGTCTTGCCACAAGCAGTACGATCTGCTATGTTCACTGTTATTTTGTGTAAGATATTAGGAAAATAAATAGAAGAAAAAACCCACTGAGGTAGCGTCCTCAGGAAGGCTAGTGTGGACTGTATGAGAAAGAAGGGTGTGAGGAGACCATTTGCACTAAGGATTTAAAAGCTAAGTTCGCCCTCCTCCAGGGGCGACGAGAGAAAATGATTCTTAACCTGCAGGTGGTGTCTGAGAGATACTGAAAGAGACTGGAGCAACAACAATGTGCAGGCCAGCCCCTGAAAGAAGAAAGAATACACTGCTCGAACGCTGTGGCTGAGCCCTGTGCTGGGAGAGTGTTGTCCCTCTTCTCGGGAGCCACTGAATTTGTTGCCTCTGTCTAGACCAGTGCAGGCTCTTTGTTGAGATGGGTGTACCTCACCGGACACCGCCAATCTCTGGCTACAGCGCCACCGTGTGGCGGAAGGGAACAGCATCAGTTACAAATTCTTAGGACTTGAGTGCACTCTAGGCAGTCTTGAAAGAGGAGGTCTCCCTTTGGAGGGTGGGAGAGTGTCTCCAACGTTTGGGGACAAGGCTAAGTTTGTGTGCAGGAGACTAAAGAGTACTGAATGATAGAGAATATAAAAACAAAATTGAGGAGGTGTACCTAAGTGGTAGAGCGCTTTGCTTAAGAACATTAAAGGTCCTGGGTTAGAGCCACAGGGCTGCTTTTAAAAATAAGCAAGCAAACAAACAAGCAGGTGGTTCATGACTTTCATCTCGGCATCCTCAGGGGTGAGGCAGCTTTCCCCCCCCTCTCAAACTGTTCCTGGGCACTGAGGGGTGTGGCCTGCTGTGTTTCCTGGTAAATCTTGGTTGCCTACTATCTCAATTTTGCTCTTGCTTGCCTGCCTGATTTCTCCAGTTGGACTTTCAGGTAAAGCAGTTACACCTCAGCCTCGTTGTGTTTACTCAGGAGCAAGACTGTGAGGCACCTGTGTGTGTGTAACTTCACAGCTGCTTCTGAACATGCTGCCCAGGTAGCAGTGGAATGGTCAGCACTCCTCTCATGCCTTGCTCTTCCAATCCTCAAAGATAGCATACATAACGCTGTCCCCATCCTTGGCTTCACAGACATAGTTTCCTTTAGTTATTGTTTAAACTGTGTCTGTCAGGTCTCCCAGTTTGTGACTCACTTTAATTTGCCCGCATATTCTCAAAGGCTTGCTCACCCTTCCATGAGTGGGCAGTGCCGGACTGAACCACTGGGCAATTCCATTATTTCTGGAATTAAGTGAGTATCAATGCAACTGTCTTGGGTGTGTAAGCTTTTCTTTCTGGGGACACAGTTTGGGTCATGGTCACTGATGGGGTAAGAAAAAAGCGTAGGGAAATTAGGTTAGGATGGAGTGAGGCAAACAAGGGTTGGCCAACTGTGTTCCACCTTCTGAGAGAGGCCCAGGTCCTCTGGTGTTGGCATTTCTAAAAGATGCTTTTAACAGCAGAGAGTTTCTGAAGAGCCAAAGAGGTTGCAATGCAATTTCTCTTGACCTGGAGTGTGAAACTCACGGAACAATCCGATAGCTATGTAAGCCGATGTGAGGGCTCATTCTAACATGCTTTCCTCCATTTTAGGTTTTGAGAAATGTCTTTTCTTCTAGTTTTTAGTAGCTTTGCTCTTTTCTGGACTGACACAGAGTGTCCTCTGGGAACAATCAGTGTCTCTGTTTGATGGCATGCACAGATAAAGAGATACTTGGTTCCAGCACCTTGCACAAGCCAGGAAACCATGCAAAATACCTGATGTAAGCGAAAGACTGTATATGAACTTGGTGAGATAGCATAGTGCATGGTGAAACCCTCACTGTGCAAGCCTCAAAGCCTGGGGTTGATCTCAGGAGGCCAGGAGAAGGTGGAAGGAGAGGACCGACTCACCTGAGTTGTCCCCCTACACTGCCCCAAGTATCAGGGCACACCTGGGCACAAACAAATGCTGGATATCTTCGGAGTGGGGAGAGAAGAATGCTTTGGTTTGGTGTAGACAGGTGCTGTGGGAATGTCCATGAAAAAGACACTTCCAGGTTTGCTACATCTTCCAGCAGAATTTCACAAAGACCCCCATTCTTTAGGTCACTGACTGCTGCCTGGGCATTTGCTTATCCCTCAGGGTAAAAGTTCCTTTGTACTCTTTAATAGATGTGATGCTGAATACATGTGGAACGGTGCCTCTAACAGGGTCAGAGATAGCACAGAATTTTGTTTTTAGTTCCAAGTAGGTTGTATTTGAGAATATATATGTAATAACAGTTCATGAAAAAAGAGCTCACAAATTTGAAGGGGGTTGGGGGCAGGGGAAGTATATGTGAGGGTTTGGAGGGAGGAAAGGGAAGGGAGAAATATAATTATAGTCTTTAATACAGTTCCTCATGTTGTAGTGACCCCAACCATAAAATTATTTTCATTGCTACTTCAGAACTGTAATTTTGCTACTGTTATGAATTGTAATGCAAGTAACCCCTGTGAAAGGGTCATTTGATCCCCAAAGCAGTCTTTACCCACAGGTTGAGAACCACTGGTCTAAACTTATAAGCCTGTGAAGAATCCTTATGAAGATATCTCTCTATTCAGAATTAGTTCTTTGATTTCTCACATAAGCTCCTTGTTCCCCAAAGACTGAGAGCAGATTCAGTAATTAGTGCCTTATTTGGGGAACTACCTCCAGTAACACAGAAGAGAAACAGAAAAGGGCCATACAGAGAAGACAGTCAGAGAAGTTAGTGGCCTTGCAGTCAGGCAAGGGTAAATGCTAATGACTTCTTCCTGCCCACAGCTTCCTTCTTATGCTGTCTGGATACTACAGGTTAGGCTCATGCTTTCTGACTAAACTTCACCTCCATACTTTTAATGGGGCTTGGGGCTGAATCTTAAAGCTGAATTTTCTCAGCCAGGGGTTCTGCAAAGACCTAGAAGTCATATGTGAAATACTGTGTATTCAAATGTAACAAAAATACCTTCCTTCACATCACCTTCCCTTGTCAAAGGATTGTGTATCAACAATTATTCCTAGAGAGCCATTCTTGTTCATTCTTTTCCAAGATTGAAAGCATTTGTTTTATTCTTCAATCATGTGAACTTACATTCTTGGCCCAGAAAACTGATTTTGTGTTTAGTGGTAAGCGAACTTAGGGAAAGGCCAGCCGCGTTTGTACATGGGTAAATGGAGAAGACAAAACACCAGAAGCACCGCCAGTGATGCCCCTTTGTACTCAATGATGATCCAAAGTTCCTTCCCATGCAATCTAGAATCACCCAGCTCCTCTCTCCCCTCCAGTGAACCTGCTCTTTATTCTGTCTTCCCCTCTGTCTAACAAGAAATGTACATTTCCCTTACTTTCTTCGCACTGTTCTTGAGACTCTGCCCTGGCTAATGCCACCTGACTCTACAAGCTCAACTTAAATCATTCATCTCAAAGAGATATCATTTGTTTCATTGAGAATTAATTCTTAATATATTTTTAGACCTTCCTATTTATCTTTACTTTTGTTTATTTATTGCTTGTCTTCCTCAAGTTGCTGTGAAACTATGCTGACTGTTGTATTATTGTATCTGGCAGAATGCCTGCATAAAATAATGTGGAACCCTATAACTGCTGAATAAAGCACTAAGCATTCAATGAAAAGGGTATTTATGCTAATATAGAATAATGTGAATGCTAGGAAAATGGCCATTTGAGTTACTCAGGTAAATGTATCTGTATGTGTTTTTGAGAGTGTTGAGGATTAACATCAGAACCTTGGGAATTCTAGGCACATCCTGTACTCCTGAGCCATAGCCCAAGGCCCCACATATGTAGTTTTTGGTACAGAATGATGACTTGGTTTGAAAAGAAAACAAATTTCAAAGTGTGTGCTATTTAAATGCAATATAGCTACAATTTTGGATATAAAGGATATTTAATGACAGCTAGGAAACAGAAGTTAGTTCAGGTGCTCTACTGGACAATTCTTGGTAACAATGTGTCATATACTTGAAGATATATGGGAGTAAGTGTTAAATGTTCTTACTACCCAGGCAAAAAACAGTGAGCTTTATTTTACCATTCTCCAACTTATACATGTATCAAAATGTCACATTATATACCGTAATTAGATATAAAAGTAAATGAATGATGAAACATCAGTAAAAATGCATATATCAAAATAAATGTAATAATCTCTGAGTGGCAGATGTTAGCCAGCTTCTATATATTTTACAAATCTCTATTTTCTCACAACAAATTTTTATATATGCATGCATTACAGTTCTGGTATTTATGGTGTGTGTGTGTGTGTGTGTGTGTGTGTGTGTGTGTATGCGCGCGTGTGCAACAGGTGTTGCTTGGCATCATTTAAGCTATAGAGGAAAGCAAGTGGAGAAGCAAAAGCATGGTTCATGGAATCTTAGTTCCAGAATAATTTGGCACCAATAAACAATCCTTTTCGGAATACCTCAGAAGAAGGGGCGGGACATGTAAGAGGAGGTAGATGGAGAGGAGAGCTGTGACTTCTCAAAACTAGAAAGTTATTGAACACAACAGCTCACTGTATATTTGGTTATCTGCACAATATCCAGTCAGTCAAAATTCTCGCATGGATGAAAGAGGAATCCATGAAGCCCCACCCTTACCTGAGGAACCAGTGGCAGTTAATGGCTGTTGAGGGAGGAAAAAGCTACTCTCATGTTGAGATGTGGCCACTGGTGAGTTGCTTGTGCTCCAGTGGACGGCCCACCAGCAGAACACTAACCGGACTCTGGTTATTAAGGCAGAAGAAGAAGACATTACATTTGGAAGGAGACTAGATTGAAGACACTGGAAGTGTAGGAGGAAAATAGTGGGGGCTGGGTGTGATCAAAATACATTGCATAAATATATAAAAACTTCAGATAATGAAAATTATTTCAAAGCTTTCACACACATACATATAAATATATAACCTAATTTCTGTATCTAATTAGAGGTCATATATAAGAGCACACAGGCAGTGATGCATAGCAATGGTACATTGGTATTTGGTAGATGACATACAAGATGTTGACCACATTTGCCATGTTATTTATGTTACTATGTTATTTACCACAGAGTTGGATATTTCTAGCACCCAATGTTTTAGTCAAGGTTTTCTAGAGGAATAAATATATGTACTGATGTATTTTTGTGTGTGTATATAATAAATCAGAATTTATTAAGAATTTATCAGTGAAATCACATCTGAGATGCTGACAGCCCGGTCTGGAGTTTGGGAAATGACTTTTTATATCACCTGTCTTAGCAACTCTGTGAGGTAACAAATAGTATAAGAAATTAAAGAAACCGTCCTCAATTTGAGAGAGAAGGAGGGACAGGGGAAGAGTTTGAGGACAGAATGAACAAGAACGAAAGGAGGGAAGGAAGGAAGGAAGGAAGGAAGGAAGGGAGGGAGGGAGGGAGGGAGGGAGGGAGGGAGGAAGGGAGAGAAAGGAAGAAAGAAGAAAAAAGAAAGTGTTTATTATCCAGATCTGAGGACCTAGGGAGGGCCAAATTAAAAGGAACCAGTTTTGGTTCTGATCCTACTTTCCACTAAAATATGTATCAATGAAGGTAAATGTGGAGAAATGAGAAAAATGCAAGTGTCTGGCGCTGGCTGTGGGGATGGCCCTGCACAGAATGGGGAGAGACTAGGAGTTTGCTGATTTTATTGCTACATGTGATTTCAAGGGACAAATAAGCCAGGGGAGAACAAACAATGTTATTTGAGATACTTTGTTACTTCCAACAACATGTCAGTAGTAAACTTAAGTACAGGACTCCCAGCAACTGTGTCTCACAGGCTTTTCCACATTAAATGGTATTAACAGATACTATACAATTGATTCCTAATTAAGTTTGGAGAATCTCTTTTCTGACTTTTTAAGATACAGGGTCTTTGTCAGATGCAGTGTTCGCAATTACTTCCCATGGCAGCTGCAGCTCTTCTCGTCTTCTGCTTGTTTGGTTCTTTCACAGACCAGAAGGCTTTCGGAATCCAATTTATGTATTTTTTTCTTACAGGTGAATTTTATTGTCAAGTCTTAGAAATCACTGTCTACTCCCAGGAGTTTTCTTTTCTAAAAGTCTTGGAGCGTTATATTTTTACTTAGATCTTGAGTTCTTTTTGAGTTACTTTTGGCTGCATGTGCTTAAGTTTTGAGCAAGCTTTGCCTTTTGTCTCTGGATGTCTGCTTGCCCCCTCATTACCTCTGGGAAGGTTCTGTGGCCAATAACCACGTTACATTTTGAAAGCAGCTGGGCACTTTTGTGTGGCTCTAAATTATGTCATTCTGCTTTCTGTTATCTTGAACTAAGTGAATAATTCCTTATGAATTGCATGTAATCTTGATTATGCTTACACAACAAGTTGCAAAATTTACAGGTATTTCCCACCTTGTTGGTTTTAAAAATTGTTTTTACCAATCTTGGCCTTTCCATATTAAATCAGAATAATCCAGTCAGTCAATATTTACAAGTTGTTCTGTAATAATTTTCAAGAGAGTTGTGTTAAACCTATATGCTGAGAAATCTGTGAGCAAGGGCTTAGTTATTTGCAAAAGCAATTTGTTTGCAGCTGTCCAACCCTCTCTATTGTCTTGTTCCTACAAACAGATAATCATTAGGTTACATACATCTCACATGCTCTCTGTGTGTGTGTGTGTGTGTGTGTGTGTGAGAGAGAGAGAGAGAGAGAGAGAGAGAGAGAGAGAGAGAGAGAGTTTTATTTGTCTCAGTGAGTGTCTTTTTGCAGAGATGATCGTGTATAAGCAACCTAGTGAGGGGTTGGGGGCCCTGATGACAAACTGCTGAATAGAGCCTTAGTATATAGGCATGTTGACATGACCACTTTGATTGGAGAATATTGCAGGATATTTGCTTGTATTGGCAATGGAGTCAGACCTTGGCAGAGAACACAGTAAGTTGGCCGGAGTGGACCATAGAGTTTTCTGGTCCAGGAATCTAGAGAGAGACACAAGAGGATGAAGGAGGAGCCTAAAGTGATGTTTGGACTTTTTCTACCAGAGAAGGTAGAGAAGACAGTGGATGATCGTATATCCTTTGGTCAGTGGATCTCTCAGATTCATTTCCCCAATATTTAATTCCAGAGTTTTGTTTTATAACAAAGCAATAAAAAATTGAAATAGGGTGATTTGGTGCAGTTAATATAAAATATTGTATTAACTTATTACTAATTTGTGTTAGTTGTGACTCCTAGTCTACACTTGTGTCACAGGGAATTCTAAGATTTGGTTTTGGTTTTTTGTGTCACCTAAGACATTAATACATTAGTTTTCAAAGACAGGTAATGCATTCAGGGTGGTTGAACTAGCAAATCAATGTGTAAGAAACACAGCTTGGGGTATGAGTACTTGCTGTTCTTCCAAGGACCCAAATTCAGTTCCCAGCACTAAACTGAGCTGAGAAATGAGTCCAGAGGTTCACAGAGGTAGTCACAGAGTCACATGGCTAGGACAGGAGCTCAGTGACAGGGCAAAGGGCTTTTGTTGATGACTGGTAGGTTAGGCTCACAACTTTTTGTAACTCCATCTCTGTAGGCTTCAATGGACGCTGTAACGATACGCGGCACACAATTACTGAAAGTAAAGCTAAGTATTTTATGTAGAAATTACTCACAAGATACCAAACAAGTAACCCATACGATACAAGCCGTTTCCTCTGCCGAGCCAGAAGCTGAACTCCAGGAAAAGAGACCGAGACTTCCTGTGTGCTGTGTTTTATGCCTTCCCCCCGTAACGCCCCCTAGTCATGCCCAAAAGTGGGCATGGCTAGTGACGTAGTTCCGCCTACGTATGTATACGTCTTTACGTCCAGCCGTATACGTCTTTAGTCCTGCCTAAAGTGGGTGTGGTTAGCGGTGTGGTAAACCGCCCTTTTATTACCTCATCTGTATGAGCCTCTAGTAAGTCACATGTTTAATGGCGGCATGCAGACTTCCTCCTACAATTCCCCTTTTAGTCTAAAAAGGACAACTAACTTGTGTCCATGAACAAAATGTATCAAACATCTATTCTATCTACCTAAACTTATCTGAAAGAAATACCCAAATATGAACATCTCCTTCCAATCCCAACTCAAAAATAATTGAAAACTAACACTAACAGGTGTAAACTATCTTATAATATCAATAGTAGGGAGAGGGGGCGTGGAATTCTCAAAACTACTTCCTGCTGAGATGGGACGATGATAATCTCATGGGGACCTGTGAAAAAAAAATGTTAGTATAACAAAATCTCAGTAGATCAGACAGTCTCAGTATGGCAGGAGATGCTTGATTGAAGTTCCTGACTGGGGTTCTAGTGTTGATTGAAGCTCTTATCTTGAAGCTCTGGTCAAATTGTAGAAGATGTGCTGTTTCAGTTTCTTGGTCCGGAGTTGTGTAGAGTGATGTAGTTTCAAGCCAGTTTCAGGATAGTGCTTGTCCGGTGGAGTCAATGATGTGGGGCAGTTCAGATGCCTCCAGTCGAATCAGGTGAAGTCAAGGAAGTGGATCCTCATTCTCTTTCAGAAGCAGTTGAAGATTGCTGTCAGGAAATCCCTTGTTCTCTGGAAAACTCAAACATTAATGTTAACAAAGAAATATTTTAACTTTCATATGTATGCATACAAAAGAGGTGACAATAGGGAAGATGGAAAACCTGGAGGAAATTAGACTGTTCAGAAAAAGAAATCCACAGATAACAGTCCCTCATTTTATTTCTTCTGTCTTATATCAATGGCTCTTTGATATAATACAGAAATTCTGAATTGTATTTAAATAATATGCTTGAGTTTAGAGTAGGAGAGCCAATCCAACTCCAAAGCCAGCTTCAGTTAAATGAATGGGAACTGAGGTATGTGAAGAAATAAAGATAAAAGGGTACTATGAAAAAAACAATATAGAGAGATTTAGACTTTGATACCACACAGTGAATTACTGTTTGTTTGATGGTCCTCAGGGTAGCTATTCATTCTTCTACAGGAATCCATATGTCCAGTATTCTTTGCTGAGTTTACCTGTGAATACAAAAAACAAAACACTTCTCTTTCCTTTTAGGAGGTCACTTTACCCATGGTGGACTATGAATTTGTAGATGGGCTGTTATCTTCCTCCTCCAGAGATGTTTTCTGTTCTGATCGAATTTTAATTAATTTTGATGGAACCCAAACCTTTTCTTCTCCTGTGGAAACAAAAGCATAACCCCTTCCCCAACGTAACACATATCCTGGTTTCCAGACTGAGGTGATAACATCCTTAAAATACACCAGTTGGTTCAGTTCAGAAGTCTTCTCTGTAGTCCAGTGTCTTTCTGCTGCAGTTTGTCCTTTTTCATCAGCATTAAGAAAATTAAACGTTAGTAAAGCATTGTGTAACCTGTGTTTATGTGTCTTTGTTTTCCCTGGCTGTTTATGAAGCATCTCTTTTAAGGGTTGGTTAGATCTTTCAATTATTGCTTGTCCTGTGGGATTGTAAGGTATACCAGTTACATGTTTTATACTATAATATTTGAAGAATTGTTCCAATTTACTGGAGACATATGCTGGACCATTGTCAGTTTTTATTGTTTTAGGTATACCCATAACAGCCATCACCTCTAAGAGGTGTGTAATAACAGAATCAGCTTTTTCAGAGCTGAGGGCAGTAGCCCATTGGAAGCCTGAGAACATGTCTATAGTATGGTGTACATATTTCAAACTGCCAAATTCTGGGAAGTGAAATACATCCATTTGCAAAAGTTCATTTCTGTGAATACCTTTAGGATTACAACCTGCTGGTAATGGAGTTTGATTGTACAATGAGCAACTGGGACAATTTCTTACTATTTCTTTGGCTTGTTGCCAGGTGATAGAAAAATCCTTCTTTAAACCTTTGCTGTTAACATGGTGTTTCTTATGAAATTCTGAAGCTTCCAACACATTACCTACTAATAAACGATCAATTTCATCATTGCCTTGTGCCAGAGGACCTGACAGACCTGTATGGGATCTGATGTGTGTTATATATATAGGATGAGTCCTGTTTCTGATGATTTCCTGCAATTGTAAAAACAATGAGGTTAATTCTGTATTATCAGGAACAAATTCTGCAGTCTCAATGTGCAGGACAACTCTTTCTGCATATTGAGAATCCGTGACTATATTGAGAGGCTCTGTAAAGTCTTTAAGTACCATGAGAATGGCATATAACTCTGCCTTTTGTACGGAGTTGTAAGGGCTTTGAACTACATTACTTATATTTCCTGATTTATACCCTGCTTTACCTGATTGGTTTGCATCTGTGTAGAAGGTAAGAACTCCAGAAATAGGTGTTTGCCTCACGATACGTGGAAGAATCCAAATTGTTTTCTTTATGAATTTGATTCTCTCTGTTTTGGGATAGTTATTACTAATACTTCCCAAAAAGTCACTGCAAGCTATTTGCCAATACTCATTATCCTTCCATAAGGAGGAAATTTCCTCATTCGTTAAAGGCACAATAATTTCGGCTGGGTCTTTCCCAGTCAGTTGACGAAGCCTTAATTTACCTTTTAATATCAAATCTGAGACCTTTTCTATATAGGTTTTCAATTTTTTATTCTGTTTATGTGGCAGAAATACCCATTCTAGAATGATATCTTCCCTCTGCATTAATATTCCTGAGGGGTATTCTCTAGATGGTAAAATAACCAGAATACAGTCCAGATTTGGATCCACACGGTCCACATGTGCTTCTAATATTCTCTTTTCTACCCATTCTAATTCTTTTTCAGCCTCAGCTGATAGTACTCGTGGGCTCTTAACTTTAACATAGTCAAATTGTATATGACAGAACAGTTATCAAGTAAGAACACAGTTACAATATTTTGTCAACATTTAGCAAGATTTAAAGAAAATATCATCCATCCCATCCTTATGAGTCCAAAGTCCTATATGTAGCTTATCTTTTATCATCACTAAGGAAAACTATAATTATAACTATCTGTCTTCAACTCCATCAAAGACCACAGAAGGATAATATATAAACACTAGGATTGACAGAGACATCTTACTGCCTGGACAGTCACCCGAAGTTCCTCTGTAACGTTGGGGCATCCATCTTCAGCCCATAGGCCACAATGTGTTCAGAAGATTTCTCAGCAAAGCAGGAAATTTCAAACTGTCCATCTGCATTGGCAGTCTATCATTCATTTTCTTTGTCCTGCAGAAAGTCTCTTAGACTCTTTCATGAAGCAGGAACCCTGTAAGACTGAGGTCAGCAGTCACTTTTCTGTGTGTCCTGCATGTCCAGTTTATACAGCAACAGTCAGTCTAGGCAAGGGCAGTTTCTTGCCCAAATGGCTAATCTTGCCATGTTGAAAGCAAACTCCATAACGAGTTTCATCGATGCCCATCTTCCTCTCAGACATAATTGGTGCTGCCAGGAGCAGACATTTCTCATTGTCAAGAAAAGCCATAAACCATTTTAAATGCCATTTTCTGAAGGTCTTTGAGAGGCTTGAAGACTGTTTATCTGTCTCAAATATATTTCTGTATATCTAGAAAACCTAACTTACCTAACTATAAGTTCTGACTATTAAAAGTAACTATCTATAGTCTGTATTCAATTATGCATTACGTTTTCAAAGATCAGTATAAGCACAATACTTAATCAAGAGGAGAAATATACATATCACAAAATTGACCTTGAATTTGTATCAATAAATGAAAAACAATACCCATGCCATAATTCCCTTTTTTACCATTAAAAAAGATTGGCTGTGATCATTAGCCAATTATAAACAATCCCATTTAAATGAAAACAAAGATTTATAAACAAGATGGGAATTGGGACGTTGCTCATTCCAAACTGCTTCCTGCTGGAAGGGGGCGCCATTCATACCATGGGGATCATGACAAAACTCAGAAACCTGTATAAGTCCATATTTTCGGGGCCTGTAAAACTGCATCATCTTAGCTGTTTCAGTTGTTGGGACATCTGATCCACTGCTTCCGGGGGTCTTGGTTCGTCAAACCACAGAAGCCTGGAAGAATCCTCAGCTTTTCATTTTCTGTAGAAACATAAGCAAAATCTCCTTTCCCAAGTAACATATCCTTATACTTAAATTTTGAAGTCAAGGCATTTTTAAAAGATAGAAGTTGGATTAATTCAGCAGCATTTATAATCAAGTGTACTTTAGTTGTTCCTTCCTTAGCAATGAAAAAACTGAAAAACACAATAGCGTACAGTATCCAGACTCTCTGTGTATTGTCCATCTTTACGTGGCTTATTTATTTATCTATTATTACTTTATTTATTTTACTTATATTTATTTTTCTCTGAGACAGGGTTTCTCTTTGGAAACCTGCCTGCCTCTGCCTCTGGGGCAATTCCTACCGGCGTGCGCCACCACAGCCAGCTTCTTTATTTTCTCTCTCAATCTTACGTATATTTTTAAACACACTGTAAACCTTTAGAGGTTTTGTTCATCCAAGTCTGACTTTACTGTAAATCTTTATGTTTTTCTGGCCACGTGTCTTATCTGCAAAACCGCGGCTGTTTTAAACTGCCGTTTCAAGATGGCAGGCGTAAGCGTGATTTCAGCTTACCGCCTCAGTCCATGTTGACATCCAGCAAATGCTGCCACTTCCAACTGTACGTACACACCTTTAAATCGTTAGCAAATTCTCTTAAAACAACCTTGTTGGTTTTTTTTTTTTTCTTTTTATGCCGAGTCAGGAAGACTCCTGTAAGCAAGCCACGTGAATCTCGGCTTGTCGCTAGCAAAACAGACCACACCTGAGAAAAATGCTGCTACCAAAATCTGTGCTTCTCTCTGTTCTTCTGTTTCTAAAATTCCTTTAAAGCTTTTGTTGTTTTGCGTGGAAATTCAATCCCACTCCTGACAACCATTCTGTTAAGAGAAGCTTTTTCTTTGAGAGGAGCCTTCCCGCCAGCCTGGTTCCAGAGCTGCTTCAATCCCAAATAAACACACAAGAGGCTATATTAGTTATGAAGCTGTTGGCCTTGCTTGTCTCTTACTGGCTAGCTCTGCTTTAAGTAATTACCCCATAATTGTTAATCTAAGTATGTCTCTTACCGGAGAATAGTTCTGGGCTCCTACCCCCATGGCGGTTACATGTTGACTCTCTTGTGTTTCTCCTACCCAGAGTCCTCCTGGACTCCTAGTCCCTCCTATCTAGATTCCTATTGGCCAGCAGTAATTTATTGACATATACACAGGACTTCCCCAACACATCTCCAGGGTATCCATCACCCTTTCTGGCCTCTGGGCCCCTGAACACACATGGCATACATTTGTTCACATCAATAAAAATATATTTTTTTATTTTATTTATTTATTTATTTTTGGTTTTTCGAGACAGGGTTTCTCTGTATTGTTTTGGAAGCTGTCCTGGAACTAGCTCTGTAGACCAGGCTGGCCTCGAACTCACAGAGATCTGCCTGCCTCTACCTCCCGAGTGCTGGGATTAAAGGCATGCGCCACCAACGCCCGGCTAAAATATATATTTTTTAAAAAATCTGGGAGTATTGGTGAATGTTTTTTTTATCCCAGCATACAGGAAGCAGTGGCAGGTGGACCTCTATGAGATCAAAGCCAGCTTGGTCTACAAAATGGGTTCCAGGACAGTCAGAGCTGTTACACAGAGAAACCCTGTCTCAAAAAACTGAAAAAAAAGAAGAAAAAAGAAAAGAAAAGAAAAAGAAACATGGCAGGTCTGTTTACATATGACCTACTCACAACTTATTCTATTCTACCCCCAAACTAGTAACTGTCCTATGATTTTTTAAAAAATAATTCCAAAGAGTAATCGGGATATATTTTCACTGTAATCAATACACTTACTTTGTAACACTGTCCTTAAAGTTTGCAAGTCAATTTGAGTTTGATTTTTGGCTTATTACTCTGTCTGACTGTATATTTGATTGAGGATCTCAATTCGCTCTATTTTTTTAATAAATGAAGTTTAGCATTATCAGTTAAAAACTGAACTGAACTCCTGGAATCCAGTGACAGAGAGGGAGGACTGATGAGCAAAGGGGCCAAGACTGGGCTGGTTTAACCCACAGAAACAGATGACCTGAACAAGGGGGAGCTCTTGGACCCCAGACTGATGGCTGGGAGGCCAGCATGGAACTGATCCAGACCTCCTGAATGTGGGTGTCAGTGAGGAGGCCTAGGTAATCTATGGGGCTTTGGCTAGTATTTATCCCTGGTGTACAAATAGAATTTGAGTGCCCATGCCACAATATGGGAGGCTCTCTCAGCTGGGACTCTTGGGGGGAGGGCCAAGACCCCACCCTGGATGACATGACAGACTCAGGAGACCCACCATGGAGGGCCTCACTTTACCTGGGGATCAGAGTGGTGACTGGGTTGGGGGCTGGAGGGCCTGGTGGGGAGGGATGAGGAGGAGAGGGAGCTGGGATTGACATGTGAAGCAAGCTTGTTTCTAATTTAAATAAAAAGAAACATTTTTTATATATTTTATTTTTAAATTTAAATTAGAAACAAGGTTTCTTCATATGTCAATTCCAGGTCCCTCTCCCTTTCCCTCCCCTCCTCCTGTGCCCTCCCACCAACCCCCCTCCAATATCCCCTCATTTCCCCAGGGGAGGGTGAGGCCCTCCATGGGGGTGTCCATAGTCTGTCATTTCATCCAGAGCAGGGCCTAGACCCCCCCCCCAAGAGTCCATGGTGAGAGAGCATTTCTCATTGTTGGATGGGAGCCCAAAATCCATTTGTATACCCGGGATAAATACTGATTTTCTACCCAAAGCTCAATAGATTACCTAGGCCTCCTCACTGACACCCACATTCAGGGTGTCTTGATCAGTCCCATGCTGGATTCCCAGGCATCTGTCTGGGATTCAAGAGCTAATCCTTGTCAGGTTAGCTGTTTCTGGGGGTTAAACAGGCCCAGTATTAACCCCTTTGCTCATCAGTCCTCAGAGAAAAAGAAACATTTTTAAAAAAAGAAAGTTTAGAGTTATGTATCATGACAGCCTCTTAAATTAAGACATTTTAAAAAGTCATTTTGTGTTTTGTCAAGATTTTCCCTTACTACAAGCTTATAAATATCAGTGTTAAATATTTCAGTTTAATTTTGGGACTCATAGATGGATCTCCTTCCCTTGTTCTCAAGGTTTGTGATGGAGAGAACAGAAGGACGTTGTTCAAGGCTGCAGTGCCAGTCTCTGCAGAGCCATGGCCAGAACAGACACTCCTCGCTGGGCTGCCCACTGCCCACACCCCGTGAGAGGATGTGGATTTACTTCCACAAAGGCTAAAACCCACTGGAAGTGTTTATTTCATCTATCTTACCCTTCTGGAGACCACAGGTCCTTTATATATCATGGTTCCTTCCTTTTAGCTTAAAGTTTTGTGTTTTTTAGTTGTTTCTCCTCTGTTAGAATTGCCCAATTTATGCTAATCCTTAAATCCTAAACTGAAACAATGTCTTGCCAACCAGAATGAGCAAATGAGTAATGGAGGTTTTAGTAAGAATGAGACTTGCTTATTTTATTATATTTATTGTAATACAGTAGTTTCAACTCTCTTAATTTGTCTTGCTAAATTCGTTCTTTTTCATCTTCTTTATGCAATGCTTAATTTAAGTAGCCAGTCTTCTGTTTTCATGCAGGAAAAAGTTAGCATGCCCTTCAAACAACTTTTAAGGTTGGGCTTGGCTCATACTAATGTAGTCGTCTGACCCCTAGTGGTGATAGGAAACATCTACATGGCTCGTTGTAGGAACACATTTTGATAGCATTTTGTATATGAATTGCAGACAATGAATTACTTCTTCCAAAATTTAGGTTAAAATTACGAGTTCATTTAATAAGCAATCATTAAAGCAATCAATCATTAAAGGAACTTGGGGACACTGTGCTTCTGTGAAAAATACCTCTAAATCTTTGTTCTTGCTGGTGTTAGCAAGCACTGCTGGGTTTCATTTACACACTTTCAGAAAGCCATTGTTATTTGTGAAAACCAGACCTTGCATCCCCTACAACACTCATGTGTTTTTATTGTTTCTGAGTGGCCCTTTCTAGTCTGCTATTGGAATTAGCGATTAGTGACATTTTTGTTGTCTGAGGTTTAGAGTTCCCCAGAAGGGTTGGTCACAGAAAATATGAGAGACCAGTCTCTCAGAGGTGTTCCTACAGGAGGCCGTAAAGTGTAGCAGAGGTGGCAGATGAAGTTTTGTTGCAGGGACAATAAGGGCTCTCAGGAGTGCAGGCTTGGTGAGTAAGGACTCGCTTGTAAGCTTGTAAGAATTATAAATGTGTTGTGTTTACTGTAGATCACACAATAAGGAATGTAGGAGGCCATAGGAAACACTCCCCACACCTACAACCAGCCGCATATAAACACTACTGTGCAACCAACAGACACTATGTTTGCACTGCATATATACACACAATGATGCACACAGATACGCACACATAGACATATGAACCAAGACACCCAACTACACACATGCGCGCATGCGCGCGTGCGCACACACACACACACACACACCCCACTTTAAGAAACACGAGTTTATAGTATACACATTATTTAATATTAACTCACTCATAAAAATAAAATACATTGCGCATCATTGAAAGTCAATACATTCTTACTGCCTGTCCATTGTCTAGTATTTTCATTTAACGATGGGTTCTAACTTTTTATCTGCCCTCAATTAATTACACATAGAGTTATAAAATTTTCTGCTTTGTAAACAATGTTACAGTGAAAATACTTAACATATAAATATGTACTTATGTAAGTACTTCGGTGGGGTCAATTTTGTTATAATGGCTTTCTGGTCAAAGCTTACATATAGTTAAGAACTATGTGTTTTCTTTTTTGCATATGAATGTGTTGTGTGTGGTGTGTATGCATGTTACTGTGTGTGAGGGTGCATGAGGATGCTAGTATGTGGCACTTCCTCAGACATCTTCCATCACGTTGAGGTGAGGCCTTTTCCTATACTCAGAGTTTCAGCTGGTTTGGCAAGTCAATGTGGCCCCAGGGATTACAGGTAAATCACTCCATGTAGTCTGCTTTCATGTGGGATCTGAGAACCTGACTCAAGTACCTCCGGTTGCAAGACAATGACTTTACCTGAAAAGCCATCTCCGCAGCCCTAAAAATACATTTTTAAAGCTATCCACAGTGTGGCACACTTGTTTTCCCAATACATAGGAGGCTGAGAAAGATGTTTTCTGTGGTCTTCAGGACAACCTGGGTTGCAGAGTGAGACTTATAAATAGTTAAATAAAGGTAACCTCTTCAGAAGAACCTGGTGTCCAGTCCACCTGTAAAACTTTACTATTTCCTTCTCCCAGGAAGACCTCCGTGTCCCCCTAGTCCCTTCCTCCATGCCTAACTTCTTTGGCTCTATGGATTGTAGCTCGGTTATAGTTTATTTTATGGCTAATATTGAGATATAAGTGAATACACAGTACTACATTTATGGTTTTGGGTCTGGGCTACCTCACTCAGGGTGGGTTTTTTCTAAATCTGTCTACTTTCCTGCAAATTTCATGATATCATTTTTTGTAAAAAGCTGAGTTGAGTGGGGTTGGCAAGAAGGGGAGGATAGGTGGGAAAGGGGAGTGGAGATGAGATACAGGGAGGAGGTGAAGGGGGAGTCGGAGAGAATTGAAGACCATTTGAGAGGCAGTATGAGAACTTAGTGCAGTGGAAACTTCCTATAATATACAAAGGTGATCCTAATGAAGTCTAAATAATGAGGAACCAATACTGGCTATCTCTTTTAATGAAACAAAGCTTCCAGTATTAGGATTAGGTTTCATGGAGTTGGGTTTCATGTAGTTACTGGTCATAGAGTTCCTGTGGAAATCCCCAAACAACCCAGGCTGTTGCCAGGACAATGAGTTGCTCTCCACAAAGTGAAAGGAATGCCTTATTGCAGAAGACAGCATCCACACAACCCATTGAACATGAAGAGGTTGAGCTGGTGCTTATGTAGAACCTTCACCCCATGTTCTAGTGTTTGTGACATGGAAAGGTAGCCTGCAGGATATCAAAAGAGAAAAGTAAATACAAAACCAGCCACAAAGCCTTTGTTCTACAGTATGCTCTGCCTGGAAAATACAGTAGGGAAATTACTGCATAAATCTTGTAGGAGTAAGCCACTGATATCAGTAACCAACTGATGTCTGATTTGACTTAAGGCCCACTGTGTGGATAGATGGGACCCATAACTGATACTGTTTGGGTGACCAAGAACCAAAGTACAGATAAGACAGAGACCTAGAATAAGACAAAATATTACTGGTCTAAAAAAATTAAGCAACAATAACATGACTCCTAGTGATATTCTGCTACACTCATAGATCAGTGCCTTGTTCAGCCACCACCAGAGAGGTTTTCTCCTGAAGCAGATGAGAACAAACACAGAGATCCACAACAAAATATTCAACACATGGAAAGATATTAAACACACAGCTCGAAAAGAGATGACTGTCATGTTTGCTGCGCGGCCTGTGTCCGAGAACGTGCGGAGGGTGTCGAGGATTGACAACACAGAGACTCGTTCAACGATTTAGAGAAAACTTTAAGCAGGCCCCAAAAAGGTTCAAGAAAACTTCCTAAGAAAGGCTCCCTCCAGAGAAGCTTCTGCTCTCTCCTCTACCCTGGCTGGTTCTGCTCTGACACCAAAAAACTGATCTGGGCGTGTCAGAAGAGGCGGTTAGTCTTTGGACAAGGTTGAGGTCAGGGCGGTTTCTGTGGGCAGGCCTTTTCCAGGAACTTATTGCCCCGGGCATTGTATTGTTTTTAGTAAACATGTTTACATTGTCTTACAGCTGCCTACTCCCAGGCCGAAGGGGAAGTGGGTCTCTGCTCAAGGTCTGGTGTCCCCACAATGTCTCCATTAAATCCCTCCACTCTGACTTCAGAGGTCCCCATGGTAGAGGAGGCAAACGGACTGGGGAAGACAGAGATGATGAAGGATACCAGAAGAATAAGGTCATGTAAAAAAAATAAATGAGGAAAACTCATCTGCAAGCACAGGGTCCTCTCGGGTCTGCCCCAGGTCCTCTGTGTGAACAAGATAGCTTTCAGACTGTACTTTTATGGAACTCCTGAAAGTGTAAACAGGAGGGGTCTCTGACGTTTGTGCCTTTTCTTGGGAGTCTTTTATTTTTCTGTTAGCTTGTCTTGTCCAACTTTGATATAATGATTTTAAAAATCTTATTATATTTTATTTTGTTAAAATATTTTTTAAAAAGCAAAGCCTGGGGAATGTTCTCTAGCCTCTTTCTTGCTGCAGACTTGATTACCTCCATTATGTTCTCATCAGGTCTGCAGGACAGATGGAAGAGCAGCCTGCCTTCTTCCTGTTGACTTCTGTCCAGGCCCTCGGTCATTAGGTTTTCTGAGACCTCCTTCACCAGCCATCTACAAATTACAGAATGCTTATTTCATTTCTCCTGTTTTGTACCTTCTTTCTTTCAGGCTTATAAGGCTGTCTCCCCAGCCCCTTAAGCCATGCTTCCTGAATTCTGTGGAACATAAGCCTTGGTGCTCAGTGGAAAGATGATCCACCACGTTAGGCACCTTACATTTTCCCAGGCACTACAGCAGCTTCTTAGGCAAGGATGTGTTCTATATACAGAATCCAGAACAGTTTGCTAAAGGTTCAGTAATCTGCTTACATCAGCATATCTCAAAATCATTTTTACATCTCCTTTCATCTTCTTCTCATGTAACATTTATATATTCATATATATTCCTAAATATACAAGTACAACCTGCTCAGCCCATACAAAGCTACTTGTGTGTTTATGATTTCAGGGCTGACCACTTGATATTGGATAAGGAAGTCTATTTCTCCCAGTCTCAGCATTCCTTAGCTTGATATATATATATATATATATATATATATATATATTTGTCTAGCATTGAGGGACCATGAGGATTCCCTCTTTCATATCACTATCCTGATGTCATCCTAGTTCAGGTCTTGTTTAGGCAGTCATGTTGATGAGACTTCATGTGTGTACCTCCTCTGATGTCTCAAAGAGACAGTCTCACAGACTACTTACATTGTCACACATGTATGCAACATATTGTAGGTGGAGTGTGTACAGAATATTGGAGGTGGAGTTTTGTTGGGACTGCTGGATCCACAATAATCTGAGTCTTAGTATTAATTACAAATGCTCACTCAATAGCTCAGGCTTATTACTAGTGAACTCTTACAACTTAAATGAACTAATTTATATTAAGCTTCATTCTGACATATGATATTACCTTTCTTTTATCTTGTTTCCTCTCGATGTCTGGCTGGCAATTCCTCTCTTGCAACCCTTCTTCTTCCCAGTGTTCTTGGTCTATTTCTACTGCCTAAACTTATCCTCTTCAGTTATTTGTAAGTCAGCTTCTTTATTAAACCAATCACAATGGCATATATTCACACAGTGTAAAGGAATATTCCACATTTCCCCCATTTTGCCTAACTGAAAAAGAAGATTTTAACTTTAACATGGTAAAATTATATACAACAAAAACAGTTATTAAGAGAGAATTATAGTCATAATATTCAGTCCATTCATATTTGGCAAATTTAGAAAAAATACTCTAACTCTATTTCTTATCTTTTTGTGAGCAATAAGTTTAATACTTAACTTATCTTTTATCATAACTAAGGAAAACTTTAATTATGACTATCTAGTCTTCAAGTCTGTTAAAGACCCCAAGGGTGAATTGTTACCTAATGACAGGGACATCTACCTGACTGAACAGTCCACTCAAAGTTCCTCTGTAATGTTGGGGTATCCATCTTTGGCCTATAGGCCTAGTATATCTGACAAACTTTTCTGAGAAGCTGGGAATTTTAAAGGACTGTCCTACCTTGTTTTGACAAAGTTTGACAGTTGCTTCCTTTTGTATCCTGCTGGTCCCATTTGAAGAATATACTGTCAGCAATTGAAGCAAGGGCAGCTTTTTGCCCAAATGACAACCTTTTATCATAAGAAAAACAAACTCCATGTGGAGTTTCTATTATGACGATTATCTTTTCTGAGGTATATTGGTGCTACCAGGAATAGATGTGTCTCCCTGTCAAGAAAAGTATTATGTTATTAACATATTTTAAAACGCCATATTCTGTAGGTCTTTGTAGTTTTTGAACATCATCTATCTATTTAAATATATCTGTTTAACTTTGAAAATATACCTAATATGATTACAAGCTTGCTCTAACCTGTATTTCTTAATTGTACATTATGTTTCTAAAGAGTTACATAAGCGCAATAGCACAAACAAGAGAAGTATGCATATAGTATAGAAAAATAACTTTAAATTTGTATTAAGCTAAACTCCATGCCAATGTAAAACATTTTGAGATTAACAGTTTTTTTTATTAAAGTTGATTCAACCCTTTTCTAATCATCTATTTATTATACCCCCATTTGCCTTTAGAAAGAAAGTTTTTAATTTAACTCCTTTGTTTAGTTATTTTTTGACTAAAACCAATAACTATTTGCAACCAAGCCCCTAATAAACATCCATAACACATATTTTGGGAATGTGGGTGCCATTCTATTGACTACTTTCTGTTGTCTGGGAGCACTAATATCTTTGGGGGAACCTTGGGAAAGTAAGGATAATTGTTAGTTTCTTGGCTGAAGAAGTTTTTGAGGCTGGATCAAACAGCCTTTAAAGCTGTTTTGGATGCAGAATTCTGAGGAGACTGTAACAGAGTCATTTTGAGATGGTGGATCACTTGGGTCTCCTTTTATATTGGTGTTTGGTCTTGTTCTGAAAATACATAAACTTTTAAAGGTAACATACATTAACAAGTATGAACTTGTGGTGTGTGCAAATAAGTCAGTGAAAGATGTTTTATAGAGTTTTTGAATGTTTGTTTGTTGGTTTATTTATATTCAAAGACAGGATTTCAGGGGATCTTCTCTGATCAAATCTGACCCATATCAATCTGGAATAAATCCATAGCTTCTCATTTCTTGTGGAAATAAAAGCATTACCTTTCCCCCAAAGCAACACATCTTTTGACTTTCTTTTCGAAGTTAAAATATTTTTTATGATATATAGGTTGATTTAGTCTAGCAGATTTCATAATCCAATGTCTCTTAGCAGCCCCAAAATTCAGACTATGCAATAACATACAAGATACATACTCTCTGTTTTTTTCCATCTTTATGTGGTGTTTTTCTTTTATGTCACTTTATTCCCTTTTTAAGGATTTTATATTATACACACACACACACACACACACACACATATATATATATATATATATAGAGAGAGAGAGAGAGAGAGAGATTGAGAGTGTCTATACCCTTTTTCTTTTCTCTCTAAAGCCTTTGTACATTTTAATCATATTATAACCCATTTAGAGGATTTTTTTCCACTTGGATCTGTCTTTACTGAGCATCTGTAACTTTTTCTGTCTTCATGGGCAAAACCCTATACTTAGCATGCAGCACACTGGCAGAGCTTGTGTAGGCAGTTCAAGCCTGCAGGCCGTGGATAGGAGATTCCTATGTACACAGCCTGTGTGTGAGACTGTGGGAAACCACTATGCGGCTTAGTTCATGGTGTGCTGGCAACTGCCAAGGAGATGTGTCTCTGCATTCTAGCCAGGATGAGTGACATAAGACTATGAAGCCATGTTTGACTCAATTTTTGTATGTTTGGAACATTTTTTAAGCTTTCCTGAGACTTATGTGTATGTAGGTGTCAGATGTTTGGGCTCCATTTGTACGTGGATTTTTCTTTCCTGCTGCCAGTTCTCAAATAACTGACATGGAGACTTAATATTCATTATGAATGCTTGATCAGTAGCTCAGGCTTGTTACTAGCTAACTCTTACATCTTAAATTGACCCATTTATGTTAAGCTACATTCTGGCACATAGCCTTACTGCTCTTTCATCTTCCATCTCCTGTTTCCTCTCCATGTCTTGCTGATGACTCGCTTCTTACCACCCTCCTTCTTCCCAGTGTCCTTCGTATGGAGATGCAGTATCAAGTTCTTTGTAAGTTGGGAATTGTCTATAGATAAAGATAGACTCAGGTGTGTGTTCAGGATTCTTGCATCTGACTAGCTGGACATTCCAGCATTGTACAGAGAGAATAATAACTAACTGCACACATATTTATTTTTTAGTGTCTTATTTTCTGAAACTTTCTGCAAATACTTTCTGGAAGAACAGCTGTGATATTTGTCCCCACTGGTGGAGCTTTGCTTATAGAATAATTCACAGTGTTTTTGAGTTGCTGTATATCCATCATTTACTATTTCTGGAAGGCATCTGCCTTCCTAAGAAGGTTCATGACACTTCTGTTTCTTCTGTGGTTTCCATCACAGCATTTCCCTGTGGAAGTTAGAGTACGTCAGATCTTGATTGCTAATCATTGAGAAAAATCCTAGGCCAGACAATACCAGTTATCAACTGATAGAGACAGCTTGATAAAGATAAAAGCTATGAAATAAAGTTGAAGGCTGGATAAATGTAACAGTGAAGGAAGTGGGTTGAAAAGTTCTTGGCTTCATGTTTGTAGAGGTAAAACAGGAAGGCATTGGGCTAGGACCAGGCTCTTAGATGGAAAATTACCATTCTGTTTGCTTGACACTTACCTGGGGAGACTTTAGTTTTAAATGCTTTGGAAAATTAATGCTTTTATAAAATTCTTTTAAAAACATTTCCATGATTTTAAAAAGCCTTCAACTACTGTATTAAATCACTACAAGTTATAGTTGGAGCATGCCTAACTTCTAGTGGGTTTGCATATTTTTTTTCATTCTATATTCATTAAGTAATTACTTGAGTAAATTCTGCAAGTTAGAGGCAGTGTTGAAATCTGGAAGGTACTTGAACATCTTGACGGTATGCTCACCACTCACATGCAGTGCTTGAAAACACCGTTCCCTAATGTTTATCTGCAGAAATTGTTTCTGGGTGTGGGAATGAGATGGCAGAGAAATTCAATTTCTCTTTCTCTCTCACCATTCCATCTTCCCTGTGCTTTTTCCTGAACTAGAGTTATATAAAAATCAATTCTATTACCTGGTGGTATGGGGCATCTAGCATTAAGAAAAATGTCATTAAAGGGAATAGTGGCCCTTAAAGGGCTTTTCATTGATTTTCAATGGGTTTAACTGCTGTCCTCTGGCTCCCAGACAACATTATCTCTTCTTATTGAAAATTGCACTTTTTGTTCTTAAGTAAAACTTGCCGAGCAGAGGGAAACTTCTGGAATCAGTCTTGATACACAGAGTATGCGGTGGAACTCATACTTATGGTTCACTTTGGCTACACACTAAGGATCAAAGGAAGTTATAGGAAAAGGAAGAGGAAGTAGAGGAAAGCTGCAACTGAGAGAAATGTTAATTAGAGCCACAGTTCGCTAACATTCTTGAAAGAGAGTGTCCTGACTGAGACTCTGAGAGGTTCCCTGTATTAGAAGATTCAACCCACCACCAGTCATCTCTGTGTACTCAAGGAAGACAAGTCTCATTGGAATTGCTCATGAGCCCTGGGAAGAAAAAAAAAACCAAACAACTATTATCTTGGTTCATTCCGTTTTTCTTTAAGAGACTTTGAAGAAGCGAGGAGGAAAGGAAAAACATTTCACTTCCAGCTAGAAACCATGATATGCCATAGACACTGTTGGGCCATTGGTCCCTAATAAACACACCCAGAATGATAGAGGCCTGAGACCAGAATTGACAGAGTATCCTAGGACATGGGGACTGATAAGCTGCGAGTACTTTCAATGAATGTGTTTAACTAACCACACCACCCCTTTCCCAGGTATTCCAAGAACATGTAGTTATTACAGGCTCCATCCTTTGGTTAAGTGCCTAGTGGGGTGAAGGGTCATTCAAGTGATTATTTCTAGGAGGCTCTCAAGTATAAGATATAAGAATCTATACAAAAAAGTTGACAGTTATGAAGATTTTGAATGCTCTCAACACAAACCACTCATGCCTGACCGTCAGACCTTGTATGCATGTATTGAAATGACATACTGTTTCCTAAAATGACACACTATTTCCATGAAATGGTCTCTCTCTATCTCTGTCTCAGTCTCTGTCTCTGTCTCTGTCTCTCTCTCTCTCTCTCTCTCTGTGTGTGTGTGTGCGCGTGTGTGTGCATTTGTGTGTCTGTCTGGGTGTGTATGGTTAAAAGAACTGAATGTTTGTGTTCTATATACTTGAAAGCTTGTGTATTTGTGTGTCTGTCTGGTTAAAAGAATTGCATGTTTGTGTTCTATGTACTTGAAAACTGGATCTTGAGGATGGAGTTATTCTTGCACACACAGGACTATTGTGTTTCCTCACTTGCAGCTTATGTCCTGAAACAGATAGAGAAGAGGTTTCCCTAAAGATCCAGTCCCAGCCTTTTTCTTGTCTTCCCTGCAAGGTTACTCCTGTATCTAGTTTAACTGTTGCTCCTTTCCATAAAAAACATTGCAAGGGAAGACTTATTTGCTACTATTTCTTCTAACTTCAGATGTATTTAAGGACTGAGGGGACATGAAATCTGTTGTCTAGGGTTGAAATGTCCTCAAACTATCATCCCATAGTTTCAACCCCTTTTGAAATTTCCTACTTAGTAAAACCATTTCTATTTTAAACTCAGGTTGCCCCAAATGACCCTTTGGCATCTTATCTCCTTAAACTGGCTTTTCTCCTGCATCTCCTATCATGATTAATCATCTCTCATTACGCTAGTGCCCTGTCTTAAAAGCCTGTGATAATGAAAGCACAGTTGCTGAGTATTATGTGTAGATGACTGGGATGATAGTTTACTTGGGCTGCTAAAATAGAACACTGTAGACTCTAAACAGCTGGCTTTCTTCCTAACATTCTGAGGGCTGGAATTCCAGGATGAAGGTGCCAAATGAGTAAGTATGTGTCTGTGGAAGGTCCATTGTCCCTTTTGCAGAAAGCTAGTGTGTTCTATCCTCTCCCATGTCAGAAGAGAGAGGAAGAAGAACTATGTGGGAGGAAGATGGAGGAAGAGGGGAGAAATTTCTTGGCAACTTCTTATATGGACTTCAGTTTCACCCATAAGTGCTCCATCCTCATGACAAAGGAAATTCTAAGGGAACAGCATGGAGAGGGATAAGCTTGTGCTTATCTTTGCTTGAGGCATGGATCTTGTATCAGAGCCCCTCATTCACATGAAATAGTTCTCTTTCAAAGGTCCCACCTCCTAATACCATCTCTGGGGTTTGAGTTTGGGGAACAGGAGTCGTAAATTTGTGGAGGGCAGAAATGCATAGACAAATATGTTTGATGATTTCAATTAGGAAATCGGACAGTAGTGGGTGGATGGAGAATGTTCTGTGGCATATAGACCTATTCTGTTCAGGAACCGTTAGAGTTCTCATTAATGTTCCCAGGCACCTGAAGGTCAATTCTGAGTCACCACCTGTGAACCTCTCTGAGCCTCTTCTCCTTTGTTTGACCTGCGGATAAATTGCCCTACCCACGTGCTCACTTACCCAAGCAGCTGGTTTGAGAGAGTACTCAGGCTCTCTTGTGTACCTTGGATCACAAGCAAGTCCTCAAGGTCATCGACACATCAAACTCTTGCTTCTTCCACTCCAGTACAAGTGAGATGCCTCAGTAAAAGAGCTCTAGGCCAGACCATGTAAGAATTCCACTTAGGACAGTGGCCAAGCCCCCTCCCACTTCTTTGTTATGTTAAAACTGGCTCAGATAGATGAACTCTTAATAGATTGAGACTGACTTGAACCCTTTTAGCAGATTTCAGAATGTGTTCTCACTTCAAAGACTCCACCCTCTTTTTTCCTGAAATGCTTTTTAAGATCTCAGAGGGATGTTTGAAAGACCGAATTAGAGCTCCCCATGGGGTCCCAGCTCTAGACAAAGAAACACAAGCAAGAGAGAGAGAGAGAATTAGCATTTCCCTGGTTGGTCCACACTAAACGCATACACATACAAGTATCACTAAAGGGACTCAGTGAGTTTATATAGTTACATATGGGAGGCCATGAATTTGAGCAGGAAGGTGGGGGTGAGTGGGTTGGAGGGAGATACATGGGAGAGTTTTGAGGGAGGAAGAAAGGGGTTAAACGATGCGATTATATTTTAATTAAAATAAAAAATTAAAAAAGAATTCATCTTTCCATATGGAATACCCTCAAATTTGCAGTTGTTTGCTATGACTCAGTTGGTTCCTGGATGCTGGCCTTTAGCTGCTCAGCATGGTTTGACCTGTGTAGTGAAGGTCCTGGCTGGGTGAGGGTAGGCTCTGGACTCCATTTTCTTAGTCATGCTCAAAGATGTTTTTTCCGGGCCTTAATGAACCAGGGGCACTGAAGCTGAGTATGTAGCTACCGGCCACCTCAAATCAGTTCTTTTGCTTCTTTTGGAGATTCAGTGCATAAACTTATATTTTTTATGCATAAACTTATATTAGTAAAGAAAATGCAGTTTTGAGAACATATTCAGGGATGTTAGAAGAATGCCTGTTGCTCAAGTCTGCTTTTTTGCCTTTATGAGTCCTTAAACATTTTTTTCTCACAGGGTTTGAATCTATTTTGCTGTTTGTATTTAGACATTTCATTACATAAATTGAATTTTCTTTTTCATTTTGCTTTCTAACTTCTATTTGTTTAAATATGCTTTTTATAAAACTAAAAAGTTCATGTGTCTTCAAACTATCTCATGTTTTCCCCAGTTATTCCATTTCCCTTAGTCCCTAAAGACACACCTAGAAAAAGCCTCTGTTCTTTCCAACATGAATAGCATACTGTCTTGTTTCTAATTTACATTAACTTAGGTTTGTGCCTTCTCTTCTAAAGCTCTGCTCTCAACCTTGCATTGTAATATGTGTTTATCTTGGCTCCATCCTTTTGAAAATGGCATCTTTTATTTATTTTTTCCCTGTTGTTTGAATTCTTCTCATGTGATCCAAGTAATGGAGTTTTAGTCCTGGTCAGCAAATAGCAGGTGTGGAAACCTGCTGCTGGTTCATTTCTCTTGGTAATATTCACTAAATGCATGCCTGAGGAGGAGTCACTTCTCCAGATTTTGATTTATCTTTGAAACTGATTTTCAAAAAGAGAAGCCATAATTCTTGCTATTCTTCATACTTTCTTGATGTGCATACCTGTGCTAAAGGCTTCCCTGATTTTAAACATGCAATATCCAGCATTTTGTCTTAGTTCTCTTTACAATGTGTAAGATTAGCATTTAGCATAAAGTTTATATATTCACAATGACTAAGTTAACATGTAAAACTTTACCTGATCGTGTTTGTCAACCAAAACCTTTAAGTATTTATTTTACAGTCCATTGAGATTAGAGTTAAATTTGAAGATCTTTGCACAAAATTGAAATATTTATGATACAATGTTTTAATATTTGTCTCAGCCTTAAAACTACATTTGGAGTACTAATCCTGTATTGTTTTTCTATTTTTCTATTAGTTAATTTAATCTCTTAAAATGGTTTTATTATTTCATACCATTCTTTTACTAAGGTATTGCTATGAAAGAGAATGTGTTCCCTGACAAAAATATTAATTACCATGACAAAGTAATTAGCATTTTCACCAAAGACTAAGATGACTGATGGCATCTGTTATACCATGGTGTCAGGTTCCTCTCTATGCTCAAGATTAGCAGGTAACACTTAGCTCACTGAGCAGTGCTATCTCAATCCTTACTTTTCAGGAACCTACCCACTGGACATGCATAGAATTCATTAGAATAAGGGATGTTAGAAACAAGCTATGTTGGCCATGTTATTTTATAGGAAAATCCACAGAGTTTCTAGAGCCCAGAGACTCAGTCCACATTCATAACACTGGATTGGAAATGCGTTTCAAATGGAGACTTGGGCAGTTCTGGCACATAATAAGAATCTTAATTTGTAGGAGCTCTGTCAAAGGTGGGTCTTAACTCATCAATTTTTCTTTTACTCTCTTCTAGAAATTCTCTATTTTTATCTGTATTCCTTAAATATGTAATTGAACAACTATGCAAATATTCTGGTGCACACTGGTGACAAATGAGAGAGTAAGTGACTGTTTTTGTCTGTGGTAATGACTAATGATGTGCTCCATCCTAATGAAGTCACCATCTATGAGGGGTACTAGAGTGGTAATATTATACCAGGGGAAATAGCATATTATTTAGTGTTTGGACGCATGAGTGTACATTTTTGTTAACAATTAGTAAGTAAAATGCTATTTTTTGTTAATAACATGTAAATGTGCGACTCTGGGAGAGTCACAGCCCTAGGTTTCAATTCCTCATTGTAAAAAAAAAAAACCCAGAAAAATAATCTGTTTTAGCTGAACACTGTGGAGCATATTGCGATCCAAATACTAAGAGCAGGGAAAACTGGGTACACAGAAAAGCCCTGTTTGTATACTAAACACAAACAAGCCTCCCCAAAACAAACAAACCAACTTCAAAATTCCAGCTACCAAATTTCCTCCCCCCCAAAAAAAATTCATGACAAAAAACGTTGATGAGATGCTCAGAAGTTAAAAGCCGTGTAAACATCCTGTTACCATCATTCTAGTATTTACTAAAAGGCATAGACAACACATATTTTTACAAGCACATTTCTGATGTTATGATTTCTTTCCATAAATTACTGTGCTGACTTCAAAGGGCATAGTAAACTAAAAAGAGAGACAACTGCTCCAAAGGACTAAAGAGAACATGAAATGGAGCAGACATAGGTTTGCTCAAATTGTAGCAAAGAGGGACAAACATAGGTACCACTGACATCATGCCCTCTGAATGTTCCTTCAAAGAGTTCTTATCCATGAGTGGTTCCACAGTACTTTAAAGAGTTTTAGATGCTTAAGTACTGGACACTTGATTATAAATAGGGTGAATTTTATCAACCATCTCATAGCTTTTGGTTTGCCTTCAGTTTTCCTTTTATGCCTCAGGTTGAGAGGATGGTGCTGGGAGATACCATCATATATATATACATATATATATGTGTGTGTGTGTGTGTGTGTGTGTGTGTGTGTATGTGTGTGTATGTATATATATCTTTTATTTTTATATATAAAATATTTTAATATATATGCCTATAAATAGTTTTATTAAATATTTTAAGTAATTATAGAAAACATCAGCTAAACATTCCTGTAGCAATCTCTTTTCTCAAGTTTGTTCATTTTTGTCTATTCTTCCTTAACAAGAAATCTATTTTTCCAGTTCGTTTTTATTCTTATTTTTAAATTTAAATTAAAATTAGAAACAAGGTTACTTCACATGTCAATCCCAGGTCCCTTTCCCTTTCCCTCTCCTCCTCCCATGCCCTCCCTCCAACCCCCCAATACCCCCTAGTTTCCCCAGGGAGGGTGAGGTCCTCCATGTGGGGGTGTCCATAGTCTGTCATTTCATCCAGGGCAGGAACTAGACCCACCTCCAAGAGTCCAGGATAAGAGTGCATCTCTCATTGTGGGATGGGCACCCAAAGTCCATTTGTATGCCAGGGATAAATACTGATCTACTACCCAAGGCCCCATAGATTGCCTAGGTCTCCTCACTGACACCCACATTCAGGGTGTCTTGATCAGTCCCATGCTGGATTCCTAGCCATCAGTCTGGGATTTAAGAGCTAACCCCTTGTTCCGGTCAGCTGTTTCTGGGGGTTAAACCAGTCCAGTCCTAACCCATTTGGTCATCAGTCGTCCCTCTCTGTTACTGACTTCCTTGAGTTCAGCTCAGTGATTAGCTTTGGGAGTCTGCCTCTGCTTCCATCAGTCATTGGATGAAGGTTCTGTTTCCAAGACTCTCTGGCCATGGGATTGTAGGCTGGCACTCCCCAGGTCTGTCTAAAATTCATATATGAGAGAATACATATAATGTTTGTCTTTTTGTGGCTAGGTTACCACACTCAGGATGGTTTCTTCTAGTGCCATCTATTTGCCTGCAAATTTCAGGATTCCATTTTTTTCTGCTGAATAGTACTCCATTGTGTAAATGTACCACATTTTCTCTATCCACTCTTCAGTTGAGGGACATCTAGGTTGCTTCCAAATTCTGGCTATTACAAATAATGCTGCTCTGAGCATAGTGGAACAGATGTCCTTGTTGTATGAATGGGCATCTTTTGGATATATGCCTAAGAGTGGAATTGCTGGGTCTTGTGGTAGCCTGATTCCTATTTTAATGAAGAATCTTTGTACTGATTTCCAAAGTGGCTGTATGAGTTGGCACTCCCACCAGCAGTGGAGGAGTGTTCCCCTTTCTTCATATCCTCTCCAACACAAACTGTCATTGGTGTTTTTGATTTTAGCCATTCTGACAGAGGTAAGATGGTATCTCAGAGTTGTTTTGATTTGCATTTCCCTGATGGCTAGGGATGTTGAGCTTTTAGCTGTAATACATTACTATCTAAGACCCATAGAGGATTCACGATTATCTGTTCAGTCTCTGTGACCCCTGTGAGCCCTGCTGTTTGGATTCTGTGGACCATGTTCTCATGGTATCCTTGACTCTTGATCCCTCTGGCTCCTACAGTCCTTCCTCTCCCACTTGCCCAGGGTTCTTTGAGTATGAGCTCTGCATAATGTCTGGCTGTGGATCTCTGCATTTTTTCCAATCAGTTTTCTGGATGAGCCTCTTTGATAACTGTTGGGTTAGGTACCAACCTATGAGTGTTTCAGAATATCATTAAGAATCACTTTATTGACTTTTTTGTATGTTTAGTTTTTCCTTTTTTATTTTTAGAAACACTCTTACTTACAAATGCATCCCCCCATTCCCTTATGCTCACATCCTCCTATGCTTCCTACCAACCCCTCAATCCACCTAGCACCCTCTCCCCAGGGATAGTGAGACCCTCCATGGGGGATCATTAAAATCCACCACATCATTTGGGGGAGGGCCCAGGCCCTCATTTCCTTATCTGGGCTGCAATAGTATCCCTCCGTAGGGAATGGGCTCTCAAAGTTCATTTGTGACCTAGGAATAAAAACCCTGGCTCCACTGTTAGAGGTTTCATAGACTACGTTGGCCTCCTAGCTGGTACCCACACTCAGAGGGCTTGGTTTGGTCCAATGTTGGTTCCCTGCTTTATGATTAGGGTCTGTGTGCTCTGATTAGGTCAGGCCAGCTGTTTCTGCGAGTATCTCCAGCTCTTTCTTGGTTCATTTGGTCATCTCTCCTCATTCTCTGCAACTGGATTCCAGGAGTATGGCTCAGTGATCAGCTGTGGGTGTCTGTTACTGCTTCGATCAGCTACTGGGTCAAGGCTCTAGGAATGGTAACCAAGGTAGTCATCAATCTCATTATAGGTGAAGGGCATCAAAAGCAGCCTTTCCCCTACTGCTTAGATTCTTAGTTGGGGTTATCCCTGTGGACTGTTTTTTTTGGGGGGGTGGTTGCATTTGGTTCTATCTCAGATCTCTAGGCTATTCAGCCTCTGGTTAATGGTCATTCAGGCAGTGTCAGGCCTGGGATCCCTTTCATGGTGTGGGCCTCAAGTTGGACCAGTCATTTGTTGGCCACTCCCATAAGTTCTGCTTCACCATTAACCCCAGCACATCTAACAAACAGGAAAAACTGTAGGTTGAAGGTTTCCTGGCTAGATTGATGTCCTAGTCCACTGCACTAGGTTTCCACATACCTGCCCCCAAATTCCCCCCAATTCCAGTTATCTTTGTGATTGCCATGATGTCTTCTGGTCTAGCAGCAGGCTTTCACAAGAGTTGGGGGCCTGAACTGTGGTAACAAGGAAGGGAAGAGCATTGGGCAGTCGCGTGGGAAGGCATTGAGAAAATGGGGCCAGAACAAGGGTAGGCTACCTATTCAGTGTTCTGGTGACCAGTGTGGCCTCTGATCAGACAATTGGCTTCCCTAGGATGACATCTTAACAAAGAATCAAAATCATGTTTCCAAAACTTTTCCGAGAAAAGGAAAATATATGAGGAAATTCTGTATGAAAATTTGTCCAGGGATGCACAGTGAAGACCATATAAAACAATACTGTGACTATTCATGTAATTATAGGTTAGTAAAGGTAACTGGGGTTACAGGGTACTTCTCACAGAAAAGTTTAAAAATCTTCATTTCCCATTGAGCTTCTTCAAACAGAAAACCCCTCACTGCCATGAGAATCTATTAAAAATGGATAGAACAATTTTATACCATTGTTAGCAAAAGATAATTAGGCCAAAACTCTAGCACTGTAATACATACTAGAGTGTTTCAGTTCTTATCATTCATTCTTAAACTGAGAGAAATTTAAACAATGCCATGTTTAGATAAAACATTTGAGCTTGAAGTGAGATGGGGTTAAATGAGATAAAGTTTATAAGAAGAGCTGTTTTTTTCAAAATCAAGTTGGAGATCATGACATATTTGATAAAGTAAAAAAAGTAAATGAAAAGAACACAATAGGCCAGGCTCATGAAATACAATGGATTCAATGTAGAAAGACCTTGAATGTCTTTGTTAGAGGTGGGGACAGACTTGGACTGGAATATTTGAGTCTGCTTCCTTCCTGAGATTGACAGTCTATAATTCAATACCCTGAGGGTAAGATTTGGGAGTGTGTATTTCTGAAGCCTAAGTGAAAAGTCTTCTGAGAGCCTTAGCTTAGCATCCCTGATCATCTCAGTAATGAATGAGACCAGTAACAGTCTTCAATACTATCTGCAGACTGTGGGTTTCACAGCAGAAGGGAAAAGAAGGCTGTGGGAACTGAACTGGGAACGGAAAAGCACAAAAGTGAGTGCACCATCAGATTGTGTTCTGTGTTATAGAGCAGCCTTTTCAAACTCTGAACATGTAACATCCATGGAGACCTGAAAGGTTTGTGTATGCTTATGGTGTATGTGTGTGTGTGTGTGTGTGTGTGTGTGTGTGTGTGTGTGTATAGAGTCCAGAAGTTGATGTTTGGTGCCATTCTTGATGAAGATCCACTTTATATTGAGGCAGGGCCTCTTACTTGAACCCTGAGTGTACTCTTAGAATCCCTCCTCCTGTGTACTGGGATTATTGTCATGTTACCGGTCAAGCATATACATAGGTACTGAAATCTTGTCCTCATGCTTGCTGTGGAAAGCACTTCACCCTCTCCAGCACCAAATTTGCATTTCTATCAAGCTCAGAGTTTAGTGCTACTGTACCTAGTTTAAGGACTACACTCGGAGTTTATTGCTCTTAAGAATTTAAGCAGGAGACTAGGAAAGCCACTTAATATCTTGTGGAATCGATTTTAAAGTTTTTTTTCAGCATGCTGATCAAACTGAAAGTGACTTTTAGAACATTATCAAACTTTAAACTACAAGCTAAGGGGCTTAAAGACAATCAGGAAAGGTTAGGCACCATTGTGTATGCGCAGAGAGAGCCTGAAAGGCTATTAGAGAGAATTGCTGCCGCTGCATGGCTTTGCATGGTAATAGTGGTCATAGTGGCAGCCATAGGGCAGGTGACTTTTAATGTGGTTCCTAGGTGAATGTGGCAGAAGACACTGGCTTGAGCTCCAGAATAATTTCTAACTTCTACGTCTTCTTCCAAATGATACCTCAGACTGTCCTATCAAGTTGCGAGCACCATCTTCTCCTGATATAGCAGGTGAATGATTGCAGCTAGCTAAAAGAATTAAAATCTTCACCATCAGTAGGCTAATGAAAGATATTTGTTTTCATCTCCTTAGAGCTCTGTAAGTAGGTGGCTGCTAGGTTGGTTCAGTGGCTCAGGGAAGCCAGAGTTACTTTACCTGCAACTGTCTTGATCATTGCTTGAGCTGCTATACATCATGTTTGCTGCCCAACACCTAGGTTTTATTGGAGGGTGTTGCATATGATTGTGATGATAAAGTGGGTATTCTGTATTTATAGTGCAAATGGACTATAGATATATCTTGGTTGTTTATGTCCTTGATAGGTAGCTTGGTAGATATGGATCCTAGTCACTTTGGCTGCTTATGCCTACCCAAGATTTGGGGTCTGAGATAAGTTACAGGGAATATGGGCAAATATTGGCTTAATGATTTAGGCTCTTGGCAATCTTGCAAGCTGTATTATATCTTCTTAAATAGTTGTTTGTCATTTGTTTTATTCCATTACAATAGATTTAAGACTTAAATTTTTAAAATAACATTTCAGCACTTGAGTGGCTGTGTTGATGGTGAAAAGTATACAGTACTCACATCAACACTCTGGTAGCTGATTTATCTTTTGTATATTTTAATACCCTTTACTATTTTATTTTATATTTTAATACCCTAACTAAATAAATTAGAGTGAAGTCTCTGAATTAATAGATAGCAGAAGTGTATGAGAAAAATCAACTTCCTGAAACAAACATCTATAAACAAAGAGCTAGTTCTAGTAAATGTGCCTTTGGGTAGTGTGTCACAAGTTGTATTACAACAGTTTTGACATCTAGTAAACAGATTTAGGAAAACATCTATTTCATAGTTGCAAGACAATATATAAGCATAAATTCCACTTGAATTTGTGACAAATACTGTTCAAATAGTCCAAAAATTTCCATTATTTTTATTTTGAAGAAAGGTAATTCCAAATTCATTGCTTTATATCTAAAAGGATCATGTATTTCAATCAGTTTCTTAACTTAAAATTTCCATTAGTTGATATTGAAAAATATGACCTATGAATTTCATCAAGTCTGAATAAGGAATTTTGAGTTGAATAATTTATTTTTGAGCTGTTTTTGGAACAGGTGAGTGACACAGATGAAGGTAATATTTTTGAATATAACTCTTGGGGCAATATAATATTCAAAGTTCAGTTTCATTAAAAATAAGAACACACTGAATCATCTACACATTCTGACTGCATAAAACTCCCAAAGGGAATTTGGTTGCAAGCAACAGACTTGTCACCAATATTCAAGAACTGTTTGGATTAAATGGGATATGGGAATAACTAACTAGTCCTAATAGCATGATGGTCGCCATGCTCTTACTTAATGTTTCAACTCTATAAGATGATGTGGTGATGCTAGATGCATGCTCATGAGTTGAAGGGGATATGATGGTTCATCTGTACCTGTTGGAGACTGCTGGGAGGGGTGCTGCTGTGCAAAGCCTTATCCCTTGCATCTTTGGTGGGTGGGCTCCATTATGCTCCAGTCCCTTATATAAAGTGAGGTGCTAAAGTGTTTCCATACAGTTTGGATACATTTCCTTTTAGCTTTCAGTACTCTTTATAGTACTCATGCCTAAATATTAGATATTGGTGTGAATGAAACCATTTGTCATATTGTATTGTTGAGGGAATAATGCCAAAAAGAAAGTCTGCATATGTACAACATAGATACATATTTTGTTCTAAATATTCTGTTTTCAATATTGGTTAGAGAATACAGAATCTCTTGGTTAAGAAGGCTCACTTGTCTGTATTGCTGAATACCATATTGATGTACTGATGTCTTTTGCTACCCATTCTCAATAGATCAGTTGCCATGCCATTCCCCATGATATGCATCTGCTCACCGAGAATGCCAAATGTGGGAAAGTCTGATGAGTTATAGATAGCTGTTGGTCACTATAGGAAGAGAGTGAGATGAGAATAAAAGTGAATTATTGGCACAATAATCTTTCTCTTCTGAGTAAAGTGTCTTATGTGGAAAAATTGTAAATTCAACTCACTATAATAATCCGTTTATTAAGATACAGAAACTCTATTTCATTATTGATAATTAACCCTAGGCAGTTTTCATAACCATCAAAACCATTTGCTTCTTTGCACAAAGGAGATGGAGAAACACCATGATTGTATGTTGTTCATATTTATCTGTTTGCAGCTTTCACGTCTAAGCTATATATTGACATTTTCAGAAGAATCTTACCTCTCTGCACTTATCATCATTACCTAAGTATTTGTTAACTCTTAGTGGAAATTGATTTTGAAATCGAATGGCCTTTAAAGAGCACCATCCCTCTGCCTGTTTGGTAGCTACCATCCACTTTTCTGTAACAGCCACCTTTACCTCCTTTACTGCTACAGCCATTACTGCAGATCCTTGCTGGTGTCCAGAGACTGTTCTGCTGGGCCTTGAACATCCTTTCTTAAAGTCATGACCTTGGCCATTTTTGTTTCCAACTTCCATATCTGGTAACACTTATGGCTAGAAAATCCAGTCTTGTCAACAAAATTTAAGTGAATTGATTGAGTGTGGTTTCCGGGAAAGCCCTTTCCTTGAATATAAAGCAGACAAGCATGGGACAGCAGTGCACAATGGTCACCAGAGCACTCAGAAAATGCAGGTGGGAGGATCTTTAGTGTGAGGCTAGCCTAGCCTACAAAATGAGCACTCATTTTGATGGAGGAGGATGGGAGGGAAGGAGGGAGGGAGGGAGAAGAGAGAGAGAGAGAGAGGAGAAAATGTGAGACTAGCCTAGCCTACAAAATGTGCACTAGTTTTGAGGAAAGAGGGTTGGAGGGAGGGAGACATGGGGAGAGAGAAAGAAATGAGAAAATGCCTGTAACTTTCTCTCTTCTTGTTTCTTTTCCACCTGGAAATTGATTTAATGCTGTTGTCCAATGAGAAGAAGGAGGACACATGCTGTACATGGAAGAGTGAGGCATAGTTGGTACTTGGCCTCTGCTGGCATCTCTTTTGTGAGGAAAAAAAACTTATCAGTGCTATTATTTTTGGGTTTCTGTTCTCTGTGAACAAAACTTAGAGAACATGTGTATAGCCCAAGCACCTATGTCAGACTTGGTCTCTAAATGTTTTGTATTATCTTCCATCAATTGTTTGAAAGCAAAACATCTAGCAGATGACTTCAGAGATATATGAAAGGAGAGAAAAAAGTTAATGATCTGCCAAGCGAACATCTGATCAGAAGGTGTCAGCTAGTAATTATCTTGTGTTATGTTAAGCCGTTGATACTTTGAATTTGTACATAGGTCATTAATAGTGCCAGCTAAAGTACTGACTGTCAATGTCCACCAACAGATGAATAGAGAACAAAAATTTCATATGTTAATACAATGAACTGTTATTTAGTTTGGAAAGAGAAGCATATCTGTCATTTGTGGTATGGATGCAATAGGAAGATTTTTTTAAGTGACATGCCAGTCAATGAAGGCCAATGACTTCATCAGTACACCTAGCTGAAATATCTGAAACAGTTGAGATCATGTAAACAGAGAGTACATCAAGAACAATTGCATCCCAGAGGACTAGGAATGGGGATCATGATGATGGTTAAGAGTAATTGGCAGTTATTGCTCATAGGCATGTTGTTTTTTGCAAGATAAAAATGTTCTGTTTTGTTAAAAATACAGTAATTACAGTATAACTCAAAATATTCTGGAAGGCCTATTGAGCCTCATGGAATGCTCTTTCCTCATATGTCAGGATGATCAAGTGATTTCTGACCTTCAGTCTATTTATATAGTTTATGGCATTTATTGATGTGTGTATGTTGAGCTAACTGTGTGATTCTGGAATAAAACCCCTTGTTTATGATGTTAGACCCCGGTGTGTTCTTAAATGCAGCTTATAAGTACTTTTTTGAGAATTTTTGCATTTATATTAATCAGGGAAATTGGTCTGTAATTTTCTTTTGTATATTTTTAACTGGTTTTGGTATCAGGGTGATACTGGTTTCTTATAATTAGTGTGGTAACAATCTTTTTCTTCTGTTTCGTTGAAGAGATTGAGAACTGCTGGTATTCGATGTTTGAATTGTTGGTAGAATTCAGTGATAAACCTGTCTAGCCTGGGGCATTTATTCACAAGGACACTTTTAAAAAATTAAATAATATATTTACTAATTATATGAGAATTTCTTTTCACTTTACATGCCATCCCCAGTTCTCCCTCCCATCCCTTCTTTTGCCCCCAACATACCCCCTTCCCACTCCCCCTATCCACTCCTCAGAGGGGGTAATTCCTTCCTTGGGGAGTCAATAAAGTCTGGCACACCAAGTGGAGGCAGGACCAAGACCCTCCTCTCTGTATCAAACTTGAGCAAGGCATCCCACGTTAGATGTAAAAGCAAAGGATAACCAGGCTACAATCCAAAACTCCAGAGAAACTAGGTAAAAAGGGGGAACACTAAAAGGGACACACTTGGAGGGCCCCAGAAAGGAAAAATAGTTAAAATCTCCTGGGTAAACTGGGAGGAGAGGTAAAAGAGAGGGGCTGGGGGTGGGAACAAGAGGGATCAAGAAGGCCAAGGTGACAGACAGATGGAGAGGGAAAGCAATGAAAGAGATAGACTGATACACTGAGCCATTATGGGGTTAGGGAGAGCCCTGGTGAAGAGAAATGCTTTGAGATTTTCATGCAATGTATTTAGATCATATTTACCCATTTCCTTCTGTATCCCTCTCCCCACACTCATCTCTCTCCTCACCCAATTTGAGTTTTTTTCCTCTTTTCATACCCTCCCCCCACTTCAGTTGTTATTGCAAAAATACTGCCAGAAGTGTAGTCTGCCCTGGAAAGTGATCAGCCTATCAGAGTCACATGACAACAACAACAAAAAGTAGATTGCCATCTTCCAAACAGGTATCAAATGTCAATATCTCATCCTGTAGGGGAGGGATTTCATGCTCATCTCTCACTGCTGGAATGTTGTCTGGCTGGAGATTATTTACAATGGCTGTGAATTCATATGTGCACCTGCTACGTGTATCCAGAAACCAGTTTCCTTGAAGTTCCCTAGCACGTCTGACTTGTAACGCTTCTTCTCCCTCCTCTCGCTATGACTATGACTCTTGAGCCTTGAGGGGGCAGTTATTGTATGTAAATCTATTTAGAGATTAAATAGATGTAAATCTATTTAGAGAATAAGATGCACTTCACAGCATCTTATTCTCCACACGTTGACCAATTACGGGTGCCTGTGGTAGTTGCCGTCTACCACTAGAAGAGAGTTCTCTGACGAGGGTTAATAGAGGTCCTGATGCCAGCATAGTTCATAAGAGGACAGCTGTTGCTATGCCCTGTTCTGGTTATCTGAAGTGTGGGCTGTATCTCAGTTGCTGCACCTAAAGCTAGCAGGACAGATTATCTTACTCCCACACCTCTCATTCACTGCTTCAGGGTGAACATAGCCTGAAATTAAATTCCCAAGCATTTCCATGTTTATTGTAGCCTGGGAGCAACTTTCTGGAAATTATCTGTTGGGGATCTCTTGGGAGGAAAACACATGGATATGGGAAGGGTATATCATGAAAGAAAGAGGGATCCTGGATCTAAGTGCAGTGGTAACATGCTCCAGTTACTTCTAGTGCCTCCCATTGTTTAACGCATTACACACCAGAGAACAAGAAAATGTAGTTTTGTGCAAGATGAATACAGCAGAGAATACTAGGAGAGTGGTTTAAGAAGAGTTGACTACTGTGATATTATATTATGAACACCCCTCCATAACATTGCATCTGTTTCTATAGCCATTTTATTTATTACATAATGGACCAATGTATAAATTTTATTTCAGCAATATTTTTGCTATAAATAATTTCTTCCCAAGTATAAACATTAATATGAAACAATAGCCAAAGTTTAGTTTCTTTCCTTACCTTTTTCTTTAGATTAAGTAGAGTATGCAGTTCTGTGATGATGATGGGGATAGTGTTATCATTAGTCAAAAACTATAAAAAACAGGCAAAGTTCTTGGTATGAATTTATATTACACAAAATTATTTTCAAACAAGGCCTTGGGTAAAGTTAGTTGTGCTAAAATGATGTTGCAAATGATGTATTGCCTCCCAGTGAATCTTGCAAGTTCATGTTTAGCCTTGATACAATTGAACTTCTGAATAACAATAGAACAATAATTGAAGCAACCCATTTCTCTTCATTCCTTCCTCTCATACATCAATTTGTGTCTTTATGAAAGTGTATACTATGGAAGCATCGTGTTTGAAGAGAAATCTAGATTTAATACAGGCCAGAAAATTTACAGTGAAACCTCCAAAGTTGTGAGATTCTATGTGTCTGGAAAAAAGATTTACAAGTCTCATGGATAGCAGATGATGAACAAGAGGGGTGACACTTTGTCCTGAGTCCATACGTTTTTATTTCTGTTCAGTTTGCTGTCACCCAAGGCCAGTGATTGTATTTCCTAATATCAGTAAAAGAGTAGCTTCCATTATGAAAGGGTTCACATGAAAATTTGACATTTGTTTGGTGCTTGTCAGGTGCTGTGGGAAATTATATAGTCTTGCACAAGTTCTTGTTCTTTGGTTTAGTTGTTCTACACAGTCCTCTGCCATGATTTTAGATGCTATCTTGGTCTATTGAAATGTTATAATGAGCTGGCATGGATCCAATCAGATAATCGCTACTGGTTTGCCAGCCTGACTTGCTGTACATACTTGTAGCTTTTTCAGAAAGTAGTTTATTCACTTCTTTAAATTAACTTTTAAATTTTCTTATTTAAGAATACCTTTTAATTTATAGGCAAATTGCAAAGATAACATGGAAAGTGCTTCCAGATTCCATATTACCACTGCCTTACAGTTTGTACATGCTTCATATTCAATGAGCCAGTGTTGACCCAGTTTTTGTAACTAAGCCTACACTTTCCTCAGGTTCCCTGATATATACTGTGGTTTTCTGTTTCAGCATATGAACTGAATGGTTTCATTTAGTCATACTGTCCCATACAAGTTCTACATTGGCTGTGACGTTTTTCTAGACCTTTATTGTTTTTGATAACTTTGGCAGTTTTGAAGACTTCTGGTGAAGAATTTTGTAGATGTATTTTAACTGGGGTTGAGCTGATGCTTTCTTCAAAGACAAGAATTTTGTTATGAGAGAGGGACCTGCTAGAATTACAGTTCTTAACATTTCATGTGAATAGCCTGACTGATAATATATAATAACATAACTGATAATGTGAACCTTGGCCACCTAGCTGAGGTAGTGTTTCTCAGGCTTCCCTATTATGACTTTTCCATAATGTAATGAAGTTACTATGCACAGAAAAAAACTGCAGCAGTGGGAATTGCCACATGACCCCGCAATTCCATTGTGAAGTTTGTAGCCAAAGGAAAGCAAGTTGGTGTCAAGACACTAAAGTCTCATGCTTTATTGCCACAATATTCACAATGACCAAGATACAGGATAAACTTCAGTGTCCGTCAATGGGTTAGTAGATGAAAGATGTGATACATGTTATTATTCTTTAAGGAAGGAAATCTTGATAATTGCAACAATATGAATGAGCCTGGAGGATATTTTGTTATGTTAAACATGTCAGGCATAGAAAGATAAATGTTCATAATATCATTTATAGGTGACATCTGAAAATTTTGTTTTTATGTATGAATAGAGAAGATGACTGGAGAATGTTTCATAGGTATTAGCATACAGTAGGATTGGATGAGTACTTCCTATTTCCATGGCACAGTACAGCAATTAAGGTTGATGATTCTGTATTTCAATGTGGCTGCTGAACAGGACTTTAATGTTCCTAACACAAAGAGGCAATAAATATTTCTGATAGAGATGACAATTATATGGATCTTGCCATTAAGTATTGTACATATGTATTAAAATATGCCATACTCCATTAATTTGTACAATTATGATTTGATGCAAACAAAAACAAGCAAGAAATGTGCCAGACTTTATCTTCTTGAAAGTAGAACATCAACATATTGGGAGCTTTAATTTGTTTTCATTTAAAATGGATACTTCATGGAAAATTATAAGCTCTTATCTATAAATAAAGGCACAAAAATCCCATTACCATTGCTTCAAGTTGAATTGTTTTGTCATAGCCCCTAGTTTCAGGATACCAAGAGACCTTAATATCCAGAGACCATTGATTAAAAAATTCCATAGATTTTTTTCATGTACCACGAAGGTTGATCAATCTTTTTTCTAAGTTAGTATCATGTATATTTAATAATGCAATAGGTTATTTGATAAAATATTTACATCTCCGACTATATTGACTGAAGAGAAAAGGCCTCAAGCGGGGATATTTTTCCCACATTTCTCTAGGAGAGTTTTGTGTTGTATGTTTTCATTTCTTCAAACACTTAAAGAGATTAACTTTTCACTGTTGATGCATTCCAGTTTTTCATGGAACAGAACTCTCAGGCAGAAAAGTGGTTTTCCTCTTCAACTTGCAGGGCTTTGGAGATCCATCACAATTTTCATCGTACCCTGTGGGCAATATTCTGACCATTGTAGCCAGAAATCCTGATGTAATCAGTTCAGTCTTGAGGGACTTCCCTGAATCAAAACCATTAGGAGTGTCTAAATGAGCCTTTCTGCCGTCCTAGCCAGTTGTGCACACAGGTGAGTTTCCATCAGTAATGGAATCTTTCATTCTTAGCACTGAACAAGCAACACTTGCTGTTCCAGGTCACAGCAATCATGGGAATTTATCTGTTAAATAAAATGCAACAGAAAATGCAAACCTTATTTGGGCAATAAAGTTTATGTGATATTGATCTTTTTATTTGCAATTTAATTTTATGTTTGTAGATATGTACAGAGTTACACTATCAATTTGCTTTCGGATAACATTAACCTTATAAATTTATTTTATTCACACTATATACCCAAATTTCTCCATTTCCTTCTTCATCATGTTCTCATTTATCTCTGAAATGTTCCTATATAAATGATATATAGGACTGAAGGACACTGGTGAAATTTTGCAAACACTGAAAAGCATTAAGCTGAGAGCATGCATAGTGTATTTTTAAGAGTTGGGGGATTCCTGATCCACTACTCAGGGTGATGGGCCTTAGAGGAGAGCTACTATTACCGCTTTCCTAAGCCAGCACAGCCCTAACTACATTCTAAATACTTATCCTTATGTCCACTGATAAGTGTAGCTCTCCTCTTTCACCAAAGAAAGTTTTCTTTGCAACAGAGATGATTACAGAAAAATCACAACTGGTAAAAATGCAGGAAACAAATGATTGTGGAGTTCCCAGTCCAAATTGATATATATCTACAATGTGATTCCTGAACCTAAGGCTCAAGTAATACTACAGAAGAGGAGGCAGAAAGATGGAAAGAGCCAGAGGAACAGGAAATGTACTTGAGCTTGTGTCTCCTAGAAATGTCAGGGAAGTTTAACCAATGATACCTCAACAATATGGCTGCTCAAGGAATACCTTAAAATAGACAACACCACAAGTCAAATGAAAGGTGGAAATCTTACACCACTCCTAGCAAAAGAACTACAGGCTACTAAGGGTTTCTGAGAGAAGTAGTCTTCCTCAGGGAAGAGTGTTCTAAATAGTTAATACCAAATTGTCAGTCCTGAAATTATGTACATGTAAACAATGATAAATAGAGTCAGTGCATTTTTTCTATATTTATCCAAATCCATATATACATATGTGTGTGTGTGTGTGTGTGTGTGTGTGTGTGTGTGTGTGTGTGCATGCAAGAAGAGCCAGAAATTTGAAAGGCAGCAGGATCAGGGACCATGGGAAGAGTTAGAGAAAGGAAAGGGAATGGAGGGAAATGATCATGGTGTGGGAAAAAGTACCCCTGATGCCCTAGAGAGTCAAACACTCCTTCCATCCTCCAAGGCTGTTTGCTATGTAAATGGTTTTGTGATGAACATGGAAGCCAATGCTTTCTTCTTTAAAAGATTTAGAAATCCAAGGAAACTGTGAAATGTAGACACATGACCATATCTGATAAAATATTCTGTTTATCAATCAAAAGCACTCATTTGTCATCTGTTTAATTGTCCCATTACTCATTCATTTAAATATTTAAATGTGTATTATATACTGTATATTGTGCCTGGTAGTATATTACATTAGAAATCTAACAGTAAACTAGAAAGATATACTTCCTTACCTTGTGGTACTTACTGTCCATGGGGAAGAGGGATTATAACAACACAATTACAGAGTATCCAAGTGCTTGCAATGTGTCAACTGCGATAGGATTCTACAATAGTTACTAGAACCACCAAGGTCTTGATAGAGGCAAGCACAAGACACAGGAATTGTGCACTCCCACCCCACAATTTGTGCAGATGGAACTGGAAGAGTGAAGAACAGTAGACCTGAATTAGAGTTAAGGTAGATAGGGGATAGATAATGCAAGATGTGGTCTATTGGGTAAGTGTTGGAAATTTTATTCTGAGAGTACCAGGGAAATGCTAAGAGGTTTTAAACAGAAGAGCGAAATCACCAAGATTTTTTTAAGTCATAGGGTCTCCATACAGATCATGACTTCAGGAATAGAGTGTTTACCTCAGGGACTGACAAGCTGATATAGAAACTTATGATAGATGGAGACAGCTATAAGGCATGTAAGAAGTAAACTAAGAAACTGGTTGCTTGAGAGTTTAGAGAGTAGGGAGTATCAAGGAATGCTCTTGGATCTTGCCTGAACACTGGAGTAAAGATGGGACTGACTGAGTTGTGGCAAAACACAGACATTTGACATCTATCACAGAGACATTTGAGAAAAGTATTTGATTTTGCCTTCCTTCAGGAATGTACAGGCATCCTATTACTCTCTGTCTTCTAGTTCTGTTCTGTATTGAACTGTGTACCCAGAATACCTCAGGTTTCTACGTGGTGGTGTAAATTTTATTAAATTGCTCTCCTGTGGGAAGCTATCAGTTTACATGGAACTCTTATCATAAAGAAGCAGGTGACAACCCATTGTGATCTGCCAAGCCCATGATCTTCATCAGAACACGTGCAAGGAGTATTCTGTGGCTTACAAGGAGCTTAAAGCACCTTTCAGCAGTTAGTTTATATCTGCTTTAACAGAAACGAAGCTACAAAAAGAGGTTGTGGTTCCTTCCGTCTGTGACTGGTTGTTGGAAAGCCTGAACCTCACCAGCCTGCTGGGTTTCATGATGCACTCACTGGCCATACTCTTCAAGTTCACTTCCTTTGACCTTATTTGGTTATACATTTCCTTTTATTTATTGGAAAAATTTTTATAGGCCTTAAATATTTTCTGAAGCAACTTCACATAAACCTAAAACTAAGCTACCAGTGAATCTTGAAAGCAATCGTCCATTAGGATTTGGCTCCCTGTCTATGAAAACAGAGATTTGAACCAGGTAAACACTTAAGATTTCTTAAAGCTCTACTCTCCTTGTTTCTTAAACAATGGGGGGATATTTTGCAGTTTGAGTCAAAGATATTTCACAACTCTAAAACTTGTTAAACACCAATAGGCCATTTTTTTATAGCACTAGACATTTGGCAATAATTCAGCACATTTCCCTACTCTTGGATATGACCTAGGCATTGATTTTTCTTTCTGTGTCCTTTCTCAAGATTCAGTGCAATACTGCACTAAGGACTGTGTTACAGCAAAGCCAGAAAGCATGTGTTTTTCTTCTTCTTTCATTGTGTGTTCAGCCCACCCACGGCAGTTTCCAAAGTCATTTGCTGTTTCTTCACTGGGTGAATCTTACAGATTCTATTCTTAGAGTTACTCCTTGCTACTGTCCCATCTTCTCAAAGAATCAGCTGCTCTTCTGAGGAATTATTTAGGATTCATGTTCTCACAAGAGTGAAGCCTATGGATTATGACCTAAAGAGAAAGCTGGGCTGATCTGAATTGGCCAGCCTAAAAGAAGAAACCTATCCACAGGTTAGGATGTTCTACCACTAGTCAAATTTTCTGGTTGTGACTAACATATGCCTTATTTAAAGGCCAAGATGACTGTTCTCAATCCATCATTAGTTCTTTAATTGTTTGTTTTCAGACTGTATATACGATGTAAGAGGGAAAATCCTGTATTACTCCATGTAAAAATAGTCACGTTGTTCATTTAATTATTATTAAATTTGACCTTTTAATTTCCCAACTGCATCTTAGGTTGTGTTTAAACTCATGAAAACTCTACTAGGTCTGCCTTTTGAGTGTGGGAATTACAGTTGTATGCTATCAGACCTGGTTAGGTATGTATTTTAAATACGGTCATAAATGTTATATTTCTTTATTGAGCTGGACCTGGTGGCACAGGACTCTAATTTCAGAGACTCGATTGGCTGAGGCAAAAAGATCACAAATTCAATCGTTGCCTGGGTAACAGAGTGAACTGAAGGTCAGTCCAGGAAACTTAGTAAATTAGTTTCAAAATAAAAGGTAAAAACAGTGGCAGGGAGAGAATTCAGTGATAGAGCAATTACTTGGTATGTACAAGATCCTAGGTATAGTCGAGAGAGATTGAGAGAGAGAGAGAGAGAGAGAGAGAGAGAGAGAGAGAGAACTTACATTTTCCATATGCGTACATGCTCAAACCTATACATATTTTATATACTGTATCTCTTGCTGTGTTGTTTACAGAAGCAAATGAGCCAGTTCTGATAAAGCATAAAGTGTTTATCTAATATTTATTTGGGAAAACAAGTGAACAGATATAATACCAGAGGATAACTACTTGTTATGTTATATAAAACGAATATTTCAAAAGGACCTATTTTTACTGTCTTGAGGAAGGGCATACGTTAAAAGTTTGGAATGATCAGAATATTTGTTAATAAAAAACCTGAAAATAACTTTAGACCTCCTTTCAGATTGCATTGCCTTAGTTTATTGCTGCATAATTTATTAGACATAGAAATGAGGTGGATGTGATAGAATCAATCTGGGACCAAACATTATCCTTTGCTGAGTTAATCCAGCATTTCAGTGAAGGGTAGGAACAGGAAGAACTTGGAGGTTGAACGAAGTTTTTGTTGGGCTGATGGGATAGTGTCATGCACATCACAACTTGGAGAGAGTGACTCTTGTGAGTCAAAGGCTGTAAAAAGATGAGGGCAGTGTAAAGAACACACATTTCAAATATGTTATGAAAGTCAAAATAAGAAAAAAAGTAAATTCTTGTGATAGTTAATATTGATTTTCAACTTGATAGAATATGAAGACATCTAGGAGGCAAAGCTCTGGGCCAACCCGTGAGACAGTTTCTATGTAGGAACAAGCCACCCTAAAGGCAGGCACTACAACAACCTGGCCCAGGGTCCCAGATGGAATAAAAGGGAGCACTGGCATTTTTTCTTTCTCCGTCCTGTTGGCATATGTGATGTGAACAGCCACTAGCCACCACACCTTTCCTGCTATGACATATTCTACCCTCAAATTGTGAACCAAAATAAACCCGTCCTTCTGAAAATTGTGTTTGTCACGTATTTTTTGTCACATCAATGAGAAAATTAGCTACCTAAATTTCCCAGTAGAATTAACATTTCAGAGATTAGTTTGTATAAAGCCAGTGACTACCTGGGCCTAAGTGTCCCCTACTTCTTTCTTCTAGATGCTGCATGTGGATATATTTCTTTTCTGGGTCTGTTATGGACTTATCTCCATGTCTATCATTTTCTCTCAAAATTAGTAGACAAAAACCTTAGTAGTTCAAAATCACAATGAAATATCACCTTACTTTCATAGGAATGGCTTTTATACATACATACATACATACAAAGAAGGTATTATGTGGATAAAACAAGCTTGTTACTAGTTGTTGAGAATGTAGACAGGTATAGTCATTATGGAAAACCACATTGATATTTCTTCAAAAGAAATATCATATGACTAATCTCCCAGTTGGTATGTAGTCAAAAGCAATTAACCTGGTGTGTCAGAGACACAGGGACACTTCCAAAGTTGTTGCATCACTATTCACAATATCCAAGAAACACAAGGAACTGATCCCCAAGTGGTATATATTCAAAATGAAATCAAATTAAAAGTTAAATCCTGTAGTTTGTGATAGCGTGAACCATTATATGAACCATTTGTTTAATAAGATTAAAAATTGTTTTGTATTTATGAAGATCACAAGTTACCTCATTTGTATGAACATTTCTTTTGTTTTAATGTAAGTAGCTACACATTTAAAAGAGGAGTATAAGGGAGGATTTGGAGGGTGGAAAGGGAAGGGGTAATGACATGATTACATTATAACCTCAAAAATAAATAATTAAAAGAAAAAACAAATCAGAAGTACCATGATATAGGAGCAAACTAGAAATGTCAGTGATAGAAATTAAAATTTCTCTTTTTAGGGTTCAAGGACATCCTCCTGGGAGTGAGTGCTGTGCCCACATGGTTCAAGATGAGACACCCAGACAAGGAAATTGCTTGATGCTGGATCACATGGATGCTGGAGATATTTGTTCAGTATATGCAGAAGGATCGGATACTTGCTGCTGGAAGAGGAACACTTATAAGACCCCTGGAGAGCAGCATAGGACACGTCTGAGGACACTGGGTAACTGCCACTCACAGGACATATTGATACATGATTGAGTATGCTTTGTACATATGAAACACATATCCTTTGTGATGTCAAAACCAAGGATTTCAGATACTACTTTCTCTCAGAGAAAGGTGCTTGAAAATGATTATGATTAAGACAAAAAAATTGATAGACAGGGCTGGGAATAACCAATGCTAATTTATTTGGGGGGTAGGGATTAGCTACCTTTGAAGAGCATGGAACTATTTTTCCTGTTACAGTTGGGACCAAATGAATCATCCCAAGGGCAACTAAGTGTCAAGTGTCCTGGAACTTTAAAGTCCAGGTTTTGCACTCAGGTTCACATGCCCTTAGGTGAATGGTGAATTCTGATGATTGTAGATGCCAGATTTTGCCTTGGTCATTTTCTTTAATCTTTTCCCTAGGTCTCTGTATAACCCCAGGGCCTAATATGTTCTTAGTTTATGTTCTTTTCCCTCAGAGTGCCATTCTCTACCAGACATTGGCAACTCATTAGTGTTATGCAGATAATAATGTGATGGATAGGTATGTGTGATATTTAGAAGGAATATTTGTTGTTCTGTCTTTTCTTAGGTAAGGCCTACGGCTTGAATTCTGGGTAGGGAATGTAGAAAATATGGGACCTTTGACTCTTTCTCATGTTTTTTTTCCCAGAGAACTCTGCATCTTACCTGGGCATGGCTAGCAGGAATATGGGTGATTTTGAGTATAACAAAGAAAGATATACACAGTTCTCCTACTCTCAACATCTGGTAATCATGTACTTGAATTAGAATTGCACTTATTTGTTGTTTAATGTAATCTTGTCACTGTTGACGTTTGAGCTGGGTAATCTTTTGGCAGGGGGATGCTGTCCTGGCTCTTCTGTAATGCAGCGTTGGAGGGTGTTAGGTGCCACAACCAGCAGGATCCCTTTGATACTGTTATGAATGGTATGTAACATATGTACATAGTCACATATGTGTGTGTGTGTGTATATATAAGTATCTCTAGACATCCCTATAGATTCTTATGGTGACAAAATCATCACTTGTTAATGCTACCGAAATGTCTTGAATGATTACCAGTCCTGTAAAGGAAAGTTGTTTTAGAGATTATGTATGATGAGAATAATTAAGTTAGAAAACTCTATCATGCCATGCAATTAACATAAATCTATTCTCCTACATGACAGAAATATTTAAAGGAATATTTGAACTGAAAGGGATAAGTCAAAATCTGAAATATAAACAGATATAAAAAAGCCATTTAATGAAAAGCAATTTGTCAAAAATAATATTAATTTCTTCTTTTAGTTATTCCTCCATTTCCTCAGAGTCATAAGTATTGGTGGCTTTTTTCCCACTAAGCAACTTTTTTAAAGTCAAAATAAAAATTGTGTTTAGTTTAATGCTGGATTTAGTATTGATAGTTTTGTTCACAAGTGCTGTAGTTGTTATGCACCAGTCTGGACCTATCCGCAGTACAGCGGCTTCTTCTATTCAACTGTCAGTGTCTATGAAGCTTTTGTCCTCCTAAGCCAGACAGCATGGAGATGGTGTGGAATTGCCTCTGGTGACATCTCCTAGGCAGAAGCCTTGGAAGAAACACAAAGAGATGACCCATTTTTTTTTGCAGAATATTTCAAGAGGTAATTAAACTTTGCAGCTCTCCTCCAAATGTCAACAGCAGTTTTCAATATTAGGAGTTCTCTTTTGGATTCATGCCTCTTTCAGACGGCTCAGGTTTGAAAAACTGAAAATTTCCCTTCATTAGAGAAGAATTATGTGGCCTCTATGGAAAATGTGGAAAGCATAATTTAAGAAAATGAGTGTTGTCTGTAATCATCATTAGTAGAGAAACAGCATTAAAATTTGAGGTTATTTCCTCCTAGGAGTTTATTATGCATTTCATATTGATGGCACCATACTATAAAACACAATTTAGTATTCTTCTAGTTAAAACTTTAAACCTTAGTTTTATATCATAAAATCGTTTCTCTGATGTTTATCATCTTTAATATTTAGTTGAGGAGAATCTGTGTTGAATTGAATCATCACAGAAATCCCATGTGATAGGCAAAGAAATTCAGCTCTATCACTTGGAAGCAGATGCTGAGATCCATAGCTAAGCACAAGGCTGAGCTTCTGATGTCCAGTTGGGGAGAAGGAGGAGGAATTACATGAGCAAGGGAGCTCAAGAGTATGATGGAGAAACACATACAGACAGATGACCTGAGCTCATGGGAGCTCACTGACTCTAGACCAACAGCTGGGGAGTTTGCATGGGACCAAACTAGACCCTACGCAAGGGGTGATAGCTGTGAAACCTGTTCTGCTTGTGGGACCCCATGGTAGTGAGACCAGGTTCTGTCTTTGGTGCATGAACTGACCTGTTGGAACCTATTCCCTATGGTGGGATGCCTTTCTCAGCCTTTATTCTGGAGGGCAGGTTTGGTCCTTCCTCAACTGAAGGTGCCAGGCTTTGTTGACTCCCCATGGGAGGCCTTATGCTTTCTGAAGAGTGCTTGGGGGTGTGTTGGGAGGAGATGGGGGAAGAGGGAGGGGAGAAGAAAGAGTGATGCAGACTGAGAGACCAACTCCCATATCTGCTCCAGGGCAGTAAAGAGAAGACTTCAGAGTAGTGAGGGCTTAAGAAAATTTCTTATCTATCTAAAAAGGCCTTTAGGAAAATCAGACTCATGTGATCTGAAGGTAACTGTCTTTATGACTGCTTCTTGAAAAAGAAATCTCTCTTGCTCCTTTATACAGCTTCCTCCCATTGCTCTCCATCTCTCCTCCCATTGGTCTATGCAACAGCTTCTAATTAGCTCCTCATCCTTCTCTTTGCCCTCTACACTGCTGCTGATGCTCCCTACATCCCTGCTCTTCTCTATCTCACTCTCTGCATCCCCGCTCCTCCTCCCTCACAGCAAAAACCTGGACAATTACAAGTTACACTTCATGGCCTAATCCAGTCTCACGACACAAGGTAAGTCACAGTTTTTCTCTAACTAGTGAAGTCATGCACACAGCTCTAAGTTGGTGAGGGTTTCCAGACAGTAAACAATTGGCTAAACCTTGATCCCGAGACTGGGAAAATGTGCAAAAATCCAATTGCTGAGAAATTTATGTTTAATAAATTTGCTTCTATCCTGACTTTGAAACAGTAAAATAACACCTGGGAAAATGACTTCATATATTTGTCTCTAAGGGGTAATGAGATATTTTTCTTCAGGGGTACACTGCCTGCTTCGAATCTACTCTGAAGTCCAAAGTTAGCTGCGTGTGTGTAAAGAGACATCTTTGTGACTGATAATCCTATGTCAGTCTGAGCAATGTAAAATACCCTAGTAGTAATTCAATTCATGAGAATTACATAGTTAAGCAGAAATCATCTTCCTAACTATCCACAGTTATAAGTGTGCCCCATAAAGTGTGAAACATACCACCAAAGGACTGTGAAACCCCTCCCCAGATGTTTTTGTTAGGAAGGCATAGCAGTGGCACCTGAGAAAGTTATGAACAGGAAACAACCAATCATTTACAGTCAATAACCCCATGGCTTTGCCAAGTGGAGTCCCCCAACAGTGAATCATGTGTCTGGTTGGTTGACCTGCTGAACAATAGTTGTCACCTGCTGTATACACCCAAACAGTCCTCGGGAGGAGGGGAACTATGGTTGGTATGTAAAATGAATAAAAGAAAAAAGAAAAAAATCAACACTATCCTTTTGTACAAGAGAATGAAAACATAGAGGTGAAGGGTGTTTTCCTCTTCAGAATCACGCTGCTCAAATGCTAAAGGATGGACTATGACATTCCCATGATGTGACTTGTGTTTCAGAAATAACATTCTGGCAGCGTGATGAATGATGCCAGGCTGGGCAGGGGTGGCGAGTAGAGAAACTGTAAATGCACAGTGACCTAGTTGAAAACACTCACTGATTGAAGGCAGAGGATATTTTAAAGAGCTATCCAGGGCTGCAAATATCACTAGCCTTTGGTTGATGGTTTGAGAAACAAAAGTTAGAAGAAAAAGAAGCAAGATGGAGGAGAAAGTTGTAGGCATTTCGGGCAGATTGGGTGGGACAGGTATTCTAGCATTCGGGAATCACAGAATAGTGTTACATGACTCAGAAAGGTATCCTGGATCTTGGGAGCCAAGGACTACCACAGGCCACAGTAAGTATAGCAGCTTACAGCCCTGCCCCAGGGAAAGGCTTGCTCAGTGTATGGGCTCTGTTCCAGCAGGAGAGGGTCTTTCAGCTGGGGATGTTTGCCCAGTGTTGCAGTTTTGCTCAGGCAGGAGGTTTCCCTGGTGAAGTTGTTACAGTTCAGCTCTGCTCCCAAAAGCAGAGGAGAGCCAGGTGTAAAAACTCCATTCTGCCAGGGGAAGGTTTCCCCAGCAAAAGTGTTACAGCCTTGTTTGCTCTGCTCTGCCCAGGGTTGTCTTTGCTCCGGCGCAAAAGATCTTCACCCAAAGCTCATCGAAGAGATTTATTGGGAGGGAAGAATGCAGGAGAGTGGCTGCCTTCTGCCAGAGTGGCAGAGGATAGTAGGGTAGCGCGAACAACCACAAGCTGAACAGACACAGGGTTTATATAGGGCTTTCAGGGTGGGGATTGGTCAAATTTCAATGCTGAACTCATTGGCTGGAGCTCCTGCTCCAGGATTGGTTAGTTTTCTGCATAGGGCTATGGGATAAAATGTGTTTCTTTGACACTGGTTTCAGAATCAAGGTACATTTCTTTGTGTCTGGTTCAGGGCCAAAGTGTTTCTTTGGTTCTGCTAAGGGTGTGGTTCTTTGGCTCATCCCTTTTCCCTACAAAAGTGTCTGAACTAGAGAAGTTGGCTTGGGGTAGAGAGGGCCATTTAGAAGGTGGCTGATACTACAGAAAAGGTGAACTCACCTTGGCGGAACACTCCAGACCTTCAGGAACTTCTTCTAGGCTGATCTGATGGGTAATCTGTGATGGCATTTGTCACTCCAGTTCTCCTTTCTTCATTGAGAGATTCTCTTTCTTTCTACAAAACTGACATATGTGTGTTCTGATTTGTCTTCCTCATAGATGTCGACATCAATGGTACCTTTCCCTGCCTTTCTGGAGTGCTTTCTTGGATGCCATGTATGTCTGTGGTCTTTCCTTCTCTTTCACTGCTTTAGGGAATTTTTTTCTCTCACTACACACTGTAGAAGGAGGTTAGTAAGCTCTGGTTCCGCTCAGCAGGAGATCCTTAATGCCTTTCTTGACATCTGTTTGGCCTTTGAGAAGCTTTCCCTTTTCTTAATCTGGTATATTTTATTCTCCAAACACCAGCTTAGTGGACCCAGAGTGTGTGGCACCCTTTCCAGTTCATACATAGATAGTTCAATATCTATTTATTACAGGTGGACAAAAGCACTTTTTATTCATGCAACTGGTCATTCAGCTGGTTTGGTTTGGTCAGTAGCAAGCCAGCACAGCAAGGTAGTGAATGCGTGGTAGGTGAGAACTGGTCACTTCATGCCTGAGATATGAAACCAAGAGAAATAGCAGAGATCTCTCAGTCCCTTTCAAGGGCATTTCCCCAATGATTGGAAGACACACCAGTAGGCTTCACCTGCCAAGGTTTCTAGCCCCAATGGCATCAAGTGAGGAACTGGCCTTTAGCACCTAGGGCTGTTGGAGACATGTAAGATCCAAATTAGAGTAAAGAGACATTTATATTATGAGTGAAGTTTATGTTTGAGTTGTTTTCTTCAACATACGTTGCCCTTTAGAATTTCACTGCACAATGTCTGCATACAGACTGCCATTCTTTGTGATTACTATAATCTTCCCTTCATTGAGAAGAAGTGAGACAATTTCTGGATTGGAGGGTATTAGAATAAAAGGCCATTGAATGGGACACACAACACATAAGCCCCTTCCCACACAGCTGGCAAAACACAGCAGTCTCTTCATTTATCCTTATTTATTAGCAACGGTACCATAAGTGAAACACCATTTTTTTAAAATTTCATACCCAAAGAAAGTAAAAATCAGAGGCCTGGGTCATGTTATGAATGGCAGAGCTCAGACTATTTACAGCCTGTGCTCCTGTCTGTGAGCCCCAACATCAGCAGAAAGCCAACCAATGTGGGGTCAGATGAATGTTTTCAGTATCAAGAAAACTACTTTGGATCTATTTTTTACAAATTTGATTGTTTATAATTCTTAAGACATGGGAGGAGGACTCAACTTTTTAGGTTTTGAGGCTAAAGATTTGCTCAACCATGGGTGATCTAGAGGATCAGAGTTTTCTGTTTTTATAGATCAAGAGCATTCTGTAGGTGAGAAGATAGTTTCCTTTTCACTTGGACAATCTGTGTATTTTGATTTTAGCTTTTGGTAAAAGTCTATTTACTTTTAACCTTATAATGTAACAGCTGATATATTTTAAATTAGACTTCAGGCTATTATAGAAAAGACAAGTACTTAACTTATTATAGTGTCAAAGCAGCCACTGGCCAACAGGTTTGCCACACCCAGTCCAACTTATTGCAGTCTCTGTAGCTCTATCAGGTGATTGCAAAGATCCCCAAAGTATCTGCAGCTGCTTCACTACAAAGAGACCATTTCCATGTCCATTGTGTTTTATTGAATCTTTGACCTGTGCCTTCTTCATCTACTTCTTGGATGCTGCTCGGGGGTTCAGAATCTATTCCTGTGCAAAGTCTTATAGCACAAAACATTGCTAACCACAGAAATATATAAAGAGATGGAAAAACTACCAAACTGTTGGGAATTAAAACTATTTCTTTATTAACTAAGAGTTCCATCTCTAAATTAAAGTGCCCAGGGTGGTGATTGCAGAAAAAAACATTCTTCTGTCACTATCTCCTTGTTTTCCAGTTTGCCTTAGAATAATGCGATCAGAGATACCTTACAACATGGATTTCCGTAATTTCCAGGACAGCTGGGTCTACATAGTGTATCTTGTCTGACCCCCCAACAAAAATGAAAACAAATAAATAACAACAATAAAAGATAAAACCAAGAAAAATAATTTACTCTCTTAAATACTTAAGATTTAAAAGATTTTAAAATATGATTAAAAGAAGAAAGAGCAGGATACTCCTAAAAGAACATTTTTTGATGATGCCTGGAGCACAACTTTCTGTCAAAGGACAAGAATCTACTGTTATTAAAATTATATGACAATAACAGCTCACCATCATGAGACACTGCTCCAAGGACAGCTGGCATGACAATAGTCACAAGCCAGCACTGTCTTCATGATTTTTACATGTGGAGGACATTACTAGCATCTCCATTTCACAGATGAGCAAATGAAAGTAGAGAGAGCATAAATTTCAAACTTCACTGACTTCTTGTGGACTAAAAGTTAGACATGCCCTTTCCTGACTCTAGGCTTTGTTCTTAGGGCTTTGACTGCTGTGATAAAACACTACGACCCCCCTCTTAGACCCCAGGAAAAACTAAAACAAACAAATAAAAAAACGCTGTGGAGGAATGTTTGCTTGGTTATATACCTCAGTCACATTCCAGTGAGGGAAGTCAAGGCAGGAGCTCAGGATGAGAACCTGAAGGCAGAGATTGAAGCAGAAGTCATTGAGGAACGCTGCTTACTGGCTCACTCCCCATGGCTCACCCAACTGACTTTCTTACATCATCTAGGGATGACACATCCCACAGTGGGCCGGAACCTCCCCACCACCAACCATTTACCAAGAAAATTTATAACATCCTTGCCTACAGGTAATGTGATGGAGGTACTTTCTCAATTGAGGTTTCTCTTTCCAGATAATTCTAGTTTGTGTGAAACCAAAGTAAAAACAAACAAACAAGCACAAAGCAACAACAACAACAACAAACAAACAAGCAGGCAGGAGAGCACCTGGTATGGAATCCTTCATCTGTAATTCTTTGTATGGGAACCTAACCCTTCAACTATAGCTTCGGTATCAGCCCTTCAGGGTTCTCTCTTGTGGCTTCTGGAAATCTTTACTCCAAATAACATCCATGTTACATGTGCTTCATCATGGGAGCGTTGTGTAAACATTTTTATCTCTGCATTGTAAATTAGATTCCTCCATAATAGACATTACTCATGAGGTGAGTTAGTGTCTTCTGAAATAGTTGCCAGTTCTTTCAAATTATCACAAACCATTTAAGACTCCAGCAAAGGAACACACTAAAGGGCATCTAAAGGGATATTGTAACAATCATATTTCTAAACTGGTTCATCAATGTTGGGTCCCAGTGACCATTGTTGCCTTAGTTCCCCTCCAAGCTGTCCAGGGCTCAACTCATAGTGGTACTCTAGTTCCTCCTTATTACCTCATTCCTCATATAAGCCCCCAGCTGATTTCTTGCTATTAAGATTTTAAAATTTCTGCATTTCAAAGGTACAAAAATCTATATGTCATAATCCTCTTTCTCTTATTGTCATATAACACCATGACCAAAGAAAGTTATGAAAGGAAGAGTTAATTTGGGCTACCAGTTCCAGAGGGACAGAAGCCCAACATCATAATAGCAGGGAGCATGACAGCTGCTGGGGATGGTAGCTGGAGCAGCATGAGAGCTTACATCTTGAACTGTAAGCATGGGATATGAAGAGCAAACTGAAAATGAGTTCTTCAATTCTTTTTTTTTTTTTTTTTTGGTTTTTCGAGACAGGGTTTCTCTGTGGCTTTGGAGGCTGTCCTGGAACTCGCTCTATAGACCAGGCTGGCCTCGAACTCACAGAGATCTGCCTGCCTCTGCCTCCCGAGTGCTGGGATTAAAGGCGTGCACCACCAATGCCCGGCTGAGTTCTTCAATTCTTAATTCCCACCTCCAGTAACATACTTCCTGCTATACCGCCTATGCCTTCTCAAACAATGCCATCAACTGAGACACAGCGTTCAAGTATATGAGTCTATGAGGGACATTCTCATTCAAGCCACCACACTCCTAAAATTAAGAAGGGTTGTTTGCCATTTGCTAAGAAACTAATTTAAGAAAATGGATCTGTAATTGTACCAAATCCTTCAACAGTTCATTATGCATTTAAATATATTTTATTACTTCAGGAACAACAGAAAAATTACAAATTCTAGCAGCATGCCAAGGTGACTACGTAGAGTCTAATTTTTTTGTTCAGTTTCTTTCTGGGGAAAAGTCATTTGTGAAAGCCAAGAGAGCAAACTCTTAATAACTTTCCAGTGAACCCATTAATATTACAACATGTTTAACTCACATGGCAGACTTATTCCCCCACATGCTCTATTACGTGTTTTAGGTAAATTGGAGCTTAACTAAGAAATAAATATTTAAAATATTTATTGTACTTTAATTATTTTAGATTAGTCTTATTAGGAGAATACAATTAGTTAAAATTTGAAAAAAATTAAGATTTTTGTATCTATACATGAAAATCAGAGAGCAAAAGTTAGAGAAAATTTGAGAACAAAATAGTGTTCAGTCAATAGTGAGTATTCACCTTTGTTGGGTATAATTACAGATATTGGCAATATCTCATGGATTTTTATATTGTAGTGAAAGAACTATATTGTATAAAACTATTATGGAGTGAAATTAAGGAAAGCAGAGTAAAAGCATCAAAGAGGTGGATTCATAAATTTTAAAACCGAGTAGTAGAAACTGAAACATTTCATTTTTCTGTAATAGCCAAGCACAGACCACAGCTATTCATGTGAACACTGAAGCCTTTCCAGCCATTTCAGAGAACTACACATTTTCAGATGTGATGCTCTGATGGGGAATTTCTTCTGTATATATGTTTCTCTTATTGGTTGACGAATATAACATTGATTGGTCAATAGCCAGGCAGGGAGCATAGGCAGGGCTACCAGACCTGAAGAAAGCTGGGGAGAGGGAGACAGAGAAAGGCCATGAAGAGATACCATGATGCTCAAGGAGTAATATGCCAGATTACAGGTAAACTACAGCCTTGTGGGAATACATAGATTAATAGAAATGGGTCAATAATTGAGGGAGAAGCCCTTCTTCCATTCTATTGAGGGTCCTTAGATGTATAACGTAGAAAACTCAAAACCTTCAACCTACCCAGATGTGCTGGGTAATAAACAGTAGTGTAGAACTTGTGGCAGTGGCCAACCAATGACTTGTCCATACCAAGTTCGCATGTGGGGGAGCACACCCCTGGTACTGCCTGAATGTCCAGGAACCAGAGGCTGGATTGTGGGAATACCAGACCTTGAGCAGAGACCCACTTCCCCTTCTGCCTGGGAGTAGGCAGCTGTAAGACAATGTTTAGTAAAAACATGTTTACTAAAAATGATACAATAAGTTCCTGGCCACTTCCCCTTCTGCCTGGGAGTAGGCAGCTGTAAGACAATGTTTAGTAAAAACATGTTTACTAAAAACAATACAATAAGTTCCTGGGAAAGGCCTTCCCACGGAAACCGCCCTGACCTCGACCTTGTCCAAAGACTAACCGCACCTTCAAAAACCCACACACATCCACCTCTGGTGTCAGAGCAGAACCAGCGAGGGTAGAGGAGAGAGCAGAAGCTGACACCCTCCGCACGTTCTCGGACACAGGCCGCGCAGCAGACGTAACAATTGGAGGTCCCACTGAGATCGTGAAAGCAAGGTAAGTGGACGGGGTTAAGAAACTATGGGGAATAGTTCCGGGAAGCTAGAATCATTACAGTATCAACTAAAAAAGTTACTTAAAGAACATGGGACTGCAGTCAAGTCTAAAACCCTAGAAGGCTTTCTAAAATCGATCGAACGAGCCAGTCCATGGTTCATTACTGGGGGAAGCTTAAATATTCCAGATTGGGAGGAGGTTCGCCGTGATCTTCATAGACTTTTACGAAAAGAGGGATCTGAGTCCTTGCCCCCTACGACATTCTCCTTATGGAGATTAGTGAGGGGAACACTTTTGACAGATAAGGTTCGTCACCACCAGGTAGTTCAGGACACAAAAGAGGCTTTTTTAGAGTTACAAGAGACTGAGACTCAAGCCTCCTTTAGTTCAGGGGCAGAGAGTGATGATGAAGAGACTGTGATTGAAACTAGAGGCTCCATTGTTAGTGAGGATGAGGAGGAGTCTCTTAGTAACAACAAAAAAACGGGTAGACATCTCCGGGCGCGACCCAAAAAGAAGGACTCCGGTCAGAATCGGTTATATCCTTCTCTATCAGACCTAGAAAATGGAAGTAGCTCAGACTCAGACTCGTCACAGTCTGAAAAGGAACGGTTACTTGCTGAGATCGCGGCCCTTAAAAAAGAACTAAAAAAGATTTTAATTAAGGAAAGACAGGACAGGGAGAGAAACCCTTCCCCATACTCTGAAAAAAGGGACTCCTCCTATGAGATAACCCAGTCCTTCTTGGACCTGGAGGGAAGACCCAGAGGAGGGGTCCAATGCTGCCCGGTGGTGGCCCCGGTAATGGAAGTTCCAGACCCGAACAATTCTCGACAGGTCATTCGGCGCCATGACCCTTTAAGTTTCAAAGATATAAAACAACTGAAAGAGGCAACTTTAAATTATGGAGCACAGGCTCCCTTTACACTTTCCTTAATGGAATCTTTTGCGTCTCTTAATTTGACACCTGGCGATTGGCAGCAGCTTTGCAGAGCAGCTCTGTCGGGGGGAGATTATTTGATTTGGAGAGGTGAGTTTCAGGAAAGATGCAGCCAGACAGCCCAAAGGAATGCACAGGCCGGACAGCCCCAGAGAAATGTGGAGATGCTTACCGGAAGTGGTCAATACGCCACCATTCAGCAGCAAATGCAATATGACATCGCAGTCTATGCCCAAGTGGCAGCAGCGGCCCAAGGGGCTTGGAAAGCATTGCCTTCCAAGGAAGGAGGAGATCATCTGTCCAAAGTCCTTCAAGGACCTTCCGAACCTTTTCAAGACTTCGTAGACCGTCTCAGTCAGGTAGCAGAAAGAATATTTGGGGGCATTGGGCCTGCGATGCCAGTCATAAAGCAGATGGCATTTGAAAATGCAAATAAATATTGTAAGGAAGCCCTTCGCCCCTATCGCAATAAAAGTCTAAATGACTATATCCGGATCTGTAGGGACATTGATGGGAACTTCATCCAGGGCCAAGTGTTAGCTGCTGCTATTCGGCCCCAAGTGGGGAAAGAAAGACCTACTCTGGGAAGGAGAAAAACATGTTTTAGCTGCGGTAGGGAGGGACACTTCCGTAGAGAGTGCCCTCAAAATAGTACTACGGGTCTCAAGAGACCTGGTTTATGCCCCCGTTGTCGAAGGGGATATCATTGGGCCAATAACTGCTACTCTAAAACTGACAGGGAGGGAAATTTCCTTTCTGCTAATAATAATCAGGGAAACGGGAGGAGGGCCCCGCCCCAGGGCCCCAAAACCAATGTGTACGGGGCAATGACCCCTGCTCTGGGCAGTGGCAGGACTCATTTTCTCCCCCAGAGCAACCCCTTCATATCTCAGACCTCCTTAGAGCCACCTCGGGGAGTGCAGGACTGGACCTCGCTCCCTCTGCCCGGGCAATCCTAACACTGGAAATGGGGATCCAGGCCCTCCCTACTGGGGTGCATGGGCCATTGCCCCCAGGCACGGTTGGACTACTCTTGGGACGGTCCAGTACTATTCTTCGAGGCATCCAGGTACACCCCGGTGTTATAGACCAGGATAGTGAGGGGGAGATTAAAATAATGACATCAGTGGGCAGTGGGGTTGTTGCCATCCCTGCAGGAGAACGGATTGCTCAGTTACTCCTTCTCCCTACAGTTCCTTGTGAGGCTAGAAAAATTAAAGAGAAAAGGGGCAACCAAGGTTTTGGAAGTACCGGCCCGGCAGCATTTTGGGTAGCCACTATGGAGAACCGCCCCCAGCTTACATTAAAGATAGAAGGCAAGTCCTTTAGGGGCGTCTTAGATTCTGGGGCAGATTTCTCTGTCCTCTCAGATAAATTCTGGCCCCCGCCTGGCCGAAAGAGGAAGGAACAGTGACCCTCCAGGGAATAGGACAGGCTGTGCCCCAAAAAGCCTCAGAATCTTAAAGTGGCAAGACTCTGAAGGCCACACAGGGCTTTTCCAGCCATATGTTTTGCCTGGCCTCCCTATTAACCTCTGGGGACGGGACCTCATGCAAGAAATGGGAGTGGTCCTCACCACTCAGGCACCCAAGTCCAAAAGCAGGGGCCCCCAGATGATGCAAGGGAGGGGCTGGAGCCCGGGGAGGGAACTAGGTAAACTAGAACAGGGAGAGGTTTGCCCTGTGGCATCCCTCCCTTTGGAGACCAGGGCCCCAGGGGATAGGAAGGGTTTTGGTCATTTTTGAGGGAAACTGAGAGATCTAAAAGGCTGGCCAGTAAGGCTATGCGGATGTGTTAAAAAGGGGTACCAAGCTAGGGGTACCGGATTAAATCTCCAGGCCTTCGCCTGACACCAAGGTCAGGAAAGAAAGGGGAACCTGAGAGATCACCCTCAGTTGGAGGATGGATTAAAAGTGAGTAAATTGAAAATTGGTAACAGTTAATAAGGAGGTACTGGTATTAAGTAAAAAAGAAAAAGACAAAGGTATATGGAATGGAAATTTTTGTTTACATTTAAGTTCTATTTTGTGAATCATCTCTAAAAACTTTTGGCCAAAAGCCTGGCCTCTCCACCTTGCATCTACAGAGTTACAAGGAGTAGGTACGGCTGTACCCCATGACTGTAGCTCAAATGGAGGAATGATAAAGAACATACAGGACTTTTTAACCCTTTTAGTTCAAGGATTGGCTGGAGTTGTTCTTTTACATAGATTTCAATTAAGGAAGCTTCATTGCAACAGACTAATCATGACCTAGGGAAAAAGGATGACTGAAAGATGCATGTATGTTCTGAATGTATGGTGTGGCCACACCGGTATGTATGAAATGTGATTGTGAATGTGTGAGTGTGAACTGCTAATATGATTAAAAGGATACTTAAATCCCTTCAAAAATAGTTAAGAAGCTACCTAGATTGCTTTAAATATAGCCAAAAGGAACATCCAGCCAGTCTGTTAATGTTTTTACAGAAAAATTTAAGATGCAAACGAGGCCTTGTCAGCTAGTGAGAGCTCTACAGGTTAGATTGGGAAAGACTGCTCACAGACTTCAAATAATTTTCAAAAGTTATTTGGACACAGTAGAGTTTACAATCTTTGAGTGATTTTCAGAAGTTTTTGGGAAATATTTAATGGATATGTCCTTTTTAATGGGCATCTACAAATAATCTAAGTAGTAATCCCAATTTACCTAGATAGTCAACCAAAGAGGGTAAACAAATCCTTCTACTGTTATGGTCCAGCTTCAACAGTTCAAAAAAACTTTTTTTTAGAAAATAAAAAAGGGGGAATAATGTTCCCAGTCCCCACATGACTCATCAAATAATACACTCCTCATTTAAAAATGTTATAATGTGAATGCCAGTGAGCTTCAGACAGATTCTGGCATGATGGAACTTGAGCAACCATTGCTCAGGTCAAATGGAGACATCCATGAACTAGACAGTGGAGAAGACCCTAATTTGGGGTTGAGGGCATGTTTGTGTTTTCTTGCAGGAAAAGAATAAAGCTTCGGCAACTGTCAGACCATTTAGTGAGATGCATGGAGCAGAGTAAAACTGGACCTGAGACCATGGGAGCCTACCTAAGCCAGTTTGAGTGAGATCTCCTAAATCAGTGTTCCTGATTCTTGATGTCATCGAATCTAGAGCCCAAGAAAGAAAGAAAACAGTCGGTTCGAGATTTCCAGTTTCTCAACAGACCTGCTGCATCAACCTTCCGGACCCATGAGTTTTCATCGTGAAGCCAACAGAGAAAAAAGGACCCATTTAAAGCATTTGGACATTGGTATGGACTGTGATGAGTGGCAAAAGCCTCTTTTCAGTAATTGAACAGGACATGGTCACTTGAAATATCAGACTTGATGGTTCCTGTTTCTAGAATCACGACTAGGCCATTGTATTTTTCTGGAGAAATGCAACTTGTCCTAATGCAACAACTATTGTTCATATTTTTCATAATGCTACATGTGTAACATCAATGATTGTACCTAATGTATCTGTGCAAGTGCACTTTCTAAATGCTTTCCTGAGCAGATCTTGAAACGATTGGAAACTTTATCAAATTGTAAATGTAAATCACATGCTGGTTACCCTTGTAACAGATGAAGGCTGGTAGAATGTTATGGCCCAGATCTGGTGATGGGTATGGTGATGGAGACGCGCTATGTCGATGGGGGTCCTGGAAATGGTGGCAGTGGCAGTAGGCATTCTGGCTTTATGCCGAGCTCAAACGTGCCTTGTTCCAGAGACAAGAGATCCGTAACCAAGTATTGCTTAGCTTAGCCCATGGCAATCCCGATAGCCATGAAGGTTGGTTACAGATGATTTAAGGTTGGGGTATCTCCGATGACGGACAACCTGTGGGGAAGACCCCTCCCACCTAAAACAGGGGTTCAAGGTCCCCCAAAGACGGGAAAGGGAGGGTGACCCTACTTGACCTAAGCCAGGAGTGCCTCATTTGAAAATAAAAAGGGGTGAATTGTGGGAACACCAGACCTTGAGCAGAGACCCACTTCCCCTTCTGCCTGGGAGTAGGCAGCTGTAAGACAATGTTTAGTAAAAACATGTTTACTAAAAACGATACAATAAGTTCCTGGCCACTTCCCCTTCTGCCTGGGAGTAGGCAGCTGTAAGACAATGTTTAGTAAAAACATGTTTACTAAAAACGATACAATAAGTTCCTGGGAAAGGCCTTCCCACGGAAACCGCCCTGACCTCGACCTTGTCCAAAGACTAACCGCACCTTCAAAAACCCACACACATCCACCTCTGGAGAGAGCAGAACCAGCCAGCGGAGAGGAGAGAGCAGAAGCTTCTCTGGTGGGAGCTTTTCTTAGGAGGTTTTCTTGAACCTTTTTGGAGCCTGTTTAAAGTTCTCTTTATATCATTGAACGAGTCTCTGTGTTTTCAATACCCGACACCCTCCGCACGTTCTCGGACACAGGCCGCGCAGCAGACGTGACACTGGATAGCCCAGACTCCTGGGATAAAAGCAAACGGGACTAGCCACATAAAAATGTGAATGAAATTATTAATAATGGTATTCTGCTATACTCAAAGACTGGCACTTAGGCCAGTTGTCATCCAGCAACTTATGGGAGTAGACACAGAGAACTAAAGTCAAGCATTAGATGGCTCTCAGGGAGAATAGGGAGAGGAAGGGTTGTAGGACCCAGCGTGATAGAGGACACTTCAGGAATAGAGCATAGAGTCAACTTAGCAGGGCTCAAAGGGGCTCAGAGCCTGAAGTGAGGAAGCCTGAATGGGTCTGTGAGACTTACTATCTATATCTATATCTTTTTTTTTCCTTTTCTTGGGACATTTTTTTCTCCTATTGGGTTGCTTCATTCAGCCTTAATATAAGGGTTATTGCCTAGTCTTAATGTAACTTTTAATGTTGTGTTTTGTCTAAATCTCTGGGAAACCTGCTCTTTTCTGAGGGGGAATGGAGGAGGAATGGATCTAGGGGACAACGGAAGTGGGAGGGGACTGGAAAGAATGTACAGAGAGGAAACTGTGGCAGAGATGCATATATGACAGAAGAATAAATAGGTTTATTTAAATTTTAAATAGATAAAAATAATGTAGAGAGAAATAGAGGAATATTCCTTATGTCAACTTCTGACCTCCACAGATACATGCACTGGTGCGCGTGCACACACACACACATACACATGCATGTGCACACCCTTCCTATACACATATGCACACACAAGAATACACACATAAGCATGCACAAACATGCATGGGCACACCACGCATACACATGGAAACATACAGGAACACACACAGATGTGCACACACAAACAGGTACCACCTTCCAAACATTTAGTAAAGGAGACTTTTTGCTCTCTTGAAGAGTTCATCTGTGACTTATTTTGACTTCCATGATCCTATGGAATCCAGCTCTCTTCTCATCAGGAAAGGGGAGGCTTTGTTGAGCATAAGTTTAGCATATAACCATTTAGGGTCTTCTTTTAAAACGTGGCCTGTCCTGAAACATATTAAATATAATGTCACTGTAAAATTTGTTGTCATAGAAGATGAGAACAGGAAAAGAAGTGATAGTCTAAGGAGGTAATTTTAATACATATTATAGTTTCCTAACATCATAAAGGATTACCTAATGATTCCATGTATTTCAGGCTGAACACAGAATCCTGACATTCCACAGACTTGAAATAGTACAGCTAGAAAAATATCCTTTTTTAAAAATATTTTTGTATTTAAATTGGGAACAAACTTGCTTCACATATCAATACCAGCTCCCTCTCCCTCCCCTCCTCCCCTGATCCCCTAACCTCCCAGGCCCCCACTAATCCCCACCCATGACCCAGGGAGGGTGAGGCCCTCCATGGGTGATTTCCAGAGTCTGTCATTTTGTTCAGGGCAGAGTCTAAGCCCTCTGCCAATAGTCCAGGCTGAGAGAGCATCCCTCATTGTGGCATAGGCACCCAAAGTCCATTTGTATGCCAGGGATAAATACTGATCTACTTCCCAAGGCCCCATAGATTGTCTAGACCTCCTCACTGACACCCATGGTCAGGGGGTCTGGATCAGTTCCATGTTGGCCTCCCAGCCATCAGTCTGGTGTCCAAGAGCTACGACTTGTTCAGAGTTTAACAAAATCCAACACTCCATTGTGATAAAAGTCTTGGAGAAATCCGGGATACCAGGAACATTCCTAAACATGATAAAATTTGTATACAGAAAACCAACAGCCAACATCAAACCAAATGGAGTGAAACTCAACATGATTCCTCTAAAATTAGGAACAAGACAAGGCTGTCCACTCTCTCCATACCTCTTCAATATTGTACTTGAAATTCTAGATAGAGCAACAAGACAACAAAAGGAGATCAAGAGCATACAATTTGGAAAGGAAGAGGTCAGACTTTTATTATTTGCAGATGATATGATAGGTTACATAAGGGACCCAAAAAAACTCTACCAGGGAACTCCTACATATGATAAATACCTTCAGCAAAGTGGCAGGCTATAAGATCAACTCAAGGAAATCAGTAGCCCTACTATATACAGATGATAAAAGGGCTGAGAAAGAAATCAGAGAAGCATCACCCTTTAGAATTGCCACAAACAACATAAAATACTTTGGGGTAATGCTAACCAAACAAGTAAAAGACCCATGTTCTTGGATAGGTAAGATCAATATAGTAAAAATGGCAATATTGCCAAAAGCAATCTACAGATTCAATGTAATATCCATTAAAATCCCAGCATAATTTTTCACAGACCTTTAAAGAACTATTCTCAACTTTATATGAAAAAACAAAAGATCCAGGATAGCCAAAACAACCCTGTTCAACAAAGCAATGTCAGGAGGCATCACTATCCCTGCCTTTAAGCTCTATTATAGAGCTATAAAACAGCTGAAAACAGCTTGGTATTGACACAAAAATAGACAGGTAGATCAATGGAATAGAACTGAACACCCTAATATTAATCCAAACATGTATGAACACCCGATCTTTGATGAAGAAGCTAAAATGATACAATGGGAAAAAGAAAGCGTCTTCAACAAATGGTGCTGGCATAACTGGATGCTGGCATGTAGAAGACTTCAGATAGATCCATGTCTGTCACCATGCACAAAACTTAAGTCCAAATGGATCAAAGACTTCAGCATTAATCCAGTCACACTGAACTTCTTAGAACAGAAAGTGGGAGATACCCTTGAACGAATTGGTACAGGAGACTGCTTCCTGAACATAACATCAGTAGCACAGACACTGAGATCGACAATTAGTAAATGGGACCTCCTGAAACTGAGAAGCTTCTGTAAAGCAAAGGACATAGTCAACAAGACAATCAGGCAGCCCACAGAATGGGAAAAGATATTCACTAATCCCACATGTGACAGAGGACTGATCTCTAAAAATTACAAAGAACTCAAGAAGTAAATCTCCAAAACACCAAAGTATCCAATCAAAAAGTTGGGTACAGAACTAAATAGAGAATTCTCACTGGAAGAATCTAAAATGACCGAGAGACACTTAAGAAAGTGTTCAACATCCCTAGCCATCAGGAAAATGCAAATCAAAACAACTCTGAGATACCATCTTACTCCTGTCAGAATTGCTAAAATAAAAAAAAAAACACCAATGGCAGTTTATGCTGGAAAGGATATGAAGAAAGGGGAACATACCTCCACTGCTGGTGGGAGTGCCAACTCATACAGCCAGTTTGGAAATCAGTATGGATTCCTCAGGAAAATGGGAATCAGTTTACCACAAGACCCAGCAATTCTACTCTTAGGCATATACCCAAAAGATGCACATTCATGCAACAAGGATGTCTGTTCAAGTATATTCATAGCAGCATTATTTGTAATAGCTAGAACATGGAAGCAATCTAGATACCCCTCAACTGAAGAGTAGATAGAGAAAATGTGGTACATTTACACAATGTAGTACTATTCAGCAGAAAAAAAGCACTGAAATTTGCAGACAAATGGATGGCACTAGAAGAAACCATCGTGAGTGAGGTAACCCAGTCACAGTAAAACATTTCTTTATAAAACATTAGAAGAGGTTGATATGTTTCACTCTATATTTTTCATCCAGAAACACAGGAACACACTGGCAAAAGAGAACATGACTGTTATGTAGCCACTGCTGTCCAAATTACTCATGTTCTTTGTAGTTTCAAGAATCAAAAAATGCCAGTAAGGAATCAACCTTTGTTGAGCATTTTCACTGCAAACCTACATATATGGCCATTGTTTAAACCTTATGAAAACCATACAAGGAAGGCTTTGTCCCTAGATGACAAAAGACTTTGAGAAGGAAACAAAGTTCTTCTTAGCATGTTATTCATTCGTTCTATGGAAATGATTTCAGATTTTCACATTAATTCATTCAGTTACCCACAAATATAAGAGTCTCAGTTCAATCTTTGCTGCCCAAAGAGTTATGATTATCACTGCTCCCTCCTATTCTCTATTTTAAATCAGATTGTGTTTTTTATTTATGTAAGTCTATATTAAATCTTTAATGTAATAATATTACATCAGTGATGGAACTAATTTTCTTTTAGAGGGAAGAGAATTTTTGGCACAGACCCATAGTCACAGTTTCCAGGCATTTGCCAGGTTGTACACCTTGCGTCTTCTTCACTGCTTTCAAAAAACACATATTCTATTATCTTCTGATTATTTTGACCAGAATATGAGATACTCATGCAATTTGAAAAAAATGCCTAATAGACCCTTTAACTGCCTCCCATTCTCATACAAGCCCTTACAGGGGGCTTTGTCTCTGGAAACAGTTGCCATCCATTAGTTGGGCCTCAGATTTCACCCTTGATTTTGGGCTTGCTCTCCCTCTGTGTTTGTCTTCCATTTGCGACATCCCAGGGCAAGGTGGGTGTTTTCTGCCTTAATCTTGCTAAACATAGCTGAGTACTGGCAGAGCTTTCAAAACAATTTTAAACATTAACAGTGTAATTGACAATATTTTTGTTGTTGTTTAAGAAGTACTGGACACAGAATTTTTACTTATATCTCAGTTATAAAAGTTACAGACCCCTGTAGTAGAAAAAAACCAAATCTTTTAGAATTAAATGCTATGTAAGGCTATAATATGGAAATGTATCAATTTCATGTCATGTGTTTTTAATATTATTTAGTTTTATTATGATGTGCCATTTATCTTCATTTTGGTACCATGAAATACTAGGAAAGCAAATCTAATTTTGACTTCCTCCATGAACTTTAGGTCAATGGACTGACTGTGTGGACTGCCATCATTCCCAGAAACAATATGCCTGAATTTTCCCCAATGCACTTTTAGTAGTTTGGGGTTTCCAGATCAAGTTTTGAAAAGGACATAAAAGTTTGAAAATTTGCTATATACATATTATTCTTCTTTATTAATTCTGTTTGGATAACTATAGACCTTTTTATTTCATAATCCAGTTGCATAAGTTTCATTAATGCATAAGTGATTTTGGTTTGTTAGATTTTGGCTGAAGCAAGTTTATTTTTGCAACACATTTTAGTGAAAGTATTTTCTCTGTATTTATGGCCATGCCTGGTATTACCTGAAAGTAATTTAGCTTCATTCCTGTTGTATAGCAATTAATATAAAACAGGTCATAAAATCTTGCCTGCTAAAGTTGGAGTTATTGAATTTCTATTCCCTTCTGTTTTCCTATATTCTCCTACAAAAGCCAAAACACCAGCGCCTTTCTTTTCTCACATGGCAGTGTTCAAGATAACTAAGAACTAATTAATTATCAGCTTCTCGTATTACCTGAGTTAACTCAAGATTTCTATATATTAGTCTTGATGGGCTAAAAGGATCTCAGAGGCATATAATGTGTATCATGGCAATACATGCACATTAGACGTCTGTTACCATTACAAAATATTTGTGAACACTATCTTACATGACATGAAATAATATAGAACTAACTTTGTAACTGATTAGTTCAGGCTGTTCTGGTGATTTCTAAGGAGAGTAGCAGTATCAAACTCAGTTACAAAGTTATCGTTGTGCTGTTGTTATATGAAAAGACTGTTAACATTTCATTGATCAATTGTGATGGTGTTTTAAAATTAGACTCAGATTTGACAGTGATTAAATGCCACAACGTGCTGGTTCCACAATAGAATAAGGACTCCAAAATTATTTCTCCCCTGCAATCATATAATCTTGCCTTATGCACATGAATTTTCTTCCTTATTTCTTTACTAGGAACCATGGAACAATTTGCATTATTACTGCTCATAAATTCTGCCCCGATGAGATCAGTTTTATAGGTATAGGATCAATAATACTTGGGCACATTTTCAGCTGTGCACTGCCAAATATTGCTCATTAATGACTTTAAAGGAATTGGTGAATTTTGCTAGAAGCAAAGATAATGAGCCATTGATTACCCCTGCACAGCACAATTCATGCCCTATTTTATTTTTAATGCAAAGTTAAATTAATTTGTAAAAGATCAGATGCATTGCTGTATTTCCAAGCTGTGATTAAACAGTTATTGAACTTTTCTCAGAGGACATTAATCAATGCTCATCTCCTCTAATCTCCTAGAGTGCTTTAGAAATCAGATGAGTATTACCTGTACCTCTCGAGGAGCATCAGTCCTGGAATAGAAAACATCCTTATGTAGCCAAGCTCAGGTGATGGGATGAATGGGTAGGGGTCCTATCTCTTCTCAAGGTCAGTCTATGGTACTATTATAGATACGTGAGTGGGCCAGAAATGTTACTAGAGATTTATGTAAAATCACAAGCAGACTGTCCTCGACAGTCTGAAAGATTTGCATATTTGAACTCTGGATGGTTTTATAATATAGTTTTCTTCATCTAGCATTATGCTTTTAATGAATTTTTGTTTGATAGTTTAATGTCACGTTAAAAAGAGTAACAGAGTTGTATAAAGTCCCCCATCTCTAGATCTTTTTAGACATCCCCTATTTTTTACCCTGGCTGACTCATTGGAAATGAATTGTACATAGAGACTTCCATCATTGGGAAGAAGTACCTAAGCCACTAAGTAGTCTTGAGAGTGTAGACTGACCTCAGAAAAAAATGACTGAAGAACAAGCAGAATAAAGTAGCTGACAGTAGAGCCTTAAGGGAGGAGAGAGAGAGAGAGAGAGAGAGAGAGAGAGAGAGAGAGAGAGAGAGAGAGAGAGAGAGAGAGAAAGAGAGAGCGCATAATCTTATCTTGGAGTAGATGGCTATGGAACCCCTGTAGGGGAGACAGACTTTCATTTGGAAACTGGCAGGATATGAAGTACGAGAAAATATTTGCCATGGCTAAAAACATTATACAGAAATTACCTTGAAAAATTAGGAGAATGTTCAAACAGAGCTTACTAGGTACAGAGTAGAGTGAGAGCACTAGTAAAATAGTTACATTAGTGTCTTAGAAAAGGACATTGAAGGTTTAAATAACTGCCAAACCCCAGAATGACTTACATGGGAGTACTTAGTCCCAGAAATTTGGTGAGGCAATTAGGGAGAAACCATAATCTTGAGATGCTTATCCATGTTTATCAAAGTAAAATAGTAGTCCTGTCTAAAATTAGAATGGATTTCAAGGTCTCATCAGGATTTACCACAAATGTTTTGATTAGTTTGATTAGATGGCAGAAACATTAAAGAGTCTTTAGGGAGTGTAATGCCTTTAATGAAGTGCAAGTAATATCTGTGAAAGCTTATGGAGGTTGGCCCTGTAAGAGGGTAGTATGGTCTTTCTTACTTCTTATTTTTTTTTGCATTAGTATTTTGTCTGCATGTGTCTGCATGTGAGGGTTTCAGATATGGGAGTTACAGACAGTTGTTAACTGACATGTGGGTACTAAGAATCGAACCTGGGTCCTCTGGAAAAGCAATCAGTGCTCTTAAACACTGAGCCATCTCTCCAGACTTGGTGTGGTCTTTCATTGAAGTGTTGATGCTGTCTGATGAATGATGGAAATCTCATCTAACACCTCTCTCCATGTATTATGAATTAACTTGCTGTCTCAATATTTTCAAGCCTCTACCCAACAGATTTCTATTTCTTTATGTTCCTCATTTCTTTCCTTCTATTTTTCCTTTCCCATAGATAGTATTCACTACAGATATTTGACTTTCGAAAAATGTCTCCTAGCTTGACATGTTTTGGGTTATTGGAAACCAAAGATAGGAAAGATCCGGGCCTTGTATACAATAGGAGGAGACCAGGTGCCCAGACATTGATTCTTTAAAGCTGTGGACCTGGCTTCTAGTGGGTACATGGTATTGGGCATCTGGGGAATTGTGAAGGTCATGGATGTTTTAAGGGAGCAGGTGTAACTAGAGGTTCTTTACCCTTCAGCCCCAAATGAACACACAGCTGCTATATTAGTTATAAATCTGTTGGCCGGTGACTTAGGCTTCTTATTGGCTATCTCTGTCTCAATTATTAACATATTTCTATTAATCTATGTAATTCCAAGTGGTCTTAACTTTCCAGAGAATGCCTGGTGCATCCTATCTTCTCGGGCTCCACATGACGATTCCATCTGCCTACATTTTCCAGAATCCTTCTCATCTCCTAACCGTGTCTATGCTTCCTGTCTGGCCAATCAACCAATCAGTGTTTTATTCATCAACCAGTAAGAGAAACATATATCCAGAATGACATCTTCCATCAATTGAAATTTAAATAAAGGAAAAACAAGGACTTGGTTAAGAAAAAATTCAGCTGCAGCAAAATATTCTACCTATTTTATGCAAGATAATTAACCAGTTAAGAAAGATCTAGCTGTGATGGAAACATAAGTCTTGACTATATGTGGTTTCATTTGACTCTGTACTATGTATGGATCATGATTCATACTTCAGTAGGTAAAACTAGGCTGAAACCCACACATGGGACACTGTGAAATGGAGATACACAGAGGAGTGGACAGGTTTAGGTACTAATGTAAGAGTAATAAGTGCACAGAATCCCAGGGGAAAATATGCATGATTAAGCACATAAACAAAGAAAAGACTAAGTCATAAAAGGAGAGATAAATTTAAAAGGTATAATGAGGTGTGTTGTAAAATATTGTAGAGATATGGAGAAGGAGATTTTCAGTATTTATGAATCTGGGGCTATAAATTTATATGAAATACATATAGTAGAAAGAGTGTATATGAAATTATGGTATCTATTCATCACTTAACCCATGCAAAAATGATTATCCTTTCTATCAGATAGAGACATATCCTATTTTGAGAAAAGTGACTATACAAAGTGAATATTTTCTTACTTAAGCATACATATCAAGGGGTAACTGGTCACTGTAGAAAAGGTTTCTTTTCAGCATTCATTTACATTACTAGGAGATACTGTCCTAGAACTGGTAGTATCATAGGAGGAAAATAATGCAAGCTCTTGCCAAGGCAAGAAGTCTACCCCAGGAAAATTCATCACACTAGAACTGTCTTTATGTTACTTTATAACCCCCTCATGCTGTACAGTAAGGTATTGTTTTCTCAGTTTTACAGATGGGAAACTGAATTGAGAAAGATCCCAAAGTCATTTAGCTGACTATATACTGATTTTGAGCTGAGGGTTCTTTCTGATGGGCTCTGTAGTTGCTTACCTTCACATCAATCCTATAAAACATCACTCTCTCAGACATCACACTAATGGGGACATTACCAAGGTAACAGCAAGAAAGGACAGCCTTCTACAGATAGCCCTGTGTTCAAACATTTGCTATATTATATATTAACTTCAAATACTTAAGCTCCTTTGTTTACGTATCTTTAAAATGTAGGCAACACCTATTCTATTTTTAAAAAGTGTTAAGTGAGATGAAGACTGTAAATTTACCAGGACAGTAATGGCACTAATAAGTGGCCCACAAATGCTTCAGCTGATCACTTTGTGAACAATACAAGATGTCTCAAGGACAGTCTAGTTTCTGCAACAACATAACTGAAAATATAGTTTATTTCTTTTTAATATATACCATTCACCTGAGCATTTCTCTAGGCTAGAGGAGATTAGTAAACGTCTCTATTTTGACATATGTTTAGCTACCATTTGGAATTAGAGATTGTTTGAAGCACTAGAGAGCTTTGCATAGGAATTTGATTTGTTTGTCTTATACCTTAACTGAAATAAAGTTGTTATTAGACTTCTGCTTAAGTTAGCTGAATTAATTCCACTTTAATTCAAGTTCATCTCTGCAGTGGAAAATGACAGGCATTATTGAGTTCTGCTGCACATTTAATAAGAAATATACACTTCTCATCCTTTCGGGAGCAATTTAATACACTGCAGAACCTGTCAAAATTCAATTCAAGGTTGAATGACTAATGCATAAAAGTCAACTCCACATTCTATCAGAGATAAAGCCAGTTACTTCTTTTTATCAGCTAGATGGGCATGCTGTGCAGATCTCAGGAAGCAAAGGTTTAAAACTTCCAGCTTTGCAATGTCAGAGGAAATATGTATATGTAAAAAACCAGGAAAAGAGATTGCCTAAAGAAATGAATCAGTAAATGGAAGAAGAGAGGGAAAGGGAAGGGATGGAGAGAACGGTAGAGATGAGACTGAATAGATTTAGTTCTTTGTATAGATTCACTTTTCACGGGCTTTGAATTAAGCAAGAAGCTCAGCATAAATCCCAGAGCTGAAGTGGGGGGTTAGGGTTGTTTTTAAGTATCTAATTGCTCATTGACACTTTTTTTAGTAAATGTGTATGTGGGGGACAGTCTTTTTTCCCTCTCAGCCTGTTGGTCATCAGTCCAGAGGGAAAGATGCAGAAGGGGTGACAGGAAGCTTTGTATGTGACCCATGAGCATGAATGGAGGGAGGCCTCCAGGAGACAGACTTTAGTGAATCAGCTCAACTTTATTCTAGAGTATAAGGAATATATAGACAGGATTGGGGAGCCTGGGGTCAAATTCTAATTTGCATTAAGTGGCACACTCCTATAATAAGGCTTATTATGTGGTGGTAGGTTCCTACTGCAGAGCTCCTAGTACAAGTGTTAGCAAAGATCTGTGCCAACGGTCAAGCTGAAGATGAATCAGGCATCTGGTTTAGAGACAGCTTTTAGATAATATCAGTCCTCAAGGCCCAGGGACATTCTCCAGATAAGAGTAGTCAGAGAGCAGGAAGACTTTCTGGGGAGGGAGGGAAGGAGGGAGGGAGGGAGAGAGTTTCCACATTACTGAGTTTAAAGAAAGCTGCCAGACTGTGGCAGACTGCAACTTCTAACCAGCCAGCAGTGTATTCCAATATATATGCATACATATATACATATATACATACATACATGCTTATACAAAAACATAAGCATGGATCCAGTCTTGGCCCTGGAGCAGCTGATTAATTTCATATTTTTCAAGTAACTCCTAGATACTGTAGATGCTAAGCATATCGGAATGAATAGAACTTTAAAAAGATCCATATCATACAGAGTTGAGCTGAGTGAGAAAGTTAGTAAGTAATAAAATAGTGCTTTGCACTGTACGTTAGCCACTGGGGAGTGCTATATAGAGCTGCGAACGATTCACAGGGAAAGAACTTTGGCAGGAGGCAGGTGAACCTGATGTAAGCTGGGAAGCTATTTAATGGTGAACCTGATGTAAGCTGGGAAGCTATTTAATGGTGAACCTGATGTAAGCTGGGAAGCTATTTAATGGTGAACCTGATGTAAGCTGGGAAGCTATTTAATGGTGAACCTGATGTAAGCTGGGAAGCTATTTAATGGTGAACCTGATGTAAGCTGGGAAGCTATTTAATGGTGAACCTGATGTAAGCTGGGAAGCTATTTAATGGTGAACCTGATGTAAGCTGGGAAGCTATTTAATGGTGAACCTGATGTAAGCTGGGAAGCTATTTAACGGTGAACCTGATGTAAGCTGGGAAGCTATTTAACGGTGAACCTGATGTAAGCTGGGAAGCTATTTAACGGTGAACCTGATGTAAGCTGGGAAGCTATTTAATGGTGAACCTGATGTAAGCTGGGAAGCTATTTAATGGTGAACCTGATGTAAGCTGGGAAGCTATTTAATGGTGAACCTGATGTAAGCTGGGAAGCTATTTAATGGTGAACCTGATGTAAGCTGGGAAGCTATTTAATGGTGAACCTGATGTAAGCTGGGAAGCTATTTAATGGATTGTGTTTCAAGCAGAGGCCCCCAGGCTCAGGCCTGTCAAGTTGGGGAAGCACCAGTAAGGTCGAGCAGAGTGCAGAGTGAGTAGTAGGTGAGATAAGGTGAAGAGATGACAAAGGTGATGACCTGATGGATTTGCAACACCTAAGAAGTCTCTCTCTGGTCCTGAGTGAGGGGAGAGCCATTTGAGTGTTTTGCAGGATTAGCATGATCTGATTTCCATTTATTTCTCTAGCCCTGATGTAGACTACAAAGAGCCCAGGAGTGTTGAAAGGTTTCAAATGACTGAGCCAAAGAGAACTATAAAACAAAATGTCTCTAGCCTTCAAGCCTCTAGCTTGGGAAGCTGAACCTATGATAGACAGAACCCTGTCACTTGACCAAAGACAGATAACTTCTCAGAATGGTAGGAGACATTCTAGTAATTGCTTGATCTTGTACATTTTTAATGAAACAGTTGTTTATGCAAGGAAAAGTTCACAATGCTAGCCACTGCTTCTGCTTCTGTAAACAAAGTTTGCTTGTTCAAGATTACCAGCACATCTGAAAGATATACGTTTGCTAAGAGCTCTTGATTGCACTTAGGATATGTGTTTGCATGTAGCTTTGTGCTTTTGGCCTTTCTAAACTCCCAACTAAGTAACCTTCAGAATCCCAACACTGTTGGCATCTGGCCTTGGCCATGAGAGTTGGCACAGGTGGAAGACAATTTAACTGGAGCAGAGGAGTCCAGGAAAGGCGAGGATAAGTTAAATGCAGGATGCTCTGTGCTTCTGAGGATGTATAATATCCTGAGAGGACTGGCTGATATGACCCAGGAAGTAAATTCCTGCTTAATCCTAGTGCTTAATGTCGCTGACTCTAAGGAAACATCAGAGACACTCAGCAAAGGAGGAAGCTGGTTAAAATTTTACTTTTAGTGATTATGTCCATAACTGTTTCACAACTATTTACCTGGGTAATACAGAAACCAAGAATTAATATGTTCATAAAATTTCCCCTTCAACCAATATGCCGCATATTTGTTTATTTTTTCCTATTATTGAAAAGAGCTTTCCACTCATATTATATGTGCTAATCATGATTCCCCTGCTATTCCTTCCAGTTCCTCTCCACCTCCTCTCTCAGCCAGATACACCTCATTTCTTCCTCTCACTAGAAAACAAAGAGACATCTAAGGAAGAATAATAAAATAAGATAAAACAAAAACTAACACATTGGTATTGGACAAAACAAGAAGACTGAAGGGAACCCAAGAGACCTATTCATACTCAACACTCATGAATCAAATACAAACACTAAACTGGAGGCAATAATATATAAGCAAAGGATCTATAGGGTAAAAGGAGAAAAGAAACATATACAAATAAAAATATAAAAGTTAGATACAATTTTTAAAAATTAAAAAAAGGAGAGGAAAAGCTCTGATATAACATTAGGAGACAAGAAACCCCCAAAGCCATTGAGCTCATTTTCTATTTGTCATACATACCTGAGCATGCAGCCCACCCTTAAGAGTAGTTTCTTTCCCCAGTGAAACTCCCTTAGAGAAGACAAAATTTTCATTTTCAAGTGCTTATCAATTGGAGATTAGTTTTAGGTCAGGGGTGGGGGCTTCTACCTACTTTTCCTGTCAGCTATAGGACCCCATGTAGACCCATGGAGGCCCTGTGCATGCTAGCTCAGTCTTTGAAAGTAAATATGTGTGTCCCTCTTATTGATGTAGAGGACCTTGTTTTTGTGCCCATCTTGTTCTTTCGCCCTTTTCCATCCCTGCTTCTTCAGTATTCTCTGAACCCTGAGGGGAGGAATTTCATGGTGTTTAAATCTGAGTGTTCAAGGTCTCTCAATCTCTGCATAATGTCTGGCTGTGGGAATCTATATTTGTTCTAATCTGCTGCAGCAGGAAGCTTCTCTGATGATGACTGAGCAAGACATTGAACTATGAGCAGAATAGAATGGTATTAGGAGTCATTTTATTCCTATGCTTTATTTTGAATAGTATTATTTGTCTTTATCCTAGGTCCTGAGATGTCTAGTCTTGGTTTCATGGTCACACAAGCATTGTTTGGTATGGGTTCCATCTCTTAGGATCAGACGTTAGTAAAATCAGATATTGGCTAGTCACTCCTACAAGCTTTGTGCCACCAATGTGCTAGCATATTTTGCAGACGTAACAGACTGTAGACCAAAGTGTTTACAGTTGGGTTTGTGTATATCTTTTTAATTAGGTATCATGCAGAGTGCCTTTCTGTACCAAATGTCTTAGAACAGAGGTGAAGGCACTATTTAGGCATGAGTTTGACTATTTCATGTTCAATGAGCAGTATTGGACAAGTGTTGAATGGGGAATGCTATGTGTTATAGTATATTAGTTAAAGATGTGTTTCATTTGTTTCTATGCTTTTAAGTTGTGTTTGTTTTTGTAGGTTTTATGATGTATGTATGCTTAAGAAAGAAACAATATGAGTATGGACAGTCATAGAAGGAGAAATGGTTTAAAATAATAATATAAAGTCTTTAAAGAGAGAGTAAAAGTAATATAAAATAAAAAGCCATGTAAGATGGGAAATACGTGGGGTGTCTCAGTCCTGTGTGTTACTGTATTGATTTTGAATTTTTGAATGCTGATGAACAAAATATAGCTGGCAGGAAATGCAGGATTGTGAACAGGACTGCAAAAGTGAACCAATCTAGATACCTCAGGGCTATCGTTAAAAAAAAAGACGTAAAAATGTTATTTGTAAAATGGAAGTCAAAAATGCTTTGGAGAAGATGTTTTGCTTTTGTTTCTATAGGAAAAAAGAGGCTGTGGATTTGTTCCAGGTTAATTTGGATCAGGTTTGATCAAAGGAGACCTTCTGAAATTTGACAGGTGATATATATCAACAAAGGTTACAGATGGACTTTCCAGGATTTGGCCATTATCTCAATTTTTTCTCAGGGACTCCTAAAAGTGCTTTTCCCACAGACATCAGGAAGCATTCTGGAGAACATGATGACCACAGTTGGATGGTCTTTGGTTATTTGTTGGGTTATGAATATTTTCTATTATTTAGGCAAATATAGTATATTGATACAAATTTAAAGTTATTTTTGTTATACTGTATATATGCTTTTACTCTTATTTAAGGTATCTTACTTATACAGTTCATTTAAAAATGTAAGGTAAATTCTAGTTTTTGAAAACTATATTATAAACTATTTAGAATAATCAAGAAACACAGGTTAGTAGTCAGTCATTTATAATAGTAAAATTTGTAGATATGTTAGGAATTTTTGCAGGATCATATAGATAGACAGATGGTCTTCAAACACTTCAAAGATCTACTTAAAATGTTTACTGACCTAAGATTTTTCATGACAATCAGACACATCTGCTCCAGGCAACACCAATTCATTTCATAAAAGGATGGTGGCCATGGAAGGAACTCCATAGGAGTTTCTTTTTATTATGGCAAGGTTGGACATTTGCACAAGAAATTGCTTTTTCCTTGACTGCTTGACAGTATGCTATATAAACTAGATACGCAGGGCCCACAGGAAAGTGACTGCTGAATTTTGCCAAAGCTAGGTGGGACACTCCTTCAGGGTTTCTGTTCCATTGAAGAGTATGCCAGACGTTCTGTAGGACACAGAGGAAAGCAGCTGATGAAGTTTGCCAATACAAGGTGGGGCAGTCCTTCAAATTTGCTGCTTCACTGAAAAGTCTGCCAGGTACTCTAGGCCTATAGGCTGAAGATAGATGCCCCAACATTGCAGAGGAATTTTGTATGACTGTCCAGGCAGTCAGATGTTTCTGTCATTTCTAGAGTTTTGGAAGTTGCTTGCAATGCATTCCCTGTTTACTCAGGTAATATTACATCCTTCTGGGGTCTTTGGTGGAGGTAAAGACTAAATAATTTAGAGTTTCAGTTATCTTTATTTATGATGGAAAGTAAATTAGGTATAAAACTATTAAGTAACTAAGATGGAGGAGTGTTTTCCCTGAATTTGCTAAATACAAATGGACTGAATACTGTAACTGTAATTCTTATTTGGTAACTTTTTGTTGCATATAGTTTTACTATGTTAAAGTTAAAATCTTTCATTTTACTTAGACAAATATGGGAGATGTTGTTATAATATTAGTTAAGATGTGTTATGTTTGCACTCTTTCATGTTGCATTTGTTTAACTCTCAGAGTCAGGTCATTTTTCTCTTTTTAAAGTCACAAAAATCACCTGACATGTGTAGAGAAACCAATGAACATCAATCTTTTAATTCCAAAATCACTCATTTTTCTCATTTCCCCCTCCTCATTTCAAATTTCTCTTCTGCCTCTTGCATCCACCCATCTGTACTAGATTTTGTTTTGCTCAGTGTCTCACACAGTTAAACCAGGGCCATAGGTGTGCTAACCCTGAGTTTGGAATTAACCATCACAGCTCACCAATAAGTCAACAGCTGGTTTCTATGCTTCTCCCTGTTCCAGAATCTCCCAGTTCCCAGTATGTGGCAGCTAAGGAATTCTCTCCAGCCCAAGCACAAAAAACATGGCACTGGTAGATATTAACCTCCCTACTTCCCTTTCTCTCACCGGACCATTAAAACGCCCTATTTAGACACTTCCACATTTCTAAAGCTAGTCACCAAGATCCATTCTTTTATTTGGCCTCTTCATATGATTGACTCATTTCTGATCACCAAGGTCCAGCTATCAAATATCAAGCTTCAGCAATAAAAATATCCCTTTAGGCTACCCTAACATGTTCAATAAGAACTTACCAACTTACTCTAGCTCATCCTAGTACAGACCTTCCCTCATTTTCCTTTTAAAACTCACTCCTACAAAGCCATTTGCTGCTATTTCTTCCTGATTTAGATTCAACCACATCATCTTTTTGCCTTGCTTAGTAAAGGATAACTTTGAGTTGAAAAATTAGTGTTTGGGTACGATCTGAGTCTAATATAAGATCCAGAGGTCATACTCCAGTATGCAGGCCTCTTCATTATAATGCCATGACTTGGATTGGTCAGTAACCTCCAAACCTTTTCCCAAACTTTCCAGTCCTTCTGGTATTCAATATCCTCACCCAACAGTGGCTGGTTGGTAAGTCCTCCATCTCTCCCTGTCCCAAACAGTCCCCAACAGTGATGACTATTGAGTGTTCAGCATTCCTACTCTGTTTTTTGGACTTGAGGAGACTGCACTCCCACCATGACCTTCATTGGTTTCAGCAGACTCTCTCAGAAGGCTGACTAGTTTGACTTGGTTTCACTTTTGGTTGTTATTTTTCAGGAATCTGGGATGTCTCTTCTTAACTGTCCAGAAAGCCTTTCAACACATCCCTACATTTCTCTTTGTACCATTGTGTCCTCATCTTGGAGACAAGAGTTTGAGTGATGATCTCTTCTTCTAGAAGGCCTCCATATCAGCCACTTAAGACTCTCAGGGATGCTCTTGACCTTGGTTCACTGGCTACCATTAGTGAGGGGATCAATCTTTCTATCCAGACTGACTCACCTTTGGAATGTCGTCTCCAAAATTTCAAAAGGCTACAACTCACCTCATATCTTAAACCTAAGCTTATTATCTTCAGTACTGAAATTTGGCTGCAATGTCCCTTATATGACCAATCAAAATGGGCACCTAATGGTTTCCTTGATCTTCTCCTTAGCCTGATTTTCCCTTAAAATATGATAATCCAGTCAACTCTCCTCATTTCAGCTTTCTCCACATTCTTTCCTGTGATAAATTGCCCTCAGCTACAGCCCCGATCCTACCCCTTAAAAAAGAGGCTGGTGTGTATGGCCTCACTCTCATTTATATCCCTTCATTTCTTAGTGGTCTCACCCAGACTGAAAATGTCTTGGTTTTGTGACCTCAGACCTTAACACTGTCAGCAAACAATTCCAATTTCTATGCTAGTCCCATGACCTTATCTATATGATCCTTTGTGATAAGCTCCTTTCTGATAAACCCAGATGTGTCTGGGACAAGGTCTGTGGCCATGAAGTTTAGATACACAAAACAGATAAAATCCACCTGGGGTGGAGCCACAGCACTTCCAGACAGAGATCCTCAATGGAATTAAAATAACTGTCATGACTGTTGACTCAAGGACTGTTTTATTCATTACTTGTCTCCATGCTGACATGAGGGGAACAACTTTAAAATCAATTAACTTTAAAAAGATTCTAGAGGTAGTTCAAGAATAATCTGAAAATCCCTGTCAGATCCTCACACACTTTATGCAGGCCTGCTCCAACATACAAAGAAACTCTGGATGGCCAACAACTTCTTATGACCTGCACTTTGCCTAATCTTACCCAGACATGAAGGTCAAACTCAAATGATTAGATCAAGGTACAATTAGACCCCAAGCTGAGGCCCTGGCCCTGGTCTTATAGTTTCCATAATCATGCTCAGCACAACGAAAAACACAGATGCCAACTCTTGGCAAAGGCCTCTCAATAGATTCCTAGTGCTGAAGCACCACAAAGGCAGGGGTGTCAGGTTAGAAGGAGCTACTAGGCTCTTGCTTCAAATGTTGCAAAGAAGGTTACTCACTGGGCCTGGGCCTGCCCAAATCCTTACAAACCTACCCAACTATGCCCTAAATGTCACCAAGAGGGCGAATGTGCATTGGACTGTTTCCAGGGAATGGCTTCCCTGGGGGTCATCCAGCATCCAGGCACCTCTCTTGACACGTTGGCCTAGTGTCTGAAGATGAATGGGGCTCAGTCTCTACTATTGACCTAACAAAATTCACATTGATTGTCACGTCTGCTTCTCGGCCTGTGTCCGAGAACGTGCGGAGGGTGTCGGGGATTGACAACACAGAGACTTGTTCAATGATGTAAAGAAAACTTTAAACAGGCCCCAAAAAGGCTCAAGAAAACTTCCTAAGAAAGGCTCCCTCCAGAGAAGCTTCTGCTCTCTCCTCTACCCTGGCTGGTTCTGCTCTGACCCCAGAGGTGGATGTGTGTGGGTTTGGAAGGTGCGGTTAGTCTTTGGACAAGGTCGAGGTCAGGGCGGTTTCCGTGGGAAGGCCTTTTCCAGGAACTTATTGTATCGTTTTTAGTAAACATGTTTTTACTAAACATTGTCTTACAGTTGCCTACTCCCAGGCAGAAGGGGAAGTGGGTCTCTGCTCAAGGTCTGGTGTTCCCACAATTCACCCCTTTTTTATTTTCAAATGAGGCACTCCTGGCTTAGGTCAAGTAGGGTCACCCTCCCTTTCCTGTCTTTGGGGGACCTTGAACCCCTGTCTTAGGTGGGAGGGGTCTTCCCCACAGGTTGCCCGTCGTCGGAGACACCCCAACCTTAAATCATCTGTAACCAACCTTTATGGCTATTGGGATTGCCATGGACTAAGCTAAGCAATACTTGGTTACGGATCTCTTGCCTCTGGAACAAGGCATGTTTGAGCTCGGCATAAAGCCAGAATGCTTACTGCCCCTGCCACCATTTCCAGGACCCCCATTGACATAGCACCTCTCCATCACCATACCCATTACCAGATCTGGGCCATAACATTCTACCAGCCTTCATCTGTTACAAGGGTAACATGCACGTGATTTACATTCTGTTACAAGGGTAACCCACATGTGATTTACATTTACAATTTGATAAAGTTTACAATCGTTTCAAGATCTGCTCAGGAAAGCATTTAGAAAGTGCACTTGCCCAGATACATTGGGCACAATCATTGATGTTACACATGTAGCATTATGAAAAATATGAACCATAGTTGTCACATTAGAACAAGTTGCATTTCTCCAGAAAAATACACTGGCCTAGGCGCGATTCCAGAAACAGGAACCATCAAGTCTGATATTTCAAGTGACCATGTCCTGTTCAAATACTGAAAAGAGGCTTTTGCCACTCATCATAGTCCATACCAAATGTCCAAATGCTTTAAATGGGTCCTTTTTTCTCTGTTGGCTTCACGATGAAAACTCATGGGTCTGGAAGGTTGATGCAGCAGGTCTGTTGAGAAACTGGAAATCTCGAACTGACTGTTTTCTTTCTTTCTTGGGCTCTAGATTCGATGACATCAAGGGTCAGGAACACTGATTTAGGAGATCTCACTCAAACTGGCTTAGGTAGGCTCCCATGGTCTCAGGTCCAGTTTTTCTCTGCTCCATGCATCTCACTAAATGGTCTGACAGCTGCCGAAGCTTTATTCTTTTCCTGCAAGAAAACACAAACATGCCCTCGACCCCAAATTAGGGTCTTCTCCACTGTCTAGTTCATGGATGTCTCCATTTGACCTGAGCAATGGTTGCTCAAGTTCCATCATGCCAGAATCTGTCTGAAGCTCACTGGCATTCACATTATAAAATTTTTAAATGAGGAGTGTATTATTTGATGAGTCATGTGGGGACTGGGGACATTATTCCCCCTTTTTATTTTCTAAAAAAATTTTTTGAACTGTTGAAGCTGGACCATAACAGTAGAAGGATTTGTCTACCCTCCTTGGTTAACTATCTAGGTAAATTGGGATTATTACTTAGATTATTTGTAGATGCCCATTAAAAAGGACATATCCATTAAATATTTCCCAAAAACTTCTGAAAATCACTCAAAGATTGTAAACTCTACTGTGTCCAAATAACTTTTGAAAATTATTTGAAGTCTGTGAGCAGTCTTTCCCAATCTAACCTGTAGAGCTCTCACTAGCTGACAAGGCCTCATTTGCATCTTAAATTTTTCTGTTAAAACATTAACAGACTGGCTGGATGTTCCTTTTGGCTATATTTAAAGCAATCTAGGTAGCTTCTCAACTATTTTTGAAGGGATTTAAGTATCCTTTTAATCATATAAGCAGTTCACACTCACGCATTCACAATCACATTTCATACATACCGGTGTGGCCACACCATACATTCAGAACATACATGCATCTTTCAGTCATTCTTTTTCCCTAGGTCATGATTAGTCTGTTGCAATGAAGCTCCCTTAATTGAAATCTATGTAAAAGAACAACTCCAGCCAATCCTTGAACTAAAAGGGTTAAAAAGTCCTGTATGTTCTTTATCATTCCTCCATTTGAGCTATAGTCATGGGGTACAGCCATACCTACTCCTTGTAATTCTGTAGATGCAAGGGGGAGAGGCTAGGCTTTTGGCCAAAAGTTTTTAGAGATGACTCACAAAATAGAACTTAAATGTAAACAAAAATTTCCATTCCTTATACCTTTGTCTTTTTCTTTTACTTAATACTTTATTAACTGTTACCAGTTTTCAATTTACCCACTTTTAATCCATCCTCCAACTGAGGGTGATCTCTCAGGTTCCCCTTTCTTTCCTGACCTTGGTGTCAGGCGAAGGCCTGGAGATTTAATCCAATCCACCCTCCAACCTAGGATGATCTCTCAGGTTCCCCTTTCTTTCCTGACCTTGGTGTCAGGCGAAGGCCTGGAGATTTAATCCAATCCACCCTGCAACCTAGGGTGATCTCTCAGGGTCCCCTTACTTTCCTGACCTTGGTCAGGCAAAGGCCTGGAGATTTAATCCGGTACCTCTAGTTTGGTACCCCTTTTTAACATATCCGCATAGCCTTACTGGCTAGCCTTTTAGATCTCTCAGTTCCCCTTTACTTTCCTGACCTCAGTGGATCAGGCAAAAGACTGGAGATTTTTTTATTGTATTTCTTATTTTACCCTTTTTTATTTCTTTTTTTTTCTTTTTCCTTTTTTTTGAGGCTGGGTTTCTCTCTATCCTTTTGGAGGCTGTCCTGGAACTTGCTCTATAGACCAGGATGGCCTCATTCCTTCCTATCTCTGCCTCCCGAGTGTTGGGATTAAAGGCGTATGCCACCAACACCCGGCTCTCTGAATATCATAGTAAACATCCTCCCAATATGGGACATTTAAGCCTTCCCCAGTAATGAACCATGGGCTCCCTTGTTCAATCCATTTTAAAAAGCCTGCCATGGTTGTAGTCTCCTGTTCTTCAAGCAACTTTTTTTATGTGATACTGTAATTTAAACTTCCAGGGACTATTTCCCATTGTTTCTTTTCCTATTTTCCTCTATCTGTCCCTGGCTGGCAAAAGAGACTACCCCGTCCACTTACCTCGCTTTCATGATCTCGGTAGGACCTCCAATTGTCAAGTCTGCTTCTCGGCCTGTGTCCGAGAACGTGCGGAGGGTGTCGGGGATTGACAACACAGAGACTCGTTCAACGATATAAAGAAAACTTTAAACAGGCTCCAAAAAGGTTCAAGAAAACTTCCTAAGAAAGGCTCCCTCCAGAGAAGCTTCTGCTCTCTCCTCTACCCTGGCTGGTTCTGCTCTGACCCCAGAGGTGGATGTGTGTGGGTTTGGAAGGTGCGGTTAGTCTTTGGACAAGGTCGAGGTCAGGGCGGTTTCCGTGGGAAGGCCTTTTCCAGGAACTTATTGTATCATTTTTAGTAAACATGTTTTTACTAAACATTGTCTTACAGCTGCCTACTCCCAGGCAGAAGGGGAAGTGGGTCTCTGCTCAAGGTCTGGTGTTCCCACAATTGATCACTCTCCAGGAGCCTAAAGTCTCACTTCTGTGTCAGATAGTATCATCAAGTTCCTTCTAGATGCCAAGTCACATTTTCAGTCCTTGGGAGTATTCTATGGTCCCACTCAGCCCTGTCCCTCATCCATAGTCAGAGAGAATGGACAGCTGTCCAGACACCCACTCCCAAAAAAACCCACCTTTACTCTTCTAAAGACTTTTCATTTTTCCATTCCTTTCTCCTTTCTCCTTCCATGCCTGATTATCTTACTAAGGAGAGATATCCTTTCCAAAATTTGGCATGAATTTGCCTTCTACCCTGGAATAGCTCAAAGGAAACTCCTGTCCCCCCCTCCTTTATTTGGCCTCCGTTTGTATACATTCTTACTCTCCAAACATCCACAAACCCCTTTTATCCTCTGTTCCCTTCTCTAGTGAATCCCACTGTATGACTACCACCTCTCCTTTCATTGCTGCACATCAAAAATGCCTCTTTATTACACCTAAACACCTTTCCATCTACGTCTCCAAACCCTGATGCTTGCTACCCATCATTTGATCTCTTTTGTCCAATAAGTTCCTATGTCCCACCACTTTACTCCATAATACCACCACATTGGTAGTCAAAAAAACCCCTACAAATATGTTCGCTTGGTCCAGGATATTCAGTTCACTAGTGCTGCTTTTGTCCCTCCACACCCTGTGGTCTCCAACCCTTATACTATTCTCTCCACTATCCCTGGCAACACCCTCACTTATCAATACCCCAGATACCCATTCACAAGACCTTTCTGCTTTCACTTGGGCAGACTCTGAAGCTTAACAGTCCTGACAGCTGACCTGGCCTGCCTTCTCTCTTTTCTTCCCTTCTCTTTGGCATTCCTTTTCTCTCAGACAGTCATTCTGATGCTGTCTCTCACCTCAGTTTCCTCAGCCCCAGAGGATACTGAGTGTTACCTTCCAGAGCCCAACTCTCCTCCCCACTGGTCACCTATCTTTGTTTCTCTCTCACTCCAGCCCTCTATTCACCTCATTCTGGAACTCCTTGCCAATCTCCATCCCCTGTCTCCACCCTCAACAAAATTGGAGTTGCTTTCCTTTTTGGAGATGGCCAGTTTCCTCTGCTCATGGGTACCCAGATACTCACTTCTAGTAGATCTTTTATACCAACTTGCTTCTGGATCGCACTTGGACCTATTTCTCCCATTGGTAAACAATTCCTTAAATTAAAAAAAATTATCCTTTCTTCCCTGGCTCTTGCCTCCCAGATCAAGGCAGACCTTTCCATCTTTACACTTCCAAAGACAAAGTTATGGCCTTGGGGTCTTGGGAGACTTTCTTGGTGACCCTTGTGCCTGTCATTTACCTCTCTGAACTTTGAACAGCACTGCTGGTGGCTGGCCTCCTCCCTCATTTACACACTCTTGCCCCAGTTTTTCTGATTATTTCTGAATCTAACAAATTAAACGCAGGATCCCCTCGGGATCTATATCCACCATTTTCTCCCTCAACCCCTCACTCACAAAGGACTCCAGTCCCTGCTGTTGTCTAGGATCCTATCCCTCCTATCTTCTCATTGAAAACTCTCCAGTCACATTTCTTAGCTCCCTCCTCTCAACCTATCCACACTTATCCCTTTGCCCCAACATTCGCCAGTTCCCCCATCCTTCTCACATGTAAGAGGGTTCTCTAGCTGTTTCTAACTATAAGGGTTCCTGTCTCCTTCCTGCTAGATGGCCACTGTGTTGCAGGGTAGGCAGTAGTCTTAAGCAATGCCATTGTCGAGGCAGGCTCCTCATCTCCAAACACTACCAATCAACAGGCTGCACTGGTGACTGTCACCAGAGCCTTCCATATCACCAAAGCATCATTAAGCATGTACACAGACTCTAAATGTGTTTTCCATATTATGCTAAAACAATCGATTGTCTGGAAGGGATACAGACTTCTAAACAAAAAAAGGCAACTTAATTACTAACTCTTCATATTCACATGATCTCCTGAAGGTTTCTCTCTTACCCTCTCAAATTGGTGTGGTTCATTGCAAAGTACATCAGACAAATCCTTTCATTGTCAGTAAAGGCAATAATTGCTCTGACATGGTGGTCCATCTCGGAATATTATTTTAAGATGTGTTATATTTGTTTATGCTGTGGAATATTTGTTTTAATGTTGCAGAGATGTGTTGTATTCTTTTATGCTGCATTTGTTTAACTGTGAAACTGTGTTATTTTGCCTGTCTAAAATACCTGATTGGAACAACAAAGAGGTCAACGAGCAATAGCTAGGAAAGGGAAAAGACAGGCTGGACTGAGAAGCAGGGAGATTGAATAGAAGGAGAAATCTTGGAAGAAAGAAGATCTAGGAGTGAGAGAAGCAGGAGAACACTAAAGGCCAGCTACCCAGTGATCCAGCCAGCCATGGAGTAACAGTGAAAATAAGATATACAAAAGTAAGAAAAAGAAAAAGGTCAGAGCCAAAATGTAATCAGGATAATATAAGTTAAAAAAGGCTGGCTAGGAATAGGCCATGTCAAGGCTGGGTATTAATAATAAGCCTCTCTATATGATTTATTTGAGAGCTGGATGGTGGGCCCCTGAAAGAACAAAGGGTATAAATAACTAAGAACATCCATCAAACTGCTTTCTCATGCCCTGTGACTCACCCCATTTTCCTCTAAGTGATCCTACTGCAAGACTTAGATAACAGCATACCTATCCTTCCATTAATGTAGCACATTATATGCTACTTATATCACATATTTCACTCTAATACCAAATCCCTCTTATCCATTCTCCTAACCCACCAGACTCTCACCCCAGCAAAGAAGACATTTCTACAGAACGTGACCCAAATGTACAAAGTATGTCAGATGACTAACCCAACCTCCACTGTTTCTGGGTCCTTACAGTTCCCTCCGGGGAGGCAGTGAGAAGGTGCAGTGCCAAGGGCACAGACACCAGGAGTCAGGTAAAAGGCAAACAGCAAACTCATTTATACCCTTCTCCCAGCACCCAGACTGTGTCCTGATCTATTGACATTTCATGGTTTCCTCTCATTGGCTAGGCATGATCAGGACCTCTGACAGCGTCTAATGCTAGGCCCTCTGGCAGACTCCAGGTTGGTTCATCTCTTGGCTTCACTGGCCTTATTTTCGTACATACCCACCCTTTTTTTATTTATTACATGGGTGCTCAGAGGGAGCCAGAATTCTTTGCTCAGGTCTTGTTGACCCTGCCTGAGAAGGGTTCAGCAACTGGATTGTGCCTGTCTTAGGTTGACCTGCCAAGCAAACTCTTACCCATCATTGATGACCAGCCCTAGAAGAAAGGGCATTCATTCTTGCATAGACTAGACAATAGCCTTTTGAATATCAGATGACCAGGAATGTGTAGCCTCCTGCAGGGACTGCTAGAAGGATGCCTAAGAGCCCTTAACACCTGAAGAGTTGCCTCAGTTGCTGCCTGTTGTCAAATACACTACAGGAGACATTTAAAGAGAATAAGGATTAACAATACCACCCAGCTGACTAAGGCATATGTGAGATATGTGAGCACCCAGGAGGAATCAAATAGCCTTTTTATATTATGTCAAACCTTTTCAAAAAATGAAAAGTCAAAGGCCATAACCTATGCCCTTGTCTGATTTAATTGAAAAGAATCCTGTGTTAGCTGTATTGCCCATTGAGTGGGGACCTGCTTGAAGTAAGGTAAATTCAGGCCCATCTCATTAGCTGCCTTCCAGATAAGCAAGTGTTCAGCTGTGGGGGCGGGAATCCATGGCTGGTTAGTGGCATTTGTTTCAGGTTGATTTGAAAGGCTTCTGCAGGACTTTGAGGTCTGAGATGGGGCAGGTGCTGCAGGGTCATACTGCAGCGAAAGGGAATTTCTTCATTCAGGGGCAGGTAGACATTGAGGCACTTCACTCCAAATGTACCTGGGCAGAAGTGTAACCTCCTAAGGCTGGTGTGGAGTGACAGGAATTGGCACGTGTAGTCTTAACTGTGGCCATGCTCTCCTAGGCAGGTTTCAGGGGGCCTGAAGTGTCTGCCTCCTCCTCATCAGATGCTGTAGAGATCAGATTTGGAAGGAGTGGAGGTGATAGAGATGTTACCCATTTTGTAGAGGGAGACAGCAGGCAAGCAACAGTGGGAGAAGATGGCAGTCAACAGGGGTGGAAAATTATGTCTGACCTTCATGTTTTATGCTTAGTGGGTGACTTTCATGGCTTTTTATGCACATCCGAATGATCCCAGTATCTCCAGATGAACCAGCATTCGGAGTTGAACCTTGGTTCCACCTCTTGGAGGGGGTCATCCCTTATGTGGAGGTGCCAGGTGAACCCAAACAGAAAAATTATGCCTTCCTAGTGGGACAGGAAGATAAATATGGCAGACAACACAAAAGAAGGAAAGAAAGTGGGGGGTCCCTATGGTTACCTGACAAAGGAACCAAAAACATTCAACATCAAGGGGCCTTCTCACTGAAGCACATCATCTTAGGGGTGCTATCCAGTGTCATGAGTGAGGGTAGGGAGATGACTAGAACTGTTACTAGGAAAGCAAAAGTAACTACTTGTGCTGTAAACAGTGAGAGCAAAATTAGACAAAACTCAAAACCCCCAAATTACAGTCACAATAAAAAAAGGACCGTGACCAAGCAAGCTTAAAGCCAATGCCAGATGTCCCTGTTCAGGTACCAGATGTTACTGGGTCCTAAAAACTGCTGTCTACTTCCTTTCTAAGACACTCACAAATCTTCTGCCTTGTTCTATATAGACTATCAGATACTCTACATATTCCCTGATCAATCTGCCACTCCAGCCCAAGTGCTAAGGGCCTTATGTCATGGTATTTATGACCCCAACTGGGGTTAGGCTGTGGAAAATTTCACGTTGGATTCATCTGTCTCATTTAAAACTTTATCCCCTTTCTCTTCCTCCATTCTTCAATACTCTCCTAGTCCCTGATTTATGTGTTCATTCATAATCTCTAGTCCAGTCCATATTCCATTAAAATTACTCTTTCCACACTACCTCCTATCTCTGAATAAGATGAATCTGACTCTTCTTCCCCCACTCTGGTTTTTGTCCATCCACTTAATTGCCAGTATTACTGGCAATTCCAGGTTCGTGAGAGATCCTCACAAACCAAAACAATTATGTCCAGGTTATTGGTAAAGTATTTTTGTCCCTCAGCTGGAAACAGTATTCCTATTACAATTTCTATTCATTCCCATTCTCTTTTTGCAAACCATGACTGCCCACACTCTGCCTGCTTCATTTTATATGAATTTGACACAAACTACCTTACTCCTCCCAAATGTGGAGAATGTTCTCACTGGGTCTGCAAAGTCCACTGGACCACCCACACCATCCAATGGGAGGCCTTGAAAAGCCAGTAACAGGACCCAGACTTCTACAAACCACTAAGATCCACACCCTCCAAATGTACATCAGAGACCCATGCGAGGATAGATGGTCAACTGGAATCCAAATTATATTTTACAAAAGGAAATGAGATTGAAACCCTTGACACCCATGGCCACAATTAATATTTACCACCAACTGGCTTTCCTAAAAAAATGGCTGTCCAGGTATCCTCAAGTGATATTGGTCTAAACAAATTCTACACTCCCAATTATAAGACATAACTAAATCCAAACCTCCACAGCCATCATCTCTCCTTTGATGTGCACACTTTCATGGTCAAGCCCTCACTTGGGTTGGGGTTATCCAACAAACACTTTCTCTTTTAAAGTTCACCAATTCTTCCTTTAATATCTTCCACTACTTTCTGTTTCCTTGTCTTCAATGGCCTCCTGTAGCCATAGCCTCTCTTGCTGGTGATGTCTCAATTACCGATGGCCCTCCACCCACTACTTATCCACTTAACTCCAGCTATTCAAGTTCCTCCTTGGGAACCAGAGATGTGTTCTCTTAAACTTTCCAACCCATCCCAACATGTGTTACTGGCCATTTCTTCACCATTTAACAAAGACAGCCCCAAACATTTGAGTTCCACAAATGTCTCAACATCAAAATATACCTTGGCACACCATGGAAGACTATTTTGTTGTAATGGGAGGTATAATACAAATCTAATTGATCTTAAAAACCTGCAGTCAGATATTAGGGGGTGAAAGCTGAAAGATCAAAGAGACAAAGGAGCAAGCAACAGCCATTTCTTATCTAGCCAATCTCTCAGTCTGAAAATGGATTGAGCTCCTATCTCCTGCTTTATATTCCTCTCTCCACTTGGCCATATCATTTCCTGTTTGTCTATACAGACCTCCAGACCTCTGGGGTCAGTTAGTGGCTAGCTCTGATCTTATCTTCAGGGAAGCTTTATTTGTTAGAGTAAAGACAACATATCACCACATTCCACTGCCCCCTTTTTTGTCTAAAATGAAAAAAGAAGATTATAATTAATGCCACAATTTTGTGAGATTCCCTCCTGTGTCCTATGGACACTTTAACCCCCAAATAACACACAAGACACTATATTAATTATGAAGCTGTTGGCCATTTGGTATGGCTTCTCATTGGCTAGCTCTGACTTAATTAATCCATAATTACTTATATATATATATATATATATATATATATTACAAGGACTTACGCTACAGAGGATGCAGCCTCATGCATCCTTTCTTCTTGAGATCACATGGCAATTCTCCACCCTTGTCTACATTTCCCAGAATTCTCCTTGACTCCTAGTCCCATGTATGTTGCTTCCCTATTGACCAGCAGTCCTTTATTTATCAACACATACACAGAAGGACTTTCCCCATCATCTCCTCTTTTCTGTCTAAATAAAAAGAAATATTTTAACTTTAACACAGTCAAATTATATATAACAGAACAGTTATCAAGTAAGAACTATAGTTACAATATTTAGTCCATTAACATTTAGTAAGGTTTAAATAAAGTATTTTATCTATACTATCTGTGTGAGTTTAAAGTCTTACATGTAGCTTATCTTTTATCAAAACTAAGAAACACTATAATTATAACTATCTGTCTTCAACTCCATCAAAGACCACAGTAATATATAAACATGAGAATTGACAGAGACATCTCACTACCTGGATAACCACCCGAAGTTCCTCTGTAATGTGGAGCATCCATCTTCAGTCCATAGGCCACAGTGTGTCTGGCAGACTTCTCAGCAAAGCAGGAAATTTTAAACTGTCTATCTGCATTGGTAGTTTGTCAGTCATTTTTCTGTATCCTTTAGAATGTCTGGCAGACTCTTCCAGGAAGCATGAAACCTTTAGGACTTTCCATCTTGATTTGTAAGTTTCGTAGTCACTTTCCTATGGGTCCTGCATGTCCAGATTATATAGCAGAGCACTTTCTTGCCCAAATGGCTAGTTTCACCATGTTTAAGGTAAACTCCAAAATGAGTTTTTTCAATACCCATTATCTTCTCTGACATAGATTGGTGCTGCTAGGAGCAGACATTTCTCTTGTCAAGAAAAACCCTAAACAATTTAAATGCCACATATTCTGTAGGTCTTTGAAAAGTTTGAAGACTATCTATCCATCTCAAATACATCTATGTATATCTAGAAAACCTAACAAATTAAATAAAAGTACCTGACCATTATAGGTGACCATATACAGTCTGTATTTAATTATGCATTACATTTTAAAAGACAAGTACAAAGACAATACTGAAACAAGAGGAGAAATATATATATTACAAAATTGACCTTAAATTTGTATCAATAAATGAAAATCCATTCCAATACAAAGTATCCATTTCTATATCATATTCCCCTTTTTCCTTTTAGAAAGTGATTGACTGTGATCATTACCATTTATAAGCAACCCCATTTAAATGGAAACAAAATTTTATAAGCAATATTTGGGAATTTGGGTGTTGTTCATTCCAAACTGCTTCCTGCTGGTTGAGGGCACTGTCCATACCCTGGGGATTCAAGACAAAACAGAAACCTGGCTACGTCCTTGTTTTTGTGGTCTGTATGGCCACATCATCTCAGGTGTTTTAGATGTTGGATCATCTGGACCAATGCTTCAGGAGGGTCTTGCTTCATCAAACCATAGAAGCCTGGAAGGAATTCATAGCTTTTCCTTTTCTGTGGAAACACAAGTAAAATCTCTTTTCCAAAGTAACACATCCTTATACTTAAATTTTGAAGTTAAGGCATTTTACAAAAGACATAAATTGGATTAATTCAGCCGCGTTTATAATCAAGTGTATATTAGCAGTTGTTGCTCCCTTTTTAGCAATTGAACAACTGAAAGACAACACAAGAGCATGTAGTATCCAAGCTCTCTGTGTATTTTCCACCTTTACATGACTTTTTAATCTATTTATTGTTATTACTCTATTTATTTTACTTTTATATATTTATTTTTCTCTGAGACAGGGTTTCCCTGTGGAAATCCACCTGCCTTTGCCTCTGGAGTGCTGGGATTAAAGGCTTGTGCACCATCACAGCCTAGCTTCTCTATTTCTTTTACCACTATCCTGTTTCTCTTTCTCTCCCAAACCTACATATATTTTTAAACACATTAAACCTTTTGGAGGTTTTACTTAACTGAATCTGATTTTACTATAAATCTTTATATTTTTTTCTGGCCATGTGTCCTTTATCTGCTAAACAACATTGCTAAAATTAAATGGTGATGTTTTAGCCACTGTCTTTCCAAGATGGTAGGCATAAGTTTATTGCCAGCACTGGCTGAGCAAGTCTCGGCTTGTCTCTAGCAAAACAGAGCCCACCCAAGAAAAATGCTTCTACCAAGAAGCCATGCTTCTCTCTGTTCTTCTGATTTTAAAAATCCCTTTTTACACTTTTGTTAAGTAAAAATTTGTGCCCCAAGTCCATGTGCCATATTGTTGCAGGATTCCTGTCTGGGTCCCATCACTGCTTTAATCCCCAAATGACACACAGACACTATATTAATTATGAAGCTGTTAGCCATTTAATATGGTTTCTCAGTGGCTAGCTCTGACTTAATTATTAACCCATAATTACTAATCTATATATTTTTACAAGGACTTATCCTACTGAGGACACAGCCTCATGCATCCTCTCTTCTTGAGATCACATGGTGACTTTCCACCCTTGACTACATTTTCCAGAATCCTCCTTGACTCCTAGTCTCATCTATGTTGCTTCCCTATTGACCAACAGTGCTTTATTTATTAAGAAATACACAGAAGGATTTCTCCCATCACAAGAAAAACTACATATAATAGGTACAATAACTATGTACAATATTTATAGGCAATAAATATCTCATCAATGCCTTAGTCTCCTAAGATAATATCTTCCTGCTGCATTAACATTCCTGTAGGGGAATGCATAAAGGGTAAAATAACCAGAGTGCAATCGAGCTCTGGATCCAAACAATCCATGTGTGCAATTTGTAATTTCTTTTCAATCAAAGCCAATATTCTCTCAACTTCAACTGACAATTCTTTTGGAGAATTTAAGTTCTTGTCACTATTTAAGGTTTTGAACAAATTACTCGGTTCATAATTTTCTTTTTACCCCAATTGTGGGCCATAGAATATAAATATCTCCCCTAGCAATCTTTGAAAATCATTAAGAGTCTGTATTCAGTCTCTTCTAATTTGCACCCTTTGGGGTCTTATTTTTACAGACCTATTTTATATCCTAAATAATTAATAGAATCTTCTCTTTGCGTTTTTTTCAGGAGCAATTTATAATCCCCAATAAGGCAAAATTTTCTTTACATCTTCAAACATTTTCTCTAAGTTATCTACATTTGAATCACCTAGTAAAATATTGTCCATATAATGGTGAACTGTAGATTGATGAAACTGCTTATGGATCATTTCCAATGGCAGACTTGCAAAATATTGGCACAGGGCTATTTAACATTGCCTGTGGGAGAACCTTCTATTGATATCTTTTAACAAGCTGTGAATTATTATAAATAGGCACCAAGAAGGTAATTTTTCTCTGTCTTTTTCTTGTAAAGGTATAGTGAAGAAACAATCTTTTACATGAAAAACTACAAGAAACTATCCTTTAGGTAATATAGAAGGCAAAGGAACTCCAAACTCTAGAAAGCTGATTAGCTGAATCACCTTAATAACAGCTCTTAGATCTGCTACCATTTTCCATTTTCAAGAATTCTTTCTAATTACAAATACAGGAGAATTCCAAGGGATGGTTGATTCTTCAGTATGCTGAGCATTTAGTTGTACCAGTTGTTCTAAGGCCTTCAGTTTCTCTGTTGTTAAAGGCCATTGTACAATCTGCTTAGGAGACAGATTTTTGCACTCAGTCTCTCCATCTTCCTGCTGTTGTATACTTTGTTTCCTTTTCTGCAATGTCCCCCAGGTTTTAAGGTAGTTATTTATTTATTTTGTCTAGCATTGATCCCTCAACTTTATTCTCTGCATTGTGTACATCCTTGGGTTTTTGTTCTTATCCTCACTCACTGGAAGGAGAGACTGTCCAAGACTGAGAGTACGCTTTGTGTGTGAACTTATATGTAGACTTTTAGGGAGTTGTTGATGTCATGGTCAATGCTGCTAAGCTATTCTAATTAATTTTCTTTTAACTATGTGGTTATTTATTAAGAAAGAGAAAAGAAGATTTTAGAAAATGAGCAATTAATTTTTTCGAAGTACAAATAAAAGAAATACGCAAACATTACAAGATTCCCAATTTTAACCTTTACATATCCATTGTCAATGAATGTAGTAAATTTTTCTGTTTTCTTTTTTTTCTGGAGTCAAGTTAAAAATAAGAGCATCAAACAGTGGCAAAGGACGGAAGTGATAGTGATGGACATACTGTGTTCAGGCCAGATGGTGACACTTGCTATGAGAATTTGGAGTCTGTTGGAATGCTGCAAATGAAGAGGGCCAAGAGGGGAAGGGAGGATGGGGAATGATAAGGGATGTTTCACATATCTCCATTTCCTGTGGTTTATATTTTTCAACAAAACACAGGTACTAGCATGTTAATTATTTAAGGCTAGAATGAAAGGAAACAGCTTATGGATAACTTAAGTAGAAATTATTCCCCATCCTCCTTTCCCCCAAAGTATTTAAACACATACTTCAATTTAGCAAACAACTTTGAATCAGAAAGATAACATTGCATGTCTTAGGAGAGGCAAATGGGAATGTTTATTTATTTTTCAGGAAATCTAAATCTCCCCTTCTGCTGTAAGATGCAACAGAACATTTTAACTCTTGACAGAGATCCACTTATGTGCAAAGTTATTTTCTTAAGGCTTGAAAACTATTACATGGTAGGTCACAAGCATTAAACGAAGTCAATTATAATCAAATACTGTAATGCATTTTCAAAAGATGTCTAAGACAAAAAATTATGTTTATTTATTATTAAGTTTTAATGGATTGGCTCTTTGCTTATTTACTTTATAGTTTAATTATTTAAATGCAGAGAGTACCCTCTTTTATTGGTTTGCTTTTGTTTTAGGTTTTTTAGACCACATGTTTCCATGAACTACAGGAATACTTGAGCTCACAATCTGACTTTGAATTCAGTCTTCTGCCTCAATCCTAGGCATGCTAGGATTATTGGTATGAACCACTGAAGCGAGTACTCTTGATCCACTCATGTTAATTGGAGATTTAGGGTTGTTTATGACACTGTGTGTAAGTCTTAACCAAGATGAAGATCTTTGAGTACAAGGAAAATAAATTATTGGGAAATAACTTTTTTTCCAGCTAGAACTCAGCTTCCTGTCTGAGGGAAGTAACTTAATATTATTAAAGACAATGGATACTGTGGAGATACAAAATAGCTATCTCTCCTAAAACGGGCAGGAGAGAGATAAATTGTTCTATGCAGGAGGGAGTGCAGAAGTGATGTTACTCCTGACAATTTATAAGGTATAAAAGGGTGGCTATATTGTGTGTGTGTGTGTGTGTGTGTGTGTGTGTGTGTGTGTGTAATGGTGAAGAGACAGTAAGTAGTTAGAAAGGAGTCCAGGGGTGTTTCAGTCATGGCAGACTACACACAAATCACTGGCAAGTCTATAACATAAATTGGCAACTTCTTATAATGTATCAGGTTTGGTTGTCTCAGCACTTGCAGCTATATTATAGTTGTCTGTCTGTGAGGAGCTGGAGCCATCCAAGACTTTTTCAGAGGCTCCAATGAATGCACAAATGTTACTCTAGTTATGTGTCCATGTCCAAGATGGACTTGGCAAGACGTACCTGAGACTGGAGTCAGCTCCCTTAGGAGTTAGGTTGCAGTTTCAGGGGAAGGCGGCCTGATTCTTCCCCCTGGACTGTGGTTATTAGTGCTAAGGCAGTTCTGTCTGAGGTATCCCAAGTTCTCTTTGCCAACATTATTTGACTCCACTCTCTGCTGAACTTGGTCATTTCTTCCTCTACAAATAGTATATACTATGCTGTATTTCTAATGAATTTACTTGGCATAATTCATCAGCTCTTGCAAGACCTCCTGTTCCCAGCTATTGCTTTTATATTTATTTCCTGTTTTCTGTCTTTATTTTTCTTTTTCTTTTTTGGTCCTCTTACCCAACACATGTCTTTAGATACTTACTACTGTGGGTTTGGGCCAATTTTCAGCTATCTGAAAGCTAAACTGAGTTGGAGGAGCTATGATAGCACAACTTCTATTGAATAGGGGACTCAGTTATTCCATGTGGGCCACTCCAGGATGCAGCCAGGTATTCAATTGCTGTCCTCCTCCATATACCGATTCAAGAATACATGCTAGGAGATAAATTCTGTCTTTAAAAACTAATTTTATTTATTCTTTGAGAATTTCATATGTAGATATGATGCAATTTTATCATTTTCATTTCTGGTCTCACTTTCCTAGATTCCTTCCCATGCCATTCTTCAAACTTCATACCCTTTTTTATCATTAATAATTCACCAATAAAAAATAAAAAAATAAAAAAATAATGGAATCATGAGATTCACAGGCAAATGGATGACACTAGAAGAAACCATCCTGAGTGAGGTAACCCAGTCACAAAAAGAGAAACATGGCATGTACTCTCTCATATATGGATTTTAGACATAGATCTGGGGAGTGCCAGCCTACAATCCTATGGCCAGAGAGTCTGGGAAACAGAAACTACATTTAGTGGCTGGTTAAGTACTGAGATGAACTCAAGAAAGCCAGTATCAGAGAGGGAGGACTGATGATCAAAGGGATTAAGACTGGGCTGGTTTAACCCCCAGAAACAGCTGACCAGACAAAGGTTAACTCTTGAATCCCAGGCATCAGCCTGGGAATCCAGCATGGGACTGATCAAGACCCCCTGAATGTGGGTGTCAGTGAGGAGGCCTAGGTAATCTATTGAGCCTTGGGCAGCAGATCAGTACCCATCCCAAGTATACACACGGACTTTGGACTCCCATAGAACAATGTGAGGTGCACTCTCACCCTGAACTCTTGGGGAAGGGTCTAGGCCCTGCCCTATATGAAATGACAGACTATGGACACCCCCATGGAGGGCCTCACCCTCCCTGGGGGAATGACGGGATAACGGGGGTGGGGGTGGGGGGAGGGCACGGGAGGAGGGGAGGGAAAGGGAGAGGGGCCTGGAACTGACTTGTGAAGCAACCTTGTTTCTTATCTAAATTTAAAAAAAAGAATAAAAAAATGGCAAAAAAATAATTCACCAATTCCAATTTCAGAGACCATATCCTGGACTAAAAAATTGCCTTGTCCTTTCTTCAACAGCTATCAGCTGCCAATAACTCTGAGCCAGATTTAGAGTTTGGTGAACTCTTCCCTTATCTGTGCTAGAATGCTCACTGGTTTGTTATTATGTTGTTCTTATGCAGGCAATCACAGTTGCTGAGAGTTTGTTAAGTGCTACAACCATGTTGTATTCAGAAGACACTAATTTGCATAAATCCTCATGAACCTGCTATCTTTCACTGACTCTTCTGTTATGGTCCCTGAGGCTTTCAAGGTGGAGTAACATAAATACCTCATTTGGGGATGAACACTCCACAGTCACTTATCTTTTGCACTTTGACCACATTTGGTAAGATGCTCTAATGAGGGATACGAGATTCGCTAACCCATGGGTATAAGGATAAGTGTTTGGAAGGCAGTTTGACATCATGTCCATTTAGCAAAACAATAGTCGTAGGTTTTACCCTAAGGCACATGGCATCCTCATCAACAAACTCTTGGTAAAGTTTCCAGAACAAGTTGTGAGTTCCTACCTACGAATCTAAGCAGAAACCTGTTGATTAACTCCATAACATTCACATCTCTTTTGCAACAGTGGACTTACCTTGCCATGCCAGTCATTATTATAGCTTGCAGGGTTAAAGTCTGCTGATGAGTTTTCTCCCTCAGCAACTTACATAGCACCTTTTAGTTTTGTGAAAGCTAGTTGGCAGGGAAGACTCTTCCAGGTCGGTACCAGCTTGATTTCTCCATGTGTTGTTGCCAAAGTCTATGATGTCTTTAAAAATAGGGTCTTACAGTCATGTTTCAGTGGGCAACCAAGCGCACAATAGCCTGTATTGATTTGGGGTTCCAGTGACCAATAACTCAAAAGGGAGGTGTCCTATACCTGGCATTGGACTATTTGTTTGATATCCTACCACTTCTGGGAGGACTATTAGCACACATCACAGGAGAACAAAGTTCATTTTATAATGGAGTCTCAGAAGTAATATAGCATCACTCGCATTATAAACCCAGAATCAGCTATGAATTACTAGTACAAGCCCAGGAATTATAAATCACTGGGAACCATTTCAGAGAGGTAGTCCGTACTTACAAGAATCACAGAAGTGTTTCATATAGATGTAAATAACCAATTTTACATGTAACATATTAATTAACTGACTTTTTCATTCAGTTTTCAAGAAATCTAAAGTAATCGTTTATGATTTGGAAACCAGATTTATTTTGGAGGCTTGCTTTAATCAGGCTTGGTAGAGGACAGGCTGCTTACACTTAAAGCCTATTTTTACTACATCTGTGTTTTTCATGTTTTCTTCTGTGAAACATGGAATCTGAGTTATAGTTATAAGAAATTCTGCAGAAGTAGTAGGAATATTTTTCTGTTCCTTTTAAAAATCACAAATTTGGATCATTGTTGTCATGCAAAATTAAAGTAAGAATATCTAAGTTTTTTTTACCTCATGAACATGTGTATATTAGGGTGCTTAGAGTGTCTCTATTTTTTAATTTTTGTATTTTAAACCTTAATGTTGGCATGAGTCCAGAAAGCCATTGTGAATAATTTCTTATATCCCAATTTTTAACATATCTACATGCTCTGAAAGACATATAGATACAAAGGCTTTCCGCACAATTAAGAACACTTTCCTTTTTTAATGTAATAGCAGGAGAGAAAAAGATCCTTGCAGCTCCAGAAAATGAAATAGGAAATTATGGGGAGGACTTGTCTCACTCACAGTCCTCTAAATCATTCAGGCTTCTCTTTCCAGTTTCACTTATCTTCTGCTTCAAGGGGAAGATGATAGGAGGAATGGGAAGGAGCTAGTTAGTCATCAATAATAAAAGTAAAAATGTTGGCAAAGATGGACACTGATTCAGCCTCTGTAACATGTGTGCAGGTGTTGTGTAACAGACTTTTCTTGGGAACACACACACACACACACACACACACATGCACACACACACACACACACACACACACACACACACACACACACACACACTTATTTGTCTACTTGCCCCAGAGAGGGAACTGACTGAGAAAGCAAAGTATGGAAACCATCAAAGTCCAATTTGGGGAACCAGTGAGTTTTATTGGAGATACAGAAATATGATTTAGAATTACTTAAAAAGATCAGAAATGACTCAAAGGCAGCTGCATTACCAGAGGCCTTCCCAGCATGGGTGACAGTTCACATAAGCTGGGAACCTGGAGCATACTGCAGAGCTTTCAGGCAGGTCAACAAGCTGAAGAGTGTCCTTAAGAGGTAGCTTAGTCGGTCCCAGCCTCTTTCTGGCAGCTAAGCTGGTTTTGTTTGTTTGAGGCAGTTAGATAGTTTCTGTGGCTTTCAGGCTGTTTGGTTGGTCACTGTGTTTTCCAGTTGTGCTTGTCTGAAAGTCTTCTTTGTAGTTTATCTTGTCATACAGAGTGACGCTCTGTATAAACAGTCTTCACTGTTTATATACTGTTGGGGCAGGAGTGGGAGGGGCCTAGTAAATCTGGTCAGTTTCAGGGACTTCCTGAAGTTATTTTGAGTTGTTTACTTTCTCTCTTAATTAGGTCCCCCATAGAATGGAATGTTTCAGTCTGAGAGGAAACTTGCTCAACACAAGGGTTGAAGATAATTTGAAAGCTTACTGATTTTCAGGATGCATTTTGTAGTACAGGGGTTCCTGAATATACTATAGAGAAACTGTTCTTGGAATGGACAGTACTTCTTTTGTTGCTGATTTTAAAAAGTGTGCTGAGTACAGAAATGGTTATTCTTTTAGATTTCTCCCCATGGGAGAATTATTACCCAGGTACCAAACAGCATGATTGCCACAGGAGACATTTTGTTTTCAGCCCTTTCAAACCATCTTTTGAGTTGCTTTGATCCATTTAAACATGAAATTCTAAAATTAATTTCAGTACATCTGAGAGGTCTAAGTTTTTCCCATTTTCAGTTGTTGTTGTTTTTTTTTGAGCAAACAAGTTTCAGTTTCTTAAACAAAGATCTATTAATCAAACAATACCCCTACCAACAGGAATGAGAGAGAACATGCACAAGGCTTGAATTGAAAGGGGAAAATTAGTAAAAGTCTAAAACTTAGACTGCAGAGCCTATTTAGGAAAAAGAAAATTACCAAGCCTCTCTGAGTTCCCAAAAAGGCAGCCCTCTACAGATAAGGCCAAACAAAGAACTAGGTATAGAGCCCTGGGAACAGATAACACACCCATCTGTGTCAACATTTTTGTCCAAAAGAATATCAGATAGTTGTCAACTTGTAAAAGTCGCTGCCTAGGAGATAATTAACAAACTTATTTCCTCTACAGCTTCCTGCTTAATTGCATCCTGCCTAAACATACAGTGTTTTATCCGACATAACCATTAAAACTTTGTAATCTCAAGATATCCAGTCTTTTGAACTTTCCCCTTTAAAAGCACCCTCAGCCAAAAAGCAGCACTCTGCTTGTTCCGGAATGGGCAGGGTCCAGAGTTGCAACTCGTAATAAAGAAAACCTTTGTTCTTGCATTTGGTGAGTCATCTCCTTGGTGGCAGTATTTTGGGGGTTCCACGATCTCGGCTTAACACAATCAGCCCTGCAGTACTACAATAAGGTAACCAAAAAAAAAAAAAGACAGTTCCTGTAACCCCCCTGAAACAAGCCCAGGCATGCCCAAATATGTCCAAAGATAAAAATCTAGAACCTCAGCCTATCAAAAATGTGCTGCCTACTTAGCCAATTATGCTTGAGATGCCCAAACTGTTCCTGAAATTCCGTATCTGTGCTTAAAAGGAGCCCATGTGCTCCTGCCAAGGCCACTGCCAGTTTATGCAGGTGTTTGACCCCCACACTGGTAATAAACTCTCTTTGTTCTTGCATCCTATTAGAGTTGGGGATTTTCCTTAAGCATTTTCTCTGACCCCTACACATTTAGGGAAAAGACTCCTTAGTGTCAAACAAAAATCTACTAGAAAGTGGAGAACTTAGTTTTCTCAAAGGCTTTAAAGTAAATATTAATTAAATTTCATTAACACTCACTGAATGCAGAACCCTGTGCTAGGCACTGGAACTAGAAATATGCAGATGTTCAAGAAGGCCGCAGTGCATTTAGTAATTTGGGTGGAGAAAAGGCAGGTCTTTTAAATTGTACTCCTTTGAAGTCTGTGTTTTCTTTGATAAATGCTCATGACAGTGTTTAACCTGAACAGAAACTTCTGGGGAATATGAGGTGAACAAAAATCGGTGTCCCTTGAACCTTAACTTTGGATTAAAGGGATTTTTCATTACATCAAGATATGGGTTACATTGCAGCAAAGAATAATTTAAACTTTTGAGCAGAAATTCGTTTTTGAAGGCCATGTGGTACAAAGCTCCCACTACCCATAGACCTCAATGATGGGACCCCCACACAGTGGAGATCCCCTCCTAGACCCCAGATTAGACACAAATTTCAAACACTTATTTTCACACAGAAGAGCTTTTATTACATGGGGGAAGAAAAGTAAAAGTAGCTGCTTCCTGATTCAGGCAGAAAAATGGCAGCAAATGTTCTTGTAGGCGTGATTTTTAAGAACACAAAACAGGAGGTCTGTGTTAGAATGGGCTAGGATACTGTGGTATATTTTAATCATGCATGTTAACTAAGTAAGCCAATGGGGCTTTTGATTGCTGGACTTCAATACTTTGATTACTGGACCTTTGTAGTCAGCCTTAGGAGGAGGAAGTGACCAATGAAAGGACTAGGCCTTGGTGGCTAGATTTAGGAATGTAATCTAATGGATTTAGCAAGGCAGAGGGAATGGTGGAGTAGAGTAAGGGCAGCCAGAGTCATGTTTGCCATGCTCGGGCTGTCTAGCATCCCTTCACTAAACATTCCAGATTTGGAGTATGGTTACTCTTAAATGTCATTCTAATATATAATCCCATGAGTGGTTTTTCCTTTACTATCATTAGGAACCAGAGAAACTTGAAAAATAGGTTAGAGGAAGGTTGGGACTACCATAATTTCTCCACTTAATGCCCCCACAGCCATATGCTTCTATTAGAGTGCATTAGAGGGGGCACTGTTTTCTTGCTACTGTTAAAGAAAGGGACCCAAAGAAATGTGTTGTTTCCTGAGGGCAAATATGTACTTGGTCTGGGACTGAGGAATGCAGTTTTTCCACACAGCACTAGGGCAGCTTCTCACTTTGTCCTTTTGATCCTGGAGATGCTTTAAAACAACAAACTTGTTGATATTTGCACCAGAATCTTTTAATGAATAGAATTCCCCCTCTACCATTACATCTTTGTTGAGTAGTAGCTGGCAACATTTGTGGGCCTGTTTCTAGACACTTGTCTGCTTAGTTTTGTTTTCTTCTTTATACATCCTTGCTTCTATCCCAAGCTGTCTTAACATCCATGATTTAGAATTATGTCTTACTGAGACCTCTTTTCTGTAAGCATTTTTCCTTAAGTTTGCTTTAATGTATTTAGGTATTTTTAAGTTCATATATGTTCAACATTGGTTTGACAATAAACATACACTGAGATTTTAGCTGGATGTTAATTTAAATTATAGAGCAATTTGGGGCTATATCAAAATTTATAATACTGATTTTTGTACTCTACAGACATGGTAAGTTCCCCATTTGTATAAATGACTTTTCTTTGTGTCATGAATCTATTACAAATGAGGCCTGTTATAACTTTCTTTTTATTTATTTTCAGTATTATATTGATATTATATACTATTATAAGGGTTGAATTTTTGAAAATCAATTTTTATTCCTCTCATGTGAAAATATAATTTATTTTTTGATAAAATTGAATGAAGAGACTATTTTAAACTGATTTACTAATTCTCATACATTACTTATAGACTTTTAAAATTTTTCTTGTATAATATATTTTAAATTAAAATTGAAATGTATGTCCTTTTACTCTCTCTTGTCCCTCCCATGTTCTCTCTCACCAGCCTCTCCCATATTACCTCCCTCTAACCTTTCCCAAATGCCCCTCGTCAAATTGATAGGTTCTTTGTCTTTGATTATTGATAGGGATTGTCCTACTCTATTTATGTTTCTCTAATTGGTTAATGAATAAAACACTGTTCTGCCAATGAGGTAGGAAGATAGAACTAGGAGACAAAGAGAATTCTGGGAAAGGTAGGCAGAGGGGCCTGCCAGAACAGTCACCATGTAGGCCACCAAAGGAGGTCCAGACCCTCCTCTGGTAAGATAAGAAAATGTGGAAATACTTAGATTAACAGAAATGGGTTAGTAATTAAGACAAAGATAGTCAATAAGAAGCCCTAGACATTGGCCAACATTCCATAATTAATACAAATCTCTGTGTATTTATATGGGACTCAAGGGCCACGAGACCAGCTGGGACAAAGAAACCTTCTGCAACAGATTGTTGTTACATACAAATATTTACATGTACATACATAGATATGCAGAAATATATAAATATAAACTTCTGATCTATCTTTGTTGTTTGTGTGTACATGCTTTTGAGGCTGACAATTTCAGTATCCAGTTAGTGAGCTCATCTCTAGAAGTTAGCTTTTCTAATCTCTGTAGTCATTAGTTGCCTGTAGTTCTTTATCTAGGGGTAGGATCACTTAAGATTTGCAGCCCTCTCTGTTAGTATGTCTACTGATATGTACTGTCATTGTTTAGGCCCTGTCTGCATAGCCTAGGAGAGAATTTTCACAGCAGACTTCCTAGTGTTATTTTATTATTCTTCTGCCTCCTCTTCTATGCTCCTTGAGCCATAGATAGAGGATCTGTGCTACAGATGTATTCAATGAAGCTGGGAATGGTGTGGGGGTCTCAAATCATTGATTTCTGCATTGTGCTCTGTTATAGTTAATGGTATCCATTTGCTGTAAAGAGAAATTTCTTAGATAAAGGCTGATAGCCAAGCTTATCTGTAGGTATAAGGATATGATTTTGAATGTATTTAGAATTTATGCTGGTTTTGAAAAGTAGAAGTAGCAGATTCATTTTAAATATACATGACCTCATTAGTTCCCCCAAGTAGTTGGTTATGTTTCTAGTGCCAGGAACATTTTCCTTCCTGTTGAATAGGCTTTAAGTCCACTTGGAAAGTTATTAATTATGATCAGTGTGTAAGTGTGCTATTGTATCTTTATGTCTCTGTTAACACGTTGGTCATTGTTGTGCTTTACAGATGTCACAAATGGTAGGAATATTAAGTGCTTCCCTACCTTTGTGGCTTACATAACACTTTTGGATACTATGGAAGATAGCCTGTGGAAAAGGAGACTTTCAGGTTGGGTCCAGTTGAATAATCCAAGTCCTGTGTCTTAAGTGGGCTGTGTCTTCAATAATAGGGGCTTTACCTTCATTGACAAAGAAGCAACCAAGGTCAATTACAACAGCCTTTATTGTTCTTACCATCATGTGGATGAGGTTTCTTTTGTCTGGTGCTGGAGTTTTTGTCAATGAATGATTCTTGTGGGGAGCATTTCCAGCCCAAGTAGCAGAACTTTGTTTAAGGAATATATATATTCACATACACTCATATGTATTGTAAATAATTTTAGGAAAACATAAAGTAATATAATATGATTCCTTTTCTAAGGACAAAGTTATGTTGTCTGTAAATGATGGCAATAAGATATTCTTGTAATTTTATGCCTTTTCTTTCTTTCCTTTTCCTGCTGCATGAGGTAGCATATCCAGTTTCAACCTGAGAAGACAAGGAAATAGTAAACATATCTCTGGTTGGTAATTTCACAAGAATAGCTTCAAAACTCACAATTAAGTAAGATATTTGCTGTAAATATTAGTAATTAAGTAATGATTTTCATGAGAGTTATGCCAGAAGCTAGTAGATGTTTATTGATGTTTCATTCTTTGCTTTATTTTCTTTATTCTAATATTTGGTCCTCCAACATGATTATAACCATTTTTATAAAATTTCCCTTTGCATTTTCAATACTTTCAAATCTGTTAGTCAGCTCCATGATATTGGTGGTCATATTTTGTGATTTGTTTTATTTTTATTTGTGAAAAAGTCTAACTATCTGCCTGGAACTCACTGTGAAAACCAGACAGGCCTTGAACTTCTGTCTCCTAAGTTCTTGGGTCATAAGCATAAGTCACTACTGTTTTTTTGAATTTCATTTTTTGGTTGTTGATGTTATTTGTTTGTTTTCCTTCTAAAGACATGGAGACAATTTAAACCATTGCTGGTTGTTTCTGGTATTTCCCCTTGCCAGTATTCTGGAAATATTTACTGTCTTTGCTGGCCTCAACGTGCTGTACCTGGTTCCTTGGTTTTCTATTTTGGCCTCTTCTTCTTCAAGTAATTGCCTGTGGGCACTGAGCTCTGTGCAATACAATAGATGTCAAGTCAGTCTGTGTGAAAGACTCAAGAAAACTTGAAGGACTGAGTAGTTTTAGAAAAGAAAGTGTGGGGAAGAACGGGGAAGAAATTGGTCCTATGCTTCCATCTATGGCAATACCAAGGCTGCTTCGATTAATACAAAATTTAATGGATACTGTAATTGGGTGTACATATTTTCTATATCATTTGTCAAAATGATTAAGGTGTATTTCAAACCATAAAAATATTCATGGACTTTCTGAAAACTGACAAGATCTGTAAAACTTTGAAATGGATTGCCAAAGACCACAATGGCATTCTGTCCATAATGAGCATTCAACAAATTTCCAGTAACATTTGTATGCCAAGCACAGCTCTGGGTGTCTGAAATGCAATAATGAACAATGTTGGCATAAGGCTTTGATTTTGTTCTTGGAGGAAACCAAATAATAAACACAACATACGGGAGTCTATAAGAGATATAGAAAAGGTATGTGTGATTAGGAATCCAAGGAAGGATATGAAGATTTTTTAGATAAAGTGGTCAGGTAAGGCCTCATTGAACAGCTCAGAGTCAAGCAAAGATTCAACAACAGCACTGCAGAAGAGAGGGCAGCCAGTAGAAGGGGAGCACAGGAGACCACCTAGCATGTTCAGTTGCAGCTGCAGGAGTCAGTATGGCTGAGTCACAATGGCAAAGGACAGCACAGTGAAAGACAAAGCCAGTGAGGTTGTGGCTTTAAGACGCGCAATGCACTGTGGGATTTTCTCAGTGAAACAGAAGTTTTGCATACTTACATCAGGCAACTGGTGTGCTTGGATGCCTGTTTGAAGGGACCACTTCCTATGCTGTGGTGGGGAGGGACTGTAGTCGCCCAAGACAGAAGTATAAAGACCACTCTAGAACCATCTGATGCATTCTGTCCATTCCAGGCTGGTAATGGTTCAGTTATCTCTTTAGGTGAAGAGAAGTATCACCATTACTGGGAAATACCACCACGAAATTGGTGTCTTAAAGGAAATTATGATTTATCATACTTCTGTGGGTTGGCTTCTTTGTTCTTTTGATGAGAGCTTCTAGACTTGCTCATGCCCCACATTGGAACGGTGGCCAGGGTTTCTTTTTCACTCAGTCTTTTACCCACTAGTGGCCTACGGCTCAGGAAACAGCTGTGATTTAGATATGAACTGTCCTCCTAGAGGCTCTGCTTGGTCCAGAGTTGATGGTGAGTTTGAAAAGTGACTGGATCAGAAAGCATCTGATGAATTCATGTCGAATGGAGGTGAGGATCATTTGGAGGAAGCAGGTTGCTGAAGTTTGTCTTTGAAGAACACACCATGTGATGTTCTGTCTCCCCATGACACAAGTTGAACAAGGACAAAACCTCTCTAAACATAGAATAAAATAGCTTCTCCCTTGAACTGACTATGTTGTATATTTTATCACAATGATAGAAATCTAACACAGAGGGGTATGGAAACTCTAAATCACTTCCTCAGAGTCACATAATAAATATCATGTCTTCAAAATTATATTCTTCAAAAGAAGTTAAAATTCTAGTGCAGATGTAGATGACAGGAAAATACATAGCATACCTCCTTTAAAGTGTTTAATAAATTAATTTGATTGTGTGTGTTTGGCCTGAATGTGTCTCTGTGTACCACATGTGTGCCTGGTGCCTAAGGATGTCAGAAAAACATATTGGATCCCCTAAAACTAGAGCTATTGAGGGTTGTAAATCACTTAGTGGGAGTTGGAAATTAAAATTACATTGTCTGCAAGAGCAGCAAATGGTCTTAACTGCCAAGTCACCTCTCCAGCCATAACTATTATCTCTTAATGGGAATAGTACCAAAGTTACATTGAAAACAGGATTAAAAACAGAATAGGAGGAATTTGCATCATGTTTCCAGTCTACCAGAAAGTGGTCAATGTTTTGAGAACATAGGTTGTATGTATGTGATATGAGAGAAAAAGAGGATCCAAGGACAGATCTGAGATTTTTTGGCTCTGAGTGATTTTCAAGTAGTTTCAGTGAACCGAAGTGGATGAAGCAAAGACTGGGTGAATTGTTAGAGTATACAAGAGCAAGATTCAAACAGAAGGAGAGTCCTTTGAACTAGTACTTTTCATCAGCTCAACCATACATCAAATACTGTCTGCGGAAGTCTCTTGACATTAGCCAGGAGTATAGTGTCCAAAGAAGATGGTAAGTAGTTACGGTGGGCACAAATCAAAGAGGGGCACCTTTGTTCTAAATTTGAGTGCATCACTGGTAAAGACAGTTTGCTGGGCATGAACAGAAAATATTAAGTAGTTCCACAAGAAGCTTCCAGGATAAAGAGTTACAAGAATTTCATTAGAAGATCTATGTGATTTATAATAATATAAGAGCATTGAGTAGGACTCACAGAAGTTCTTTCTCTTTGTGAATTCAGGGTCTCTAACAAAACCAAACAAAACAAAACAAAACAAAACAAAACAAACAAAACACCTTGAGTAGGGGAAAACCCTGCTTCCATGTTTGGTTTGAATCTAGAGGCTAATTTCTCTGAGCCTTTAAAAGTAAAGATAAAACCAAATCCTTATCAATCAATGCAGCTCATTTCCCTCTAATCATAAAAAGATGATGGACACAAAGAGAGGGAGGCTAGGGAAGAGAGTGAGAAACACAGAGTGAGAAACACATATACACAGAGACAGAGATAGACAGACAGACAGACAGACAGACAGATACAAAGAAAGTGACAGACGGAGACAAAGACAGACTAACAATCAGAGATTCACATTGTGTGAATCTTTGTGAATGTGTAGATGCAGACCTTGGCTAGACATCATGAACATTAGCAACTGTCCTTTCTTTTTTTATGTCAGGGAATCAGATGATGAGGAAGATCAGGTTTCTCCCCTGCCTAGTCCACATTCTTTTCTGCAGTTTACAAATAGGATATTACAGAGTCAAGACATAATCATGCTGGTTTGACAGTCTACTCAAGTTAGAGAGTTGGACTCTATGACCTTTGAAAGTTAATTTTCATCACAAGATTTTACATTCCAATTATGTCTGATGGACTATTTAAATAAATGATGTTTTTTCTATTAGGAAAGGAAATTGACTAGAATTCATTCTATTTGAGCCTCAAAAATTTGAAAGTAGGTCAACTCTTAATTATCCAGGGTAATAGGGAACATCTTGGATGGATTATTCCAAACCACAGGTAATTAAGAAAATGTGCAAATTAGGCACTGATTCATAACATTCATTAAAATTTACATTTAAACTACTACTTAAGCAGCATAAATTTGTAGATGAGCAAATCATCATGGCAAAAATAATTTTAAGATAGATATAGACATTTTTAATAAAACATAGAGTTAAAAATGCTGGCCAAGAATGGACAACCTTAAGTATTTTGTGCTGTGAGACTCCACATATTTACTTAGAGTGCCCCAGGACATTTCACAGATATCATTTCTTATTTTTTTTTGAAATGGCAAATGACCATAGCCTGATGCTAAGCCTTGCCCCACATGCTATGGGCTGTGAGATCATCCCCTTTTCCCTAACACATACTGCTGTGAAATGCCTTGTGCCAGCACAAAGGCCAGAGGATGTGAAAACCAGGAACTAGGGATATGCTCACAATATCAGACTTTTTAGCTGATCACAGACCCAAATTTTGACATCTGTGCTTTAGTTATTTTTCTTTTTTAACTGATTCCTGAATGCTTTAGACGGTTGCATTTATTCTCTTACAGAAGCAGAAGGTAAGTCCCTAATGCTGAAGATACCATGCATTTCAGACACAGGACTTGCAAGAATCAAGCCAGATATGGCCACAAAACCTCCTGCCTAAGGAATAGCTTTCATAGTACCAGAAGGCACTATGCAAGGTGTTGAGGGAGGGAAGCAATCAATAGTCACAGCCATACTTAGTTGGTTCAATCCACCTCACAAAATTTTCTTCCTGCAGTAAATATTAATGAACACACAACTGAACAATGGGCAGAAAGTAGGAGACTTTGAGATACTCATTCCTAAATGGGAAGTCTTTATCAAACCCCTTCCCTCAAGGCTTAAGGAGGCAGAAAGATTGTCAGAACCAGGAGTGATGGATGTCTCCAAGCAACTGCCAGACACAACAGGACTAATAGGCATATGAACTCACAGAGTACACAAGGTCTGTTAGCAAGGGCCTCCAAGTTTCAGGCTCAGGGCCCTCTCAGGACCCAGGCCAGAGGATCACAGCAGAGAGGTAAGGCTTGGCTTAAAAGGGTGAACAAATCAGCTCATACAAGTATCACATTTCTCATGGCTGTTTATTCTTCACAAAAGTTCTTCTGCTAAAGTTTTCTTCCAAATTTTTCTCCACACTTCTCTCTCAAAAAGCTCTATTTAAGATTTCTCCTCAAAAGTTCTCTCTAAAAATTCTCCCTCTGAAAGGTCTCCTTTAAAGTTTTCTTAGAAGTTTTGTTTCAGTCACACAAGAGTTTCAGTTTATACACCCACAGACACAGTTACAGTTCTCTGGCAATAGCAAGGATACCAGGTTTGCATATCACTCAAGGCCAGGAAGGCAGATAAGGTCTTGAAAAAAAGCAGGATACCTCATGTCTCACAGGAGACATGATTTGTAAAATGTGTGGGCAAACTTAAGCCAGTCTCAGTGGGGAAGTGACTTGTAGAACATCTGGGCACAGGTGAAGGGGTGGTGAGGGTTAGGGTTATGAAAGCTAACAATTAATTGATAAGTATAAAAAGGAAGACACAGTAGAAGCTTATAATTGATAAATGTAAAAAAAAAAAAGGAAGGAATACTATATGCACTGGGTTTTGCTTTCACTTTCATGGTAGCTGAAAGCACACAGTCACAGTAGCCTTGAAACCTGCATAAACTATGGAAGGAAAATGGGCCCTAGATCCATATTAGCATTTTCTCCCTGCACTATATAAAAGGGGAAGGCTGTATGAGATCTGAAGGCTGTTGCTTCCAGCCTCAGGATAAGCCGTGGAAGTTCTAACTGCTGACAGCTCAGTGAGAAGGAATTTCCTTTCTGTGGGGCCTTGTTGAGAATGTAAAGCACCCCGTATATATTCTATATATCAAGATTACACAGTCAAATTCATAGCAACAGTTATTTTTGAGTCTGTATTTCTTGCAGACTTTGCAAGGAAAATTTTCTCCATCAGAAGTTAATTCTAGTGGGTTGATACCTAGAATATTAATTGCTACTTCTGTAACAAATGATAAAGGCTCTCAGCAGATTGCACAAGTTCCAACCAGACAAGTATCCTGTCACTGAGATGGAGATGTTAATAAAAAGCCACATTTCTAACCAAAACCTATTGTGATTTATGCCTATTTGGAAATGGAAAATCAGTTTTCTCTAATGAAGAGTCACTGGGCATATTAGCTACACTCCAGCGCTCTGAATTTCTTCGCAGTCCATTTGCTATTTGTATATAGGAGAGCTCCAAGTTTTAGCGAGATAATTTTATATCCAGCTACTTTGATGAAAGTGTTTTTAAGTTGCAGGAGTTTCCTGGTTGTGTATTTATGGTCTTTTACACATAAAACCTTATTTTCCACAAATAAAGATCCTTGGACTTCTTCTTTGCCCAGTTGTGCCCCTTTCACCCCTTGAAATTGCCTTATTGCTTGAGCTAAGACTCTAAATATTATATTGAATAGGTATGGAGAGAGTGGACAACTGTGTCTTCTTATGGGTTTTAGGGGAAATGTTTTGAGTTTCTTCCCCTCTGGTCAATGTTGCCTATGAGACTGCTGTAAATTGCCTTTATTATGTTGAAGTGTGCCCCTTGTGGCCCCTTCATCTCTCCACAGCTTTAATCATGAAGGGGTGTTAGATTTTTGTTAACTACCTTTTCTCTGCACCTAATAGCATAATTATGTGGGGTCTTTTTGTCTCAAATTTGTTCATATAATGGATTACATTTTTTATTTACATATAATAAAACAACCCTGCATCTCTGGGATGAAGCCTACTTGATCATGGTGGATGATCTTTTTGATGTGTTCTTGAATTCATTTTGCAAGTATTTTATTGAGAATTTTTCAGTTATGTTTATAAGAGAAATTGATCTGCAATTCAGTTTATTTATTGGATCTTTATGGGTAACTGTGGCCTTATAAAATGAATTGGGAAATGCTACATTTCTTTCTATTTCATGGGATAATTTTGTATTAGCACTAAGACCTCTTTGGATATCTTGTTTAATCCTGCATTAAAACAACCTATCATTGAGCTTTTAAAAATGTGGTTATTTAAGACATAATTTGGATATTTTTAGTGATTACTTCTGTTTTAATGGAGGTTATTGTCCTATTTGAATGTTGTATGTGGTCTTTATGTAACTTTGGTAAGTGATAGATATTGAGAAATTTATTTCCTCTAGACTTTGTAATTTGGTGGAGTACAGATTTTTAAAGTATGTCCTTATGATCCTCTTGATTTCCTTAGTTTCTGTGGCTATGGCCCCACAATTCTTCTAGAATTTTGTTAATTTATATCTTCTCTTTCTGCCTTTTAGTTAATTTGGCTACAGGTCTGTCAATTTTATTGATTCTCTCAAAGTATTAACTCTTTGTTTTATTGATTCTTTTTATTATTTTGTCGATATTTTTCCTCTGTTTTATTGATTTCAGCCTCAAGTTTGACTATTTCTTGTTGTCTATTCCTTTTGGGTGAGATTTCTTGTTTTTGATCTAGAGCAATTATTTGCAACCTTCCTAATGCTGTGGTCCCTTAAGACAAGATCCTTATGTTGGGTGATCCCAACCATAAAGTTGCTACTTCCTAACTGTAATTTTGCTACAGTTACGTAGCAAATTTGTTATGACTCATAATATGATTTTAAGCAACTCCAGTGAGAGGGTTATTTTATCCCACAAAGAGGGCCTGACACAAAGGTTGAGAACCACTCTTCTAGAACTTTCGGTGCCTTGTTAAGTCACTAGTATGAGATCTCTCCATTTCTAAAAAAAAATGTAATCATTCAGTGCTATGAAATTCCCTCTTATAACCACTTGTATTGTGTTCCATAAACACTTATGCTGTATGTTCATTTTCATTCAACTCTAAACAGTTTATAATTTATTTCTTAATTTATGTCTTTACCCATTTACATTCAACAGAGTTCAGTTTCTGTAACTGCATAAACTTTCTGTTGTTGATATTCAGTTTTAATGAAGGATGATCAGATATAATACAGACATTATTTCAGCTTTGTATCTGCTGAGTCTGGCTTTTGTCTGTGTGTGTGGTTAGTTTTAGAGAAAGCTTCAAGAGACAATGACCTTAGTTGATATTTTCTTTCCTTTTTTTTTTTTTTTTTTTTTGGTTTTATGAGACAGGGTTTCTCTGTATTGTTTTGGAGGCTGTCGGTCCAGTCTGGCCTCGAACTCACAGAGATCCGCCTGCCTCTGCCTCCCGAGTGCTGGAATTAAAGGCATGTGCCACCACAGCCCAGCAGCTGATATTTTCTTTGATGCATATGTAGTGTCCTTCCATATGTGTTTGGATTCAGCTTGGTTTAAAGTCTATTTTGTCAGATATAAAATGGCTACATTGGCTTGCTTCCTAGGTTCTTTTGTTTGGAATATATTTTTCAATTCTTTTACCTTTTACTCTGAGGTGATGTCTACCCTTTATGATGAGGGGTGCTTCCTGGAGGTAGCAAAAGGATGGATCCTGTTTTTGAATCCATTTTGTTAATTTTTATCTTTTTATTGAAGAAATAAGACCATTGATGTTGAGAAATATCAACGAGGAGCGCTTGTTGACTGCTGTTAATTTGCTGGCGTGTGTGTGTGTGTGTGTGTGTGTGTGTGTGTGTTTGTGTGTGTGTGTGTGTGTTTCATCTCTTTTTATTTGGTTGTCTGGAATTAGTTATTCCCTGTTTTCTTGGGTGTTGTAAACTTATTTTGGCTGGAATTTTTCTTCTAGATCCTTCTGTAGACCTGGATTTGTAGATAGATGTTGCTTACATTTGGTCTTATCATGAAATTTCCACACCTATTGTGATTGAAAGGTTTCTTGGAATGCTAGTCTGGGTTGGCATCTGAGCTTTCATAGAGTCTGCAGAACATCTCTCCAGGCTCTTCTGGATTTTACAATCTTCTTTGAGAAGTCAGATGTTATTTTAATAGGTCTACATTTATATGTCATTTGGTCTTTTTCCTTGTATTTTTTAAATGTTCTTTCTTTGTAATTGTGTTTAGTGTTTTGATTATTATGAGCTGAGGGTACTTCTTTTCTGGGATGGTCTATTTGGTGTTCTGAATGTTTCCTGTACCTTGATAGGTATCTCCTTAGGTCAGGAAAATTTTTCTTCTATGATTTTGTTGAAAATATTTTGTGTACCCTTGACCTGCGTTTCTTTTATTCCTCTATTCCTAGATTTTGTCTGTTCATAATGTTCCAGATTTCTGGGATATTTTGTCCAGGACATTTTTTTTATTTAACATTTTCTTTGACTAAGATTATCTTGTCTTCGCTGCTTGCGATTGTCTCTTTCATCTCTTAGATTCTGTTGGTGAAGTTTGTCTCTGAGATTCTTGCTTCAGTTTCTAAATATTTCATTTGCAGATTTCTCTTAGTTTTGTTTTTTTGTTCTTTATTGAGTCTATTTCAACTTTCAGATCTTGAGATGATTTCGATTTGAAAGATTTCTGTAAGGTATTTTTATTCATTTCCTCTCTAAGGAGTTCCATCACATTCATTTCACTATTTTAAGGTTATTCTCCTATGTTTCAGCTGTGTTGGAATACTCATGTGCTACTGTGGTAGGGTTGCTAGACTCTAATAGTGATTTATTTTCCTAGCTGTTATGGTGGTGGGTAGGTCTTAATGTGGGGTGGCATGAGAGGATGCCAAGGAGAAGGCTATTGTATTTGTAGTCTATAAATTGTAAGGCAAAAATTCCATTTGCCAAATATGGCTTATCAAATTTATGTGACATTCTCTTAAAAATTAACATGTATCACACAAAAATGCAAATGTTCAAGACAGATTAAAAGCATATGCTCCACATATGTGTACATCAGTGACATAAGCACGTTGTATAGGTGGCTGGTAACAATGCCTGTCAGAGCATGAAGGGGCTTGGTGATGTATTTTGTATGAAGGTAAATGGGCAGAATAGCTTTACATGTGAATGCTTTGTTCAGTAAATCGACAGCCAATGCAGATTTATGAGAGTCATTATTCTGTACTGCATGCTACTTCTCTGTTGAATTTAATGAGCTGAAGTAGGTTAACAGATCATTCTAATCTCCATGTGCCTGGAAATCAAGTACTACCTGGAATCACAGAGCACATGTCCCTCTCTTGTTCTGAAAATCAAAGGTGACTTTCTGATAAATAAATCTCTCTTCAGAGTAATGACATAGGGAATGAGTTTGAAGACTTTTCTTTTAGTGCATTGATTTAATGTTAGCCCACAACAGCTACTTGTTGCTGAACAGAGAGGTGATTTGTCAAACCGAAGATCCATGAAAGATTTGCTTTAATTGATATCTGCTCCTCCACTCCAGATTATTACACTAAAGCTCTCATCAGTTCTCACACCCACACATTTCCTTTACTATTTAGAGGCAACACTTGCAAGCAATCTATTCTGCTGTCTTTCACATTAATTCCAAGCACACTGAGACTCACCAAAATTAAAAACACTTGAAATGAAAATCTGTGAAACAATTGGAAGCTTGGAATGCCACAGAGCACGTATGAGGTGCACATATCTCAGGAAAATACTGCGGGTATTCTCTCTCATGAGTGAAGGTCTATATACTTTATTTATAAGGTTTCTAGAATCACTGGGCCATCCAGACTTGAGGAACACATAGTAGTTTTTACAACCACCAAAACACAACTCATTATAGACCATATACATTGTAGTCCAAGTTATTGTAGAACATAAAATCTTCCATCTTTAACTAATTTCCACCTTATGCAGCTTGGTTTCAGAGATGACTTGAATGGGCACAAATAATATACATACTTTCCCACATAATGAAGATGTGAATGGTACCTGTTTCCAGGCTATTGACATCTAAGTAGTTTCATAGCCTTCTCTATAACCTAATATATACTGAAAGTTCTTTAAGACAAATTATATACTGCCCTCTCCTACATTATGTTCTAAGAGGTCTCTTTGACTGAAGAGAATTTAAGAATAATGTTTTCTTAAGTGCTTGCATTTAGGACCATGTTTTGGTATGATTTGGACTTGTCAGGGGCTCCCACCTTATTCCCAGGGACCTAGTATTATCTTGCACCTGTGGATGATATACTCTCTAAATGTCTTCCTGTGGTTTTTATCTTGGTTTCCTTTGGTATGAGCTTCTTTTTCAAGGTCTAAAGCTGCTAGTTCTTACTTGGGTCAGAAGGCAATTTATTTTTGGCATATAGTGAAATAGTTTTGTTATGGCTGCCTACCTGCATGTGTAATTATACCTTCCTTCTAAAACAGAGATTTCATGGTTACCTGCTCATTGCACTTTCTCCCAAAAGATTGTTTTTGGGCACTCCACCACGTTCTACCTTTTGGCCCCGTATTATTCTGATGTATCTGAAATACCTGAGTACTTTTGGGTAGAGTTACCCAAACTCCAAAGTTAGCTGCTGTCTAACTCCATTTTGGAACTGGTGGAGCTAAAACCAGATAATTGGGAAGCATAAGCAATGAAGCAGGGGTGTTACAATATAGAAATAAACTGAGGTAAAGACAAGTCAAATAAAACATGGTTTCTTAATCATTAAAACTAGTACTTGAAGTACGCTTAATTAAAGGAAGGTAGAGGTTCATGAAAATTTACATTAAAAATCAGAATTATTTGATTCTCTGAGGGAAGATCTTTAAAACCTGATGGCAATCACTCTTTACTATGATTAACTTTTCTTCAGAATTTCTTGATTACTTTCTTCATATGGAAATATTAACAGTACAGTGATCAACCATAACTATGCAAATTTTGCCTCACAAATAAAGATTTTAAAAAAGAATTACTTTTTCTTCCTTGGATAATTGATCAAAAAGCAAAGAAAAGAGAAAAGAAATAGTGAGTGGAATGAAGGAACATGTTAAAAGGGTTAAAAATAAGTATGTGTGAGAGGGAAGTGAAAACTATCAGGTTGGTAAGGATTTGGAAATTTCAGGTAATATATCTACATGCTGTTTTTAATAGTATTTGATGCTGAGGGACTTTATTTCATTGTCTTAATCTTTTTTTATCATTTTTTATTTTAATTTTAAATAGCTTGTTTTACATGTCAATCCCAGTTCCCTCTCCCTCCCCTCTTCCCGCACCCCCTCCCCCTCCCACCCTATTGTCTTAATCTTTATGCTAAGGAAGTTGAAAAAAGACAAAGGATAAGCCTTGATTACAATTTTCTTTGGAAAATCCAATTGTTTTCCCCTGAGTGTTTTGAGTTTCTTTTCTTTTCTTTTCTCTTTTTTTCTGAGACATGGTTTCTCTGTATGGTTTTGGAGTGTGTCCTGAAGCTCGATCTGTAGACCAGGCTGGCCTTGAATTCACAGAGATCCTCCTGCCTCTGCCTCTCAAGTGTTGGGATTAAAGGCATGCACCACTAATGCCCAGTTTATTTTGAGTTTTTAATTTTTATTTTGCAGAGAATTTATACCTTGGTGGATTTAGAATTTGAAAAGGAATCAGGAGATGGTGGAACTGTGAAGGTGGGGTTTTGTTGGGGAAGCCAGCCATTGAAGCCCTTGCCCTGTGGGGTTCTATATCTGACTCTGCCTGTTACTACTCTGATCTGCTTCCATCAAGGACAAGATTCTCTTTACTCTCCTTTTAGATGGAAGCAGATCAGAGTCTGCTACACAGTGATCACCTGTCCTCCACAATGCACTCCTGCATGGTGTGGTTTTCTTTTCTTTTTTGTTCTTTTTTGAAAATTTATTCTTCTCTTATGCAATGCATCCTGACAGAAGTTTCCACCTCCACATCTCCCACTCCATGTCCACCTCCCCTTTCCTCTAGATCCACTTCTCCTCTGTTTCCATTCAGAAAAGAGTGGGCCTCCAGAAGATATCAACCCAACATGACAAAGCTAGTACCAATAAGACTAGGCCTAAACCCTCTTATAGGGTTGGACAAAGCTACGAAGTATGAGGAAAAGTGTCCCCAGAACAGGTGGAAGAGTCAGAGACACTCCTCCCACTGTTAGGAGTCCCACAAAAAACCCCCACCAAGCCGGCAACCATAACACATGTAGACTCTGTCATTGATGCTGCAGTATCTGTGAGTCCCTATGAGCCCTGCTTAGTTGATCCTGTGGATCATCTCTCCTAGTGTCCCCAGCTGCTCTGGCTCCTCCATCTCTTCCTGTCTTCTGCAGGGTCCCTCTAATGGGAGGGACCCGATGGACATCTCCACATTGGGCTCTCTTGTCACCTAATGACTATTGTGCTAGGCACTGATATGTGAGCATGGCAGAGTATCAGTAGTAATACTTTTATTGACTTTTTTCTATCATATCCCTGGTCTATATGGCTATCCAGGCTGTGCTGGGCATGGGCTCCCTTTCATGCTATGGGTCTCAAATATTAGTCATTGTCCACTTCCACAAATTCTGTTCCTCCATTGCTATAGTACCTCTTGCAGAAAGGATAGATTGTAGGTCAAAGCCTTTGTGCCTGGGTTGGTGTCACAGAACCACCTTTGGAAGTCTCTTGATTACAGAAGATGACTGGTTCAGGCTCCATAATGCACATTGATAGGAGTTCTCCCTAAGGTCACACACGTAGACTCCTGGAAGTTTCTACTCCATTAGGTTTTCGTATCATTCTCACCCCCAGATGCCTTCCAATTTCAGTTATCTCTTCCTGGACTTGTTTCCTTCATGCCTCCCCTCACCTGTTAATTTCTGTTCCCATCCCCATCTGCCCCTATCTATCCACAAAATCTATTCTGTTTCCCTTCCTCAGGAAGACCCACACATCCCCCTTAGAGACTTCTTTATTACTTAGACTTTATGGATCTGTGAACCATAGTATGATTGTCATTTACTTAACAGCTAATGTCCACTTGTAAGTGAGTATATATCTGGCTTGTTTTCAGAGTCTGGACCACCTCAAGATGAGTTTGTTTTAATTCCATTCACATATTTTCTTCAACAAGGCCACATCTACTGAAACAAGCCCACATTACCCAATAGTGACATTTCTGGTAACCAAAAATTCAATTTATGAACCTATGGGAGTCATTTCTATTCAAACTACTGCAATTTGTAATTTTGAAGCATCCATTTAATTTGTATTGTGTTTAATATCACCTTTACTCTGAGGATAAAGGCTAAGTTTTTTCAGACTTTTACCTGCCTGCGTAATCCATGTTCTTGAAGTTATTTTTTAGTTTTATTGTTTATTTTATTTTCCTTTTTAAATGATTTCTTTAGGCATTTGTTGAGTTTTAGTTGCTTGCTCACTTAAAAACTCCATTGGTTTTTGTGTTTCTTACTGTTTTGATAGGCTGTGGAAATTTTAGGGAGGTAGAGCCTGGCTGAAAGAAGCAGACTGGATGGGGGTTGCTTGAATTCAGTGACCCTGGGCTTTTGAGAAACAGCATCTACATGCTCCCAACAACATAGATGGACCCATTCCCACTGTCACCCACTCCCTGTCATGGTGGACTACCCATGTGAAACTATGAGGCAAAACAGTCCCCTCCTCCTTTTAATTGTTTCTGTCAGATATTTTATCATAGTGATGAGAAAAGTAGCCAAGGCAACATTCAACCCTGTCCTAATGAAGAAGCTCATTATTTGTTAATTGGAGTGGTGGACTTGAATCTGATTTTTAAATTTAAAACAATTCAGTACAAATTTATGGTTTTATTTCTGTTTTGTGACTCAATTTAGAAATGTTTATAGTTGTTAAAGCATTACTTTGGCATAAACAAAACATATACATGGAAACAAGTGTGTTCCCATGCGCATAACTCAATAAAACTACAACCCCCCTCCCAGTAGAAATTTCTTGGGGTAAATTACACTTAGTTATATGTTATGAAAGAATAGGGTCCAGTATCTACACGCAGATGGTCTAGTAGTTTGGACTGCAGAGAGGATTCAGGTGGAATTTGAACATCTGTGAGTTGAGGTATCATGTGTCACATTCCATGTGTGGTGCTTTCCTACATTTGGTATATTTTGGTGTATTTCTTCCAATCATTTTCAGATGTAGCATAAGCTTACTTTGGCTTTTTGGGGACTTTTGCTTTGAGGGCAAAGTGGATCTGTTTTCAATTACATATTTTACTTATCAGGAACTCTGCTAATTGCATCGAGAAGCTTATCTCTAATTAACTGTACTAATAATTAATAATGAAGAAGAAGCTGAAATAAACCAGCCTACAGTTTGAGTTTTTTGTCTCTATTTAGTTTTTTATTTTTATTTATTTATTTATTTATTTTTGGGTTTTTCGTGACAGGGTTTCTCTGTATTGTTTTGGAGGCTGTCCTGGATCTTGCTCTGTAGACTAGACTGGTCTCTAACTCACAGAGATCCCCCTGCCCCTGCCTTCTGAGTGCTGGGATTGAAAGCATGCACCACCAATGCCCAGCCTCTTACACTCTCTTAACACTGCAAATACCCAAACTAAAAGTAGAAAGCTGACCTGAATTTACAAAAACTATGTGATTCTCTTATTGGTTGATGAATAAAACATTGTTTGGCTAATAGGGTTACAAAGATAGGTGGGGCTAGGAGACAAGGAGAATTCTGGGGAAGGTAGGCAGAGAGAGAGACCATAAAGAGGCACCATGTAGCCAAGGAAAAAGTAGCAGTTCTGGATCCTTCTCCTGTAAGATAAGACAATGTGGAAATGCTTAGATTAATAGAAATGGATTAAATAATTAAGAGAGAGCTAGCCAGTAAGAAGCCCTAGCCATCATCCAACAGTTTTATAATTAATATAGCATCTCTGTGTGTTCATTTGGGGCTAAAGCAGCAGGACCTGTTAGTACAAGAAAATCTAGCAACAAAATCCTAAGAAAAATTTCCCAAATCTAGGGAAAGAAATAGCTATATAGATAACAAAGGGGGGTACAGAAAACTAAAGACTAGTTAAGAAACTCTTTATGTCATTCCACAGGTAAAATAATATGCAAAACAAAGAGAGAATATGGAGATCTGAAGCAAAGAAAAGCCAACTTACACACAAATACAAGCCCATGAGATTAACTACTGATTTATCAATGGAATTGTTAAAAAGCTAGAAGGACTTGTAAAGATGTATTTTAAACTCTGAATGATCACAATTGCCAATCCACCCTAGCATATCCAATAAAAACTATCTATTAAAAATGAAGGAGAAATACCAACTTTCCCTGACAAAAACAGACTAAGGTACTCTATGACCACCAAGTCAGCCCCACAGAGGATACTGGAGTAGTACTTCAGATCTAAAAGAAAAATAAACATACCCAAGAGGCTTTAGTGGAGAAGCAAAATAAACAAGGCCAAGAAAGTTTTTGACCAGAAGGAACGCCAAAATATAGAGACAACAGGATGACAGGAATATATACTTTCAATATTAACTCTCAATACAAATGATCTCAGTCTCTCTCAGGCTAGAAATTTCAATTAGAAAATAAACCTTTTTTTTTCAAAAACAATTCCCAAGAAACAGATACACTTTCTTATGTTCTTTCCTATGGCATTAACTCTATTTCATCTTGCACTTTCTGTTTCCTCTCTACCTGGCTGATAACTCTACTCTTCTTCCAAGAGTTCCCTCTGTTTCTGGAAGTCTCACCTTAACCTCTTCCTATCCATTGACTTCTCAACTTTTATTACACTAATCACAGCAATACACAGCACTGTCTACCAATGGTTATAACAGGAATGTTTAATTTTAAATGACTTTTGAAACTAAGAATCATCATGACTGTCTCATGCACAATTGAGGAGGAGGAGTACAGAATTCCAGGCTTTTTAGTTGATGATCTTGTATTTGCTTGTTTGTTTGTCAAACAGTTCTTTCTCTATCTTCATGCTCCAGGCTTCCTTCAGATAAACTATCTAAACTACACTATTAAACTCAGAGAAATGACTAGAAGACTTACTCATTGTCATCCATACTATAGGTATTCCTAGGTATATTATTTACTATTTCACATTCACTGAGTGCTCATCATGTGTCTTTCACTGTCTAAAGGAGCTATTTTTCATGACAGCCTAGGAAATGTAGCTATATAATTCCTGTTTCATGGGTATGAAAAAAGTCCAGGGAAGTTAATTTATGTGTGACACGATACAGCAAGCACGTGGCAGAGAACAGATTTGAACATAACCTGTCAGATTCTATGATTGCTTTCAAACATTATCCATATTGTTTAGCTTATATGCGTGTGTGTGTGTGTGTGTGTGTGTGTGTGTGTGTGTGTGTGTGTGTGTGTGTTTGTAGTCACATGCACATGTGCTTGCAGAGGTCAGGAGTTCATATTAAGTGCCCTCCTGTACTGCTCACCAGTTTGATTTTTGTGAAAGAACCATTCAGTGAGCTTGGAGCTCATTAATTCAACTAGTCTGCCTTGTCCCAGTACAGAGATTGGTCTGTCTGTGCCCACCACTGCATACTCCAGGGATGAAGTTCAAAGCTGCCTCTTCTGCTCTTCTCTTCTCTTCTCTTTTCTCTTTGATGCTAGGGATCTGAACTCACATCTTCATGCTCGGATGATAAGCACATTGCTAATGGAGCAATGTCCTCAGCCCAGTGTTGCCTTATTGAAAGAAGAAAGTACTGAGATTCCCATAAATCGATCTCTGTGATGCACCTTGCTTCTTTTAGGTTCCTTTTCTCACTCTTGTCCACTTATCAGGAGACGCTAACTTGGAAATGATTCCATAGTAGTAATTTTACTAGAGAAAGTTTCCTTAAGTCAGAAAATTCAACAGCTTCCTTGTGTTTCATAGGAAAGGCCCTACAGAACCTGCAGAGTTCTCTGGGGCCAGACACAGTGGAAGCAAAACAGCCATGTTCAGTCTTTGGAGGGATCCTCACAAGGGTCTAAACAAAGGATATTTCAGAGTTCAGGAGGATTATTTAGCATTTATGGCTTCAAAGAAATAATTTTGAGACCTAGCTGTGGCACTTGTTTCCCTCATGACCTACATCAATGTGATTCTTCATCTCTGATCTTTGGATCGTTGATCTGACACTGTGTGAATGTGATTGACAGTGCTGACTGCAGGCAGCTCCAGCTGAACTCGCTGTTATAAACACAATATGCACTTTATGGTCAATTTGTGTCTGGGTTTGGTTGGATGGATGTGTCTTAGTTATTGTTTCTATTGCTGTGAAGAGACACCATGACCACGACAACTCTTACAAAGTAAAACCTTCATTCAGAATAAGTCTATTAGCATCACAGTGTGACATGGCAGCATGGAGGCAGACACTGTGCTGGAAAAGGAGCTGAAAGTCCTACATCTTGATGCACACTCAACAGGATGTGGTTTGTCTCACTGGATGTAGCTTGATCAAAGGAGGCCTCCACGCCCAATCCCACAGTGACACACTTCCTCCAACAATGCCACACCTACTTCAACAGGGACACACCTCCTAATAATGCCACTCCCTCTGAGCTTATGGGGAACAATTACATTCAGACTACCACAGATGGTACTAATGGTGATTAGTTGCACTGTAGTAGAATTAACTATTAAAAGAAAGTTCTTTTCCATCCCAGACAGCATAAGATTTGTTTGTTAGAAGCGGATCATCAATTTAGCAGGTAATGCTTTGGTAAAACTGTCTGTAAGCACTGCTGGCATACTTGGGGTTAAACATGCTTGTTAAATACAGAGCAAAACTGGACTTCAGGGTCTCAATGGAAAAGAGCAGTTGTCCCACAGAAAGTGACCACAGCAATACTAGAAAATCCCAGTGTTCCTTAGAACTCTTGCACCACACTCTCACTGTTTTCTCTGTTAATCCCAGGATCAACTTTATTGGCTTTATTGGCTGCCGAAGCCCAGCTACTGAGGGGGAAGGGCAAGGCAGGGACTTCATTTTATGCATCCAGAATAGGTCCAGGCTGTTTTATGCATCCCACCTCTTTGACTATCTTTAGGGTGGCATATAACCTCTGTGATGTACACTTCTCTTTCCTTTCTACTAAGGCATGGGACCGGCTGAGTTCTGTTCTTGTACTCATGCATTTTGCTTGGCAGACAATGCATTCCCTTCCCAAACAATGCATATTGTGTGTGCCTGTGCTGTCTTTGGGTTACTGTTGCAGAGATTAAACATGGCCAAAAGCAAGTTGGCAAGAAGAGGGTTGATTCAGAAATCTCATCCACAGCAGAGTTAATCATTGAATGAAATTAAGACAGAAACTCAAGCATGGCAGGAACCTGGAGGTAAGAGCTGATTCAGAGGCTGTGGAGCAGAGTTCCTTACTGGTTTCCTGCCCATGGCTTGCTCAGCCTGCTTTCTCAAAGAAACAGAACCACTAGACCAGGGATTGTACCACCCTCAGTTGACAGGACACTCCCAACAATCACTAAGAAAATGGATCTTATGGAGGCATTTTGTCAATTGAAGTTCTGTCTTCTCAGATAACTCCAGTTTGTGTCAAGTTGACATAAAACTAGTCAGGACATGATCTCTATTTATATACTCCATCCCTATTGAGTCACAATATTTGTCAGGAAAAAAATCTTAGAACCTTCAATAGAACTAAACTTTTCTTCTATTAACTCCTGAAGCACTTTGTATTTCTTCTTTAAAGCCAATTATTCTGTTATTACAAGGAAGGCTATGCATTTAATTGTAAATTACAATAACTTTTTTTCATTAGATAAAAAAAACCTGACCTAAGTTGTACTACTGGAGATGTTTATAAATATTTGATTGTTATTCACCAATAGCTTCAAAACATACAGTTTCCCTTTCAGGATAAACTGCAATAGTCTACAGTCTCTGTTGGAAACAACAGAGGAGATAAAACCTGCTAGCAAGAGTGACAGCCAAGCCAAGGAAAAGCTAAAAGCTTTCTTCTCCCATGGCCTTTTATCATCAGAAGGTAATGCCCAAACTCAGAGTGGGTCTTTATACATATGCCTAAGAGTGGAATTGCTGGGTATTGTGGTAGACTGATTTCCATTTTCCTGAGGAATCTCCATACTGATTTCCAAAGTGGCTGTACGAGTTGGCACTCCCAACAGCAGTGGAGGAGTGTTCACTTTCTCCACAACCTCTCCAGCATAAACTGTCATTGGAGTTTTTGATTTTAGCCATTCTGACAGGAGTGAGATGGTATCTCAGAGTTGTTTTGATTTGCATTTCCCGGATGGCTAGGGATGTTGAGCACTTTCTCAAGGGTCTCTGAGCCATTTTAGATCCTCTAATGAGAATTCTCTATTTAGTTCTGTAACCCATTTTTTGATTGGGTCCCTTTAAGAGACTTGCTTCTTGAATTCTTTGTAAATTTTGGAGATCAGCCCTCTGTCAGATGTGGGCTTAGTGAATATCTTTTCCCAATCTGTGGGTTGCCTTTTTGTCTTGCTGACTGTGTTCTTTGCCTTACAGAAGCTTCTCAGTTTCAGGAGGTCCTATTTATTTATTGTCGATCTTAGTGTCTGTGCTACTGGAGTTTTATGTTCCGGAAGCAGTCTCCTGTACCAATTCATTCAAGGGTGCCTCCCACTTTCTCTTCTAACAGGTTCAGTGTGGCTGGATTTATGTTAAGGTCTTTGGTCCATTTGGACTTAAGTTTTATGCATGGCGATAGACATGGATCTATCCGCATTCTTCTACATGCCATCATCCAGTTACGCCAGCACCAGTTGTTGAAGATGCTTTCTTTTTTCCATCATATATTTTTAGCTTCTTTGTTGAAGATCAGACGTTCATACATGTATAGGTTAATATCGGGGTGTTCAGTTTGATTCCATTGGTCTACCTGTCTATTTTTGTGCCAATATCAAACTGTTTTCAGGACTACAGCTTTATAATAGAGTTTGAAGTCAGGGATGGTGATGCCTCCATATGTTGCTTTGTTGAATGAGGTTGTTTTGGCTATCCTGGGTCTTTTGTTTTTCCATGCAAAGTTGATTATTGTTCTTTCAGGGTCTGTGAAGAATTATTCTGAGATTTTAATGGGGATTGCGTTAAATCTGTATATTGCTTTCAGTAAGCACTGCTTTCATAGTGTCCCATAAGTTTGGGTATGTTGTGCCCTCATTCTCATTGAATTATAGGAAGTTTTAATGCATGATGGTCTGACAAGGTGCATGAAGTTATTCCAATTTTTTCGTACCTGTTGATGTTTGATATGTCACCAAATATGTGGTAGATTTTTGAGTTTGTTCCTTGTGGCGCTGAGAAGAAGGTATATTCTTTTTATTTGGATGGAATATTCTATAGATGTATGTTAATCCCAATTGGGTCATAACTTCTATTAGTTCTTTTGTTTCTCTTTTATTTGGGTTTCTTTGTTAAGTTTCTGTCTGGTAGTCCTGTCTAGAGGTGAGAGTGTGGTGTTGAAGTCTCCCACTATAAGTGTATGGGGTTTTATATGTGATTTGAGTTTTAGTAATATTTATTTTATGAATGTGGGTGCCTTTGTATTTTGGAACATAGATGTTCAAAACTGAAATTTCATCTTGGCGGATTTCTCCTGTGATGAGTAAGAAGTGTCCTCCTTCATCTCTTTTGGTTGATTTTATTTTGAAATCTAATTTGTTAGATATTAGGAATGCTACCCCTGATTGTTTCTTGGATCCATTTGAATGGAAAATCTTTTCCCAACCCTTGACTCGTAGGTAATGTCTGTCTTTGAGGCTGAGGTATGTTTTTTGTATGCAGCAGAAGGATGGCTTCTGTCTTCGAATCCATTCTGTTAGCCTGTGTCTCTTTATGAGCGTGTTAAGACTATTAATATTGAGGGATATTAGTGACCATTGATTGCTCATTCTTGTTTGTTTTGGAATAGTTGATAGTGGTGGAATTATATGTGGATTTCTGCCTCTTTTCTTTTGGCTGTTCGTAAGGTGGGATTATCTATTACCTATGTTTTTCTGGTTGTAGTTAACTCCCTTGGGTTGGGGTTTTCCTTCCAGAACTTTCTGTAGGTCTGGGTTGGTGGATACGTATTGTTTAAATCTAGTTTTGTCATGGAATATCTTGTTTTCTCCATCTATAGTTATTGAAAGCTTTGCTAGGTATAGCAATCTGGCCTGGCATCCGTGGTCTATTAGCATTGGTAGAATATCTATCCACGACCTTCTGGCTTTCAGAGTTTCCATGGAGAAGACTGGTGTGATTCTGATAGGTTTGCCTTTTTATGTTGCTTGGCCTTTTTCCTTTGCTGCTCTTATTATTCTTTCTTTATTCTGTATGTTCGGGTTTTTATTATTATGTGATGAAGGGATTTCCTTTTGTGGTCCACTCTATTTGGTGTTCTGTAGGCTTCTTGAACTTTCATTGGCATATCTTTCTTTAGGTTGGGAAAGTTCTCTTCTATGATTTTGTTGAATATGTTTTATGCCCCTTATTCTATACCTGCTGTTCTTAGGTTTGGTCTTTTCATGGTGTCCCATATTTCCTGGATATTTTGTGTTAGGGATTTGTTGGGCTTAAGGTTTTCTTTGGTCAATGAATCTATTTCCCCTAGTATCTTCAACACCTGAGATTCTGTCTTCAATCTCTTGTATTTTGTTGGTTATGCTTGTATCTGTAATAACTGACTGTTTGCCCAGCTTCTCTATTTCCAGCATTCCTTCAGACTGTGGTTTTTTTATTGTCTCTATTTCAGCTTTCAACCCTTGCATTGTTTGAATTGTTTCTTGTAACTTTTGCTTTGTATTTTCCTCTCTTTCTTGCATTTGTTGAAGTTTTTGGTTTCTCTTTTCTTCCATTTCTTGCATTTTTTTGAGTTTTTGCCCTCCATTTCTTGCACTTCTTTCATTTTTTGGATTGTTTTCCTCCATTTCTTGTATTTTTTGGTTTGTTTTTTCTTCCATGTCCTTAAAGGATTTTCTCTTATCTTCTTTGAGGGCCTCTATCATTTTCCTGAAGTTGTTTATAAGGTCTTTTTTGTCTGCTTCTTCCACAATTGACTGTTCAGGTCTTGCAGGTGTAGATTCTCTAGTTTCTGGCGGTGTCATATTGGTTTTTCTGTTGGTTGGTGTGTTTATGCATTGTCTCCTTCCCATCATTTCTTCCTGTGAGTGAAGAAGGTGTCTCTTCCTCCCCTAGTGGATATGTGACCATGGTTCCGTTCCAGTGGGTGGGAGCAGGTCCAATACCCTGGTGGCTTTCTTCTTTGCGTGGATGGAGGCTGTCCTAGTATCAGGACCTTAGCAAACTGTGGTAGGCTGGACCCTTGCCTCACCTGTCCCATGGTTGGAGAATGGGACTTGGAAGCTGGCAGTCTCTGGGCAGGCTGAATCCCGTCGGGCTGGAATCCAGATCTGCTCTGCGCAGTCCTCAGGGCTCCGGTGTTTCTCGGCATTTTCAATTCTTGAAATATCCTTCTCACATGTATAATTTTAGGTGAGAGTTGAGGAAACAAAGGATATTTTTACTAAAAAATAAAATTCCCTAATAAATTTTATATGCATTTGAAGTCTTTGCTCAAAAATATAAACTCTGATAGTAGGTTTAACATTTCAAGACATGGTTTGATAAGGAAGATTTAAGTGAGGAAATTCTTAGCTTATGAAAAATCACAGGATTAAGTGCTATTTCAACTGTTTCTCATAAGGGATTTGTTGGAGTTCCCTCCCCAGATATCCACTAGGCACCTAATTGTCACATGATTTTCTTCATTTGCTTATACACCTAAAATCACATCTTTATTATTATTCTTTCTACGTAATAGAAAGTGACCAAAGTGCCTCACAGTCAATTCCCAATCCTTTCAGGCTACCAGCTGAGAAGCATCCTTGTTTAGCCTTTGAATATCCTTGAACACATCTCTCACACATGAATCTTCTTTTTACCTACCTCTGGATGACCTTTGTGTTGTTGAATATGAATTCATCTGATTTATATTTTCTTTTGTAATTCTACTCTGCTGTGGTTATACCTCACCATGGAGCTGAATCTTATCTTCAAGCTGCCTTCCCTCCTTTCAGCCAAAAGCACCAGAAATGGGTCGTGGCTTAATGAATGCTTTATTTTAATAATACTGAAATGGCCTGCTAAATTTAAATGCATCACATTAATAACAGAAATTGTCACTTAACTAAGAAGTCCAGGTGAAAATCCAGCTTAAAAGCTGGGATGAATGGGTACATGGGATGAATTCTGTGGAGGAACATGGAAAAGGGCCCTTGAATATCTGCAGTAGTGGAGCAGTGCTCAGCACAGTAACAAACACTTTGCCCCAAACTCATGTTATCTATATTTGGGACATGTCAGGGTGGTTAGATAGATGGGGGATGGGGGACCCATATCATTTATAGCAAGGGGCCTTGTACATGTAGCTTAAATATAGACTAACTTTGTTTTCTGATTCGTCATGAAGGCCTCATTTTGTATAAAGGAAATAGAAAGAAAGGTATGTCCTACCTAAGCACTGCTAAAGATATAAAGATTTTTAATTTTTTAATTTTCTAGACACAAGACTAAGAGGACTAGGACTTTGTGGGGAGTCACCTGGGAGTCAGCCACTTGGGATGTACCAGGCATGACTACCTAGTTTGTTTCCTGTCCCTATGCTATCACAAGACCTTGAAATATGCAGGGATACTTGGATTTAAAAAAATGATAAAGAAAAATGAGAGCACACATGCTTTGAAGAAATTAGTAATGAAAGATTCTTTTCATAGTTGGCTTCAGCTGTTAAGCTGACACAAACCTAGACTCACACAGGAAGAGGAAATCTCAGTTAAAGAGTTGCTCAGTTAAAGAGTTTGTCTGTGGCCATCACTGTGAGACATTTTCTTAATTGCTAATTGCTAAAGGAAGACACAGGCTACTGTAGGCAGTATCATTCCTAGGCAGGTGGGCCTGTGCTCTTTTGGAATAGTATCTGAGAAAGCTAGTAAGGAATGCAACACAGGAAGCAAGGTTTCTCCATGGTTTCTACTTCAGGCTATACCTCTATGTTCCTCTCTTGAGTTCTTGTCATTGCTTCCTCTGATGATGGAGTGTAACTCCTAATCTAAAACAGATCCTTTCCTCCTCATTTGATTTAGTCATGGTGACTCTCACAGCAACACAACTGTGAGTAGGATAGGCACACCATAAGCAAGACAAAACAAACAAACAAAAGAAAACCTATCTTAGATACCTCTGTAATTAAACTGTCAAAACCAAATGCAAAGCAAAAGTATCTTGAAATCGATAGAAAAGCAAAGCATTGTGCATTGGGGAGCAACAATGCAATGCCCAATTCTTCATCCGAAGACTTAGAAGCTGAGGCACAGTGGCAACATTTGCAAAGGGCTCTGCATGGGGTTCTAGAGCTTCGCCAAGGAGAGCTGTGCAATGACTACTGTGTCACCTGACTGTAGCAGACATGGAAGCTTGAGATTTCTCAGTTGCCCTCTGTCCTGCCAGGCTATGTCAGTTCCATTCACCAATTACAATGGAAAAGCAAATATTATCAAAATCATAAGAGACTGCCAGTGCTGACTTGCTTCATTTGTTTGCTTAATTTCTGCCAATCCATGCTTCTATCTGAATATTCATTTGGTATTTTGCTGTTGTTGTTTGTTTACATGCATTTTCAGTTCCATTCCCCTCCGTGTTTTCTCATGAAGGTTCTGTTTTCATTTTTGTTAGCTTCCCTCCGGTCCCAAGTGTTCTGAGGTCTGCTGCTCTTAAAGCAATTTCACTTCTCTCAGCATCCTAGGGGCCTTTTCTTTCTTTGCTCCTTCTGCTACAGTTACTCTTTTTATATACCCCCTTTCATGTTATTTTCTCTTTCCACTCAGAATTTTAGCCTGAACCAATAATGGAAACACTTTCCTTTTTACACTGTCATTTCTTACCTTGGGAATAAAGAAAATATCTCCTTCTATGAATAAGAATAGGATCTGAAAAAAAGAAGCATACTTCAAGCCATTCAGGCAATTAATGCAAGAGAGCTGTACGTCAGTGGTCAGGAAGCTGAGTAAACAGTGTATGGTTTGGATACCTTAATAGCTTTGGAATAAAGTGATGATACTGAACAAAGGGACAAGTCACCTGACTCTTAGAATATTGCTGATTCTCGTTTCTTAATGATAGTAACATAGGCTTGCCATTAAAAAGAGACATTATAGTGTTTATGTTCTGTATTTTCGACACACGCTCTATGGTTTTAAAATAATGATTTAAAGAAACATGTATAGAATGGTTGTGTTAAAACCACAATTATATAACAAGAATTTTATTTAATCAGGTTATTTTTGTATCATGAGAAAAGCAAGCAAGTTTAGTCTACAGCGAGCACACTCCATTTTCCATTATGCTAAGCCTTCTTTTTGACTTACCAGATAACATGAGATTGGCTATGATGAATTCAAAATGCTCAAAGAGAATCACAGGTAATAAAAGCTGAACATTATATGGCTGGTAATTAAATATGCCACATTTCTGAGTCCAAATTCACTAAACAGAGACAATCAGACTTCAGCATTTGGATTTGGAAATTCATTGTTTATTTTCAGTATGTTTGTTACTGGCTAGGCTGATAGCCAGTACAATATAACTCTTTGTCTACACTGAGTAACAACTAAAAAATGATGGAAAACTTATTCTTTTTGCACAAATCCTTTAAATAAGTGAGAACCTTCTGTATGGCAATTTTATATATATACATATATATATATTATTTTCTGCATGGAGATTGTCAAACTGCTATCAAGAGAAATGGATTTCCCATATTTTGGAATGCATGCTAATGTCTGTTAATGTTGTGAACCCTATAGCAGGGTATCACATTGTGACTTGTAGAAGCAAGAGACAAAATAAGACTACAGTTGTAACAATTCCTTCCCTTAAGAAGACATAAACAATGCTGAGTCCTTCTGTATAATGACAAATCAAAGTTCAGTTCCACCAAAGTTTAATGAAAAAGTTGATGGGGATTTCCTTCTGCATGGTGTGAATATGTTTCTCTTATTGGTTGATGAATAAAGCTGCTTTGGCCAATGGACAGGCAGGATGTAGCCAGGCAAGAAGTACAGATGGGGCCTACAAGACTAGGAGAATTCTTCGAAGATCAAGACAGAGAGTGAGTGACCAGAGAGATGCCACATAGTTGCTGAGGAAGAAAGGTACCTGGGCATCACTGGCAAGCCAAGACCATTAGGAGTTACAAAGATTAACAGAGATGGGTTAATAGTTAAGAGAGAGCTAGCCAATAAGAAACCTGAGCCATAGGCCAAACAGTTTATAATTAATACAAGCCTCTGTGTGTTTATTTGGGACCAAATGACTGTGGAACTGGGCAAAACAAAAGCCTCCGTCCACAGGAGTGATGTATTCCTGCATTTATTGGGCTTACAGGGCATGGGTGAACAGTTACAAGAGGACCCCAATGCTGTTGCACTGGAAAGACTTCATCCCAACAGTCATGTAGATAGACAACCCTTTCAATTATCCCAGTTTATATTCTCTAGCACCTTCCAAGACCCTCTCACTTCCTTATTCTATGAACGAATATCAACAGTCAACAGGAAGTGTGGCAGGATATTTTTGTTTTAACTTTCTCTTATTATTTTGTGTCTTTTACATCATACATCTTGATCCCATTCATTTCCCTGTCCCTTCTTATCTGCCCTTTGTCCTTGCACACCCCCCCACCCCAGCTAAAATAAAATTTAAGAGAAAAAGGGAAAAGAGAAAGAAAAAGGAAATATTTGGTCATAGAAGCTGTAGTGTGACACAGTGAGTCACACTGTAAGACATTTTGTCCATATAGCTTTACTTCAAAGTGTTCATTGAAAAGAGTCACCTCCTGGGTCAGGTGAATGAGCTGGTTCTGAGGTCATAAGAGCAGGAAAGCTGTTCCTGCCCCTCACCAGCTTCTGCACTCCAGAGAGTGGCCCCTGCACATCACCTGGGCAACACACTAGAGCTGGCCCTGAAGGTGTAGGTGTGGGAGAGCTGACTCTGAGGGTTTGAAAGCAGGAGAACTGGTCTTGTACCTGCTCATCACTGCCAGGGGTGAGTAACCCTGGGCAATGCTGGAGAGCTCATCCTGGTGGTGAGGATGGGGAAATTCTGGATGGATGATCAACCCTGAAACTACCCAATTCCAAAAACAGGGTGCAGTATGATCTTGCAAGCAGGCACAGCTAACCAGAAGAAGGATCACATTCTACAACAGACCACTCATCATTCAGAGATACATATCTGGTTAACTGTAATAGTCATAGGACTAAAAGTAGTATTTTCCATATAACCTCTGAATGAGTTTGACATTAAGTAAGGAAAGGGGGTAAAAATGAAGGTTATAGAGAGAATTGTTTGAGTAGATCTTTTGAAGCATGGAGAGCTGGTCCAGTTTATGACAGAATAGGAAAGTGGGGTACTAATGGAAGCATTGGGATCAATATCAATTTCCCTTATGACTAGTTAAACCCTTACTAAAATCCATAAATTGCATATTAGCTACTTTTGGATTTCAATGGGTAAAATATTTGACAGTAACAATTTAAAGGTGCTAAGATGTATTTTGGCTCATGATTTACAGGGATTGCTGTTCTTTCTGGGGAAAGCATTGTGGTAGGGACACCTCTACTGTGGTGGCATATGTATGAGGGAGAACTGTTCTTATCGTTGCAGACTGGGAAAAGAGACAGCTTTTAAGGACCTACTTTTGCAACCTACTTTGGGAACTAGAGGTTATTAATAGCCTAGTGATCTGCATTGTCTGATGGGCCAGGTCATAGGAGCTCTTACAACCAGGACCAGAAGTAGCTATTTACCATCATAGTATCTGTATAGCCATGGGCATTCCCAAGCTTGCAAAAATAGAACAATAAGTGGTTAATATTCCAAAAAACTCTGCATTATCTGTATAACAGAGATCCTCTGGTTGGCTCTAAAGCAGGTGCAGGCAGCCCATTTCTAAAGCTCATAGTCTTGGAAGAAATGAGATGTATGTTGAGTTAAATTTTGATGTAATTATGCTTCCTCGTGCATCAGTGATTGTGTTACTTCAGGAAATTTTTCCAAATTATATTGTGTATAAATATTCTGACAATAACCCACCTGGCATCAAACTCTCTAAAAGTTTGGTTCAACCTGGAAGGCTAAGTTAGACTGAACTGATATTTTTATTTTCACCACTTTGCAGACAATTTCCATATCGTCCATGATATCTGCAGGAACACCCTGACAACACCCCATCATGATAGAAGTTATGGAGAGACTAGGGATACAAGGGACATCTATACTTCAATACAATAAAGGAAATTACAGCAAGATCACATGCAGTATTAAACTAAATGGAGAGAAACTCAAAGAATTTCCACTAAAATCAGGAACAAGACAAGGATGTCCACTCTCCCCACACCTCCTCAATATAGTATTAATGTCTTAGCTAGAGCAATAGGAAAACTAAAGGAAATCAAGGGGATACAAATAGGAAAGAAAGAATTCAACTTATCTTTATTTGCAGATGATATGATTTTATACATAAAAGGTTCTAAAGACTCCAACAGGAAACTTCTACAGATGATAAACACTTTCAGTAATATAGCAGGATATAAAATTAAAGCAAAAAAAGCAGAAACCTTTTTATATGTGATTAACAAATGGCTGAGAAAAATATCAGGCAAGTGATATCATTTATTACAGTCTGAAAAAAACTCCTGGGGTAACTAAAACAAAATAATTTAAACACTTGATGATTAAGAAAAAAACTTTAAGACATTGAAGACTGAAACTGAAGATGATATCTGGAGGAACATAGCTGCTTGAGGTATCACCATTTCCAATTTAAAGTTGTACTACAAAGCTATAGTAATAAAAGCAACATGCTATTGACATAAAAATAGGCATATTTTTAATAGAATTGAGTTAAAGACTCAGACTTAATTCCACACACTTATGGAACTTGATTTTTCACAAAGAAGCACAAAACTCAAAAGGACCACAGGCCTCAATGTAAGACCAGAGACTCTGAGTCTGATAGTAAAAAAATGTAGAAAATAGTCTTGAACTCATTGACACAGGAAATGACCCTGTGATCAGGATGCAAAACCTAGGTACTAAAACCAGCAATCATAAATGGAACCTCATGAAATCAAAAAAATCTTCTGTAAGGCAAGGGACAACCTCATTTGAGCCAATTGGAAATATACACATGGTAGAGGTTTACTTATCCAGAATATAGAAAGAACAAAAAGAAAAAAAACCAAACAAAAAACAACCAGAACATCAAGAAAACAAATAATCCAATTAAAAATGAAGCATAAAACTAAGTAGAGAATTCTCAAGAGATAGAACATAAATGACTAAGAAACACTTAGAAGCTGAACATTCTTAGCCATCAGGGAAATGCAAATTAAAATCACCTTTCACTTTCATCATCTTACAGTAGTCACAAAGGCTGAGATCAGTAAAACAAATGAGGGCTCATGCTGGTGAGGCTGTGGTGCAAGGGTTGGTACTATTCATCGCTGCTGGAAGTGCAACCTGGTATAGTTAACTATGGAAGTCATCGTGGTGGCTCCTCAGGAAGCTGAGACCCAGAACATTTTGAAACATTCCATATGGCCTGTGAGGGTGATACAAAGGACAAACAAAAACCAGCTTTTTCAATCACATGCTCTGACAATTCCCAAGCTTGGCCCTTCTTCTAAATAATTGCTGGTGAATTACTGTACTTACTGTGAAAAGTAGTTATTCTGTGCCTAGGGTTTGGAGATATTAATGAGTACTTTGGTCACTTTGAGATTCAGATGAACTTAAACACTCCCCTGATCTATTTTTTTCCTGTTTTCAGCTCTGCCACACAACCCTGCTTGCACTCTGATAGGCAGGTGCAAACCCAAGCTAGTGCCAGGCAGCAGCCATTGCGTGCCGATCATCCTCCCACCTAAAGATGTATTGCTCACCACCACAGGGAATCAGGAAAGGGTTTTAAATAAAAATGCCTTAGTTTTAGCTTTGACAATACTGTCCTCACTGTATTAGTCATCGTTCTCTAGAGCAGCAGAACTTATAGAATGATTCTCTTGCTGTATATATAGAAAGGGGATTAATTAAAATGCCTTAGAGGCTGTGGTTCAACTAATCCAACAGTGGCTGACTATGAACAGAAAGTCCAAAAGTTTCTCCGTCAATGAGACTAGTTGTCTCAGGTGGTCTTCAGTAGATACTGGACTCCCATAAACAGAGGCTATAATTGACAGTGAAGGAATGGACTTGTGAACAAGGTGAGAGCAAGCAGGCAAAGAGCAAAATCTTCCTATGTTTGTGTCCTTACATAGACTCCAGCACAAGGTGTGACCCAGATTGAAGGTGTGTCTTTCCATCTCAAGGTCTAGATTAAAGGTGCATGTGTTCTTGACTCAAAGATTTGGATTGTAAGCGATTTATGTACTCAAACTAAACCCAACCCTTCACAGGTTTACCTTCCTTTTCTGGATTGTAGTTCATTCCAGATGTAATCAAGTTGTCAACCAAGAATAGCCATCATGCCCACTTAAATAAAGTATTCTTCAGTACCAAAAGAGATTGTTCCACCTAGCCCATTAAGCTCCATGAGGAAGGAGTGACACAACACTTACAGGTTCCAAAGGTTATCATAATTCACCACATAAGTAGGTCACTGATCAATCAGGGTTGCAGAGCAAGGACTAGGGAGCCACATTTCTTCTGATAGCCATGAGCAGCAGCAAAGTGAGGGTTTATAAGCATAAAATTCACAAATATTTCTTGCCAAGTTACAATTACAATTTTGACCAATCAGAATTTAGAGATTAGAGGCTTCCTCAAATGTTCCATCATCATCAATCAATATACAATGCAAGCTTTCTAGTCTAACCAATCAGATCCATTTGTTCCTTCCATTGTTCAGAACAGCCATGCTGTTTCTAAAGTAGAAAAGATGCACAAAGATGATTTATGTGGTTTAGGGATGAGGTCGATCAGTCATTGGAAAGTTCTCAGCTTCCCGAGGGCTTGGAACCTGACCTTTATTTTACCCTGCAGGTAAAATGGAGTATGAGTCAAAATGGCAGCGCTCAGGCCAAGGTGTTATTGCCTGCTCCCTCCAGGATGGTGCTTCTTGATTATTAGGATTTTCTGAGCTTACCTGCCCTCAACATCAGCATGTAAGAGTCTTTGACCTTGAGCAAAAGACTTTTCTTAGTGACTTTGCTTTAGTGATACCTTTTGAGACATTCAAATTGTGTTGTCAAATGGCAAGCTTCTGTACTTGGAATCCCTTAGAACCACTAAAGCAAATGGAAATGGTGACCCAGGCAGCTGTTAGAGTACAAAGAACACCAAAGTCTCATCATCCTTGGTGATGCACATATTCCCAAGTCTCTTATCTTCGGTTTCACTGTCTAGCAGATAGTGATAAGACTTTCTTGAGTCTGACCCTGCGAGACTTGTAGACTTTCTGACTTAATTTTATTTCTCTTACCCTGGAACATTACTTCCCTTGATATTTTGGCAGGTATCAACAGTGAACATCAATCAAGAATCCAGTCTTTTCTTCCCTGAACTATACTAGCACATGAAAAAAATTCCTTAATATATGTAAAGAACAAAGATGGACTGAAGATGTAGTTCAGTGGTACAGTACTTACCTAGTATGTTCAAGGCCTTGGGCTTGATGCTCAACACCACAATTACAAAAAGAAAAGAAAAGACAAAAAAGAGAAAAAGAAAAGAAAACTATTTTAACTTTGTGGGATGTAATATATATCTACGCAGTGGAGTTACTGTGACAGACACAGTCATATATGAGGGAACAGCTACTGATCCTGGATTAAACCAATATATATTTTACATTATAGGACATTTTAGGTACAGGGCCAACAATTCTGATTGACAAATTCTATGGGCAGTGGAAGTACAAGTGCAGCCTCCAAATGGAGAACAGGGCAGCGATATGACAAAGCAGCCAATTAGAAATAAAATGATAGATTTTTAGGGATGTTGCTTTGAAACAAACTGAGCAGAAATAAAGTTTTTTTAAAAAAAAGACTCTTGCATCTCTTATCTGTCAGGTTATTAAAATAGCAGTAAAGCCCATACATTTTATGCCGGAAGACGGGAAAGGTGTCAACCAGGGAAGAGTTTGTCTCCTGGAAGGAGATATCAAACAGCTGTCATAGGGCCATTATCACTGTGAAGAGACAGCAGGACTAAAGCAACTTGGGGAGGAAAGGGTTTCCTTCACTCCATAACCAGTTCAGTGTCAAAGCATTGAGGGCAAGAAGTCAAGTAGGGTAAGATTCTGGAGGCAGGAGCTGATGCAGAGGACATGGAGGAGTGGGTGCTTACTGGCTTGGTCCCCAAAGTTTGCTCTGCCTATTTTCTTATAGAATCCAGAACCACCAGCCCATAAACAGCACCACTGACAATGGGCTGGGTCCTCTCCCATTAATCACTAATTAAGAAAATGCCTTACAGGTTTGACTACAGCCCCATCTTATGAAGGCATCTTCTCAATTGTGGCTCCCCACTTTCTGACAACTCCAGCTTGTGTCAATAAGCTGGCTTGCGATATGAAACCAGCCAGGATGAGACTGCAGAAGGATCTTGGGCCAGTGGTCAGTGGAGCCACATCTTGACTTGTACTGCTTAAATGTGCAAATCTTTGGCCGTCTGTTTAAACTTTAATCTAACATCAGGACCCCAGACATGTACTTGGGGATTCTCTGTCTCTCCTTAGTACTCTTCGCAATGTGGCCATTTTAAGTAGATGTTCTTTTTCTATTTCCTACCTTTAATTGTCTTCTAGTCGGCTTATTGAGGATGGGTAGCCAGACACCCTCACTTGGGGAAAAGGTTGTGACTCCACCCAGTTACTCTTTTTTAAATAACTTCTTTGTTAATAGAATTACACTGAAGAACTATCTATAAACATAGCGAAAGTGAGAAACGTGCATCATTTGGTTGTGTCAAGCTTGGAGACTGACCAACAGACAGTGGGATCTTAAGCACTAAAGCTGTTAACCTTGTTTTAGGCTTGGCTGCAAATGTGTTTAGCTGGGGGAAAGCATGTTAAGTTACATGTTAGTGTAAAATATGAGAATTCTACCAAACAACATTAAAAAATAAATTTCTGATTAAGTGTGAAATTCACATTAAGTACATTCTGCTGTTTAGTTATGCATTGTTTTTGTACATTGACAGGAAAAATTTCATTGTGATTAAAATAATAAAGAAAAAAATTAACTCATATTCCTAATGAATTATTGAGGTGTTGGAAGTTGAGAGAGACTGGGAAAGGTTATAGTCCTGTTCTCAGCCCAAACCACTGTTTGTCCTTTTCCTTGTATTTCTCAATAACAAAAGACTGTTACACGAGAAAATTTTAAGCAAAATAAGATTTGAATTTTTGGTTGTGTTTGGAGTGAGGTAGAGTTAACCCACAGTGAGAACTGAGCTTCAAGACGTTTGCGTTCATAAACATGAGGAAGTTCTGATGTCAGCTAGCTCTGCCCTCATCATTTCGGCTGTCTATCTTCTTGATGCTATTAGTCTTGATACGAAAGGATAAAGCCATTTCTTTTCATCTGCTTCTAACAGTAAAAAGGCACTGTTTGCAAAGTCAACCAGAATGTAGTGTTTTAAATGGCATTTCAAACTATATTTCATTCATTTAAAATTATTATAAAGGTGTTTGTCAGCTGTAGGAGTTCCCTTGTAGAGATTTTCAGGTCACTTATGTAAACTATCATATCATCTGCAATTTGTATCCCCTTGATCTCCATTTGTTGTCTTATTGCTCTAGCTAGAATTTTAATATTGAAGAGATATGGAGACAGTGGACAGCCTTGTCTTGTTCCTGATTTTAGAGGAATCTCTTTGAGTTTCTCTCCATTTAGTTTGATGTTATCTGTTGGTTTACTGTATATTGCCTTTATTATATTCAGGTATGTCCCTGTTATCCCTGATCTCTCCAGGACCTTTATCATGAAAGGATGTTGGATTTTGTCAAAGGCTTTTTCAGCATCCAGTGAGATGATCATGTGGTTTTTCCTTTGCAGTTTGTTTATACGGTGAATTATATTGATAGATTTTTGAATGTTGAACTATCCCTGCATCCATGGGATGAAGCCTACTTGACCTGAACAAGGGGAAGCTCTTGTTACCCAGACTGATGGCTGGGAGGCCAGCATAGGACTGTTCCAGATCCCCTGAATGTGGGTGTCAGTGAGGAGGCCTGGACAATCTATGGGGCCCTGGGCAGTAGATCAGCATTTATCCTTGGCATATAAATGGACTTTGAGTGTCCATACCACAAAGATGAATGCTCTCTCAGCCTGGACTCTTGTGGGAGGGCCTAGGCCCTGCCCTGAATGAAATGGCAGACTCTGGAGATCCCTTATGGGGAAGGACTGGAGATAGGGTGGGAGGCTAGGAGGTCTGGGGGAGTGCAGGAGGAGGAGAGGAAGAGGGAGCTTGGATTGACATGTGATGCAAGCTTGTTTCTAATTTTAAAAATGTGATAAAATTATTATAAAGTCAGAATTTTCAAATCAAGTTTTTATAGAATTCTGATTTATGGACACAAATGCAGACAAGCAAATAGGTGCTGACATCAGGGGCTTTGTGGTGTTCATTTTTTGATTATGGTCAGTAACTGCTGAGCAACTCTCAGGAGGCACTATGATTAGCTTAGGGGGTTTCCAAGTAGATTTACCATGTTTAGATGAGGTAAGCCACCTGACAAGCCTGTTATGCAGACATGGTGCAGGCAGGCAGACATGGTGTTGGAGAAGGAGCTAAGAGTTGTATATCTTGATCTCTATGCACCAGGGACAGAGAGCTTTTGGGCTTGGAATGGGCTCTTTGAAATCCGAACCCCAGTGACACATTTCATCCAATAAGATCACACCTCCTAATCTTTTCAAATAGTGCCACTCCTTGATGACCAAGTATTCAAATCTATGTTCCTATGGGGGCCACTCTCATTGACACCACCACTAGTGTAATCAAAAAAATACCACAAAATTATATTCTTCCATCTTCACTTCGCTACCCTACCCTATATCCCCACTTAGTATACTTCACTGTGGACCTCTACAGTTGGTCAGAACCGCCTGGGGGTACAGAGTCTCCCTATGTCCTATGTCAAAGGTCTTAATACCTGGGAACAGAGCGAGTACATGATGCCTTGCTCTTTCTCCTCTGCTATTCTGCCTCAGAAGTACCAAAAAAATCCTATTTTTGAGGCTATCTGTTTGAAAGAAACCTTAGTGCAATCAGTTTTGCCATTTCTCAACACTTTTGTCCCAGAGGAGCAGTATGAATCAAGGGACAAACAGAGTGCAAGCCTGGTAGATTTTACCCTTGTCATAACATGCCTAATAGATTTTGTGATTGTTATTTTAGGCTTATTTACCTATATTCTTTTGGTATTAGTTTTTCACAGCTGGATGTCCATGAAACAAACTTTAGAGTGTTGTGTTGACAGTTCATCAGGATTGTCTGAATCCCAGTGATGGACATGGGTTGGGTCATTGGCTCTGATGTTCTCCATACAGAGGCTTTTTCTGACCCTTACCACGGATCATAGCATGTTTTTCTCTGCCATGCATTGAAAGGAAGACTTCTCCATTTAGCCATTAAGACCCTGGTAGGTAAGCAAAGGATTATTTCTACCTTTCATGTGTCTGTTGCAGTAGACAGCAGGAGGGAAAGGGCTGCTGTCTCTTTGCTTTAAAAACAACCTGAATACTGTTCTGATGCTTGTAGGAGGCAGCTCACAGAGGGTGTCTTCTGTGGAATAGAATATTTTTTTAACTACGTAAAGATGTGTTGCATGTGTTTATGTTGCATTTGTTTAACTATGAAGGATGTGTTGCTGTTTTACCTTGCCTGCCTAAGGCACCAGACTGATCTAATAAAAAGCAGAATGGCCAATAGCTACTAAGAGGAAAGATAGGATGGTCTGGTAGGGAGAGGGAAAAGGGTAGTCAGTCAGCCAGCCAGGCAGGGGCCACTCAACCACATGTGGAGGAAGCAGGAAAGTAGTACATGCAGAATAAAAGAAAGGTAAAAAGCCCCAAGGCAAAACACAGATGGAGAGAAACAGGTTAAATTAAGTTAAAAGAGCTAGTTGGACAAGCATAAAATAAGGGTGAACATTCGTAACAAATAATGTGTCTCTCTGTCTTGATTTGGGGACTGGTGGTCCCATAAAGCCTGCTAAAGGTGACAGCATAGTGTGTTACTAGTGACTGCTCCTTCATACCTAAGGCACGAAGCCTCTAATGAAAAACTTCCAGGTTGGTAGCACCCTAAACATGCATCAGTCTTTTATCTGTTGCTGTGTTCTTCTCCCTGTTCATTTTCAGTGTAGTCTCAAAGCTCTTCCTAACAGTACTCCCTTGTTCCCCCTTATCCCTCACACACAGGCTTCCAACAAATGTGTTCTGTAAGTAACTGCACTTTCACCTCTGCGTCTGAGAGGCCATCAACTGACATAATACTTCATTGCATAGAACAGCTCACACCAACAAAAAACATTAGTATACAGGCAATAATACATGAATTCTTTGAGATTGTGACAATGTAGCTTTCTATTGTTATAAAGAATGAATATCTGAAAATCAGTTGGTTTGAAATTACCATTCTTTCAGCTTCCCAGAGCAGAGTATGGGTAGTCCACCTGTTGTTTACAGTGTTTATCTGGGCTCTCGAGGTAAGACTTAAATCCTGAGTCTTTGAGTTGTATGTGATGACAGGAGCTGGCAAAATCTAGAATCCTACACTCGTTCACACCATTACTTATCTCAGCTGCAGCTATGGCCCCAGTTGGTACCATTTTCTGACTTAACACGTAGTCTGAATTTTCTCACATGTTGTCTGGGTGAGCTCTGAAAGAAGCCAAGGTCAGGGCATAAAGTATGTGACTGTATGGAAGCCAAACATGGAATTTGCTCTGTTTTTCTTAAGAATTCACGAAGGTCTTCTCAGGCTCATAAGGACAAGACATAAATTCCAGCTCTATGGTGTGTGTGTGTGTGTGTGTGTGTGTGTGTGTGTGTGTGCGCGCGCGTGCGACAGAATTGTTGAGAAATGTTTTTTACTGGAATATTATTGAAGATAATTTAGGGAAATGAAATCAGCAGCATAAAATTATTTCTAGATAAGAGGAGAAAATAATTAACAAATGTCAGCTGTATTGGAGTTAGAAAATATAGGACAAGAATTTTAAATAACAAGATGATTTCACTTGGAATGGGAGATTATTTAAGCCCCATTAAATCAGGCAAGACAGTGTTTAAAAATGTGAAGTATCAAAATAAATAATATAGTTAGATACATTTTAAAATAGTATATTAGATCAAATAAACAGATTTGATGAATCTTACTTAGTTAGATGAAATAAACAGAAAATAAGAAAAGAAAAATAAACACCTATTCATACCCTGGACAAAACTCAAAGGCATGGAACAGATAAATACAAGCATTTTGCTAATGGGTTTCAAAAATGAAAAACAAATAATAATAACGAAGAGAAGAAACTATTCAAAGAAATATTAGACATGGTTCCAAGAATTAGAGAAAAATGAAGGATCATACATTAAGAGCCATTTCCATATAAATATAAGGAAAGTGGAAAACTCACAAACACGGTGTAGGAATATGAAAATTAAAGTAGCAAAGACAAACATAGTTCTAAAACATTTTAAGGTTTATATGCAAAGGGACAATAATTAGGTTGACTCCAAGTTTCTAGAATCAAATTGATAGCAGGTTTTTCAAGATTAGCACTAGATACAAGAAGATAATGGAGAGGGCAGTCACGGTGATGACAATTGTGGTATCAGTACTTGGAAGATAAAGCAGGAGCTCAAAGGTTCAAGGATTTTCCTGTCCTTGTCAACTTCCTCTTTTAGATATTTATTCACACATGACCAGTGCCTAGAACTGTCTGAACTAGAGAAAAATTATATCCTAAGTGGCTTGAGCTACATGAGTAAAAAGAAGGGGTCAAGGAAATCTATTTTCATCCTGTTGCATGTAGTTGGGGACTGTCAGTCTGATTGTGGAACATTAGGGTGCATTCAGCCTAGGAATTTGCATCTCCTAAGGTTCTCCACTTCACCCAAGTGGAGAACAAGCTTAGCTCAAGGCTCAGACCATTCCATTAGGAATTAGTGACCCCAATAGAGTATTAGGAAAGGGGAAAGGTGTTCCATCCAACACTGCAGGAAAGAAGAGGCTTGAAAAGAAGCAATCATTAACTTAAAACAAGTGGATCTTTAAAGGAAACATTCCCTGTTATATTACTAAAATGAAAATATTCAATGGATCAATATGCTTGCCTTAGTAATTTGACCCAGTGGGCTACGCAGGTATCTTCTTGGGTTGGTAAGTTTGATGAAAGTAATGACATTTTAGGACTAGGGTATAAAAGTGCAAGCTGCCACTTTCATTTAGAAGAAGCTATACGGTCAAACCCAAACCAGCAAGATAGGGGCACACCCATTGTCATCAGGTGGGATGACAGCAGGTACCATTTGCTAGGATTAAAGAACTTCCCTTCAAATCTGACACTGGGTTAGCAGAGAACAGAAAGATCCTGTCTAGTATCAGATTATGAGTTACATGCATATCAACCTAAAGAGATTGGCCTTATCCTCTTGAGAGTCATTAGAAAGCTGTAAATGTGTTAGAATTAAATATAGCAGATTTATGTTTAAGATACATGACCCTAATGTTAATTGAAGCACAACACAGAGAGCAATATATGATTTTTAGATAAAATAAATAGATAAGAGCCAGGGAATTCTTATTCTAAAGGAGAAACACAACAGCAGAAGATTGGGGAGAGAGATTAATTTGCTTTGGAAGATTTGGAGACAACATCTAAATAAGATAGATACAAAAAGTACTTTGATTAATTACAAACAAGTGGTGGGAGAGGAAGGACCCAAGCACACAAGTAAAAACGTGCATTCATTCAACGAACATTTTTTGCCTACTAATAGTGTGTGTGTACACTATGTTGCAAATGGAACTTTATGCAATATAAAACATAACTACTGCTCATGAGGAGTGTGCACGTGGTGCAGAATTAATCATTGGCAGAAATATATCTAAGGGGACATGCTAAGTAAACCTTGAGGGACAGTGTTCAGAGCTACTTCAAGGAGCTCCCCATGTAAAGTTTGGGCCACTAAGGAATTCTTCCACCAGGAACCAGCACTTGAAGTCTGTCTAAAAAGCAGGAGTTAGTTAGGTGAGCGGTGGGTGAGTGAAATTCAGTAATATTGAGATTTCCTACAGATATACCAGGCTTTCATTTTCAGAATAACTCTGTAATATAGATTTTGTCATCATTCTCACCTTACAGATCCTGAAATTGGTTCTGAGAGTTTAGAGTTACACAGGTAGTCAGTAGTGAACCTGGAACAGAAATTGATACAATTTTTTCAAGTATTCTTCCTCCTTTGTTCTCATTACACAGTCTCTCTAGGAAAGGAAAAGAATGTCAGGCAGATGAAACAATATATTCAGAGGCTTAGAAGTTGTCTAGAGACAAACTCTAGACACAGAGCTTCTGAAACAAAGGCTACAGAGGAAAATTTCATAATGAATTCAGGAAAGAGAGGCAGATATGATAGCTGATGCAAGACATTGTAGCATGGCATTGTAGTTTATGTGACGGATTTTTTTCTATTCAAGGTGAATTATATAAACAATTTTAAGCAGAAATATCATATTAGGGAGGAACAGAGTAATATGAATGGGCCATTTCATGGATCACATATGAATTGATAGTTTATAAAAGATTCCTATTGCAAAAAGATAGACAGCTGTGGGTAGATCTTAAAGCATTTAGTTGTGATGGATTGATACTATGCCTTCAGGTGCTGGGCCAATGAGCTGTGATTATTGCGCAGCTTTCTCAAGGCATTGGTGGAATATAAAAATGGTCAGTGCCAGCATAAGTGTACCCTGGCTAGCTAACTGCTGCTCTTTTACTCACAGCAACCATAGCCTTTGTGGCAAGGGAGATTCTAATAGCTATTAGTCTAGGGAGAGAAATTGACCCATCTCCCAACATCTTGGTAATATTAAGTAAATGAACAATTGAAGTAGTGTTTCCTCCAAAGACTTAATAAGCTAATTATTATGTTGTTAGTGATTTCAACAGTGCAGCACCTGCCCAGTCCCAGGGAGCAGGGTCCCATTTATCTGTTTCAGTGGCATCCTTGAGGACAGGCAAACATAATGATTGATGCACTTTTGTAGAATGGGAAGAATAAATTCTGACCTGCTGGAGAACTGCAATATGAGGCAGGCAAACAGACTAGGACGATTAGGCTTAAGAGAGTCCTGTTTGTTTGTTTTTCTTATTGTTGCAAACCATTAGATGTCAAAAATATGGACACATACCCAAAGAATGCATATTCATACAACAAGGGCATATATTCAACTATGTTCATAGCAGTGTTGTTTGTAATAGCCAGAACCTAGAGTATCCTAGATGTCCCTCAACCAAAGATTGGATGGAAAAATGTGGTACATTTATACAATGGAGTATTACTCAGCAGAAAAAAAACCAATGAAATCTTGAAATTCACAGGCAAATGAATGAAAATGGAAGAAATCATCCAGAGTGAGGTAACCCAATCGCAGAAAGACAAGCATGGTATATATTCACTCATACATGGATATTAGACATAGAGCAAAGGACTACCAGCCTACAATCCACACCACCAGAGAAACTATGAAACATGGAGGACCCCAAGAGAAGAATGCATGGCTCCTTGAAGAAAGGCGGGGGAACAAGAACCCCTGAGCATAGAGGAGGGAGGTGGAAGTGGGGAGGGGGAGATGAGGGAGGGGGAAAAAGAAGGGATCAGGAGGACTGAGACAGAGGAGGAATAGAGAAGAGCAAGAAAGGAGATGCCTTGATAGAGGGAGCTAGTATAGGTTTGGAGAGAGGTCTGGCACTGGGGAAATGTTCAGGGATCCACAGGGATGACCCCAACTAAGAATCTAGGCAATGGTAGAGAGGCTGCCTTTGATGCCCTTCCCTTATAATGAAATTGAAGAATACCTTGGTGGCCATTCCTAGAGCCTTTATCCATTAGCTGATCAAAGCAGATGCAGGCACCCACAGCTAAACTCTGAGCCATAATCCTAGAATCCAGTTGTGAAGGGGGAAGAGGGATGAGCAAAGGAGCCAAGACTGTGCCGAAGAAACCCTTAGGTGAGAGCATGGAGACCCTAGTTGTAAATCTGGGGAACCAGCATTGCACTGAACCAAGCAATCTGAATGTGGTGCCAGCTAGGAGGACATGGTAGTCTATGGGACCTCTAATAGGGAGTCAGTGTTTATTCCTAGTGCACAAATGAACTTTAGGAGCCCATTCCCTATGGAGGGATATTATTGTAGCCCAGATACACGAAAGAGGTCCTAAATGATGTGACAGACTTTGATGGTCCCCCATGGGGGCCTCACTATCCTTGGGGAGTGGGTCTGGGGTGGGTGGGTGGAGGATGGGGGAGCATGGGAGGATGGGAAAGCAAGGGAATGGGGGAATTGATATGTAAAATAAGATTGTTTCTAAAATAAAAATATGAAGAAAAAATGGAAGCATTTAAAAACAGTAAGAAAAAATTTCTTTCTCTGTTATGTAAATTAATGACAAGAATCAATCTATTCAGATCAAGATTATTCCTATTTTATATATAAATATAAATACTATAATATAAATTATATATATAATACTGTAATAAAGAGAGTATATAGATTAAATGTAGATTTTATGGTTTAGGCAGAAAATTAAAAGATACTAGAATAATAGACTAAATAATTTCAGGTAGTTTAAATTAAGATAAATTATATTTTTATTTGTCTAGAATTTGATAGAATATAAGTTTCTAGATAAAATGTTGTCTCAAAGGATTAAAATTTACTCTTTTTCATTCCAACTAAAATTGTTTTCATATTGCCATCAATTACTTTTTCATTTCAAACTATCTATAGGAAGTCAGCATCTACATATTTACTTATGAACAAGTCATTTCTTTTCTAGAATTTGAAAACAGCTGTGGAACAGCTTCCAGCTTTGAAGATCAGGTTGTTTAAGAGAAGGGGCTTCTCTCAGTAGGCAAATCTGTTCTGTTGTAAAAGTTTAATAACACTTAGAAGAGTCATGAGATGCAACTGAGCATCTCAAACAAATAGAATGCAATAAAAGCTTCAGTTGTAAATGTCTTGCTAAATATCCTTCAAAGTGAGGTGAAGCTATAAAATAAACTACCCCACTGGAACTTTAATTAGTACTTCACTTTAGACCTTTTATGTGTAAACGACTTCATAAAGGAACATACATTTAATTTATTCTTGAGTCAGTGAATTGTGATGAACAATAAACATGTGTAAGGCCATTTTCACTTTATTGATTATTTTCATTATAGTACTTTACAGCTTATTAAAACACATGGCCTACACAGTGTTGTAGAGGGTTAAAATCACATGAACTGATAACTAAAGTGCCTTAAACCAGGCCTGGCTATCCTAGAGGATGTATGCCTCCCTGAACTGCAATGAGTATTGGCTAACATCTTCAGTGATGATGTCACGTGTCAAAGACAAATACTAAACAATTCTGATTTAAACCAATGGCTCTCACAAATAGCATTCTGACAACTAGGGATTGTTTTAGACATTTATGGGAAAATCTTTTGAATTCTCACAAATAATGGAATTTCTTTGGTTTGATGCATGAGACCAAGATATTAGAGATAAAAATGATTTTATAAACCACAGTGTTTACCCACATACTGTCATTAAGAGAAGTAAGAGCACCCAATCCCTACGACTCACTGTGTTGAAGGAGAGAACCAATTCCCACAAACTGTCCACTGACTCTACATGTGTACTATGGCATATGCATGCCGATACACATAAACACATGCAAAGACAGGCAAAAAGCACCTTGTCCTAAGTACAGCCATTTTTCACTTCAGACTCCATTTTACCTGTAGGGTGAAACAAAGTTCAGGTTCCGAAGCTTTATGGAGAGCTAGGAACCTCCCAACAGCAGACCTACCTCCCCCTTAGACCATAGAAAGAGTCATTACGCAACTTTAGTTCTCCACAAACATTATGGCTGTTCCAAATAATAGAAAGAACAAATGAATCTGATTGGCTGGACTGAAAAGTTTGTGTTGCATGTCAATTGAGAATGATGGAACATTTAAAAAAGGCCCCTAATCTTTGAATTCTGATTTGTGAAAAATTGTAATTGTAACTTGGCAACAAATGTTTATGATTTTTATGCTTAAACTTGCTTCAACTGGAATTCAGGGTCACAGTTCAGTTCCTGAGTCTGTTCCGTGGCCCTGATCGATCAGCACCAACCTCCCTACCGCCAACCCCCAACCCATCCCCACTTGGTTTGTGCTACCCTTTATTAAATATTGCTTTTCTGCAAAAAAAGAAGAGCACCACATGTAATCAGATGTTCCTAGAAATTAATTGATTTTATACACCAATATATTTTTTCTTTTCAGAACTTAGCAAACATTCAATATTCCAGCGATAGGTCAACAATGCATATATAATAAAAACATTGCAGAAGGGTGGGTGTGGGCTTGTGCATATTATAGCACACTCTATAGCACCTATCTGGGCATTAGAGGAAACCTTGTGAATGTTGGTTCTCACCTTCCACCCTCTGGGACCTGGAGGATTTAAACTCAAATTACCAGGTGTGGTGGCACATGTTGTTACTAATTGAGCCTTCTCACAGGTCCCCTTTGTGCATTATTGTTAATTTTAAGAAGATGTGAAATCAATGGGAAAGTCTAGTGCTGATGGTAGGTAATTAGTAACTAATATATTATAGTCTTCCTATGCTGGTCTTCTCCTGGTCACAATGTTCCTATAGATAACAGGGCAAAAATCTGACTTCATTATGTCTTCTAGATTTGAAATACTTACATGTAGGTCTGCCTGAAAACTTATAGGTATAAACCTATAAATATTTAAGGAAGTGATCAAACTGCTCAGGAAAATGCAAACCGAAATAATTCTGGAAATGAAAAACTCAATAAACCAAGCCAATCTCAGTGGAAAGGCTTGCCAACAGAATCTCAACATAAAGGAAAGGAATTTGATCACTCAGTAAAGACCAGTAAGAAATTTAAAAATATAAGAATGAAAAAAGGGAGAGCTTTGGGACATTGTATAAGTACCTAAAACCCATGGGGTATAAAAGAAGGAGAAGAATATGATAGAGAAGGCATAAAGATTATTTTCAATAAAATCATAGAAGAAAAATTTCCAAACACAGAGAAAGAAATGCTCATCCATGTTCAAGAAATTTATGTGACATCAAATAGAAAAGAAATTACCTCTGATGCTTGGTGGTGGTGGCACACACTTTTAATACCAGCATTCTGGAGGCAGGGGCTGGAAGATGCCTGTGATTTTGATGACAGACAGATCTAAACAGAGAAACTGTGTCTTAAAAAACTGGAAAAAATTACCTATGACATATTATAGGTAAAACAAAACTAAACAAAGAAATGATATTGAAAGGGAAAGGTCAAAACATTTAAAAGACAGCCCGGCAGAATAGCACTTGATTATTTGACAGAACTTTTAAAACATTTTTTTAATTCATTTTACATGCCAACCACAGTTCTCCTTCTTTCCCCTCCTCTCTCTCCTCCCACCTCCTACCCCCATCTATTCCTCAGAAAGGGTAAGGCCTCCCAGTGGTTCAACAAGGCCTGGCATATTAAATTGAGGCAGGACCAAGACCCTCCCCTCTGCATCAAGGTTGACCAAGGCATCCTACCATGGGAAATGGGTTCAAAAAGGCAGTTAATGCACCAAGAATAGGTCCTGATCCATCTGCTAGGGTTCCCTCAAACAGACCAAACTACACAACTGTTGCCACATGCAGAGGGCCTAGTTAGATCCCATGCAGACTCCCCAGCTGTCAGTCTACAGTTCAAGAGTTCCCACTATCTTGGGTCAGTTGTCTTTCTTGACTCCACTTGCTCATGTAATCCTTTCTTCCTGTCTCCAGCCGGACTCCTGGAGCTTGGCCTGATGCTTGGTTGTGGGTCTCTGCATCTGCTTACATCAATCATTGGATGAAGATTCTATGATGACAGGTATGGTAGCCACCAATCTGAATACAGTGGAAGGCCAGTTCAGGTACCCTCTCTACTATTGCTAGAAGATTGTATTCTGGTTATCCTTTTTTTTATATCTAGTATCCACTTATGAGTGAGGACATACTGTGCTTGTCTTTCTGGGGTCTGGGTTACCTCATTCAGGATTATTGATTCTAGTTCTATCTGTTTGCCTGCATATTTTATGATGTCATTTTTTGTATAGCTGAATAATTCTCCATTATGTAAATGTACCACATTTTCTTTATCCATTCTTCAGTTAAGGCACATGTAGATATTTCCATATTCTGGCTGTTATGAATGATACTGCTATGAACATATTTTGGCAAGTATCCTTGTGATATGATTTAGTATCCTTTGGGTACATGCCCAGGAGTGGTATTGCTGGGTCTTGAGGTAGATTGATTCCCAGTTTTCTGAGAAGTTGCCATACTGATTTCCAAAGTAGCCACCAGCATTCCCACCAGCAATGGAGGAATTTTTCCACTCAACATCCTCTCCAACATAAGCTTTCATTAGTGTTTTTGATTTTAGCTATCCTGACAAGTGTAAGATGGTATCTCACAGTCATTTTGATTTGCATTTCCCTGATGTTGAGCAATTCCCTTAAAAGTCTTTCAACTCTTTGAGATTCTTCTGTTGTGAATTCTCCGTTTAGATCTGTACTACATTTTAATTGGATTTTTAGCATTTTGATGTTTCTTGAGTTCTTTATATATTTTGAAGATCAGTCCTCTGTCAGATATGGGATAGGTGAACATTTTCCCCCATTCAATAGGCTGCCTTATTGTTATATTTATAGTGTCCTTCGTCTTACAGAACCATTTCAGTTTCAGGAAGTCCCTTTTATTGATTGTTTCTTTCAGTGTCTGTCCTGAAAGAACATTATATTTAGGAAATGGTCTCCTTTGCCAATGCATTCAAGGCCACTTCCCTTTTTCTTTTCTATCAGCTTCAGTGTAACTAGATTTAAGTTGAGGTCTTTGATCCACTTGTACTTGAGTTTTGTGCATGATGAAAAATATGCATCTATTTGAAATCTTCTGCATGTTGAATTCTGCTATGACAGCAACTATGACAGTTGACAGCCTTGTCTTGTTCCTCATTTTAGTGGAATTGCTTTAAGTTTCTCTCCAGTTAATTTGATGTTTGCTGTCAGCTTGCTGTAAATTGTTTTTGTTGTATTTAGATGTTTAGATGTGTTCCTTATTACCCTAATCACCCCAAGAACTTTATCATGAAGGGGTCTTGAATCTTGTTGAAGGCTTTTTCAGTATCTATTTAGATTATCATATGCTCTTTTGTCTTCTAGTTTGTTTACATGGTGGATTACATCGACAGATTTTAGTATACTGAACCTTCCCTGCATCTCTGGGCTGAAGCTTATTTGATCATTGTGGGTGAATTGTATTGAGTATTTTTCTATCAATATTCATGAGGGAGATTGGGCAATAATTCTCTTTGTTGCATATTTGTGTTGTTTGTGTATAAGTCTTACTATAGCCTTATAAAAATAGTTTAACAATATTCCTTAAGTTTCTATTGTGTGAAACAACTTGAGGAGTATTGATATTAGCTCTTCTTTGAAATTTTGGTAGAATTCTGCACTGAAACCATCTGGCCTAGGCTTTTTGGTTGGGAGAGTTTTAATGAATGTTTCTATATCCTTAGGTGTTATAGGCCCATTTAAATTGTTTATCTTGTCTTCATTTAATTTTGGTATGTGGTCCCTATCCAGAGAATTGTTCAGTTCTTTTAAATTTTCCAATTTTGTATAGTACACATTTTTTTTAAGTATGGCCTGATGATTCTCTGGATTTCCTCAGTGTCTGTTGTTATGTCCTACTTTTTATTTCTGATTTTGTTATTTTGGAGATTCTCTTTTTGGATACTTTGGATAAGGGAGTTGTCTATCTTGTGGATTATCTTGAAGAACCAACTCTGTTTCATTGATTCTTTGTATTGTTCTCTTTGTTTCTATTTTATTGATTCCAGCCTCCAATTTGATTATTTCTTGTTCTCTACCCCCTCCTGATTGAGTTTGCTTCTTTATGTTCTAGAGCTTTCAGGTATTCTGTTATATCACTATCTGAGATTTCTCCAAATTCTTTATGTAGGCATTTAATGCTATGAACTTTTCTCTTAGTACTGCTTTCATAGTATGCCATAAGTTTGGGTATGTTGTACATTCACTTTCATTGAATTCTAGGAATTCTTTAATTTCTATCTTTACTTCTTCCTTGACCCAGTGTGCAGAAGGCCATGGGACTATACAGCAGTGACAAATATTATCTACTATGTTAATCCACTAGATATTCTCAGAGAATACTACTTGGCAAAGCTGACTTACCAGGCATTGAGGATACCCACTTGGAAAAGCCTTGTGTTTATTGACTGAATGACTTGTTATTCCTGTAACTTGCTTGGGTAACACTGCTATGCCTCTCTAAGAAGAACAGCTATGGGGTTCTTTCCACAGCCCTTCTGTGTGTGTTTTATTCTTGTTGGACACACATATAATTGTGGACGCCCAAAGGATGATTTTCTTCTTAAGTTGTGTAGTACTGATGAACAGAAACAATACTAGGATATTTTACATTACTAGGAATGACATAGGATTCTCAGTAAAGACAGCCTTTTACACAGGAAGCTAACTTAAAACTTCAAAGCAAATTAAAAGCAGGATGGTTGCTCATGAACACAATATCTGTAGCATCTAGAAACAAATACACGAGGTCATTTTCACAGGTTTTTTTTTTGCTAAATTCAAAGCCAGAGTTTGAAGAAACTTTAGTCTGTACATATTCCCCAACCTCAAAACCTCCAAGTTCAGCTAATTGTTTCTTTACAGGCTGGCAACCCTCACAAACTTAGAACTGCTTTCAAGGCCACTTACTCTCTAGCTGCTCATTGTGACATTCCCAGCCTGAGAGAAACTACATGACTTATCTTGGGTTTTGAGTATGGGTCAGGCTCTGAAAAACAACCTATAATTCACCAGACTTGGGCAGTGAGAGAAGAGAGGAAGCAAGGCACATAGCAAGGCAGGAATGGGAAGCACAGGGCAGTCATGTAGAGGGCAGAGAGCAGAGAGGGTGGTGATGAGAGAGAAGGAACAGAGGCAGCGTAGCAGAAGCAGTACTGTAGAGAGCAAAGAGATTTTTCAGGGAGGAGTTTTCAAGATGAAGTAAAGAGAAAGTTACCATCAGAAAGCAACTGTATTTCCTTATTATTTTTTCCTTCAGATTAAAAAAGTCTAACCCTCAATGCATTCATGGAATTTTTTTACATGCATTGTTGCTGACAAGGAAACTCATAGTCAGGTACACCAGTAGTGATTCAGTTGAGCATTATTCAGTTTCCACGAGTTTGTAGGCTTGCTATAATTTGTGTTATTGAATTCTAACTTTAAGCCATGGCGATCTGATAAGATACTGTTTTTTTTTTTCTTTTTTTGCATCTGTTGAGATTTGCTTTGTGATTGAGTATGTGGTTAATTTTAGAGAAGATTCCATGCAGTGCTGAGACGATAGTATATTTTTTTATGTTTGGATGGAATGTTCTATAGATGTATGTTAAGCTCATTTGAGTCATAACATCTGTTAGTTTCCTTATTTCACTGTTAATTTTCTGTCTGACTAACCTGTCCATTGGTGAGAGTGGGGTGCTGAAGGCCCCCAATATTAATGTCTGGGGTTTGATATATGATTTAAGTTTTAGTAATATATCTTTTCCACATATAGCTGTCCTTATATTTGGGGCATAAGTGTTTAGAATTGAGAGTTCATCTTGGTGGAGTTTTCCTGAGATGATATGAAATGTCCTATTCCTTCTCTTGATTAATTTATGTTTGTAGTCTCTTTTATTAGATATTAGGATAGCTATACTAGCTTGCTTCTTAGGTCCATTTGGTTGGGAAAGTCTTTTCCCAACCGTTTACTCTTAGGTAATGTCTATCTTTGAATTAAAGGAATGTTTCTTGTATGCAGCATAAGGTTAGGTCCTGTTTTTGTATCCATTCTGTTAGCTTGTGTCTCTTTTTATAGGCTAATTGAGTTCATTGATACCAAGGGATATTAATGAGCAGTTAATTCCTGTTTATTTTCTGTTTTGTTTTTGTTGTTGGTAGTGTGTGTGTGTGTGTGTGTGTGTGTGTGTGTGTGTGTGTGCGTTTCCCTTCTTTGAGACTTTTTTGCTGTGGGATTATCTATTGCATGTGTTTTCATGGATGCAGCTAACTTCTTTGAGTTGGAGTTTTTCTTCTAGTACTTTCTGTAGGGCTGGATTTGTGCAAAAGCATTGCTTAAATCTGATTTTGTCATGGAATATATTGTTTTCTACATCTATGGTGATTGAAAGTTTTACTGGGTATAGTAGTCTGGGCTGGCATCCATGGTCTCCTAGAGTCTTCATAACATCTCTTCAGGACCTTCTGGTTTTCAGTCTCCATTGAGAAGTTGGGTGTTATTCTAATGGGTCTGCCTTTGTATGCTACTTGGCCTTTTCACTTTGCAGCTCTTAGTACTATTTCTTTATTCTGTATTTTTAGTGCTTTGATTATTATGTGTCAAAGAGACTTTTTTGATACAGTCTATATAGTGTTCTATAAGCTGGTTGTATCTTCATAAACATTTCCTTCTTTAGATTGGGAAAGTTTTCTTATATGATTTTGTTGGATATATTTTCTGTGCCCTTGATTTGGTATTCTTTTTTTCAAAACCCTTATTTAAGCTAAAAATGGAAGTATCCACAAGTATGTAAAGTGGAAAAAGAATCTGTCTTTCCCCCTGCATCCTGACCAAATGCACAGTCTCAAAGGCAAGTCTCTCTACAGACTCATTTCCACTAGTGTTTCTTCTGAACAACCAATTTTGATATACATTATACACAATCTCACATTTATATGTATGCTATTAACTTTTAAAAAATATGTTATATCACTGAGTACATGTGAATTTTCATCAATTATATTATGGAATTACTATTTAAATATATATTTATACAATTGAATATACATAAATTCATTCATATGTGTTTATATAAAACATGCACATAAAACAACATATGTATATGTGAGTGGGATTCTATCATACACACATGACTTCATCTCATCATGTATTTTTGCTTTAATTTTTTTTATTTTGTATTTTTTAAATTAGAAAAAAACTTCTTTTACATGTTAATCCCAGTTCCTTCCTCCTCCCCTCCTCCACTGCCCCCCATGGATCCCCATCCCATCCTCTTTCTGCTTCCTAGGGAGCGTGAGGCCGTACATGGATGAATCTTCAAAGTCTGTCATATCATTTTGAGCAGAACCTAGACCCTCCCCTGTTTCTAGGCTGAGAGAGTATCCTTCTATGTGGACTGAACTCCCAAAGTCCCTTCATATACTAGGAATAAATACTGATACAATACCAGAGGCCCCATAGATTAATCAGAACCCCAAACTGCCATCCTCATTCAGGGCGTCTGGAACAGTCCTATGCTGGCTTCGCAGCTGTCAGTCTATGAACCATGAGCAACCTCTTGTTCAGGTCAGCTGTTTCTGTGGGTTTCTCCAGCCTGGTCTTGACCCATTTGCTCATCACTCCACACTCTCTGCAACTGGATTTCAGAGTTCAGCTTAGAGTTTAACTGTGGCTGTCTGCTTCTGCTTCCATCAGCTACTGGATGAAGGCTCTAGGATAGCATATAGTAGTAATCAGTCTCATTATCGGAGAAGGGCATTTAAGGTAGCCTCTAAGGCTATTGCTTAGATTGTTAGTTGGGGTAGTCCTTCTAGATCACTTGATATGTCCCTAGTGTCAGAATTCTCTTAAACCTAAAATGGCTCCTTCCATTATGGTATGTCTTTTCTTGTTCTCCTCTGTTCAACCCCTGACTTCATTTTCCCACTCTTTCCTGTCCTCATCACCTCTTCTCCCCTTCTCTATCTTCTAATTCCCTCTGCCCTCATCCCATGCTCTCAATTAGCTCGGAAGAACTTGTCCCTTTCCCCTTCTCTGGGGGACCATGTATGTCTCTCTTAGGGTCCTCCTTGTTTCCTAGCTTTTCTGGCGGTGTAGATTGTAGGCTGGTACTCCTTTGCTGTATGTCTAAAATCCATATATGAGTGAGTACATACAATTTTTGTCCTTTTGAAACTGGGTTACCTCACTCAGGATGGTTTCTTCTAGTTCCATCCATTTGCCTGTGAATTTCAATTTTCTGTTTTGTTTTTTTTTTTTCTGAGTAATACTCCATTGTGTAAATGTACTGCATTTTCTCCATCCATTCTTCAGTTGAGGGCCATCTAGGTTGCTTCTAACTTTTGGCTATTACAAATAATGTGGCTATGAATATAGTGGAACAGATGTCCTTGATGTATGAATGTGCATCTTTTGGGTATATGCCTAAGAGTGGAATGGTTGGATCTTGTGGTAGACTGATTACCATTTTCCTAAGGAACTGCCATACTGATTTCCAAAGTGGCTGTATGAGTTTACATTCCCACCATCATTGGAAGAGAATTCCCTGTTCACCACATCCTCTCCAGCATAAACTGTCATGGTGTTTTTTATTTTAGCCACTCTGACAGGAGTAAGAGTGTTGTTTTGATTTGCATAAGAAAGTGCTCATCATCCTTAGCCATCAGGGAAATGCCCTCTGTCAGATGTGGGGTTAGTGAATATCTTTTCACATTCTGTGGGCTGCCACCTTGTCTTGTTCATTGGTCCTTTGCCTTACAAAAGCTTTTCAGTTTCAGGAGGCCCCATTTATTAATTGTCGAACTCAGTGTCTGTGCTTATAATATATGTTCATGAAGCAGTCTCCTGTACCAATTTGTTAGAGGGTACCACCGACCTACTCTTCTAAGAGGTTCAGTGTGGCTGGGTTTATGGTGAGGTCTTTGATCCATTTGGACTTAAGTTTTGTGCATGGCAGTAGATATGGATCTATCTGCAGTCTTCTACATGCCAATATCCAGTTATGCCAGCACCATTTGTTGAAGATGCCTTCTTTTTTCTGCATTGTATCATCTTAGTTTCTTTGTGAAAAAATCAGGTGTTCATGTGTGTGTGGGACCTTATCAGGGTTTTCAATTTGATTCCATTGGTCTACCCATCTATTTTTGTGCCAACACCAAGCTGTTTTCAGGACTATGGTTCTATCATAGAGCTTGAAGTCAGGGATGGTGATGTTTCCTGATGTTCCTTTACTGTGCAGGGATGTTTTGGCTATCCTGGGTCTTTTGTTTTTCCATATAAAGTGGATTATTGTTCTTTCAAGGTATGTGAAGAATTGTGCAGGTATTTTGATGGAGATTGCATTGAATCTGTAGATTGCTTTTGGCAAGATTGCCATTTTTACTACGTTGATCTTACCTATCCAAGAGCATGAGAGGTCTTTAGATCTTCAGTTATCTTCTTTAGTTTCTATCTTTTTAAATTAATTTTTTTGTTTTTTATGAGACAGGGTTTCTCTGTATTGTTTCGGAGGCTATCGGTCCAGCCCGGCCTCGAACTCACAGAGATCCGCCTGCCTCTGCCTCCCGAGTGCTGGGATTAAAGGCGTGTGCCTCCACAGCCCGGCTAATTTCTATCTTTAAATACTCAAAGTTCTTGTGATACAGGTCTTTCACTTCTTTGGTTAGCATTACTGGAAGGTGTTTTATGATATTTGTGGCAATTGTAAAGGATGATGTTTCTCTGATTTCTTTCCCAACCCATTTATCATCTGTTTATAATAGGGATACTGAATTTTTTTGTTAATCTTGTATCATGCCATTTTGTTGAAGTTGTTTATCAGCTGTAGGAGTTCCCTGGTAGCATTTTTGGGGTCACTTATATAAACTATCATATCATCCGCAAATACTGAAAGTTTGACGTCTTTTCCAATTTGTATACCCTTGGCCTCCATTTGTTATCTTATTGTTCTAGCTAGAATTTCAATTACAATATTGAACAGATATGGGAGAGGTGACAGTCTTTTCTTCTTCATGATTTTAGAGGAATCTCTTTGAGTTTCTCTCCATTTAGTTTGATGTTGACTGTTGGTTTGCTGTATATTGTTTTTATCATGTTTAGGTATGTTCATGTTATCCTTGATCTCTCCAAGACCTTTTTCATGAAGGGGTGTTGGATTTTGTCACAGGCTTTTTCACCATCTAGTGAGATGATCATGTGGTTTTTCTTTCTCAGTTTGTTTATATGGTGGATTACATTGATGAATATTTGTATGTTGGACCATCCCTGCATCCCTGGAATGAAGCCTACTTGATCATGGTGGATGATTTTTCTTACTTGTTCTTGGATTCAATTTGCCAGTATTTTATTGAGTAGTTTTGCATCAATGTTCAGGATCGATATTGGTCTGTAGTTCTCTTTCTTAGTTTTGTCTTTATGTGGCTTGGGTACCAAATTTATTGAAGTCTATTTGATGACTACTTTTATTTCATTAGGGGTTATAGGTCTATTTGAATTGCTTATCTATTCGTGATTTCTATCCAGAAAAAATTGTCTATTTCCTTTAGATTTTTTAATTTTGAGGAGTAGAGGTTTACAAAGTATGACATGAAGATTCTCTGAATTTCCTCAGTGTCCGTTGTTATATCTCCCTTTCCTTTCTGATTTCATTAATTTGCATGTTCACACCCTGCTGTTTGATAAGGTTGGATAAATGTCTGTCTATCTTGTTGATTTTCTTGAAGAACCAACTCTTCGTTACATTGATTCTTTGTATTGTTTTCCTAGTTTCTACTTAATTGATTTCAACCCTCAATTTGATTATTTCCTGGGCCTACTCCTCTGCGATGACTTTGCTTCTTTTTGTTCTAGAGCTTTCAATTGTGCTGTTAATTCTCTACTGTGACTATTCTCCAGATTCTTCTTCTGGGCTCTTATAGCTATGAAATTTCCTCTTAGCACTGCTTTCAAAGTGTCCCATAGTTTGGGTATATTGTGTTTTCAATCTCATTGAGTTTTATGAAGTTTTTCTTTTCTTTTTTTATTTCTTCCCTGACTTAGGAATGGTGAAATTGTACATTGTTAAATTTCCATGAGTTTGTAGGTTTCCTGGAATTTGTGTTGTTGTTGAATTCTAATTATAATGCATGGTGGTCTGAACATATGCATGGAGTTATTCCAATTTTTTTGTACTTGTTGAGGTTTGCTATGTTGCCATGTATGTGGTCTATTTTAGAGAAGGTCCCATGTGGCACTGAGAAGAAAGTATATTCTTTTGTGTTTGGTTGGAATGTTCTATAGATATCTGTTAATTACAATTGACTCATAATTTCTATTAGTTCCTTTTTTCTTTGTTAAGTTTCTGTCTGGTGGTGAGAGTGGGATGTTGAAATCTCCCACTGTAAGTGTGTGAGATTTTATGTGTGGTTTGTGTTTCAGTAATGTTTTTCTTATGAATGTGGATGCCTTTGTATTTGAGGCATAGATGTTCATAATTGAGACTTCATCTTGATGCATTTCTTCTGTGATCTTATGAAATGACCTCCTTCATCTCTTTTGATTGAATTTAGTTTGAAGTCTAATTTTTTTGATACTAGGAAGCTACCCCTGCTAGTTTCTTGGATCCATTTGGTTGGAAAACCTTATCCCAACCCTTTACTCTGAGGTAATGTCTCTCTTTAAAGTTAAGGTGTGTTTCTTGTTTGCAGCAGAGAGATGGATTCTGTCTTCATATCCATTCTGTTAGCCTGTGTCTTTTTATAGGCAAATTAAGCCCATAAATACTGAGGGATATTGAGGACCATTGTGTGTTAATTCTTGTTTTTTATTTGTTGGTGGTGGTGTTATTGTTTGTGGATTTATCCTGCTTTTCCTTTTGGCCTATGTTTTTGTGAGCATTGTTACCTTCCTTAGGTTGAAGTTTTCCTTCCAGTACTTTCTGTAGGGGAGGATTAGTAAATATGTATTGTTTAAATCTGATTTTGTCATGGAATATCTCTATCTATAGTGATTGAAAGCTTTGCTGGGTATAGCAGTGTCACATGGTATCCATGGTCTCTTAGTATTTGTAGAACATCTATCCAGGACCTTCTGGCTTTCAGAATTTCCATAGAGAAGTCAGGTGTGACTCTGATAGCTTTGCTTTTATATGTTATTTGGCCATTTTACTTTTCTGCTGTTAATATTCTTTCTTTATTCTGTATATATGCGGTTTTTATTATTATGTGTCAAGAGGACATTTCTTATGGTCCACTCTATTTGGTGTTCTGTAGGTGTCTTGGAATTTCATTGGCATGACTTTCTTTAGGTTGGGAAAGTTTTCTTCTATGATTTGTTGAATATGTTTTCTTAACCTTTGAGTTGGGTTTCTTCACCTTCTTCTATTCCTGTTATTCTTATATTTGGCCTTTCATGGCGTCCCATATTTCCTGGATATTTTGTGTTATGGATTTGTTGGTCTTAAGATTTTCTTTGGTCGATGAATCTATTTCTCCTAGTGTATCTTCAATACCTGAGAGTCTCTCTTCCATCTCTTGTATTCTGTTGGTTATGCTTGCATCTGTAGTTCCTGATCATTTACCTAGCTTTCTATTTCCAGAATCCCATCAGTTGTGTTTCCTTTATTGTCTCTATTTCAGTTTTCATGTCTTGAACTGTTTGAATCGTTTTTTCTTTTGTTTGATTGTTTTTTCTTGACTTTCCTTGCTGTTTTTAAGAGATTTGTTGATTTCTTGTAATTTTTTTGGTTTGCTTTATTCTTCTTTTTCTTCAAGGGATTTCCTCATATCCTCTTTGAGGGCCTGTATCATTTTCCTGAAATTCTTTTTAATGTCCTTCTCTTCTTCACCTGCTTTGGGATATTTAGGTTTTGCTGGTGTAGTAGAGTTCTTAGACTCTAGTGGTGTCATATTGATTTTTCTGTTGCTGAATGTGTTTTTGTAGTGTCTTCCTCCCATCCCTTCTTCCATTGGGTGCAGAAGGAGTCTCTTTTTCTCCTGGTGTGTATGTGACAAAGGTTCCTTCTGGTGGGTACAAGCAGGTTCAATACTCTGATGGTTTTCCTCTTCCCATGAAAGGAGGTAGGACTAGTGCTGGGGATTTGGCAGTCTCAGAGTGGTCTGGACCCCACTGGGATGGGATCCTTAGTGCATATTCCCCAGACCTCAGGTGGCTCTGAACATGGCACCACAAGGCAGAGCAGAAACAGGGCCATGCTTACCTAGTCCAATGTGGAGAAAGGAACTAGGAAGCTGGAAATCTCTGGGTGGGCTGGACCCCATTGGGATGGGATCTGCAGTGTGCAGTCCCAAGGTCTCAGGTGGCTATGAGCAGGGCACCAGAAGGATGGCAAGTAAAAGGTATTCTTCTTCTATTGATATTATTCTCACGTTTGCCATTTTTGTGGTTTCTCAGCTCTCCTGAACATTTTGTATTATGATTTTGTTGACTTTAATGTTTTAATCTGTTCCCTCCATTGTATCTAAAATGCCAGAGTTTCTTTCTCTCATCTGTTGGATATGCTTGCATATGTGGTTCCCGTTCATTTACCCAGATTTTTCATTTTCAAGCATTCCCTCAATTTGTGTTTTCTTTATTTCCTCTATTCCAATTTTCAATTCTTGAACTGTTTCCTTCACCCATTTGATTGTTTTTTCTGGATTTCTTTAAAGGATTTATATTTCTTTCATTTTTCTTCTGTTTTTTAATATTATTGCATATATCACATGCATATACAATTTACTTTTAAGCTATAATGAGATTTTATAAGAACATTTAATGTTCTCTCATTAATCTTCAAGGATATTCCATAGTAATCTTGTCAATGCTTTAAACTCCCTTATTGTAATCAATAAGAAATATCATTGAACTTGCAAAAGGCAAAATAAATGAATAAGAAATAAAATCTTTCTCATATCAAGAAAAACTAAAGGAATTTATGATTAGTATAAAGCTATCTTAATGGAGGATACTAGAAGGACTACTTATCACACTCTGGTTTCTCTTCAGATAATTAAATCTTTCACCTTTTACTAAAATGAATACTTAAACATGAAGAGCAACTTATATATATATATATATATATATGTACATATATATATATATTTCAGCTTTCAATCCTTCCAAAGTTTGAGTTGTTTCCTTCATTTGTTTGGTTACTTTTTCTTGTTACTCTTCAGATTCTTTGAGAGATTTGTTTATTTCTTGAATTGTTTGGTTCGCCTTTTCCACCATTTCATGAATTTTTGTTTGTTGTTTCTTCTATTTCTTTAAAGGATTTCCTCTTTGAGGGTCTCTATCATCTTCATAAAATAATTTAATTTTTTTTCAATTTTTTTGTTTTTGTTTTTTTATCATTTTGTATTTTAATTTTAAATAGCTTGTTTTACATGTCAATCCCAGTTCCCTCTCCCTCCCTGCCTCCTGCACACCCCTTCCCCCCCAGCCTCCCACCCTTTTGCCAATTCCTTCCACATAGGGGATATCTAGAGTCTGTCCTTTAACTCCGGGTAGGGTTCAGGCATTCCCCTAAGAGTCTAGGCTGAGAGAGCATCCCTCTTTGTGCTATGGGCACACGATGACTGTTTGTATTCCAGGGATAGACACTGATCCACTGCTCAAGGACACATAGGTTGCCCAGGCCTTCTCGCTGACACTCACATTTGGGGGGGTCCAGATCAGTCCCATGTTAGCCTCCCCGCTGTCAGTCTGGGGTCCAAGAGCTCTCCCCTGTTCAGATCAGCTGTCTCTGCTGGTTTTGCCAGCCCATTCTTTGCCAATTTGCTCATCACTCCTCTCTCTCTGTCGCTGGGTTCCTTGGGTTCATTTCAGTGCTTAATTGTGTGTTTGCCTCTGCTTCCATCAGTCACTGGATGAATGCTCCCGGATGGTTATAGACATCAAGTTCATTATCAGGAATGGGCATTCGAGGTGGTCTCTCCACTATTGCTTAGCTTGCCAATTGGTGTTATCCCTTTAGATCACTAGAGGTCACTCTGGTACCTGATCTGTCTTTTAACCTATGATTCCCTCTTCCCCCTATTTTTACCCCCACCCACTCAGACTTCCTGTTCCCCCATGACTGACTCTCTCTTCCTCTTCTCCCCCCTCTCTTCTTCCCAGCTCCCATTCCCCCCCACCCCTCACCGTGTTCCCCATCCATTCAGAGGATCTTGTCTCAATCCTCTTCTCTTGGGTACTATGCATATATGCATATCTTTTAGGCTCTTTCCTGCTTCCCAGACTCTCTATCAGTGGAAGTGCAGACTGGCACTATTCTGATCCATAACTAGAAACCATATATGAGTGAGTACATACCATGTTTGTCTTTTTGCAACTGGGTTACCTCACTCAGGATGGCTTCCTACAGTGCCATCCATTTACCTGCGAATTTCAAGATTCCACTGTTTTTTTCTGCTGAGTAATACACCATTGTGTAAATGTACCACATTTTCTCCACCCACTCTTCAGTTGAGGGGCATCTAGGTTGCTTTCAGGTTCTGGATATTACAAATAATGCTGCTATGAACATAGTGGAGCAGATGCCCTTGTTGTATGAATTTGCCTCATTTGGATATATGCCCAAGAGTACAATTGCTGGGTCTTGCGGTAGATTAATTTCCATTTTCCTGAGGAATCTCCACACTGATTTCCAAAGAGGCTGTACGAGTTGGCACTCCCACCAGCAGTGGAGTAGAGTTCCCCTCTCTCCACATCCTCTCCAGCATAAATTGTCTTCGGTATTTTTGATTTTAGCCATTTTGACAGGAGTAAGATGGTATCTCAGAGTTGTTTTGATTTGTATTTCCCTGATGGCTAAGGATGTTGAGCACTTTCTTAAGTGTCTCTTGGCCATTTTAGCCTCCTCTGTTGAGAATTCTCTATTTAGATCTGTACCCCACATTTAATTGGATCCTTTGGTGTTTTGGAGACATGTTTCTTGAGTTCTTTGTAAATTTTCGAGATTAGCCCTCTGTCAGATGTGGGGTTAGTGAATATCTTTTCGCATTCTGTGGACTGCCTTTTTGTCTTGTTGACTGTGTCCTTTGCCTTACAGAAGCTTTTTAGTTTCAGGAGGTCCCATTTGTTAATTGTCGATCTCAGTGTTTGCGCCACTGGTGTTATGTTTAGGAAGTGGTCTCCTGTACCAACTCATTGAAGAGTATCTCCCACTTTCTCTTCTAAAAGTTTCAGTGTGGCTGGATGTATGTTGAGATCTTTGATCCATTTGGACTTAAGTTTTGTACAAGGCGATAAACATGGATCTATCTGCAGTCTTCTGCATACCAGTACCCAGTTATGCCAGCACCATTTGTTGAACATGCTTTCTTTTTTCCATTGTACATTTTTAGCTTCTTTGTCAAAAATCAAGTGTTCATAGGTGTGTTGGTTAAAATTAGGGTTTTCAATTCAGTTCCAATGGTCTACCTGCCTATTTTTGTGCCAATACCAAGCTGTTTTCAGGACTATAGCTCTATAATAGAGCTTGGAGTCAGGTATGGTGATGCCTCCTGAAGTTCCTTTATTGTATAGGGATGTTTTGGCTATCCTGGGCCTTTTGTTTTTCCATATAAAGTTGATTAATGTTCTTTCCAGGTCCTTGAAGAATTGGGAGGGAATTTTGATAGCGATTGCATTGAATCTGTAGACTGCTTTTGGCAAGATTGCCATTTTTATTATGTTGATCCTACCAATCCAAGAGCATGGGAGATCTTTCCATTTTCTGGTATCCTCTTTGATTTCTTTTTTTAAAGACACAAAGTTCTTGATATACAGGTCTTTCACTTCCTTGGTTAACATTATCCCCAGATATTTGATGCTGTTTTTGGCTATTGAAAAGGGTGATGTTTCTCTGATTTCTTTCTCAGTCACTTCATCATCTGTGTATAATAGGGCTACTGATTTTTTTGAGTTTACTTTGTATCCTGCCACATTGCTGAAGGTGTTTATCAGCTCTAGGAGTTCCCTTGCGGAGTTTTTTGGGTCACTTATGTAAACTATCATATCATCTGCAAATAGTGAAAGTTTGACTTCTTTTCCTATTTGTATCCCCTTTATCTCCTTTTGTTGTCTTATTGCTGTAGCTAGAACTTCAAGTACAATATTGAAGAGATATGGAGAGAGTGGACAGCCTTGTCTTGTTCCTGATTTTAGAGGAATTGCTTTGAGTTTCTCTCCATTTAGTTTGATGTTAGCTGTTGGTTTACTGTATATTGCTTTTATTATATTCAGGTATGTTTCTGTTATCCCTGATCTCTCTAGGACCTGTATCATGAAGGGGTGCTGGATTTTGTCAAAGGCTTTTTCAGCGTCTAGTGAGATGATCATGTGGTTTTTCTTTCACAGTTTGTTTATATGGTGGATTACATTGATAGATTTTCTAATGTTGAACCATCCCTGCATTCCTGGGATGAAGCCTACTTGATCATGGTGGATGATTTTTCTGATGTATTCTTGAATCCGGTTTGCGAGTATTTTATTGAGTATTTTTGCATCGATGTTCATGAGGGAAATTGGTCTATAGTTCTCTTTCTTAGTTGTGTCTTTGTGTGGCTTGGGTATCAAGGTAATTGTAGCCTCGTAAAAAGAGTTTGGCAGTGAGCCTCCTGCTTCTATTGTGTGGAATACTTTGAAGAATATTGGAATTAGCTCTTCTTTGAATTCTGGTAGAATTCTGCACTGAATCCATCTGGGCCTGGGCTTTTTTTGTTTGGGAGACTTTTGATGACTGCTTCTATTTCATTAGGGGTTATAGGTCTGTTTAGATTGTTTATCTGCTCTTGATTTAGTTTTGGCAAGTGATATCTATCCAGGAAATTGTCCATTTCCTTTATATTTTCAAATTTTGTGGAGTACAGATTTTCAAAGTATGCCCTGATGATTCTCTGGATTTCCTCGGAGTCCGTTGTTATGTCCCCTTTTTCATTCCTGATTTTGTTAATCAGCATGCTCTCTCTCTGTCGTTTGGTTAGTTTGGACAGAGGTTTGTCTATTTTGTTGATTTTCTCAAAGAACCAACTCTTTGTTTCATTGATTCTTCTCAGTGTTTTCCTGGTTTCTACTTGATTGATTTCCTCCCTCAATTTGATTATTTCCTGGTGTCTTCTCCTCCTGGGTGAGTTTGCTTCTTTTTATTCTAGAACATTCAGATGTGCTACTAATTCTCTAGTATGACTGTTCTCCAGTTTTTTCATGTGGGCACTTAGTGCTATAAACTTTCCTCTCAGCACTGCTTTCAGAGTGTCCCATAAGTTTGTGTATGTTGTGTCTTCATTCTCATTGAAATCGAGAAAGTCTTTAATTTCTTTTTTTATTTCTTCCTTTACCCAGGGATGGTGCAATTGTGCATTGTTCAATTCCATGAGTTTGTAGGGATTCTGCGATTTTTGTTATTGTTGAATTCTAATTTTAATGCATGGTGGTCTGATAAGATACAGGGGGTTATTCCAATTTTTTTGTATCTGTGGAGATTTGCAATGTTTACTATTATGTGGTCAATTTTAGAGAAGGTTCTTTGTGGTGCTGAGAAGAAGGTATATCCCTTTGTATTTGGGTGGAATGTTCTATAGATGTCTGTTAAACCCAGTTGGGTCATAACTTCTATTAGTTCTTTTGTTTCTTTGTTAAGGTTCTGTCTGGAGGTCCTGTCTAGCGGTGAGAGTGGAGTGTTGAAGTCTCCTACTATTAGTGTGTGAGATTTTATGTGCATTTTGAGCTTTAGTAGTGTTTCTTTCACGAATGTAGGTGCCTTTGTATTTGGGGCATAGGTGTTTAAAATTGAGACTTCATCTTGATGTACTTTTCCTTTGATGAATATGAAGTGTCCTTCTTCATCTCTTTTGATTGATTTTAATTTGAAGTCTAGTTTGTTAGATATTAGGATTGCTACACCCGCTTGTTTCTTGGGACCATTTGATTGGAAGATCTTTTCCCAACCCTTTACTCTGAGGTAATGTCTGTCTTTGATGTTGAGATGTGTTTCTTGTATTCAGCAGAAGGAAGGGTTCTGTCTTCGTATCCATTCTGCTAGTCTGTGTCTTTTTATAGGCAAGTTGAGGCCCTTGACATTGATGGATTTTAATGAGCATTGATTGATGATTCTTGTTTGTGCTTGATTTATTGTTAGTGAAGTTATTTTGTGTAGTTTCTCCTCCCTTTTTCTTTTGGTGTTTTGCAGAGTGGGATTATATCTTGCCTGTGTCTTTGTGAATGTAGTTATCTTCCTTGGATCTAGGTTTTCCTTCTAGCACTTTCTGTAGAGCTGGATTCATGGACACGTATTGTTTAAATCTGGCTTTGTCATGGAATATTTTGTTTTCTCCATCTATGGTAATTGAGAGATTTGCTGGATATAGTAGTCTGGGCTGGCATCCTTGTTCCCTTAGCATTTGTAGGACATCTGTCCAGGATCTTCTGGCTTTCATCGTTTCCATTGAGAAGTCAGGTGTAATTCGGATAGGTTTGCCTTTGTATGTTACTGGGCCTTTATCTTTAGCTGCTCTTAATATTTTTTCTTCACTCTGTAGGTTTGATGTTTTGATTATTATATGGTGAGGTGACTTCTTTTTCTGGTTCAGCCTATTTGTTGTTCTGTAAGATTCTTGTATTTTCATAGGCATATCTTTCTTTAGGTTAGGGATGTTTTCTTCTATGATTTTGTTGAATATGTTTTCTGTACCTTTGAGTTGTATTTCTTCGCCTTCTTCTATACCTATTATTCTCAGGTTTGGCTTCTTCACTGTGTCCCATATTTCCTGGATATTTTGTATTAAGGATTTGTTGGTTTTGAGATTTTCTTTGGTTGACGACTCTATATCCTCTAATGAGTCTTCAACACCTGAGATTCTCTCTTCTATCTCTTGTATTCTACTGGTGATACTTGCATCTGTAGTTCCTGATCATTTACCCAGCTTTTCTATTTCCAGCATCCCTTCATTCTGTGTTTTCTTTATCGTTTCTATTTCAGCTTTCAATCCTTCAACTGTTTGAATTGTTTCCTTCAATTTTTTGGTTGTTTTTTCTTGGTGCTCTTTAGATTCTTTGAGAGATTTGTTTATTTCTTGAATTTTTCCCCCATTTCATGGATTTTTTTGTTTGTTTTTTCTTCAACTTCTTTAAGGGAGTTCCTCCTTTCTTCTTTGAGGGTCTCCATCATCTTCATGAAATAAATTTTAAGGTCTGTCTCCTCTCCTTCGTCTATGTAGTGCTTTTCGGGTCTTGCTGGTGTTGGATCCCTAGATTCTGGTGGGGTCATGTTGGTCTTTCTATTTCTGAGTGAGCTCTTATTCTGTCTTCTTCCCATCTCTTCTTCCAGTGGATGCTGGTGGGGTCTTTCTGTCTCCACTGGTCTCCTTCCTTCCTGAAGCTGAAGCTGGACTTGCTGGGGTTTGGGGCTTGGAAGAGCTGATGTCTTTCCTGAAGCTGGACTCGCTGGGGTTTGGGGCTTGGAAGAGCTGATGTCTTTCCTGTGTGGGTGGGTCTTCTGGATGCCAGGAGCAGCCCCGAAGATCAAGGGGATGGGTGTCAGGCGGGGGATCCCAGCCAGAGTCCCTATCTCACCTGAAGCTGGACTCTGGGGTTTGGGGCTTGGAAGAGCTGATGTCTCCATAAAATAATTTTTAAGGTCTGTCTCCTCTGCTTCGTCTATGTAGTGCTTTTCAGGTCTTGCTGGCGTTGAGTCTCTAGATTCTGGTGGAGTCATGTTGGTCTTTCTATTGCTGAGTGAGCTCTTATTCTGTCTTCTTCCCATATCTTCTTTGTGAAGTCTTTCTGTCTCCACTGGTCTCCTTCTTTCCTGAAGCTGAAGCTGGGGACACTGAAACTGAAGTTGGGGTCGCCGGAGGTTGTGGTCTGGAAGGACTGATGTCTTTCCAGTGTGGGTGGGTCCTCTAGATTCCAGGAGCTGAAGCTGGTGTCACTGGAGGTTGGGGTCTGGAAGGACTGATGTGTTTCCTGAAGCTAGGGTCACTATAGTTGGAGCCTGGAAAGGCTGATGTCTTTCCTGAAGCTGGAGTCACAGGAGGTTGGGGCCTGGAAGGGCTGATGCCTTTCCTGTGTGGGTGGGTCTTTTGGATGCCAGGAGCAGGCCCCCAGAAGATTGATGGGATGGGTGTTGGGGATTGGATCCCCGGAGACCCAAGCGCACCTGAAGCTGGGGTCACTAGAGGTTGGGGCCTGGAATATATATATATATATATATATATATATATATATATATATATATATATATCCATAAAGTTATAGGAAATAAATAAACAATGCCTGGACAGTTAATAGAAAGATATCTAAAAAATTCAATAAGTTGTCAGGAATTAATGTATATTTTCTACAACAACTCTTAATTTTCCAATAGAAAGATAAAAGCTGATAGATTGACTTGGAAAGAAGGATCTACCCTTTTTCTGCTTCCAAGAAATACACCTTACTATCAAGTTAGTTTAGCCAGTCTGGGATTTTCCAAAAGAAACAAAAACCAAAAAACTGAAAATAGAATTATCTTAAAACTTTACTACTCCTTGTTATATATCCAAAGGACTTTCTATCTTACTATAGAAAGAGTTGCATATCCATATGTATTACCACTCTAGTCACAATAGCTTGTATCCATCAACAGACAAATGGGCAATGAAAATGTGGTGTACAAATGTACAATGATGTATTATATATCTATAAAGAAAAGTGAGATTATTAAATTTGAATGTTGTGAAGGGAACTGAAAAAAATCAAGTGAGGTTGCTCAAACCAACAAAACCACAAACACCACAGCTTTTCTTTCATGCATGGGTCCTAGATTGAAATGTTTAGTGTGTTTAACATGGAATATATGTAAAATCTAGGAAACTTGAAATCTAGAAAACGGCCATGAGTGGGTGTGGGGCTGCATTTAGGGTAATATGGGATCGTGTAATGTCTGTGAAATGAAAGCACAGAGGGAGAATACTGAGAGAAGAATGGCTCACACTGGTAGTGGAGTGATGTGGATGCTGAAATGAAGAGCCAGGGAAAGGCTTCACAGAAATGCAAAGTGCTTGAAGAATTAGTCATGAAGCTATGATCTTGCAATTCCAGCTTTAAAGAACAGAATAAGAGGACATGGTAGAACATGTATGGCATGAAAGAACAGGAAAGAATTCTGGGAACTTAAGGTATAAGTGGGGGAAGAGATAGGCTGTAGGGGAAATTTACTCAGAGAATCTTCTTATTGAAGTGGATAGAAGGCAATCTGGAAATACATTAATGCTCAAGTGCTGAGAATGATAGACTGTGAATGTTCAGCCATAGATGTGACATTTATATCAAGTTCCAACTCCATAGACTCAGGGAACATCATGGAAGAAGGGCCAGAAGGAATGTAAGGGGAGAAGTGATATGATACTCTGGAACATGGCATGGATATTACATATATGAGCTCATAATAGCTGTAATGTCCATCTACATGAGACCTGCACAAGATCAAGCCAGCCAAAATTTTAAGCATAGGCTGATGAGAAGCTTCCAAGGCCCTATGGTTAGCTGAGAGCAATTGGCATTTGATGGCTGATGAGTTAGAGAATCACTTTTTGGTAGGTTCCTTGCATCACTGGTAGGACCTCATATCCAATTGCATATGGGAAGCACTAACTGGATTCAGTGGGTGAACATAATAAAATTATCAAAGAAGGACATGAAATTAGGACGGAGATAAAATGGGGAGTGAGGGGTGGATATCATCAAGATACATTGTATACACATATGACATTTTCAAGAATACATGAAATCTAGTTAAAATGGGTACTTAATTCATATTTGATGTATTGTTAAAGAAGAAGGCTGCTCATTGAAAAAGATAAAACACAACTGAAAATTAAATATGAAGAGGGAGTGATGTTAGAGAAAATGGATCAAAAGTGGTAGGCAATATGATTCTAGCAAAGAACTGAGGCATGAAAGATGGGATATATTTTTGTTTAAAACAGAAAAGCTTGTAACTATTAATGTAAAGTAAAAATAAAAGAGAAAATGAATAGTTGACATATTTTAGTGAGAGACACGAAGACTCCCCCTTTATTCAAAGCTCACACTGTCTCTATATGGATGTCTTCAAAATTCATAGAACTGTGGCCCTTATTATTGTCCCCTGGTCCATATTTCATACCTCACGACTTATTAAGCTACTACAGTGTTTCAAACTTAGCACGTCCAGGGTAGCAGTTATTTCCAATTCCTCTTTGCTCCAAACTCACACACTTATATGTGTGCATTCCCCTACTTGGTTTTCTCTCTTATCCTCTATTTCCTGGCTATTATTTCTCAAATAACTACACAACTCACATTCTTTTTCTTTCCCCTCCATGTTCAACTGTCTACCTGTTCTGTCTTTGACTTTAACCCTTACTTTGTCATATCCTTGATTTATATCACTTTCAAATTACTACAGAATTTTAACAGAACATCCTACTTCCAGTGTCAAAACCATTTTGTTGATTATCCTATGTGTTTCTATAGTTACTGATAGGCAACTGGTTTAACTTATTTGCCTATGAATCCTGTCATCAATTATAAACTATTTTAGCCTTTTCATCATGATTTCAGTTGTGAATCCCACTTTACCTTATTTCATTTTTGATTTCTATTAAGTGGAAGAGTAGTCTCATTGTGCTAGAGAAAAATACAAGCTTAGTTTTATTACTGCTTTTTTGATGTAAAGAAAAGCCATGACTAAGGCAACTTATAAGTGTTTATTGGAGCGTATAGTTCAGAAGGTCAGAATCCATGACCATCATAGTGGGTACGATGCCAGCAAGCAGATCAAGCAGGCAGACATGATGCTTGAGAAGCAGCTGAGAGCTTATATCTTGGTCCACAAAGAAAATATACACACATGTCACCTCCAGTGACACACCCTATCCAACAAGGACATAACTCCTAATGCTTCCCAAAATGTTCCTCCATTTGGGTATCAAAAATTGAAATATATGAGTTTATGGGAGTGATTGTCATTTAAACTACCATAAGCTGTATGAAAAGCCAGGGAAGAAAAGAAAATCACATATCAAATAGTTTTCTAACCCTCTAACCAACCAGCTCCTTCATTTTCTTAGCCCCAATAGAAATGTTAATTCCATCATTAAATAGCAATTATGTTTGCTTGAAAACACCTGCTTTGGATTATGTGCTTTTTCAGTTAAACTCTAAGGGGGCATTTTCTGTAAAAAGGTAAAGTACCTGGGGAAAATGTTTATGTGTAAAGTTGGCTATAATTCCTGTCTATGCTTTTTTAAACTTGGGTATATCTGGCTGGAAATGAAAAACAAAACAAAAACAAAGACCCAGGATGCAATGGGCTACTACCTAAGGACTATGAAGTCTATTTAATGACACAATCAGAAAGGGGATATTCTCTGATACAGATATTTCCTTTTAGCAGCTCTAAGGTATTGCCCATAAGGGCATTTCCTCATTTGCAAAGCAGACCATTTGAGTTGCTGAACATGTTGCCTGGTTAGGATAATTAACCTTGGTAAACACACTTTGAAATTCCCTAAGCAGTATGGTGGTAAGAAAGTATAGCCTTAAGGAACAGACTTTCTAGGTAACTAGTTTTCAGTGGATGTAGCAAATGCAAATATTTCAGTTCATCTGTTCCTATCTGTGTAAAAATCAACTGAAATTGACCTTTGAAAGCAACTTATAAAGCATTCTTACTTAGACAAATTCAAAGCATTTGTCTAAGTGTTAGAGAGGGATGATGCCCAGGAAACACAGTGGTCTTTCACAGCTCCCAATATTCTGGTGGTATTTTTTTGCATACAATTGTTGTAGGAAATTATCTTAAGATGTGTTATTTTTGTTTATGCTGCATATGTGTAATTCTGTGAAGCTGTGGTTCTTTGCCTGTCCCAAACACCTGATAATCTAAAACAGATCTGAAAGACCAACAGTGAGGCAGTAGAAAGGATAGATAGGACTGTCAGGCAGAGAGTGTAAATAGGAGGAGAAGTCTGGGAAGAGAAGGAGCAGGATAGAATGAGGAGAGGAGGACATCAGGGGCCAGCCACCAGCCACTCAGCCAGTCACAGAGTAAGAGTGAAAATAAGATATTCAGAAGAGAGAAGACACCCAGAGACAAAAGGTATATGGAATAATTTAAGAAAAGTTTTCTAGAAACAAGCCAACCTAAGGCTGGGCATTTGTAAGAAAGAATAAGCCTCCATATATGTGATTTATTTGGGAGCTGGGTGGTGAGTTCCAAAAAGAGCCCAAAGAGTAAAGATAATAAAACGACCAATAACATTTTAACATTCCGATGTGGAGCTAGAGTAAAAGACGATCCAACAACATACAATGATTTAAGAGAGCAGTGGAAAATGTGAAAGGATATTCTGTTGGAAAATGTGCCTCTGTCTACCACAGCCTCATCACCCTGACGGTGCCCAGTCTCATCTGATCTTAGAAGGTAAGTAGGTTCAAGTCTGGTTGGTATTTGGACAAAAGTGTGTTCTGATCAATTAATTGTGATTAAGAAATTATGATATCTCAGAACAAGTTACTAGCTTGATTTAAATATTCTAAAATGTATATATTGTCAAAATCAAACATCATTTATAAAATTCAGGATCCCTGCTAAGTAAATACCTTATAGCTGATCTTCCAAAGAGATAAAAGTGAACAATATGGGTGGTGAAGGTGGGAATATATTCTGTCCTACAGGTTGTTTTGCAGTAATTATTTGACTTATATATGGTAAAATTTATTTAAAATATAACTAATACAAGTTTTTAAAAAGTAGAAACATTAGAAATCTTTCAAAAATATAAGAATTTCAAACAAACTTCCAGAAATATATTAGGACAAATATATTCAGTAATGGTTCAAGACAAAAATCAGCCCATAAACACCAATTTCAATTTAGCTAAACAGAAATTCAGAAAACCTTTCCATTTTTCAACATAATATTTTTATTGAGTCTTTGGGAATTTCACATGATACACCACAGTCCCACTCAGGTAGCAGTCCTACCATGGTGGAAACCCTTGAAGCCCCCCTGACCCCTGAAAATGAAATTAAAAACTTGAAAAGAAAACAAAACACAAAATAAACAGAAAAAAATGCTTTGCTTCTCAGTCTTTAATCACAGATCATTTATTATAGTGGCCTTGGGAGCTGATGCGTGTCATGCATTGTACCCTTTGATCCAAAGAGCTCTTCTGGCAAATGCTCATTGCAATGAGTTATTTGGTCTGGTCCAAGGCCTCTGACTTCTGCTACATCTTCAATCCTGGACCCTCACTGAAACTCCTCTTGAATATCCTGCTGTTGCCCAGAGTCATGGAGATCCTGCAGTCCCTTCACTCCCTCCAGCAGGTTATAGATAGAGTGATTTGGGGGTTGGCTTGCTCAAAGCCCTGGATGTGAATGTGGGTAGTAGTTAAGTTGGTCAATCCAGGCCTGTGCTGGGATTGCCACCCTCAGGTGAGGGTCAGGGCAAACTCTCCTGCATCCATACCACTGGGGCCAACTCTTCAGTATGCATGGTGAGAGGAAGAGCCAGCTATTCTACATGAGAGGTCAGGCCTTCCCTTGCTGTGGCTGGAAAAGGGGGCGCAGTTCTCCTGGGGCCAAAGAGGGTGGAGAACAGCTTGCTCACACTCACAACACTGGGGCCAGTTCTTCTTGGGGTGGGGGACACTCCTGCTGATGCAGCAAGCAAGGACTGGGACCTGCTCTTTGATATAGAGGTCACCTGGGCCAGTTCTCTCATGGCCGCCAGTGATAACATGAAACATAGATATCAGCATAGACCACCAACTGTAGTAGGACTATTGACCCACACATGGCTCTCTGCTGCATCTTGGGCCTGAATATCACCCTGCCTTTGGATGGCAGTGCAGGCCATTCAGGTGGTTATGGCCCCAGCAATAATGTAGCCCTCAGACACCAACATGGTCTCAGGTGTCAGCCCAGACCCTGGGCTTCACTACAGTCTTTGATGTTAATTTAGGCCATGGACATCAATGCTGGCCCTATTGTAGCACAGGCTTGGACAACACATGGCCCCAAGTGGCAGTACAAGCCACTCTCATCAGCCTGTTACTCACTGACGTCATGTCTTCAGTTCTGCTTTTCTCCACAGTGTACTGACTACTCTGCTTCTCCTTCTCTCCCATTTCTTCGCCACATTCCTGTTCATCTTAGTGGTCCTGCCTATGGGGGCTCATGGGCGCTGGGCAGGCCTGTGGTTTTCTTCTACCTGCTTGGATTGCTGCAGGCAACCCTGTCCTTTTCATTTTTTAAAATTATCTTTTAATGTTTAGCATTCTTTTTTATATCCTGGCCACAGTTTCCCCTCGCTCCTCTCCTCCAAGTCCCTCCCCTTACCTTCCCCTGGTCCCCTTCTACTCCTTTCCCATTTCTGTTCATAAATTGGCAGGCCTCCAAAGGAAATGATGACATGTCAAATTGCAGTAAGACTAGATACCTCCCCTCATATTAAGGCTAGAAAAGTTAACCTACTAAGAGGAGTAGGGTCCCAAAAGCTGGCAAAAGAGTCAGAGACAGGCCCTACTCCTACTGTTAGGAGTCTGACGAGAAGACCAAGCTACACAACTGCCACATATATACAGAAGGCCTAGGTGAGTCCAATGAAGGCTTCCTGGTTGTTGGTTCAATCTCTTTCAGCCCAGTGTCATGCTTGTCACAATGCTCCCTGCCATAATGATGATGGGCTGACCCTCTGGAGGTATAAGCAAGCCCCCAATTAATGCCTTATTTTGTAAGACTTGCTGTGATCACGTTTCTCTTACATATCAGAACAGTGACTAAGACAGCCAGCTATGCCTACTGGTGCAATAGTAGCATAAGTATCATAGGGGTAACAAACAGCTTTTCTGTTGAATTAAAGACCTGCTCCACAGGAGAGAATTTATACTTGGTACCATAAATCTGGTTAAAAATACATGGCTAAGAGGTCATACACCCTAGGGAAGAACCTATGAATATTGTTTTGCTAAATGTGGCTGTAGCACCAAACTGCCTCCTAATTATGTACCTGTATACGCATATATGAGTGTAGCTCTCATAACTCTCAGTCCTTGTCAGAGAAGTTTTGTTTTGTTTTGTTTCTGTAGTAAAGACTAATTGTCACAGAGACTCAAACTAGTCAAAGCACATACATTGTAGAATGCTGAAGCATGAGTGAGAAATTATTTCACTGCCTACCTTGCATGGTTTAGGGGCCACTATAGAAGAGGGAGTAAATAGATTGTAGGAGACAGAGGCTAGGAAAGACTGCTACAAGATAATGTATTCTGAATACATTTTATTTAGGCTTTCAGAAGATCAAGCTAATCAACATCCCAACATGAATTGGGGAATGGCTCATGGGGCCCCATTCTAGATGAACATCACTGGGTGCTCAAGACTCCTGGAGGAGCAAGAGTCTGTTTCCTTCAGAGGTGTTGGCTCTGGTTGATCGCCCATATGCCAGTAGATAGACCCATTCACATATCCGCAGCTGTAAATGAACTCAATGGCTTGTAATAGGGATGTGGGGCTTCTGAAAGAAGTTGGAGTGAGTAAGGAGGCATAGAAGTTCAAAATACATTGTAAACATGCATTAAATTATCAGGGTAGATAAATATATTTTAGTAATAAAATTGGCTGGATAGTTACGAGCTATGGCTAGTTTTCCAGAGGACCCACATTCAGTTCCCAGCATCTATATGGAAACTCACACCATAAGTAATTCCAGTCTTATCTGTTGCTCTTTTCTGATCTCTGAGGACACAGCATGTGCATAGTGCATAGACATATAGGCAGGTAAAGCATCCATGGATATAAAAATAAAATGGACAAAAATGAATAGAGGGAGTAGTGCCTTTTCAAGGAGCATCAATAACTGAGAAATTCCAGCGAAAACCTAAGGATAAACAATGAAGTAAGTGTAACTAAGGTAACTCTCCCAAGTTAACAGGAGACACTGGTGGCAGAGATTTCAAACTTAGAATGGAAGGATGGGTGCTTGATGTGCCTTCTTGAGTAACAGAAGAAGCAAGTGAAAGTACGTGAAAGTTGAACTTATAAGGCTTTTAGACTATTTTGGATATGAGCAAATTGCACAGAAAATTTATAATGATAATAATATTCTGAAGAATTTTGAATAGTTTACACTATGTAAAACAGTTCTTTAAAAAAAGGATATAAACGTTGAATGCATAGTCATATTTTACACACATACAGACACACACAGAAGGAGGGAATGTACAAGCAGCGACTATAAGAAAGAAAGCATGTTATTCATTTTTGTGATTTCTTAGAAACTTCTTTATCTCAAATATTCTATCAAGAGCACACAAACCCTTTGAAATCATTAGAAGCGCAATCATGAAAGCTGATACACTTAGCATTCCAGAGCACTAGTTTTTGTGGATTTCCAAAGACAATGCAGTAGAAGATTGACTCTGGTGATGCTGATACTAATAATACAGATAATGAGCCTAAAGTTTTGACTAAATTATTTATGTATTATATCATATCATGAAAATATAAAGCAACTCATTTGCAAAAACTATAGATAATTAACTTTGAAGTAATTTAAATTTAAGTGTAAAAGACAATGATAAAATGCTTGTAATGAAGGAAAATTTTTTCTAATTTCAATAGGAGGAAATATTTTTCTTTGCCCTCAAGGAATTCCTTCAAAATTTATTAAATGGTCAAAATTTTGTTCTAGATATGTTTTGCAATCCCCTCCATAACTGATCGATCTTTACTTCTTTTTTTTCACATATGAATGGATTCACTTATCTCTCTTAACCTATTCTGGACAAGGACAATATCTACTGTTCTGTTGTGTTTACTTATGGGAGATATTGTGGTAGACTTTTTTAAATACTCAGAACTGGTCATTGACTAAAAGACTGGGCTTCTGCATTTATTCTTCTAGTGTCACACAGTGTGAAGTCCAGAAGTACCACAATAACAAGTACTCTCCTAATCTCAATAGCTTTAGAAACTCAGTTCCCACACGTGTTCCAATGTACTATATGTTGACAAAATATCTGCCCACTGCAACTGGGATCACAGGCTAACCATGGTATCCTCTCAGCATGCTTCCATAGTAGAGACAGGAAATTAAGAATATATAGCTTATCCTATATTCTTTTAAGTGTTGATCAATTTAGTGCAACCACACAAGGAAATACAGGAGACTTTGGAAAATAAAGTTTAATATACTTGGGTAGTATAGGCTGCTTCTAAGTTTGGTGACTAAGGCTAAACTGCTTTAAGACTCTCTTATAAGTAGTTAGGTTGATTAAGGTCCAGTAGAAGCTCAATACTAGAGAGCTCTGGGCTTCAGGGAGCTGGAAACTGCCCAGAGGTCTTCAAGAAGAAAAGTGGCCTACACTGACTGTAATGTCTGCAAAACCCAGGAACTGAATCTTCAAACTGCTTAATTGGAGAACCTGTAATCCAGAAAAATAGAGTGAGCCCTTTCTTCACCCATCCTTTCCTTGTAAGCATTTTCATAGGGAATTAGAACAAAAATACTTTTGTTTAGAAATAAGCCAACATTGTGAACAGTTCTCAATGTCCATAGGAGTCACAGAGTCATGCATCACTCTAAGAGGACAGAGATAAACAAGAATAAGTCTAGCACAGAGGAGGGATTGTATCTGGGGGAGGAGTTTCCCCCGAGACCTCTTGTTATTTCCAGTGTGAAAGTGAAAGTTTACCTGTCACTTCAGTTAGGTTGGTTGTTAGTCCATTCAGCATAAACAAAACGCTTTACACTCTGTTCAGCCTAGCTTTTATAGTGGTGTTCTATTTGTCTACTATGTTGAGTTGCTATAGTGTTATCTTGTATTTCTTTCTGATCTTCTGTCTAGATACTTTATCCATTTACTGAGAGTGAGATGGTGAAATCTCTATTAATGTATAGCAATGCATTTCTTCCCAAGGTTCTGGTAAAGTCTCCTTCATCTAGTTAGACTTCTCTTGAATGGTGTATTTTATTTATACTTAAATTTATATTTCTAATAGTTATATATCCTGATGTACTGGCACACATAGAATTCTCTTCTCTCTAATAACATTTCAATAATGACTATATTTTTAAATTAATCTTACTTATCCACAAGTTTATACATGTATGTAATGCATTCCAATTATTCTCACCTCACTGCTCCTGTTTACTTCCCATCACTGTCACACCCTTTTCTCCATGTAAGTCCTATTACCACATTGTGTCTTTTTGTTTTGTGACCCACTGATTGTTGTAACATATCTGACTTAAATACTATGATGATGTAGTGTGTCTTGGGTCATAGATAATGATATAATTACATTTCTCAGACTGCACTGTCTATAAACAAAATTATCGATAATAGTGTGGATGTTGGAAAATCTTAAATGAAAATATATGGGTTTGATAACTGGTGATTGATGGGTGATGTCACTCTGTAAATATGTCTCTCTTATTGGTCGATGAATAAAACACTGTTGGCCAATAGGGAAGCAAGGACTAGGAGAGAAGGAGGATTCTGGGGAATGTAGTAGGAAGTCTCCATGTGATCCCAGGATGAGAGGGTACATGAGTCTGGAGTTCTCTGTAAGATAAGACCATGTAGAAATACATATATTAGTAGTTATGGGTTAACACATAAGAGAGAGCTATCCAATAAGAAGCCCTAGATATTGGACAACAGCATTGTAACTAATAGAGTCTTTGTGTGTGTTTTTGGGTTGATGCAACACTGGGACTAGACTTGCAGAAAGGGTTATTGTAACATTATTGCACCCAATGTGTGGCATAAGAACTTCCACTTACAATTTCACAAAAACTTAAAGAAAGGAATTTTAAAAACAAAAGAACTGAAACACTCATGGCTTCTTGGTAGCAGTATTTTATCAGATGGGCTCTGTTTTGCTAGAAAAAAGAAGAGACTCAGACCGCTTCTTTAAGGGAGGTTCCTGACTCAGCATAAGCTACAAAAAACCCACAGGGCTCTTTCAAGAGGCCCTGATAACAACTGAATGATGTGTATGAGCAGTTGACAGTGGCAGTGACCACACCTACAAGCCAGTAGCATGTTGCTTAATGGAAGCATAAACCAAGGCGGTGAGCACAGATCCCAGTGCTGTCAGTAAATGTACCCCTGCTATCTTGGAAAGACATCGACTAAAACATTAGTGGCTATAATTTTAGCAAAGTTTTTTTTAGCAGATAAAAGACCATGACTAGAAAAAGATAAAGATTTAGAGTAAAGACAGATTCTGATAAAGTAAAACCTCTACAAGGTTTGCAATGTGTTTAAAAATATATGTAGGCTTTTGATAAAAAAGAAACAGAATAAAGTAATTTTTTAAAAAGGGGAAAAAAAGAAACAGAGTTGCTGGGTGTGGTGGCACACGTCATTAATCCCAGCACTCAGGAGGTAGAGACAAACAGATCTCTGTAATTTCAAGGCCAGTCTGATATACAGAGTGAATTCCAGGACAGGCACAAGTAAACAGATACTTAGTGTTTTGGAGAGTAGCTTCTTGAATTCTTTGTAAATTTTGGAGATAAGCCATCTGTCAGATATGGGGTTGCCAAACATCTTTTCCCATTCTTTGGGCTGTCATTTTATCTTGTTGAATGTGTCCTTTGCCTTATAGAAGCTTCTCAGTTTCAGGAGGTTCCATTTATTAATTGTCAATCTCAGTGTCTATGCTACTAGTGTTATGTCCAGAAAGCAGTCTCTCCTATACCAATTTGCTCAAGGGCACTTCCCACTTTCTCTTCTAAGAGGTTCAGTGTGGCTGGATACATGTTGATGTCTTTGATCATCCAATTAAAATGGGGTGTAGAACTAAATAGAGAATTCTAAATAGAGGAGTCTAAAATAACTGATAGACACTTAAGAAAGTGTTGAGTATGTTTAGCCAACAGGGAAATGCAAATCAAAACAACTCTGAGATACCATCTTACTCTTGTCAGAATGGCTAAAATCAAAAACTCCAACAACAGTTTATGCTGGAGAGGATGTGGAGAAAGGTGAACACTCTTCCATTGCTGGTGGGAGTGCCAACTTGTACAGCCACTTTGGAAATCAGTATGAAGATTCCTCAGGAAAATGGGAATCAGTCTACCACAAGATCCAGCAATTCCACTCTTAGGCATATACCCAAAAGATGCACATTCATACAATAAAGACATCTGTTCAAGTATGTTCATAGCAGCATTATTTGTAATAGCCAGAACCTGAAAGCAACGTAGATGCCCCTCAAATGAAGAATGGATAAAGAAAATGTGGTACATTTACACAATGGAGTACTTCTCAGCAGAAAGAAAACAATGAAACCATGAAATTCAAAGGCAAATGGATGGCACTAGAAGAATTATCCTGAGTGAGGTAACCCAGTCACAAAAAACAAGCATGGTGTGTACTCACTTACATATGAATTTTAGACATGGAGCAGGAGATTGCCAGCCTACAATTCTACCACCTGGGAAACAGGATGGATTCTAAGAGAAATATGCATGATACTCTGGAGAAAGTGAATGAGACAGGATTGCCTGAGAAGATTGGGAACATGGGGAAATGTAAGGGGAGAGGGAGCTGGGAGAAAGAGAGGGTAAGAGAAATGAAGAGGAAGACATAGGGGAGCAGGAAGTTGGAGTCACAAGAATAATAGAGGAGAGCATAATGAGAGAGACCAAAATAGAGGGAGCCATTATAGGTTTAAGGAGGGATCTGGCACTAGGGAGATTTTCAGAGATCTACAAGGATGTTACCAGCAGGACATCTCAGCAATAGTGGAGAGGCTACATTAAATGCCCTTCCCTAATAATGATTTTGATGACTATCTTACATACCATCCTAGAACCTCCATCCAGTGACTGATAGAAGCAGAGGCAGACACCTACAGCTAAACACTATACTGAACTCCTGGAACCCAGTGACAGAGAGGGAGGAGTGATGAGCAAAGGGGTCAAGACTGGGTTGGTGAAACCCAGAGAAACAGCTGACCTGAGCAAGGAAGAGATCTTGGATCCCAGACTCATGGCTGAGAGGCCAGCATGGGACTGATCCAGACCCCCCGAATGTGGGTGTCAGTCAGGAGACTCAGGTAATCTATGGGGTTTTGGGTAGTAGATCAGTATTTATCCCTGGCACACAAATGGATTTTGGGGACCCTCCCACAATGAGGGATGCTTTCTCAATCTGGACACTTTGGGGGAGGGTCTGGGCTCTCTAGAGATACCCCATGGAGGGCCTTACCCTCCCTAGGGAATGGAGTGAGGATTGGGTAGGGGGCTGGGGGGCGCTGAGTGGAGGGAGTGGGCATGGAGGGGAGAGAGAGGGAGCTGGGACAGACATGGGAAGCAAGCTTGTTTCTAATTTAAATACATAATAAAAAAGTTGAAAAAAAAGAAAGAAGAGTGGACTTTGGCCATTCCACATAGAGGGATGGTCCCTTACCCTGAACACATGAGGCAGGACCTAGGCCTGCCTGGGATGATATGACAGACTTTGGAGATCCCCCACAGAGGGCCTCACTCTCCCTGGGGAGCAGAGTGAATATGGGTTAGGCAGTTGTGGCATTAGGGAAAGTGGATGAAGAGGTTAAATTGAGGGAGCTAGGATTGACATGTGAAACAAACTTGTCTCTAATTTTAAAAAAAGTAAACAGAGAGACCCTGTCACATAAAAGGAAAAAATAAAAGAAATAGAGCTATAGTAGATAAATAAACAAGTCACATAAAGATGGAAAATAGAGTTTGGACACTGTATGCTATTGAGTTGTCTTTGTATTGTTCAATTACTAAGGAAGGAACAACAACTGCTAAAATACACTTGATTATAAATGCTGCTGGATTAATTCAATTTGTATATTTTTAAAAAGCTTTGACTTCTAAATTTAAATGTAAGGACAGGTTTCTTGGGGAAAGAGTTTTTGTTTTTGTTTCCACAGAAAATGTAGAACTTTGGATTCCTTCCAGACTAATACTGTTTGATGAAGCAAGATCCCCTGAAACAGTGCCCCATGTCATTCAACATCTAAAACAACTGAGATGATAAAGACTTTCAGACTACAAAAACAAGGACTTTGCCAGGTTTCTGTGTTTTGTCATGGTCCCCATGGTATAAACAGTGCCCCGAACCAGGAGGAAGCAGTTTGGAATGAATGACGCTCAAATTCCCAAATATTGTTCATAAATTTTTGTTTTCACTTAAATGGGGTTGGTTATAAATGGCTAATGATCACAACCAATCTCTTTTTAAAGATAAAGGTGATTGTGTTATAGAAATGAATACTTTGTATTAGAATACATATTCATTTATAGATACAAATTTAAGGTCAATTTTGTGATAGGTACATTTCTCATTTTGTTTAGGTATTGTGTCTACACAGCTCTTTTAAAAATATAATGTATAAGTAAGTACAGATTATAGATAGTTACCTCAAAGAGTCAAAACTTACAGTTAGGTAGTTTTCTAGATATATAGAGATATATTTCAATTGGATAATCATTCTTCAAACATTTCAAAGACCTACAGAATACAGCATATAAAATGGTTTAGGGTTTTTTTTTGACAATGAGACACAACTACTCCTGACAACAGAAGGGAAGATGGACATTGAAGAAAATCATTATGGAGTTTGCTTCAAATGTGGCAAGACTAGCCATTTGGGCAAGAAACTGCTCTTGTCTTTACTGTTTGTCTTTATGCTGTTTAAAATGGACATGCAGAACCCACAGGAAAGTGACTGCTAAAACAAGATAGACATTGCTACATGGTTTCTGCTTCATGGAAGAGTCTGTCAGACATTCTACAGGACACAGAGAAAAGTAACTGACAAAACTTCCAATACAGGCAGACAGTTTAAAGTTTCCTACTTTGCTGAAGAGTCTGCCAGACACACTATGACCTATGAGTCAAATATGGAACATTACAGAAGAACTTCGATGACTGACCAGGCAATGAGTTGTCTTTGTCAGTTCTAGAGTTTATATATTATCCTTCTGTGGTATTTGATGGATTTGAAGACAGATAGTCATGGTTATAGTTTTCTTTAGTTATGATAACAGATGTTACATATAAGACTTTAGACTCACAAAGATAGGATAGACGATAGAGTATTTTATTTAAATCTTGCTAACTGTTAATGGACTAAATATTGTAAGTATAACCATAGTTCTTACTTGATAACTGCTTTTTTGTTTTTTTGGGTTTTTTTGGCATTTTTGAGACAGGGTTTCTCTGTTGTTTTGGAGGCTGTTATATATAATTTGACTAAGTTAAGGGTAAATTTTTATTCAGAAAGAAAAGAGATGATGAGAGATGTCATTCTGTAAATATTTCTTTCTTATTGGTTAATGAATAAAACACTGTTGGCCAATAGGAATGAAAGATGAGTGGGACTAGCAGAGAAAGAGGATTATGGGAAATGTAGTAGGAAGTTGCCATGTGATCCCAGGACCAGAGGATGCATGAGTCTGGAGTCCTCAGTAAGATAAGAACATGTAGAAATACATATATTAGTAATTATGGATCAATACTTAAGACAGAGCTAGCAAATAAGAAGCCCTAGATATTGGCCAACAGCATTGTAACTAATACAGTCTCTATATTTGGGGTTGATGCAGCACTGGAACCAGGCTAATGGGAAGAGTTATCGTAACAGTTGATAGCTTGAGTCATGGCTCAGAGGTGACCATCATTTTCCTCTGTCATTCCATGGTGGAAGAGTCAAAGGAACACTTTCAGGCCCATTTTATAAGGACACTAATCTCATTTATGATGATAGGATTTCACAAGACTTACTCTGCTATTACTATCACCTTTCACAGCTAGAGGTTCAGGATAGATTTTTGAGGGAAAACAGATATTCAGATCACAACATGTAGCCACCCATTTCTCTTTTGACTACTATTTGCATGGATATACTCTTCAGTCTTTTCAATTTTAACATACTTGCGTTTTATATGTAACATAATTTTCTTGTGGACAACAAATAGTTGAATGACCTTTATGCTCATTCTGTCAGTCTCTTTAAAAACTCTGTCCATATTTAAATGTAGCATGTATTTATATTCTGCATGGCCAGTAACCTCTTTACTCTTAATTTAGCACATTTCTCCCTTCTTTCAATCTTCCTTTGCTGGAGTTTTACTGGCATTTACTCACAGATGGAAATCAATGTTGTGAGTGTATTAACAATCAAGCTTAAACTGTCCCTGAATTGGTCCCAGTAGCATTCTTAGTTGTTTCTCAATGTCTCGGTCTTCTTGCTTTGTGATTTAGTTATTAATAACATCTCTTCAGAATAGGCTAACTAAGAAGCATTTTAGGGATGTTGGCTAGAAGAATCAGCAGGTGAAAGTACTTGCTATACAAGCTTGCTTATCTGAGTTTGAACCCACAACCCACACAGAAGTGGAGGAACCACCTACATCACATTATTCTCTATTCTCTACATTCATTCTCTGGCATTGTATGCACACACACACTCTATGATAATTAATCATATTTTAAAAAAATTTTAAAGGAAAAAAATTTTAAAATTTTGGGTCAGAGGAATGGATCATCAGTTAAATTTTCATTCAGTGTGTGTGTTTCTGTCAACCTAAGGTAGATCACATGAAAGTAATGCCATGTACACAGGTCTTTCACTTGTTTGTTTAGAGTTACCCAAAGATACTTTACTTTGTTTGTGGTTATTGGTTGTTTTTCTTTTTTAGTTTTATTTATTTTTATTTAAAGTAGAAACAATCCTGCTTCATATGTCAGTTCCAGACCTCCGGAAAGTGGATCTCAGTGAGGGGGCCTGGGCAATCTATGGGGCCCCTGGTAGTAGATCAGTATTTTTCCAAAGTCCATTCTTATGCCAGGGATTGACATGTGAAGCAAGCTTGTTTTTAATTTAAATTAAAAAAAAAGAAAATGTGGTACATTTACACAATGGAGTACTACTCGGCAGACAAAATACAAAACAATGGAATCTTGAAATTCATAGGCAAATGGACAAACCTAGAAGAAACCATCCAGAGTGAGGTAACCCAGTCACAGAAAGACAAACATGGTAAGTACTCACTCATATGCGGATAATAGACTTAGAGCAAAGTATTACCAGACTACAATCCACACTTCCAGAGAAGCTACAAAACAAGTACGACCCTAAGATAGATATACATGGTGCCTTGGAGAAGGGTAAAGGGACAACAGCACCTGAGAAAACTGTGAACATGGGAGGAGGTTTGAGAAAGGAAAGGGGAGAAGAGGAGAGGAGAGTAGGATATGGAAGATCAGGAAGATTGAGTCTTGGGAAGAATAGAAGAGAGAAAGTGAAGAGATACCTTAATAGAGGGAACTATTATAGTTTTAAAGGAAATCTCCCACTAGGGAAATGTCCAGAGGTCCACAAGGATAACCCCAACTAAGAACCTAAGCAATAGTGGAGAGGCTACCTTAAATGCTCTTCCCTTATAATGAGATTGATAACTACATTAAATGTCATCCTAGAGCCTTCATCTAGTAGCTGATGGAAGCAGAAGCAGACATACATCTAAGTAGTTGTAAAGAGGGAGGAGTAATAAGCAAAGAGGTTAAGACCATGCTAGGGAAACCCACAGAAATAGCTGACCTGAGCAAGTGGGAGCTCACTGACCCCAGTCTGACAGCTGGAGAACCAAGTCCGCTGAACATCGGTGTCAGTAAGGAGGCCTGGGCAGTCTCTGCGGCCTCTGATAGTGTAACCAGTATCCCTAGTGTATGAATGGACTTTGGGAGCCTATTCCCCATTGAGGGATGCTCTCTTAACCTTGGTACACAGAGGAGGGCCTAGGTCTTTCCCCAAATGATAGGAGATAATTTGATGATCCCTCATGGGAGGCCTCAACTTCCCTGGGGAGTTGATGGATGTGGGAGGTGGGGGCTGGTATGGGGTGTGGAAGTACAGGAGGGAGAGGGACCTGGAATTGGTATGTAAAATAAGATTGTTTCTAAATTAAATAAAAATAAAAAATTCATAGGATGTAGAAATCACATGTCCTAACCTGCATTAATAGTAACTTTAATATTTATAAAGTTACTTTGCCTAGTTTCATTAATTTGTCACATAGCTTCAAACTATCTTCATGTATACATAGGGGTCCAGTCATTTTATCATAGGTACTCCCATTAGTACTACTTGTGGTTAGATCATTAACAAACTATGTCACCTATTGATTATCTGCAAGGTTTAAATTTTCTGATTCAGTTTTTTGAAGGACAGTTTTGCTTGGTATGAATGCTTTTTGAATGAGAGTCTTCAAGGTTTCCCAGTGTCTTAAAAAGGAGAGTCTACTCTAGTTTCTGTTGAGAAAAAATTGTTAAAATTAACTAAGAATCTCTTGTTCATGTTTATTTTATTCTCTTACAATTTTCTGTTTTCTCTGTTTGTCTTTTATGTTTGATTCTCCTGTGCCTAAATCTAGACATCCTTGGTGTAAGTTATTTGGAGTTCAGTGATTTCATAAATATATAGAATTATCTCTCATTTAAAATTGGATCATGTTTTCATCTTTCATTTCTTCAGATAAACTTTATGGCTTTTTATTTGTCTTTCTTTCTAGAACATCCACTATATACGCAATATATGCTAGTTACTTAGCTGAATATGTCTACTAATGTTACTCAACTCTTTTTGGCTCTATACTTTCCCCTCCCACCCACATTTGTTGTTTCTCAGAGTGGATAATTTCAATTGATCTCAATATCATAAATTAGTTTTTATGTTTCTTAATGGCTGTAATTGGAACTCTTTGATGAGTTTTCTACTTCAGTTCTTATATTTTTCAGTCTTGGGATTTATATATTTGGACTTCTTATACTCTATTGACATTATTGATTTCTTATTTTTCCTTTTCTCAGCTCTGTGTCTACTGGCACATTTACCTCTTTGAATGTGAATTTATGTTTGATCACTATAATGCATATAAGTACCAGCCTGTCCAAAACTGGGATTACAGGTAGTTGTAAACTACCAGACTTGGGCACCTGGAGTTGAACGAGGGCAATCTGCAAGAAGATATGTCAGGAGCAGGGGAAGCCCCCAGGCGAATCAAGTCCTGAGTGACTGTGGTGTTTATGGCCTGAAGACTGATCCCCTATCAAGACTATTGAGATTATCTAAACCTGTTTGATCCAGTTATATACCATAAACCCCACCTTTTGTTTGTCTTCATGTAATATACTATTCTCCTTGTTTATTTGCATGCAAGAAAACTACCTCTCTGTTCAACTGTATACAGTAAGCACGTTGAGCTCCTAGGATGCTGTGGTTTCTACATCAGAGAGCCCAGTCCAGTCCCCATATCCAAGCATTTGTATTTCTGCATATGTGTGTGTCCATCATTTCTTTATTCCCTTGACACCCTAGTGCAGTGAAGTCCCCAAAGAGAGATAAGACCTTGGCAAGAAGCAGGAACTCTTAACCATTGATTCCTTTTTTCAGCCCTCTTTGATTATATTTAAAACAATTGCTTTAAAATCTTTGCATTGTAAGTACATAATTTGTACTTCCTCAGGAACATATGTTAGTTCTTATTGTGAGTGAATAATAAATCATTTTTTCTTTTCATTTTATTTCCCCATCCCTGAAAACATGTTATTTTTACTTTATAGCATGGTAAATCTAGAAATAAAATGTTTCTTCCTCATGCATAAGACTTGCTCAAAAGTCAAGGGAGTCTTTGTTTCATAATTTACTGTGGCTTTTGTTAGCCATGTACTAACTTTTCTAACCAACTTCTGTAAAATCTATATTTTGTACCTGAATAGTATCTGATTTACCAGTAAGTTTATCTATCTTTAGCTTGCACTTTTCAAAGAGCATACATAAATTCTAGGAGGGAAAAATGAGGAATCAAATAAAAAAAAGAATTGAAATGATACCTCTCAATTCTTGATAGTTAATTATCTGTTATGTCACCTCTTCAACACTGCAAGTCTTTCCCCATTATTTAGCCTTTATTTCTTTAAAATATTATTTATTTAATGTGTATGTGTATGTTCCTGAATGTATGCACACATACTCCATGCATGTACCCTATATCCCTGGAGGCAAGAAGACGGTGCCAGGTTTCTTGGAACAAGACTTACACATGGTTATGAGCAGTCATGTTGATGCTGGAATAGAATCTGGGTCCTCTGAAGGAGCAACCAGTGCTCTTAACTAGTGGGCCCTCTCTCCAGTCCCAGATCTTACTGCTTGCTGTTGTTTTGTCTAGACATTAGTCAGACCTGAAATTCTACAGATATCATGCTCTGGGCATACATACATACATATACATATATATATATATATAATTTCTAAATTCTTCACCATGCACAGATGTTTTCGAACTTTCTAATTTCCCAGTGACACTCATAGATTTTCTCTCCAGGCTTTTAGTACTACATTGTTTGCATCAACTCTGTATTGGCCTTAGGCAGAAACTCATATTTCAATTACTTTGCAGTTCTGTGCTTTTCTGAACAGAGTGAGTTGCAAGTACCCTGTGTCAGTGTCATATTTTTAAGACCCTTGTAGCTCTAAACAGGTTAAAATGAGAATACAAATTTATTTATGGATAAGTCTGCTTTGCTTTTTCTCTAACCAGGACTGACTGCACTGAGAAAAAGGTCAATTTTTAAACACAGGGATGTGACAGCATGGAGAGTTCTATAGGACATGTAAAATGCCACGAAGCTTTTACTATAGTTTAAAGTTTTGTCTTTTTTCTTAACTCAAATTTTCATTGCTACAAGTTTTAAAATTTTTCAGCCTCTAGGCAAAACTCTATTGACAGTTTAACTTTGTTTCTGGATGTTTCTTTGGAGCAGCAGACTATGAAGTTACTCTTTAAATACATCTCTTATGAACAAACTTAAGACCTATTAATCTTGTAAACCAATGTTGCTTTTGTTTTTAAAATATCCAAAGCATGTCATATAGCAGTTGTAAAGTAGTTTATTTATGAAACATGGATCAAATATGAAATAGATAAACCCCATCAGTGCCTAACATGGAGAAACTATCAAATGATTGGGTAAACACAGTAAATCTTCTCAGTCTCCAGGGTTTGCAATAGATGCAGGATCTCTTACCTAGTTTGCTTCCCAGTGTAAATTAAAACAGAATACACAACGGTAGGAACTGACAGTCTTTAGAACTTGGAGTGATCTGTTCAAATGATAGGGGTGCTGACCTTAAGAAACATGAATTCACTGATGGGTCAGAGGCTCTTTAAGGCAGTGCCTGTCTCTGTAACCTGTGTTGTGTGTTGCTGACGCTTTCTGTACTATTACACTTACTTTATACAGTTCCATTGAGGCACCTGCTATAATGCTTGGGTCTGTAAGGGTGGAGGGATTTTAGGGATTATCTGTCACCACTGCATTAACTTACACGTGTGGAAAAGGAGACCCCAAAAGAAGAACATAAGCTAGTGCTTCCTTTCTCAGTTTTTAGTATTTTCAAACCTCTAGTTTTTTTGAGGCATTTTTTGGTTCTGAGTCATTCCCACATCTCCTGTCTGGATACTGATTCTTTAAGATAGTTTGGTTCCCATTTTAAGACAGGACTACTAGAGCAGTTTCTCCATGACAAAGAATACTAATGCACTCCTTCCACTCAAATTGAGTCTATTTTCTCACGACTGATAAAACTCCCAGAGCTTTGAACCACCCCTTTCCTTTTACTCTCCCCTCCACAGTATTGCCTCTTCTGAAGGTAGATCCCATTTTTGCAATGACACGTAAGATTTATCAGCCCTCTGCAGGAAGCTTGTATTCTTACTGCTCTTCTTTCCTGAGCGATGTATTATCATATACATCGAAAATGGCCTAGGTAGAAAACTAAAGAGGGAGAGGGAACCGAAAGTTACATGCGTAAAATGTTAAATAAAAAATATATGGAAAAGAGGAAAACTAAAGCAATCTTTTCTTGGCTACTCAGTCAGACTTTCTTAGCTTGAAAATTCTGAATGAAGCATGACTTAGCTTCCTCCCAGTTTCCTTTGAAATTCTAAAAATCATAGTCCTGCCTAGTTTTCACCATCATCATTCGTCATTGCTTTTACCATTGCTGATTGTGATGCAGGTAAGTTGTGTCTGAATCTATTATAAGGTCCAGCACCTGGACCTGTTGTCTGGAAACTGCTTGTCTTGGTGTGAGCTCAATCTCCCAAGCTATCTTTCCGCAGTCACTTGCTTCAAATTTGATTTTCATATGTTTGGTAGAGAATGTTGTTTGGTTACCTTGCTCCAAATTTGAACTGTGTGAATTTCTTAAAGATAAAAGGTAAAGCTTTTAAATGTGATTAACTATATATATTATGTATATGGAATATATATTATGCTTATTTCATTTAGTTGTTTGAAACTAAAGTCGAAATTCAAAAGGAAAATTAAAAAAGTGGAACTCAGGAAATATGACAGACCCACACACAAAACCATCCATTTGAGTATTTATTCTCACACATACTTCACACACTTTAATCTTGCCTGTGCATCTTCCTATCAGAGCCATGGTATTCTGAAAATGTAAATCAAGATCAATCCAGGCATTCCAGGAGGCCTGTCAAGGTGTCTTCTCTACAAAAATGTTCCCGACTTCAATCATAAAACTTTTACTTTTTTTTCGTATTTTCTGATATGGGGACAAGAGTTAATAACAATAAACTGGCTGCCAACAGTGCAAGCCTATAATCCCACTTTTAGAGCCTTAGGCAGGAAATGTTGAGTTTGAGGCCAGCCTGTACAGGCGAATTTGGGGTCTATAAAAGAACTTTCTCTCACAACAAATGAATAACCAAACCATCATTCGCTAACTGTACTGATTTCTCAAGAACACCAAAAAAAAGTAGACTTTAGTTTCTCCAGCAATAATAAACTTTGTGAGATAATTCATACATAAATTCTCTGGGTTCAGCCAATCCCCAATGTGTGCAAACATTTGTAATTTCATTTGAAATATATTTTTTACATATTTAAGTTATCTTTATAAGGTTGCATTTTTGATGTACCATGTGATGTTTTGATACATGTGCTTGTTATGTAATGTTCTAATACGAGTGTATATCTATCCTGAAACAATAATTTATCTGCTGAACATATAACAAGTTTATATTCTAGCCATTTTCAAAGTATCTAGTTCATGATTGTTACCTACTTTGTGACCTTACTTTGCAAAAGAAATCAAGAGTTGTTTTTCTGTCTGTCATAATGCCCACTGCTCTGTTTTTCACACTGTGCATGGCTATGGGAGTGTCTTAAGAGTACAAATTTCTCTTCCAAATGAATTTTTAAGCAGTTTCCATAATTCACACACACTTAGAAGTGTGACATACTGGTTTAGTTGGTCCTCAATAAACGATTGTTTATTATTAAAGGAAAATATTAAATAAATAAGTGAACAAGCATAAGTGTGTGGCAGGTAAACACTGGGCATGAAAAGAAATCTGAGACCTGCTATTATAGAATATTAGTTTAAGGTGTATTGCCTTTGTTTTTGCTGTGGAATATTTGTTTAATGATGCAAAGATGTGTTGCATTCTTTTATGTTGCAATTGTTTAACTCTGTAAAGCTGTGTTACTAAGCCTGTCTAAAATACCTGATTGTTCTAATAAAGAGCTGAACAGTCAATAGCTAGGCAGGAAAGGAATAGGCATGACTGGCAGGAAAAGAGAATACATAGGAGAGAAATAGAAGTTTGAGGAGCGAGGAAAGGAGGAGGAAGAAACCAGGGACCAGTTACCCAGCCTCACTACCTGCCCCAGAGTAAGAAAGAAAGAATGGTATATTGAAGAGAGAAAGGTTAAAACCTAGAGGTAGATAGGATAATTTAAGAAAAAATGGTGAGAAACAAGCCCAGCTAAGGAGGGGTATTCATAAGTAAGGGTGAGTCTCCATGTCTTTATTGGGGAACTGAATGGTGGGACCCAAGAAAAACTTCAACCCACATGGGATGTCAATGGAATATTAAGCTAGAATGGGCTTGAGGCAGACTTGGGTCAAACTGGGCATAGTGGGGTTGACCTATTTCTTTTTTTGTTTTTTATTTTTTATTTTTATTTTTTTGTTTTTATGAGACAGGGTTTTTCTGTATTGTTTTGGAGGCTATCGGTCCAGCCTGGCCTCGAACTCACAGAGATCTGCCTGCCTCTGCCTCCTGAGTGCTGGGATTGAAGGCGTGTGCCACCACCACCCGGCGACCTATTTCTTTTTAATTATTCCTAGTGAGTATTAATTCAAAATAAGAATTTGGAAATATATAACACCAACATTTGGCCATGTGTTGGGAATTAAGTAAGAATTTCTCCTATTGTGAAACACAATTGGGCTTCTCAGGAGGTTACTAACTATAGCTCCTCACACTTTTAAAAACAAATTTTCTACTGTTTAGACAGTCTCACTCCATAGCCTGGATGGGACTTTCTAGGTAGATGAAATTGGTCTTGAACTCATAATATCTGCCTGCCTCTAGCTGAGATTAAATGCATATGCCACCACATCTGGCTTATCATTATCTTATATGCAAACTTACTTCTGGCTTCTGAATACAGTTTGAATATTATTTAAAATCTACAGCTTAATGTTCCCAAAAGGATGTGCCTGTTGGTGGAATGATGGCCTGAATTATATTGGGAGTAATCAATATTTTGTAATTAAAATGTTTGTCTGATGTACTGGAGGGAATATGCCTCTCATACTATTAACCTGAGCAAAAGTCTTTGGCTATGGAGTTTATGGGCCCAAGTGGGAAACATATGGCATTGCTTTCCTAAATGGACACATTCTTTGCAAATTTTGTGTTTATACTCATCCATAGGCTAGCACTGTTTTCAGCCTGGAGCATAGGGGCTCCTTTTTGTAGAAGGCAGTGTTGAATGCAGAGACTCATTATTTGTTCAAAGTGTTGAAAATAAGTGATTGTTGACTGTTCATCACTAAATGAGACATAAATATTACCCCTTCTGTCCTCAAGGTTCAGGAAATATCATAAAAGAGGAGAAGGAATATATATATATATATATTGCCTTATTCTCTGACTCATAGGTCCTCCCAAAGCATAGGTCCTCCCAAAAATAGGGGTGAAAAAACAGCAAAGTTTCTGCCTAAAGCAAAGTTATAAACCAACTCGGCTACTCAATGCAGAAGAGCTTGGAGATGGAATAGGCAAAGAGAAGGTAGCTCCCACCAGACAGACAAAGGATACTATAACTTATGACAGTTGGAATCCAGGATTGGTGAAGATCAAATCTCTGATAAGTAATGATTATATGTTTCTACTGATCAGGTAGCTCATTCAACCCTAACTCAAGACACATATTTTTTTTAACAAAGTTAAGTGGTCCAATTCACCTTCTAATTAAAGTAAGTTTTATGTCTGATAGTACATTATGCCCTTAGTAAAAGTCCAGTATTTAGTGTGTGTGTCAAAGGGTATTTACAACATAGAAGCTAGTCTCTGTGATCAATGATTCACAAAAGACCTTTAGGAGTTGATGGTAGAATAAACATTGAAATGATCCAGGATTTATTTCCAGTGATGAAAAAATCATAAAAATAAACTAGAAGAAAAAAAAAAAGTTGTACTTGAAGTCTTTTTACTCAGACCAGATGCCCCAAAGAGCAAGGCTTCATAGATGTTTCCAGAGAAACATGGCCTTCACTGAAACACTGAGCCATACATGCCTTCCCCCTCTCTGTTGAAATATAGACTAAAGGCCTGATAACCTAAGAAAATAATTTGAAAAGAAAATTTGACTTCTTAATTAACCTAATGGAAACGTTTACATTTATAAAATGCCCAAACATTTTACTTGCTTAGTGACTCAATATTATATGTGATTTTATAAAACTGAGTTTAGTTTGAACAATGAAAATATGTACTTCTAGAAAAGGTTCAGATCAGATGTATTTGCCAAATAATATAGCAAATAAACTATAAAAGGTTTTATAAAATTATTAAGCATTTAATGTTAACTTTTAACTGATAACATTTTATTAATGCACACAGAAACATTAAGGTAAAATTAGGTGACGAATGGTTCAAGTAATCTGTTCTAAGTGACAACAATAAACGGAGTACTTATTTTCATAATCTGTGTGAGCTCTGGAAATACGCTGTGTGGTACTTAGTCTTACATATTTATACTCAGAAAGCTGGGGAAGAGAAGCATCCACATGATTGCAGAATATCTACTTCTATAAGACACTCTTTCATCAGGTTATCACAATAGTACATACTCCAGGAGAAAGTATTCAAAGAATAAGAAACCAAGCACCATTTGTATACTTTTGGCCAGGGGGATTCTGCTTGTTGGTTGGTTTCTATTTATTGTTTCTGACAGTTTCAGACATCAACACATTGTATTGTTGTCCTATTCACATTCATTGCCATCTCTCTTATGTCCCCTTCCTTTCCCTCTGAATTCCTTGTTCTTGTCAACTAGTCCCTCAGGGACTATATACTGCAGCAACTATTAGCTGTCAAGAGGTCCTTGTAAAGGAGTGAAATTTTGTGGACATCTTCTCTACTGTGGACAGAAGGTTGAAGGATCCAGTCTTGTACAAATATCCACTGTGTCTGTGTGTGCTTAATCACAATGGAGTGTTGTATATAAATGGCAGCATTGCTCCAGGTTGTCTGCTTTAGTTCCTGACTTGACTTTCTGGTATGACTTCTGAAAATGATGGAATGTGACCTGTAAGACGAAATCAACCCTTTTTCCCCCAAGTTGTTTTGGTCATGGTGTTGATCACAATAGAAAAGAAAAACAAACTAGAGTATATACTAAACCACAACACCAGTAGAAATAAGTAATTGTCCCTGGAAGTTCTGTGTTATTAGAATTCTGCATCTGCCTGAACTTTAATAACATATCGCTACATTAGAATCAGAGCAGGATCAGAGTTTATGACTGGAGTCAATATGCCTAATATTTCTAAAATTGAAGTTCCATATAAGTCAAACTGATTTATCAATAGTCCATTTTTCAGTAAGTCAACTCCACTGTCAATGTCACCTAGGAATTTATGGAACCAATTACTCCTCAGAGACTGTCAGTTGGCTTTTACTGTGTGCCTTGCAGAAATATTTTGCTGAGAATAATTTGTAAGTACAAATAAGTCAGAGGGGAAAAGTTTTATGTTGGAGAGAGAAAACAACCCAAGATAAAGGGCTAACCTATAAAATGGTGAAGACTATCGACTAGATAATTAGGGAATAAAACAATTATCTGTAAAGCCCCAAGTGTATTAGTCAGAGATGAAACAAAATCTTTAGGAAAAGTTTTAAAAAATGAAGGTATAGAAATAAAATAATCAGAGACAGAGAAGGCAATTATTATGTTTCAGCTTTAGTTGAATACCAACATTACTTGAGAAGCAATGAAAATTTCTAATGAATCTAAGGGAGACCTGCACGAAGGCATTGGTCTCCCAGTGTGATCAGAATGGTTATCTGGATTACAGAAACTAACTGATTATAGATGTGAGTTATACAGAAGAATGGATATCAAAATTTGTCTTCAGAAAACCTCTAAATTTTTATATACAAGTCCCTAAGCTGAAAATTGGACTTCTTAGAAAAAGAACCCTGACAGTGAGTTAATATTTAGTAAATTCCTTTACATTTAGTATTTTTTAATTATTTCTTAAAATTCATGATGAGTCTGTCTTATTTATGGTAGTTATGAGGAAAATCAAACTATTGCTTTCTATGAAGAACTTTTAACAGACTTAGTCCCATTTCTTCACATTAAATGAATTCTTATGTGACATCACATATTTGTCCAAAGCCATAACACGTACAGCACTAGGAGTAAACTTAGAACTGTAGACTTTGGGTCTTAGCAATGTATGGACTTAGAGCCACTGGCTGTGACTGACTCAGGTGTGGGTGACAGGTTATTAGGGAGGCTGTGCGTGTATAGCAGGCAATGTGTAGGGATGCCCTGAATCTGCCATGATTTTTTTCTCTTAACATAAAAGTAGCCCAAAAGGTATTTACTAGTATTTTCATTTCATGTTGCCTCAAATTCTGGTAAACACTAGCAGCTAGAATATTCACTGTCTAAAATTTATAATATCTGTTATAATTTGAATATAAGACATCACCCACAGGGTCATGCGCTTGAAAACTTGGTCTTCAGTTGGTGCTGTTGGGAGGACTATGCAAGCTTTGAGAGGCAGGGCCTCGCTGTGGGAAGTGGGTAACGAGGGGTGAGCCTTGGGGTTTTATAGCCATGCCCCACTTCCTGTTTACTCTGTTGGCTGACTGCAGATACAGTGTGACCAGTGACCTCCTGCTTGTGTCACCATGCATTTCCCTGCTGTGAAAGATTGTTACCCTCTCAAGCTCTAAGCTAAAGTAAACCATTTCTCCTCAAGGTGTTCCCTACTTTGTCAAGGCAACTAGAAAAATGGCTTATCAAAAAGCCAGGTATAATCATAAGCAATGGTTTGTTCTTTTGTATGGTTGCAAGAGATTACCAGGAAACACAGGGAATCAAATCAGCAATTTATTATGTCTATGGTCCACACGTTCAAAGTCAACCACTATTAAGTTAAAGGTAGGGTATCTGCAGAGTCGTGCTCCCTTCAGAAGCTCCTCACCCCTTCTGCCTTCTAGTGACAGCCAACATTCCTGCACAGTATCACTCCACTTTCTATATTGTGTCTTCCTGTGTGTGTGTGTGTGTGTGTGTGTGTGTGTGTGTGTGTGTTGGGGTGTGTGTGTGTGTAAATTAGTCTCCTTATATGTTTGATGTGATTAATTGCCTCAGAGACTTATTCGTTTGTTTATTCTTTTTCCTGTTGCTGTTATTCTGGCAAAAGTAACTCAAGGAAAAAAGGTTTTAATCTGGCTGTAGTTCAGGTTACAGTCTTTGGGGTGGAAAGTCACAGCACAGGCCCTTAGTGGAGCTGTTCACATTGCTTCGCTAGTCAGTAACAAAGATCAGTGAATACATACTGATGCTCAGTTCTCTGTCCCCATTTATATAGTTTGGGGTCTCAGTCAGAGATGACACTACACACTGTGTGTTGGTCCATCCACCGCAACTGACAAGATAATCCCCTATCAGAATGCCCAAAGACCCATTACAGAGCCCCACCTGGATATTCCTAAAACCTATAGGTTTTAGGAATCACCCTTTATAATTGCCACAAACAACATAAAATATCTTGGGGTAACTGTAACTAAACAGGTGAAACACCTGTATGACAAGAACTTTGAGTCTTTAAAGAAAGAAATTAGAGAATATACTAGAAAATGGAGACATCTTCCATGCTCTTGGAGAGGTAGGATCAACATAGTAAAAATGGCAGCCTTGCCAAAAGCAATCTACAGATTCAATGCAATCCCTCTCAAAATCCCAACACAATTCTTCATAGACCTTGAAAGAACAATACTCAACTTTATATGAAAAAGTAAAAGACCCAGGATAGCCAAAACAACATTTTTCTTTTTTGTTTGTTAGTTTTAAAGAGGTCCTAGGGATTGAGCCTACAGCTTTGGGTGAGTTCTACACTGAACTTTATCACCAGCCCTCATCTCATCGTCTTAAAAGTATAAGGACAAGGACCCTTTATAAACCCCTTTGCAATATGAGCTAACATTGATTCAGGAGCTAAGAAGAAGCTGTATTATTTGATGTGGGAAGGTTTCTTAAGCCTGTTACAAATTCCAGGTTCAAATACTGACCTTAGAAAAAGTTTGCTTTAAAGTATTTCTAGACTAGAATATTACTAACCATATTTCTACCACTTCTCACGAAGCTGGTGAGAAGTGTGGGCAATGGGCATTGGTGTCTTCTCCTTCAAGGCCTGAGCTTCCTCTTTGTGAGGTGGTAGTCCCTGTGTATTTCCTCCCTATCCACAATGACAGCTTTGGAGGGGATATTGCATAAACACCAATCTATAATTCTGCCTCCTATGAGCATGCACGTTGTAGAATGAACGTGTTCTTATTAATAAACAACCTCCACATCTCCTAGCTGCTCTATTTGACAGAAACAATGGATCAGGGTGAACTATTCCATATATGTAGTGAGTGTAATATGGACAGTCCTAGGTTTTCAAGAAAGAAAGGAATTTTTCCTCTCAGAGCAAGAGGAACTAACTAAACTTTAATCCAAATTATAATAGTATAGTCAGCCCAGAAGTTGTTGCTGTTCAGCATTCTTGGGCAGTATGTTGCTACTATAATGTAAGTATCAGAGATAATCACAATAAGATTGTCTCACCGGAAGTCATGAAAGGACTAAATAACGAGTAGCAATATCCATCAAGGTTCCTGAAGCTGCTAAACCTGATATGATATTGCACTGATCTGAGTGATTGGGCAGCCCTGGAAATGCTTACAGAATATTTTGTATCATCAGGGATAGTCTGACCCATGGTTTTTGAAGGTACTAATTCCAGCACTTCCGGGGTATGTGGGTGTACTGAGTCATTCACACCCTACTCAATATACCCTCTTCTTCTCCTCCTCCACCAATCATGAGCAATCAGCTACTTTCAGTCTTGAAGAAAGCAGTAGTTTACTGAAGGTGCTTCTGACTAAAAGCTCAGAAACCCAATGATGCATTTGAATCCTCAAAAAATCAATATTCACTAATTTTCTTCAATTTAAGAACTCGGATGTAAGCCAAAATATTAACAAGAATGTTTGGATATAGAAATATTAATAGTGTAAGTCTCTTTTTAGTGTTAAATGCTATGTAGAAGAAAACGGAACTGGGTTTTCTTCCTGTTCTTACCATTCAGGTGTGTGAATTTCTCTCTCTCTCTCTCTCTCTCTCTCTCTCTCTCTCTCTCTCTCTCTCTCTCTCTCTCTCTCTGTGTGTGTGTGTGTGTGTGTGTGTGTGTGTGTGTTCTGAAGGTTGGAGTGTACTTGTTAAAGAGAAAGCATGGAAATCTGTCGCACCTGCTGAGCAGCCTGCATCTGAGAATGTAGCGAGGTGGTTGGGATAGATGACACAGAGACCGGTCGGTTGCTTTAAGAAAACTTTATCCTCCCCAAGTCGGCTTAGGAGAACTCCCCAAGAAAAAATGCTTACCTTTTTAAAGACTTCTTCCATCCATACACACACAATTCTCCAACCGAGCTCTCACACACCTCTCACAGCTCTCTCAGACTTCTCACCCTCCTGGCTGGTCGTTAAATCTCTGGCACCAGAATCCAGGAGAAACAGCAGGGAGCAGGAAGAAGCATCTAGCCTTAGGGGGGATCAAAGTCTTGGTGTTTCAGTGAGCAAGCCCTCATCAGAGCCCTATCAAGAGCTTTATGGCACTGAATTGTTTTCAGTAAACATTATCTAGCAGCTGCCTGCTCCCAGGCTGATGGAGGGGTGGGTTTCTGGCCAGGGTCTGTGATCCCCACAGAAATCTTAACAACTTGGAATCCTGATGCCTCACCAACTCATAGGGTCTCAGACTTCTTTTGAAAGTATTTGTGGTGCTTACCCTAGAGATGGTGTATATAAATGATGCCATAATCATGTACCACAAGTGCTGTCACTCTTGGGTTGTCTTCTGTGATTTCCTGCCTTAGGTTCTTTGAGTAGCTGGGCAAATTTCAGTGTGCACCAACACCTGATAGACATTGAGGATTAAGTGAGAACTATTCTGTCCTTTGGACTTGTGTGAAAAGTAAAATTCCTTACATAAAGTTTTTTGGACAGGGTATTGAGGCAAATCTCTTTCAGAAGGAGGCTAGAAAGGTGCCACTTTTCATGTGTTCTCTGGCATTCCCAATACTTTTTGCCCAGTTCCAAGCAGTCCCAGAACACAAACTGTGCTTTTTGTATTGTCGTTAGAAAAACCTCTGCCTTGGTCTAACAAATGATGAGTAAGCAGGGTCACAACCATTGGAGGAAGAGTTGCTTTGCCAAGCTAGTCAGAGGACTTGGCTTGCTCCTCTCATTATGAACATCCCATTACCTTCTGTATCTTTGGTCCAATGAATCCTGCCTCTGGCTAGTCAGGAGGGTGCAGAGATGAGAGCACTAGGAGATGCTGGGGGTGTGGTTCCAGTTCTGCAAGTCAGTTTGAGTTGCATCTCCTGACATATTATATGGTTATACTGAACCAGATTATGCCTCAGGTACCTTCCAGTTTAACTTACCCATCCGTCAAAAATGCTATCTTACTGGATAATTTTCAATGCTGGTCTATTACTTTCCCCCTTGGCAGGTTCTAGAAGGCACACCTAGATTTAAAGACCTGCTCTGCTATGAAAACGGTGTTGAACAATATAGTCATCTTGATGTTCACCTCTACATTTATACAGGGAGAGATGGGTTATAAGATATCTTCGCATCTCTGACCTCAAATTCCCTGTACAGGGCGTTTAGTGTCAGAGAGAACTGATGCTTAGAAAATTAAAGTTCTTATTGAAGACCCAGCATCAAGGCTGGTAAAGTTGGCCTGGAATTAGAACCAATTATTATCCCATAAAGAGTGACATCCTTTATTTCTACCTTACTGTAAACGGTACTGACTAGTGTAATCCAGAATGTAGAAATACTCTCTGAACAGTAGAGTGTGTGTTCAATACATGCATTGAGGTAGAAGAAAAGGGCCACATTTTACTTTACATCAGAAAAGTCACTACAACTGCCAACATCTGGATTTCAGTGAGTTACATCGATTCTTAACATGCCAGAGTCACCAATGCAGCTCCTACTTTGTCATCACAACCTACTCTTCAAGGCAGGCTTGATTGCTTCCTCAGTCTGAGAGCGGTTCCCACTCCATGCATCAACGATCCTCTCCATCTGTACCATGTCCTTTCGTTGTTGCTTGTGGCAAATGATTTAGTAAGTTTTATACACAAGCTTTCTAAAGAAGGAACAAATTAACCTCTCTCTATATATCCAGGGGCCATCCATGTAAGATATTTTACCCATACCACTCTTCTTTGCATTAAGAAATGAAGCTTAGAAAATAGGAATTAAATTTGCTCATCTTTTAGGTCTCAGGAAAAGGAAGTGGCCAGAGATTACCCTGACTAACAGCTCCTGGAGGACAGGATCTAACAAGCAATTTATAGGGTTGTATTTTTTCTTATTTGATTTGACTTCTAAAAGAGCCTCCTGTGTTGCTTTGGAAATTTTAATTGAATTAAATTTCACCAAACTAAAGACAGTACCATTCAAAGTATATAAAAGTGTGTGATACATTGGGGATAGGAAAAGAGAGAAAAGAACAATAGAAAGCTCAATTAATTTCTTCGCCATGAACTCCCCACTAACCTCCCACAGTTAGGAGAGCAAACTGTGTTCAGGATTCTATTGTCCAGGACACAGTCTTTGTTTAAAGAGCTAGTGCAAATTCCAAGGCTTTAGCTTATTGAATCTAGCTAAGTGGCATGTGGCCAAAAATTTAATGAGAATTGAAGGTACTGATATTTCCTGCCATTCAGCTCTGTGCCACCGGGACCACAGCTGATGTGAAGGCAAGGTGTCTGACGGTTCAACACAAACCTAATATATTCTGTCTATTTGTGACTTTCATCAAAATGAAGTCACCTTCATACCAATGTCTTGCAGTGGGAGGTTTTCCTCATTTTCCCTTCGTGGCTAAATTTTGAGAGCAAATAAGGGGAAATAAATCACCCTGTCCTCTTTTTGCCGTACAGAGTTGGGGAGTACTTTCATGTCTCACAGTAACAAGAGGAAAGTAGAAGAGATCTTATTCAATATTTTTTCAGTCAGGGGAATTTACTTTGTAAGTGTTACAAGGATAAACATTGCACCCTTAATCTCACAGAATATTTGATAACTGAGTGAGACAAACCAAGGAAGACGAGAAGAGAGGACAAGTGCTACATCCAGCTTGGACCCCGATTTATCTGTATCTCCGAGTAAATGGTAGATTGCTTTCAGTTTTCACCATGCCTCTACTGTTTATTAAAAACTCAGAATGTTATTGTCTTGTGGTGACATGCTTGAGATCTCCTAATCATTTTTATATGACATACAACTATAGCTATGTAGGGGGAAATAAGATTTTCATTAGTCGTTGCAGTGTGTGTGTGTGTGTGTGTGTGTGTGTGTGTTCTGAGATGTTGGCTAGCATCTTATATGTCACAAATTCTATCACTCAGATGAAAGCATTTGTAATAATATTCATCACCATCAAGCTTATTGACTGTAAAAACAGTCTAAGTCTAAACATGAGGCTACCTTTCTTGCTTCAAAGGGACAGGTCTGAGTAGTGTGGAAAACTGGGCATTAGATTAAAATGAACAGTGTTTTTTAGCCTAGAATTTTGCTGATAAATCTTCCAGTATTTTTCTAAGTTTTTTTTTACTACCATGCATGCAACACTAATTCTAGGGAAAAGACATCAGGTTTTACTCAGAGTTCATCCCCCAGAGATGGAGCCACTGCTTTCACCAACAAAAGAGTCAGGCTGAGGTAGACTTTACTGTGTGTTATCAAGCAGGTGAGCATACTGTGAACTTCATTTCCATAAGTAGGGGAATTGAGAATGTCACTCTAATTATAGTTACATGTAAAGAGGTATGCCTTTCCAAGCTTCGTATGACAGGTGTAGCACTGTCCACTGTTGAGCTAGATTCACAATTAAATAGACCAAACATCTGCTCTGGTAGCATCTACCTAATTCACTTCATGATAATAAATTAGGTCAGGTGTAAACTGACTTATTCTTAAGGGTATATTGCCTTTAATTAGAGTTCTGTAACAGTGATGACATCATGCCTGAATTAGTGACTCAAGTCTTTCAGGTCTCTGCTTTGTTTTATGACAATTCTGTCCCTGTATCTGCTAACATGATAAATGTTATGTTGACTTGAATTTTATTTTAGCTTTGAGCATTTGCACTCAAGCATCATAGAATTAAATGTGCTGAAATGAAGAATAGTTTGAAAACTGTTGAAATTTCATCTTGGGGGGAAAGAATCTAATACAAATAGGAAATTTTTAGGAGAAGGAATTGGAATTTTTACTTTTAAATCACACAAGAAGGCTATGAATCAAAAAAGTGAATTATTCATGTGAATATAGATGCTGTGAGCTATATTGATTAGGCCAGAAGCTGTATGGTATCCTTAGAAAAAATCTGCAGGTATGCTAATATGTTTTTCTTAGGCAATAAAGGGCTATAAAATATTTACTACTTTTTAATTATTTCATTAATGGTAATGTTCTTTGTAAGAGGCAGCTCCAGCTGGAAAGGACTGAAACTGATAAAGAGGATGGACAATTGTCATAATAATTCTACTTAGAGAATATATTTTTCTAATGAAAGTACATTTTTATATGACTGGCTCGAATACCCTATTGAGATAATTTTTATACGAAATGTCAGTTTGTGACAGGATATAGACCTAGTGAGGACTCATCAGGTTTTAATATGCTGGAAGAATTTTCTGAGTTTTCAGCACAATGTATGAGGAACTTGAAAGTTAGCAAAAGTGCTTTCAAATAAACCAAGTAAAACAACAACTCTTCTTGCACCCATGGAGGAGGTGAGGTTACATTGAAGGCACCTGAGGATACAGAAAACTACAACCTCACCAGGGCCAAACCTAGGACCAGAAACTTCCTCAAAGCTACTGCCTCCGTGCAAATAAGGGGCCACTGGTATGGTCCAGTCACAGGCAAACTCCAGGGGCAGTGCAAAGGAGAATCACATATTCCTGTGGGATTTATCTCTGAGAAAGTGTCCAGGTTGTCATGTCAAATATCAAAGGAAAAGCCTTCTCCAGGGGACGACAAAGGGTCCATACTGAAGCAAGCTATAACACTCCATTCACTCTTCTCTCAGAAGGAATTGCTTAATCAGAACCTCACCTTCTGGGATTTGGGAAGATGTTTGGAAAGAGCCAGGTTTGTGGGCCTCGGTGGGATCACACTGAGGGACACCACACAAATGCTCCGGGCTAAGGGAAAACTCGGTCCTCACAGCAAATCATCCACACTGCGTTTCACCACCACTCTTCCTTCTCACTTTCTAGAACTCTTCCACGGAAGACGACTATTTGGTGTCCAATAGATCCCTGCCTCTTGGTGGAGCAGCAGGATTACTAATCAGTTTGTCCATAAAAGTACCCTGTGCTACTGTCACGATGTCTAATGCCAGTCAAGGAATACAGGGCTGTGACAGTGGGCTTTCCCCTTTCACTTAGGGGAAGTTGCTGCCCCCCAGAAATCTCAGTTAGAGAGTGTTTAATGTAATATCTGGACAAGTGAGTCGGGTTTCTGGAAAAGCAAAGCTTCTGATAAAAGACTCTTAAGTTCGAGAGAGGCCTTGTTTTTCTCGCAGTTAATTTAAATACAGCACCCCTAGGCTGGAATATCCCTTACAATGTAAAATACTTGAATTAGCTTGAAGAGATGCCCACAAACTTTGAACCCAGTCTCAAACAGATCACAGGAGGGCTGTCTCATATGCCTCACAGATGGAGGAGGGGATGTTTTTCCTTCATACACTCTCCAGGAAAGAGGTAAGCTTTGATGGAACATGAAAGAGCATCCCTCTTAGGGGTAATGCATGAATGTTGTTCTCCACTCTCCTCACTCAGGAATGTGGCAGAAATTCACTCAGGAATGGCATCTTACGGAATTTGTGTACTTTTTCTCCTTATGAGGCAAAAACTTCAATGTGCCCTCAGAAGACACTTGTTTTCTGTTTTTATTTTTATTGTCACCTGACCTTGAGAAGACCATTCAACTTCTCTGTGCATCCATTCTTCCATTGGAATTGTGACTGATCATGACAACATGTTTCTTAAACATAGCATGCAGGTAGGATGACTTTGCAGCCCAATTAATTTATCGGACACAAGTGAATGTGAAGATGGCATAAGGCAGATCTTTCTGGTGACCTTGGTCAAAGTGTTCTGGTCATGTAGGGCTATTATTAAAAACATTAGTAAAAGGCTGTCAAGTTACTCAGTTATGCAATAGAATCAACCTAACTGGGAAAGAAAAGCGGTCAACTCCAGGGGGTAAATATGTCTCAGAAATAAACAGGTTTATTTTTTCAAAGTTTGACTACTTATGCTTATACCAAGCAAACAATTGTAGAAGACATTGCAAATGTTGATTTTATAGGCTTCTTAAATTACTAACTTCACTTTCTTGCCTTTATTATTTGACTATATCAATATCAAAGGCATGGATTTCCAAATTATCAATGTTAGTCTGAGATCACAGAATTTTACTGTTAAAAATATCAAATGAACATGTGATAATATACTTTTAACCATACACTGAAATTACAACGATAAGGAGAAAAAGCCTGAAAATATCTTAGTGCTTTGCTTTCCGATATATTCAATAACTGCAGAGCTTCTGATGTAATTTATCTGCTTTCTAATCTACACATTTCTATGTTTCTGAAGATACACACACAAACACACACACACACACACACACACACTCACACACACACACACTCTCACACACACACACACACAAACAGGCACCCAAAAGCAAGTCTTTGCATCAATAGCCAGTTGCGTTTAAGTTAATTTCTCCCTATCACTGACCTTTTCGTTATGTGTATGCTTATTAGACAAGATGCGAAGGACCAAGATCTCTATATATCACGGGCTAGCTTACAATTTTACTTTAGCTTTAACCAGTCGAGGTAACAGGCATGCAGCACTTTTTTATATATGTTTTCATTTAGTTATGATTGTGTGTGTACATGCATGTAATACCCACATGTTTTGGTCAGAGACAATTCTTAGCAGTCAATTCTTTCCTGACACCTTGTGGGATCTGCGATGGGATCGAGGTCTATGAGTAAGTGCTTCAATCTGCTGAGACATTTCTCTTACCCTCTTTACCTTTCTTAACAGCTTTTTTTTTGTCTGTCATTTGTTGTCAAACCTTCCCATGTGTAGACTAGCATAGAGTACACTTGTGAAAACAATTGCAACACTACATAGCACTCATGAAATCTCTCTTAACTTTCCAACTGATAATCTATTCAGCTGTTCAGGAAATCTCTGCAAATGGCTGAGAAATTATTATTCCATATTTATATATGGATGGATGTCTACAAATACCAATAAGCTACAATAACAAGGAGAGCCAATTTTGCTTGTTTTCTCTACTTGATTTCTTTTTCAGATTTGCATTCTTGTTTATTTATTCTGTATTTATGTCTTAGAAAAAGTTTGATACTTAAAACAAATATGCGTTTGTGACTATGAAGCACAGTCATAAAGTGATGTCATGCTCATGTGAGAACTGGGACATCATAGTATGTCTTAGCAATGCCTTTCTCTCTTACCACTGACCCCTTCCCTTATTCCATATAGAACCAATAGCTATTTTAGGTTTTAAGTATAATTTTTCTCCTATTAAAATTATTTAAATTTCAAATGCATTGATTTTCTTCAATATTATGCTATTTAACTTTGTATTTTTTGGTTTGTACCTTTAAAAATTGGTAGCACTTCATGGTCCCCTATAGTTTTCCTTTTCACTTGCTGTGATGTTTATGAGCTAATTTATGACGCTTTGCTTGCTGTAACCTTCAGTGTCAGAAATACATAAGTATATGAATTTAGTTACTGACACTTGAGTTTATCCATATATTTGTCAGAGAACATTTGAGTTATTCTCTATTTTCATGAATATTAATGCTTCTAAACTTCTAGACCATATGCAGGGGTCTCTCTGTGCATTCAGTTATGAGCCCAGTTATAAAATGCACATGCTAGACTTTAACAGGTAAGGGCACAGTATTTTGCAAAGTGCCTATAAAAGTTCACTTCCACCAAGAGTAGAAAAGTATGCTAGCTGGTCAACAGTGCATGGTGTTTAATATCATCATCATCTTACTTTTAGGGTGTTGGTGTGGAAGAACCTTTGTCTGGAGGTTAAATGCTTCCTAAAATGGAGTTTGGACTTGGATCTTTGCAATTCTTTTCACTAATCAGAAGTAACTGTCTCTGCTAAGCCATGTCTTCACATGAGAGGAGAATTGACCTGGTCATGAGAGAAAACTGTGGATTCAGGAAGACTGAACTGTTCCAAGCCTTCCCTCTTTCTTCACTAATCCCCTGCATATGTCCTCCAAACATCAAGGAAGGATACACTCTCTCTGTCCCAAGCCTAACTCTTCCTGCTCTGCTTATCAGACACGTCACCCCATTTTTTTTGTAAACAGGTCTATCCTGCTGAGAATGTGAGAACATAGAAATTGTGGCTAGTGTACTGGGTGAAAAGGCTAGAAATTCATGAATGGGGTAGCTCATGATGGATTGTCCATGGCGAAATATATGGAAGCTGCTGTCCCTTAAAGACTCCTTTAGAAAACCAACCAGTAAAAGAGAAGAGCTCTGAATAAGGAAGCATGGGTATATACATGGGTATCTTAAAAGAAGTAGACATGGCTGATCTCTGTTCTGAGGTTCCCCTTTTTGGATAGCAGTATTACACAGATATTTTAAAGACCCGTAGATATTCTTTAGTCCCAGAGGATGTCTACAGTTATTTTTAGACATAGAAATGCTGACTGCTGGGATTAGGCTTGCACAGATAGTTAGCAGCACATGAACCTAGCTTAAACTCAGGGCATTCCTAGGCTCAACCTGAGCACAACTTTCATGAAGTCTCAGATGCTTTGTCTCCTCTGCCCTTCTGTTTAGTTTTACTTGGAATGATTAAAGCTAAAATATCACTTCTGTATACCAATTCCCAAGGCAATGGTAAATTGTAATTTGTAAACTGTTATACTGAATGTTTTCTGCAAACAACAACAACAACAAAAACCAAAACTTTTGTTGAAGAATTTATACTTGAATTTTGTCTGACTCCAGCCCAGGGCTGTCTGTGTGTATGGTTTGTAAAGGAATGTTGAAAGGAAGGAAGGAAGGAAGGAAGGAAGAAAGGAAGGAAGGAAGGAAGGAAAATGACTGGTTAAAGACAAGGGTAATAAGTCTGGGGAAAGAAGGAAGTTCCACAATCAAGGGCCACAGGGAACATGGAAGACAATAGAGGTCACGCTTTAGAGTGGTGACCATGGGTCTCAAGTAAGCATGGCTATTTATGCATTCATAACTTACAACCCAGTCTTCTTCAGAGTGTTCCCTCAGTGAGAGAGAATGATCATCCCTAAGCACATGCAGCATTCATTATGTACAAAGCAATTGAGATTCCATCAGTCTGAAGGAAGCCCCACACAGACTCGTGAGTTCAGATTGAAATATGCCTCTGCAGCTGCTGAGCAACAGCAGTGTAAATGCATCTAAGGGTGGCACAGACCATGGGCTCCTGCTACAGTTTTGACTGAATCTTTAATGAAATTCTCTGAAGCAATGATAGTGAAGTAAAATGCTGTTACATAAAGAATGTATTGTCTTGGACTGTCTCTCACATGGCTGATTAAAAGTAATTCATGCAATATTTTTGGAAGACTTTGGACATTATAGCTTAAGAGTCTTAAATATGGACAGAACTTCTCTAGTGGAAATAAGAATTACCAAATATCTATTTATTGCTTTTCATGTAGTTTACTTGTACTTTATTATTTAAGTTTCTTGACAATCTATTATAATAGTGTTGCTATCCTTAATCTATTATGATACTGTTGCCATCCTTATATGCTAGGTTCAGCAAAGAAGCTTATTCGTGGCTCTAAGTTGCTAAAAGTCACACCAATAGTAACACCATTGCATAGCTATAACATATCCCATGATTCCTCATCCAGAACTCTTCTCTTTTTCTGGTTGGGTCTCTAAAGGAGGCTTGCTTATGAATCTTTAAGGGGCAGAAGATTCTACCTATTTTGCCATGGACAATCCATCATGAGCTACCCCTATCAGGAATTTCTAGCCTTTTCACAGTTAATAAACTTGATGCCAGCACAGTGTGTATCAGCTGCTTAAATAGAGTTCAAAAAGGGCAATAGCTTTCTAGTATTTCATAAAGAAAATTTAAAAGCAACTCTTTGTCCAACAATGGTGATATGGTAGTATTTAAGTCAGCTGTAGAGAATGATTTTAACTCTTCAAAGCTGAAAATCCATTCTTTGTGTGACAAGGATTTGTCGCACCTGCTGTGCGGCCTGCATCCGAGAATGTAGCAAGGTGGTCGGGATAGATGACACAGAGACCGGTCGGTTGCTTTAAGAAAACTTTATGCTTCCCAAGTCAGCTTAGGAGGAGATTCCAAGTCCGCTTAGGAGAGAGAAGTCTCAGGAGAAGTCCCTCTAAGAAAAAGGAGCTTCCCTTTTTTAAGGACTTCTGCCATTCATCTACATACCATTCTTTCCAGCCTTCTCACCCTCCTGGCTGGTGGTTTAATCTCCGGCCCCAGAATCGGGGAGACACCACAGGGGGGACAGGAAGAGGCATCTAGCCGTAGGGGGTGTGACAGGCATGGTATTTCAGTGAGAAAGCCCTTATCTGAACCCTATCAAGAGCTTTAAAGCACTGAATTGTTTTCAGTAAACATTACACAGATGCCTGCTCCCAGGCCGAAGGGGAAGTGGGTTTCTGCTCAAGGTCTGGTGTCCCCATAATTCACCCCTTTTTATTTTTAAATGAGGCACTCCTGTCTTAGGTCAAGTAGGGTCACCCTCCCTGGCCCGTCTTTGGGGGACCTTGAACCCCTGTATTAGGTGGGAGTGGGTCTTCCCCACAGGTTGCCCGTCAAAAGAGTGCCCCAACCTTAAAATCATTTGTAATAAGGCTTTATGGCTATCGGGATTGCCATGGGCTAAGGCACTTTGAACTCAGTATGAAGTCAGAATGCCTACTGCCACTGTTACCATTCCTAGGACCCCCCACTGACATAGCGCCTCTCTGTCACCTGCCCATCCCCCGATCTGGGCCTTAGCATTCTACCACCAGCCTTTCTTTGCTACAAGGGTGATTTATAGTTACAATTTGACTGTCAAAACAGTGATAAAGTTTACAATCATTTTAAGATATACTTAGGAAAGCATTATAGTGCACTTGCACAGATATATTAGGTACAATCATTGATGTTACACATGTAGCATTATAAAAAATATGAACAAGAGGCTTGTTGCACTATTTACATAGTACCAATTTGTTCCTGTGGTGATGTAGTCTGTAGATTTAATGTCAGTAGTATCAGCCGAACATGCAACCCGAGTCAAAGTCTTTTTGTCGCACCAGAACAAACCACATTTCTCCAGAAGAACACACTGGCATAGGTGTGATTCCAGAAACAGGAACTACCAAGTCTGATATTTCAAGTGACCATGTCCTGTTCAAATACTGAAAAGAGGCTTTTGCCACTCATCACAGTCCATACCAATGTATAAATGTTTTAAATGGGTTTTTTTCCCTCAAAGGGAAAAGCTGGCAAAATGAATTCTGTTGTTTTAAGGTGTATCAAAGGCTAGCTGCTAATCTTCCAGTTTTGTTGGCTTTGGGATGAAAACTCACGGGTCTAGGAGGTTGATGTAGCAAGCCTGATGAGACACTGGAAATCTCGAACTGACTGTTTTATTTCTTTCTCGGGCTGTAGATTTGATGACATCAAGGGTCAGGAACACCGACTTAGGAGATCTCGAACTGGCTTGAGCAGGCTCCCATGGTCTCAGGTCCAGTTTTCTCTGCTCCATGCATCTCACCAAATGTTGTGACAGCTACTGAAGCTTTATTCTTTTCCCATAAGAAAACACAAACATGCCCTCGACCCCAAATTAGGGTCTACTCTACTGTCTAGTGTATGGATGTTTCCATTTGGCCTGAGTAATAGTTGTTTAACTTTCATTATGTTAGAATCTGTCTGAAGCAGATTCCTTACTGGCATTTACATTTTAAAATTTTTTAAATGAGGAGTGGATTATTTAATGAATCATGTGGAGACTGGGGACATTACTCCCCCTTTTATTTTTAAATTTTGTTTGAACTGTTGAAGTTGGACCATAACAGTAGAAGGATTTGTCTACCCTCCTTAGTCAACTATCTAGGTGAATTGGGATCACTATTTAAAGTATAGTAGATGTCCTTTAAAAGGGACATAACCATTAAGTACCTTTGAGAATCATTTAAGGATTGTAAACTATACTATGTCCCAAATAGTCCTTTTTTTTTTTTAACCTGTAACCTGTAGCTCTCACTAGCTGAGAAGGCCTCATTTGCATCTGAGCTGACAAGGCCTAATTTGCATCTACACAGACGCTTTGGGGGTGGGGGCCTGCCAAAGTGGCAGGACAGTTCCCTGAAAAAACCTCTCTCTCTCTCTCTCTCTCTCTCTCTCTCTCTCTCTCTCTCTCTGACTGGCTCTGAGGGCTTAACTTGAATTTTTTGTTAAAATATTAACCGACTGACTGGATGTTTCTTTTGGCTATATCTAAATCGATTTAGGTAGTTTTTAACTGTTTGAAGGGATTTAAGTATCCCTTTAATCATATCCAAGGCAATTAGAACAGTTGCTTTTGTCAACATTTACTCATTTACATTTCACACTTCATACATACTGACGTGGCCACGTCCATACACACAGACCATGTATACATATCTCTCCTTTTGCCTAGGTTATGATTAGTTTGTTGAACTGAAACTTCTTTAACAGAACAACTCCAGTCAATCTTTGAATTAAGACAAAAGGTTGAAAAAGTCCTGTATGTCCCTCATCATTTCTTCATTAGAGAAGTTTTGAGCTACACTTAGGGACTATAGCCATATCCACTCCTTGTAATTCTGTAGATGTAAAGTGGAAAGGCCAGGCTTTTGCCAAAAGTTTTTAGAGATGACTCATAAATTTAATAACCTACCCCATATAAATGTAACCAAACATTTTTATTTTATATACCTTTGCCTTTTTCTTTACTGAATGCTAATACCTCATTTATTAACTGTTACCAATTTTTTTAATTTACCCATCTTTAATCTATCCTCCCATTGAGGATGATCCTCCAATCCACCCTCCAACTGAGGGCAACTTCTTATTTTAGGTTCCCTTTTTTTTCCTGACCTTTGTCAGGCAAGGGCCTACACATTTAATCCAATCCACCCTTTAACTGAGGGTGATCTCTTAGGTTCCCTTTTTTTCCTGACCTTTGTCAGGCAAGGTCCTAAACATTTAATCTGGTACCCCTAGCTTGGTACCCCCTTTTTAATACATACTTATAGCCTTACTTGTTGGCTATCCTTTTAGATTTTTGAGTTTTTATTTACTTTCCTGACCTCAGTGGATCAGGTGAAAAACTGGCCTCATTTATTAACTTTACCAGTTTTTTAAATTTATCTATCTTTAATCCATCCTCCCATTGAGGATGATTCTCTAATCTACCCTCCAACTGAGGGCAACTTCTTAGGTTTAGCTTTTCTTTTTTGACCTTTGTCAGGCAAAGGCATAGACATTTAATCTGGTACCCCTAGCTTGGTACCCTCTTTTAAATACATACTTATAGCCTTACTATTTGGCTATTCTTTTAGATCTCTGAGTTTTTCTTTACTTTCCTGACCTCAGTGGATCAGGTGAAAGACTGGAGATTTTTCTTATTTTACCCTCTTTTTTTTGTTTTTTGTTTTTTTTTGGACTGGGTTTTTCTCTATCCTTTTGGAGGCTGTCCTGGAACTCGCTCTATATACAAGGATGGCCTCCATCCTACCTACCTCTGTCTCTCGAGTGTTGGAATTAAAGGCATATGCCACCAACACCCGACTCTAAAGATCATAGCGAACTGGGACATTTAAGCCTTCCCCAGTAATGAACCATGGACTCGCACGTTCAATCCATTTTAAAAAGCCTTCCAAGGTTTTAGACTTTACTGTAGTCCCATGTCCTTCAAGTAACTTTTTAACTTGATACTGTAATTTAAGCTTCCCAGAACTATTCCCCATGGTTTCTTTTCTTTTTTCCCCAATCTGTCCCTGGCCAGAAAAACAGACGAACCCGCTCACTTACCTCGCTTTCACGATCACGGTGGGACCTCCAATTGTCACACCTGCTGTGCAGCCTGCATCCGAGAATGTAGCGAGGTGGTCGGGATAGATGACACAGAGACCGGTCGGTTGCTTTAAGAAAACTTTATGCTTCCCAAGTCAGCTTAGGAGGAGATTCCAAGTCCGCTTAGGAGAGAGAAGTCTCAAGAGAAGTCCCTCTAGGAAAAAGGAGCTTCCCTTTTTTAAGGACTTCTGCCATTCATCTACATACCATTCTTTCCAGCCTTCTCACCCTCCTGGCTGGTGGTTTAATCTCCGGCCCCAGAATCGGGGAGACACCACAGGGGGGACAGGAAGAGGCATCTAGCCGTTGGGGGTGTGAAAGGCATGGTATTTCAGTGAGCAAGCCCTTATCTGAGCCCTATCAAGAGCTTTAAAGCACTGAATTGTTTTCAGTAAACATTACACAGATGCCTGCTCCCAGGCCGAAGGGGAAGTGGGTTTCTGCTCAAGGTCTGGTGCCCCACAAGGATTGTTGGTAATTATATAGTAAATAAAAACTCAAACACAAAACAAATATGTAATGCATTTTTACTTTGTGAAACTAAACGTAACTATTAAAGCTCTACTTAAGATAGTCAGTCCACAGAATAAAGTAACAGATTCACAAGCTAGACCTTCTGACTCTCCTTTGTAGTAATCAGCCCTATGCTACTCCCCTCTCCTATTTCCTAAATGCACCTTCTCAGCTCTGGGGAGACTACATTTTCAAAGGATTTGCATTTGATAAGAACTTCAAATGGGCAATGAGCAGTGTCTACCTCCAACCTTGCCCATAGGTTGATTTAGCTTTCCTTTGTACCTACAATATCCTTACTTTTCACCAGGAATCACCTCTTCCTCATAGTCCCTGGCCTTGTGTGATTATCTGTGAAGGGCACACAAGCCAATCAAAGATGATGCCAAGGGGAAGTCAGGAAGGTGAGTTCTGAGATGTTTACAAAAAAGGGTGGTTGGTTGTCAAGATCCAACCAGATGAGGTCACTGCATGCATGTTCACTAGGTAAAGCTTAGGGTTCCTAGGTACATGATAGGCTGACCTTTAAAACCACTGGCTGGCTGTTTTCTTGCCCTGTATTTTTTTTCTTTTTTTAATCACTTTTTATTTTAATTTTAAATAGCTTGTTTTACATGTCAATCCCAGTTCCCACTCCCTCCCCTCCTCCCACACTCCCCTTCCCCCCCACCCTCCCACCCTATTGCCAATTCCTTCCACATAGGGGATATCTAGAGTCTGACATTTCCCTCAGGGTAGGGTCCAGGCACTCCCCTAGGAGTCCAGGCTGAGAGAGCATCCCTCTTTGTGCTATGGGCACACGATGACTGTTTGTATTCCAGGGATAGACACTGATCCACTGCTCAGGGCCCCATAGGTTGTCCAGGCCTTCTCACTGACACTCACATTCGGGGGTCCAGATCAGTCCCATGCTGGCCTCCCTGCTGTTGTTCTGGGGTCCAAGAGCTCTCCCCTGTTCAGATCAGCTGTCTCTGCTGGTTTTGCCAGCCCATTCTTTGCCAATTTGCTCATCACTCCTCTCTCTCTGTCACTGGGTTTCTTGGGTTCAGTTCAGTGCTTAATTGTGCGTGTTTGCTTCTGCTTCCATCAGTCACTGGATGAAGGCTCCCGGATGGTTATAGACATCAAGTTCATTATCAAGAATGGGCATTCGAGGTGGGCTCTCCACTATTGCTTAGCTTGCCTATTGGTGCTATCCCTTTAGATCACTAGAGGTCACTCTGGTGCCTGATCTGTCTTCTAACCTATGATTCCCTCTTCCCCTATTTTACCCCCACCCACTCAGACTTCCTGTTCCCCCATGACTGACTCTCTCTTCCTCTTCTCCCCCCTCTCTTCTTCCCAGCTCCCACTCCCCCCCACCCCTCGACGTGTTCCCCATCCATTCAGAGGATCTTGTCTCAATCCTCTTTTCTTGGGTACTATGCATATACGCATATCTTTTAGGTTCTTTCCTGTTTCCCAGACTCTCTATCAGTGGAAGTGCAGACTGGCACTATCCTGATCCATGTCTAAAATCCATATATGTGTGAGTACATACCATGTTTGTCTTTTTATGACTGGGTTACCTCACTCAGGATGGTTTCTTCCAGTGCTATCCATTTACCTGTGAATTTCAAGATTCCATTGGTTTTTTTCTGCTGAGTAATACTCCATTGTGTAAATGTACCACATTTTCTCTATTTTTTTGCTTTAAAAGATGCTTTCTATGGAGCAATTAATGAGGTCCTGTTTGACTAGACTCCCTGCTGCATCTGATTGTCTCCTGGATCCTGGGAGGCTGGGGAATGAGCAGCACACTTAATCTTCCTGGGATCTAGCTCAGCCTTCCGTGGTTGGACTAAGACCCTGCAATCTAGTGAGTCTTCCTCACAGGACTATAGATATCTCATGTGTGGAATATACTGTCTGTAGTAGCTTCAAAGCTTGACCTGTATCTAAGGCACGATGCCTGTATAAAAATAATACATTGTAGAAGTAATTGATTGTGGGAGCGGATGAACCTTTTGGGGTGTTTGATCTCTACTTCAGTGGAAGAGATATGACAGTAGAAGGGCAGGTTCCAGACCACTCTGATCAAAACATTAAAGTTCAGTTATAGCAAATCTGGGGATCATAAACTCTCTGTTAAGCTGTCTATCCAGCCCTGAGCCATTAAATCACATTCTGAGAAGCCACCTGACACACAGTTATATAATGCTGACAGCCCAACATTTTCCCTTTTGCTACGTTTCTCCCACATTCTTCTGTTCATTGCTTTTTCCCATTACTCATCTATGCTCCCATTACCTTTCTTCTTTTCTTTCATTTTCAAGACAGGGCTTTGTTGGAGTACCCTGCCTCTCAGGGTGCAGTACACCATGTCCAGATTGCTCTCTGACCTTGGTGCAATATGGAGGACTCCCTTTGCATCAGTACACCCTCTCTGTATTATTTGGATAGTGCCTGTAGGCCTTATTTGGATGCTGCCCCTGAACTTGGATGCCTGACTTACCTTAAATATGCTCTTTGACATAGTTTCCTGTAAATTCTCTCCCTGTACTGCCCATAAGATAATTAGGTGTTGTGCTCTAGTTGTATTATCTTTCTGCCCAACAGAAATTAGTTGATGCCCCAGCTGCTGCCCCCATCCTATATATTCATTCCCTTCGCCTGAAATAAAGTTGAACTGTCTCACTGAGGCTGACTCCTGGAAGGCTATTTCCAACATACCCACAGGCCACACAAACTTAGCATGATTTTTCTGCTCCTTTTGTCCTGTAACCAACCTTGTGGCCAACAGACCATGAAGCAAATGGAGACCACGCCCCTCCCCTTACAGGGTTTCTCTGTGTAACAATTCTGGCTGTTCTGAAACTCATTTTGTATACAAGGCTGGTCGTGAACTCATAGAGATCCACCTGCCTCTGCCTCCCGAGTGCTGTGACTAAAGGCATAGATAATCACCCCAAACTCCTATTATCTTTCTTTATGTTTACTTTCCCAATAAGCAAAATTCATTCAGTGCTGGAATGTATCTGATACCCCTTTTTCACTCTGTAAATAATAGGCTACAAATGGAAACAAATCACTGAGATATATTATTTATACTGTATCAGATGCATATTGAGTGAAGGCATATTGGTGCAATAAAAATAACTTATTAATTTTATTATTTAAGTTTACATACAGTGATGTGGGAAGTCCTTCTGTGTATATGTTGTCTTATCAATTGATAAATTAAGCACTGTTGGCCAATAGAGAAGCAAGATGGGTGGGACTAGGAAAGGTGGTGGATTCTGGGAAACAGAGTTGCAGGCAGTCACCATGTAGGACATCAGAGGAATAAGAGGTCTGGACACTTTCTCTGGTAAGAGAAGACAACATGGAAATACTCAGATTAGCAGTGATGGGATAATAATTAAGCCAGAGCTAGCCAACAAGAAACCATAGCAAAATAGCTAACAGCTTCATAATATAGCATCCTGCATGTTCATTTGGTACTGATGCAGCTCAGGGACCAGGCTGATGGGAAGAAATCACATTACAAAACAGAAAGAAGGAAAATAGGATTTTTGAATATTTGTTGTGTCACCTACATAGACTTTGCCAGGGCCTCAACTCCACTTCTTTTCAAGTATTTCTTCTCTTACTTAATAAAATGTGTATGTACCAGATACTATGCCAAAAGTATAGCAATAAATACTGATAATGGTTAAGGTATTAAATATGCTAGTGTTTGGACTTGTGTTCACAGTGTACTGCAAAGGATTTGGATGTTTAGTAACAGATAACTGGTGAGATAGCCCACAGAAGCATTGTGTGCTTATAGATGACTCCTATTCCATGCACTTGGCAGCTTTAAAGTGATTGCTGTTTTCCAAGGTGCAGCAGTAACAAACCAGGTTTATAGAGGACGCTATACAGCTTGCAATGTTTCACAACTGTTACTTCAGAGATCATAGTTTCAGGGAAGAGGTACCTCTGAACATTCTGTAACTTGGCTCTGATCGCATCTGCATGGTTAAAAACATGTGGCTGTTGAGTATAAGCATGATTTTATAGATACAAATAATTTATTTTATTTTTTTAATGTGGCTTAAAGTCCAGGTTTGAGTTGCTGGTAATAACTTATTTGCAGGGCAGGGTAGCATTTTTGGAACTTTCTTTCCCTAGCCTGATGTCTTGGTAGAGAAACTGCTGTTTGTCATGAAGTAGCTTGTTTTATTGCTTCATTTATTGGACAAGGTTTTTTTTTTTCTATGTGGATTCCTGAAACTGGAGGTCTTCATGCCTTAGCCCCACAAGTGCTGAGCTTGCCCATCAGGTCTTATCTTGTAAAGGTACTACTCTTATCGGTTCAGGCAACCACCACTACATTTAACCTTAGTCTTACAAGAATGGCTTATTTCCACTACAGTGACACAGGATTTCAACACAGGGATTCGCAGTTTAGTCTCTAGCAGTGGGTCAGAAGAGAAAACCCCAGTTCTCTGATATGATGTAACCAAAGGTCCAGTAAATCCATGCTGCTTCACCACATGTAGAGTACTGGGACCAGATGATCCCAAGTTTCCTTCTACATCTAGACTCTACAATCCTTCTCAAGAGCGAGTGCATTTCAGTAGAACAACTTGCTATGTGTGCTGAAAATAGTCTCTAAAAGTTACTCTAAACTGTTTCTCAGAATGTCACACAGTAAACTGAACTTTTAAACAAGTTCACAACTTTTTAGTGAAGTTTAATATATAGACATGGTGACAGATTTATGCATTTTGTGATTCTGAGTTCTGCATATCTCCTGAGTTATGAAATGGTTTGGACATAAAGCATTGGTGCTCAAAAACTGAGTGAATATAACATACATACCTTTTACTTTTGAATTGCTGTTTAGCCCACTTTAGAGTTATGTGGTTTATTTCATTTTTGTATATATAAGTGAGTACATACCATGTTTGTCTTTTTGTGACTGGGTTACCTCACTCAGGATGGTTTCTTCTAGTGCTGTCCATTTGCCTGCAAATTCCAAGATGCCATTGGTTTTTTTTTTCCCTCTGAGTTAGTACTTCATTGTGTAAATGTACAACATTTTCTCTATCCACTCTTCAGTTGAGGGGCATCTAGGTTGCTTCCAGGTGGTATATTCTTATTCAAATTAAGCTAGACAACAAATAGATTATAAGTCTACATTACATGTAGAAAGCTAATAAGCACAGGAAAAGGTCGATGTCTTTGATAAGGACTTTGGCATCTTTCTAGTGACACACTTCTCTGATTTTGGCTGTTTGTGTTCATCACAGTACCCTCCACAGGATGAGTTAAGGGGCATGCTCTACTATACTGAGAATATCAGCATTTTCCTGTTTAATATTGCCAAAAGCTCTTTTTATTAGAAAAGACAAGACTGAAAAAGCCAACTAAATTTTGCAATCTTCAAGATTGTTATTGTTGAAACAATCAAGCATTTGTTTATAACCTATAATACTAAAAAGTAGAAAAAGACAGACTTCGAATTGCTTTATTTTTTCAAGATAATTCAACAGAATTACAGCATGAGAAGGATTTTGAATGGTAGTCTAATCCAGCTTAAATGATATACTCCAACTTTATATATTATAATGTCTACAAGCTCTTATGTTTTCAATATATTTCAGTTGATTTATCATTCACTCAGTTATTTATCTGTTCACTTGTTTACTTATCATTTGTTAAATGATTCATTTAGATGGACTAGCAGCATGGGCTCAAGTAAAAATCCCGTTTCTTAATTATTAGTGATATATGTGCTTCCCTCTGTAAGCTTCAGCTGCTTAACACTTACTTAATAAATAAAATTCTCAGTTCACAAATTTGGTTTCATAATTAAATGGGAGAGTATACTCAAAATATTAAAGTAACTTACCCATAAATGGCTCAATCTCTTCCACTCTTAAAATACCCACCAACAAAGGTCTATGATCAAGATTAAAATGATGATAAATATAAAGCTTTCTAATAAATCTTACGCAAGTAATCTTTAGGATATTATTATTATTATTATTTGTTACTTATTATTGTTTTGTGTGTCGTGTATGTGTGTGCGTTTTACATTCCTTCAGTCATTCATTAATTAATATTTATCTCTAATAAGAAACTCGGTTTTCACATAATCAGGTTCTAAGTGTGGAAAAATGGAGAAAATAACCAACATATAAACAAGACCAAAGCAGAGTCTTTTACATTTCTTCCAGATACAGTGCTCAGACCCTTGGCCACAGAAAAATGAATGTGCCAGTTACTTTTACTTAGATGATCAAGGCTAGGGGTAATAGAGTAATAGAAAAACTGAAATATATGTAGAGAAATAGTCTCTAAAGATAAACTTTAATTTTTTCTCTTTGAAAGCTAAATCATTAAAGGGACATTATTGCAATCAGGAGTTAGTGAACAGTGAGATGAGAATTGTAAGTACCACCCATGTCTCCATAAGATGATGCTTATAATATACCGTGGAATCAATCATTTCAATAAGTCATCATATTGTGTATAATCCTCTGGAAATGAAAACAATATTATAAATATTCAGAAAATCTGAGCTAACACATGGTGTCATAGAGCAAAACTATGTTCTTATGGGATTTCCCACAGATCTTCAGCAACTGAGAGTCCAAATATATAGGGTATTCTGATCCCGTGGCATTTTCCATTGCTAGGTAAATTAACAATTGGCTACTATTGTTCTGATAAACCTGTGAGCTTTTGTTATTATTTTGAAACTTACATAGGATTTTTTTTTTCTCCAGTTTAGCGATTCACTATAGAAAGGTGGATTTACTGGGCCTTTGGTTACATCATATCAGCGAACTGGGGTTTTCTCTTCTAACCCACTGCTAGAGACTAAACTGTGAATCCCCGTGTTGAAATCCTGAACTACAGTGTCACTGTAGTGGAAATAAGCCTTTCTTGTAAAAGTAACTAAGGTTAAATGTAGTGGTGGTTGCCTGATCCGATAAGAGCAGTACCCTTACAAGATAAGACCTGATGGGCAAGCTTAGCACTAGTGGGGCTAAGGCATGAAGACCTCCAATTTGAGGAATCCACATAGAAAAAAAAACCTTGTCTAAACAAATACACAAATAAAGCAATAAAACAAGCTACTTCATGACAAACAGCAGTTTCTCTACCAAGACATAGGCTAGGGAAAAAATTTCATCAAAAATGCTACCCTGCCCTGCAAATAAGTTATTACCAGCAACTCAAAACTAGACTTTAAGACACATTAAAAAATAAATTATTTGCTTGATCATATTATCACTCCACTCTTTCTACAACTGGCCTCCAGGAGATTAGCCCTGTGCTTAGCTGTGGATCTCTGTATCTGCTTCCATCCCATATAATCAGAATGATGGCTACCTTAGTTGTTATCATAACTTACAAGTTTATAGATCCTTAAGTATTCCAACTATCCTGCTGTGCCTATCTCCCTAATCACAATGCTTCTAGGCATGTGTCTTAATACTTATGTTTGTATCTTCAATGGATACATTATTTTAAAATTTTTCACATTTTCCTTGCTGTTTCCCTTAATTTACTCATAATTCTCAAATGACTGTATCTCATTTTTCAACTTTCCCTCTATCAAGCTCAGTCAGCACTTTTGTCTAGCCTACTCATTATGCTTTGCCATTAGTGTGCAAAGATACAATTTATGTATTGTTAGTTTAAGACAGCATTGGTTTCAGCATGATAAAGATTTTGGATCTCCCCCTGAGAAAATGGGGAAGGAGGCAAGCATACCCCACTTTTCTTTCTATCATGACTTTAGTAATTTCTTTCTTTCTTTTTATGTTTTTAATGAAACTTATGTTTGTGTGGATCTCTTTGAACTATTCTTTTCTGAAGGAAATTTCTGCTTTACGCCATGCCATTCTTCCTTGAAACATTTGCCACTTAAGGAAATTACTACTAAATATTATTAGTTCAGCACCACAACAGACTGTTCCAGACAACTTTTATGGAAGGTGTAATGTTTTCTCTCCTACCATGCATTTTAGTTTCCCTTTAATCTAACACTACTGATAAAATGGTAAAATATGCTTTATGTCTACATTCCACTTCATGTGATCACTGCAAGAAGAAAAAAATAATGAAAGAGCAGCTCATTTATTTTCTAGAACATGTCACATCAATTTTATGTTTTGATTCATCATCCATCTGTTGGGTTCTAACTGTTATTTCTTGGGTACAGTACATTGGAACTCAATATTCTTTGTAGAGATGCTTCTTCCAGGCTGATGTATAAGGTTATTTCTTAGTAGATGTGTGTATACACAGAGCAATGGGTGTCAGTTCCCTGTAAGAAATACAAGGCTACAGTTATTTATAAAGTAATTTCAATGGCATCAGTTAAAGGTTTGGGGAAAATTAGCATAAAATACCTACTTTGATGCATTAACAACTTTCTTTTAGACATTTTTTTAATGAAGTGCCTAATGTGTGACTGGTTAAAAGTTAATAGAATTTATTCCATAACAATGAACAATCCTGTCCATCTGTAGCAGAATAATGGAAAATTTTCCACACTTTGTGTGGAGAGCTTGTGGCATGCAGAAAATCTCTATGGTTTTTTTTTTTGGTTTTTATGAGACAGGGTTTCTCTGTATTGTTTTTGAGGCTGTCGGTCCAGTCCAGCCTCGAACTCACAGCGTTCTGCCTGCCTCTGCCTCCTGAGTGCTGGGATTAATCTCTATGATTTACCACACAATAATGAAATGTGTTTGTCTTCATTGTTTACCTATTGTATATTAAGTCAAGATGGCTTTTAAAATCCAACACATATATTAGTTACGTTCTTCATTGTTGAAACTTCTCTGTGGTCTGTCACAGACTCTTATTGATTGAGGACCCTCATCTTACCATGTGCTCACTTGGTCCAGGTCAACTCTCCAAACATCTCGTTGACAGGAAAGTCCCTTATAGGAATGATTCCATAGAATATTATTTTAAGATATGTTACATGTGTTTAGGCTGTGGAACATTTGTTTAATGATGCAAAGATATGTTAATTTCTTTTATATTACCTTTGTTTTTCTCTGTGAAGCTGTGTTACTTTGCTTGTCTAAAACTCCCGATGGGTCCAATAAAGAGCTGAACAGCCAATAGCAAGGCAGGGGAAAGAATACATGGGGTGTCAGGCAGAGAGAATAAATAGAAGGAGAAAAAAATGAGAAAACAGATCAAAGAGCAAGGGAATAAGGAGAGGAGGGTGCTAGAATCCAGCCACCCAGCCACACAGCCAGCCACAGAATTAGAGTGAAAGTAAGATATTCAGATGTAAGAAAAGCAAAAGTCACAGAGGCAAAATATAGACAGGATAATTTAAGAAAAGATGGTTAGAAATAAGCCAATCTAAGGCTGGGTGTTTATAAGAAATAATAAACCTCTGTGTCATGATTTGGGAGCTGTGTGGTGGGCCCACCAACAACAATATGCTTCTTGGCATAGTTAATTGTTACATGGAACCACTGTGAGCATCTACTAACTACAGAAAAGCTTATCAGCATCCCAGAGTATCTGAGTTAAGGAGCTGTGCTCATTTGTCTTCAACGGAAGAAACAATAGTCCCCGCCTTTTCCATCCCAGGGGAAATGTCACAACTTAATTTCTCTATAATCTCTCTTTGGAAAGGTCTCTCGGCAATGTGTGGAGTCTTAATCAATCAAGATAGGTCTCAAATATAGAGAACTATTTCTTAAACATCTCCTCATAAATTATTCATTTGGCCTGATACCTGTCTATGTCATATAAGACTGATTTTGTTGAGGTGCTTGGGTAGAACTTTCTCAGCTGCTACCTTTTATACCAATTTTTCTGGATAAAGTTATGACTGTCACAGGGAGTTGAGAAGGGAACTTCTTACAGTTCTTGCATACCAATTGGAAACTGGCTACTTAGGACTCAAAATATGTTCTTCAAAACGATAAATTCATGCGTAGTTAGCTGTAACTGAGCAAGCAAATCAATTTTAGAATTCTCACCTGTAAAGCTAGGAGAATAACAGGACCCATCTTTTATTGTGTTGTCAGAATTAAATGAGATACAACATTAGAAGAATTTAGCATATTGTCTGGTAAATAGCATGTTACTAAGCAAAAATTAATATCCCTCACGGACACTTGGCTTCAAACCTGTATTAGATGCATTATACATTATCTTGTCCTGAAGTCCTCTCCTTGTACTTTTTTCTCACCTCTATCTAACACTATCTAACATGTACTCACACGTGGAACTTGGAGAAGGTAGTAGGAATTGTGGCTGGCTTGTTTCCAGACCTTCATCCTCATGTGAGCAGAGTTTAGTGTAATCTGCCTAATTCTTTTCTTAACCTTACCACCTAAATGACCTTGGACAACTTTCTCCTCTGCCTTTCTTTGCATTCTTTCTGGCTTTCCAACACAATGCCACATCACTTTGACTAAAATGACAGCTTTATTATTTGGAGAAAAATGTTTCCAGTGTTTCTGTAATGCTTTTTATAGGGCACAGAGCAGAGCTGTCATTAAATCCCCAGTGTTCTTGCCAGCTCCTTTTCAAGATGGCTTGCCCAGGGCTGGATGGAAGTATTTGCAATGATTCTGAAAACTATCAGGGATAATGGCATTCTTGCCACCATGTTGCTTCTAGTCTACAAGGAAAAGGTGATTAGCATTCAAGGGAGAACCAAACCACTTTGACTTTTTAGTGCTATTTATGGAAAGTTAGTAAAACTCCACTTTGGCATTTTGAAACACTACTGTCAAGAGTTAGACTAAAGAATATATTTTATAAATGATGTGCATGTGTGCGTGTGTGCCTGTGCATACACTAATATGTACAGGACCGTGTATTATTTTCTCATCTGCAAAAACCAAGATGAATTCTCTATTATCACGTAGCTGAACTACTCCATATAAAGTTCATCCAACTTACTATTAGTTGGAATGATTTTTCTTTTTCCTAAGTATCTAAGAAAATGGCTTTGTTACTATTTCCTTTCAATGTTACCTGCTAGAGACTCCCTACTATTTCAAATTTTATTTGGTATTGCAGTATACATTACAGATCGGTATCTGTGCACGAATAGTATATAGGACTTTAAAGTGCTTTCTCTGTTTTTCCATTGCTGTTGAGAGCCAGCGTGAGCATTTGGGTAACTCTTGTCCCTGTTGTCTTGCTCAGGGTGATCTTTAAATGGAAGCTGTCTGTACTGGCACCATTGCCTCCACAGAGGTTCATGAGATGATTAATTGAGCAAGGAAAGCATAGCTATCTTTTATAGACCAGTGGACCTCTTAAAATGAATAATGGCATTTATTTACCTAAAAGAATACTTGCGTCCATTCTGTGTTAGTTTATGAGAGATGTTATTCACAAGTACCTAATACTTTTAGGATTGGATTTGGTCCGGTATTAAATCCTAAGGTTTTGCTTTTAAGCTCGTGTCCTACATACATAGGAGAGGCAAGGAAAGCTGCAAAACTGAGTAGGAGGCAATATAGCACTCAGCATCACATCCTTCACAGTAGGAAACCTTAGATGGACTGAAGATTGCTGCCCGATTCCTGTGTACTGACAATGTGTGGCTGGCCCTCCTATTCCTTCCGTCCTACACCATTTCTTTGTTTCCCAGTCATCTTTTACCTTTTACTGTTTTTTTCTGTATAATTCTTTTTATTTGTTGTACTTCAATATGCATATATTTCCACTGTTTTTTTTCTTCAACTGTGACTGATTTGATAGGATGGAGGCTTTTATTTAAGCATTCACTGATTCAGAACATAGATTATTACCCAGAAACTATTTGTCAGAAACTATTTTTGATATTGGAAATGCACCAGTGAACAAAGCACAGAAAAATTTTGCCTTGTGGAGGAAACTTAATTTCTATGCAAGAAGGAAGACTCTGAGAAAATATAACAAATACATACATATTACACAGTATTTTCAGAATGTGCTAAGCAGTATAGAATTAAAAATGAACACAGCTGTGTGGCAAATGATGTCCCATCAGGAAAGTGACACTGGAGCAAAGTGGGGCAGCAAAAGGAGAAACCAAGTGAAGGCAGGCAGCTCAGAGACACTGAGTTCTAGCAGGCCCAACATGACTACTGGTAGGAAACAGAGAATGCTAGGACCTGTAATACAGATATGCAGTGAAGCGATGCTGGCTCCACTTAGGTTGGTAGCAGAGGAGGTTGTGATAGAGGCAGCATTCCAGAAATATTTCAAGCTTTTGATCTTTGCCTACTTGTCTTCGCCTTGCTAGTACAACCATTCCTTCACTGATATTAGAGCCTATTACTTCTTTGGAAATTCAGCATATATTGAAGACCAGCTGAGACGTCCAGCCTCATGGAGTGGCAAATCCTAGAATTTTGGACTTTCCTATCACAATCAGACAATATTGGATTAAGACTTTCTCAATCCCGCCAGTCAATTTTGAGTTAGCTGGACTGCAGTCCATATATCATTCTAATAACTCCACCCCTCTCTTTCTCTAAGGGAGAGAAAGAAAGACAGCTATCTAGCTAGACAAATAGATAGAAAAATAGGTGATAGATAGATGTAGATGTGCTCTGTTACTCTATTGAACCATGATAAATATATACAAACATTTTATCTACTTTTTCTTACTCATGAATTCACCATTTTTCCAGAGTTTATGCATTTTCTGTTTCTCCTCTGAATATGTAATGCACCATCAGATTTGAGAACATTCCTTTGTGGTGAAATGAAAGACAGGGAAGCATGTACTTTATAAACATCACTTCAAATAACTAACAAATGCATATACATCCAGGCAGTTAAATTGGGGTGCTTTGAGAGTTAAATAATAGATAAAATTGCAATCTGGTTATTGAAATAAATGGCTCTCTGAGACTTTAAACATTAGTGTTGAAATTTACCTGGCTTAGGAGTCAGGTTAGCACCGTGATTGACAGCACATGCGTTGAGATCAGTGAGCCCTTGGTCTGCGTCCCTGTGGAGATATTTTTCAGCTGAATGACTTTGGGCAATTATTTCAGCACCTCGTTTGCTCCTACAATTTGAGAATAGTAACAGGATCCTCACAGGTTTGTTGTGATTACACAGTAAAATTATGTTCATGATGATAAGGGAGCACAGTGAATGCTCAGTTGCACTGCTTGGTATATTTGTGACACATGTTTAAAGCATTTTAAAGACTACAACAAATAATTTGCTTTATGTCTTCTGTCCAAATAGCTTTCCTGTTCTATTTTGGTTGTTGTTTTTCCCTATCCAATATATCTTTCCAAAATCAACTTTCTGCTATGTATTTTTGTTGAATTTTCTAGACTAGAAATGAATAAGAAGGAAGGTCATAGGAAGAAGGTAAGTACATATATCAGGCAATAAAATTCAACAAAAATGAGTTATCTGACTTTAGACTCGGGTTTAGAGGCCTTTCATTTCAAAGCCAGTGCAGTATTAAAATTCATGTTGCATTCCTTTTGCTGTATGCAGTTGGGTGAGGGGAAATCAGCAAAGGGATGCAGTAACAGAAGGTTCTAATGCTGCAGGAATATCCTCCAGAGACTGTGCAACTGGCTCCGCTCCTCATGATATGTCCCGGAAGGTTAGCATCTGTTCGCTTAAGGGTGTGTAACGAGTGGCGAAAGGAGGGGGAAGTCTTCAGGGACTAGTGGCTTAGAGGAGGATTCTTTCCCACTGGGAATCTGCATTGAAGTGCACAGTAGACCTTTCCTACAAGGTACGCTGTGAGCCTCCACTGTGGCTGTACTGACTGGCTAACAACCACTTATTGTACCATCTTTGCTCATTTGAAGGGAGATCGTTTTCAGTTTTATACTTCGGCTAGTAAGATGATAATACTGTAGTACATATATAAAGTAGCAAAACTCACTGATGGGCAACATCTTTATGAAATATGGTAAATATTAAAACATGCCATTTGATAAGTTTTCTAGAAAGTCACCATAGAGGAGCTTGAGAATTTAAATTTAAAAGGTTGCCTTTGGAAATGACATTCTGGTAGTGTCCCTAGTGAGGTTTTAAGTATTTCTCAACTGCCAGAGGAAGGAGAATCAAAGAGCTGGAAAGAAGCATTCCTCTATGGAGACTGGCTGTGAATTTCATGGAGGCCTGTTGTTCATCACGTGCTGAACAGTAAGTAGCCACACAGTCTAGATACAATGAGGCTAGCTAAGTAATGCAGCATTTTTAGGGTCATACAAATGATGGCATGATACCAAATGAAAGAGTTCTATTCCAAGCTACCAGTGTCCCAAGAGGAATGAATGCAAGGGAGAGCAGAGCCAAGGCAAACCGGCCTCGTTAAAGTTATATGAACATACAAGGTTTAAAGGGGAGAATATTTCCCTCGACTCCAAAATCTTGACTTCTTTTGCCTTGAGACAGATACTTGGGTGAAATTGCTGGCCACTAAACTATACACTGTAGCTCATGATCTCACTCAACCATTTCCTTTTACCCTCTGGTCCTCACCTACCTCAGTTTACTAAGATAAAGGTAAGTCACACGCAGATCTGTTGATGTGAACATGTACAGTCGCCATTAGTATGATGGGCAGAGGACAATTTGCAGAATTGCTTTTTCTTTTTCCCTCAGGTGGGTCCAGGGATTGGAATTCTGGTCATCAGTCTTAGCATTTGGTGCATTTACCCACTGAGCCATGTGGGGGATTTGAAAAGTTATAGTTTTATCTGTAACTCTAGCAAAGAAAATTGAGTGTTAGAAGGACAAATACTTGAGATTATCTTCAAGGAACAGTTTGAAAAGAAGTCCCCAATAGAAGGAACTCCGGAGAGTGGGGACTCTTAACAAACAAATAGGATCTGGGGCTCCTATTCCGTATTGTCTAGATACCTATGATATAGGCATTAACTAATAGAGTCTCGGAAATTTCCAAGAGAGTGCAGTTTCCAGCGTACTACTTAGTGTTCTTCCTTAAGGGCCTTAAGGATGTGGGTGCAGACTCAGAGAATCTCTGTTATTACAGGGTTGTTTTGTTGAATAGGGGTAACTTTTTATTCTCTCTCAGGGTTGTTGAGTAAGTAGAAAGGCCCCAGTACAGAAAGCATCCATAGAAGCCAGGGCACTTCGCTAGGAGCAGGTGTCTAATTCTCCCTGTTGAATCTTTTGGTTTAGCTGGACTCACTTCATGCTCTCAGGAAAGCAGGTCCTGCCTACCATGTTTCCTGTCAACTTGGTTTTGTGTGTCCTCTTTACTTCTGTTCTTACTCTTCTTTTTGCTCGTGCTCCTACCACCACATCTTTTCTTGTGGTTCAGGATTTGAATGCTGGACCATCACCCTGTCAGGCCCCTCCTCTTATATTTCACCTCAGTTGAAAAGCATCTTAGTTCAGGCTTTTGTCTTGGGAAAGAAGAGCCGTGAATCACAGAGCCAGAGCTACACTGCAGAAACCAGCAGCATGGGCTACACTCCAGAATCTGGCCATCCATGTGGTTCCCTATTCATCTGATCATTATTTCACTGAGAAATTGCTGTGTCATGCATCCTGTGGTCTTTTCAGACAGGTGGTGCTCAGAGACATCCTCCAAGCATCCTCAGAACTGTCTCTAATATTTATTTGTGTCCAGATCCAGCACTTCTACCTTTTGTGAGAATAGCAATTACTGAGTTTAGAGGAAATTGTTTCTGATGTAAGAAGCCATATAGTCCTTGCCTTTTTGTAACTTTCCCTGTCTCTTCATGGGGCCTGCATGCACTGTGGTCATCAGCCATTGCTCCCTGGGGAGAAGCTTGTAAGCAATTTCCTGCTCATTTTTGCTGTGGCCTAGCTGAAACCTGAGGACAAACACTTTTGCCAGTGCTTCCTTCTGACACTCAAGCCTTGATTATGAACGTAATTAATGATTACATTTCTTATTTTGTTGGGGTACCCCGAATTGAGGAGGGGTCCCCAAGCTGGATTTGTCACCCCAAGAATCAAGAGTCCACGTGCCAATTGATGCAACACGCAAGAGGCTTTAATTAGGCATCTGCAGATGGGCCTCTCGGTCAGCTTTTAGAACTATTGGCCCCGAGGTTCAGTTACAATCAGCTTTTAAAGACAAAAACCACAAGCCTTTGGGAGGGGTCCCTATCTTGTGATGGGGGGGGTGTGGACGTAACTACTGACCAGGGGAAGTAGATGTCTTCCTGACCTACACGTTGTAAATACCTCAAACCTTGGTATGAGTTAAACATCTCTCCCTAAGTAAATGTTGTTATCATCTCTTTGTTTCCCACAAATCTTGTTTGCCCATCTCTGACGCCCTGGTCAGTTCTTCACAGGTGGTCAGCAGCCCGGAATTGGCCTTTTGTGGGTTTACAGCCCTTCTGTAATTAAGGTTGCTAAACCATACATTCCATTCTGTGGTTTGGCCAGTTCATGGGATGGGGTCCTTTGTTCACTTCCCAAGTTCTCTAGTGGGGTGCCCTTCCTGTTTAAGCTTATATTTTATTTCTATAAATGCGGGGTCTTTCAGTTTGTTTATTCAGTATATTTCAATATCATAATGCAAAATAAGTTTTGCTTTATGTGTTTAAAAATGTGATATAGCCTTAAACTGTTCTTCTTTCCCAGCTAATAAGGCAGTTATCCTCAGCTAGGGGTAGAAGTGTGACAGCCTGATACAGTGAGGAGCCAAGCAGAAGAGGGAGACTACCTGTGGGGAGGACATTTTCAATGGATATATGGTCTGCCCTTCCTTTTCCACAACATTTGCGGAAAAGCATAGAGACTGTGTACTTATTTTACCAAATGGAAGTTGAAGATTTGAAGAATTGATGTCTCATCATTCAGCCCAGCACCTATATTTCTTGACCTGAATTCTTGGACTCATATTAGACAGTTTTCCTACGGCCCAGATCTTATGGTACTGGCCTTTCTTCTCTGAGATGGAACCCCTATAGCTGTGGCTCAAGAACCCCCATAAGACCTTGGGCAGAAATCAGGCTCAAGCTGCTCTTGTAGGAGAGCAGAACATGCAAGTTTTCTTACCATCCCCTTGCAAGTTCTGTGCTGAGAAATAGCTGGTCCATGTTCAGATGGTAGCTTCCCCAAGACAGGCGTATCCAGGTATACAACCAACAGAAGCTGCCAGGAAGTTCTTCAGAGATGAGGCTCCAAAATGTCGACAGGAGAGAAAAAACATTTGACTATGTCTAAGGAGTAGCAGTTGCCTGCTATAAGAAACATCAATTTTGACTAAGACTTCCTGGTTTTATTTATAAATCCTTCATTTAATTTTCAGTTATGTAAACATGTTGCTCTATATGAGCCATTTTAAAAATGATATGTGTTCATTGGGAATAATCTAATATCTGTTTAGAGTTACAGAGATTGAAGAATATGTTTCTCAGCAGCCATGAAATAAATATTAACTGTTTTCTTGCCCATGATAGCACTAAGTATTGTAATTCTTTAGAATATCAATTATTTCATACTGCTCTTTGCAATGAGTTAGCATCCAAAGTTTAGGACTGCCTAAACTCTCTGCCTAGGGATTTAAAACATAATGGCATTTTTCTTTTCAGTACAAGAAGGAATTGCTAGCTATTAAACCTAAACAATTTCCAGGTAGTTGTTTCTTTTCATTTCATACTCTAAATTTATTTGTGTTTTTTTTTCATTTTTTGATTTAATTTTACATTCCAAGACCAGTTCTCCCTCCCACCCTCATTCCACACCCTTATCTCCTCAGACTCTCCTCGCTTCCCCCAGCACACCCCCAGTCCACTCCTCTTCACACATAAGGGCTCCCATGAGAAGTCAACATAGTCTGGCATAATAGGTTGGGGCAGGGACCAGTCCCTCTCCCATGCATTAAGACTGAGCATGGCATCCCACCATTGGGAATGGGCTCCAACAAACTAGCTCATGTACTAGGTTTGTATCATGGTCCTACTGCCAGAGGCCCCTCTGATATTTCAAGCTTCACAACTATCTCCTACATATGCAGTGCCCCTGGAGTCTTCACATTTGTAGGTCTAGAGTTCATGAGTTTCCACTAGCTCAGTTCAGCTGCCTCTAGATTTCTCCATTATGATCTTGACCTCCCTTGTTCACATGTTCCTTCCTCCCTGTCTTCTCCTGTATTCCAGGAGCTCAGCCTTATTCTTAGTTGTTGATCTCCATGTCTGGGTCCATCAATTGCTAGAAGAGGGCTATATGATTATAGTTGGGATATTCATCAATCCTATTACAGGACTAGGCCAGTTCAGGCATCCTCTCTATTTCTAGGAGTCTTAGTTGGGGTCCTTTTGCAGAGTCTTTGGAGTTAGCCTAGCACCAGGTTTCTCCCTAAGCCCATAGTGCTTCTCTCTATTAAGATATCTTTTTCAACTGACCTGAAGAAGCGGTAGCTCTTGGACCCCATACTGATGGCTGGAAGGCCAGCATGGGACTGATACAGACCCCCCTGAAAGTGTGTGTCAATGAGGAGGCCTAGGCAATCTATGGGGCCTTGGGTAGTAGATCAGTATTTATCCCTGGCATACAAATGGATTTTGGGTGCCCATCCCACAATGAGGGATGCACTCTCAGCCTGGACACTTGGAGGAGGGCCTAGGGCCTGCCCTGAATGAAATGACAGACTCTGGATATCCCCCATGGAGGACCTCACCCTCCCTGGGAAAGGAGTGGGAATTGGTAGGAGAGTCTGGGGGGGTTGGTAGGAGAGGCATGGGAGGAGGAGAGGGAGAGAGAACTGGAATTGACATGTGAAACCACCTTGTTTCAAATTTAAATTAAAATCTAAATAAAATAAAATAAAGATATCTTTTTCATTGTTCTTCCACTGTATCCCTTCCCGCCTAGATGACCTGGTTCCCTTCTGTTCTCATCCCCCCCTCCCCTCCCCCTTACCACTCTCCGGCCCCCAATTTGCCCTGTAGAGATCATCTAATTTCTCTTCTCAGGGTGATCCATGTGTCCCTCTTAGGTTCTCCTTTTTACCTAACTTCTCTGGAGCTATGGAATTTAGTTTGGTTATACTTTGCTTTATATCTAATATCCACGTATGAGTGAATACATACCATATTTGTCTTTCTGAGTCTGGGTTACCTCACTCAGGATGTTCTTTCCTAGTTCCATTCATTTGCCTGAAAATTTCATAAGGTCATCATTTTTTACCCATTATGTAAATGTATCACATTTTCCTTATCCATACTCAATTGAGGGGCATATAGGTTGTTTCAAGGTTCTGGTTATTACAAATGATGTTGCTATAAACATTGTTGAGCAAATGTCCTTATGGTATGATTGAACATCCTTTGGGTATAGCCCAAGAGTGGTATCAATAGGTCTTGAGGTAGATTGATTCCCAACTTTCTTAGAAACCAATGTACTGATTTCCAAAATGGCTGTAGAAGTTTGGACTTACACCAGCGGTGGAGGGTTGTTCCCCTGACTCCACATCCTCTCCAACATAAGTTGTCCTCAGTATTTTTGATCTTAGCCATTGTAACAGGTATAAGATGGTATCTCAGAGTCATTTTGATTTGCATTTCCCTGATGGCTAAGGGATTTAGCACTTCCTTAAATGTCTTTTGGCCACTTACTTGCAATTCTTCTGGTGAGAATTATCTATTTAGCTTATACCCCATTTTTCAAAAGAGTTATTTTGTATTTTGATGTCTTGTTTCTTGTGTTCTTTATAAATTTTGCAGATCAGCTCTCTGCCAGATGTGGGATTCATGAAGATGTTTTCCCATTCTGTAGACTGATGTTTTGTCTTATTGACAGTGTCCTTTGCCTTACCAAAGCCTTTTAGTTTCAGGAGGTCCCATTTATTGATTGTTGCTTTCAGTGTCTGCGTGACTGGTGTTGTATTTAGGAAGTGGTTTCCTCTGCCACTGCATTCCAAGCTGCTTCCTACTTTCTCTTCTATCAGGTTCAATGTAGCTGGATTTATGTTGAGGTCCTTGATCCACTTGGATTTGAGTTTTGTGCATGGTAACAGATATGGATGTATTTGTAATCTTCTGCATGTTAATATCCAGTTATGTGTCAGGGCTCATAAAAATGTCTTCTCTTCATCTTGGCTTAAGGTCAAAGAGTTCAAAACTACCATTGCTCTTACAAGGTTAAAGTCACAAGACCCAAACATCTAAGGTGTGGCTACTGTAGGATGTTTGGTCTTAGTTGTGGATATCTTGTCTAAATAGCAAGAGACTTGGTCTGAGATGTGGTTACTCTTAACCTTAAGGCCAGATAACAAGAGATTCAGTCAAAGACATGGTTTCTAAATGTTTGAAAAATTAAGGGGAAGAAAGTTTGTTTCTTCCTTGTATCTTGGTAAAGAAGTCGTCCCCTTTTTGGTTGGAGTATACAAGAACGTTGAAGAAAAAATTGGTGGCAGTCAATATTCACTGGATTTCACTCCTGATTCTATCCTGTGACTCTGTCTTTTCCTTAGCATCTTTACCTGCCATTTCTAAATCTACACTCACCTTCTCAGATACAAACCAGGCAAGTCAGCTGGATCCAACCGAAGCCACACAAAGACAGGTTATTACAGATTGGCACTACAATGTGGGGGCACTAAAGATGGTACCACTATAGTTATGCCAACACCATTTATTAAAGAGGCTTTCCTTTTTCTATTGTATCATTTTGGCTTCTTTGTCAAAAATCAGGTGTTCATAGGTGTATTGATTGATATCAGGGTCTTTGATTCAATTCCATTGATGCACCTGTCTGTTTTTATGCCAACACCAAGCTGTTTTGGGTCAATCAATAGCTGCATTAGAAGCTGTTTATATGTCTCCTCTGTTTGAATTGCACAAAGAAGACATTAAATTCTACTAACCAAGGGCCTAAAGGAGCAGTCAGGGAGCTTAGATGTTCCCACTGTTCTAGACTGCCTATTTAAAATATCTGTTGATAAATTTTAAGTGTTTTGATTTGTGTTTCTCTTTACTCTGTTACTTTGAAATACCATGGGACTGTTTCCATGTTGGAATATGGTATTGGGGAAAAGCCTGAAACTATGTTTTTGGGCCATGATCACCAATATTAAGCTTCACAGTGCACGGTGAGGTGAGAGTTTGTTCTGTATTGATGGGATGGCTCTAAATTATAAAAAAGAGGAGATGAATACATGAATGAATGACTCAAGACTGGAAGATCTCAAATTAAGTGTAGCAGATAAGCAGATATAAATTTGATCAGTTCTACCTAAAAACTTGAAGTCTAGTAACAGAAAAAAAAGATTAAATTCTGTGAAAAAAATCACTTTCAGCTGCAAGACTAGACTCTTAATTATGGAACAAGGATATCTCTGCTTGTTTGAATGATGTGAAAAGTGTGGAATTAATGGATGACTCCCCAGGAGGGGAAGACATCAGGTAAGAGTAAGAGCAAGGAAAAAGCCACCTTGAGAAATTTCCTGCATGGCACAAGGCTGATTCAGTTCCAGTCAAGGAACATAACAGTTCCAAGGAGCACCCAACCTGTGGCCACCCAGTACAGAGTGAGCCCAACCTGGTGGTCAGGCAATGACTAATTTTGATAAATAACATCTTTTCATCACAACTGTCCTTGTGGGTAAGTGCTAGTAACAATTTTAAAATTCCCCTAGACCTAGTCAACGAATCCAAAGGTCACCTACTTTTACCCAATCCTGAACAGCCCTCCTTTAAAAACACTTTACAATTGAGGTCAAACACACTTCTCCTGTATCTGCTGTGACAGTTTGCTGGACAGCGACCCTGCCAAGGCTTGTAAAATTAAGCATTATGCGTATGCATCAGATTCAGCTGCTTGGTGGTCTCTTTTGTGGTCTCACAAATTTGGCATAAGATCAGGAACAGGGCAAGGCTGTCCACTCTCTCCATACCTCTTCAATATTGTACTTGAAGTTCTAGCTAGAGAATACAACAACAAAAGGAGACCAATGGGATACAAATTGGAAAGGAAGAGGTCAAACTTTTACTATTTACAGATGATATGATAGTTTACATAAGTGACCAAAAAAACTCTACCAGGGAACTCCTGCAGCTAATAAATACTTTCAGCAAAGCGGCAGGATACAAGATCAACTCAAGAAAATCAGTAGCCCTACTATATACAGATGATAAAAGGGCTGAGAAAGGAATCACAGAAACATTGCCCTTTACAATAGCCACAAACAACATAAAATGCCTTGGGTAACGCTAACCAAACAAGTGAAAGACCTGTATAGAAAGAACTTTGAGTCTTTAGAGAAAGAAATTAAAGAAGCCCTCAGAAAATGGAAAGATCTCCCATGCTCTTGGATAGGTAGGATCAACATAGAAAAAATGGAAATCTTACCAAAAGCAATATACAGATTTAACACAATCCCCATTAAAATTCCAGCACAATTCATCACAGACCTTGAAAGAACAATCATCAACTTTGTATGGAAAAACAAAAGACCAGGATAGCCAAAACAACCTTATTCAAAAAGCAACATCTGGAGGCATCACCATCCCTGACTTCAAACTTTATTATAGAACTGTAGTCCTAAAAACAGCTTGGTATTGGCAAAAAAATTGACAGGTAAGCCAATGGAATAGAATTGAACACCCTGATATTAACCCATACATGTATGATCATCTGATTTTGACAAAGAAGCTAAAAATATACAATGGAAAAAAGAAAGCATCTTCAACAAATGGTGCTGGCACAAATCAAAACAAATCAAAATACCATCTCACTCCTGTCAGAATGGCTAAAATCAAAAACTCCAACAACAGTTTATGCTGGAGAGGATGTGGAGAAAGAGGGACACTCCTTCACTGCTGGTGGGAGTGCTGACTTGTACATTCACTTTGGAAATAAGTATGGAGATTCCTCAGAAAAATGGGAATAAACCTACCACAACACTCAGCAATTCCACTTTTAGGCATATACCCAAAAGATGCACATTCACACAACAAGGATGTCTGTTCCACTATGTTCATAGCAGCATTATTTGTAATACCCAGGACCTGGAAGCAACCTAGATGCTCCTCAACTGAAGAGTGGACAGAGAAAATGTGGTACTATTCAGCAGAAAAAAACAATTGAATCCTGAAATTTGCAGGCAAATGGATGGCACTAGAAGAAACCATCCTGAGTGAGATAACCCAGTCACAAAAACAGAAACATTGTATGTACTCACTCATTTATGGATTTTAGACATGAATCAGGTGAGTGCTAGCATACAATTCCACTGCCAGAGAGTCTGGGAAACAGAACCTTCATCCAGCAACTGATTAAAGCAGAGGCAGATACCCATAGGCAAACACTGAACTGAACTCCTGGAATCCAGTGTCAGAAAGAGAGAAATGATGGGCAAAGGAGTTAAGACTGGGCTGGTTTAACCCACAGAAACAGCTGACCTGAACAAGGGGGAGCTCTTGGACTTCAGATTGTTGGATGTGTGGAAAGCATGGGACTTACCCAGACCCCCTGAATGTGGGTGTCAGTGAGGAGGCAATCTATGGGGCCTTGGGTAGTATATATCCCTGGCATACAAATAGACTTTGAGTGCCCATGCCATAATATGGGAGGCTCTCTCAGTCAGGACTCTTGGGGGAGGGCCTAGGCCCTGCCCTGGATGAAATGACAGTTACTGGAGATCCACCATGGAGGGCCTCACCCTCTTAGGTGATCAGAGTGGAGATTGGGTAGAGGACTGGGGGACCTGGTGGGGAGGGTTGTGGAGGAGGGGAGGGAGAGGGAGCTGGGATTGACATGTGAAAGAAGATTGTTTCTAACCTAAATAAAAAATGTAATAATTATATAAAAAAGAAAAAAACAAATAGAAAGCAGGCAAATGAGATTCAAGGGAGGCTCCTGGCAGCAAAGAGTACATGCCCTGAATACTAGTGTCACCCAGTTCCAGTCCTAGGGTCATCTCTCCTTTACATCATTTGAAACACACTTTATTATCAGAAACATAACTAAAGTCTACTTTTCCAAGCCTGGCCTATATGAGATTTACTTGGAATGACTAATTGTGTTTCTGTTATTGCCTATTGTTTTGTTATCTTTCCCCCCCCCCCCCGACCACAGTAGGCCCTAAGGTGGTTTGTGTAGGGCATATATTTGAAAGGCTCTTCATTAGGGACTGACCCCCTTCACAGGGATTAGAAGGTGTGACCTTGTTGGAGTAGATTTCAGAATTTCAAGTGCTCAAGCCAGGCTTTGTGTCTCTCTTTATTCCAACTGCCTGCCAATCCAGGTATAGAGCTCTTAGCTACCTCTCAAGCACTATGTCAGCCTCCAAACCACCATGCTTCCCACCATGATGGTAATGAACTATACCTTCAAAAACAAATCCCAATTAAATCTTTTGTTTTTTTAAGAAGTTGCCATGGTCATGGCATTTCTTCACAATAGGAGAACATTGGCTAAACCATACCTTTTGAAAGCTATTACAGGGTGATAAAGACTTCTGAGAGTTCTCTGTATGTTTGCCTATAATTATCATCTAACTGATTTAGAAAAGTGGCTTAAAATTGCACAGTAATCTTACTTTTATGTCTTAATTTTTAATAAAATTTTAAATAAAAATCTTCAAAAAATTCACCACTGAAATTAACCAGATTCTAAAGTCTTTACACCTTGCCAAACTTCTATACCATTAGAGCTGTCATTTCAGTGAAAACTGTGGAGCTTCCCCAAAATAATCCACAACAGAGATAGAACTAGAAAAGCAATTAGCTTTACATCACTTTTCATAACTCATGTCCATTACCTGCATTCAGCCTTTCCTCATGACCTCATACTAGCTTTTCTTGTTATCTATATGTAATATTGTAACCACATATACATTTGTTTTCATGTATATGTGATACGGAATTCCTGCCCGGGTCCTGTCATCACTTTACCCCTAAAATAACACACAAGACACTATATTAATTATAATGCTGTTGTCCATTTGTTATGGTTTCTTAATGGCTAGCTCTGACTTAATTATTAGCCCATAATTACCAATATATATTTCTATAAGGACTTATCTTTCCGAGGAAGCCCTCCTGACACATCCTTCCCCCTGGGAGATCACATGGCGACCCCCTACTCTTGACTGCATTTCCCAGAATCCTCCTTGACTCCTAGTCCCACCTATCTTGCTTCCCTATTGGCCAACAGTGCTTTATTTACTTCCCTCATCATCTCCTCTGTTCTGTCTCAATAAAAAGAAAGGTTTTAACTTTAACATAGTTAAATTATATATAACAGAACAGTTATCAAGTAAGGACATAGTTACAATATTTAGTCTATTAACATTTAGTAAGATTCAAAGAAAGTATTTTATCATCTATCCAATCTGTATGTGTCTAAAGTCTTATATGTAGCTTATCTTTTATCATAACTAAGGAAAAATATAATTATAACTGTCTTTAACACCATCAAAAACCATAGAAGGATAATATATAAACGCTACAAATGACAGCGACATCTCACTACTTGGAAAGTCACCCGAAGTAACATTGGGGAATCCATCTTTAACCCATCGGTCATAGTGTGTCTGGCAGGCCTCTCATTAAACCAGGATATTCCAAAATGTTATATATATTTGGCTACATTCCACTGATGAGGGAGAACTTGCATTGTTTTTTCTGAGATTATGTGGCTGTGCTTAAAAAAATGTACAACTTTTCAATTCTTGGGCAAAAGTCTGTTTTAAATTAGAGTCTCTGAAATTCTTGCATGTTCTTTTCCAGCATGTCCTTGTAGACACTGGGGCATTCTGGAGCTAGGAGCTTCCTCCCTATAGACATTCATTTTTTAAGAATCATGAAACTAAAGGTCAGAGATCTGTCTATTTTCTTGACATCCAGGGGCTGCTTAGAAGCTCACACTAAGATTTGGACTTGGAAACTCAGAGATGTAAGACATGGCATGTCACATTAGGTCAGGAAATCCCCCTCTGGGAAGTCAAACATAAACCTTCTGCCATGCTCCTGAGTGTGGAGTAATCTTACATTGGCCCTACACAAAAAACAGGACTTAAATGGCCCTTCTGACTAATTGGAGACTGTTTTTGGAGTTTGAAGCTGGGAAGGAAACTCAGGATTTGGAGATCTGAGTCATACCCTGCTATTCTGGTTAATTACTGCAACTCTGCTTGAGGGAAAGTGACTATTGCTAAGTAATAAAAATAGATAAGGCTACAAAGGACACTCGGAATTGTTATGGAACTTGAAGGCACTTTAGAAAGATAAAACTAAGAACAAAAGGGAAACAACACAGGAAGGCAAACCTATAAAATCTGATATTCTTAACTGCCTACAGTCAGAAACCAATGAAAGCAATAAAATATTATGTTTATTTGCTTGCATGCAGAGATTATTGAATTTCTATTTCAATTGAAAGCTAATTAGTAAATTTTTGTTTGAAGGTTTTTAATTGCTACTAAATAGTAAGATTTTTAAATGAAGCAGGCCAATCTTAAAAGAGTAGATTAGTAGGAATAAACAAGCAGACATTTGAGTTATTTGCCACAATGTAGCTAGTATAATGATGGCAGTCATAAGCCAACTCTTCAGCCTCCCAGTACAGAAAGAGCTATGGGTAAGAGAGCAATGTTGGAGTTAGAGTCCATGGTTAGTGAACTGGTTAGTCAATGGTGATGACAGCAGGTTCACCTGTTTACTCTGGTCTTCACTTCTGTTGGTTAGTCTTCCTTTTTCACCCTGACTAGTTTTCTCTAACTTTTTCTTCGATTTCTTATTTTTCTTTTCCTTTTTCTTTCTACCTTCTTCCTTATTCTTGTTTCTTGTCTTACTACCTTTATTCTTTACCTCATTCCTCCTTCTCTTCTTCTTCCCCTACCTGCAATATTAAGTAGCCATAATACAGTATATTTAATATTGATTAGTATTTATTTAATAGGTTACATTTTTATTGTTTTAAATCTTTAACACATTTAATTTAAATGCTACATCCTTCTCACTTTTTGTCATTTGAATTTTGCTCAGTCTGTGCGTATCACACAACTTCATGGGACATTTCTTTTTTATTTAAATTAAAAACAATCTTGTTTTCTATACCAATCCCAGTTCCCTTCCCCTCCCATCCTCCCATCCTCCCACCAATGCCCCTTCCACTCCCCAGGGAGGGTGAGGCCTCCCATGGGGTTGTCATCAAAGTCTGTCACATCATTTGGGATGGACTTAGGCTGAGTATCTAGGCTAAGAGAGTATCCCTCTATAGGGAATGGGCTCCCAAAGTCCATGCACTAGGGATAAATACTGGTTCCACTGCCAGAGGTCCCATAGTCTATTCATGTACATTTCTTATACCTCAGTGTTTTAATTTCCTTTCTATTGTTATGATGAAAGACAATTATCAAAAGCAAGACCTACTTTATATGAACAATCTTGTGATTGAGACTCCCCTTTTGGATGACAATAGGTTGTGTCAAGTTGACTATTAAAGGTACTCAGTGACAGTGTTTGTAGCAGAACTATAAATATTCAATAGTTTATCAACCTATGTCTTGAATTACCCTTTGAGTATCAGGAGACTGGAGGCTGTGAACCGGTAGCATAATGCAAAGTCTACTGTAAAACAAATATGAATTCCGGTCACATATGAAGTGAATGGAGAATAAGCTATGCTTTGGGGTGTTGAGGAATCTACTCAAGCAAAGAAGGTTCTTAATGAGAGGTGAGTCTGCAAATACAGCCTCCTGTACTTCCATTGCAATTGGAAAACAAGGATGAATGCGTTGGTTTTATTCTGCCTAACCTTCAGTATAGAGGAAAGAGAGACTGTTTTCAGACTGCAATTCCTGAGAGAAAATGCAACTTCTGCCAGGAACAGGTGTCTATAGGGCATCACGAAAAGACAGAAATCTTAATAAATATCAAGAAAAAGTAACACTGTATAGCTAAATAGTTTGGAAAACAATCAGATTGATAAACAGTATGTGGAAGTACTATAATATACTAATAAATACCAAAAATATACCAGAGGCCATAACTTTGGAAGTGTTTCCAAAGCAACTTTGAATTTTTCTTTTGACCTTGAATAGTTTTTCTTTCCTCTCAAGTTGGAATTGTATATTCCTAACACAAAGCCCAAGGTTTTTCTTCCAAATGCATCACTGTCATTCCCTCCCTGTCTGCCTCTGGTAATACTACTCTAAAGAAAATGCCAAAAACTCTTCATGCTCAGTGTCTGTTCTGGTACAGCAGGAAAGAGAATAATACATAAGCAGAATGATACTGTTCAGTCAGTGGATTTAGCCAGCACCATGAGTAATCACAGGTAAAGCTTGTAACTTGTTTGAATTTCTGTTCTTTTTTGCTACTTCATCTAAGACAGTTATGGAGATGTAAATGTTCCTGATAAATTCAGGAAGTCAGAGGATATTTGGATTTTGTTAGGAGATTGAAGAAACAAATCCAGACATTTTGTTTTCAGATGAGAAGAAGCTTGCTTGGAAATGTAGGGGTTAAGGGAGGCCCGCAAGTTCCATGGCTCAGTTCCCTGTGGACCACTTTATCTGTGAGCACCTTAGCTGGGCCTTTGTGTCAATTTTTGTTTTCCACTGTCTAAAGGGCTTCCCAGGGGAGACTGAAGAGTCAAGCAAGGACATGGAACCCAATTAGTACTCACCCTTTCTGAAAAGGGCCATCTGGAGGCATTAAACTTCTGTCTTGAAAAATTGGCAACTTTCTTCCCAGAAAACTACATTTGGTAGTGTTTAAGGAAACCATTCAATGCAGCTTGACTTTTATGGAGTTCTAAGCATTTGATCAAGATGGGAGAGATGGCAGGCTCAAAGTGCTTCTGGGTATATCCCCTAATGTTGTCTTCCTCCCACTGCTATTTCTCTTGGAAGACTATTATCAGTAAAACTAAAAGCATAGTTGCCCTAAACAACCAAAATAAAACTTTGGATTTGTGGGATGGAATCCGAGGTGCATTAAATGGCCCATTTAAATTATTTAACACAACTCAGATAACTCAAAGCTTTGTTGTAAGACAAGGATGACCTTTATTGTAATATGGTTCAGGAAGATAAGCTGCTAGGAAAATAACTCAGTGAGAAGCAAGTGTTTGTAATAATTCTTAATTATGAAGAAGTACAGGGGTCTCTGTTTGCGGACAGAGGGCCCTTGAGAGGTCATCTGTATGTTTTCTTGGGAGTGTTAAATGTCTACCTGTACTATTTGTTAGTACCCTTGATTCATGGAGGAATCAGCCTGAAAACTCCTAGTCAAGTCAAATTTGGCAACTAGAAATCCAACAGTGAGGAGAATGAAGAAGCTGGAGTTGACAAATGAAACAAACAGGGAAACTTGTTTTTATTCAGCTACTCACTGAAATAGCTAAAGATATCATAGGACTGAAAATCCCTAGATTTAACACCACATTCATGAAACGCCACTTAAATCAGAGAGAGGAATTCTCTCAGCAACCCGATCTTGTGACCCTAGGCATCCTAACTGCTCAGGCCAGCCGAGCTGAATGGTGCTTCCCTCCATCTCACAGGTACAGCTCTTGACTTCCTGAAGTTGTGTGCATGTGGGGCTGGGGATGAAGAGCTACCTTTGGAGGCCTTTGGGAAGTGCAGTCTACTTGCCCAGCCGTGCTGTGATTATGCAGTGGGTGTTGGAGTGGCTTGAAGAAAGCCTTGTGGGACTCACAGGAACATCCTCCTTGCCCTCTGAGACACAGAAGATAAACACTCTTCAGTTTCTCATCTGTCTGTTGCAGAGGGAGCCCTGGGTTGGTGGGAAATAAAAGTACCCATCTTTTTACCTCATCTGCTGCTGCTTCTAAGAAGGTGCCATGACCCCACCTGGACCCACCTAGCTCCTGCTGGACACTGAGGAGTTAAGGATTAGAAACTGCAGCAGGGGGGGGGTGTCACTTTCTTTAGTAAAATGGGAAGTCATAGCTCAGGAAGGCTGCAGGGACTGTGTACCTCCAGAGCCCTCAAGGCAATGAGGCAGAACCCTTGCTCTCACTGGCTACCCAGGGTTCCTTCAGGACAGCAGCAGGTACCCACGCACACCAGTAACAAGGGGTTTACTTGTGTTAAATCAAAAGCTTAACCTGAAGTTTGAGAGCTTTGACTGATGATTTATGAGCATCCATAGCTCTAATAAAATGGCATAGGACAACTGTATCAAAATGGAAAAGGACAAGTTTTAGTCATTTGGAAATTGTTAAATTGGGAAGCAAAGCTGTTCCTTTGACTACTGGCAAGAAAGAGTGCCATCTAGAGGCCCTATGTAGAACTTCATTTCTGAAGAGTCACCCTTCTGTGTGACCTTGAGCTAGTCAGTCTGTAATGAAAGTGTTGGGACAGAGAACGTGGAAAATGGAGCAGTCGGCACTGCCACACGCTGATAGGGAGAGATAGAGGACAGATTCTGCTAGCATGCAGTGAGAGTCTTGGCCTTGCTTGTTCCTAAATAATGAACTTTCTTCATCCTTGCTAGCTCTCTCCAGTAGTCAGCCATCAGTTGTTTTACCTCCCAGGCAGTTGTATGTTTTGAAAGAATGACCATGCTTCAGTATGTTATTCCTTCTGCTAGTGTGCATTTAGAAATGTATACTTGTGAGATTATATGTGTAATGTTAAAAGGTTTCAAGTGGAGAGAAATGGTGGACTATATAAGAACAAGTGAGGCACAAAATCAGATCTAATTTTTCTTTGACACGTGTAGTTTGATAGTACCTGATAATGATGAGGACACCAAGTAGTCATGTTTTGGAGGCTTCTGAGAATTTGTTTGTTCCCCCTACGAAACAATGCTGAATTATTTTCTGGGTGCATTGGTGTTTACTGCTGGCCCATAATAAACCTTCCATTTGAACAAGTGACCAAAAAGATCTTTTGAGTCACTATAATAATACGTCACCATTATCATATTAAAGATTCCAGTTTTTTCTCACCATCATTTTGGTAATGTTGGAATTACCAACACTTGACATAGTGGCTAAAGTAAAAATCATTCCCAAACAAACTCTAATGCAGTTGGCAACAGATTGTAGGGTAAAGTACAGAAATGATACCCTTTCCTGATGGGGAGAGAACACGGGAAGGCATGTGCAGATTTCCGAGTCTGTAGTATTGGATTTTCTGCCGTGATTTTCTCATGAGAGTTTGGATAAGCTCCTTTGCGCTTTGAGAAAGCTTTGCTCTGACATGAGACATTCTGGATTTTGCCATGTAAGTGAGCTACACTGAAACCATGCAGACCCCAACATTTCAAGGTTAATCTTTTCAGAATTTGTTCGGAATCCTCCTGCCCCTGGAGATGGTGGTTAGTGGTTAGAGCTTAGGTATGACATATAGAAATTATTATATCATTTGTTTCCAAACTTCAGAAACCACTTGTAAAAGCTCTGAGTTTGTTTGCCTCATTCTCGCAGTTAATTAAAAAGAGGATGATTTTATAGCCTCAAGTGCAGTGTAATTTATAATCGGCCTTTCTTCCTCCTGTTTTTAATTACCAGCTTTGCATGGTGGACCATTTTTCTTTTTATTGACTATTTAGAAATTGATTTCTAAGACTGGTGTTAATTTGAAAGTAAGTTCTATGAATTTTGGCCCCTTCCAAAAAGGCACAAGGATAGAATTACTTGAATAGAGTTTATTTCTTCATTTTACCCTGAACTGATAAGGAAACTATTTTCTATCAAATAATTTTCCTATTCAAACATGTTAGATATGAAAGTTCAGGAAGACTGAACTGATAGTCCAAATATAAATTTAATTTTTCTTTCAGTCTAGTTATGGTGGAAAAGACAGAACTCTAGAGGTTATCCAACATAATTCTTGACCTCCTTGACTCATTGATTCTATGTATTTCTTTGTACTGTACTCTAATGATGAGAGGAAACTCATAAATGAGAAGGTATGCTGTTCTCTAAGTGATAAATGTATCCGATATTAGGATATCCTGTCCATTTACCTTACAAGTTACTCTGATAAACAACTGAAAATTGCATTTTAAATAAATTTGTCACAATCCACAGAGACTATTTTCCCAGTTTTAGAATATTGCTTCCTCCAGGAGTGACAGAGTTAAATGTCAGGTCAACTTTGCCTGGTTGCAAGGCTAGTTCTCTCTTTCCTCTCAAGGATGGTGTGGTTTAGCCTAGAGTATCTTCATTTTGCTCTTTTTTTAGAAAGATAGAAATCAAACTCACACTTTACTTTGTTTGAGTCTCACTGATCAACTGAGAAATGTGGCTACTCTCTGGTGAATGGAGCCCTGTGAGAACTTCACATGTACCTGCGTGATTTTGGAGTCACTAAGCAGTCATGGCTGTGTAGATGAGAAAACCATTTATTATTTTTCTCTTCCTAATATATTTTAGACCATATGTAGGTGGTGAGATTGCCTCCAATTCTGAATCAGTTTCTTCTCCTGGAAGAGGGACAGTTTCCTTCTCAAAAATTTCATAATAAAGTTCTGGGCTATCACAGTACAGTTTATGAATGAAGCTCTGTGAGTAGATTTCTCTACTCGTGAGGAAACACCAAGTAAACAAGACAAGAGTCTTGTAATCTCTGTCCCTCCATAACTTGGGTTGTTCTTGGAATGTGCTTTCGTGCCCCTCCCATTGTAAGAATGGGAGTGGGTTTACTTCAGACCACCCATTATCTTACCCATTATTCAGAATAATGTTCCAAGAGTGAGTTACCCTGATGACCATATACAGCTTCAACTCATTTGATTTTGCCCTTGTGACTGTATACAGCTTGAACTTCAGTAAACTTTGCTCTTACGACCTTGTTAAAAAACCTCAGAGTTCAGAATATAAATTAACTATTGCAAGAGACTTTAGTCTGCTCAATTTTAGACTACTTTCTCCCAAATTTACATCACCAAATAGAACAGTAACACTGAACTTATGTTTTTATCAAACCATGATGTCATCATGTTGTCTGTTCCCCATTGATGTCCTGACTTTGTTGCTAATATCAAAGAAAACAAATCTGGAATCTATCTGTTGTCTCCTTCTAGAGAGAAGCACTAAGAACTTCTGTATACAGACACTGACTCAAGATCATTGGCTTTAGGGAAGAAATCTAGGTGACAGTGTTTTTGATTTGCTCTACATTTTGATAATTTTGAGCATGAATTTTAATATCAGTTTGCCAGTTTTTACAAAACTAAGTACCTTTTTTACCATGAAGATTACACTGAATTTGAAAAACAGTCTGGAGGTTTTTGTCACAGTAATCTTTTCAGGATGTAACAAAATGCCACCAACTGGGTAGCTGGTACACAACAGAAATTTATGTTTCCAAGTTTCTTAAAGGTTGGAAGCCCAATATTAAGTCACTGGTTGTTGACACCTTTCCTTTTGTCTTTGTTTAATGACCATGTCTCCTCATCACAAGTATGTGGAGGGCACTAATTATAACCATGGGTTTCCATGTTTACCACTCAATCACTTGCTGAAGACCCTGCCTTTTGTTATCATCATCAGAGAGATTGGAATTTCAACAGGGAAATTTTGGAGAAGCAGTTATTTTCAACAATGTTTAACCTTTGATTCCATGAAATTTATAATGATGTTTCCATTTATTTAGGTCTTCCTTAATTCCTTTTCAAAATTTTACAGTTTTTAATACATAAACCACTTTTTAAAATTAGTTTTAAAACTAAATATTTTCCTATTAGATGTTACTATAAATTTAACTGCTTTATTTTTTTTCTTTGGGTTGTTCATTTCTAGAAAACATAAGTGATTGTTATATATAGATCTCATGTACCACAGTCCTGTTATAATCATATATTAGTCCATAACCTGTTTATGGATTCTTATAATTTTCCATTTTCTATCTACCTAGGAGTATGCCATATACACACAGTTACTATGTGACTCATTTCTTTCCTGTCTAGATAACTTTTACTTAATTTTGTTGCTTAATTTCTCCTGGTAGAATGTCCAGTTCAGTGCTAAGTATTAGTATTATAAGAAAGCTTTCTTGCTTTCTGTTGGACCCTAGAAGAAAGCATCTAGTCTTGCATCACTAAAAGTTTGTCAGTTGTGGGGCTTTTGTATAAGCCCCATATTTGACTGTGGGCATTTCTTGCTGTGACTCTTTTGTTGAGTTATTATATCATAAATTTATTTACTTTAAAATCTCTTAAGCATGATCTTACTATATAGTTCAGGCTGGCCTTGAACTCATAGCAGTTTCCCTGCCCCAGTCTCCCAATAAACATTATTATAGAGCAGGATATAATCCACTTAGATATGTATTTTTTTAAAGTATGTTTTGCAAAATGTTTCTTGTGAGTATACTAAGATGGCTTTGTGTTTTCCCTCAGTATATATCCATGAATTCTTGGAATGATCCTGCTGGTTGTGGCATGCAGTATTTTTTATGTATTATTGAACTTGCTTTAATATCAGTTTGTTGAGAATTTAAAATTTTATGTTATAAGAGTTACTAGTCTGTAGCTTAGTTTCTGGTAAGTCTTTGTCCCATTTTAGTATCAGAGTAATAATAGCTTCATAACAATAGTTCACAGGTGTTTTCTCTTTCACTTTTAGAAAAATCTGTGAAATATTAGAGTTATTTATTTTTTAAACATGAACTAGAATTCACCAGCAAATCTATGTAGGCCTGACTTTTCTGAGAAGTGTTGTGACTATTGATCCAACTGCACCTCTTGTAGTAGGCCTGTGTAATTTATAACTTTTTAAGTTGGGTTTTATAGTTTGTGTATGAAAAAAGGAATTTTTACATTTTCCCTAGATTATTCATTTTCTGCTGACAAATATCTTCAACATTTCTTTGTAATAGAATTTTATGTTTGAAAGCTATCAGTGGTGTCCATTCTTGCCTCATTTGTGATTTGAGACTTCTATTTTCTTAGTTAATTTATGTAAATGTTATGTTATTAATCATGAATAAGTTTCAACTTGAGATTTGGAAACCATGCTTTGTACACAGTTAAAATTCTGTCTGGCTCCCTAGTTCCCTGAATAATGTAAGTGCCATCGAAGATTTTCTAAGTTCCCCCAATTAGAGATTCCCTGAGGTTTTATCCCAGAGAACTATAGGATTCTTATTGTCTTTTCCTCAGTAAGGAACCTGCTTAGGCAGCTGGACCATCTGGAACAGCAGTCCCTGAAATGTAACACTTCCTCTGCTACACCAACTACCCATAAGCTTGTTAGAAACGTGAATTCTCAGGTTCCTCTACAATTCTGCTGAGCAAACCCTGTGTCTGGCTTACTTTTCTGTTGCTGTGATAAAACGCTACAACCAGGTCAAGTTATAGGAGGAAGACTGAATTTGGGTTTTTAGTTCTGGAGTGTTAGAGTCCATGATGGTGGCACACAGATCGCAGACATTGTGGCTGGAACATAGAGCTGAGAGCTCACAGCTTGAGCTGAAAGCAGGAACCAGAGAAAGATAATCAAAGCTGTTCCCCAGTGAAGTACTTACTCAAGTAAGGCCATACCTCCTCCGTCACCAAGCAGCAATACCAACAAAGACCCAGTATTTAAATGCCAGAGCCTATGTGGGACATTCTGACTCAAACCACCACAAAGTCCTTTAAACACACTTTCCAGTGGAATCTGACATTTTACAAAGCTATCAGCAAAACAATGGATGATCCCAGTAAAATGTACAAATTACCACTAATCAGCCCAACTTTCCATAGTATTCATCAGGACACTGCTTATAAACTATGCTGAAATCAAGGGAAATAGGCTTCTCCTACTAGGAGGCCCTAAAGATCTCTGCATTGGACTTACTCCTTTCCCAGTGCCATTGGTATCTTCTAGAACAGGAATTCTATGAAAACAGACTAGTAATGAGTGACTAGAGATGTCTTTTAGGTAAAGTTCAGTGCATAACTATAATGTCCTGACAACAGAAATAATGTAGAAACTGATGTCTTCAAGAGAATACTAAGGAGTATGAGGAACATATGTGAGGAAAAAGGTATTATTTTATTTGCTTAGTCTTGAGAGAGAGAGAGAGAGAGAGAGAGAGAGAGAGAGAGAGAGAGAGAGAGAGAGAGAGAGAGAGAGAGAGAGAGAGAATGGAAATGAATGGGTGGGGAGGATCCAGGAGGAGATGAGGGAGGGGAACCCATCATGAGAGCATATTGTATGAAAATCATTTCTATTTAAAATCAAATGAGTAGATAATTATGGAGTTTGAGAGTAGACAAGTGTTTTAGTGCTGGCTGCTCACAGATACACTGTTCCTTTGGCATTCCCATAACCTTTAGAGTTTTGCTACCTTGAGTCTTTTTAGCTCAGATATTCCCATTTACCGGGGTAATGAATATGCCTATAATGTAGAGTTCCCTTCCCCACATTAGTGCATACAGGTGTCAGATCTCTGTAGATAAGGTTTTGCTAAGACATGCTCATACTTCTGTATGACTATTTTCTATTCACATATATCTTTTCTTGGCACATTATATGGAATATGGGTGCAATTTTTATATTTAGCAACATTAAATAGATCAAGGAAATAATTACAATATTTTAAAGGAGAAGACATCTATATTCTGTGAAATCATTTTATTTGTTTAAAGTTGTGTTTATAATTCTTACCATAGCCCTGTGATATTACCACACAGGGAAAAGTCAAGAGACCTAGATTCTAATCTGAAAATTAGAAAAGTACAAATTAGCTATGCATTAACTTCCACTCTTGAACAAATTGAAAATCATCCTCTCAATTTCTTTATCTATAGAGTATAGAAAATGGCTTCCCAAACCTACTCACAAAATTGCTGTTGGAAATTAATTAATCAACAAGTCCAGGAAATGTATTAGCTCCTGTATGCTAGGCAATTGACATGAAATTGCAAGCAAAGAGAAGATCAGGTAGCATGACAGATGGTAGTAAGCACTAGACAGAGGAAAGAACAATAGCAAAGTGGCATAGGGGGTGGTCTAGGGAGGAGGTATATAGGCTTTCAAATGGCTTTGACACCTGAATCCCGTGAAGAAGCAACAGCAGAACATTAACTAGAGATCATTATACATTGATTAGAGGAGAAAAGGAGATCAGGCAGAAGGAAGACCAAGCCAGACTACTCTTGTCAAGGGTGTTCAGTAATCAGAACAGGTGCCGCAGTGCTTGGGGCAGAATAAAAGAAGAAGGGGTGGCAAAAGTGAGCTCAGAGGAGGGATATAGGTTGGCGTAAGGACATACATGATTTTGAGCCTTGTTGTGTGACAGCACTTTTCCTGGGGAGATACAACACACATCTGACAACTCACCCCAGATAGGGAGCCCAAGGCACACCAAAGATACCACCAAAGTTCTACTTGGCAAATCATGAGTTTTTTGGTGTTACTTGCAGGAACGTGGAAGCAGAAATAACTCAAAGACAGCTGCATTTCCAAAGTCCAGCCCCAACCCCAACCCGAGCATGGGTGGCAGCTCACAGCCCCACTAGCAGGCTAGCAGGTCAGCAGGTTGGAGAGTGTCCTTTCTTTGTGCCTGGTCCAAAGCACCTCCAGGCAGAGTCTTCTTTGCAACTCAGATTATCTCTATCTGAGGACTCCCAGCATTTATTGTTTACTCTGACAAGGAGCACCTAGTCAATCTGGTCAATCTAGGGACTTCTTGAAGCTGTTTGAGTGGCTCAACTTCCTGTTTAAAAAGCTTCCCTACAGAATGGGAGGTTTCAGTCTAGGAGGACTTCTACACAACCAGTCTTCCATCAGAATATTTGCTATTGTTTAGGAAGAGGCAAGGTCTATTGTAGAGTTTTGAGCATAGAACTCACATGACCTCATTAGTTTTCAGTATGGTCACTATGGTCACTCTGGCTTCTTTCTAGGAACCAACTAACCACTGGAGGGCAGAAATTGTAAGAACAGACCAGTTTAAAAAAATCAGCGATGCTAGGAGATAATCAAGTAGTTCTGAGGAGTGGTCATATTCTAGATTTGTCTTTGCAGGCAGACTCATTAGGTAGTGATGAGCATGTAGCAGGAGGTTGACACCACACAAGTGGGAAGATACAGTTGCCTCTTCTGATCTGCCTTCTTCAATTCCATGACTAATCATATATATATATGTATATATATATATGTATCTTCTCATAACTAGTATTCTTCCTGACCAGCATCCATTAAATAAGTGAAATTTGTATTTTAGAAGATTAGTCTCTGAAGTTTTAATGTGGTGAAATAGTTCAGAGTTCAGTTCAGGGTATTTTATAGCTTTATGGGGTCAAGGTACTGGGAAAATCCACAAAAATGTACACACACCATATAAACACATCTATATGTACATAAAGCAGATACTTAGATTCCCACAGTTTATCTTTGCTTATCACTGTGTTCCCCTTTACTGGACTTGAGGTATCTCTGACTCATTTATCTTCTGTGTAAATCTCACAGAATACATAAATTAGAGAAATGCTGACATATTTTTTGAGCTTCACCTCTAGAAAATACTCTAAGCCTCCTATTGACTCTAGACACACTAATTTTCTTATGACATTTTTGGGGGACACCATTATTTATTCAAAAGTCCTATAGATGAATCATATAGGATTAATTCTGAGTTCTGCATTTAAATTATTCACAGTCTAGTAACAAGGCCATCCTCCTGAAATCCCACATTCAGGTGTATGTTCTTTCAATGGCCTCCAGTGCCTCCAGATACTGTGATCTCTGTGAGTTCTAGAAAACCTACCTATGTAGGTGGTTTCTGTCTATTAACATTGCTTAGAACAAGGGCTGTTTGCCCTCGTAGTTTCGAATCAATACTACTGGCTGTGGCAGGCTTCTATCAAACCCTAACAACACTCAGTGATTATGATCTTTATGCATTTCTTAGTACACACTTCCTTGAATTAATGCTAACATTTAAAGTTGTGGGCTTCTTTTCAATATGTATTTCCTCAATAGCCTGGATTAACTCATTCTCTTTCTTGTGTCATCCATAGCAAACCCCACAACCCAGGAAAAATATGAATTCACAGACATTGGCAGAACAGTTATTGGTAGCTGTGAAACAAGTATGCTACCATGTAAGAGTGCAGTAACAGCATTTGCTGTTTTCTACTTCTGGTGTTTTCTAAATTTGTTTTAGTTATGACCCATGCTCTTTCCTTCTGTATGCTGATACGTTTGCATGCATATCTATACGTGTGTTCTCACAGATGGCTGGCAAGATCATAGAATTAGGTCTTAGCGCCTTTGTGTCATTGGAAGTAAGAGAAGATGGAAATTAGAAAGAACAACTTCTGGGGAAAGGAGATAACGATAGGCCCGATCTTCACAGAAAGTGCAGCCTGCAAGTGGGTGTGTACTGCTTGTGAAGCTCAGCACGTGTAGGTTTGCTTCCTACCGGGTATTGGTTGCAAGATGGAGTCAAGGGTTATCCTGACATATCCGGTGACTCTACCTACTCAGAATAGGACTAAGATTTAGAAACAGGTCCTAGCTTCCTGGGGCAAAATCTGCAGGTGGTATGGAATCAAGGCAGTCTGCTGCACTGGTGAACCCTGGAATGCTGGAGAGAACCTCTAGGGGCACAGACATGGACAACCAGACACTGTTGAGTAGGAGATAGACTGCGTTAGTTTACCTTGTGGGAGCAGCTCACCGTGCAGTCTTTACAGAAAGCCTAAACCTTAGGGGCCTCTGCTCTTTGGTTTGATTTGAAGAAGCAAATACCTGCTTGGAAACTTTAAAAATACAATCCTATCTGTCTATCTGACTGTCTGTCTTCTATCTATCTGACATTGATTTACACACACACACACACACACACACACACACACACATGCACACCTCACTCTAGATTAGGCTGATCACTGAAGCATCAAATCCTTTACCTAGAAAATGGATGAAAGGACACTTTAGTTAAAACAAATACCATTAATAACAAGGACAGAAGGGCAGGAGTGACAGGTGAGCTAGCTGTCTGGGTAGCCAGTTCTCAGTACACTAAGGTCCCTACATTCAAGCAAATGATAGCTCATTGAAAGTATGACCAGCTAGAGTAAAAATAATTGTGATATTAGTAACAAGCTTTGGTGTTTGCTAAGTGACAGGCACTTGGAGAAAGGCATTTCTTTGTTCAGTACATTTACAATAACATGTCATTGCCCCCGTGGTGTTGAGGTTCTATAGCTGGTAAGTTGTACAGCTCAGATTCCTCCCAGCAAAGGCAATTCTCTGGTGGTTCAGTGCGAGCCCACCACCAGGGGTCACTAGAAAAAAATGTCTAAGGTTTTCTTGGAGCAAGTAAAGACAGCTAGAGCTAGGATGGAGGTAAAACGCTGCCTGATGGGAAAAGAAGGGGTTAAAGCAGTGAATTCCCAGAAGCCTGTCCTTAGCCAAGGCCAGAATCCCTGCAACGGATTGCCCTCTATTGCTTTAGAAATTCTGATTCCTGGATGGTGCAAGACAGAGAGAGGTACCGGTGAGCCCAAGAGCCTGCATTTCAAAGCTGACGGGTGTTTCTGAGATGCAGTTGAGCTTGTGCATCTCCGAGAATAGAGCTCTCCACTGTCTTCCCGGAACTGGCTCAGCCACATCACCTTTATCCTTGTTTTTCAGTCCAGAAGCTGGGCTGTAAGGTTGTCAGGAGTTCTCATTGCCTCTCTGACTTGCATTTTCCTTGGCTAGTTCCCATCCGAAGGTATTCCCAAGCATTCTACGGGCCCCCAAGCAGTAGCGAGGGAGCTTGAGGCTGCCACCAGCAGCAGGACTCCTGGCTGACCACTGGATGGCAATGCTGTCCTTTCTTTCCTTACAGTATTCCAACTCAGCATGCACAGTTCTAGTGAGGGTGCCACTGCAGACAGTGTCTCCTCATAACAATGAAAAACAGTGAGTGGAGCCTACCAAGTCCTCTGGCCAGCAGGGAAGGCATTTCAGAGCCAGGCAGGCCCTATGTGGACGTGTATGACAGCACATCTAAGGTGAAAGGACTGCTTCTGGTTTCATAAAATCAGCTTCCTCCTGGGATGTGTTTATAGGCCATGTTTTGAGTACTGGGGAATGAAACCACTGAAGACAAGTCCAGGAGAGGTGAGCAAATGAGAATTTGTAGCAGGGAGGGTTTCTGAGACTGAAAATCTGCTGAAGGAGAAAGTGGAATGCTTTTATCTGATTTTGGAGGCAATTTGTATTCAGTGAAAAGAGTCATTTGTTTGTTTATTTTTTTTATTTACTGCCCTCTGGTGGAAACACATTTAGAATTTAATTTTTTAAAAGGTGCCCCAAATAGAATGGAACAAAGAATCCTGTCACACTTCAAAGACTCAGTCCTGGGAAGTCAATACAAGTTTTGTATTTAGAAAGTGCTTGGGGACAGGGCTGCTGCCTTACTCTGGCAAATGTTTAGCAGAATGTTAGGCCATTCATGTGAGCAGAAGTGAGAGAAAATCTTGAGGAGAAACTCATATGTTGGAATCTGCATGTTAGAATCATGACTTCTGCTCCCTTCCGGGGCTTTTAGTTTTTGTTTTTCACATGATGAAATCAAAGTAGTGTTTTATGTTTTACATTCTGACTGTTTTCATGTTTCCTTAAATTTTCGCCCATTTTTCGAAGTCCAGCAACACTCATGCTAGGCAACTGCTCTTTTGGAAGCACAGGTCTGCCTTGATGCTGCCTGTTGACAGGCTGTTTCTGGTTACAGTCCTGCTAATGTACCAGGGGGATGGACATGATCCAGTCCTGGAACTAAACCCCAGGTTTGCCATAGAGATGTTTGGCTCAGTCCGGAATTCAGAGGGAATCTCAGCTCTGGGGATGGTAGAGTGTGCCTGGGAGCAGAGAGCTGGACAGCTCCCAGGTCTGCTTTCCATGCTGTAGTTACATCTGGCGTTCCTTTGCTTCATGGTATCCGTCCCAGCAGCAAAGAGAATAGATAGCCAACCGGGGACATACTTAACCCATCTCATTTTTTTCCTTAAAAATTAAATTTCTTTGCCTTGCCTTTCTTTCCTGTTGTGTGTATTGGCTTGTTTACTTAATAGTAAATGGAGATATTACTTGTCCATTAGAAAACATACAGATGCATACCACAAGACTGATCTGACTCTCTTGTTCAAGATGTAACACACACTCCAGTGAAATGAAGCAGATTTTAAAACAAGTCATCCTCACTGAAGTCATAGGATAAGGAGACATTGTGAAGTCTCAGCTCCTTGAAGGGAGACTAGTTTCATATCTCTCTTTGATGGTACTAGTGTGCCTTAAATCCAGGGGGTTCACTTCATTTTGCCTCTGGGAGTGCTGCTGGTACATTTGTCTTTGTTGCTACCATAAATTCTAGAATATTTATCTGACTGTAGGATATGTCCCCCAGATGTCATTCATTTGAAGTATTGGAAACTAAAACATCAATGGAAAGAAGGCTTTTGAGGGTCATCTTCTTTCATTCATATAGTCTGAGGAAGCCTGATGTAAAATAATGAACAGAAGCTTCTGAACTCTCATACGGTTTCTAGTTAATTCTGGCCTCCATTCTGCAGCTGAGTGCACTGGAAGACTGTTTATTCGTGTGGCGATTCATGAAGGCACGAATCCAAAGAGTAAATATACTCTTGTACAAAGGACAGCGGTTTCTTTGCTATCCACATGATGTCTAGCTCTGGTCCTCCAGTTTTCAGGGCTCACCCACCACTTTGGACAAAGAACACACTGAAAGTGGATCTGAGACTCATTCCCACGAAGCAAGTCTGAGAAGCTTCAATTAGCAATGAGTTTGTTTGAGCCTGCCCCTCATGCCATCTTCAATGAAGCCAGCTGTGTAAGGAGATGTGGTGGCCTGGATTCAGAGGGGGCTTTATTGTCTAAGCTGTTAAGGGGGATGTGAGTCCTTACACGAGGCATGGACTTTCTCATTAGGCTCCCCTCTGAGAACACGTGGGTGTGAAGTATCAAAACTTGTTATTCTTTCCATTTCCCTATATTTACAAGCCACCTGCTGTTCACATGATCTTTCTTCAAGTGTGGTTTAAAGAAATTGTTTAGACTAACATCTGACTAAATTACAATCTCATTTTAACCTCACCTCCTTGATGTCCCATCTCTCTAATCACTTCAGTTGGAGTTTTAGATGGTTTCCCAATTTGCTGGCACAAGTGTAAGAAGTCTCTGGTTGTGTTACATATGTTAAACCACAGAAGCATGGCATGAAGTATTGAGAGCTTCCATCAGACAGCTATATTTCATATCTCTGAGGAGACAAACCATGTTTTTTCCTGTGTGCACACTGGAATTACCATGCTACATATCCTCTCATGTTCTATTATAAAGCAATGGCTCCTTTTAAAAAAGAGCAGTCTGGGCTGAGAGCAGGTTAATCCCACTATGTTCTGGAAACCTGGCAGAATCATTAATAAGGAAACCAGTTGTCTGTAGGTTTAAATTAATCAGCAAGCAGCAAGCAGCCAGCAGCCAGAAACCTGAGGGGAGGAGAGAATGTTTCCCCTTGAAAAGAGAAATATAATCCTCTCTCATTGAGAACAACACACACACACACACACACACACACACACACACACTGAGAGAGAGAGAGAGAGAGAGAGAGAGAGAGAGAGACATGCGCAGGTGCATAATGTATATTCTGACCATATTTTTTTCTCCCTTAGGGTTTTTGTAAAGGTGTGCATAGGAAAAAGCTAAAATCTGAAAGACTGGGAATGCCCATAGGAGAATACTTTCAAATGCAGAGGGGCAGGAGATAGTGGAGGCTTACATTTATCTTAGTGGGGAGACCGATTTGGACTTCAGTCTGAGAATGGGACCACATTTAAATTTTCAGATCAAGTGAGGTGCGAACAGGGACACAGAGGTAGGGAGGGGAGAGCATGTGGCAGGATGCAAGGAAGCTAAAGGTTTCTTATCATCAATATAATTCATCATGGGTCTTCTCAGAGCTGGACAAGAGTTCTGTTTCTATCCTTGATTAACACTAATGGCAACTAGGGAAATAGACAATTGTGGGGTGTTAAACACTGGACAGTGTGAAAACAGAGTTTGTGTAACATCTGTATATGTCAAAAGCTATTCAACATAAAATAGAAAGTTGCTTATTTTGAACCAAGTGTAGTTGATTTCAAGTTTGTGAGACACACATGTCTTAGATACTTTTCTATTGCTGTGAAGAAATGCTATAACCAAGGAAAGTTATAAAGAAAAGCATTTAGCTGGGGGCCTGCTAACAGTTTCAGAGGGTGAGTTTATGAACATTATTGTGGGGAGCATGACAGAAAGCAGGCTGCCATGGGGGGGGCTGGAACAGAAGCTGAGAGCATATATCTGATCCACAGGAGAGGTAGCTGAGCTTTGAAACTTCAAAGCTCACTCTAGTGACACAACCCAGCCACATCTCCTCCAACAAAGTCACACCTCATAAACAGTTCCATGAACCAGAGACAAAGCATTTAAACCTATAAACCTTTGTAGGCAATTCTAATTTAAACCACAATGTAGTTGGCATTTTTTTGGACTGCCAACCAGCTCCTGAATAAAGACACAGAGACTTATTAATTATGAATGCTCAGCCTTGCTGAAGTTTGCCCCACTAGCTCTTTTAACTTAATTTAACCTGTTTCTATTCACCTACATTTTGCCTTGGGGCTTTTTACATTTCTTTCATTCTGTATGTCCTACTTTCCTGCTTCCTCTGTGTCTGTCTGGCCCCTGGCGTCTCATTTTTCTTTCTTCCCCTGAGTTTAAATTTCTCCTCATACTTACTCTCCCTGCAGAGAAGTTCCACCTATACATCCTACCTTGCTATTGGCCATTCAGCTTTTTATTAGACCAATCAGGTCCTTAGGCAGGCAAGGTAAAATAGCAGTGCATCTTAACCAAACAAATGCAACACATCTTTGCATAGTTGAACAAATATCCTGCAACACCAAGCATACCAGTTTATTTCTTTACGTATTAAACCTTAGTATTGTTTAATATTATTAATGTTTCGTTGTTAAGTTTTTTTTGTTTTTGTTTTTGGTCTGTTTTATTTTGGTTTTACTTGGAAAGCAGAATGCAGCTGAAGGCATATGGTAGGCACTGGATGTAATTGCTTGATACCTAAGAGTGAGTTTGAGCTATGGCATCTCAGAATCTATGGAACCTTGACTGATATTCCAGAGAAGCCACATTCTATATTCATCTGTACCTTTTGTAGAAAGTGTGCTTTGGTTAAACCCTCCATCTTCCTATGCCCCTTTCTTGTGAATAACCCAGATGAGAAAAAAAATTTAATAAGTCACAGGGTTCTTAAAATAAACAAATGGAATGAAATTAGTTAATAAGCTAAGGAAATTAGAACCATTATTTAAAAATGTAGCATTTTATGTTAATCCCAAACATGCATTTTTTTTTCTAATGGATGCACAGCTCTGGCTTCTCATGTGTGGAATCAAAGAAGTTGATTCACTTCATATATTAAATGAAAACTATGGCCCATTTCAAGCTCTCACTGAGCTCTGGCTGTGAGATAGGAGGTGTACTTGTTGTGACACTTATCTTATGCTCCAGTGCACCACGTCTGGCTTGTAGTACCTAAGAGAAGACATTGTTATCTGTGGCTTAACAGAGATTTTCACTTTTATCTAACTGAACTGGTCACATGGTCATTTAAAACAATCTTTGGGTAAACTGGAAAAAAATGGGAATGATTGGATTAGATACTTCACCATTTTCTTTCATAGGTTTGCAGTTGCATAAAATTGTCTTTGTAAAACAATAGCTTTTACATTGCTTTAGAATCACCAGCAGCAGTGGCATGTATGCAATGAGCCTGAGAGATGGTGTCAGCTCCTGGGAACTTGGCTAGCCTTGAAACCTACATAAGTAAAAGGGTGGAAGGCATGACAATCTTTCATTCAGGAGAAGCAAGCTATTGCACTTTGTTTGAATCAGCACCACAGAAAGAAGGGACCTGGTAATTAGCATGCCTCCAACACTGAGGAATTACAGGAAGTTTCTGTCTTCAATGTGGGAGTTCCTTTCCTGGGTAGCTCCATGGGCTGTTCCCTCACTGACAGTGTGAGGCCATGCCCCTAGCATTCCATATTTTAACCTAGTAAGCTTTCTAGTACACTTTGAAAATATACAGTTCAATTAAATTTGAACCATTTTGAAAACTGAAAAAAATCTGCTGATGAAGAATTTCCCAAGTGAATGACAAGTTTGTGATTGGTGGAAGGAGCAAGGAGAAATATTACCAAAGGAATATTTAAATCAGTCCCTATGTAAACTATGTAAGATCACTCACAGAAACATTCTTAATTAAAATACAAAGCTGAGATGTTCAGAAAGGTAAGATCATACAAGGAAAGCTTTCTTCTCTCTATGTATGTATAACATATAAATGCCTATAATATACATTTTGTATAATTAAATAGCATATATTCTTATATGCCTGTATATAAAATACACACACATACATATACATATATATGTTGTTATATGAAAATAGATGCATTTTATATATCTACATAGATATAAATATCAATATGTATGTGCCAATATCTTAATATATCTCTAAATGTGGGTATTTAAACACAGATAGACAAAGAGACACAGGTGGTATTGAAATAATGACAAACCAGTAAAGTGTTGAAATACATTCATATATATGAAGAACAGGCAAAACACAACCACTTAAATAGTAGCATTAAACATGTTACTGCTAATTTTAATGGTAATTTTAACCGAAAATTGCTATCACTAATTTGGTAACCGTTGACCCTCTTGGTCAATTGCATGCCACTTTAAATGTGGAGCAGAATTCACTATTGTAGTTATCTCACTGACTTAAATTACTTAGTGCTGACTTACAATATGATCCAATCTTCCAAAATCCTTCAGGACATGTCCAACTTTCAGACAGGATTCTTTTTTTCCATCAAGAGTAGATTTACTTGCATACGATGTGCCTTGTGGCTTTCTGCAGATTATACCTCATCATAGTGGCAGTGACGGCTTCTGGCTCCCTAATTCCACAGTTTCCATAGGCCAATGTAGACAAAATGGCAAGTCTGACACAATATTTTTGATAAACAGTTTGACACTGTATTAATCTGAACCACAAGGAGTATAAATACTGCAAACATGTAAGGCATATTTTATATTTTCTTTAATATTAGTGTTTGATACCACATAATCTAATGTAATATATCAAGTATATTCAATGCAGTTTTAATTCTGGAAGCTGTTAAACCCCTAGGTTAAAATAAGAGAAATGCAGTTAGGAGTCGAAATGTTCTTGTTTATTAATATTGTGCTCTTATCTTGTTCCTCCAGTCCAACACAACCTATGCGACTGACACGTAGTTATTTTAAATTGCTTCTTAGTGGCTCCTGCTCTAAGGCTTGCAATATCTATTAAGAATCTTAATGAGAGGGATTATAAACCTTCTTGGAAAAGATAAACAATATAAATGTTTTGATGAGAAAGGATAAAGTGAAATGGAATTTGAAGCGGGCCTAACAGCAATCACCAGGCTGGAGAATTTTTCTCCACTAGAAAACAGACCTAAACCATTTCAGTGTGGAGCACAGCAGCCTGGCATTAGAGCGTGGTTTTATTTATTTATTTATTTATTTATTTATTTATTTATTTATTTATTCATTCATCTATTTATTTTGTTTTATTTGTTTTACAAAAATGAGACACAACATGCATTGGATGATAGATTATTGACAAGCTATCATGTTATGGCAAGTATTATTTGCTTGGACCCTTCGTAGGAAGCATTTGTTATCTCTCATCATACCCCAATTTATTGTTTTCTTATAGTGTTTAAATGAAGATAAATGAAATGAAATAAAAATAAGTATCAAGATGCTTGCTCTGTATATAGTACTGAATATCACAAGTTATTTGCATGATTGCAATTTTTACTTCTGCCTGAATTTTGTTGTGCAAATGACTCTAGGGTTTCATATGATTGATGTGTGTCTGAAGATCCAGTATGTTATTTTAATGTTATTTACCATTAATAATGGATTCGATAATCCTCTTGTTTCTCTTCTCTTTCATTACTTCATGTCTTCTTGATCTCCACTGTGTCCTAAACTCCTTTAGCCTTTAATGCATACTTGATACCATAGCTAAACCATAATCACAAAACTTTCGTGTATTTGATTCAAACTTAGATACTTAAATTGTGCCTCAGATCTAAATTGAGATATGCATGGATAATACAGGGGAAATAATTAAAATATAATTTTTGGAAAAAAACCAATATTTATATTCCAAATCAATGATACTAATCAACGAAAATTATAAATCCCCAGCTACAGCACAAAAGGTCACTTGTGAGCTATCCCTCTTGGGAGAGCATTAATGAGGTATTTGCAAACTCCTTTGAGATGCTTAACTTGTATCTCTGAGGAAAGGAAGTGTTGTTTTCATTTGATTCTGAAAGTCTGCCTGTCTGATTGCACATTGTGATAACCCTTTTTCATGGCCTATTGTATCTCACAAAACAAAGGCATTGTAGGCACCGTTGCTGTTTTCTAAATATTGATCATGAACTGAACCAAACAAACAACTTCACTCTAACATTTTTCTACTTTCTGCAGAGTTGAGTGTTTTTTTTTTCTTTTGGGTTAAAACAAACAAAAAAAGGATAGAAAAGTGAAAAAAATATCCAAACTTAACTTGTCAATGGAAGTAACCAGTATGTCAGTATAAAAACTTTCTAATATTTCATTTTGACTCTGAAATCACTTATGGTCATTCAGTTTAGGATCCAGGTATTTTTTTGAAATGAAAAAAATCTGAGTATCTTATGTAGATAACATTTTCCTCATGATGTTTTTACTGTGTCTTTTCCCTTTGAAAGGAGTCATAGAAGAGTTCTTTGTTCTCAGACAAAACTTTGGCTAAAAAAATATTATTTGAGTCAATAGGTTTGAGAAGAAAGAGGGTTTAAGAAGCATTAAATTCAAGAAAAATATTTTTTAAACTGAGTTCATATTTAAAATTGTTGAAACTACTAACTGGAATAGTTTAAGCTTCCAGTTGTTGCCTCCTGTTCACTCTGCTTTAGTAGGTTGTCCTTTGTGTATTTAGAGGCCACGGTGATGGATGAGCTGGTACCTAGCCAATGTGCTTAAGCAGAACCTGGGAGTTCTTGGGATAGCAGAGCACAATTCATATAATGTATTGGAAGTATTGAGAAGCTGTATTGCTAGCTTCCCTGTCAAGTGAACTGATTGGTTAAACTCATATCCCACTTTTATTTATTTATTTTAGTAAAAGAAAACAGCAATTTGTGGACACTCTCTTAAACTTTGAACTTACCATGTATTCAAACATAAAATTTGAATTTCTTTCCTAAAAACAGCAATAGAAAAACATCAGAATTTATAGTGGAAAATACTCTGGGCTCCAAAGTCATTACTGACTCTCCCATCTGGCCTGAGATGGCAAATAGAATTACTTTCATTTCACAGGCAAGAAAATAGAAGTAGAGGTAGAAGAAATGATTTGGGCAAATTATAAAGGGAAGAAATCGTGCTTGCATCCCAGGACATTTGTTTATCTATCCCCAAATAGTATACTTGGAGTTATTTGAAGATTTATTTTGTTGTCTGGTTTATATAGTCCAGATGTCACAGGATATATGGATTTTATCAAATCCTTAGAATAACATTAGCCAATGATTCAAAACTTGCAGTGAGGCAATCTGTTTAATCTTTATGTAATTGTGGGTATAAAGTTTTCTTATACTGACTAAACTCTGTTATTTTTATATTCTGTTCAGTTCTTTAATAGTTTTCTCTTTCAAGCCATTTAGAATAAATTTGCCCGTGGCCATCAGAATACTTGAGAGCAATGGTTGTCATGTTCTCCTTGGAGTAAAGTGTCATGATCCTCTATGGATCTTTTGCACTGAGAACTTGTGATCCAGTTTAATTCTCGTTTATACTCCTCAGTTTGTGCTAAGTCATAGGTTAATAAACAAAAACATAATACCAGGGGCAGGATATCTCCTGAATATTGATGGTCATGGAATGTCCAAAGGTTAACCAAGGTGTCTAGACTCTTTACATTCCTTTTATTTGCCAGTTCTCAGCGGGTGAAACCCACAGAATCAGCTAACCTGAACAAGGGGGAGCTCATGGACTCCAGACTGATAGCTTAGAGGCCAGCATGGGACTGATCCAGACACCCTGAATGTGGGAATCAGTGAGGAGGCATCAGCATCCTTTGGGGCCTCAGGCAATAAATCAGCATTTAGCCCTGTCATCCCGATGGACTTTGGGAACCCATTCCACATGGAGGGATACTGTCACCACCTGGACACATGGGGAGGGCCTAGGCCCTGCCCCAGATCATATGACAGATGGGCCTCACCCTCCTTGGAGAGTGGAGTGGGGATTGGGGGAGGGGCTTGGGAGGGTTGAATGGGGGCTGGAGAAGAGTGGAGGGGAGGGAGCTAGGATTGATATGTGAAGCAAACTTGTTTCTAATTTAAATTAAATTTGAAAAAAAGACCCTATTGCTGAAGAGACTACACATGGCATATGTATGATGTAACGAAATTAAGGAACAATTGAACTAGATGATTCCTCCCTGCCTGCTGTCTTTCCTGATTCCAGGAGGTATTATGTAGGCTGCTGGTGGAGAAAAGACATCAGTGGTTTTACCCAGTTTGGGAATCTTGTGATTTATAAGGTAGCCTGCCAGGCAAGATGTTCATGGTTGTGAAATTGCATTACTTCTTCTGTGGTCCTACTCCACATGAGGGAATCTATACCTGATACTGTATGTTTGTTCAAAAACCTATGGTGAGGGAGACCATTTACCCTGGGGGAAAAAAGAAGTTTTTTTTATTTACCTAAACAGACAGGGCCTGAAGCTGTTTTCTACATGTTTATCTTTATACCCAAAGACAGATGCTACTCTCAACCTTTATGTGAGAATATTCTCTTTCCAAGGAATGGTGCTGAATATTTACACAAGGTACTGAGAATTAGTGGTGAATGAAGGCTCAATGTAAAGATATTTAGGTCATCCACTCTAAGGCTTGGGAATATTGTTGAAGAGTTGTCAGAAAGAACATGAGTCTGAAAAGGGTGAAAAAGGGGAAAAACCACCTAAACATTACAATCATGAGCTCGAATCATTTGCAGATACATTCACTGATCAGCACGAGAATAGGCCTATCTGTAACATTAGTTCTAATAGGTCTTAGTAATAAAAGCCCAGAGTCAGATATTAGGGGGTGAAAGCAGAAAGATCAGAGAAGCAGAGCAAAAAGCCACTAGAGTTCTTACCTCTATGAAATCCTTAGACTGAAAAGAGACTGAGCTCCTGTCTCTTCCTGCCTTACCACTTCCTCTCTCTGCTCAGCCACATCACTTTCTGTTTGTCTGTACAGATCTCCATACCGCTATGGTTAACTAGTGGCAAGCTTCACCGGCTGATCTTCAGGAAAGCCTTATTTGTTAGAATATAAACAAGACATCATTATACCTATCAACAGTCAGGCATGGATGGAGAAGGGGGCTAGGAGTCTCCTAGACATCACTGCTGAACCATTCGCTACTGATTTGATAGATTCAGAGAAAGAACCATTACCTTCAGTGCACTCACTAATGGCCCCACAAAAGCAAAGTTTCAATCCAGAGACCACACTGAAGGTCCTGGTTAAAAGAAATGGGTAACAAAACTATTCTGGAAATGAAATAGGTTGGGATGAAGGTTTGTTGATATGAATGAGAGAGAGGGTGTGCACAATACATCATATGCATTTATGAAATTGTCACCACAATTAATCAATCAACAAATAACACTCAAAAAAGCTTCCAAAAATGATGTTACAAGCCAAACTATAAGCAACCATTTAAGAAGAATCATCATAGGTAGATTTACAAGTAACTTTCCTCATTCTAGAGTGTATTCCATTTTATTTTTGAGTAAAGGTCACAGTGTTTTCTCTGTTTAATTCTGTTCATGGTTAAAATCATAAGACTATATCATATGCGTTGGTGCTGAACCTACCATTTTTCTATTTTCTTCAGATGTAGTTGCTTCTCCAGTTTATGGATCTATCTTTCTTGATGACAGATCATCACATTCTTATTCTCACTATTTTAGTCCAGTCTAAAAACATTTTGAAGTTTGTCTGTAATGTCTAGCAAGCTATTTATCTAAGTACTGTGTTATTTGAACAGTTACCAAGACAGTGAAAACAATTTTACAGCATCTATAGCAAACAGGAAGAAGTCATTTTACTAATCTATTCTCATTGTGTAGCATCACTTAGATGTGAATTCTTAAAAATTGCAATTTTCTACCTAAAGTTTCTTAGTTTCCAATTTAAGTTTTCTTATCTCTTGTCAGAGCCATTGTGACTGACCTCATTAACTCTGTTGCTGAAGGCTCACCACATCATGTTTATGTACACTATGATTTCTGCATCCTAAGGCTATCCCATCCAGTAATTCTTTTGAAGAAATAAATTAGATGCATTAGCCATAACTTACTGATATTAAACCTAAATTGAGTCCACTATTCTGAACTCCAGTTAACTTTACGGAGGGTGAAATGTAGTAGACTCAGTCAAATGCACCAATGAGGCTCAAGTGTGATATTGATGCTTTGAGTTTTCAAGAGTTATTCAACCAACCACTGAAATATCCTGTTTTATATACTTTGATCCAGGAGAAAATTAGACTGAATTAGTAGCACTGCTATGTAAGATATTTTCAATGAGGAGCTCACAAATTTTCTGGATACCTAAATGGTTTGCACAGATAATTTATTCCAAGATATCATGAATTATAAGCATGTGGGTCCAAAACATTTACACAATAGCTGCTCATCCATTAGAAGAGAACTGCGTACAATATTTCCCTGACCCACTGACAGTCTGTCAAAGGTTTCCATGGAACAAAAGAAGTTTTATTCAAGTTGGCCAGAGACCGAAGTGGATGATACCTTTCCACTGCAGGGAAGTGGAGCATTAGTGACTTCCTCTCATTGGTTTTCCTCTGAATATCTTCCTCCAGCTTTTCAAAAAGCTGCTCTGCTATGAAAATGATTCCAGGAGTACAGAGAAAAAACCCAGAGGCTAAACGAGAATTTTAGAAAATCAATACATGTCATGAAATCTAACTTTCAAATGAGGTCATGTTGTGATATTCTGACTGGTACCAAAGGATAACTTTCAGGGGTATGTCTTCTCCTTCACTCTGTGGGTTGTGGGGATGAAACCCAGGTTGTTAGGTTTGGCAGCAAGTGCCTTTCCCAGCTGAGCCATCTCCCTGGCATAACTAGGTAGTTTAATGACAAGAAAAGATTTCTTTGCTCTTGGGCTGCTTAAGAAAAGGAAAAGGTAGGGACATGCTATTTTCATGGGAAGGCCTGGTAGGAAGACAGTCAGACTATAACTCAAAAGACTTGCAATCTCCTTCTTCTTTGTGATTTGGAATTTTGTGTCTAGTTTCACTATCTGTGAAGTGAGACTTGGAACGTCTTCCCTAAATATGGAAGAAGGTTACTGTGATGAGGAGCCAATACTAAGAACCTCTGACAAGGCAGTGTAGCTTGCAAACACACACACATAGGACTTAGTACCAAACAAGCAGCTGTTTTATTTGCCATTTTGGTCTCTACTTTTACTATTCAATCCCCAATGCAAATGATTAGTTTCCTATGGAATCATGGTGGCTAACTACTTCTCTCTATCTCTCTTTTTTCTCAGTCTCACATTTCTTTCTCAATTTTTCTTCAGAGATATAAATTTTCTTAACTGCCCTCCTTCTGGCCCCCAAAAAGTGAAAAGATTTTCAGATGAAATTGATTATTCCTTCCCATTCTAAATTATAATTTTAGTGTTTGCAAATATATTGAATTCTATATTTGCTTTTTATTTAAATTAGAAACTATCTTATTTCAAATGTCAATCCCAGTTCCCTCTCCCTCCCATACTCACCCCCATCTCTCATCCCACCACCAATCCACTCCCCCTGGGGGGTGAGGCCTTCCATAGGAGATCATCAAAGTCTGCCACATCATTTGGGGCAGGGCCTAGGCCCTCCCCTGTGTATCTAGACTGAGGGAGTATTGCTCCATTGGGGAACGGACTTCCAAAGTCCATTTGTTCACTAGGGATAAATACTGGTTCCACTGCAAGAAGCCCCAAGGACTGCCCAGGTCTCCTGTCACCCTTCTTAACTGAAATTATATAAAATACAAGCTTTTGGATTTCTTAGTATCACCTTATTCTTTCTTCTCTTTAATCTCCTGCCCCTGCTTTATAATCCTTGCTCCAAATCCTCCTTTGAGATTAAAATAAAGTCAAATACCTAGGGCTTTTCCTACTAAGAAGCTATTTCTAGTTTTTTACTCTCTGTAACTCCTCAATACGTAGTTTCACTTCCAATTTAAATAAAATCTTTTACAGGAAAAATGTTTCACTACTCTTTTAAAAGAACCCAAAAATTTGTGGCCTGGCTGGACCGACAGCCTCCAAAACAATACAGAGAAACCCTGTCTCGTAAAAATAAAAAAAAAAACCAAAACATTTTAAAAATCGTTGGAAAGAAGTGACAGTGCAGTATGAATTCTGAATCTTTTCATAGAAGGACCATCAGCCATTAAGCACCATGGTGGAATGTTTGTGATAATCGGAAGATACTTAGGTCATATTGTGAGCATGTCAAAAGAAGAAAGTGAAATCCAAGGCAGAAAGAATGCACATGTCCTTGCAGACACTATGCTTTCCTCTGCTAATGCCATTACTGTTGGTGGTAATCACATTGCTCTGCAAACAAAAAGATTTTCATTTTATTTCATGGTTCTAATGAATAGATCTCCATTTATGCCACTCAAGTCATTTTAGAGCAGGCTTTTCTCTTCCAGTGCAGTTAAAATAATGAATGATCTTTTCTCCAATTACTAGGCTGTAATTAAATCTGTGGATTTTGCTGACTGCTCTACTAGCTGAGTGCTGAAGCTTGTTGCTGGAGGATTGTGGTGTCAGGAGATGGGCAGTTCTTTTGCTTAGGTCTCTCCCTGGAGGTGGGTTAATAATTTTATAGGGACAGCTGACTGACCCAGATGCAGTGGGGACAGGGACTTAGTACTCATTTCTGTGTCACTCCTCCCTAGCATGGCATGGCAATTAGCACTTGGAAGGTCCCAATACCACAATGACCACTGTTAGACCTGAACCTGAGCAGATCTCACAAACAATCGAGGAATATTGGATCTAGGAAATCTCTTGTCTACAATATTCATAGATGGTATGGTAATGTTAGCTTGGTTAAGTTTAATGTTCAACTTTTTATCTCCAAGTATCATGATTAAAAGAGAACCTAATAGTCTTCATCTGGATGGGAATCACTTTATACCGTCCCCTGATTTCTGTACTAAAATACTCTTTTCACTGAGCAGTAAATACTTTTAATGGTTTCACAATTCCTCCAACAGCCTAATCCAAATCTCTAAATTTATAGAAGTTCTTGTACTTTCAGGTTTACACCTTGTCTCATGAGAAAACCATGACCTTCCAATATTAGACACATAAAATTCCTTTACTACGAGATACATTGCTTTTCCTGATTTCTTCAAGAACAATTATAATCCAAAAGCAGAAGAGGGGATGAATAGAAGGAGAGTGTAGGAGAAAGGAAGAGGGAAGTTATGTCTTCCAGAATGCCTTCTTCCCCTTCACACTCAACAAAATATAGAGGCTAACTTTTAGGATATACATCATGTGGCATTTTTATCACTGGACCTGTGCTTTTTTGGAATGACAGTCATTTGTGGTTTCTTGTTTATAATCAGGAGACAAATCATAGTTCCTTCCTCAGATCCCATCATGATCATGTCTGCTTTCTTCAACAAATATTCTTCATATATTACCTACACTTTCTAAAATAGGACAGTTCACACCAAATGTGCAAATCTACATTACTCCACATAGACATCCTTTCTCACTGGTTTAGTCCCAAGTAGTACATTGTGGACTCCCAGTTATGGTATGATTTCCTGAGAGGGGTTAGGGGAGGGATTCAGTAGCATGGATGGCTCTAATTTAATTTGATTAAATATTTTAATTTCTCAATGATTAATCTAAGAATTTCAGGTCATTGAGAAGCAATCCTTATTTACTCTAAAGCTGACCTTTTAAATTCATAGACTTGATTTCTATGTGTAGGCAACATTTATTTATTTATTCATTTTTTTTTGTTTTTTTTCGAGACAGGGTTTCTCTGTATCGTTTTGAGGCTGTCCTGGAACTCACTCTGTAGACCAGGCTGCCATCAAACTCATTGAGATCCACCTGCCTCTGCCTCCCATGTGCTGGGATTAAAGGTGTGCACCACCAATGCCCGGCAATGTAGGCAACATTTAAAAGAAGAAACAGGGGTAAGAAGATTGAGTAGCATCTGTATTGGCTTTTCTTGAGCTTTATATTGGTGTAAAGAATAGGGAAATATAGACCTATTTGTATTGATTAACTGCCTTTTTCTTTCCTATTTCTTTCCTTCTTAATAAGTTTGAGTTACTGACTGACAAGCCTATCATAATATTATTCTTTGTAGTGGTTTTAATGGCCTCCATAGGCTTTTATATATTTGAATCTTTGTTTCCCAGTTGGTGGAACAGTATAGGAAGGATAAGGAGGTGTGGCTTCATTGGAGGAGGTATGTCAGAGGGGGTGGGCTTTAAAGTCTGAAAAGCCCACACTAGGCCCAGTCTCAGACTTCCTCTGCCTCTATTTTATGAATCAGCTGCTGCTCCCATGACATTGAAAACTTAATCAATATAGATTCAAAACAAAAATCAAAGTACGAACATTTTGGGGGAACTTGAGGTAGCCAAGGAGTCCTCTGAATTTGATTTTTACTCTCTCTTTAGCTGGTTGTGTTTCACAACAGAAAAAAATGCCTGAATTTAATTTTTGTCTACCAGTTCCCTTTATCCTCTTACAGAGTATTGAAATTGAAATAATCTTGTTTATATGTTTTGTTTCATTATACAGAGTTTCACATCATAGCTCAGTCTAGTCTTGAACTCATGATTATGAACATGATCTTCTTGTTCTGCCTCCCAAGAGCAAGGTTTATGGGCTGTAAATGGAGTTCTTAATTGGTCTAAAAACCTGGAGTCAGATATAGAGGAAAATACTGAGCAAAGAAGGAGCAAGCCAAAGCCACCTTTACCTCATTATCTTCCCAGCAGAAAAGAGAGCGAGTTCCTGTTTCTTCTCACTTACTTCCTGTCTCTGCCCAGCTGTCTCACTTCCTGTCTGTCTGTAAAGACCTCCAGATCTCTGATTAGCAAGCTCCATCCTCTGATCTTCAGACAAGCTTTATTAGTACAAGCATGATATAACCTCAATAGTCATGTATCACCATGCCTCCCTTATATAAAGTTAATCAATCAAGATTAATGTATTTGAAGTTAAAATATAATTATTATAAACTTTAACATATAATAATAACAGTTACATGTTATCATTAAAAATTGTGAAAATGGGGTTGGAGAGACGACTTAGTACTTAAGAGAACTTGCTGCTCTTTTAGTGGTCTTGAGCTCATTGCCCAGCATTCACTTCAGGTGTCACCCCACGGCCTGTAACTCCTGCTCCAGGGGGATCTCACACCCTCTTCTGGCTTTCCTGGACATCTGTAGACACATGGATTATACTTACAAAGACATACATACATATACATAAATGACACCACAAATACATCTAATAATAATTATAATTATGAAAGAAACCATATTTACAAATAGAAAACATTACTGAGAATGGTGCTTTGCTAAATTATTAAAAATCTGCTTCATGTCTGGGTTTATAGAGAACAATTAATATTTATTCTTCTCTATTTCACCTCCTGCAATATCATATGAGGTAAACTTTGGGAAACCCCCCTGTCTAGTTCTAGAAATATAAAGTTTTTCTGACAATGAAGTTTAGTATCACTATAATAATGCTTTTAGTATTTCAGATGTTCTGAATAGGTCTTAGGCTCACCAAGGCTCTCCAACCATATTTTGAGAATTCTCTGTAATAAGGTATAGTTGGGTGGAGTTCTACAGCTGATTCAGTATACTCACATTCTCAATATCTTTCCTGTAATAACAGTTTGGGGGTACTAGTTTATTAGTTAAGAATTAGAGTAAATTCATTTGCTGGTAAATATACCTTGAACCCCACTGACACAATGGGGAGATACTATGAAACAAGACAAAACTACCATGATTTGATTATTAATATTAACTTTCACAGCTGAGTTAAACCAGTTAAAAATTTAATGTAAATGGAGTGGAAGTAAAAATGGGAGAAAAGATAGATTTATTTCCATGACATGGAAGTGTGTGTGTGTGTGTGTGTGTGTGTGTGTGTGTGTATGTGTGTGTGTGTGTGTGTGCATGTTTGCTCACAAATGGTCTTCTGGATGCCTACGTAACATCATGTCTTCAGGGCTATACACACATTTATTACCTCTTTTTCTTAGCAGTGAGCAATTAAAAGCAAGTCCAGGATGAAGCTATTTGAATTTCACTCCTAGTAAAATGATCTACTTCAATGAGTAGTCATTCTAGTACCAGTGTTTATTTTTCAGAAAAAAATGAACAGTATCCTCAATCTGTTATTAGCTTATTTATTTAATAAAATAACTGGAAATAGGATAATGTTATGGAAGAAAAAGAATGAAATAAAATAAAAAAGATTATAGCATATAAACTATATACATTATGCCTGCTGTTTTCTATAGTCAGTTGCTTTACATTCATTCTTTTTTCTTCAATATGACAAACTTTCCAAAACTAGCTTTGATGCTCTTAAAAAGAACACAGTTTGCTCTTTAAGTGTGCAAAATGTTCACATGCCTTATACAATTTAATTTCACTGCCACTGCAGAGTATATCAGAATTACAATAGTGTAAACAGGATGGCTCATGTTATAATAATGCATGTTTTTTATAGAAGTGATACATAAAACACATACAATGAACATAATGTTTACTATACCATAGATTATATTTAGCATGTTCAGCAGTTATTTTATAAATATATATGAAATTTTATATCATTCCCTAACAGATGGGGAGTAAACAGTAACAGGACTTGTTAATTTTTTAATGAAACATTGGGAGAAAAGAAGTAATAATGTTAGGAAAAAACATATTGAGGCTAGACAATTATATAAAATGTTTTAAGACCCATTTAAAAATCTTAGGGTAGGAAAGGAATATAAAGTTAAAATGTTTTGGCAGCATCTGTTGTCAGTCATGGCTGCTCTATAAACCAGTTTTGCACGGTAAGAAAAAATATTTTCTGGTTAAAATACAGCCAGCTGTTTTAGGAGTTTCAGGAAACAGATACATGCAGACTACATGAAAGAATGGAAGAAAACTTTAAGATCTAGAGTGTAAAACAAATTAAAACCAAGATAAAGACTCATTTCTGGCCTAGTTCTAAATGTAACTAATCAGTCATGCACACCCATCTCTCTGGCCATCTGGGCAGTTTCCAACAGTTTTGAATGTGCTGCTTTGGGTCTAGATGAGTAGATGAGCAACGGAGGAAAACTGTCCCCTTGTCCCCTTGCTCCAGACTTTTCAGGACCCCCTACCCCCAACCGCTTGCTCTCCTAGATTTTGCTGCATGTTTGCTGAGTTCTAAACTCTCATATCAGAAACAAGTCTTTTCCAAGTGTGTTTAAACTTCCATATTGCCTCCCTGATAATCCTCTTAAAAATAGATATAGTCATGTCATGCCCAAACTTACAAACCTCAGCTGCCGCTGGGGGCCCACAGGCTACACTTGAATATGGAATGCTCGCACCCTCTGACCCATCACACACTCTAGTACCATCCTGGATCCCTGCTGCCACATCCTATTCTGTGCTTTGTATATGGTCTTCCTCTACTCTGGAAAAGCATCCTCATGTTCTCCCCCATGCTCTGTCTAGGAAGTCCTTGCTGGTTTTAGAAGATGATGGTCAATATGTCTTCCCAGTATTTACATGTTTCTGAGAAAAGGAACCGAGCTTCCATCCACATCTTTATAGAAGACTGTTTTCACACCTCCATGGACGTGCCTATTAAATTGTGCATTTATTATGCTTTTACAGTCTCCTCTGCATTGCGGGCACCAAGAATATTGTTATGTCACTTCTGTGTGTGGTGAATGGGAACTATGGTTTGACAGTAAAGAATTTTCGATTTTTGTTTGTTTGTTTGTTTGTTTGTTTGTTTTTGAGACAAGGGTTTCTCTGTATTGTTTTGGAGGCTGTCCTAGAACTCTCTCTGTAAACCAGGCTGGTCTCGAACTCACAGAGATCCTCCTGCCTCTGCCTTCCAAGTGCTAGGATTAAGCCACCACCACCTGGCAAAAATTTTCAAAATTTTAACAGACATGGAATTCTAGTATTCTCAAGTTCAAAATGAGGCTTAGGATGTAAGTCCTCATGGGAAAGTATCAGAGGTGGTGGTGTATGAAATTGAGGGCAAATACCCTCTTCTGGCAACTTTAAGCAAGAAAGAAGCAAAGAAAAGATTCTTGGGACAAAGAGTGACAGAGAGGTGAAAGTTCTTCATTTTTTTTAGGAGGCAGCAGACAAGCAAAGACCAGGGCCTCTTACCTCTTATACTGAAAAGCAATCTCATAGAAGCCTTTGGAATCAAAGAGGAAGAATGTCATTTGTATGCCACGCTTTTGTTTCAATTAAAGGCAAGAGATCTAGAACAGAGTTCACTCGCTTTAGACAAAGGTGATAGGAACGGATACTTTGATCTTCTTCCCATATGGGAGAACAAAACCAGTGAGGGCTATGGATGCAGATAGAGACTTCTGTGTGTGGAGGGGTTCTTACCTCAGTGTGCTCCATCCTTTTTTGCCCCCATGTTTCCCTGGGTTGGGGTGGAAACTGAAAGTACCTTCATTTTGCTACCTCAGAAAGCTCTGTGGCTTCAGTTATTCAAAAGAGCCCCACCATCTGCTACTTTTAGAATTAACTAGTCACAGTGTTGGAGATTTGGGGCTTCTTCAAACCCCTGTGGTCTCTCCTGTCTACTCTCTGAGCCTCTAACCTCTTGCCTTTGTTGATAACAACATATATATATATATATATATATGTTGCCCTTGACCAAGATGATCAAGTAAGGTGTTAGAGACTGAGAGTGCTAAAACTTATTTTCTGTACAACAAGCAGTCTTTCTAAAATACAAAAAGGACTTGAACAAGAAATAGTAAAGAACAGTGGGCTTTTGAGTAATAATTGGTGGAGGAATTTTCCCACCAACAGTGAGACATGGATAGTTGTGTGTGTAATAGACTGACACTTCCTACTGTCTTGATGTTAGCTTTGCATTTACTTCATGCTGGTATTAAAAAGGAAAACAAGAAACCTTCTTGTAGGGAGAGAAAATGGACTTGCAGCTGACCACGCCCTTCTCCTCTACCAAAGGGTCGTGGTCAGCTGCAGGTGCGGGATCTCTCTCTACACCTCATGTGGGGAAATATTGAGTAGATCAAGCTGAGGTAAGTGTAACATCCTAAGGGGATCCTGTTTAATCAGCCAGCAATAAAGGAAAAACATGGGAGTGTCTCTATCACCACCAACAGCACAGAAGTGGGTTGACCCCAGCACACACTGGAGACTGCTAAGCATCAAGGAGGTTTCTGTTCTCTTGCTTCAAGTTTCCCCCAGCAGCCTGAGGCTATAATGAAGATCAGAGGAAGCCAGAGGCCCAGTTGAGCCTCTCCCACAACTAATTCCCACGAATTTAGGAAAGGTAGCTTGGGAAGCAATTAAAGATTTTTTTCAGTCTCACTGCTTTTTTTGTATGAAATCTGGGTTTTCTCCTCCTTCTGTTTTTGTCATTTCTTTTAAAGCAAAGACCTAAAAGAAATAAAGCATTTCAAGATTTTGCATCAAATTTGCACTTTGAAATCACTAGGGGAGGAAATGAAACACAGATGATAGCTCATCCGTAGCCGCCAGAAGACAGAACATATCATATGTAGTTCACAGTGTTGCTCATGTCACAGTTCTTTTCACTTTAACATATAGTGAAGGTGTCCACTGTCTGAAACACTAAAATTTTAGGCATAAAAAGAAAAGTAAGTGTTTTTGTGCTTCGTGGGATCAACCTCCAGGGAGATAGAGCTATGGATAATCTGACAATGATTTTCCCAAGGTATAATACTGTAGCTAGCATGCATATTTAGCATTCTTTTATCTTCTGTGGTGGCTTGAATGGCCCCCACAGGCTCATGGATTTGAATATGTGGTTTCCAGTTGGTGGAACTGCTTGGGAAGGATTAAGAGAACTGACCTTGACAGAGGAGGTATGTCACTGGGAGCAGACTTGACGTTTCAAAAGTCTTCTGGGATTTCAGTGTATCTCTCTGCCTGTCAGCTGTAGATCAAGACGCCAGTTCTCTGCTGACCCTTCATTCCACCATTGTGGACGCTAACCCTCTGAAACTGTAAGCCAAAATAAATGTTTTATTTGAAATCTATGGTGTTTTAGTGTAAAACAGAAAAGTAACTAAGACACCTCAGCCTCCATTCTTTTTGGCTACTTTGCAGGGACACAGCCTGGTCTACATGCATTCTGATTTATACACACTCTGTCTGACACTGCCTTACTTTGGCCTGTGCCTCTTGCTTCTTGCACTGGGTTTCATCTATCTATGTACAAAGCATCCACAGAAAATATGTGGATGTTTTTGTCTTAGAAATCTGGAAACCTAGAAGAGCTAATATCATCAGTGCAGGCCTCCTGATGGGTGGAGAGCAGGAACTGGTACATGTGGGCTTCTCTTTGCTGTCATCTAGGACACACTCCAGTTGATAAAGAGAAGCCTGCCAATGAGTCAACTGCTTTAAAACCACAGCACCAAGGGCTAAGTCCCTGTTCTTCTCTGCTCACACTCACTTAGCCTTGTTCATCCCACAATTGCTTAAGTTTGAAACAGATACCTTCTCAGACATCGAGGGCTTAAGTACTCAGTTATCTGCTGAACGTTCAATTTAGTTATCAAGTAAAAGTTAGTTAACATGTACAAAAATGAATTCTGGATACACTTATGCTCTCATCTCTGTTAATGCCAACTTCAGCCTTCTAACACTCAAACTATAAGTGTAGACATATCCTTGAGTTTTCCCTTTCACTCAGATCTGCCATCCTCTGTCTTTGCAGGATAAGCAGAATCTGAGCACAGCTGCCTTCTATTGCCATGTCCTGAACACTCCTCCCTGCTTCATGAGCAGGTTCCTGCCAAAGATCTCTCATAGCCCAACCACCCCCACATATAATAATGTTTAAATTTTAACACTGTTTTTTAACCCTGAAAAATGCTCTTGTCCCCTGTTAAGTAGTTGTAAATTCAATGGGGATAGCTGTGTATATTTGTGATTAACATTTTAATTACATCTTTGGGGTAAGATTTTTTGGAGATTATTTTAAAAAGATCCAGATACTAATAGATCAATATTGTAAATTACACCTCTCACAGGGAAAGGAGGAATTATTACTCTTTTAAATAGACTCATTTTCTGGGGTCAAGTCATTTCTTGTGACAACGTTGATGCCTTTATACATAAATAGGACACAGAGATCTGAGTCAGTACTCAGGGATCTGGTATTAGCCCTGTCCACCTAGACTTTTTTCTCTTTGATGAGTCATTTCTCTTCCTGATTTTAGTGAGTACATACTGCATGAAGCTATTGTATGAAATGATATCATTTGTCAATGAATTTTAAGTTACTTCCTGTTACAACCTAATGAAAGCATATGTAAACCCCAAGTTTTCTTCTTAATTGTTCATAAAACTGTGTCTGGGTTACACGCATCATACAGTCTTTCTTTCATTCTGGAAATTTGTCTGTAGTTTTCATCACCTTCCCAAAGACGTATATGACCCAAAAAAGAACAGAGTATGGCTCAAATAAATAAACCATCACCTGCACTCTTCCACATTTTATCCTCAAAGTCTTCCCTGCTTCCTCTTTTTCCAGGCAGTTAGCAGATTCTCCCTGGGCACAGAACAGTAGTGTCCTGGCATCAGTTCTTAGAAGAGCTCTGTCCTGAGACCTTGGAAAGGGAAGACCCAAGTCCCAGAAAATAAGTGTGTGATTGGTAGTCTGAGGCTGGTGTGGGATCCCAATTCTGCTATTAAAATCACTTTGTGACCCTCTGCTGGTCACTTAACCTACTATGCTGCTATTTGCTCATCTGTAAAATTGCTCTCCCTCTTGGGCTCTTTGTGAGGATAAAAGAAAATAATAGGTGGCAAAGTGCAGTGAATGGTAAAAGTCTAATACTAAATCAAAGTATTATCATTTTAGAAATTTATCCCTGAGTAGCACCGACATCGACATCCAGAAGCTGAAGCTGCAATTAGGGACCTGCTTCATCTTTAACCCACCAATAGTCAAGTACACTCCCAGCAGTGACCCACTTTCAAGTACCCTATGGCAACTCTCCCTTCTTATCTTTGGTATAAGCACAGCAATTCAGGAATTATTTTAGGACAATTTCACCAACTAGTCTATAATATAGTCTTTCTTTTTACGCTATGACTTTATAAAATGTGGTTTAAGCTATTAGAATTTTACACATGGGTGTGGTTCTGTGCTATTGTTTTCTTTAGGTAAGCAGATTTTGACCAAAGCCTGCTATATTCTAAACCTCAGGAACATGAAGGGTGCTGGCAATATAGTACAAGGCAGCTTAAGAAAATGTGCTCAAAGCAATGAGATCCCTTTCCATTAATATGAACTACAGACTAGGCACATTCCTAGAGCATTTCTCCAGTTAGCATGCATTTCATTGGTTATCACTAGTAAATCCTTGGTCTCCTATATTAGCTAATTTTTTCTCATCAATATGTCAAAATGCTCTGACCAAAGCAATTTAAGGGAGAAATGGCTTGCTTCAGCTCACAGTTTACGTATAATGGCCACTGTGACAGAGAGGCCATATAGCACTAGGCTATCGAGGCAGCTGGTGGTGCTGAATCCATAATCTTGAAGCAGAGAGAAATGTAGATCTTGGATCACTTTCTCCTTTTCATTCAGTCCAAGGCCCATGAAATAATGCTTCCCAGAGTTAAAGTGGGTCTTTCCAACTCAGTTCACCTAATCTAGATAGTCTCTCACATACATGTCCAGGGGTTGTCTCCTAGGTGGTGCTAAGATCATACCAAATTGACAATCGAGGTAATAACCACGTCACTTCCTAAGAACCCCTGGAGCCAAGCAATCTTCTGTTCACTTTGAGCACCTGAACTTAAGTTTCAGAAATGTTAGCCAATATGTTTCTAGAAGGATCCAGAATCACTCAGCTTGATTCTGATTCTATGCTACGAGGAGTCAAGAAAGCCCCAGAGAAACCCAGAAAAGCAGCTGCAGGGTGACATGGAGTGCTAAACTGAGCGATGCACTTGTCTATTACCTGTATGTGGTGTGTTTTCTTTAACATAGGCAATTGATTTTACATTTTGATTTTATAAAAATGCTGAATGGTTGAAGCAGCACGAATTCTAATTATTCTTAATAATAAAAACTCAGAGTCAGCTATCAGGGGGTAAAAGCTGAAGGATCAGAGAGGCTGAGCTGTCAGTCACTAGAGTTCTTACGTCTACCAATGTTCAGACAAAAGGTCAGATTACATCCTCAGACTGACTGCTCCTCAGACTGCGTTCTCAACCTGGCTCCCCTTCCTTATATTCCTCTCTCCTCCCAACCATGTCCCTTTCGATCCCCACCTTCTTAGTGCTGGGAATAAAGGCATGTGACTCCCAAGTGCTGGAATTAGAAGTGTGAGCCACCACTGTTTGGCTGTTTACCTTTAGACTGCATCAATTTCCTGTAGCCTTGAACTCACTGAGATCCACCTGCCTCTGTCTCCTGAGTGCTGGGATTAAAGGTGTATGACACAATTGCCTGTTGTCTATGGCTAACTAGTGTGTTTAACTCCTCACTCTAATCTTCAGGCAAGCTTTATTTGTTAGACCATAAACAAAATATCACTATAGTTATCCAAGAAGCCCCATATGCTATAAAAGGCACATATAATCCTAATGATTTTAGGGTTCAAATCTCAAATCCTTAGAAAATTAAAAGATTTTTTTCATGAAGGCCCTAATCTTTATAAATGACATTAATAAAGTGATAGATACCTTAGTAGGCACCCATTATTCTGCTTTGACAATAAAGTTAACAAAGGCCAGTTTAGGTCAGGTGTTCATTTGTACATTTGCTGTATTTATAAAATTCTTTTATAATGCTTTTTGGATTTAGGGGTAACAAAATGTTTCATTATTCTTTTGATAATTACTGATATCCAAAGTTTCACTGTGAGAGCTCCATTTCTCTTTACATGAATTTTGAAATCTATTAAGTCAGAAATGCATCCTAGAAATGGCAACATTTAAAACAAGGGATCAGAAAAATATGTCCTGTGGATAAGAAATGACCTGAGGCCTGTTTCTACATAGTATTCTAGGATTTTTTTATAACTTTAAAGAATATTTTAGGGTGCTGGAGGAATGACTCAGTGGTTAAGAACACTGGAAATTATTTCAGAAGACCCAGGTTCAATTCCTAGTACCCACATGGCAGCTCACAGCTCCAGTTCCAAGGGGTCTAATGACTTTTTCTTGCTTTTTGGGTGTACTTCACCATGGTCCACAGCACACATGCTAGCAACCTACCCATACACATAAAATAAAATCTCAAAAAGAGTATTTTAAAATAGATACACAATATCTACCCCTTTAAGAAAATGTCTGACCCATGCTTTAAGTTCTAAGGTATACTTTTCATGTTCTGGAAAGGTTAGTGTTCTAGCAGAGCAGGAGGACCAGGGGCCTGGAAATGTTTTTCCCTTCCCCAGGGCTTGTGGGAGCCAAGAAGGCATGCCACTCACTTCTCCCTTTAGAGTAGAACTAAACTTTGGAAAAAAAAATGTATTTTATACCTATTGCATCTGCAAGATGTGGCTCTTCTTGCATTTATTTATTTTTGTTCTTGGAGAATTTTATATGGTATACTTTCTATAATATTCTTTCCAGTTCCCCATTTCTTTCCAGTCCAATCCCTCCTACATCCACCCAACTTCATGTATTTTCTTTCTGCAAAAATCGATGAAGAAGAAGGAGTAAGAAGAGGAGGGGGAGGAGAAAGAGGAAGGAAGGAGAGAAGGAGAGAGAGAGAGAGACAGAGACAGAGACAGAGACAGACAGACAGACAGACAGACAGACAGACAGACAGAGAGCAAGTAAACAAAAACCATGGAGTCTGCTTTGTTGGTAGCTGCTCCTGAGCATGAGGCCTGCCCTGGAAAGTGGTTGATAAATCAATGTCACTTCATTGCAGAGAACAGATGTTCCCTTCCACCTCCAATTTCAATTTGAAGTCAAGCTTTTCTTTGGGCAGCTGTGGAAGACAACTTATATCAAAGACCTCAAACGGGTTCTCCACGAGTGTGTGTGTGTGTGTGTGTGTGTGTCTGTGTGTGTGTGTGTACGTGTGTGACCACTTTACCTGTTGAGGTGGGGGCTTGTCTCTCAATGAACTTGTAGCTTGCCAGTTTGGGATGCTCTTGCTAACTTGCCCCCATGGTTTGCATCTTTACCTCTTCAATTCTGAGATGTACAGGGCTGCGGGGAGTTTGCATTCACACTTGCAGGCATGCTTTGTGCATTGCGCCGTGTTCGTTGCCCTTTAATATACTTATTTTTTATGTGAAACATCTGAGGTCCAAAGTAGGTGAGCGTCTTGCCTCAGGGTGCAGAGCAAGTCAGTCTCAGAACCATCTCTGCAGCTTTGGGAGTCCCACTTAGAAGTCTGTGTGTCTGATTCCCTTGTTTCCCTTCTAAAAAGACAGGTTATTAGTACCTGTGTTGCAGTCTGGCTGAACTCGATTGTCATATCTTTTGGTTTCTGTCCCCATTTTCTGTCCCCCTTATCATGCCATGACTTTTTGTTAAAATAATTTTATTGATTCTTTGGGAATTTCATATGAAACCCCTCAATCCCACTCATTTCCCAGTCCCTCTGTACCCATTCTTCATTCTTATAGTGTCCCCCCCCGACAAATAAAAAGAAAAACAAATGAGGAAAAATGAAAACTAAAGATGTGTGAATAAGAATACTAATATTGCTTTATCATCTTTCCTGCCTCTCCATCACTTCTTCATCCATCTTGGTGGTGTTGGGAGCTGTGTTGCAACTTTACTTGCAAATGTTCATTGTATGATGTGTGATATTGGTCAGGTTCATGGCCTCTGGCACACCATAGAACCTCATCTGCAGTTTCACTGAGTCAGAAGATCCCTTCACCACTCCAACAGATGGGGTATGTTGTTAGGCAGTGCCACTCAAAGTCCTGGATATGTATCTGCATGGTAGCTGAGTTGTTCTAAACAGACCACTGGGCCACACTCCTCAGGTGAGAGGTTGAGCTATATCTCCCATCCTCATAATGATGGGTGGGGCCATCTATCTCATGTGATGGGGATGGGGAGTGGGTGTTGAGAAGTTCCCCTATTAGAGGCAGGGACAGCTTTCTCCTGCCAGGGTCATTGAAGTCTGTTATGCCAGGTCCCAGAGGGGTAGGGTCAGCTCTCTGGTGAGGGGTGGGACCAGCTCAGATGTATGTCAACACATGTTTCACATGTGCCACTGCGGTAACATGGGGCGCAAATCCTAGCTTTAGCAGGACCATGGACCTAGACATGGCCATCAGCTACAGCTTGAACCCAGATGTCATCAAGTCCCTGGTTGGAAGGCGTGTGATGACTTTTTGCTGTTGTTGTCTATTCTTTGAATTTGAAGAGTCACTAAGAATTCACAAAATCTTAAATGCTTTTGCTCGAATCTTTTCGTATCTACATTTCTATTTTGGTTTGTTTAATTTTGGAGTGTGTGTGTGTGTGTAGGCTTGTGTGTGTGTGTTTGGGTACTATGCCTATGTGCATATATGTGTTGTCTACAGGCTTATATGTATGGGGCTATTCCTATATATGAATTAGTGTGGAGGTCAGAAGTCAGTGTTAGGTATACTCTTCATACTGCTTACTTTTGAGCCTGAGTCCTTGGAGCTTATCAGTGCAGCTAGACTGACTGGCCAGTGAGTCCTAGGGATCCTCCTGTCTCTGCCTTCCCATGCTTGGACTGTGGGTGTTGGATCCAGATCACATCCGCATGCTGTGTGGTAAACAAGCAAACAGTTACCTGGAATATATCTCCCACTCCTAGATTTTGTATTTTAATATGAAATTACTATTGTAAAAATCAGGAAATATAAAATAATACAAAGATGAAAATAAAATTCATCATCTCTTAAGCTTTCAGGATAACCACTTGGGGTTTGAGTAAGAATGGCCACTATAGACTCAAATATTTGAATACTTAAGGAGTGGCACTATTGGAAGGGAATGGAAACTGTGACCATGTTGGAGTAGATGTGTCATCGTCAGAGGAAATATGTTCCTGAGGATGGGCTTTGGTGGTTTCAAAAGCCTAAAGCAGTCTTAGTGCCTCTATCTTCCTTCTGCCTGCAGATTCGGATTAGAACTCTCAGCTACCACGTCTGCCTGTTTGTCACCATCATCCTTGCCATAAGGATAATTGGACTAAACCTCTGAAACTGTAAGACAGCCCCAATTAAGTGCTTTTCTTTATAAGAGTTTCTGTGATCAAAGCAAAAGAACACTGACTAAGATATCACTATCAAGATTTTGGTGAGATCTTTTATTTTGTTAAAGAACAAACTTGAAATAGTATTCTCTGTATACTTATATAAGCATATAAAATGCATGCTGCGTATTTTATAAGTTGGCATTTGTTCATTTTACCCATTAAAATTTTAATACATTTTATTTGATGTATCATAATGTGTCCTTTACAGCATATTATATATTCTATTTTTAAAGATTTTTTAAGTTATGTGTATATATGTTTCTGTGTATGTGTGTGTGTATGTGTGTGTGTGTGTGTGTGTGTCTGTGTGTGTACATGCACATGAGTGAAAAGGCTAGAGGTGTTTGATCTCCTGGAGTTCAGGGTATAGGCAATTGTGAGCTGCTGTACATACATGTGTGGAAGTGAATTCAAAGTATATGAAAGAACAGTGTACGCTTTCATCTTAGGAGCCACACTATGTATTTTAAATGTTTCATAAATGAATTCTATCTGTATATTTTATAACTTGAACACATAGATTAATGATATACAAAAGCATTTTTTAGCTGTTTTACATACTATCTTGGTAGACTTTTCATTGAATATACCACATGTTACTACTTTGCTAGTGAATTTTTTTCTCTTTGATGTGATGGTTGCTTGAGTAAGCATTATTCTGGACAAAAACCTCACCAGTTATTTACACAATGTATTTTTTAACAACAGTGGGGATTGAACCAAGGGCTCACTGCACTCTAGCAAACTCTCTACTATTGAGCTATGTATTCCAAGTACCATTTCCATGTAGTAAGCACTCAGGATGCATGCAAATTACAGGGTGATAGAACACAGTTCTTTCCACCTTATTCATTTATTTTAGCAAACTGTTTTTCAGAAAGATTAGACTGTTCACATACACTAACAATGTAAGGAAGGCCCTTTTCTTGAATCTTTGTTGCCATAGTAACTGGCAATTTAAAAAAAGTAGAATTTCCCTAAGAGAATTAGGAAGTATGATATCAGGTTGCTTAATTTTCATTTCATTAGTTACAGAAAGATAAGTGCAATTCCTTTTGTGCATTTATAGGTCATTTATACTTTTCCTGTAATAAATTGCTTGTTTTTGCATGTATACTTATCTTATATTAGAATATTCATGTTTTACTCACTGAGATTTTTAAAATATCCTAAGTTTCTTGATCTTTTTAAATTGCTTGCCAGAAATATTTTTCTGGTTCCTCATTAGCTTTTTAATTTTATTTGTGAATGTTTTTATTATGTAAAAGTTCTGAATTTGTATGTGACTAGATCTGTCCTTTTTTCTTCATAGTCTTTGAAGTTATACTGCTAATGGCATACCCTCCTTCATTTGAAACTACAAATACTCATCAGTTTTTTCTTCTATTTTTAACAAACAAATTGAAGTACTTGCATTTAACTTTCATTTATGATTTAACCTATCCCAAAGCTACTTTGGTATATGATTTTCTTTTTGATATCTGGGCATTTTGTACACATTAAAAGGAAACAAACCTGTAATAAATTCAGTTTTTTCACATATGGATTTCCTCCCTTCTTGCACAGAAGTACATATGCAAAGAGTGCTTAACTGGGGAATGTTATGACTTCCAGGGAGATCTCAGGAGATCTCTAATGTCTTAATGCATCAAAAGACCTTCAAAAGAGGCCTTTCTCTTTCACTGACCTACTATATTTGCATAATCTTTGCTGATGTCACATAGGAGACACTAGAACTGTTCTAGCATCAGAAGGCAAATGAGGGCAGATGGTGGTGATACGCAGAGAAAGAGTTCAGCTCAAATATGGAAGACAATAACACTTGGTTCTCCTTGCCTGCTGTGAGTCACTCTGAGGTTGTATCTGGTACTAGGATACCCTTAGTATGGTGCTCTGTCATAAGAGTTAGTGAACAGACATCCTTAGTAGTGTGAGTGATGGCATCATTCAGTTAGATCACGAGAAGACCTATTCTTACTATTCTTACTGTTTTTGATTCTGTATATGTGTGCGGGTATGTGCACATGGATATAGCACCCCGAGAGGCCAGAGGCACCAGATGGCCTTGAAGCTGAGTTAGAAGTGGTTACAAACGGCCTGAGATGGGTGCTGGGAACAGAACTTGGGTTCTCTACAATAGCCCGTGCTCTTAACCACCCAGCTGTCTCCCAAGTCACTCAGTTAGATAATTTGGATGCCTTGTTTCTTTCCTGTATGAGAGAGCTACACATTTTAGTTTTTAATTCATGTGCTCTGTATACTAATCTTAATGGTTAGCTCATCAGAGCAATAATCATTTAGAGTGGGGAACGGTGAAGTACACATGAGTTTATATAATTCATGCACACCTCACAATAACTTGGATGCTAAAGACCCAGGCAGGCAGCCCCTTCATTTACTGTCTGGCTGCATCTGCAGAGTTGTTGTGTCTGCTTTAATTAGGGCACATTTCCAGTTCAGAAGGGGATGAATGCAGCATCCATTTGTTGGTTTATGTGCCAATAGCATCACAATGGTCTAGGGTTTATTTGCATTAACTGCTCTGGGGAACAGGTGGCTTTTTTGATCATTACCTTGCTTTGTTCAGCCTGTCAGGGACCAAGAGAAGTTTAATAGGGAAAAGGATGAAGTTGGTAATGGCAGTTGTGTTACTGCTCCAAGTTGTTTCTTCTAAGGGGGTTGTAGCTGAGACCACAGGATTTGGTCTAATGAGACAGTGAAAACTGAATTCATACAGTGAGTTAAGTCTCCCTTTTTTTTGACCTGCTTTAGAGGCCATCATGCTGTTTAAGTTAAAAAAAAAAAGCAAATGGGCTAGGTGGAAAACTCTGACCATAAAATACACTGGATATTTGACTAACCATTGGAAGGATCGGTGTTATCAAATGAACTTTATGTTTGTCAGGTTTTTTTTTCTGTATGGTATTCACTCATTAGCTGGTGATTCAAATTTGTCTTTGTAAGCAACGTCCTTGTGTTCCAACCTTTTGGCTTCTAATTTAAACATTTACTTTCATGGACTGTTGTATCTAGCCTCAGCTTCCCACACCTGGAAACTGATTCCTGTCTTAAACATTAAGGAATCCAAGCTTTCTGGCTTTGGCAAATGTTGGGTCGCATCAGTTTGTCCTCCCAGGACTTTGCCCTGTTTCCTAGGCCACAGCTTCCCACACTCCAGGCTTAGTTGAAGATGCTAACCCTGCAATGCCAACTGAGTGTGGCCCCAGCGTTCTTGCCTCCAAGACTTAAACTGCTGCCTACATCTCAGAGTGGAGCTCAATGATCCAGCTGTGAGCACAGATCAGCTTGTAGGTGTTTTCATTCTTCTTACATGAAAACTTTTAAAGGACACTGTCCAGAAATGAACATCCTTTTTTTGGTGGCATGCATCAGCTTTACTGTGAATTTAGCTCATTTAAAGTGCTGTATACATGTGCAGAGGAACATGTTGTAATCAAAGCTGTGCCTGTACTATTGACTCAAAGTCATAGAACCAACTCATCTTCACTTTCTCATACTCTGACTACTTGTAGCCATTACTGGGAAATGAAAGTTGAATTCAAGGTCAACACTGGATACTTGAAGAAATTCAGCATCTATGTCTGTAAGAGGTTGGGTTCTCCTTGCATGAGCAATTGAATTGACTTTTGTGGTAATGCTTGGCATTTTTTCCCTTGGTCCTCTGGTTATTCCTCACCATTTGCAGATATTTTCTAGCTTTCAGTGACAGACAACAAACAGCATGTTTTATGGAGAGATTTCTGAGGATCTGTAAGGCCTGATTCCTTCACTTATGTATTCAATGTCTAGCACACTGTTTAGCTTCAGTCAAGGTTTGAAAAAAATTATTGGATCATCTCAGGAACCTTTGAAAACTATTCAGTGATGGCAGGAAGGACCTTCTAAGGACGTCCTGGTTTTCTCTTGGAATCAGTGTCATTTAGTATATAAATTCATTCTGCATCCAATGACCTTCCTGAAGCATAATAACTGAGTGTTTTAAATAGCATCAGCACTCCGGTCAACTCCCTGTTGTCTTGTAGCCCTCTGAAGTGCTGTACTCTTTCCTCTTTGTGAGCCAGGGAGGAGATGATGGGGGGTGTCTTTCTGTATGCTGTGAATATGTTTCTCTTATTGGTTGATGAATAAATGCTGAATGGCCAGTAGCCAGGCTGAAAGTATAGGTGGAGCTATCAGACTAGGAAAATTCTGAGAAGAGAAAGGCAGAGAGGAACTGCCAGGGAAATATCATGTAGCGACTGCAGGAATAACATGCTGGAGCATGATGGGTAAGCCGCAGCCTCATGACAATGCATACTTTAATAGAACTGGGTTAATAATTAAGATAGAGCTAGCCAATAAGAAGCCTCAATCATTAGCCAAACAGTTTATAATTAATATAAACCTACCTGTGCTTATTTGGGACTAAATGGCTGTAGGACCTGGTGGGACACAAACTCTACCATCAAGCAGACTGTGTTATACCTCAGCTATTTATTTCACACCACAAACAAACACGAAAACACTGAAAATTACAAGCCACTTATGTAATGTTAATTTCATGTGGAATGTTCTTCAATAGGGGTCTCTTTTCTAGTCCCAAGCCACATAATTGTTTTTCTTCATATGACGAAAAACCATCTCATTACTAATAAAAGTGTAAGCTCTCAATAGCAATGGTTGCACAATGGAACATGTCTTATAGGCCTTAACATTTGTCTCTTTGATTTTACTTGATTCTTGAAGACTGCAACAGCTAACCCTAGTCCCTCCATGCTTCCCTTATATGGACTTCCAAGTAGCAGACTAGACACACACACACACACACACACACACACACACACACACACACACACACACACACCTGCTCCCATATTGTTCTGTAAGGAAGCTGAGATTAATCTACTAGGGAAAGACCTGTTCCCCCTGGTGCAGGGAGATAAGGAATTAGTTATGATCCTAGAATGAGGAGGTTTGAGCTGTCTTTTGCCCAGTTTTAGCAGCCTTACTTTATCCAATTCACTCTAGGGTGGCTATTTCTTCATCTATGGGGCAGACATATACTTAATATTCATTCACAGAGAGCTTCGAATTTGATAATTTCAGGAAAATTCGGCATAGAGCCTTGCACATAGCAAATGCTCAGTCAATGTTAACTATTTTTACCACAAAGTATGCCAGAAGCTTCTCAGAAGAGATGAATGAGGGAGAAAGAGGGGCACAAGAAAGGGCTACACTTTCAGGGAAAATCCAGTTCGGGTCCCAGCAGTACTGTTACTGCTCTAGTTAGCAGTGTGAACCTGGGAGAGTGGGCCTAAAAATGAGGTGAACTGAAGTCTGATGCAATAACCAGCTTCAATCAGAGCATCAGACAATTTATATTCTGAAGGTATTCTGAAGGTACGCAAGGTCAAATGAGCAAAGTCAAAAGAGGTTAGGGTATAGACAGGACAACCCTGAATAATAATGGCTAAAATGATGGGTAATCTGAAGCAAAACACACCCCTATTTCCTACACCTGGGAGGGACACAAAAGAAACATTCATTACAAGAACAGCCCAAATTAAAGAGAAATGGAGGTTATAAGACTGTTGCTTTGTTTCCTTGGAGTTTTCTCAGAAACTCTCAGAATTCTCCTCATAGAATGTCATTCATGGACCATGCTCTAACACACTACTGACTGCAAGTTCATCTCAAGAGTATCCAACGCCCTCTCTGACCTCCACAGGCATTCACATACATGTGAAATCACTCATACAGGAAATATGCATACATAAATAAAAATAAATATTTAAAAAGAGGCAGTGAACACTCAAAGGAATATGAATACAGGTGATTGGGTGTCAAGATAGCTCTTGATTGTAGGACTTGGAGAATATGGGCCACTCTAACCACTGGTAGGCCTCTGGGAGGTTGCAATCTGCACACACAGAGTCTGGGAGGCTGGGTCTAGGCCCCTCTGTAAGGTCACAGTCTGCATGCATAGCCTGTAAGGCTGGGCCTAGGCACCTCTGTGAGGTTATCTGAGTACATGCTTAGTGCCTAGGAGTTTTGGCCTAGATACATCTGTGAAGTTGCCATCTGAGCACACATGGTCTGGGAGCCTGGGTATAGTCACCTTTTTGAGGTCACTGTCTGAACACACATGATCTGGGAGTCTAGGCCTAGGTACTTGAGTGAGGTCACTGTCTGTCTGAACACTCAATCAGCCTGGGAGCCTGGGAGCTTAGGGCCTGGAAGCCTGGGAGCCTGAACCTCCTTCTCATGTATCATTTTCCCAACTGCAAAGCTGGTGCTTCTGAGATAATGGAAATGGTCTGAGGGGAAGGTAATGCCGATGTGGGAGAGAAATGGGTGTCCTCAGCAGGAAAATAATAGAATACAGCAAAGCGGGCTTAACACATGTAAAACAGATGCATGCAAATAGCAACAATGGAGGCATTTGGTTATATCTAGAACTGTTCTCATTAGAATGTTCTTCCCTATTACCTTCAAATGTGCTCTCCCACACACAATTAAGTCACTTTGTGTTCTACTCCCTTTAAATTCCATCTCAGTAGCTCCTTCTCTGGCAGGATAGCTCGTCCCCTCCAAGAATAATACAGGAACAGGACAAGGGCATTGGCCTATACTCAAGCAACTCCCTTCCACATGGGAGGAAGACACTGAAACAGTGTGGCAGGGTTTGCTTGCTAGTGAGGTTGGTTTCAAAGAACAGAATTTTGTCTTTCAAATCTCATCCAAGCACAATTCAAGGGTCAGTTCTAATTCACCACAAACACTTTGGTCTTAAGAAGTCTGGAAATGTGTGTAACTGACTTTTCTTCCCCTGTCACATGAAGGAATTCCAGAAGTAGAGGATTTAAACAGATGAGGAATTGGAATCGAGCTGTTCATCAAGAAAAGAGGCCTGAGTACAATGTTTATAAACAACCAAACTAAGGCATCTTAAGATCAGGGTCATGTAACTGAATGTGGGGTCATGAAGAACTTGACAGCAGCCAAAGCTGCCTGAACACAAAGTGACCAACATCTAATTCAAAGTCAAACCATAATTAGTCTGACATGTTTCTGGTATCTAGCAGCTCCCAGCCATGTAACACCACAGGATATCATTGTAGCATTGGTTCTGGACACCCTATATATGTACTTTGTGCTGAGTTACATCAATGAAGTTGCTTGAAACACCTCCACTCAGATTCAAGGCCATTGTTTTATGAATTGCAATCTTTATATGAGCCATTCAATTTTCTGCTCTTATAGAATGCAATGATTTAACTGTGAAAAACAAAGACTTTAATATCGTACTGCCTTTATTCCTCACATGCATCAAATCAGTCCATCTTTAGAAAGTATCAGAATGTTTAATTTTAAAAAGAGAGTCACTGAATAGCATTTTATTAAAAAATCATGAAGTAAAATCGGGCCTGGGACTTGGATAGAATTTCCAACTATTTCTGAAATGGCCCTAAGCTTATTTTCTTCCAACTTATATTATACATTTATATGAGGTAGTATTCTCAGCATTAGTGATTATGAAATCAAAGTATCAATCAACTCTGAAAACTGTTGAAGATGCTCTTCATTCTATGCTATCAAATATTCAGCTGAATTTTAATTCCTTAAATAAAAAACAATCACACATTCATTTCATTAGTATGCAAATTGTTTTTATCATTAATGAGTGCTAATGTTATATGTATGCCCAAGAACAGTTTTGAAACAAATATCTTTATGATTTATTATCAGAACATATTTGATGTGTATGCCTATTTAACAACATGTATACCAGGGTAACATAAAAACACTATGGGTAAAGAATGTTTGTAAAGGCAAAAGCTTACAAACTCCCAATCTAGAGGAAACATGAAGGAACTGGCCAATTGCAATCAAGAAGCAGCTTTGGGAATAGACAGTTGAGATTGTGAACCTAGAAACAAAGTCACCATAATCCAAGCAAGGCAGAGAATTGAAGGCATATGTTGTTCCAAGGCAGTAATATAAAATAATATAGGTCAGTCAGTTCAGGATTTGGGGGGTTTCTGGTACCCTTTCTGTTATGGCCTCAGTCTACACAAAGTGTGGACACAGTTGAATCTGTGATTAGAGATATAGACTTATTTAACTGAACAGGAAAGAGTAAAGGCAGAAAGTGAAGCTGTCTGGGTATCAAGTTCCAGGCATCACCTACTCCAGAAAAACTCTATGTCCAACAAAATAAGTTGTTACTTATGGCCATACTCATCCCTCTGAATTTTTGCAGTCCTTTCTTTACTGTATTAGCTCTTTACTATATTTAGGTTTGTGGGTTTTTTTTAAAGTTGTGTAACTGTGTTTTGAGTGTCTTAGGAGAAGGTATTAAGCGGGAGTCAAATATGGACCTAATATGGTGATTAAAATGTATGAATTACTGCCTTATCAACAAGAAAATTCTAAGTGCCATGTGAAATTTTACAAGGCATAGGAAATACTTTATACTAACTATATATAATGGTAAATATTACAAAAAATTAGAAGAAAATAAACCTTAAGAAAAAAATGATTGATATCAGGCTGGAGATGTAGCTTTGGGCTGAGCTACTTACATTCATGACACCGTAGATTTGATGTCAAGCACCACAAAGAAAAAATAAATTTATACATACAACATAACACACACATAAAACTATGGCATGTGTGCATGTGTATGTGCATATCTACAAACTCTTCTATACAGAGATCCTATTAAATTAAGAGAGAAAAGTAATAGCATTTCCAAAAGTCAGAAAGTACTACAAAGTTTTCATATACTAGAAATTACTTCCTCGACAAGATAGCCTTTTGTGAAAGCAGCTTTTCAGCAAACATATTTTGACAATTGATACCCCATGAGCACCGTTTGTGGAAAACAGTTTTTTGCTGTAATTTGATGAAGCAGGAAGTGGAAATCGATAGAACATTGCCAACTGCGTTCTGTGCTGATGCCCTTGCCTTTCTCTCCTGTGCTCCTGTTCTGCAGCAGATAAGAGAGAGGAGGAGCCAAGAACAGGATATATGGATTTTCTAAAACAGCAGGACAACAAAGGAACGAATGCTTTTAACTCTGAGATGTTTTCAGCACCCTGGCATGCATTTGCTGAGTAGCAGTAGAGGCTGATTTCAAGCCCAAAGATCCCCCAGAACTTCAAGGAGAACCTTCCTCACTGGGTCTTATTGCTATGTCTCAGCACTGCTGGTTTCCATGACAACCCGGTCAGTGTCTGAGTCGAATTTGCAAATACTTTCCAAAGCCCATTAGTCTTAAAATCTTTTCCCTAGACTTTCACAACTGCCTTTCTCTCTCCAACCTTCCTACTACATGCTCTCCTTTTAATCTTTCCCAACTTTTGAAATAAAGAACACAAGATTTTGCAGTGGCAAAAATACTTAGCAACTATTGAAAAAGAAAAAAAGGAAAGAAAGAGAGAAAGCTGGAGAAAACACATAGAACTGTGGTAAAAGTGGCTCCTTGGTTGCCTTTATGTTGTCTGCTCCCTAATTGCCATTAAATTGCCGCTAGGTGTCTCCTTCTATTTCAGACCCTGGAATTACTGGATTTGATGAGTGGAGTCCATTTGGAGCTGACCAAAAGGACACTGCAGTGCAGTAGCAGGAACACTATTCTATTGCAGAAGATGCCGCACCTCTGTCCTCACTTGACCCTGTGATGCTGAACTTCTGTGAAAGGAAGAATGGGACAGAAGAACCCTGAAAAACTTCTCAATAAGGGCTTTCCATGAACTCATGCATGCAAGAATCATTCTACCCACCTTGGGGAGAACTGGCATTTCTCTAATAAAATATTCCTCCTGTTAATTAGTGATTAGATGAGTCCTAATCTTACATCAAGAAAATGATAGAAAAGTAATTATTTCTAAGAGCCCACTTTATTCCACAGCTCAGTGTAGGCATGAGACACTTGGGAGTATCTCCATAGATACAGTATTAGTCCTGTATAAAATGTGAGCGTGAATGCATGCTGCCATTCCCTGACCAATTTACTGCTGATTTCTACGTACCAACACTAATCCATAGCCATGGCTTAACTGTTTATGAAAACCATGCTCTATAAAACAAAACTGTGCTCAGTAGCTGCTCTAAAGTAAAGATACATTTAAGTTTCCTGGGGTTCTATGTGGCCCAGGACACATCCACCTCCTAATCACCTTCATGAGCATCTTGAGAGATCAAATACTACCCCTGTGTGCATGAAAACATGTGTGGTAGGACCATGGCTACAAGAACATGTTGCGAAGATTGCTTGGCTGAATTTTCGTTTTCCTGTGAAATTCCAAACAAGGGAGAGTTTCATGGTATGTTTAATGAGTACTAAATTTGGATGGTCTGGAGCAAGAACTGTGATGGTGAGAAAACTTGTAGATGAAGAATCATTTAAGGATGTTAGAACTGGGGCTGGAGAGATGGCTCAGAGGTTAAGAGCACAGACTGCTCTTCCAGAGGTCTGTCCTGAGTTCAATTCCCAGCAACCACATGGTGGCTCACAACCATCTACAATTCAATCTGGTGTCCTCTTCTGGCGTGTAGGCAGAACATTGTATATGTAATAAACAATTAAGTCTTTAAAAAAAAGGATGCTAGAACTACCTTGTGACAGAAAGACTTCCTGCTTAAGTTCTGGTTTTTCTCAACTTGCTGCACTAAAGTTATGCCTTTTATTTTTGTTAGAGTTAATCATTCTATTTTTCTCTTTACTTTTGATATTTTTTTACTTTGCAGTATAGGGCCAGAGGATATCCTGAATGTAGGAGTCCTCTGTGGGTTTCATCAAGGGTGTGAGTTAGCATCACTTGAATGCTGCTCTCCCTTAAAGGTTTCTTCCAATCTTTTTTCCTAAATATAGTCACCTACAGGTGTTGACAGTTTTATTGCATTAAAATTTGAATCCCCTGCTGTCTTGATAAGCCATGTTAAGATAACATCTGAAGGGTTGTATTTAATCAATGGAAACATTAGGTCATTGAGAAGAAATAAGGGTCAGCAAATATAAAGAATGCATGGTCTTTGTAATCTTGTTGACAGGAAGGCATCTTTGTATTTTCTTATGGCTACCTGTATTGCCTGAGAAGTAGGAGGCATTTTTGCTTGACAGGTTAAGGATCTGGCTGGATGTTTTGAACAATTTCATTGTGTTAACTTCTTTTTAATTTATTTTTATTTAAATGTTTTTCTCATTTTTTACATGTTAGCTCTTAACAAGTGATGTTTGGTTACATTTAATTTTTCTGCTAACCTAGGATAAAACACTCCCTACCATAAAATATGGCTCCAGTAGAATAAGTAAGGTAAGATTTTTAAAAGTAGAAGTAGCTGATCAGTTTTCAAACAATTGCATTAATCCAAGAAAGAAGCCTTCTTATTCCTAGTGTCCCCAAAGGGCTTGAGATGTTTGGCATTCTGTCACCACCTCGCAGACCTTTGGCTGGGAAGGTGGTTTTACGGTATTGCTCAAGATGTTTGGAGAAAATTCAGAAAGAAGCTTATACATCAAAGTACACGAAATCCAACTTAAGCTTTAGGATAAATGCTCAGATCTCTTATCTCTTCATATCAGTTTTTTGCTGTAATCCCTGCAAAGTAACCTTTAACGATCAGGGAGGAGCTCAGTAAAGGAAAAGGAAGAGAAGCAATTGGATTTAAATATCTGATTAAAACAAAAACATCAGGAAATTTTGGAGCTCTTAAAATGTGAACTGAGTGAGAATAGGTAGAGGAAAGAAGAAAGATTGCTCAAAATTTGCATAAGCTTCTTACAACAAAAACATATCTCCCAGTGAGAACAATTTTCCTCAAAGATTTACTGTAACCTAACTGATGGGCCCCCAATTACCATCAGGACAAACAGGTAATGAATCTGTGTTGTAATACTCCTCATGTTGGTAAGAAAGAACAGAAAATAGGACCTACTTCAAGTTTTGTTTGTTCATTTATTTGTTCTGTAAAGATTAAAATTGGCTCACATATAGTAATGAGAACAGTAGCTAGTGTGTTTTAACTGTTATGTCAGAACTTGCTGATATCACTGTTGTTTCTGTTACTAATAACTACATTTTTTAAGTCATGCTTCAGAATAGGATTTCTCAGTTTTGGAAATCCTGACATTTTGGAGTGAAAAGTACTTTGTGTTGAATGGACTGTTGTGTGTGTGGTATGATTCTCAGCAGCATGCCCATCCTTTATTAATTAGACATAGACTTCATTACACTCAACTGTGAAATACCAATGCCTCCACACAAATATCCCATGTAGGAGCAAAGTCACCCTATTTAGTAATATGTCCCTGGTCTCAACCCAAGTTCTTTGAATGTGGCATACCTTTGATGACCACTACTTTAGTTTTTTGTTTATACATACAATTACTGGGGTAGAGAAAGGTTAGATAACTTGTCAAAGTCACACAGTTAAACATGATGGAGAAAGGACTGTGGTGGTATGAACTGGCATTATTTACAGCATTCATACATTAGTAGGTTTTGGGCACAGTAAACAACAAGTGGTCCTTAGCATTTTTGTATGGTAAGTGTTTCTTCTCTGCTTTTCCCTCACTATCTCCTTCTTCTATTTCTCCTTATCCTTCTTTTCTTCATCGTCCTCCCCTCCTGTTTCCTCCTCATCCTTCACAGGGTTTTGTGCATTTCACAGTAGTTCCAGGGCAGACCTGGAACCATCCTGCAGGTGCCACAATTACAGGTATAATCCATATTACCCAACTTAATTTTCCTGATTGTCAAATATTGGTGTAACAGTGGTTGACTTCTAGACTACAGTGACTTGTGTGACCTTTATCTGATAATACAGGACTTCTCTGAAATATTAATAAAATGATAGGATATAAATTAGAAGTCTTAGAAGGTTCTCTTTACTTGGTTCCTTAGTCACTGTTCTATCACTGTGAAGTAACACCATGACCAAGGCAATTCTTATAAGGCATTTAAGTGAGGGTTTACTTCAGAGGTTTAATCCATTATCATGATGTCAGGGAACATGATGACATACAGTCAGTTTGGAGAGGTAGCTGAAAACAACATTCTGATCCATAAGCAGAGAGAGAGGGAGAGGCGGGGGAAGAGAGAGAGAGAGAGAGACAGAGAGAGAGACAGAGAGAGAGAGAGAGAGACAGAGACAGACAGAGAGAGAGAGGGGGGGGAGGGAGCCTGGTGTGGTTTTTAAAAGTTCAAAGTCCACCTCCAGTGATACACTTCCTCCAAAAAAACCTCACACCTCCTGATCCTTCTCAAACAGTAACTATCCCTGGTGAATAAACATTCAAATATATGAACCCATGGGTGCCATTCTTATTCAAACTAACACACTTAAGCTGTCAAACTTACACTGTTTTGTTACAATTAAGTACTCACAAGTGTCTAAGGTTATGAAGTGCTTTTTCACAGAGAACTTTTTGAAAGTGAGAGGTTATTTCCATAGTAGATATTTGGGAGAATTTGTCAGCAGCTACCTCTGAATTTGATTTCAATTCTCCCAAAGTGGTATCAAACAAAAGTATTTGCACATAGGAGTAATGTGACCCAACCTCTTGGGCTCACCTGTTTCAGGTGAAGGCAATCTAGGCCTGCAATCTAGAAAAGGTAAATCAGAAAGTATTGGAAGGAAAATCTGTTTTCTGAGCAGGAAGATTTTAGAGAACTTTTGAGGAGTTGGTGAGGTTTCTGCCAGGTGAAAGGGTGTGTCTGCAATGACAGTTGCTATAGTGCATGACAAAGAGGAGAAGCAAAGATGTGAAACAAGTCTTGGGGCTTTCGAAATTCTTGGCTTAAGTTATTTTGAGGCTGGGACACATTGCTATGCTTTGTACAACTGATGGTTCAACCTCTCCCATGACTTACCATGCCAACCAATTTGCTTTAGATTGTGAACCAGAAACCCCCTGCACTTTGCCACCAAGAGAGTTTTTATTATGCTCCATATCTCAAAGATTTCAGACTCAAGGAACATTTTGTTATGCTTAATATGGAGGGTTTTGCATGCGTCCCATGGAAGAGGACCTACTGAATCCTTTCGTGAGGACTTCAAAAGTCTTGAAGGATTATGAAGCTTAGGTTTTGTTGAGTAACATAAGCAGGAGCTAAAAGACCTGTGTAAACCACTGATGAAGTTCAGGGAGAAAGAAGCAATAACTGAGGTAAATTAAAATAGGAGAAGAAAAGAAGACAAGAAAATAAAGGTGGAAAAGAAAAAAGTAAAAGCTCTTCTCCATCAGGAATACACATTAATGTTGTAAGCCAGCAAACTCTCGCCTGATCATAAATGATCTTGGAGACTTTGTTATCTTTGGTAAGGCAGAGAACCTCAATGAGGATGAATAATGCTATTATTCCTTTAAAAATACTTGTTAAGAGCCTGTAGATGCTTCTCCGAATTTGTGCATAAATCAGAGGAGCAAAAAGACTAATGTAAACTTGACTTTGAAATCTAACTTAGATAACAGAGAAAAATAACAGTGACTCAAAAAGAGATAGAAGTAGAGATCAGGAAAACTTTCAATTTCAAGTCAGTAAGTCCTTTTGAGAATATATTATTTATCTACATCTTAAAGATTCATTTTAAGCCAAGGCGTGTATAGAAGTCAAGAAATACCTACTTTCAGCATAGCAGTTGGCAATTTTCTCAATTTCACCCCTCTGTAAGAATAACATAAGCACAATTTTATGGTTAAAATGGAAGAAAAGCATGATGGGTAAAGACAGCATGCCTTAGTTCATGATTGTGATCTTTTTCTTTTATCCTGAGAGTCAACGTCCTTTTCTCCATTAAAATCCATTCTATTTTATTTTTAATCAGTGAAAAAATCTGTATTCATCACCTATCCTGGAAATGATACTTCTTCCAGATTAAACACCTCAAGTACAAATAACCCAAACCACACAGATGCCACATAACTAGTCTAAGCCAGGTAAAACACCAAATAAATGCTGGAACCCATCCAGGTGACCACACAGAAATCAATGAGGTGGTGGGGCTACTGTATGTGACCAGGGACAACACAAAGGAATCTTCCTATGTTGGAGATGTTTTCTTCTGTGCTCTCTAGTACAATAACGGCCCTCACATGGCATAGGCTCAAAAACCTCATACAGCCTCTGAAGAACTACATCTTCAATTATATTTATTTTAATTACTTGAAACTTCAATAGTTGTGCCTAGTGGCCACTATGTTGGCTGTGTTGTTCTGCACTCTTGTCTAGAACTACTCACTTAGGATCCTCCAACATCATTTGCCTTTGATTTTAAGGAAAGATTTATAAGGATAGAGTGCTACTTTTAGGCAACTAGACAAAACTTTGAGCAGAAAGGAATTTTTCATCTGGTCTCTGGGTTAAATGCTAAAGCAAGACAAGTCCTGTTGTGCAGTAGTTAAGAGAGGCTGCATATATGCAATTTTGCTCACCAGAGAACTGTGCCCTCTCTAGAACCCAGTGTTCTCAAGTCTATGCAGCCATACTATTTCCTTCTGTGTTGCCTCGCCAGAGTCATTGCATTCTAGGAGTTACATGTGTAGCTAAAAGGGATCTGCAATTCCTTCCCCTGTTAAGTTGCCAAAGGCATCCCCTGGTGCTTACAATAAATTCCTCTACCTCCTTTCCCCCTTCTCTTCTTCCCCTAGGAGAGATAATTGGATTGTGTGATTTCCATTAAATGTAATGTACCACATGCAGATGAAAAACAATAGCAAAATGCATTTAGGTAGACTTTCTGGGAAAAAATGGTTTGGGTGTTTGTCTTCCTGTTAAAATTAGCTGCAAAATTATTTGCAGTTTTGTACAATTAACTGCAAAGATTTAATTTACTCATTTTTGAATGGTTATTTACATTTCATATCGCTGTGGAGAAAGAATCTTTTACATACGAGAGACATAATCATTTTTTTGCTTTCATTTTGTCATGAACGGCATCCATATGAGAAAAATACATGCAGAGTTTTACAGACACACCAATAACCACATAGTGGTGCTCTAAACCTGCAGAAGTCATACATATGAGCTCTGCAGTTGCTGGATAATAATGCAGTGAACCTGACTGCAGCTGGACTTTTCTCTGAAATGGACTCCTGATAAATTTGCTTTAAAGGTATATTTTCCAGCACTCATCTTTTTGCAGGACAGAACCTTTGTACATATTCAGAAGTGATGAGCTGAACAAATACGACTAGATGAGAGCAGCATCAGAGGAAGTGTCCCATCTAGAAACCTAAAATAGCCATTTCTTTTCCTTCTATTAATATCATACTATCAGATTTTAATTAAGTTCATGATACCACTCAGTGGTTAAGTTTAAGGTCACATGTTCCAGACAAAAAGAAAATTAATTCATTATCATCTATTTCAGGCTCCTTGTGTTTCCGGCCCCTTTCTTCCACCCCTACCCCCTACATCATTTTCGTTGAGAATTGTAGTTGGTGGGCTGTGAAATCTTTCAGAATCTCAGAGAGTGCTGGACCAGGAACTAAGCAGTCTTGGAAAGTGTTTGACTTCTACCAACTGGAGCAAACAAACTGACATTTATGACCAGGTGAAACCAACAAACCCTTTCATCTGATATGGACAATGCTGGGGACAACCTGAGGTTATAATCCTGATGTCTGCTAATCTTTCTTTAATGCTGTCTCTAGCTGTTACTGCTCTAACCCTTTGGAGTACTGAATCCACTTTAATTAGTTTTACATATAACCATGAAGACATATGTATGTATGGAAACGACCAGTATGACCACACTAGTTTCTGGAGACAAGAAATTTGTGGATACTGTACTTTGTGCTGGAAAGGCTTTGTTTCACTGTTAAATATAACCATGTGGCTTTGGTATTGTTTTTATTGGGAATATGAGGGTTTGAGGATGGATCTTTTAGTTTTAGCTTGTCATGTCTGTTCTTTGTTGTAGTCCTCTACACGCCTGCAATTGGAAGCAAGTCATTTGGCTGAAGCTATTGCAGGATCAGCCAAACAAGTTTTCTTCTATGCGATCTAGCATTTTCTCACATGTTAGTGTAGACTTGTTCCCACAGTAGTACTTAAGTTCTAAGTAAGAGTACAGATCCTATTATGTACCATGAGGACTACCATAAGTCACCAGTCAAGCTGAGCTCAAGGGGCAGGGGGCACAGGCTGTCTCTTAATGGAAGGGGAATCAGAGCTAATTATTTTTCACAATGAATCTCTTCTAACCCATATATTCTCACAAATATGGAAAACTGGGCTCTACAAACAATCTGCTATTGTACTCAAGGGGATGTAGTTTTTTCATCAATCCTCCTATGTTTGTAGATAGAATGGGCCCCTGTGCCAAAAGCCGAATGGAAAGGAATAGGGAAAGCACATTTCTTAATACATGTAGTGTACATCAAAGGAAAATACTGCAGTGGAAGACTCAAAGCCTTAGCTCCCTTTTACAACATTTTCTACAAAGAATACAACATTTCAGACAAATAGCAAGACAAAGGCAGAGGATTTTGACTCTTTGGAACACAAAGGGCAAGGAGGCAAGCAAATGAGGATAAAGTTCACACACATAAATTCCTCTGATATCGTATCTCTGCTGATGATGCGTTTGTATTTAGGAATTAACTTCTGTTCTCATGTAAGGCATGGAAGGATGCTTTTTATCATTGTAAATCTGTTGTCTCCTTTTAAACAAAGAAAAGGAAGGCAGAGGGCTTTCTACACCTGTTACTTCTTAATCACCTTCAGGGCAACTGTCCTTCATAGTCCTGAGAGGCATATTCTGGATTCTTCAAACTCTACATTTGGGAAATTTTGATACTGAATGTAAACCCAGCCCATTTTTGCCACAGCCTGTGGGATTCTTATACATGCAATAACAATTAGTTAGAGAGACAGAGAGACAGAGAGAGAGAGACAGAGAGAGAGAGAGAGACAGAGGGAGACAGAGAGAGAGAGAGAGCAAGGTGAAGAGGAATGTAGGGGAGAGTTTGGGAGGGGGGAAAGAGAAGGGATAAATTATATTGTAATCTCAGAAAAAAGAATGAAAAACACTTGTAGAAAACAACACATGTGAGTAAGTTTAAGTATTAGGGGAAGAGTGTTCATTATCATCTGGTAATTTTCTCTTCAAGTTCTTCAAAGAGAAAGACTGACTAAAGTCACTGTCAATGTTTAAGATCAAATTAAAAACAGAAACAACAGCAACAATAACAACAACAACAAAAATCCAAGAACGTGTACTTTGCAGAACAGCCTTGGAGCAATGACTTATTTATGATATTTGTCCTTCTCATTACAAACTAGGATAATGCTTGTTCAGATCTGCATTGTGTTTCATAACATCTACAAGCTTTTTCTAAATTGTATCACATTAAATCATTATCTACTGCTACGACACTACAGAACTAACCAATGATGCAGAGTCTCAGTTCTGGCCTGAGAATCTTGTTGTACCACACTGAATATCACATAGAGCATCTTAAACTTCACAGAACTTTGATACATGGAGCATCTTAATAAAAAAGGTTAATCTGTGCAGCCATTGTTAGTGCTGCTTGCAAGTGAGGTAGGCTTGCTGTTAAACATATTTATTCTGCTCTCAACATAAAACTATCTAGGCTGAAACACGGAGCAAAAGGGCAATGGACAGTTGTGGTTCAAGGTTTTCATCTTTTTTCAGTTTTTCACACATGTATTGCTACAGACTAGGGGGTTCATGTATGAAAACATGGCTTTTCTTCTGTAAGAGATGGGTGTCTGAACTGGAGAGTAACTCTTTGAAGACCCCATGGAGATCACTTTTTCAATGTCTGTGGCTCATTAGACTCTCTCAGAAATGCTGAGAAATATTGACATTCATGTTTTACCTAAAACCAATTAAAATATGAATCTCTTGTGAGTTGGGCTCAAGAATGAGTATTTAAAAGTAAGATCCTCTGGCAATTGTAATCTGTAGTTAAGGTTGAGGACCACATTTGAGGTGAATCACCAAAGGATATCAACATCAATTAATACAGATTCGATTTCACTCAAATATCTATTGCCTTATTCTTAATTTAATTTTCATTTATGTGCATAGTGTTGCTTGTACATTTAAATTAAAAGATAAAAATGCTTCTAATTGCCTTTAGAGGCAGCTGAGCCCTTTTCTTTTCATCAAGGGCTTAAGTATTTGGAAATAGATGTCTAAAGACAGCCAGTGTTTACGGCAACTTATATATGATTACTTTAGAGATAATTTAAAAACTTCTCTTTGAAAAACATAGATCAAATTTAAAGTGAGATTTGCAGATTGTGAATCTAGTCTGGTAGTTCCAAAGTTGATGAAAGTCTCTATTATTTTACTCATGTGATGGTTTGAATAGAAACGCACCCCCACTCCCTTGCCTCATAGGCTCATATATTTAAACGCATGATACCACTTGAGTTAGGAGGTGTGGCTTTGATGGAGTAGATGTGGTCACTACTTATTCGTTGGAATAAGTGTGTCACTGGGGGGTGAGGTTTGGGGTTTCAGAAGCCCAAGCCAGGCCCAATGGTTCTCTCCTCTTCCTGCTGTCTGTGGATCTAACATAGAACTCTCTGCTCCTTCCTCAGCACTGTGTCTGCCTGTTTGCTGCCATGCTTCTCACCATGATGACAATGGGCTAAACTTCTGAAACTGTAAGCAAGCCTTAATGAAATGCTTTTCTTTGTAAAAGTTGTTGTGGTCCTGGTGTTTCTTCACATTAATAGAACACTAAGACAACTCAGCATGTCTACAGACATGGAAAAAAACAACATAAAATATCACATTAATAATGATAGAAGCATTTTTTCTCAGTTATCAAAGATAATAATAATAATAATAATAATAACAATTAGGAAAAGCTGGAAGAAAAATGGCTTTTCATTGTTATGATTTAGTTTAGAAAGTTACTTTAAAAACATCTCCTTACTGACTATAAGGTGATAGTATTGGAAGATTGGTAAACCAGGATTCATTGTCGTTTTCTGAAGCTAAGAGATAGAAAACTATGTTTTACCTCATATGGGTTGGCCTCAGGATGCTTGGAAGAAATATCACCTTTTGCTTCCCAAGTGAATGGGGAAAAACCAACATCCATCACTTGGGCATGATACTCTGAGAAGCACATAGTGCCTCCTTGGTGCGTACTGTTAGACAGGTTCTCAGACACTCACTTCAATCTCATAGACAGCATTTTCCCAGGGTTGCTGCTCACTTCCAACTGTTGGTCAAGTCTCAGCTATTTGATATATTGTTGGCTATCAAAGCAATACATATTACCTGACTGAATACCTAATGCCAGGATGGGAATTTGCCACACGTTTATAATTCATTACCTTAATGAGTCCTCAGAGAGTTAGACAAAGAGGGCCTTCTGGTAGTCATATTTTAGAGAAAAAAATTAACAAGTAAGTCAAATAACTTTCCCAAGAAGTTTTAACAACGCTTTCAGTTTGCAAGTATTACGTACCTGATCTTATTATTGTAAATAATTCTGTAATATAATTGTTTTCAAATGGAAACATGACTCCATTTTAAATCGGAGAAAATATAGTTTTCATCCTTTTGTCAGTGAGAGGGCACTGAGTGTGGTATAGGCTTTGACATTCATGCTCACATACACATGTATCTAAAGGCAATAAAGAATGTATTTTTTATCATAGTAGATAAGAAATATACATTTAATGCTTTGTATGAAGAAATGCATCACTGTCTTCTCAATACACACATACACACTCAGAGACACACATGCATACATACACAAATATCACTCATTCATACCGCTATAGCCTATCTAGTTTATCATTTCCCTCCAGATTACCAGAAAGTTAAGTAAAACTGCTCTTATACACAGTTTCAACCTGTTCATTATCTTTGTTCTCTGTGGCAATCCATTACACTTTTCTTCAGGTAAATTCTGTTCCTCTTAACTTCTAGAACCTAGACATTTAAGAGCAGTTGCTTTAAATAAATGATACAAATTTTCAGAGTCTATTTCTAGACTATGAAGAACTGAAAAAATGTTAGTAATTAATTTTGTTTGGTATGGTTTTTTTCTCTTTAAGTTTGACTTGTCCCCAGTGAAATGACCTTGCTCTGTCTCCCTACAGTTCTAACACATTAAGGAATTCCTGCTAGTGAGTCATGCTTTTTCTCAATTCTAAAGAAGACTGTTGTGTATGGTTCTCCCCTGTGGTTTTACATTGGCTAATTTTGATGGGCCACAATGCTAAATTGAACCTCCTAGAATTTAATTTGAGTGGCGAGCACTGGAATTCGAATGTGTTTGCAAATTTGCAAATGTGTTTTCAGGAACCAATTTTTCAAAGGTCAATATATTTTTATTTTCAAAAGCTGTACAATATTTTTTATATCTTTGTTTTGGCCATTTTGAAGTCTGTAACAGCGAACAAAAGAACTTAGTCATCACTCTTCTTCACAGGTATAAAAATAAATATATTTACATACATTTGTACATATCTGTACATAGGTATGTGTATATACAGGATCATTTAATGGCACTATGCCTAGATATTTCTAAAGTACAGGATAAAGACTCTTCAGAAAAAAATATCAATGCCAATTGCATAGTAATCAACCATTATCTCCAATGGAATGATGCATCACCTATTCCTGAGAAATCACCAGTATGCATGACTTTGTGGAGCTGGAAGTAGGCTTATTATCGAACAACAGCCATTGACTTGGCTGCACATCATGCAAAGTCTGGTTCTCTTAAGTGACCAGCATATGGTTCATCTGCTTCAATTTGACTATACCATACTAAGATCTGTTAGCAAAGATGATTGCATCAACACATTTCACTTGGTACCACAGAAAGGATGCTACGAGATGAGCACATCTTGGTAACAATCAGTGTTTCCGAATTTGCATCAACATTTGTTTCCTGTGTCTGTCTGGCTTCATTTTGTCTTTTTTTTTCCTAGCCAAGGTAACTATTATCTTGTGACTGTATGTCTATTCAATGACTTTACCTTTCATTTGTATATTTTGAGATACACATGAAGTAATGATGAGTATTTAAGTAAGCAAAAAGGAAATTTGTTGGTAAATAATAGCATTATTAAGATTAATATTCACCAAGACTAAAAAAAATTAAAATATATGTGCTGAAAATCAACCCACATGAGCCTTCAATACCTTTTGTCTTGATTAAGTACTTTCCTCCATTGTTATTCCTTTCCTTCACATTTTTCTATATCTGAAAGTGAATTTCCTAATATAGCACTACCATGGGATAATGCCAAATTATTACTACCTTTTACAAGTTTCATTTTCTGTTTTATAAATGGACTCTATGATTTTCATATAGCATTGATATGTACTGTGGATTATATCCTGTGTTTAGGTATATTTTGTGCCATTCGAGTTTGATAGCTAGGCATTTTCTTTTCTGAACAACAGCAAAAATTTTCATAGATAAGTTGCACTACATATACAAGCAATAGATTGAAACACAGGTTTTGAGAATGTCTCATTTTTCATAAAGATACTCAATCATTGCTGCTGGATGAAATAATCTGCCAGGTTGAAATAACAGTGTAAGTAATATTGATGGAGCGATGATGTGATTAATATATTTTAAGATACCAGAACATCAAAAAATACAGTGATACATGCTGTGCTAAGCTAAAATTTTCATACATCTACATATTCTTTTGAAAAGATTATGCTTTGAACCTTAGGCTACTTCCTGAAGACAGGAATCATATTCTGAAAAAATAGACTATTACTCATTAACTGAGACTTTGGAAGAAATATTGCTAGAGCCAGTGAATGAAAACAAACTGGTTTTCTTTCTTAAAAGGGAAGTCTTTCTAGAAGTGGTTATTGTTCTAGAAGTTACTCTTTATGTTTTTAAGCAATGAATATAGCTTAAGAAGGATGAATAGAATCAACTACTTCTCATTAAGACATGATAATGCATCACATCTATGTTCCTACATCTAGCACAATAAATCCCAGTGTATTGTGCCATCAAATGCATTCACTGAATTGTAAAGTTTTACAGTTAGCCAATTTATCTCATGTACTAAAGTAATTAGAATACATCAAATTAAAAATCGAGTTTAGTTATTCATCAAAGAAAACTGAGTTTATTATGAGTTCAAATCTCCTTCTATTTACAAAACTGTTCCAGAAAACAACTGTAGCTAATGACGTTGGGGAAAATTTTAAGGTGAATGTCCTTACTAGTGAACTAGCATCACTAGTGAACTAGCCGCACTAGTTCAAATCATTGATTTAGGGTATAGTCAGATAAAAAAGCAAGCAGTCATAGTTTTCCACAAACTCCCAAATTATTTAAAGTCTGATTTGCTTCATTATTTTATATAACTTATTAATGATCTATAAACAAAAATGATGCCTCTGATTGAGCAGTGTCATTGAGTTCAAAGAAAGGGCCTAGCCATATGTCTCTCTGTTCATCCATTGTTCTGTAATGTAGAGCATTATCAAGTACCTTGGGCTGTCAAGAGAGCATAGGTAAAATAGTGGTATACAATTCAGTTCTATTTAGCACAACCTGGTAGGTATTTATGCCAATGTTGATTTTTTGTGGCTCTTAAAGATAAAAATCTATCCTTTTAGTACCTAAAATAAGTTAAGGGATATGTGGTTGATATGTGTATATACCTAAAATGATTATTTGAAGTAAAATATAAGTAGTACATATAATTGTAGAAAGTAAAAAGTAAAGATACATTTCTAAGTAGGAAATTATGCCTTTTACTTGGACAAATCAAAAATTTCAAAGACAAGTAGGGTATGGGAGGCAAAATGGAATAATTGGGGGACTGGAAAAAGTATGTTATATGATATATGAGTGAGGCTAAGAGCCTGTCCTAGCAATGTGCTACAATAGACTGTGACTTCCATAAAGTGTAAGATATATGAGGGCACTTGTTGACATATGATTCATATTCATATTTTAGCTAAGCACAGGATGGCTTGAAAATCACAGACCACCCACATGTTTGTGTCACTTGACATATACACACTTGTGTAGAAAGGCAAGCTGGAGTTAATAAAGCATACATGAATAAATATGGCTGCTTACCAAAAAATGTTATTTATAAAAGTGTTGATATGTATTCTGGTCTGTCCAATTCCTGGCTCAGAGATTCAAAATATCAGTCATTGGGAAATGAATTGATGTGACCTGAGTTGTTTAATATATAGATCATATTGAAGTGTTTGCTGATAAGTTGATGTTATATAATTATTGTCATTAGTAAATAGTATAAAATCTAAGCTAATGTTTATTGTATGCAAAATGTTGTGTTGTACTTTCTACAGTTAGACTTTAAGTTGCCTATCAAGAATGGAGATTTTCCTTGAGCTGTTAACTCTCAAAGGTAATTCCTCTTATGCTCATAGAAGTAAACCCTTCACATTTGTAAACTCAGAAATGTCTTGAGCTTATTTGTCTGAAACATGACCATCCATAGTATTTCTCTGTGTATCTGATGATATGGTCTACACTATGATAGATGAATAAGCACGTGCGATTCTATAGAGCTTATGTTTACTAGAACATGAATTGTACTAGAAGTAATTGTAGTATTAGATAGAATGTAGCAGAGTATGCACATTGGAATTATAACCACAGGAGAACAGGCTAAGAAGGTCTACAAAAACATTATAAATACACTATTCAAGACAATATTTGCTAACATTTTCTGCCTTTCTATCCAGAGAATACTGAGGGTATTGCAGACACAATACAAGAATATCCATGTGTCAGACACAAATAAACTGCTTCTCTATGCCTGTTGACTGTCACTGCAGTGTATCCCTGAATTCAATGTTTAAAAAAATTGTCTATGCCTGATATTTTATCTAGGTAATTAAAACAGTCTACAAAGAATAGTGGTATAATATAAAACCAGTAGTTATGGGAACCCAATCTATGGGAACCATGGGAAGAAACTGGAGTGTTTTTAGCTTTGATGTGTACACAGGAGGCATGTGTGCTGGGACTCATGTATCCAAACAGAGCGTGAGAGGTGGCTGGAAGTGGTACCTTCAAGGGGCCCATTATGAGGATTGTGTATGTGACAGGAAAGTTGTAAACACAATTCAGCTACTTTTAAGTGAAGAAATAGCTATGTTGAAGACAAAGAAGCATCCCTTGTGTTAATGCTGACGGGAACAGAAGCAAAGGACAGCAAATGTGAAGGAATGATTTCTTCCCGCCCTTTCTCATCTTAGCATCCATTTATTACTGTCTGTTGGTTGACCTAGCATAGATGCACCAAAAATGCAGAAATACTGTTCAGAGTCTTTGGTTCAGTATCACTGAGCTGAAACTGCGGAACTATGTGGCAAAGGCTTATAATGAATGTCTACGGTGTGTGTTGGTAAGTTATGGACTGTCATGGTCTGCTTCATTGTTTTAACAAAAATCAATTTCAGAGGCAGAAAACTTTGTACTTAAACATTTGAAGGTTTCAGTCTACAATTAGTTGGCCTTTTCCCTTTGGCCCGTGCTGGAACAGTCCATCATGCTGTGAGCATGAGGTACAAGAAAATGTTTACGCCATGGTAAACAGGAAGTGAATGAGAGGGAATGAAAGAGCTTGAGTTCTCAAATCACTTTGTAGAATATTTCTCCTAGTAAGCCAACTTCCTCCTTTTAGGCCCTACCTCGGAAAGGTTCTACTACCTCCTAACAGTGTCATTGGCTGTTGGCCAAGTCTTCAAGCACCTGCGGGCACAGTTATCCAAAGCATCGGAAGCAGAATGTTTAGTCTGATATTAAGGAAGGGGTTAAACTTTACCATGTCAGGAATGAAAAGTTACATAAAATAAATGGGTGCATAAATATACAGAATCCTTCCTTGTTTTACAGCACACAACATTCTTGGTCCTGTAGGAAGTTTTCTTAGTATTTACTTATTATTTCAGAATTATTTTATAATGGTAACAAAGGTCTTGAATATATATATATTACATATATATAATATATATAACATATATATATATATATATAATCATCAACAAGCAGTGCCCACGGCTGGATTAACTGTCTCTTCAGCTTTTGGAGCTTTGTGGGACAATAATATTAAATTTGTTTGTACTGAGAGACCTTCTGACTCACCACTGGTCTATCTACAGAAAGCGTCTTCCCAATTCAGCAGTTGTTCCTCTGATTTTATACTGAAGCTATTTTTAGTGAAATATGTTTTATAACTTAGAGTTTTGCATTCTCCATGCAGGGCTTTCACTGCTCAAGTAAGAGTGTATTTTTCTAGATGAGACACATGAATAATAAAATGAAAACATTATATGATACAGGAAGATGAGCAAGGAGTGGCGGAAGTGAGTGGGGTAGAGATGGGCATAATGGCAATGATAATCTTTAGCTTGTCTTCTTAGAATACCATTTTGGACCAAGAAAAACAAAAACAAAAGGATAGAAAGATTTAAAAGATTTAGGAATACCCAGATATTTGAAGGAGAGCTGCTCTACATAATTCAGGGGTTTGGGAATAAATCCTGCATTCACTCATTTGCTTGATTTTTTAAAATATCTTAAGGATTTTGTAGAACTTTAATGGGGGCATTTAGAATGTGATGAGCTATAGAAAGATTGAAACTAATAAGTATGTTCAGAATTGTTCACATGGAAATCATGCATCTTTGTTAGTCTCAAATATTGGTGCTATTATTTTGGATGACAAATCTTCTAAAATAATTATGAATGCCTCCAAAAAGCACCAAAAAATTCTGAAGGAAAATGATTTCTTCAGTGTAGGATATTTCTCTATGCCCAGCGTGTCATCATTTAATAGTCTTGATATTAATAAATTATTGCAATAGAATCTAATAACAGTGGGTTCTATGTGACAAGAGCAAATTTCACTGCAAGTGAGAACATATATTATGATCAGACACAAGGTACTTGAATTGAAGATCACCACTCTATTAAAATAAAAAATAATGAAACTGATATTTGAAAAGAAAAACATGTCAAGTAGATGCATTTGATAAAGTATATATTAATTTTTCTCTTAACTCCTTATTCTCCTGAATATTTAATATCTGAATAGTTAGCCTAGAATATGTACCACAGCTAGGGGAATCAGCACAAATAATTTAGCTTGCTTTTATTTGAAATGTATGCTGTAAACAAATAAATAGAAAAACCACGCACAATCTAATTTCACAGATATAACATGGATATTGAGCTGCTGTGTGGAGGGCATGTGAGCAGCACTATTGGGCTTTGAAACTGAATAAATAAATCAACATTAGTGTAGCTCAGGAGACAGTTGACAACAATTTTGCTATCTCTTTGAGATAGCAAAGCCAACATTATGTGTGATATCGAGTCGAGGTTCCATGGAAGTTGAGCTTATGTGGGGTTACAGACCTGGAAGATGTATCTTACGGTGGATTTCTGTTTTTATGGGTCCTTCACAGTTTCAATATAAGCAACTCCATTCTGTGTGCATTTCCTTGGTTTACTTCTAGACAGGATGATAGGCAGGGAATCATCCCATATTAGTTGTATAATCTGTTTAAGAGGACTTGTTAGATAAATGCAAAATAAAAAAACATGTAAAATAGAACAAGCCACTTATTAAAAATAAATTAAAATGTCATGATCCTGATCATAGGGCAGTAAGCCAATCGAACATATGTCTTTCTCTGACTGGTGGGGCAGGCATGAACTGCATTTGCTGCTTGTCTGTGAGGGTGTCCCAATTGGAAATAGAATTATCATTTATTTACTCATTTGATTAATCTAATTCTGAATAACTATGTTAAGCTTCTATCATGTTGTGACATTATAAAAAGAGGGATATAGAAAGTAACTGACTTCTTATCTCACAGCCATTTTATATATGTAGTCAATGGCATTTGATACTAGGCTTAAGGGCTTCATCAAACATCTTCAAGTCATGTCACAAGACCATAACATCAAATTTATAGCACATTATTGGGATGCATACAATATTGTCTGCTTCTATGTTTGCTTCTCTTTCATTCATCCTTGAAATCTGTCATCCTGAAAGCAAAATAAAAACCACGTAGAGTCTCTGGGGACATCCACTGTTACTTATTTAGACATTTGATATCTGATCATATATTTCTCTTGTTCCTTGGGATCCCTTTTGCAAAGTTTAATTAGAAATGCAACACATTCATTTGGGTTTTGGTTCCTAAGAGTATTTACATAATTGATTGATCATTAGGGGTTTTCTGAGCACTTGATCAGAGTCTGGCATGGGGCTAGCTACTACAAGATTCACTCAACAAATGCAAAGTCTCCTAAGACATTGGGTAGGGATGGCTTGACAGAATCCTAAAGCGAATATCATTCTGAAGCAGTGACACTAATGTTGACCATTGGTCCCATGCAAAGGTCAGTTTAAATTGCTGTCATCTACATTCACATTCCCAGTCTTCAATTCAATGAGATTATTACTAAAAATAGAAAAATATCTTCCTTGAGGCTTGACAGCTAGCAGGTGCCAAAAGAAGAATCACATGCAAAGTGCTAAATAGAACATCTTTTTGAATTAGTTTAATTGGTAGTCTTTCTGAGAATTCTTACCTACCTACCTGTTATGTCAGAAAATTACCCATCTCCATTTCATCCAACCTGTGGCCCTGAAACTGTATTTGTAAGGGGAGACTTTGCATACCTGTCAATGACCTTAATTGTTTTATATAATTCTATATGCCTGGTGAAACCTGGATCAATTAGATTGCTTAACTTAGAAATCTAAAATCAGGACTCTTTTTAATTAGTCTTGATTTTCTAGGATACATTTGTGGACCTAGAAATTTCTTAATTTTTTTAAATTTAGTAGCTGAAAAGTAACTACATAGCAGTAAAAGGGAAAATGGGAAGGGAAGAGAAGAATAGATAGATGGAAAGATAGATGGTTGGAAGGTAGATAGATTGATAATAATAGATGATAGATAGAGGTAAATAATCATAGGTAGGTGGATAGATAATAGATGAATGGATGATACATGAGTGAATGGATAGGTGATAAATAGATAGATGACAGAGATAGATAATGATATGTAGGTAGGCAGATAGACGATAGATGAATGAGTAGGTAGATAGATGGTAGATAGACAGAAAGACAGACAGACAGATAGATAGATATGTAGCACTTTGCTAAGATCGAATAACAGAGACAAAAGGGTAAGGGCACACAGAAAAGAACAGAGGAACACATAGAACACTGAAAGATAGACTCACATGTAAGGCATGGAGAGATTGGGACATACACATGTTACACAGAAAACAAGAGCAAGATAGAGTTACAGACAAAACAGCAATGGAAGAGGGGATGGGGAAGTGGAAAAGGAGAGGGACAAGGAGAAGAGTAACAAAAGTATGTCCTCACAAATATACATCCTTTGTGACTGTCACATGTCTGTGAGGGATGGTCAAGGACTTACTTCATATTTTCAGTGCCGCCATTTGCTGTCACTGCTTCAGTTTTCAATTCATCTTACGTCACTGGTATAGTTGTGCCTTTTATTTCTTCTTTCCATATTTTTCTGTTCCTAGATAAATGTGCACAGCTGTTATTTATTTGGCTTTCCTTTTATAGCTTGAAAAATATTTAGCCATGTTTACCACAGTGGGAATTTGGAGACAACTTATGTATACATACATACATATATATTTTGAAACTGATTTGTAATAAACACACTAATTTAATTTTTAAAAATATAAGCTGGTTAATATACTATTCAGGTTTAAAATAACTCATTCCTTTCCAACAGCCTCTTCCTTCTTCTAGTACAAAAGGAAAGCTGTTCTGTGAAAGTAACATTCAAGAAAACGTTATTAAGAAATTAAATGCTGAATATCCCTTCAAATTCTCAACTTTCTATGAAATAAATAAGTAAAATTTAATTCCCAAAAGCTTGAAATGATTTCTATTACATTGTCAACTTCAGTTATGGATGCCTCTTATCAGGGAGCATCATCTAGCTAGTTTCTCTGTTTTGGAAATTGTTATGCTTTGTGTTGCGGGTGAATTGTCTTCAGTAAAGGACATACACAGCTCCCCTGAGATACCAGCAGTATATCTCCTATTCTGTACTGAAAATGCCATGAAAGTATTAACTGTAGTTTCAGCTCTGCCATGCCCATTTTAAGGATTTCACATTTATACCTTGTTTGGCAAATATCTTGGTTGCCATGTCATTATTGGATGTGTTTTACTCTGGGCTATGGGTCTAATTTTGAATAAACAATTCATTAAAGCTGTTCAGAGTATCCAGCAAAAGTATCTCAGTTTGTGAGAAAGCAATCAGGTCACCACCTTTACAGAGATTCAAATTGTCTGGGCCCATGTTGGAATAACCTGAATTTCTCTGTTGTTATAATTTTGAAGCAAAGGAAACCATTTTTACACAAATAAAGGATAAAGTAGTTCCATGGAGATGTGGAGAACAAAGATGTCACATGAGTCCCAGATTTCTTTGTGCCTAAACCCAAATACCCTTCTGGAGCCATTGGTCTTTGTTATTCCTGAGTCTTTGGGTTGCAAGAGTAAATAATGCTTTGGAAGGTAACTTTGACACAAAACGTTAATGCCATTTATTTTACTTCTATCAAGTGTTATATTTTTGGTATTGGCCTTTCGCTTTTTGAAGTTATTCCAATAAGGATTAATTAGTATGAAAACTAATTTGCTAATTAAGCTCCCTACATAAAGTAAGTATTCAAAATATTGTTCAGAATCTACTTATTCCTGCTTTTTCTCCACCCCTTGCTCATATTTCTTTCTTTTCCCTTTCTCCCTTTCTCCTTAGTCTGACTGTGTTCAGGAAGGACCAAAGTCAAGGAAATGAGGAGTCATTAAAGTCAGATGGGATGATAGACAGTAACACCCCAGTGACTATTTGAGACCCTATTATATCATTTTTTCACATCTTAGCATATTACAATGAACAACTTTTGAAAGCTGAAGACTTCACATTTCTCATATAGCAATTCAGCTCCTGTCTTCACACACTCGGCCCTTCTGTCTGCCTAAAATTCTCACTTTTATTGGCTGCTGTATTAACCTTATGGCTAGACCTACAAAACCCACATGATTTCTACTTCTGACACTTGCCTGAACTTTCTATAATATAGTAACCATTCACTGGTGGGGCTATTAACCAGTTACTTCCAGCATGGCTGCAATTATTAAGCATTATAGTGATGACACGTCTTGTTGACACCATGATTCTCTTTTCTATACTAGAATCTGTAATATGACATAGTTGATACTTAGTATTTGTTTATTTATTGAAAAAATACACAATCCACTAAATAAATCATGACTGCCATTTTACAGGAAACATTGTGGTTGTTACGACTGAAATTGGGGACTGGAGATATGCCTATGTAATTAAGAACATTGGCTCTCTTAGAAGGGACCTGGGTTCAATTCCCAGCACTACATGGCAGCTCATTATTGTCTGTAACTCTGACTCCAGAGAATCTGACACCCTCTCTATCCTCCAAGAACACACATGATACACAGACATACATTTATACCCATTATATAGAAAAATAATACATTTTAAAAATAATTATGTGGGAATTTTTTCTAACATATTATGTGATGCTACAATAAATCATTATTTGTGATTTGTCCAATATGTTTATATGAATTTATGTATATATGCAGGAAAAAAAGAGTGTAGAAATATATACCAAGATGTATAATGGGAATTTCTTGGTACTATAGTAAAAATGATTTTATTTTTAATTCTTCTATTATGCTATTAAAATAGGACTTTCATTGCTCTTCTGGTCCTTGACAAGAGTGGTTTCAGCAGTTTTAATTGGCAGTCATCTTTTATTTAAATACCAGCATTAATGCTGATGAATTTAGGTATGACTATTGCCAGTAAGGCCCAGAAGCCATTTGTACAAATGCACACTGCCTTGTGTTTTGTTTAACAAATAGTTATGAATACAAACACAAATTCCAAGGACCCTAAGGGCAAATGCATAGGATCACAGTCCTATCTGTATAAAAAATAAAAGAGGACCAGATGGAGAAAAAAAGTTGTGAAGGGCCATGTTATTACTCAGGAGCTTAATGCATTTTTGATGTTTTAAGTTTCACACATCTGGTATAAAAGATGCCATTGTCCATAGTAGCAGTCTCCATCCTTTTATGTTGCTACTGTTTGGACTGTGGGTTTTCTTGAAAATTTTGTCCTCGCCATTTCATAAGATTAATGCCTTCAGATCTAATTATTGTGCTGTTGTTCTCTGGTGTTTTCTTTATTTGCACATTGTAATTATGGATCACTTTAATTGCTCATGAAACAGCTATTTCTCCTTTTTATTTTTGCATATATGTCAAATACCCATTGTAACTTCCCTGTCTTATGCGTGGTGGATCTATTTCACTGCAATGCAGCGGTCTCAATTGTTAGTCTTGTGCAAAGCCCTGCATAGAGTGAGAGCTGCAGAGAAATATCCACACTGCTGTTTGTAGGCTGTATGGGGGTCAGTGTAAGTTGCCACGGAGCATACCTAACCATAGAAGCATGTCTGTTTCTTCAGGGTTACCATAATTTGGGTCTGTATTTTCTGCTTCCATTGGCAACCAAATGTCCTATCACAGCAAATTGATAGCTGTAAAACTGACCTTTATGGTGGCCTTTTATTTACTTACCTCAGAGGGATTCATAGCATTTTGTTACCACATTGACTACTAATGGTAACTGTAAAAGAATGATTCCGTCTTACATATTCTTTTGATTTTCTGAAAGCCTTGGCAGTATTTACCAACCAGACTTTCACATTTAAAGATCTCCTCCTAGATAATTCAAGGAGAGTTTTATGAAACCAAATCTTATTTATGTGGAGTACATATACTCCTATATATCATCAAAATAATTAAGTGCTTCTTATAAATTTGGGCACCTAAAACTGAGAAATGATTGCGTGCAGAATGCTGAAAAAAAAGGAAATTTTGTGGGGGAAATCTAAACTACGAAGTAATCCAGATTACCTCATTTGTAAATAATGAGAATTTAATGAGTATCATATTTTTAAAAATCTCCCATTTCTAGTGTTACAGCACAGACTTTCACAGTAACTGGCTTTTCCTTTCTTCCTTTGGAGAATGCCCACAGGGAAAACTAACATCTTCAGTCTGGAAGCTAAGGACTGTTAAGGCCCAGCCTAGAGCTGCTCAAGAGTCCTTTGAAGCAGAAGGACAAGGCTTCATTTGTCAATCCAGACTGCAAAGGCAGGCTCTCTAAGGTGTTCTTAATAGAAAAAGGATTGTTCCTGGAGGCGTGGACATGGAGAGATGTTCAGGGGAGATGTGAGGAATGGGTAGGGGGTGGTGTCTGAGCTCCTTGTAGGCAGCACAGCTGTGGTCTGTTCCCCGGTCTGTTAGAGAGGCCTGCCTATGAAGACAGTGGTGACTGCGCACAGGGCAGAAGCAGGGCCCACGGCAGTCCACACTTCTGTTTCTACTAATAATTCTAAGTTGCTATCAGCCTGCAATGTACTCATTACCGGAAACTTTATAAATTTTCAACAATAAGGTTTAAAAACAACAGCAACAATAAAATAAAGTATAAACACAGTAAAACAAATGTAACCCTGTCTCCCTCTTTGCATAATAGTAGTGAAGTTTTTGAGTTTTCTGACACACACACACATACACACACACATAGTGTTAAACATCATTAATTACTACTTGCTTTGCTATTTTATGTCATGAACTTAGCATTTATATTGTATTTAACTTTGAAAAATAAAATTCATAGTACCAAAATATCCCTTGGATTCTTAAAAATGTTAATGAAGGCTGGGCCACAAAATCTACAAAATTCTCACAAAAGAAGAAAATCCCAGTACACAATAACAAAAGCAACTATTGACAGGGTCTTGCCAATGGCATACTGAGAAGCATTCCGGCCACTCCTGTTCCCTTTGTCTCCTCTACTGTCTGCACAGATCCTAGAAAGCATCAGTACCTTTTAAGTCAGTTTCACTCATTCAAGACAGTTGGGCAATCCTAAACCTTCATGATTTCAGCCAACATTGCAATTACTGGTTTGTTTATATTACATTTGCTGTGTGTGGTGTTCTGTCAGCAGTATATATTTCTATGAGTGGGATTGCTGTACCAGACGTAAAATGTATTATACGTTTAAACGATAAATGTACTTGCTATTTTGTGAAGCAGGACAAAAATTGCCCTCTTCAGAGTATTCTCACTGTAAATATATGAAAATGCCCCTTTTCTATATTATGGCAATGAATTATCTTACCTAAATACTGATTTTGTAAAATCAATAGGAAAAAACCATATGTTAGGGTAGTTTAAGTTTATATTCTCTTACTATGGATGGAGCTGGCCATCTTTTCAGATTTTTAGTTAAGGGGTCAGGGGACTTCAAAGGCAGACTTCAAAGCTAGTCCTTTATCCGATGGTGGCAGGCAAGTTTGTCAGTAAAATGGTGTAAGATGAGGACGTATTGAAATTAAGGAGCTGATAGATGGAAGTAGTCCGAGCAATGCCTCACACATAGTAGGTCTGACTCTTTACAATGCCTACGTAATTGTGAGTGAATGTAAGTGAGCCTAGTAGATTTGAACTGGTCAGCCTTAGCTCTGACCAGACATAATGTAAGACCCTGTTTCCTTATCATTCCAGAGTAAAGCCCATGCCAACTCAAGCAAGCAAAGACTTTCAGGAGACACTACCTGTCTGAGCCTTGCCCCCAAAGCACTGTAGTCATTTATAAACCCCTCTGGTCTCCCTCATGCCTACACAGCCTCATTTCTGTTCCTATCAGCCCATTCTCAGGGAATGGCTCATGGCAGAAGATGTTATTTCTTTGTGCTTCATGAACTGCTAACACTAGATTTGCTCTCAGCTCCCTGTTCTTCTGCTCAGCACACTGAAGAGTTCCAAAAAGATTTGCTGCTCAAACCAAGCCTGAGCCATAATCAAGCCAAATCTGAGGCACGCTAATGCTCAGCTTGTAGCCTCTGCGTGCTCTGAATCCAGGCTTCAGTGAGTGTTTGTGGTTTGCTCCTTTATCTTCATTTCTCTGAAAACTCCAAGACAGTCTTTTACTAGTCCTACTAGTCAAGGATCTGTTCCAAGTTTCCATTGTTTCCCTGAATTTCTTACAGTATTCAACACTACAGAAAGAAAACGGTTAGTTAAGAAACTTCTGCATTTCTGGCTAAGGGCTTGTTCTCCCAGGCCAGATCTTCTATTTTACACAATGCTGAGAATGGTGGCAAGTCCAGGTGCCTAAACTCTATGTAGTGTTTACTCTGTGCTTGATGTTGCCAGAAAGCTTCTGCCTATAGCTTCAGAGACCCACACATATCAGAGAATGAGTTTATGGCCTGAAGTGTCTGCTCAATATGTTGTCTCCTTAGTTTATTTAGCTCTGAGAATGGGACAGGATATTAGCAGTCTGGGAATTGACACCATATCAGAGAATTCTATTTCAATTTTCACTTCTTGCATTTTCCTATCTATCCACAAGTTCTGTGAGAGATTTGTGTGTGTGTGTGTGTGTGTGTGTGTGTGTGTAGCTACATAAGTGAAGGCACTAGAAGAGACCAGAAGAGAATGTCAGATTCTCAAGCTAAAGTTACAGATTATCCTAAATTACCTGATCTGGGAGATGGAACCCAAAATTGAGTACTTAAAATGCTCTTAATTTCTGAGCCATCCAGTAACGCACCATCTATGATTTTTCAGTGGACAGGAGAGCAAGCAGTGTTATAGAAGTCCCAAGGAGGCTGTCCTTGGGTTAATAGGAGTTGTGTCCCTAGATGAGGTTTACAAAATCCTCAGACTTAATAAAAACAATAACTAGTAGTTGTGCTTTTATACTTCATACATTTTCTATTCTTAGTCTGACAGTTCATATACAGAGTGGACTATATTATCAGAGCCTTGTGTAGTAGATCTGAGGTCCAGGTGAGTATTTTTCATGAGGATGCAAGGTTGCATTTCCTGGGCAAAATAGCCTGCACAACTCTGTCCACTGTACTAGCTTGTGACCTTTGATGCGGAGCAGATGTGATAGACCCCTGGATAAGGACAGTTTCCATCTACACACACTGATCTTCAGTAGAGGCAGATTTAATTCCTAGTCTTAACTACCACAAAGCCATTCTCTATATTTCAAAAAAAGTTAAAAATCTCTTAGAATATTACAATGTAAAAAGTGTTTATAAAGAACATAAAATAATTCCCAGTGGAGCAGTGAGACCATGAGTTAAGTAGAGTTATTTAGAAACTGATTTCTTTAAAAAAACTTCTTTACCTTTCAAAATGTTACAAAAAATGATAGGGATGCAGCCACTTATGGCAGAATGCATTATACCAATATTTTTATGATCTCCAAATGTCTATAACCTTTACCTGTTACACATATTCTCAGGTTTTCAACCAGTCGTGATTTTCTGTTTCCACGGTGTTATTTCAAAAGACAATATGTTTCCAGTAGATGAGGTCAATTAATATTAGTTTATTGTCCCTTAAGTCTTTCCTTCTTTGTTGGTGTCTTCTCTAGTAAGTTGTTCATAATAACAACACATATGACTTGGAGAACACTAAGAGAAGAAAAGGTCATCAGAAGATGGTTAATTATTGAAACAATCCATTTATTTCTGTGCTGAAGAAAGAATGTCATCTGCTATAGAATGACAGAGATTAGAAAAAAATATGAAGGCTGAACACATCTGTTTCTTTGTTTGACTTAAGAATAGAAGGGTCTTGTTTTTCTTTCCCCTATTGATTTCACAAGGTAAGTCATAGAAGGAACATACCAGAAAGGTTTCGTAAAACCACTCAGAATAACAACACATTTTTTTCTCCTCCTAAATTATGCTCCAATTCTCTTTCAGCCTGTACAATTAGGAAAAGTCTTTTATGTAATGATTACTCAACTTGGGCTTCATGGATCCACAAAAGAAATATGGATCCTGTCCAAGCAGGCTTACTATAGGAAGCTGTTTCTGCTGCACCTTATATTGTAGCTGAGGTATAAAAAATTCCTCAAGACATTTTTATGTAGTTTGTCTTTAAAATATATAATCTTCATGACATTAAACTGGTGGACATATGATGGTATACATACATATGTATTTTCTGTATTTGTCTTTTTTCTTTTGTTTTCATTCATTTCTTATTTCCTTTTATTGGAAATAGAGTTTTCTCACATAATATATTTTAATTACGGTTTTCCCTCTCTTTGTTCGTCCCTGTTCCTCCACACCTCCCCTCCCATCTGGACTCACCTCCTTTCTGTACCTCACTAGAAAACAAACAGGCGTCTAAGGAATAATAATAAAATAAGACGAGCAAAAGCTAAAACATCTGAATTAGACAAGACAAGCAAGCAGAAGGAAATAGCACTAGAGAAGACACACAGAGAGAGAGAGAGAGAGAGAGAGAGAGAGAGAGAGAGAGAGAGAGAGAGAGAGAGAGGCCCGCTTGTTTGTATACTCAGAAATCCCCCAAAATTCTAAGCTGGAAGTCCTAATACATATGCAGAAAACCTTGTGCAGACCCGGACAGACCCTATCTATACATGCTGCTTCTGTCTCTATAGATCATTTGAGCTTTGATCACGGTGACATAGATGACCTTGTTTTCTTGGTGTCTTCCATTCCTTATGGCTCTCACACTCTTTCTGCCTCTTCTTTCATTGGATTCCCTGAGCCCTGAAGGAAGGGATTGGTATTTACAACTTTTTTTTATTACATGTTGCTCAAAGAACTATACAGTTGCCTTATCAATTCTAGATGAAGAAATAATCAACTTTAGTCAAAAATGATGGTAACTGCATTTGGATGTTAAAGCTTTTTAAACTACATTGATTCAGTAATTTCAGAATTGTTTGTAGTTTTGACCTTAGGCTCCTATATAAATCCAAACTATAAATGATATTTTGCAATAGTTCAGATAAGCTCTAGATAAATTTAAATGCTCAGATGCTTATGTATTTCACCTATCAGTCTATTCTGCATCAATTGCTCCCTTCCTATCTCTATAGCATTTTGATAGATAGATACATAGACATGAATAAGCTTCTACTATGTTTCTTAAGTATGTACCAGTTAGAAAACTCCTGAAAGATAGCATTTAGTGTTCACTAGAGCATTCTATGCACATCTTTAGCTGCAATCAGTTTGTATATGGCAAGTGATGGCCCATCTTCTTCCTGCTCCTTAGTATTTTTATTTTTACCCTATGCCAATGTAAAGTGTTCATCCCTAAAGACAGCTAACAAGAGAACTGTGTGAAAATCTTAGCAATTAACTAATCTTATACTTATTCAGACAATTAGTTTTACGTATTACAATGGCTTCAGAGAAATAAATGTATAGTTTTTTCCTACCAGAATATACCCAAATAAGCAGCAGTAACATATGAACCACTACTGTTGGTGAGCTAACAGGAATCCTCAATTCTAGCTGTGTATGCCCTGGTCATGTTCTTCAGAGCATGGGCGAGTGCTGCTGCCAGGACAGGGGGTCACTGCACTGTCAGCAGTGAATGGGGGGCAGAGAAGCCCTCTAAGAGGAAGAGTGGCTTATGCTCAACACTTATGAACCTGGGAAATAAATGAGATGCTTCATTTCATCTCTTCAAGAGATTATGATTTTCACTTATAGGTTACTCTATCCAAATAGAATTTTCAGTTCTTTAAAGGTTATATTCACTCTCTGTCCAGTCATGCTAGCCTCCAAACAGTATTCAGTCACAAGAAAGTTTCAATCTTTGTGCTCTTGCATTATTGAACACTCAGAATATTCCCTAGGCCTACTCACTTTGAAAACACTTTTCTACCATATGCAACTGTCTGAGAAAATCTACTTGCATGCAGCAGATTGCTGTTATTCATTATTCATTACAACATTATTTAGTTGAACAACATACCAAAGACAACTTGGTTCTGTTGTGGGAAATGCACAAACTTAAAGAACTAAATTATTTTACTATAAATGCTTTAAAAAGAGCAGGCTTTATGGTCCTCATTATTTGGTCTGTGCTGAGGAAACACGTTTTCTCCAATGGAAAATAAGCCATAAAGGCAGAAGCTATGTGATACAGTGTATTCAATAAAAGTTGGAGGTCTGGATTCTGCTAGCAACACGGTAAATGAACAAGGAAATCTCATTAAAAGTTTTACAATTGACAATCAATAAGCATTTAGTGAGTAGCCATTAGGTGCCTAGAACTGTTTTAATTTCAAGAAACACAAAGTTTATTGGCCATAAAATGTGACTGACTTATGCCCTTGATTGACATCCCTTAGCATGTTTGGGACTAAAAGGATATTTTTATCAAGATGTAATTATGAAACCTGCTATTGTTTTTCTTTGTTACAAGAGAAAGTCTTGGTAAGAAAGATCCATAAGCTACTTTGGGCATTATCAAGTAACAATATACCAAATCTAGATTAATATGAAAATTGTAAATGATTAGGTATAAAAAAATTTCCATTCTTCATCTTCCTCAAGTCTCCCCCCTCTTCCTGTTTCTCTGATTTTGGTGTGCAGAAGCTTGAATATTTTCTCCCAGTGGATTCACTTGTTCCACAGGAAATTTACAAATATGCCTTGAGAATTCTAGTTATACAAATGACCATAAATAAAATAGTCTATCTTTATTTTTTATTTTTTCCATTTTTTAATTTAAATTAGAAACAAGATTGTTTCACATGTCAATCCCAGTTTCCTCTCCCTCCCCTCCTACCCTACCCCTTGCTGACCCATTATGACATCCCATTTTTGCTCCCCAGGGAGGGTGAGGCCTTGGTGAGAGGGTCTTCAAAGTCTGTCTTATCACTTGGAGAAGGGCCTGGGCTGAGAGAATACCCCTTTATATGGAGTGGGTTCCTGAAGTTCTTTCGTGTACTAGGAATAAATATTGATCTAGTACCAAAGGCCCCATAGATCGCCCATAACCCCAAACTGATATCCACGTTCAGGGGGTCTGAAACAGTCCTATGCTGGTTTCCCAGCTATCAGTCTGGGGTCAATGAGCTCCCCCTTGTTCAGGTCAGCTGTTTCTATGGGTTTCACCAGCTTGGTATTGACCTCTTTGCTCATCACTCCTCCCTCTCGGCAATTGGATTCCAGAGTTCAGCTCAGTGATTAGCTGTGGGTGTCTGCTTTTGATTCCATCAGCTACTGGATGAAGGCTCTGGGATGGCATATAAGGTAGTCATCAATCTCATTATCAGAGAAGGGCATTTAAGGTCGACTCTCCACAATTGCTTTAGATTATTAGTTGAGGTCAACCTTATAAATCTCTGAACATTTTCTTAGTGCCAGATTTCTCTTTAAACCTATAATCGTTCCCTTACTTAGGGTATTTCTTTTCCTGTTCTCCTTGTTCTTTCCCTGACTCCATCTTCCTACTCTCTCATGTCCTCTTTTCCCCTCCTCTTCTCCACTTCTCTTTCTCCTAATTCCCTCTCCCCTCCCACCATGGTCCCAGTTTGCTCAGGAGATTTTCTCTCTTTCCCCTTCTCTGGGGGACCATGTATGTCTCTCTTTAGGGTCCTCTTTGTTTCCTAGCTTCTCTGGCAGTGTGCATTGTAGGCTGGTAATACTTTGCTCTATGTCTAAAATTCATATATGAATGAATACATGCCATGGTTGTCTTTTTATGATTGGGTTACCTCACTCAGGATGACTTCTTCTAGTGCCATCCATTTCCCTGCTAATTTCAAGATTCCATTGTTGTTTTTCTATTGAGTAGTACTCCATTGTGTAAATGTATCATATTTTCTCCTTACCTCACTCAGGATGGTTTTTTCTAGTGCCATCCATTTGCCTGGGAATTTTGAAATTCCATTGTGTTTTTCTTTTCTTTTCTGAGTAGTACTCCATTGTGTAAATGTACCACATTTTTTCCATCCATTCTTCAGTTGAAGGGCATCTAGGTTTTCTCCAGGTTTTAGCTATTACGAATAACACTGCTATGAACCAGATGTCATTGTTTTATACATGCACATTCTTTGTGTATATGCCTAAATATGGAATTTCTGGATTTTATGGTATACTGATTCCCATTTTTTTGAGGAACTGCCATACTGATTTCCAAAGTGGCTATACAAGTTGGCACTCCCACCATCAGTGGAAGAGTTTTCCCCTTTCTCTATACCCTATCCTGCGTGAACTGTCATTGGTGTTTTTTATTTTAGTCATTCTAACAGAAGTAAGATGGAATCTCAGAATTGTTTTGATTTGCATTTCCCTGATGACTAAGGATGTTATGCACCTTCTTATGTGTCTTTCAGCCATTTTAGTTTATTTATTGATTATTCTCTATTTAGTTCTGTACCCTAATTTTTAGTTGGATTATTTGGTGTTTTGATGAATACCTTCTTGAGTTCTTTGTATATTTTGGAAATCAGCCCTCTGTCAGATGTGTAGTTGGTGAATAACTTTGCAGAATCTATGGTCTGCCATTTTGTCTTTTTGATTCTGTTCTATGCATTACAGAAACTTCTCAGTTTCAAGAGGTCCCATTTATTAATTGTCAATCTCAGTGTCGGTGCTACTGGTGTTACATTCATGAAGCAGTCTCCTGTATCAATTCCCTTGAAGCTACCACCTATTTTGTCCACTAAGAGGTTCAGTGTGGCTGGATTTATGTTGAGGGCTTTGATCCATTTGTACTTAACTTTTTTGCATGCTGGTAGTCATGGATCTATCTGCAATCTTCTACATGCCAGCATCTTGTTATGGCAGCACCATTTAAGATGCTTTCTTTCTTCCCATTGTATAGTTTTAGCTTATTTGTCAAAGATCAGGTGTTCATAGGTGTGTGAGTTAATATCAGGCTCTTCAATTTGATTCCATTGGTCTACCTGTCTATTATTGTGTCAGTATCAAGCTGCTTTCATACTAGAGCTCTATAGTAGAGCTTGAAGTTAGGGATGGTGATGCCTCCTAAAGTTCCTTTATTGTACAGGGTTGCTTTGGCTATCCTGGGCCTTTTGCTTTTCCATGTAAAGTTGAGAATTGTTCTTTCAAAGTCTATGAAGAATTGTGTTGAGATTTTGATGGAGATTGCATTGAATCTGTAGATTGCTTTTGGCAAGAATGTAATTTTTACTGTGTTGATCCTACCCATCCAAGAGCATGGGAAATGTTTCCATTTTCTGGTTTCTTCTTTAATTTCTTTTTTTAAAGACTCAAATTTCTTACTATACAGGTCTTTCTGTTGTTTGGTTAGAATTAACAGAAGGTATTTCATGCTGTTTGTGGCAATTTTTAAGGGTGATATTTCTTTCATAACCCATTTATCTTCTGTATACAGTAGGGCTACAGATTTCTTGAGTTAATCTTGTATCCTGCCACTTTGATGAAGGTGGTTATCAGCTGTAGGATTTCCTTGGAACAGTTTTTTGGGTCACTTATGCAAACTATTCTGTCATCTGCAAATAGTGAAAGTTTGACTTATTTTCCAATTTGTATCCCCTTCATCTCCTTTTGTTGTTGTATTCCTCTAGCTAGAATGTCAAGTACAATATTGAAGAGGCATGGAGGGAGTGGACAGCCTTGACTTGTTCCTGATTTTAGAGGAATTGCATTGAGTTTCTCTCCATTTACTTTGATGTTGGCTGTTGGTTTGCTGTATATTGCTGTTATTATATTCAGGTATGTTCCTCTTATCCCTTATCTCTCCAAGAATTGTAACATGAAAGGCTGTTGATTTTGTTAGAGGGTTTTTCATTATCTATTATGTGATTTTTCAATCTTAGCTTGTTTACATGGTGGATTACATTGATGGATTTTCATATGCCGAACCATCCCTGCATCCCTGGGATGAAGCCTACTTGATCATGGTGGATAATTTTTCTGATGTGTTCTTGGATTTGATGTGACAGTAATTTATTGAGTATTTTTACATCAATGTTCATGAGGGATATTGGTCTGCAGTTCTCTTTCTTAGTTGTATCTTTGTGTAGCTTAGGTACCCAGGTTATTGAAGCCTTGAAAAAGAGTTTGGTAATGACCTTTCTGATTCTATTGTATAGAATACTTTGAGGAGAATTGGTATTAGATGTTCTCTGAATTTCTCTTAGAATTCTGCACTGGAGATATCTGGCCCTGGGCTTTTTGCTTGGGAGACTTTTAATGACTGCTTCTATTTCCTTAGGGGTTATAAGTCTATTTAAATTGCCTATCTGTTCTTGATTTAAGTTTTGTATGTGATATCTATCCAGTAACCTGTCCATTTCTTTTAGATTTTCGAATTTTGAGGAGTACAGGTTTTCAAAATATGATCTGATGATTCTCTGAATTTCCTCAGTGTCCATTGTTTTTCCCCTTTTCATTTCTGATTTTGCATATTCACTCTCAGCCTTTTGATATGTTTGGATAAAGGTTTGTCTATGTTGTTGATTTTCTTTAAGAACCAACTCTTTGTTACATTCAGTTTTTTTTATTGTTTTCCTAGTTTATAATTTATTGTTTTCAACCCTCAATTTGACTATTTTCAGGCTTCTACTCCTCCTTGGTGAGTTTGCTTCTTTTTGTTCTAGAGTTTTCATTTGTGCTGTTAATTTTCCAATGTGATAGTTCTCCAGTTTCTTTATGTGGTCACTTAGTCCTATGAACTTTCCTCTTAGTACTGCTTTCAATGTGTCCCATAAGTTTGTGTATGTTGTGTCTCAATTCTCATTGAATTCTAGGAAGTCTTTAATTTCTTCCTTGACCCAGCAATGGTGCAATTGTACATTGTTCTATTTTCATGAGTTTGTTGGTTTTCTGCAGTTTGTGTTGGTGCTGAATTCTAACTTTAAATCATGGTGATTTGACAAGAAACAGGAGGTTATATCTGTTGAGGTTTGATATGTTGCCAAGTATGTGGTTGACTTTAGAGAAGGTTCCATGTGCTCCTGATATTTGGTTGGAATGTTCTATAGATGTCTGTTAGACCCAATTGGGCCATAACTTCTAATAGTTCCTTTGTTTCTATGTTAAGTTTTTGTCTGATTGTCCTGTCTAGTGGTGAGGGTGGGGTGTTAAAGTCTCCCACTGTAAGTGTGTGAGGTTTAATGTGTGATTTGAGTTTTAGTAATGCTTCTTTTACGAATGTGGATGCCTTTGTACTTGAGGCACAGATGTTCAGAATTGAGACTTCATCTTGATGGATTTCTCCTGTGATGAATATGAAATGACCTCCTTCATCTCCCTTGATTGATTTTAGTTTATAGTCTATTATGTTAGATATTAGGATTGCTACCCTGGCTTGTTTCTTAGGTCCATTTGATTGGAAAATCTTTCCCATCCCTTAACTCTGAGTTACCATCTGTCTTTGAAGCTGAGGTGTATTTCTTGTATGCAGAAGAAGGATGGATTCTGCCTTTGTATTCATTCTGTTAGCCTGTGTCTTTTAAAGGTGAGTTAAAACCATTAATATTGGGGAATATTAATGACCATTGATTGCTCATATTTGTTTGCTGTGGATTTGTTGGTGATTATAGAATTGTGTTTGGATTTCCACCCCTTATTTCTTTTTGCTTTGGTAAAGTGGAATTATCTATTGCCTCTTTTTTCTGGTTGTAGTTAACTTCTTTGGTTTGGAGTTTTCCATTTAGAACTTCCTGTAGGGTTGGATTAGTGGATACATATTGGTAAATCTGGTTTTGTTGTGGAATATTTTGTCTTCTACATCTATAGTGATTGAAAGCTTTGCTGGGTGCAGGAGTCTGGGCTGGCATCCATGATCTCTTTGTGTTGGTAGAATATCTATCCAGGACCTTCTGGCTTTCAGAGTTCATGGAGAAATCTGGTATATTTCTGATAGGTTTGCCTTTATATGTCACTTGGTTTTTTCCTTAGCTGCTCTTAATATTCTTTCTTTATTCTGTATGTTTTGGATTTTGATTACTATGTGGCAAGGGGACTTCCTTTTGTGGTCCACTCTATTTGGTTTTCTGTAGGCTTGCTGTACCTTCATTGGCACTTGTTTCTTTAGGTTGGAAAAGCTTTCTTCTATGATTTTGTTGAATATGTTTTCTGCACCTTCGGGGTGGGTTTCTTCACTTTCTTCTATACCTATTATTCTTAAGTTTAGTCTTTTCACGGTGTCCCATATTTCCTGGATATTTTGTGTTAGGGATTTGTTGGACTTAAGATTTTCTTTGGCTGATGAATCTCTTTCTCCTAGTATATCTTCAAAGCCTGGGCTTCTCTCTTCCATCTCTTATATTCTGTTGGTTATGCTTACATCTGTAGTTTCTGATTGTTTACCCAGATTTTCTATTTCCAGCATTCCCTCAGTTTGTGTTTTCCCTATTGTCTCTATTTCAGTTTTCAGGTCTTGAACTGTTTGAATTGTTTCCTTCATCTGTTTTATTTGTTTTTCTTGGCTTTCTTTAAGAGACTGGGTAATTTCTTATATGAACACTGCCTGGTTACAGAAGATAGCTGGTTCAGACTACTTATCCTACATTGCTAGGAATCCTCCCTAGGGTCACCCAACAGAATCCTGGGAGTTTCTATTGTACTAGGTTTCCATATTACCCCTCCCAACATACTCCAATTCTACTCTTTACTGTCTCTCTCTCTCTCCACCCACCCATCCCACCATATCCCTCTGATTACCATTCCCACCTGCCTCTAATCCACCCACAAAATCGATTTTATTTCCCCTTCCCAGATACTTCCATGTGTCCCTCTCTAGAGACTCCTTGAAGTAACAATAATAAATGAAAAAAAGGCCATAAATTTGAAAGAAAGAAAAAAAGCACATGATAGGGTTTGAAGAGAAGAAAGGCAAAGGGAAATGATTTAATTATATTATGATTTAAAAATGTAATAAATTATAAAGATAAGGAATACTGATGATGGTATGAAAATGAGAAATGTTCTCTACATTATTGACAGGAACCATAGATGGAGAGGTATGAAATTTCCTCAGTACAAAACAAAACTAGAAATATGTCTGTCATATGACCTAGCAACCCACTGCTTTGACATCTAGAAGATGAAAAGCACTGTCATCCTGACTGCTTTACTATTTTCAAGACCTACTAAGTAAAACTAACTCATGTCTACATGAGGTGATGAATAGATAAAGGGAATGGGGTACATATTCATAAAAGAATATTATTCCTTCTTACAATGAGAAAATCCTGTCATTTTCAGCCAGATGAAATTGGATGTTATTGTGTTAAATGAGCTAAGACAAAGACAGAACAGCATGCTGTCAGTCAGAGGTGGAATCCATAAAAGGTAACTCTATAGAAGTTGTGAATAGGAGGATATGCCACAAATGATAAAAGACCCAGACTGATATTGGGGTTCTTTCTTCAAGCTGAAGATCAGAAAAGCAAATCAACTGGCCACTAGGTCTTACCTCCACCTCAGCTCAGACAAAAGGGGCAACCCTCAGACTTCTCCCAACTTCACTGCTCTTCAGATTCACTCAGACTATGCTCTACTCAACATGGCTGGAGAGAATCCTGAGACTTAACCTACTGAAAACCCTGCTCCCATCTTTTATAACATTTTAGTGCTAGCATTAAAGGCATGTGATACCAAGTGCTGAGATCACCTTGTGTGTGCTGTTTCTTTTAGGACTGGATCAACTTCGTGTAGTCATTGTGGCCTTGAACAGAGATAAACCTACCACATAATCCTGTGTCTTAGGTCTAAAGGTGTGTACCACCACTACCCGACCTCTATAAGCTTGAGGTTGGCTTTGCTTTAAGAATCCTTAGGCAGACTTTAATAAATCATGAATAATATATCACCACATATGTGTTATGTGCATATGTATGTGGTAAGTGTTGTATGTTTGTGTAGTTCATGTATGTGGTGTGTGTACATGTTTGTGTGGCATGTGCTCTAAGTTTACAAGCACATGTGCACATAAAGGCTGGACAAAGATGCACACTGTCCTGTTCCATTTCTCTCTGCCTTACTCTCTTGAGGCAGGCTTTCCCACTCACCTGAGCTTGGATGGCAGATGAGTTAAGTCGACACAAGCCTCCTGTCTCTACCTCCTACCAAAGTGGGGTTACAGGAATGCAGTTTTGCCCAGACTTTTCCATAGTTGTTTAGGTTCCAAACTCAAGTCCTCATGCTTGTGTGACAAGAGTTCTTGGCAGCAAGCCATCTCCATTCCTTTTTACCTTTACTCAAACTTCATCCCTCAAAGGAGTTTCCATAGCCTCCTTATCACCAGTTCCAACATCCTCCCTTAGGGCAATTCATTTCCATTTGCTAGTTTACTTAGCATTTTCCCCCATCTCCTTAGTACTTATCACTATCTAGTACACTATATGTTTTCAATTTTAATATTGTTTGCTGTTGATGCACTTTGAAAATGTCATCTCCATAGGTCAGGGACTTGTGTCTATTTTGTTAAGACTGCATTCCCAAAGCCTATAACAAGGACTGACAAAAATGTTACATAAATCATTGTAATGTTTCAGATATAGTCGTGCCTCAGAGACTACCTCAGCAAGACTCTGTGAGCAAAAGAGAGATGTCTTGTGCTAGTTAGTTTTTTTTTTGACAGTTTGCAACAAAGTAGTGTCATCTGGGAAAAGTGGACTTCAACTGAGAAATGTCTCCATAGGATTAGCTTTGTAGCCGAGTAGGTGTGGCTGTCTGTAAGCAAGTCTATGGAGTATTTTCTTCATTAATGAGGATCAATGTGGAAGGGTCCAGCTTACTATGAGATATGCTAGACCTGGGCAGGGATCGTATATAAGGGTTACATATAAGAAAAAAAGGAAATAAGGGAGGAAGAAAAGGAAGGAGGTGAGAGGGAGGGAGGGAGGAGGGGAGAAAGGGAGGATGGGAGGGAGAGAATGGTGATACCTTGCTTGTACATACAAAGCGTGTCTGAAGGTCAGAGAATGGAGTGTGCCACTAGCTAGCCATAGAGGTCTGGAGATCTGTACAGAGAGACATGCAGGAAGTGAGATAGCTGGGCAGAAACAGAATATAAGCAGGGAGAAACAGTAATTTGCTCTCTTGTCTGTTGAGATGCCAAGGAGGTAAGATGTGGCTGTGGCTTGCTCCTTCTCTCTGATCTCTCAGCATTTTCCTCTATATCTGACTCCATGTTTTTATTACTTAGATCAATTAAAAACTCAATTCATAGTAGAGACAGACAGAAAGAGAGAGAGACAGACAGAGAGAGAGAGAGAGAGAGAGAGAGAGAGAGAGAGAGAGAGACTGAATAAGGCATTGGAAACAAGCTAGCATTATTCCTCTGTATTAGCTACTTCGGTTCCACAGGGCTTCTGAAGACAGAGGCATCCCCATGTCTAGCAAAGTATAGCTATAGAGAGCCTAATACTAACAGACATGTTCAGAGGTCAAGGAGCATTTAGGCAGTTGGCATGGTGAAATCTGAAGCATTCACCTCAACTGAATTAGAGCTACAGGTAGTACTTCTGACTCTGGGCAGAGAAGAAACAATAAAGCTGAAGGAGAATTTATTTTCAGTGTACATGCACATTATGTAATGACTAAATCAAGCTTACCTATATGTCCATCACCTTAAGATGTCGTGATTTCTATATGATATACATTTCCAAATCTTCCCTTATAACTGAGTTGAGGAACACAGTACAATAGCGTTAGCTTTATTCACACTACACATGTGGCAGAGAACAGACTACAGTGACATGTACCTAGATAGATCGAAGGATTGCTTGAAGCTTACCCAAGCATTGTAGCAAGACATTGCTTTAGAACAAGCATGCAAAGAAAATGATAATACATTTTTATCTTTTAAAAGAATAAATCCCATCCTTACAAAAATCACTCAGCAATGATGTTAAAGGAAATAAACCAGGCTCAAAAAGGGTAACTTAGCATGATCTGACTTTTGTGAGATCTGAAAATTAAGTGCTAATTTTGAAGTTTCTATACAGATGTTTGATTGGATATTTAAAAACTTAGAAGAATGCACAAGAATGTCTTTTCTAAAATCTGGAATACCATGAACTGTTATGAATTCCAGATAAAGGTCTGTTCCCATTCCTAAATCAAATCCAGAAACAATAGGAAATGAAGTTGTCTGACGGGTCATAGTGTGGGAGAATCAAGTCTTCTGCAATCCAGAAGTTATAAGATTAAGATGAAAAATTGTCAGTGACGTGGGAGAGCAGACAGTCCCTGGCACCTGGCCCACTTGCCTCTTTATCAATGTAGTACTTTCCTGATCATCCTGTCCCCAACTAAATAAAATTCACATGGCCAAACAGGGCTTAAACATACCCACAGGTATAATTTAGTTTGCCAAGAAGCAAGTTTTAAAATTGACTTGCAGATCTGTTTAGCTTGGCATTGATGGTACAGTTTGCTGCAGGCTCTGCCTCTCCTGAGCTTTTCAAGTCTGTGTCACCTGGCTGCCCTTGAGGCATTTCATTTTACTTCCTTTAATTATTTTTATCACCCTCTAATACCAAGCCCATGGCTTCCTGCCCCCCTTTTTTGCTTAGAGTAAAACCTTCAAATTACTTAATTTTTATAACTTTATTTGGCACACCATGTTGTTTCTGTAGTAGAAATACCTGTGTGTATAATTGCTTCTACATGTACTGATGGTCAGGACAGCTCCATGCTTCTTCGGTGTCTAACACAGTATCTTGAGCACAATATATTTGTGAACTGGATTCATAACTCTAAGTAATCTCTGGCCATCCAAAAAATCAGGTGTTCTTCAGAAACCCACCAGTTTATTCGTTTTCACATCACATTAGTTATTTATGTCATCATTAAAGTTAATCACTGAGGGGAAAAAAAGATCAATTTGAAAATGTTCAATCCAATCTGTTTGCTTCACGATTCAAATAACTGAATCATACTGGTTAAGGTCAAGTGATTAAGTTAATTGGATTGGATGACTACTTTCTGAGTGAGCAATTCTGGTTTTCACTATCAACCTTTGAATAGTTGATGTAATCAATTGTGTGGATTTACAAATAATCGCAGAATAAAGTGACTTTAGAATCACATGGATTGCATTGTAGGTTCATTTGCTATCTTCTTTTCTTAAGGGACTTATGGAAATGGGGAAAGAAGGGCATATGGGTGTATCAGTAGAGAAAGCAGCAACTTTGTCCACCTCTTGGATATTGATATCTGCTAATAAGGTACTGAAATTGAGACAAGAGCTATTGATGATGATGATGATGTGTGCATGTGTGTGTTTACGTCATGTGAGTGGGAGCAGGGGCAGGTGTGGAGATACAAGGACAACATTGTAGAGTTGGTGTACCCCCTCCATTTTCATTGCATTTTAGAGATTAAATTTAGGTTACCAGGCTTAGGAAGCAAGTTTCATCACTCGCTGAGACATATCACCTGCCCTAGACAAGATATTTTTGACTTAATAGTTTGTAAGCACTAATTACAAAGTAAACTTACTAATTAGAAGAAATGGCCAGAGGCAGCTGCTCTGTGAAGAGGTGATATAAGCTGTGTTTCCAAGTCCAGCCCTTTTGATTGCCGTGTTCTCTAAATCCAGCTTTTTCATATGGATTGTTCTACGATGGAGTTACGTCAGCACCTGCAAACATTACAAGAAAAGAAAGACCAACTTAGCTAATGCTAAGGGGAATGGTGGTGCCTCCCAGTTTCTCTCACTTACAGCATTCCAATTTTATTGAACTACTAGTAACTTCCAACCCCATAATTGTTGTTTCCATTAAGGAAGAAAAAAGGAAACTTCACAAATGTATTGGTAATTTTACAGAGTCAGTATATACTATGTCTGATCAACATTTGGGATGAGAGTCTTACTTGGTCGGGGAGACCAAGTTTAATTGAGATCCTGAAGCATCAGTTTTACCTTCGATGCAAAAAGGGGGTAGCATAGTACATCTCACTTATTTCCTTAGGATTTATTGGCTTTCTTCAGGCCTCGGAGAGCATATGAAATCTGGAGACTATACTTACAAGGCTTTGGGGAGAGATCAGCAGTTGCAGTGGTGATAATCATACAGTAAATAAAAGCACAATTTGCCTTTTATGTAAATGTTATGTGAATGAGGGCTTGAAGCATGAGCCAGAAAATCAGTCTCAAAGATGACAGCAGCTGCTGTGTCTTTTATTGTTCTAGGGGTTAATTCCATGTTTTTGTACCAAGTAGGTCTGTTTTTAATTGAGAAAACACTACAGAAAAAATGTTCCTTGATTAAGGATTCTAAGATTTGGAGGCTGAAATAGATCTGAAAGACTGTCTAGCCCAACTTCTTATTTCACAAATGAGTTTAAAGTGACACTCCCCAGCTTCATAGAGTTACATAACAAGAGCATCAGGGATACATCTGATGTCTTGAGTATAAATCTAGCTCCATTTTCCACAGACCATATTTCAAGATCATGGCCAGATTTACACCCGTAGAAAAATACACAAGTCTATTAGGTAGGTTCTCTAAGAACATACAGATCTCAGAAGGTCGAAGATTGTGATGGAAGAAGGCTATGGGTGAGCTGAGTTCTTGCTAGTCACCCTCCCTCTGTGGGTCCTGCTAAGTCCGGTGGCACTAGCAGCTGCCCTTAGGGCTAGTAAGTCTGCTGTGTCTGTGAAGAAGAGAGACAGGCCTTTCTTCTCTCCTGAAGCTTATTTCAGGGATGCTCTGGGAAGGCAGCTGAAGATGCAGGCTTTCACCTTTTCCCAGGGAGTGTGGCAGAGCTGCCTGCCTTTCAGCTTTCAGGATCCTATAACTATGGTTTTCTTGCCCCATCCTTCTTCTCTGCAATGTTCTGTACCAATGGTATTAGCATTTAAAACAAAATCACTTCCAAGAGTTTTACATATGGCATCTGGGAGGTTTGCAAACCACCTCCTTCTGGCCTGCTTATCCTGCCAACTTCCCTTAACTATGTTAGCTGCTTTAGCCATTTGACTTTTCTGCTGGGCAGGTAGTTGTAATTTGGGGGCGGGGTCCTTAATTAGATTCCAGCAGCTCAATTCCCTGGTTCATTTACTCTGAACTACCTTCAAATTGAATTGTTTTTGTGTTTTATATTTTTTCCCCTCACTGCTAGCCCAAGTAGGAGTGGATCCCGGGCAATTACACAGAGGCACAGCCTTCTTCTCTGCGGCTTCTGACAAATCCTCCTGCCCCTTTGTGTCTGTCTCTCTTCCATTATGCCTTCACTACCATGTGCTGTGTACCTTCTGCTTAAACTGCTGGCGTGTCCTCCGTGAACCATCGTGATGTACAACACGTACAGTCCCAGGGCCAGATGAATGGTTTTCCATTAGAGTACACTGTGCCATCTGGGGCACCTGGGAAGATAATGCCACAAAGGCACCCCCATCTCTCACACACTCGAAGGGAAGATTTGTACCGCTCTGTCTGGCTCTCTGCTACAACTGCAGTACAACGTGCCTGGGTTCTGAAATCTGTGCCGTTCTCTGCAGTATCTCAGTACCTCTGCAGCTTGAGGTGGGCGAGCTTGAAAGGGGATTCTGTAGGCACCAGAAGGTAAAATACAATTGCAATGCAAACTGTCAATACAGATACAAGGATTTCCCTCCCTTCAAGCAATCACGTGAAATCTCTGTTTCTGAAAGGACCCACAGAACAAGAGGACTATTTAAAAAGAACAAAGCCGTTAGCTGGCCACAAAATTAGCATTTTCTTATTTCAGCACCTTTGTTGTTCCCTCCGTGATTGGAAGTTATTGGTGGGGAGAAGTCTTGGTTGCTGCATAAGACTCCTTAAGTGATTTCATTTGTGTATGTGAGTGTGTACACTTACATTTCATTTAAGTCTGTTAAGACAATGCCGTTGCCTTAAAAGGGAAGGAAAAGAAAAAAAAAAAAAAGGAAAAACCTTTCATTAGTATTCTTCATAAGACACAGTCTTCGTTGCAGTAGGTACACAGAATCTATCTTCACTTTCACCATCTGTCACCTGAGAATTTTAGGGTGATCCAGCTTTGAGATTGCAGGAAGAAGTCACGGATTGTCGCCTTTACTTCTCCCATGCCTCCCTTCTGTCGCTGGTACTGTATTTACAGTGACCTCCAGTCCATTTTTTTATTCCTTTGTCAAATGCTTTTGTTCATGGGAAACTGAAGGCTCATGTTTACTAGGAATAGAAATAGAAACACAATAAAAACCAGTTTGATAGATGAGCTTGCCGATTTTGTACTCTTCCCCGTTGTTTTATTGATTTACAGAACACAAAGGCTAATCTGAATTTACATTGCTTGTATTTTCCCCTGATCTCTAAGGAATTGTTCCCTTTTGCTCAGATTAACCAAGCCAATTTTTTCCTTTGTATCCAGGAGTTCTTTGACAGTCAAATAGCCTGTCAACTAATCAATTTATACTGCAAAAACTAATTTTTACTTTAAACAAACATCCTAACATTGTGTTGACACAATTAAATGATTTCTGAGTTCTACCATATATCTAACACACGCCCTCGGGAGCAGGTAAGAACTACAGCTGAAAACAAGCACACGTGCTCCGGCATCAAATTAAATATTTTTCCCTTAATCCTAGCACCAGCAGCTGTTAGGTATGGTGGCTTATTGCATATGGCCTACATAATGAGGCCGATCCAGGCAGATCCAGCCTCTCTACTGAATTCTGAGTAGCTCTGCTCTCCCCAAGGACTTTAAGAGTTACCGAGATTGGAAGTTCTCATGCCAATGAAGAGCCTCCGCGTACATGTTTGGAAATGAGGGGAGAAAGCATTCAAATCCGGAGCTTCTACCTTGATTAAAATAGTAGGGACTGGCTTTCTGAATGACTTGAAACTGGCAAACTCCCCAGAGTTATGGCAGGACAGAGGAAAAAAGGGGGAGGCCGGTCAAACAAGGCAATCTTTGCTCTCTTTGAAACCTGTCAAGAAATTAGGTCAACATGATTTTGTATTTTAATGAAATAACTTAGGGTAAGCCTGAGACCTGGAGGCCGCTAATACTTTTATGCTAGAGTGGTTTGTCATGCTTGACGTAATGTCTGGCTCTGCATAAGAAGTATTGAAGTTAATGTTCTCCATGGCTAATCGTAGGCCTTTAGCTGTTCCCATCCTTTTAAATTTTCAGTAGCTGGAGTATCAATATGGATGTTCCCCTCGCTAACAGTATAAACACAGAGCCGGCTGCACATCATCATTCCAATTGTCAAAACAGATGAAAGGATTTCTGATACTCCAATTAAACTAACCCACAAAAGTCATTTTAAAATATGCTCCATAAAATAACCTGAGTGTTAACACAGCCGAACCCCCAGCCACTCGTCCGACTGCATCGTTAGCATTTTCCCTCTGCAGCCGCAGTCCTTATCTGATTTGATTACTTTTAGAATGAATTTGGTTTTGAACATGAAAGCTGAGGAAGCTAAATTGGAAGAATAATGGCTTGGAATTTTATGTCATTTGGTTGCTATTGCAGGTGCGGGAGTCAGGCCCCGCTCTTGTAACTTGTACTTGGCTATTTCCCCTTTAATTTTCCGAATTTGAAATGGATTGCCTGTTCCAAATTACACCGCACTTAAGGGACTTGCAAAGAATGTTTATGATTTAGGATCCCACGTTATTGCCTTGATGAAAAATTATGCAGACACACTTATAGCCCTGCAGGAAAACTACATCTTGTAAAACAAGAGCATTTGACAGACACCAGGAAGCCGAAGATGATAAAATGCATTTTCAGCTACTTTTGTTATTAATCAAAAAGGGGTATTAGTAATGGTGGCCTGCAGAATCAGATGAGAAGGCTCTCCAGAAATAGCTCATCAAAGCATCACTGTGGTCAGAAAAGATAACAACTGGTCCACATGATGTAAAATTCTCTTCTTTGAAGCCATATTGGTTGAGGGATAGTTTCTGAACATCAGGATGCTAATAATCTTCATGTTCTCAAAATAACTTGTATTACACCAAAAGCTATATCCCTGGATAAATAAAAATATACAGCTTTAATAAAAGAGCAGTATTCTATTCATCAGTCATATTTCCTTAAGATACCAATACATATTTTTCTCACAGTTTTATCAGTTAGGTTTCCTCTGTTCAGAGTTCAGTGTTTGTTAGGTTTGCTATGCCTTTCTGGAGTGCCCTGCTGTCTTGTGTAAGGCTTCCCTCCAACTTTGCAAAGATTGCTCACTCTGAATCCATATTTCATTCCACTGATGTAACCCATGGCACTTAGTCTTATTGGTTTTTGCACAGTGCCTTTAAAAACACTTTTATTATGTCATTATAATGAAAATGGGTTTATAGGTACTGTAAAGTTTAATACTACTTTTATTCTGATGATGCCCTTTTATTGGTACACTTAAGATCATTTATATCCAGGGGGCATATAGATGCAATTATACTTCAGCCTAGTCATTTCAGCCTCCTAAGTTTTCTGTTTCTGCTCTCTGACTTTTGTTTTGCTCCTTCCCCTTCTGTTTATGTGCTCATTTGGACTAGTGGAGAATTTCATTGGAAACAGAAATCTTGAGTCATAGAAATATTCTGTGTGACAGCCTACTTTATTTCTGTTCTTATTCCCTACAAGATATTCATTCGTCTGTTTTCTAATTTTCAAGATTTCTGATGAGAAGCTTGCCATTATTTCAGTGATTGTTCTCTCTTTGTAACATGTCATGTTCTTCTGGCTGTTTTCAAGTTATTTTTCTCATCTTCATTTTCTGTGGTTTGATTATGACGTATCTGGGCATATTTCTCTTCAGTTTTCGTATGTTTCAGGTTCACTGAGTTTGAAACAGTACATTTGTGCAAGCCATTTACTCTCAGTGTGTTTCAGAATCATAAAAGTCCTTGGAATATTTGCGAATCTTCTTCTTTTGTCTTTATCAAAATAAAAAAAGAGGCAATAGAATTTATATTACAAAAAGGTGTTAGCTGTTGAGCAATGACATTGTTTTAACTACAATGCGGTAAATTGAAGGAGCTTGATTTGCGAAGTAAAGAATGACAGAGTTGTATCTGAAAATCTAGGGACAGATGCACAAATTGATGAGACTGGAGATTAAAATAGTAAGTAAGATGGCAATAATGAATTTTTATGTTCTTGGGACACAAAAGAAATAGGCTACGGAGCCAGGTGTATTTGACCCTGCTGAGTAGATACTGCAAACACTGCATCAATGACTTAGGAGAGGCCAAAGGGAAGAACAAACACAAAAGAAAGAAATATGCTTAGCACCATACAAGACTTTAGCTATGACAGCTTAGAGGAAGAGCTGCAGAAGAGGAAAAGGAAAAAATGAGATATTGTGGGGGAATTTTAAGGAATACATCTGTATGCAAGATATATACAAGCATACATATATTTATTGCAACATTAGTTAAAGATTGGCACTTGAAAAATCTGAATGTCTTTTATTTTCCACTGACTCCTGCCAGAGAATTATACATGGAACTGGATGTCCTACAGCCACCATATTTTATGAAATGCTTGATAATAGAATTATGAAGAAGAAAATCCTAGATGTAAGTATATGGGTAATTTATCTATAAATGTCATTAATTGAGTTCTAACTATATCTTGCATCCTAGGTGAGGATTATTATACAAATGGTTTTATCCATTTCTTCAATAATTCTCTGAAATATGTTTAATTATCTGCTTGTAAAACAAGGAGACAGAAAAATGGGCAGTAACAAGCTTAACTGTAAGATGATAAAAACAGATATTAAAGTAAGCATTTCTCTGAGAATATATGGTATCAATTATCAGGTAACACTACCTTTATACTATATTTGAGTTGTCTAATCAACAGAAAGAAACCAATACTCATTATTGACCCCTGGAATGCTAAAGCCTGAATCAGATAGATCTACTAGGTGGTACACTGTAATTATGCTGGGATATGTTGGAAGTCCCCATTAAGTAAATGCATATCATGCTGCAAGCCCCATACCTGACTGCTGTACATGCCAGACTTCACAAAGTAAATGAGGGTGAAGGAAGCCTCTTTTCTAAACTTAAATTAATTAAATAGAAGTACATAAATACTGGAAGAAATATCACAGTTCAACATCTTATGATCTCAAAGGAAATAGTCACTTCTGTACATCAGATTCAGTCACATCACCTTTCAAAATGTTCAAAGAATGTTGCAATGTATTTGTGGGTCTTTAGATGGATAATTGGGTCAAGAAAGACATTTTTTTAGAGTTAAGAGAATGACTCTAAAATGCAATCTTTTTAAGAAGGAAGGGGAGTGAACATTTTGGAAATAACATTTTCTTTATTTAGTGCTGTTAGTTCTGACTTCAAAAGAAATCAAGAACACTAAAGATTACAAAGGGGCAGAGACTCAAGTATAATAATGTAGAAAGGTGTTCCCATGAATACACTGACGAAGCTTTGAAAGAAACTGACAGAGCATGGAAGGCTGGGTGAAATAGAAAGACATATCTACTTGTTTTATTGCCTTTTCTCTGTATGAGGAGAGTGAGTTTGGGAAAAAGAAACTAGGGGCACACAGACAGAAGGAAATGAGAAGATACTGTCTTTTGTGTTATTTCTAATTATTATTCTATTCAACCTCATGCATGTTTCCTTCCTTCCTTCCTTCCTTCATGTGTGTGTATATGTGGGTCTGTATGTGCATATGAATGTGGAGGCCAGAGATCCACTTCAACTGTTATTCCTCAATATCCACCTTCCTTGTTTCTTGTTTTTTGAGACAGTCTCCCACTGGTACTTGAGATTCTCCAATTAGGCTAAGCTGGCCAGACTGAAGACCCTTCTGTCCCTGCCCTCCCACTGCTAGAAACGCAAGAATGAACAACTATGATGGTAATTATAAAATACTTTTTTATTCTTTTGAGAACCTTATACACTATATTTTGATCATGTTAAGTATCATTCCCAAACTCCTCCCAGATCCTCCCCGTTCCAATTAAAAGAACTGGGTTTGGGTCATATATGGGAGGCTTAGTTAGGATCTCTATTTCTGCTATGAACACAATGACCAAAAAAGCAAGTTGGGGATGATAGTGTTTATTTCGGCTTTTACTTCTATATCACTGTTCATCATTGAAGGAAGTCAGTACAGGAACTTAAACAGGGCAGGAACCTGGAGGCTGGAGCTGTTACAGGGGCCGTGGAGGGGTGCTGCTTATTGACTTGTAACCATGGCTTACTCAGACTGCTTTCTTATAGAACCCAGGATGACCGACCAAGGGATGGAATCACCCACAATTGGCTGGGCCTTCCTCCACCAATTATTAATTAAGAAAAGACCTCACACTCAGGTGTTCTGGAGACATTTTCTCAGTTAAGGTTGCCTCCTTTCAGATAACTCTAGTATGTGTGTCAAGTGGACATAAGACTAGTCAGCTCATGATGTATTATATTCTGATTAAATTTTAAAAACCCTGCCCTACCAACCCCACTGCTCTTTCTCTCTTGGGATCTGTTGTTTCCTTCCCATTATTGGAGAACACAACTATGCAGCTCTTTAGTCTCACTTTGAACTTTACTAATTCCTGCAATTTATAAGCCTCCCAGCCCAAGCCCACCCCTATCCCCAGTGTAGACCTTTGTTGTTCCTGACATATATTTCTGTCTCTGTCCTCAATATTCCAGGCTCACTATCTAATATGCATCCAGGTCACCACATCTAAAAGATCTGTGAACATCATGTTTTTATCAAGCATCATTAAGTATCCCTTCTTGCACTACCATGTGGCACAGTAGTAACACCTCCACGCTTCCTATTGTTCCCCAAGTAAGAATTCCAAAGCAATTGACATTTTGTTTCTCATTAAGAACAGAAAGTGAAGCTGGGAGAAAAATTAAAGGTCATTGGTAAGATCCTTAACCAGCAGAGTTCAGGGTAGGCATTGGGGTTGGACAGTGCTCAAAGCCACTGACTCCAGAAATTTCTAGTCCTGAATAAGGTTATAGTGAATTTCTGCGCTCATTTCACCAAAAATTAATATAAAATCTGCAGCTCAGAGCATCATTGCACTGTCCTTGGGACAGGATTTGTTCAACTTGAGTGTCATTCACAGTAAGGTGTTTACAGATGGGCATACTTTAATAGTGAGCCGGATTAGTAGACACAACTTCTTTAGGCTAAGGGAACTGTCAGTATGCTGTGTTCTTATGAAAACAGACTTTCAGTGTTCCATTTTTTTCTGGAGAATGAAAATTTGAAAGAGATGGTAAAATTCATTTATTGAAAAGCATTAGAGTGATAAGGAAATTCAAACTCATGACTAATTAACGTTTTAAAGAACTGGTGCTGTTTGATCTGGAGAGATGGCCTGAGTGAAACAATTTATATATATATTTATAAATATATATTATTTATAAATTTAAATTAGAAACAAGGTTGCATCACATGTCAATTCCAGGTCCCTCTCCGTTTCCCTCCCCTCCTCCTGTGCCCTCCCACAAACCCCCCCAATATCCCCTCATTTCCCCAGGGAGGGTGAGGCTCTCCATGGTGGTGTCCATAGTCTGTCATTTTATCCAGGGCAGGGCCTAGACCCTCCCCCAAGAGTTCAGGGTGAGAGTCCATCTCTCATTGTTGGATGGGAGTCTAAAGTCCATTTGTATACCCAGGATAAATACTTATCTACTACCCAAGGCTCAATAGATTACCTAGGCCTCTGAGTGAAACAATTTTTATGTCAGCATTTAAATTCTATTAGAAAAAGAACCTAATGAAACTCTACTACATGTCAGCTGAGGATTGGAATCAACACAGAAACACAAAGATGGTTCTATCCCAATCACCAAAGAGTAAGTATAAAATTACAGATGCATAGAAAGATTTGTCCTTTATATTGAGCCAAATTTATGGAATTACTCAAGGATGAAATGACCTAGCTTTCCACCACCACTAAGGGTATTTGAGCACATGGTAGAAGTCTACCTGGTATAGGAGCTAGAGAAGTAAATTAACCTTCATGTGAATGATTGAATGGCCTGACCTTTAAGCACTTCCAGCCTTAGATGCTATGATTCTTTCATATGTGCCATCCCTGTCCCTTAATATCATAAATGATTGAGATATAACTGCCAAAATTTAATTTACATGCTACATGAAAATCATCTGCTTGCATATAGAAGACTTGTCCTTACTGCTCTAAGCCTGTGTCACTTCTTGAAGAAAATTATAGAAAACCTAAAACTAAGTAGCTATAACAATGAAAATTGTGAATGAAAGGGAAGTCAAATGTCTACATGTTTACAGACGTTTATTCACTCTGTGAATAAAATACAAATTTATACATGACAAAAATATTCTTAGGTGATACATGGATTTTTTAAAGTATTATATGTGAAATAACTTGGGATCAATTAACATAATTTAGGTACTTCAATATATGGCACTGAAAGATCCTTTTGCTCAAATTGAAATGGCAACACTCTCCTCAGAATGGCCACCACCTCTAATTCTATCATGCCTGAGGCTCTGAGCGCATACCTCTTGATTAATTTGTAAGCCAGGACATTTCTGTAAGTTAATTTGATCAGTTGTGGGGAAAGGCATAAAAGTGAATTGACAGAGTGTTTTGGAAACAATAGAGCAGAAATGAGTTCCCATGTTTTTTCTAAAGAACAGTAACAAAATCATGCCCAGTTTTTAGGTTTTGAGAAAAGTAAAAAGAGCAGAAGAACTGATAAACTTGAGGTTAAATAATGAACTTTCCTGAATATGATTATCCCAATAAGCCCTAAATATAGTTTTCTGGTATACAATATTTCATTGGGCAATTTTCAATAGCAACATGACTTCTTACCATGTCCAAGAAGTGATGCACTGCACTAAAACTTACACCAAGCCAGCTAGTCAGTGGACCCTAATTGTCTCGTGGATCATTTGCAAAGAGAAAGTCGTTATCAAGCACATGCTACATAGATCTATATGCAATGTTGTGTAGTCATAGGAGGTTTGATTGCTGGTATTGTTACTACAGTTTTATTTTTGAAAAAAACTAATTATAAGTCACATAATGTATTACTTGGGATTCTCTAAGGGATCAGAATTGATAGAATGTACACACACACACACACACACGGGGGGGGGATTTATTAGAGTGACTACAGACTCTGGTTCATCTCTTGAAAAGTGACTGCCTCCGGAAGGAATCAGTACTTGTCCATTCTATGAGACTGGATATCTCAGCAGTTCCAATCTGCTTCTCCAGTCTTGGAGGATGCCTAGAGAGCTACTGGTCTTCAATCTATGTTGGAATTTGAAAGAAGTTTCAAATACCAGCTAAGGAATGCCTCAGTAACTGGTCAGATGAATTTGTCAGAAAAAAGGACAAAAAGAAAATGCTTCCTTCTTTCATGCTTTCATGTCCATTTGTGTGGGTTGCCACCAGAAGCTGTAGCCCAGATTTAGGGTAGGTTTTCCCACCTCAAATATGCCCATCAAGAACATTCCTCACAGACATGCTAATCTTCTTAGGTTTTAGGTTATTCGAGATGTAGTCAAGTTGAAAACAATCATCTTCTTCTCATCCACAAATTCTATGAGGGAGAATTGTAACATAGATTGAAAGTGAATTTTACTCTGCAAATGGTCTAATTATGTGTGCATTTCATTACTCCTTACATGTAGACTGACAGGGCTCCCCAGTTTCCTGCCAATATAATGAAATACAAAAAAATCTATAGTCTACAAGACAAACTACTTATCTTTGAAGAGTATTTAGAGGGCTCATTGTTTTGTTTTATTTCTGGTGTGTTCTAGATTCTAGCTCTCAGGTTAAAATTATTAGTGGGGTAGGGGTGTAAAAGAAGAGCTGGTTACATTTGGCCGAGGAAGATCATGCTGCAAGTACACCAATAAATCATTAGGAGAAAATTGGACTTTAATTCAAGCTAAAAATGACAAAAAATGGATGGTTTTATACTTCTCTGAAAGAGATGACTATATCATTTTTTCACCAAAGCAAAATGAAAATATTCACGTGAAAGATCTCCCATATCCACTGATGGTTTCACAAAAATTCCAATGTAATTGTACATTTGCACAAGGGATTACTACTCACTTGTTAAGAAGGTGGCATCATGAAATTTGCAGACAAACAGCTGGAACTAGCAAAAATCATCCCGAGTCAGTTGATCCACACTGCAAAAGATAAACATGGTATAGATTAATTTATATGTGGATATTAGACATTGAATAAATGGTACCAAAGCTACAATCCATAGACCTAGAAAGGTAAGCAAGGTTTAGAGGAATGAACTAGGGGGAATCACATGGATCTTTAGGAGAACGGATCAGAATAAATTTTATGGGTGCACTGGAGGCAGGATGGGGAAGGGAAATGCAGAATCAGGTGGGCAGGAAGAAAAATGGTATGGTTGAGGGATGACATGCTGAGACAGAGCTAGAATTGAGGGGCATTTGTGGGATGATATGGAAACTTAGTGCAGTGGAAACTTCTTAAAATATATTAAGGCAATCCTAATGAAGTCTCCAAATAATGGGGGAGACAGAGTCCCAACTGGTCATCTCTTGTCAACAAACAAAGCTTCCAGGACTGGGATTAGGTTGTATAAAATTTGACCTTTCCATGTCCAGTGAGTTGTGTCGATGGTGTCTTCAGCATTGGGGTCTTGCTGTTAGTTTGTGGAAAGTAACTACCTTGACAACATCCTTTGGCCAAAGGGGTCCTGTGGAAATCCCCCCCATTTAGGATGTTGCCAAAAAGAAAATAATGGTGCATGATAGTGTATATATTTGTTCATGCACACAGACCATCATTCAATGAATTTCAGCAAGTTCAAAGATAAAATAATGGTATCAGAAACAACTGAGCAGAAAAATATGGACAAATGCATGCTTGTAAAGTAAACTGTGACTTCACAGGGTGTACTCTTGAAACTGGTGCTCACTACAGATCAACACAGAAAAGAAGCTGCTGGCAAAGGGACTAAAAGGGATAAGATTTTTATTCTTCCCTTAAAGGCCAGCCAAGTCCTAGGAAACTATCTCTGAAAATGTCTTAGCAAGCAGTTTTAGCAAGCAGCCCATCCTCTCAATCAGGGAAGCCAAGGAGACCCTGCATAATACATGTAATATAAAGAAGGAGTCAACACACAGAAAAATTTACAGCACATTTCCAACATAAGCCTTGGTTGATCAGGGCAATGTCACAGAGCTGAAACAATTTATTTTTTTAAAAAAAGGCTAAAAGACTTGGGGCTCCTCTCATGCCCAAGTGACCCCCAAGGATCATATCCTTAAACAAGCCTTGACATAAAGAAAGAAAAATGCTTGTTTTGGCTATTTCCATGTCTTAAACACACAATAGAAGATATAAACAAGGATTAAAATGATTGATATGTTTGTTTTTTTAACAGTTCAAGAAATAATGCTTCGTACACATTAGTTTTAAGTCCACATGAAAGATTTTGTATGACAAATATTTATCTCTAATGATTTTCTTCTTGATCAGGAAGATTCTGCCCATATATAATACAGTATGGCTATGGCTTAATTTGGAAACTGTAACACTTAGACAGACCCTGAAGCTATGGTCTTAACAATCAAATGATGCTCCAATCTCTTTTTGTTCCCCTCTAGAATCCACCTTGGAGAGACTTCCTGTGGACTCTAGTCATTTCTACAGCTATCAACCCGCCTGAAAGAGATGACTGGGTTGATTAACTTGGAGTCCAAAAGAAAATTCCCCAAGAAGAGAAAGAAAAGATTCCAATGAATAGATGTCCATAGAATGCTTGCACTCATAAAGAGAATGAGCTCACAAACTGGCCCTGATGCACTGTAATTCAGAAATTAAAAATCTTCTTTGTTCTGGCTTGGTTCTTTGCCTACAGCTTACAATGTTAATTACTCTTGCCTTTACTTCTCCTTCGAATCTCTCTCCAAGCACCAGCCAGCTACTTCCTTTTCTCCCTACACCTGGCTATTATAAATGTAAAAATGGATACTATTTTCAGTACCTTAGTAGGCCCTCTGCCACACTTGGTGACCCCACCCAGTTATAAGAAGCTAAACTATATTGTTATCTCAATTTTTAAGTCACAGTCATGGTAACCTCTTCAGACAGTGCAGTGATGCGGACAGGCCATAGAAATGGGACAGTTTAAGGACATAGGCCTCTTTTATTTCTATGGTTGTAAGCCAGAAATGTGTTGGTCCTATAATGAGGGCCAGAAATGCTATAATTTGGGGGACTTGATCCATGGTATTGTTAAGGATTTTAGGGTTACCTCTTCAGAGAAAAGGATGTTACAATAGCCTTCATCAGGACTCTTTGGACACCCACTAAAGAGAGCTATTTCTCTGGCCTGGATAGAGATCTAACATTCTAAACTACTATGCAATGCTTAAAAGCTAATCAAAATAGGCTTGTCAGTCAAGCAGTTGGTCATGGGACCAACTTCAAGGAAGGTAAGATTACTTTAAGCCATGTTAAAGAGGTAGGAAGAGTAATTATTCCTTTCATGAGGTAATATATTTTACTTCCCAGAATCCCCACCCCTAATGCAGTTTCTTTGAGAACTACAGCCCTGAGATTCTGTGGGGTCTGCCTACCCTTTTGAGTCCTGCCACAGAAAGTCTCGCCATTCCCGTTTCGATTTCCTTTGCATACAGTTTTCTTTCAGATGAAATTGGGAACTAAATTGTGCCTTGTAGGTTTCACTCTTTCTCTGAAGTTCTCTACCTGCCAGGTGGCTGCTTATCCACCTGCTAGACTGACTGTGATGGGGTTTTTTCTTCATCCTCTTCATCCTTCTACTCTACACAGACGCAGAGATTAATTGATTACCACGCTGGAGTTTTCCTTTAAATTCTAACAGAACTGTCCTTGGAAAAGAAAGAAAGAAAGAAAGAAAGAAAGAAAGAAAGAAAGAAAGAAAGAAAGGAAGGAAGGAAGGAAGGAAGGAAGGAAGGAAGGAAGAAAGAAAGAAGGAAAGTGTAGACTTCCAGTGGCTTCCAGAATGATGCTTTGAATGAGAATTATTCTCATAGGCTCAAATCTTTGAATGCTTGGTTCCCAATTGGAAAAACTGGAAAGGATTAGGAGGTATGGCCATGTTGGCAGAGGTGTGTCACTAGGGGTGGACTTTGAGGTTTCAAAAGCCCACATGATTCTTATTCTGCCTCCTAATTGGTAATAAATACAAGCTCCCAGCTACTGCAGTACCATGCCTGCCTGCCTACTGCTCTGCCTCTTGCAATAATGGTATGAACTTCAAGACTCTTGCCTGGAGCCATGTGACTTCCTAAGGGGGCAAGGCCTGAGAATATCATGAAAAATTCTTGTTGTGGCAAGGCCCTGGAGAATATGACCCATTTTTGTCAAGGCCGATGGATAGATCCCCACATAATTCTGGACGTGACCCCAGGAGCATATGTGCTCCCTGCTACCCTTGCTTTCTTTATACCAATCATATTGCTGGCTGCCACTGGTTTCACTTTCTTATAGCTACGGATGAAATGGCTATAACATAAAAAATATACAGTGGACCTGATTCGGCCCCTAAAGCCTTTGATGTTTTATCTGTGACCATGAATTCATGCTTCTCAAGAACAGGATGTTGCCTTTCCAATGCACCCTGTGACAAGCTGAAAGAAGTTCATGACAATATTAAAAATTTACATAACTGTTCTGGAGAGAATGATTTTAAACACAAGAGTCTAGGAGAAATGCTAATAAATAGATGCTATCAGGAGTAAATGGGGAACAGTCTAGGAACAGGGAATGAAGCAGAATCATAGAAACCCACAATGCCCCCATTTCTAATAGCTGTGCCAATATTATAGAAGCTGAGGGACATAAGAACAAGGAATAAACAGTGCCAATTATTAAAAGTAAGCTTTTTAGTTTTGCAGCTTACTTGATGATGGGGGGGGCAAGGAACCTGGTATATCCCCCATAGGAGATGGAGTAGTATAGAATGAAGAATGAATTGATTTAAATTTGGCTACTAAGCTGATTGTGAAAACTTAGATTTTGCCAGAGGTAAACATTAATCATTTGGGGCAAAAGTTTCATTTTGCATGACTCTGTAGCCAAAAATGCTGCCAATTGGGCACATTGTTCTACCTGTAGGTATGCCTAGTTAGAAAAACTTCCTTTGTTGCTGGCGATACTGCTTATTCTTTTAACATTAGAGCTATGAGTCAAGTAGGTAATAGTTACTGGTAGGAAATTTGGGGGATGGGAGGGGAATGAGGTGAAGGAATAAACTGGGAATTAATGTAACCATTACTAGATATGAGAGGAAACAAATGCAAACTACCAACACTTTATAAATAAAAACAGGACAGGCTGTTTTATGAAACAGGTGATCAGAGTTGCTTCGCTGTACCAATTTCACGCATCCATCACAGGTCATCAAATCCATTTGGAGCACGGCTCCCATCACCTCCAAAACTGTGAATCTCAAAATAAATGTTTTCTTTTATAAGCTTCCTTGGTCTTTGTGTTTTGTCACAGTACATGGAAGGTAACTAAGATAGTTAGGAATAAGTATGCTGTTTTCAAGTGTGTTTTTAAACAACTAAATGTTTAAAATTCAAAACATAACTGAGAGATCAGAAATAACTACAAGTATATTGAGAGAGAAAATCAAAATAAATTCTAGGCAGGTGGTTCTGAGAGCGCACCACCCCCACCTATCACCCTCCATCCCTCTTAGTTCCTTTGTTTCCAAGCTTTGACCTAAAGGAAAATCAAATCATCATGGTGCCCTCTGTATGTTGCAGACTCTGAGAGAAGACAGTTCCTAACCAGGAGCCTAAGCAGAGGGCCTCCCATGTACCTGAGAAATGGATGAGTGAAGGGATTTCTGGTATTGTTCTCTTTTTCTAGTCAGCAGGTTCCGGCCCAAGGTCAACTCCAGCCACAGATGTGGCCAAACTGACACGTGTGAGAGAAACCTTTCTTCTGGATGGGTTTATGTAAAAGAATGTCCTTGTGCCTAGGAAATAGACATTGAGGTACTGAAGAGTGACAAGAGTGTCATGTTAACAATGACTCAGTTTACATGGTGTGTACATGACAAGACCAAATTCATATGGATGCCTTTGTTAACTTATGTGGATGCTGGAGCGCTAGCGCTTATTTTAGAATTCTCTATTTATTTGTAACTCTCATCTTCATTAGTCAAAATCTTTGTTCCTGTCTGCCTTAAATATACTTATTCTTCTGGCTTACCTCTCTGCGCATCATGTTCTCTTCAGCCTGTGCACTGCCCGGTCTAGGCTTCTATCACCAACTACAAGCCTTTGAAGAAGACAGGCCTTTAAGGTGAATAGAGGTCAGTGGTTATTAACCTACTGGCAAAGCCAGGGCACCCACCATGCTCCTCTTCTGCTGCTGAAGTATTTTCTTTCTCCTTTCCCTGCCCATCATACAACACTTAATCATGTGGAGGCATAAGATTGCATGTTTAAAGTAAACTTTTATACTGAACCTTTCCTATCAAAGAGTTCTGCAGTTTTATCCTTAGCAGCTCCTGGAATGTCAGCCGTTGGCCCTCTATGCAGTGCCCAACAGATGCAAGTCTAGCGTTAAGTTCTCTGGATTCATCTATAGATTCACCATGAGTTGCTTGCCCTGATTCTTCTCATATCAGCTCCTATCTTCTGATGTTATCATTTCCCATTCTTGACCCTGTGTTGTCCTCAGACCACAGAACTACCTGGTTTTTGACTATGCTCTAGTTTTTCCTAGTATTTCTCCAGTATCATTGCCTAGCAACATGCAGCTTCCCTGGTAAGTTAAGCCCTAGAGACTACCCATTGGTACATTGCCTATCCTCCTTGCTCAAAGAACTGTTGAATCCTTTTGAATCCTTGGAGTAGACCTCAGCTACCTGGCATCTACAGAGAGTGTCACCCTTCCACAAATGTAGGGACCTGGAGAGGAGTCTTCAAGCAAGGATGGTGATAGGATTTACTGGTCTCCTGGTGGCTATTTACCTCTGGCAGTAAAATAAACTTAGAGCTCCTCTGCGGGGTATTGTAATTGACTCCTTGGACTTCCATACCTTCAAGTTGTCAAGTAGAATTATTGTCCTTTATGGTTTTCCTACCGACTTCCTTAGCGTAACTCCAGAAAACTGGTTACATACAGGCCTGCTCTCATAAAATTGCTAGATTCAAAATGTTTTTGTCTTTGCAATGTTTCTCTGTTCCTTTCCTCATTATACGAGGTCACATTTTAGAAAATTATTCCAATTATCTGTGCATTTGAGCAGATAATCCATTATCTCCTATTGGTAGGCAATGCAAAAGTAACCCCCAACGAACACTGAAATGTATAGATACTTCACCATCTACATTTTCCTCTTAATTTTAGGAGAATTTTAGAACTTTTTTCCCACTTTGATGTTTAATAAGGAGCCAGGAAAAAAGTAGTTGAATTTTATCTCATTTTCCTTCTCATTTATAGTTGTTGCTAACGAGAGAATGAAAGATGTTGGAATATGCAGAGTAAAATTTACTGAGTTCTTGAACATGCCAGGCATACAGATGAGAACACTTCCTGGTTGAGTGTGTGGACCTAAATATGAAGAAAAGAAGACCGTAAGTGTTGTTAGGATATATGATAAAAGGGTTAGGGAAAGCATCCAAAAGAGATGATGTTGCCTGAGCTGAGCGATTTAAGGATTAGAAAGGATTTTTTTCCAAATATAGACAGGAAAGTTTCTTTCAGGCCAAGGGTACTGCAAGGCCATAGCAACAAGAGAGTCTGAAGGCTATTATGGGATGGTAGGAACTTTGGAAGGTCTTGATGTAGAGGATGCAAAAGTGTTACATGCAAATGAGGGTGGACATGAAGACTCTGGCTCTAATGAAGAGGGACCTATCTTCTTCCTAAGGAATCTATCTGATCCACAGCCACAACTTCCAAAAAACCACTTATGGATTTAGGCAAGAGAAAGACACTGGGCGTTGGAGGCACACACCCTTAATCCCAGCACTCGGGAAACAGAGGCAGGCAGATCAGGACAGCTTCCAAAACAATATAGAGAAACCCTGTCTCGAAAAAAAAGAAAAAAAGGGAAAAGAAAAAAATCATTATTATGATATCCATCCATTTGGAAATTTGGCTTCTATGTGGTTAACGGCTCAAGGTGAGAGACAGGAAGATAATCATATAGTTAATATAGGAAAGAGTTTTAGGTCCCCAGAAACAGAGAAAGTTGAAAAGTTATAAGAGGGACATCATCTTTACTTTTCGGGCCTTTATTGATAATTTCAGCTGCACTGGTGTACAGCCTCCCATCACTCCCAGCATGCTCTCCTGTCATGGATGCAGTTTGTCAGAAACTGATCAGCACTTTTGTGTTTGTGTCCTTCCACAGTATGATATTTCATCAAACACAAATAAATATATAAGGTCTAATGGTGTCGGGACAGCTACTTGCCAGATATCACTGCTTTCCTTGGTGAATCTGGCTTATATGAACGCATGCTTTTTTTTTTCGCTCATTAGAATTGATCCTCAGGTCATACATGTCGCATCACTTGGGAATCTATATGAAGAATACAGAGTGATTACACAGGACAAAGAGGCAAAGGGTTTCAAAAAGGTCAGAGAATTACACAGCTGGGAGATGGATAGGGTTGTAAGGCAAGGAACCTGAAGCAAGCTGCAGGGAAGAGGTTAGAGAAGCCACTAGCAAGAAGGATTCCTGACAGGCTACTGTGCGTCACAAGCTTGAAAGTGAAGCCAGAGAGCTGAGCCGCCTGAAGAGGCCAAAGGGCAGGACTTGGCCTACAATGGGCAATTAAATGGATGGTGGGTCTAGAAGAAGAGAGGAAGAGAGGATGGGCAAGGGGAACTTGAGTAGGCTGTGTAAACAGTGGGAGCAAGTCATAACTGGAAGCCTGTGTGACAATCAGAAGTCTTCTGCTTGTCACTCCTTTGTGCATACACTGGGTTGAGGTGTCAGAACATAGACTCACAGGCCAAGGAGATTGGGCTTCCAGGATCTGTGCTGGATGGCTTGACAGCTCTTAATTTATCATACTGGGCACTTCCATGCTCTGCAGGCTGCTTTCTGAAGAGGCTTGTCCTTGTGTGCTTTCTGTTGCTGTGATAAACATTCTGGCTAGAAAATACTGTGGGTGAAAAGGACTTATGTCATCCTACGGGTCATTGTCCTGCAGTATTGAATGAAGTCAAGGCAATAAGCCAGTGCAGGAGTTTGAAGCAGAAGCAATAGCAATGAAGGGATGCTGCTTATTGCCTTGATCCCTCTAGCACATGTTCTGCTACCTTTCTTATCTAGACCCAGGTGCCTGGGGATGCTGCTACCCACAGTGGGCTGAGCCACCCTGCATCTATTAGCAACTAAGAAAATGTTCATATGCCCACATCAAAGCTAATGGAGAAAATTCCCTCTTCCCAGATGTGTCCTTAACAACTAAGATTAGCTGTCAAAAGGCTCCTCTGTTCCCTCTCCTCCTCACCACCCATTTCATGCTCTTCCCCTCCCCTCCATGTCTATCACACTCACATACAATGAAGCTACTCTTCAGCTTTCAAAGGAGAAAACCTCTTTCCCTCTAAGTCTAGCATCATATTTGACTCTTCTATTTTCTCTCTAATGCTTTCTTCCTCTTTGCCTCAAGGCCATTTATCCTAATAAACTGAATCTTCATAAGAGAATTTTGCATTGGCTTTTATTATATTTAGCAGTGGTTAGATGTCAGGTGAGTGGGGACATTACTGTTACAGTGATAGTGTCCATTATTTCCTATGGTCTGAATGAGGGTAGCTGTACTGTATCCCTGATTTGGCATGTCCAGTTAAGTATTTGGGCCTGGTTTCACTTAGATAACAGCAAAATCCCTACGTGTTCCTACTGTTTTATTTCACCCTGATAAGTTTGTGGTAACTGTTTTACTCCCAGAGCACAAGTTATTTATCTGTCCGCACTGATGGGTGGTACTGAACTAATAGTATCTTTTACATATCTACCTGGGTGTGGCCATCCTCCATCTTCAAAACAGACTTATAAGCTGATTGTAGAATAGCACAGTCAGAAAATACTTCTGCTTTGAATAATATGAAATAACTTAGATCAGGATACTGCCTGATCTCAATACCACTCAATTTTCATCTTGCAGTACAGATTACATAGGCCTGGTAGCCATGGCAACTAATTACAGTGACAGCTAGGTCTATGATAAAGGTAGAGTAGAACTACTGATATTCCCAAATAAAAGGCAGAGGAGAAGATTACAGTGACCTCAGCTAGCATTCAGTCATTACCCCTTTCTGTCCCCACCTCAGCTGCAAATGGTGTTAGGAAATGTTAGAGAATGCCAGAATTGGAAGGCTAAGTGAAAGAGGGACTCCATGAAGAAGTTTCCAGAGGGTCATCCTCTGTGATGAGGTGGGACTTGGAAGTGATGCAGCAGTATGGAGGTCAAACACACTCTAACAAGTCAACAGGCAAACCCTGACCCATATTCGTATGTTAGCCTAAAATCTTCATAGATGCTTTTTGTTTTTTATCTCCCTGAGAAAAGCTAACACACCATTACTTTATACTGATGCCAAACTGATTTGGATTTATGAAGTTTTCCTTATTATCTTTTTGATTCTTACTTTGAGACAGGATGGACCTCTTTTGCTTAAGTTTATGTGAAACTTAGAAAGTAGTCTCAGGATAGTCAAGGCTCTGTAGACCAGGTTGGCTTCAAACTCACAGAGATCCACCTGCCTCTGCCTCCTGAATGCTGAGATTAAAGGCATGCACTACTGTAGGGGAGATCTCCCGGGGCACGTTGGACACTCCTGGCATCCTCACCTGCGTCGTGGAGGGCGGCAGCAGTGCCCGGGCATGGCTTCAGTGGGCAGCGGCAGGAAAGAGGTATGGTGTCAGTGCTGACCCATGCTCAAGGTGGTCCGGTTTGTGTGCATCTTTTTGGCTCTGTATCTGGACCTGGGAGCAGTGCTGAGGCCCTTCCTGGGTCACAGTGGACCACCAGTACTACCTGTCCCTATGAAAGGCCTGCAGGAAGCCCACCAACCTGGATATCTGGCACTGCCAGTCCACACTCGGCAGCAATTGCTACTCTGGCTTTACTCCTTCGTGGGGGCCGTGTGTATTTCTCTCAGGGTCCTCCTTGTTTCCTAGTTTCTCCGACGGTGTGGATTTTAGGCTGTCAATCCTTTGCTCTATGTCTAATATCTATATATGAGTGAGTACATACCATGTTTGTCTTTCTGTGATTGGGTTACCTCACTTTGGATAGTTTCTTCTTATTACATCCATTTGCCTGCGAATTTCAAGACTTCATTGCTTATTTTCTGCTGAGTAATACTCCATTGTGTAAATGTATCACGTATTCTCCATCCATTGTTCAGATGAGGGGCATCTAGGTTGTTTCTAGGTTCTGGCTATTACAAATAATGCTGCTATGAACATAATTGAACATAATGTCGTTGTCTTATGAATTTGTGTCCTTTGGGTATATTCCCAAGAATGGAATTACTAGATCATGAGACAGACTGATTCTGATTTTCCTGAGAAACTACCATACTGACTTCCAAAGTGGCCACACAAGTTTCCACTCCCACCTGGAATGAAGGAATGTTCCTTTTCTTGACATCCTCTCCAGCACAAACTGTCATTAGTGTTTTTGATTTTAGCCTTCTGACCGGTGTAAGATGGTATCTCAGAGTTGTTTTGATTTGCATTTCTCTGATGACTAAGTATGTTGAAAACTTTCTTAAGTGTTTTCCAGCAATTTTAGATTCCTCTATTGAGAATTCTCTATTTAGTCCTGAACCCCACTTTTAATTGAATTGTTTGGTGTTTTTAAGACTAGCTTCTTTGTATATTTTGGAAATCAGCCCTCTGTGAGATGTGGGATTGGTGGATCTTTTCCCATTCTGTGGGCTGACAATTTGTCTTGTTGACTATGTCTTTGGTCTTACAGAAGCTTCTCAGTTTCAGGAGGTCCCGTTTATTAATTGTTGATCTCACTGTCTGTGCTAGCAGAGTTACGTTCATCAAGTTGTCTCCTTTACCAATTCGCTCAAGGGTGCCTCCCACTTTCTTCTAAGAGATTCAATTTAGCTGGATTTATGTTGAGGTCTTTGATCCATTTGGACTTAAGTTTTGTGCATGGCAATAGATCTGTATCTGTCTGCAGTCTTCTACATATCTGCATCCATTTATGCCAAAACCATTTTTGGAAGATGCTTTCTTTTTTCCATTGTATAATTTTAGCTTCTTTGTCAAAAATCAGGTACTTGTAGGTATGTGGGTTAATATCAAAGTTTTCAGTTCTATTCCATTGTTCTACCTGTCTGTTTTTGTACCAATACCAAGCCGTTTTCATTACTATAGCTCTATAATAGAGTCAGGGATGGTAATGCTTCTGGAAGTTCCTTTATTGTACAGGATTGTTTTGGCTATCCTGGGTTTTTTAATTTGGTTTTAAACTGCCTTGTTAAACATCTTTGCATCTATGTTCATAAGAAAAATTGGCCTATAATTCTGTTTTTTTGTCAGGTCTTTATGTGGTTTAGGGTATCAGGGAAACTCTGTGCTCATAAAAAGAATTGGGCAATGCTCCTTCTGTTTCTATTTTGTGAAATAATTTGGTGAGGATTCGCATTAAGTCTTCTTTGAAACTCTGGTAACTTCTAATTACTCTTTCTATTTCACTAGGGGCTATAGATCTATTTAAATTGCACATGTGATCTTGAGTAACTTTTATAAAGGGTATGAATCAATTGTTTCAGATTTTCAATTGGATAGAGTACAGGCTTTTTAAAAGTATGTCCTTATATTTCTCTGGATTACCTCAGTGTTTATTGTTTTGTCCCTCTTTTCTTTTTTCTTTTTTTTTCTTTTTTTATTTTTTTGGTTTTTACGAGACAGGGTTTCTCTGTATTGTTTTGGAGGCTGTCGGTCCAGCCTGGCCTAGAACTCATAGAGATCTGCCTGCCTCTGCCTCCGGAGTGCTGGGATTAAAGGCGTGTGCCACCACAGCCCAGCTCTTGTCTCCCTTTTCACTTCTAATTTTGTTAATTTGGATATTCTTTCACTATTAATTTTGTTAATTTAGATAAGGATTTATTGATCATATTGATTTTCTCAAAGAACTAACTCTTTGTGTTGCTCTTTACATTTTTGTGTGTTTGGACCTTGAGAGCTTGTTTGGAGGTTCTAGCAGGGGAGCGCAGCTACTCGTAAACCCTTTACCGAAGACTGGTCCTCCTGTATTCGTGGAAGGTCGTCCTCTTCGACCCAGCTCGAAGCTTCGGGAGGGACACACATGGAGCAGTGAGGGAGGAAGGGGACACCCGCCTAGCCAGCCAGATCAGCTGAATCAACCCTGGCGATCAATAGGGTGACAGATGTCGCAGCCAGATCGTGTTTCTATTTCATTGATTTCAGCCCTGAGTTTGAGTCCTTCTTTTGTGTGTTATATTTTTATTTTGTTCTAGAACTTTTTGATGTGCTTTAAAGTTACTAGTATGAAACCTCTATTTTTTTTTAATGTAGGCACTTACTGGTATCAACTTGCCTCTTAGAACTGTGTGCAACTTGCCTCTTAGAATTATTTTCCAAAAGTTTGGTATGTTGTGTATTAATTTTAATTCAATTCTAGACATCTTTACTTTCATTCTTGATCCACTTTTCATTCAGTAGAAGGTTGTTCTATTTCCATGACGTTGCATTAAAACATAGTGGTCAGATAGGATGCAAGGTGTTACCTCAATTTTCTTGTACCTATTGAGGCTTACTTTGTGTCTGAGCACATAGTGAGTTTTGGAGAAAATTACATGAGGTATTGAGAAGAAGGTATATTCTTTTGTGTTTATGTGTACTGTAAATATGTCAGGTCTATTTGTTCCCCCACACACTTCCTTGGCAGTGTTTCTCTATGTAGCCCTGACTGCTCTGGAACTCACTCTATAAACCAGGCTGACCTCAAATTCATAGAGATCTACTTGCCTGCTCCTGAATGCCTGTTTTAAAGGCATGTGCCAGCACAGCTTCACTGGTCAACTTGGTTTATAACTTTAGTTAGTTTCAGAATTTCCCTTTTTAGTTATTGTCTGAATGGCCTGTCTATATTGGTAAGAGTGGGATATTGACATGTCCATTATCAGAATGTGAAGGTCAACATGTCATTTATACTGTAGCCATTATTTTTTTCAGAATTTGTGTTTCCTTGTGTGTGATGCATAGATATTAAGAATAGCAATGTCCTCTTGTTAGATTTTTCATTTAATGAATATTTAATATACTTTCCTATTTTTAGTGATTTGATATGGCTTGAAGTCTATTTTGTCTGACATGAAAATAGATGCACCAACTTACTTCTTACTTCTGCTTGTTTTGGATAGCCTTTTCTACTCTTTACTGTGAGGTCATGTCTATCCTTGATGTTAACGTGTGTTTCCTGAATGCAGCAGATGGATGAACTCTGGTTTTGTATCTATTTTGTTAGTCTGCATATCTTTTTATTGGGTATTAATTAAAGTCCAAATAATTACAGATAAAAACGAGAGAGAGAGAGAGAGAGAGAGAGAGAGAGAGAGAGAGATTTAAGATAAATTGATACAACTTGGCTGTTTCCCACTTGTTTGTGATAGAAATCTATAAATATATAATCATTTGAATATTTATCCATTTTTATTTAAGTGATGATTGGGTGAACGAATTTTAAAAATAGCTAATATCTGTTGGGCACTCAATAATCTTAAGCATATTGTTTTATCTTCAATGTAACACCTTGGAGTAATCCCTATTAAGCATATTTTGCAACACAGGAAGCAGAAGCCTGGAAAAGAATATCTCTCCCACAATCACTTAGTATGTGATCAAATAGATTGGAACCTGGGTATGTGCATACAGATCTATTATGTTGTATAGTGTTGCATAGCTTGGAGTCTTGAGACACAGCAGCAGGGATCACTTTCTTAAGACTCTTAAAAGATTAAGTCCATAAACAATCCCTTTCCAAGAAGCTTAGAAGTTCTTTGAGACTTTGAGGACCCCTCTGCTCTCCTTTCCTATGGTATGTAAGAGGTTAATAATTGCTTGGAGGTAGTGACTTTGTCTCTGTAGTTGCCATAATTTGTCTACCTTCCTCTGAGTAATACCTCACCTGTGCTCCTGCTCATAACCTGGTTCAAGTCACTGGCTCACAAGACAAGATTTGGGTGGAATTTTCTCTGGTCTGTCATTGTCCACTCTCTGTGGAGTGACTGTAAATACCCTCTCCAAGGTGAGTAACACAAAAAACCTGTAACACAGGTAATAAAACCCTTAGATGTACATTGGGGTTAAAACCGAAGATCAGAGAAACAAAGCAGCCAAGCCAACAGAGAGCTCCCACCTCTACCAATGCTCAGACCAAAGGCATGATCCACCGAATCTCAGATTGCATCTCCAGACTGCACTGTTCCTCACCAAATTTCAGACTGCTGCCTGAGACTATACTGAGATCCTTATACTCTCTTTTGTGATGGGATTAAAGGCATGAGCTCTGTTCCTCTTTTAGACTGATTCAGTCTCTTGTAGCCCAGGCTGGCCTTGAACCCATAATAATCCATCTGCCTCTGTTTTCTGAGTCCTGGGATAAAAGGTGTGTGCCACCACTGTCCAGTTTCTATGGCTGTGGCTAGCTTTGCGTTCTGGTCATAATCAAAATATTACCACAAAATCCAGTGTCTTCTTTTATTCCAACGAAGTGAACTTGGTGTGAAAATACAGGAATGACTTCTGCTTCGATGATACTGGTGTATTTTCTTCAGGCACATGACAGACTGCTATGCTGTGGGTTTAAAGGTCATGCTCGTAGTCTAACTAGGATTTATCTAGGGAAGTAGAAAAATAGACAACTAGGGGTCCAGGGAGTGATCCAAAACTGTGATCTTCAAGCTCTGACAGTTAGTTTTTTGTTTGTTTGTTCGTTTGTTTCACAGAAGACATGGTGATGTTCAGCAGGGCAAGCTCTGACCGCCATTGCTTCTCCCTTAGCCTTACTCAAGCCATTACTAAGCTGGCAGCTGTGCCAGGAATGGGTTAAGTGTGCTCCACTTCCTCTTTTCCATATGATAATTTTTATCATGAGAACACATTAATCTTGGGCTATTTTCTGTTTCCATTACAATCGTTGTCACACAGGTGGAGCATCGGAATGTTAATGCCTCGTGTCTTCTGTGAAGGATAGTAGAATTCGCCACTTCTTTGACCTTTCCGATGTGCTGCATTTCGATTGGGTCTGGAAGTTGATGATTAATGATAATTACAATAATTGCACCACGGGACTCTGTCAAAGGAAGCCACTTGAAACATTTAATAGAATCTTGAACAATCTCTGTCCCAATGTCCCTGTTTCTCCTCCTGCACCTGCATCACATGTCCCTGGGTGAGTAGGGTTGGGAAAGATTCAGCTTCGGTTGAAACCGGGAGAATAAAAGAGCTGTGATTTGTGAGTCATGTTTTAGTTATGTGAAGGAGGAAAAAAGAAATCAATTTCTAAATCAATAGAATGGTCCTTTGCCCAAACAGCTTTGCTTAACAAAGAGTGAGCATTCCATAAAACAGGGCTTCGCTTTCGATTCAGATCATTAACTCCAGTTCCCATTAGCCAGAGGTGCCACGGGGAAAGGGGATATTTACTTGTCTCCTCTGCTCTGGTTGCTTGCCTTTAATTTTAGGGAAGTGTAGTTCTCTTGTATGAAAGGGTTATTCTATGCAGGCTTTGTGCTTTCTTTCTTTTTTTTTCTGTTCTGAGGCTCCCACACTGAGTACTAATTCTCATGCATGCATGTTCTATTGGCGCCTTTGCAATGAGCACGAAGCTAGTGTCCTCATGGTCTTTTTTTAAAATTATTTTTAATACATAAATGGTAAGAGAAAGCAGAGTAAGGTTTTACTTGGAGTTAGTTGGCAATTTTCTTCACAGTGCTGCAAATTCTGCCTTACATTGTGCTATCAGCACAATATATTTCTACCAGAAGTTTGGAGAGGTCGCTATGCTAATGGATATTCTAAAGGAATAATTTTCTAAAAGCAAGCCATCTGATGGTGTGTTGTGGACAGACAGAAAGCACTTCAACAAGATGTAGATTCCTTAAGTTTGGGTTCTGTTTCCACTAAGACATAAGAAGTACTTAGCCATGCCTGTGTCATTGGCTTCTAGAAAATGGTTTCTGCTTTCTTTGGAGCTCTGCAATGGCCTCTTGCTGTTCTCAGAAGCAAACCTCCAAGGAGGTTCTGTGCAGTGTCAATCCAGGTAGGCTAGCTGATTCCTAGGTCAGGATGCCTCAGTGTTTACATACATAATTTGAAATATATTTTTCCTCTGCAGAAAATCTCAGTGGATTATGCTGGAGCATGTTTTCCCCACAGTTTCAGCTAGTGCCTAACTCTTGAGGACTAGTTTATATTTACAAATAATTTTATCGGGAGGCATGTTGTGTCTGTGTGTGTGTGTGTGTGTGTGTGTGTGTGTGTGTGTGTGTGTGTCTGCTCATCTTAAACATTTATTCTTTGAGAATTGTCACACTTCTTTTGGGCCTTCCGGATATCCATAGGACAAGTATAAGGCGGAAGGTCTTGTCTATGGTCATAGTAGAGCATGATCTTTGAAGTAAGGTTCATCATCAAGGTTACCTCTGGGCCTGTACTTCTCATTGGTAGCAGAAACAGAGCCTTAGAAGGACAAATATGAACTCTCCTCGATGCCTGGTCAGTGAGGGAACTGACACAGAAGCATCTAGACAGCTCCACTCTTCAGGTGGAGCTATGCTTTTTAGAGGTTTTTATTCTGCAGAGTATTCCAAGCTTATAAACATGAACTCAAGAACACCCGAGCAGTGACAGTTGAACTTATAACCTGGGCAGTTTCCACAATATTAAATTGCATCCTGATTATTTGGCAAGCACAATGCTTTTGATCAGCTACAGAGGTCATGCGCATGGGGTCAAGTATCTCATTACACCTGTATTTTCTTTCAAATGGATTTGTACCTTTATTTAATTCTGCTGCTTGTTTCTCTGGCCTATTATTGCAGTCTATTATTGCAGTTTTAAAAATAACTCCTATTCCCACTCTCAGAAGTTAAAGGAAACATTTCTTTAGAAAAAAGAAAACAAGTAAATGTAATGACGAAGTTAATATTCCAGTGCCAGCGTATTGTATGTATGTGGAAGTGTGTATGTGAAGAAATAATAGAAGTTAGTCAGTTGGTTAGGGGCTGAGCTAACAGACTCAGTGATTGAAGGCAAACCCTCTGTGCATTCACTAGAAAGGAAGGTGCCAGCCCCAGCATGGCAACACCAGGCAGTGTGCAAGGAAGCAATGCAAATATTATAAGCTACTTATCATTTGGGGGATGTTGACTTAGTTTGGACACCTACTCATGGCAGTAATACTTAACTGATACACTCAGCCTTGAGTATTATACTTAACCAGAGTGGTTGCCACCCATTTCTGCTCTTCTTTGTAGCACTGGTCAGTTCATATATGAAAGGGGAGGTGCTCTGTACAAGTTTAGGTTAGAGTCAGAGTTAAAAAAATAAAGCATGAAGGCACTCATGCTGCAGATAATTTTTAAGCATATTGGAACTTGACGCTTGGTATCAGAAGAACCCGTCAGAACTTTAAGGCACTCCTGGCAAAGAAACAGCAACAAGAGCTTTGAAAAGGAAGAAAATGTCCCTGCTTTGGATTGACTCATCTTTTGTGAATGACATTCCCAAGACTTCAAACTGCTGGGCATGATCCCTAGCTTGTATTTGAGCCTATACTTTTCTGGTTTCTTTTTCCTTGATTGTCTATGTCTTGCATCTAGATAGATTTCTCTTAGAGACCAAGTCCCTTGGCTCTCAGAAGTGTAGACCTGGGTCATTATCCTGCAACTCTGTTAGCTAATATTTTAAATGAGCTGGACACAGCGAAGCCTGCATGTCCTTGTTTTGAGGTGAGGTCATAACAATGTGGTTATATATACAACTGACTGAAAAATTGAGGGGCTATATTAACCAAAGTCCACCTCCACATTTTAAATCCACTGTGCTCATCGTGCTGGCCATAAACCAAGTTAAATGGGGTAAGAGGATGGATAGCTTCCAATAGTGGCTGTTGGCAGCTCTGTTTTTATTTTTTCTTGCTCATGTCTTGGAGGATGTGGCAGACATTTGCTTATTGGCCAGTGCTGAGTTGGAAGCTTTTGTAATCAGTCTAGGTCATAAGGATTCTATTTGCGTTCAATGGCAACAGCCATAGGATTATGCTCTACAACCAAGAAACTCTTAATTCAGCTGGCCAAGTGGTCCCACTTCAAAGATCATAAACTAAGACATTTCATTTCCTGGTCTTTTATAATACACTGAGGTATTATATCAATGATTTGTAACTGGTTATTCCAAGTCAGTGCCTATGTCCTGTTTGTGTACGTGGGAAGTATTTTACCAGTGTTATAAACGTTAACAACTGCAGAAGCTGGATGTTGTTGAATCATAGTAATCTGTAGACACCATCATAAGCAGGGGACAATGATCCTCATTGGTGACTCCCCTGGACCTAGATCACCCAGTTCAATGAGCCACCTTCAGCACCTAGGCTAATGTTGCTGCTTCCCACAGGTGGGATGACATTGACCTTTAAGACTAACATATTTTTCTCATTTGTAGGGCTCCTGATGGTTTACTTCTTCCATGGCATTCTTTAGCAAAAATATTGGCTTTGTGATTCCTCTAAAGATCTCCAATGTAAAACATTTAGCAAACTGAAAAGTCAGAGCAAAAGCCCCTCTTCCTCTTGGTATTACTCACTGGCTGGGAGTGAGTCAGGAGACTGTGCTGCTCTGATGTCACTCTTCTGCCCTCCAGGCAGAATCCTAGCCTTATTTGTGTCTTCTGGAGCACCCAATACACTGCTGGAGCTCCATAAATAATTAATTCCCCCCATAATAAGGGGAAGCAGCCGCTTTCAAGAGGCTCCCTTTCCCTGCACTGTATAACTGGTGTTATGGTATTTTGACTATCAAAACAATGATTAAGCAGCTTTGGCACACTTCATATCGGGGCTAAATGCAATTCTGCTAATGCACCATCTCGTTCCTTCCTCCCCCAGCACTCGTATTTTAATGATTTCTAATTAATATTGTAATATTTCTTGAATAATTCATGGTTTTAAACAAGAAAGGCTGGCACAAACTTATGTCAATCTGTTTGTGTATTGCAGTACTGTGCATGACAAATAAACAGCCTGCTTCCCTTGGAGACTGGGCAAGAGGAGACAGGGAAGTAATGCATAGGAGACAGGCTCTGGAATTCTTCTGCACAGGAGAAAGGCCCCCATGTAGCCCTTGGAGCTTCCCCGGGGCACCTTTGTCTTTGCTCTCACCCTTTATTATTTCATCCTTTCTGCAGGCACATGCCTCGGGCCCTCATGTTCCTCTTCCGTACCTGGAACCCTGCTCATCACTGAACGCTGCTTCCCCTTTGTCCCACCTGTCATTAACTTGTCTTTTAGCTTAACTAAACATTGCTCAGGGATAGGTGCAAACTATACTCTGATCACTAGGCAAGACTAAATTAATAACAATCGGGCATGAGCTTATTCATTTAGCCAACAAATATTTAATGAGCGCTGCTGTTTTCTGCCACAGTGAAGCCCTGGGGGCACAAGGATTAGGGCCCTTTTGAGGGGAACTTGGGGAGCTCACACAGTTCCTCTTTGTAGACTACTGAAGGATCCATTTTTAAGGAGGGAAACTTCTAAGTTTCCTTAGGGAGAGCTGCTGTTAATCCTTTCAAACATTTGGGTCACAGTTGCTATAATGTGGGGTCTTTGTATTATTACTATTATTATTATTACTACTGCTATGATCACTATTAATTTGATCTTTTAGGAATAATCAGTTTAGAGATTACCATAAACATTTCAGATAAAAAATATTGACAATCCAGACCCTCTTATTAGCCCTACCTGGTGACAGTCCTGTTTGTAAGGGACTAACTTCATATTCTGTTGGTTGAGCTAATTATAAATTCTTCCAGAGAGCCAAATGCAGAGGCTTCTTTATGGATGGCACTTCCTCTTTTTCTGGGGTCAAAAAGGTTGCTTCTGTAGAGGCTGTTTCCATGTGATATTTGTTGTCAAGTGACTTCCAATTCCACCCTCCCCCTGTCTAGTGGGTAGGGGGAAAAACCTTTAATATCTATCATTTCTCTTGGCATTAAGACACTACGAATGCTGTGATGACCCTGCTGCTGGGGCCATTAATGTGTGTCACTGTTAATTAGTAGCCATTGGAATACTGAAGCTAGGACATGGTTCACTGAGATGGATGGGGTTGTTTTGATTGCTTTGCTGTGGCTGGGCTACCTATCATTTGTACTAATGATTTCCAAGTAGGTAGCAAAAGGGTAGGAGGGAAATGGCTTAATTTGATTTTTACCTCAACTGTCTCTAAGAGCAATTTCAGTTGTGAAAACACTGTGGAGGCAATGACTCCTGGATTCCTTGAGGTCCTTGGGAAGACAGATTGTTATTAACTGACCATAAAGAGATAGGGAGTGTTGGTGATTATGTATAATCTTCCCAGAATGGAGATAACATACCTGCCTTCTGATGTACTGCAAATGGCCTCTGTGGACAGCATCATTCCATATGCAAAAAGCATCTGCTGTTGTTGTTGCTAGTCCTAAGGACACTGGAAACTAGAAATAAAAGAGATTCAGAGTAGTGAGATTATGTGCCGGGGAGCAGAGGGGAAATGCACCTTGTCCCTGTGTACAGGGCACGGGAAGTGTTTAGGGAAAGGAGAGAAATTCATAATTCCTCTAAGCACTCTTTCTTTCACTTCTATACCCAGGTCTGTGCTGCTTTATCCCCAAACCCTTTAGACAGCCTCCCTGACCTCAGGGCAGGATTGAAAGTGGATACTCGTCTGGAACCGGAATTTAACCAGAAACCCATGCCTCTAAACTCAACCACACTGCCACACCAAGGGGTCATTTCAATACAAGCTCTTGTGGCCATGGTTCCTGTCCTTAGACCTACCATCTAGGAATTTCCCCAAATGTCTGCCCTCAGACTCTGTCCTTTTACCTTGTGTCTCACAGCTTCTCGTGTCTACTGGCCAACACTGGCAGACTCCACCCTGTCTGGCTGTAACCATCTTCAACCTGATCAACACTGTGAATGTCTCCTGGGGCCGAGAGTGAGCTCTGTCTTCTCTTGGCTCTGCTCCTTTCTCTGTTTTACCTTCCCAAGCTTTCATCTTTGCCAGTATAGCTTACCGGTGACTCTCTAGGCCTTTCCACCAAAAATAAATAAATAAATAAATTCTTTGTCGCTTAATTATTCTTGTTTTTTTTTTTTTTTGCTTTTGATGTGGGTGCGGGAGTGAGTCAAAGGCCCCTGCATCCCAGTCTGGTTGGTATTCAGCTTGCTCTAGAGCCCAGATGTGACCCTCCTGCCTCAGCCTTCCCAGTGCTGGGATTACAGGTATATGCTAACACTCCTGGTTAAATAGTCTTAATTTTATCTCACATTTTTCATTGAACTAAACACTTTATTTTCACTTGTGTTCCTAACAATATTTCTTGGAGGAAAATAACAAAAATCTAGATTTCTCAGTTATAACTGTTTTTCAAACAGAGGTGGGTTTCTGCTCTTTGTTGCATCATTACCCTGAAAAGACCATAAACGGCTTCCTATTGTAAAATAGTCAGTGATTTCAACCTACCTAATATTTTATAAAGTGTCCTGATTGGTTATTAAGTCCCCTACTTTCCTTCTTTGGTGTGTATTGAAGGGACCAGTTTCCTCCTTTAGCAGCCATGACAAGCTGCAGAAAAGACATGTCGGGCTCTGACTCAGCACATGTCTGACCTTGCTGGGCCTGCCCCAGTCACTAGGTCAGACACCCTCCTTGTGGCAAGGAATCAATCAGAAGTTAGCTGGTGGGACTCTGTATCTGCTTTATGGCTTTGGTGCTTTACAGTACAAGTGGTACAACAGGGACCAGTGACGTGCAGAGCATAGCCATCGCCCTGGGAGGGCCTATAGGCCATAACAACCAGTTGACCAATCAACACAGGACAGGCTGCCCAGAGCTGGAAGCGCACCAATCCTGAGACCTTTGCATAGTAACCCCCTAGACACTCCCCTTATGCTGCCCAATAAGTCATGTGTCCCTGCCCCCACCATCAACCCCTTTCCCACCCCCCCCATACACACTCCTCGTGGTTTCTCTGGGGTCCTTCTCCCACCATCTGCCCTGCTGAATGGACAAAGGGCCCGAGTTAATGCAGTTAGCTTGTTAAGCAACAATAAAAGATTCTTTGCTTTTGCATTCGGGTCTCTTGCTGATTTGGGGGGGTTCAGAATCTGGGCACAACAGTATGATATATCTCTCTCTTTGTTTCCATTTTTGTCTATCTCGTTCTGTGTGGCCCCTTCTCATTCTTGTTAGGACAGGTCATCTGTTTATCACATAGAGGTTTAAGTTCTGAATGCCCTCTCACGTGCTTTGTTTGTTCGTTTTCATGGCTTCCGTTACCACATACAAGTTGACATTGTCTTCTTGCCTTCTTTCCTCCCTTTTCAAGTATCGTTGACTTAGGGACTTTTAATATTGTCTGAAAACTCGTGGCTTCTACTGGGATCTCAAGTCTTTTCCAACCATGTGTATTCTAACCCAACCTGTGGCTCTGCTTCTTCCTTGGGTTTTACATTGGTCCATGAGGGTTAAGGGATCAGAAGTGAGGAACAGGGTTTGAATGTTATGGACATGATGGACACAGCCCTCTGGGAGATAAAGTAGTGAATCACCTCAGCTTTATTCCAGCATATAAGAAATATATAGGATTGGAGAGCCTGGGGGCAAACCCTAATTTCATTAAGTGCAACGCACAGTCCCATTATAAGTCTTCCTATCTGGCATCAGGGTCCTACAGCAAAGCTGCTAGTACAAGTCTTAATCATCATATGTGCAGCAGGGAAAGGCTTCTACTAAGAAACTATGCCAAGGGTCATCTTAAAGATATGTCAGGCATCCAGACTTAGAGACAGCTTTCAGATAAGGCCAGTCCTCCAGGCCTAGGGATGTATTCCAGATAAGAGCAGGTAGAGAGCAGAAAGATCTCATTGGGGAGGGAGTCCCCATGTTGCTGAGATTTTGGAGAAAGCTGTCAAGCCATGTTAGACTGAAACCTTTCACCAACAAGGCCTCCCAACACCAAACAATCTTTCTTTACTCTGAGCCTAAAATCTGATCTCCCTCTGTTTCTCCAGTTCAGAACCTGGTGATTATATATCTCATGGCCCAAACTCAACTCTGCCATTCCTTACTCTCTGTCTTCATTCATCTTACCCAGAGTATAACTAAGTCCTTTTCACTCTGTACCTCATTGTTATCCTCAAAGTCTAGTTTGTGTTGTCTTCACTGTAAAGTTTTTGTGTTTTTAAGTTGTGAGTGTCATTTCTGTTTAGCTTGGAACCCTTCTTTAGCCTCACTCACCCCCACTCCAATCCCTGCTCCTTCTCAGAAAGCAGTTTATTGCTGGAAGCTCAACACATGCCTAATGAGTGTTTGGGACCTGGTCCCTAGACCTCCACGTGATTTCTCTCCTGCCTTTCCTGAGAGTCACCCACGAGTTGCTTTCCTCTGTTTATTAAACATAGTCTTATTAATTAGACTGGATTTGCATCAGTGGAGCATCCACTATAGATGATTCAAAATACGTATCAATTTCCCTGCTTAGAAATCTTGAGTTCTTCAAGAGTCTCATAAGATACGGCTGCCAGCCTTTCCACAGTATGGATTCATTGCTTTCCATCCTCTATACTCTCTGTTTCAACACCTCCCTACTAGATGGTCCTAGGTGGTCCCATATATACCCTTTAGTCCTTCATGTTTGTGAAAGTGGGATCTTGTTCCTTGATGTCCCCTTCCTGGAATCTTCCAGGTTTCCACATAATTGTCAAAAACCTATCACACTCCTTAAGCATTCCCTAACAGCCTAAGGGAGATGGGAGGCCATTTCTTCATTGTGTTCTCTTTTGCACATCTTCCTACCAGCTGGGCTTTAAGCACCTTGAAGGAATAAATCATTTTTGTATATGGAATGCCTGCTGCCTGCCTAGCAGAGTGTAAATGGTAAATAAGTCCCTCTCTCTCTCTCTCTCTCTCTCTCTCTCTCTCTCTCTCTCTCTCTCTCTCTCTCTCTCTCTGTGTGTGTGTGTGTGTGTGTATGTGTGTGTGCATGTGTGTGTATGTATGTATGTAATCACAAAAATATTCTGTACTTGCTAAAGGTTTTTCTATTTTCTTCCACAATAAAGTCACATTTTTTTAAAAGTAAGACCCAAATTAGCTATAATTCTGGTTGCAGAAAGCCAGATTGCAGTTGTGTCCTTGTAAATTAACAAACATACGACCCAAACTAAAGTATTTGATCTTTATGGTCTTCAGCTGTGGGTGGAGCTACCACAAGGTTTAAACTATTTTTTGAGGACACTGGGGTTTTTGAAAGGTGAGAAGAAGGATGCTGGTAAGGACTTTTTAACTTTTATTTGTTTGTTAGAACAGCTTGGCTTCCATAAGCTGCAGGTATCACGATGCTGTAAAGAATGTTCTTTCAGCTGAATATCCTGCTTCTTAAATATAATTTAGAAGCCACTTTGCAGGGTTATCTTTAATTCCTCTGTAGCTGAAAAATGTCTGCGGTTCTGTGAGCTGCATAGTAATATTGGCCTGACAAAGCATTCTTGCTGCAGCACAGTGGAAATGCATCATGTGATCATTGCACAAACATTCAATTTTACATTTTCTCCATAGACAAGTGGTAGGTAGTGAATAGGAAGAGAAGGGAGTTAGGTCTGTGGAAAGGAGGACCCAGAATAAGATGAGTTAGCTGTAGGTATGTGAGTCCAGTATTCTTTCTGATTACAAGTCCAAGAAGGGCATGCTTATGAGGTTGGGTGAGCAGAGGCACAGCAGGGGCTGTCTCATGAGCCTGAGCCTTCTCCTTCACAGAGATAACTAAAAATGCAATAGTCAAAGTAACGCATTCTCCCTGCCACAGGCTCCAAAACGTGGCCCAGCAGCTTCATATTTAATAACAAACATGGGAGTTCTGTTCCAGAGGTGGGGGACAATGATTTTAGAGATCACAGAAAGGGTTTGTGTCTTAAGATAATGCTGTGTGGGCTGTTCTGTGTGCAATTTTAGAGCTGTTGAGAGTTCAGCAGTGGACTAAACCTGTCATGATTGGAGCTGTGTGTTCGCCTGGAGGGCTTGAGCTGCAAGATTTTCTCTGCAAATCACCAATAACTTTCTATTCAGAAGGTGTGTTACATGTAAACTGCTTTGCTCATTCAGTTTCTGTAGTGGAGATCTGGGGAAGAGATACTTGGAGGGCAGGCAGGGCCTGTCAGAGGCCGAAGAAGCCCTCAGAATGAGTTCTGCTTTGCATCTTCTCATTTAGATGATGGGGGTGGGGGTGAGGATGTTGACTCTGTAGAAAATCAAATACATTAACAAAACATTCTTTTCATTTTTAGCTGCGTACACAAACAAGTCCGAAACACATACACCTCTTTAAATGTCCTTGATAGAAAACAGAAATGTCGCCTAATTATGAAACCAAGGAAAGGAAAAATTAGGTGCTGAGGGGCAGAAAATGAAATGCTAAATAAAGGTTTTATAAGACAGGAATGTTTTCTATTCAAGAATTTGGGGTTTAAAATTCCATGAAATGTACTTTGTAAAGTCAGATTGTCCTCAGACCCCTTACTTGGAAAAATAATGTGGGCGATGGCTAATACTTCAGGGTATGAAATGGCCTGGTTTTTAGTAATCTAATGTAATACCTAAGGGCTTTAGTAACCTAATGAAGCTGGAGGGCTGTCTGACACTTCCTACCAGGTTTTGGGAGATGGAAAACTGTCAGGTTGCTGTGGGTATCCCTGAAGTCATTCTCCTACTAACATGACCAGTCAGAAATCCAGAATTGCTAACTAATAGCAGATTTGAGATTTGATATCTTCCCTATAAAATATTGCTGCAGACAGAGGAAGAGGTCAGACGTAAACTTTCATTACACTAGTTAATGTTTATCACTACAGCCTCTGAATGTCAACATGCTCTAAGCCATAAACTTAATCAAGTGGGGCCTCTCAGAAGCAGCAGACCAGTGTATGTTTCACAGCATACAAATCCAATCTTACTTGAAAACATTTCAGTAAATGGGAATATCATCTGCTTGTTTCTTTAATTGGCATTAGCTGCTTTCCAGTACTTGCTCCGATGAAACTGGCAGGTCGTAAGGGATCTGGCTGGGGAAACACAGGGCAGCCTGTGTCCGTGACTGGAATCCATGCTTTTCTTTGCACACCCAGCTTTGCTTGCCTGATGCTTGCAGTGAAGGTGAGTTAATTTCTACGAGAAGACTAGCTCTAAACTAAGTTGTGGGGAACAGCTCCCGGGAAGTAAGGACAGCCCACTGTCCTTCCTGTCTCCTTCTTCTAAGGCATTATGTGTGTGCCTAACACGTTTTCCTGAACCCTAGTTTTTGTTTGTTCCATACCCTAATGATAACCTCGTGTGGGACTGACTGCATTTCCACATTTGATACCGAACCACCCTGCCCCCTGTCCTTGCAGCTTCCTGGGCTCTGAGATGTGGAGTTGGTTCGAAAACAGCTTCGTTTGGGGTGTTGTGTCTCTAAGGGCGCAACATGCCTCATTTGGCCGCATGTTTTACATGTATTGTGTTTGTACTGCAGACTTCATCGGATGGCAAACTTCCCAGTCCCCTCCTTTTCCTTTAGCAAGTTGGAACGTATCACGGGTGAGAGTTGGCTTCCTAATGTCTGGGTCCAACAAGGTCAACATCTGAGTGCAAGCTCAGTCGTGCAGAGGTTGTTCTCCAGTCTCATAAGGACTTGCCACCGGCGGGGCTCTGTATTTACTTGTGTGATTGATCCCTCTCTGGACCCCCAAACATCAAAGTACAGACCATAGCTGTTTCAGTGCCATGTTTATCACGTTTATGGCATAGTCTTGGACACACAGTAAGTATAAACAGGACTAAAATAGAGATTGAAAAACTGAAAGAAAGTCTATAAAGGTTTCTACTAGTGTGCATGCTTACTGCATTTACAAGCTACATTTGGAGCACAGTGTTTGGACACTTCAATGGTTTCTGAATCTATGTGGAAAGCAAGCACATGTATTTAGGTTGATCATCCCTGTAAAGAAGTGTTTTTCTACCTGCCGTGGTGGTACATGTCTTTAATCACAACACTTGGGAGGGAGAGGCAGGCAGATCTCTGTGAGCTCAAGACCAGCCTGGTCTCCAGAGCAAGTTCTAGGATAGCCAGAGCAGTTACATAGAGAAATCTTGTCTCGAAAAAATAAAAATATAAAAAGGAAAGAAAAAAGAAATGTTTTTCTGTTTTTATCTCTATAATGGAATGCTCCAATAGTATGAGATATTATAATTACAAACATAATCTAATATTATGTTACAAAATGCTCCAAAATAACATTAGCATAGAAAAGGATGCAGTTCAAATACATTACCAATTCTTATTTTATAATATGTAGAAATTGTTTTAAAAAGAGAAAAGTAAAAACAATTTCATGAGTGCTGATACTCTTTCTGTATTAGAACAAATTACTCTTAATATTTAAATAATTTTCAGTAGAATGCACATATTTATTTAAAATATTGATCTTAGAGGAGAATTTTAGGATCATCTGTGTGTCCATCAGCAGTATATTCTATATGCAAATAACAGCAGCAGATAATTGGAAGTTGAAGAAGTGAACACAAATGGTTTTCAATGAATATATTACCATCTAGGATTTTTTAAGAATAACAAATCTCATAGACATATCATTAGCCTACTAATGGCTGTAAACATTGAGTGTATGTATCTTGATGAGTTTAAAGATGAAACTGTCAGTATACATACAAACTTGAGCATCACCCCTTAATGTTTGCTTCTTTCTTCCTTTTAAGTTGATGAGAGTATTTGGCACAAGAAAGCTTTCAGTATGTAGTAAAGTGTGTACAGTGAGGCTCTGTTTTTGTCTTGTGTCATAGAAGCCAGCGAGCTTAGGGTCAACACCTCTCTAATTCTTCCTTCTCTCAAAACCTGAGCGAAAGTACCAGTCCACACTGTTTCTATGACTTCAACTCTCAGACTTAATGTAGATGATGTCCCTGGTGTTTATTCCTGCCTGTAAGACTTGCTCATTTAGCAATATTACCCTCAAGTTTAATTATCTGTCACACATGTAAGGGTTTCTTTCTTTAGGTCTGAGTTATCCTCCGCTGTATACATATGCCTCATCTGCAATAGACTTCCAGGTGTTTTCATAGCTTTGCTGGTGTGTATAACACATCTGAAGACAAGAAATCAAAGATGTCTTTGAGGTAGTACTTTCCGTCTTTCAGGTTAACGTCTAGAAGTGAGATTTTGGTTTGCAAGGCATTTCTGTTTGGGGGAGCCCCCACTCAACACTGTTTCCTTAGGCTGGTCTAACTTGGTGCTAACAGTATGCTGGATTCCTTTATGAAGATACCTCAGGAGCCATCTTGCAGCTCTTGCGTAATTGGCATCATAACAAGCATAAGGGGGATTTATTTTTAGCATCATGCTGACTAGTGTGTTGAGAAGTTTTCTCATCTATTGACCATTTGTATGTTGTCTTTGTGACAAGTATCTCATGCCTTTTCCCAGTTGTCTGTATTGGGCTGCTAATTGATGTTTTGGACATTAACTCTCCGTGCAATTAATCTTTTGTAGATATTATTCGCCATTTTGTGGTGCTGCCTCAATCTGCATGTGTGCAGAGATTTTTTGTTTGTTTCTTTCTTTTTATTGGTCCCTCTTCACAGTTTCTGGTTTTGTTGTCTGTGCTTTCTGGATTATACCCAAAGAATTAATGGTTATGTCTGGCAGGCACTGTTTCAGAAATTTTCTGGGTTCAGTTGTTCTGTGTCAGTATAACCTTTGTTGAGGTAGGTTTTATGTATAGCACATGATAAACATGCGATTTTAGCCCATTGCATTTAGGTGTCCAGTGTTTCTAGCATCTTTTATTAAAGCAACTACCCTTCCCCACATTGTGTAGTCTTAACTCCCCAATCAAGATTATTATAATGACAATGTGTTGATTTTAGTCAATATGTATGTTTTGATGCCAACCTCATGCTTCTATGATTGTTGTAGCTTTACAGTATATTTTGATATAAGAAAATATACTACCTTCAATTTTGTTCCTCACTAATGGAGTCTTGACTCATTTGGAACTTTCATGGACGTTTAGGATTTATTTATATTTATGTTTCAGATGGAACCATAGCTCTTTAAAAAATTATGGTGATTCTTCAGGAGCTAAAAATGAAACTAATTTTAATTAAAATAAAACTAGTTTTAGCTTCCCTTGCCTTCTTCCTATTCTTATGCAAAACAGACTTTTCTAAAGGTAATTTTATGATGTCAACAAGGCTGAATATATGCCATGGCTATTTCTTGAACACCCTCTGTCCCATACACGCATAGCTTCCCACATGAGCAAAACCTACACACTGGTATCATGCTATCCCATATTCAAATGAGGGTATGCACTTTAATTCTTTTTTTTAATGAAAAATATAATTTGAATCTTTATTTTTTTATATTTTATTTTCCAGTTTAAATTTAGATAAGAAACAAGGTTGCTTCACAAGTCAGTTCCAGGTCCCTCTCCCATTCCCTCCCCTCCTCCCTTGCCCTCCCCCAACCCCCCCCCCCGTTATCCCCTCATTCCCCCAGGGAGGGTGAGGCCCTCCATGGGGGTGTGCATAGTCTGTCATTTCATATAGGGCAGGGCCTAGACCCTTCCCCAAGAGTTCAGGGTGAGAGTGCACCTCACATTGTTCTATGGGAGTCCAAAGTCCGTGTGTATACTTGGGATGGGTACTGATCTGCTGCCCAAGGCTCAATAGATTCCCTAGGCCTCCTCACTGACACCCAGATTCAGGGGGTCTTGATCAGTCCCATGCTGGATTCCCAGGCTGATGCCTGGGATTCAAGAGTTAACCTTTGTCTGGTCAGCTGTTTATGGGGGTTAAACCAGCCCAGTCTTAATCGCTTTGATCATCAGTCCTCCCTCTCTGTTACTGGCTTTCTTGAGTTCAGCTCAGTACTTAACCAAGGGAGTCTGCCTCTTCTTTGATCAGCCACTAAATGAAGTTTCTGTTTCCCAGACTCTCTGGCCATAGGATTGTAGGCTGGCACTCCCCAGATCTATGTCTAAAATCCATATATGAGAGAGTACATGCCATGTTTCTCTTTTTGTGACTGGGTTACCTCACTCAGGATGGTTTCTTCTAGTGTCATCCATTTGCCTGTGAATCTCATGATTCCATTATTTTTATCTGCTGAATAGTACTCCATTGTGTAGATGTACCACATTTTCTCTATCCACTCTTCGGGTGAGGGACATCTAGGTTGCTTCCAAGTTCTGGCTATTACAAATAAAGCTGCTATGAACATAGTGGAACAGACATCTTTGTTGTATGAATGGGCATCTTTTGGATATATGCCTAAGAGTGGAGTTGCTGGGTCTTATGGTAGGTTTATTCCCATTTTCCTGAGGAATCTCCATACTGATTTCCAAAGTGGCTGAACCAGTTGGTACTCCCACCAGCAATGGAGGAGTGTCCCCCTTTCACCACATCCTCTCCAGCATAAATTGTCATTGGTGTTTTTGATTTTAGCCATTCTGATAGGAGTGAGATGGTATTTCAGAGTTGTTTTGATTTGCATTTCCCTGATGGCTAAGGATGTTGAGCACTTTCTCAAGTGCCTCTCAGCCATTTTAGACTCCTCTATTGAAAACTCTCTATTTAGTTCTGCAGCCCACTTTTTAATAGGGTCCTTTGGTGTTTTGGAGACTTGCTTCTTGAGTTCTTTGTAAATTTTGGAGATCAACCCTCTGTCAGATGTGGGATTAGTGAATATTTTTCCCATTCTGTGGGCTGCCTTTTTGTCTTGCTGACTGTGTCCTTTGCCTTACAGAAGCTTCTCAGTTTCAGTAGGTCCCATTTATTAATTGTTGATCTCACTGTCTGTGCTACTGGTGTTATGTTCAGGAAGCTGTCTCCTGTACCAATACGTTCAAGGGTACCACCCACTTTCTCTTCTAAGAGGTTCAGTGTGGCTGGATTTATGTTGAGGTCTTTGATCCATTTGGACTTAAGTTTTGTGCATGGCGATAAACATGGATCGATCCGCATTCTTCTACATGCTAGTCTCCAATTATGCCAGTACCATTTGTTGAAGATGCTTTCTTTATTCCATTGTATATTTTTAGCTTCTTTGTCAAAGATCAGATGGTCATACAGCAAAGAGTGAACACGCAAATTAACAAAATCAGAAATGAAAAGGGGGACATAACAACAGACTCTGAGGGAATCCAGAGAATCATTAGGTCATACTTTGAAAACCTGTACTCCACAAAATTCGAAAATTTAAAGGAAATGGATGACTTCCTGGACAGCTATCATTTGCCAAAACTAAATCAAGAACAGATAAGCAATTTAAATAGACCTATAACCCCTATGGAAATAGAAGCTGTCATCAAAAGTCTCCCAACCAAAAAAAGTCCAGGTCCAGATGGCCTCAGTGCAGAATTCTACCAGAAATTCAAAGAACAGCTTATACCAATTCTTCTCAAAGTGTTCCACACAATAGAAGCAGAAGGGTCTTTGCCAAACTCTTTCTATGAGGCTTCAATAACCTTGTTCCCCAAGCCACACAAAGATACAACTAAGAAAGAGAACTTCAGATCAATATGCCTCATGAACATTGATGTAAAAATACTCAATAAAATACTGGCAAATCGGATCCAAGAACACATCAAAACAATCATTCACCATGATCAAGTAGGTTTCATCCCAGGGATGCAGGGATGGTTCAACATATGAAAATCCATCAATGTAATCCACCATATAAACTAGCTGAAAAACAAAAATGCACTTTAATTCTTATCAAGATTCTGTTCCTTGAGAAGATTTCTTTAAAGTTCAGGGTCTTATTAAGTGATTGGGTTTGAACTTCTGTCGAACTAAATTAAAATAGATGCCAAAGATGAGGTGTTGTCTAGGATTTCCTCTAAAGAGGTCCTGTATTCTAAGGAACAGGGGGAAGAAAGAGGTCTTGAACTGGGAAGGTGAAGGCTGGATCAGCCTTGCTCGAGAGAATGTGCAGCCTCTGGTGGCATCCTTGTGCAAATTCTAACTATTGGCATTGGGTTTCTAAAGGAATGTTGCCAAATTATAGCACAGTATAGGGAACACATGCACACTTACACATAACAAAAATGAATGTAGAATAAGAGGTCATGAATTTGAGAAGGGCGGCTGGGGAACACAGAAAGTTTTGAAGAGGAGTAGAAATGACCCTAAGACAGCACTCATGTATGAAATCCTAAAATAAGAACAAACAAAAATAGCAAAAGTTAGTACAGGACCAAAATGTACAGAAGCAAGGGGGTTAAATTTGGTATTCTCTAAAATGTTTATTTATTTAATTATTACATAGAATATGTAAAACAAAAACATTAGGTCAAATAATAATCAACAAAATTTAAAACATATCCAAGAACCAGAATTGGGGTACAGGTATATCTGTTTTTAATCAAAATGTTTGTGATAGGAAAGAAAACTTATTAGCCTTTCCCGAGATTTCCAGAGTAAGAAGTACTCCATGAGAATGTGTGGCTACAACTTGTGAATGAGAAGAGGAGTGACAACCTGAACCTGGGCTCCGGTCATCTCGTGCATGGATAAATGCCTCACACTGCACTGCAGAGGGGTTAACTTATGTAAGAGGTCATATCTGAGGGCTCTGTGGCACCTCAGGAAAAGTCAACACTGTGATATTAGACACGTTCCGAGGCAGTCACCCACCCTACCAGATCCAGCTTACTTTTCTGTAGAATGGAAACATATGTCTGATATCTTTAGGCTCTGTGAAGGCAAGTAATTCACACTGCTTTTAGGGAGCATGCATTAAGCCATGATCCTCATCCCTGAGTTAGTATTCAATTATGTGTATGTCTTGAGTGCTAGACTTGAGTCTAATTCTGACCAATAGATGCTCAGTGCATGAACTAGAACCCAGTGTTGAAGTCTAGTACAACTAGTAAGACTAGTAAGCATTAGCACACAAAGAATAATCTATTTCTTTCATATTATATATTGATTTGGTACTGAACAATATTTTGGTCATATTAGATTAAAGGGTGTATTATTGTAAATACTTCCTGTCTGATTTTCATTCTTGTTGTAGAAACTCAATGTGTGACTCACATTTGAACCTCATGTTGTATTCCTGTTAAACTGCACTGGACTGAATTATCAGGAAGAGGGCTAATAGAAGTAACTATTCAAGGAGTGCTCTTGTTTCACGTGCAGTCACTTTTGAATGAATGTGAGGTTGAAGTCAAACTTTCTGGAAGTCATAGTCACTCTATTCTTCCTAAGTACTACTCTTATCTGAAGCTCTCAGATTCTCTCAGATCTTATAAACAGTTTTGCTTAACAGTGAAAACTCAATCACTCCCCAAATGGCTAGTAGCTGGGTTAATGCTCCTCACATTAACAAGCATATAGATTCATGCTGGGTGGAAGGAGGTCTTGCTGAAGGTGGAGTTAGAGTTATTTAGTGATGCAGTGAGTTTGGAGAACACACTTAAAGAAACAGGGCTGGGAGGCTTTAGACTCATCAAAATTTGGAAAAGGAAGCTACCAGAGGGAACGCTGACACGTTAATTAACTTACTCTTCTTTCCCTTCTCAGATTGAGCTGTATCTATGGAAGGTCCAATGAACAGGCCGCAGTACAACTAATCTCCTCAATTCTCCTGTTGCAAAGATTGATGGAGACCATTGTGTGATCAATTTGGTCATGACACTAGGTATCAGTCATGGGCCTGACTGAAATGAATGGAATCACTTTACTCTACTCTGGTTTGCTTTCACTATGTAAACTTAGCTGGTTCTAAGGTTTGAGGGTCAGGGAAATCAGTGCTGCTCCTAAGTCTAGAAACCTCCTTGGATAATTTATTAAAGGAAACTCCACTTACTCATTCATATTAGTCTGCAGAGAACACATCAATCAATTCACCTACCTTACACACATTCTCTTCTCACAGGGTGAGCTTATCTTCCGTGGAAGTCAGGAAAGTGTCCCAATATAGTATGTATAAAAATTATTTTTAAAAAATCAGATAGGGTACCCAGCCTCAAATTAACACATAAACCACCTTAGGAATGTAACTTCTCCAGAACGTTTCTTCATGTTCCAAGACGTTGTAAAGTGTTTGGGATAAACTCACAGTCGCTAAAAGTGTTTACTTCAAAGAAAATGCTCTCTATAATTTAAAATACATATATAATTTCATCACTTAGTTGTCTTCTTACAGATGTTGAGAACAACACCATGATGAATATGGAGTGGTAGTCAATATTGCAACAGCTGCACAATAAATTTTACATGGCATTGGGGGCTTTGAAATTTTTTGGATGGAAAGTCTAAAGTTCTGTGACCTTGAACTTCATTTTCTGTCATTCAGAGTGTCAAATTACTTTACTCTTGATTCTTTCCCTTGTTATTCCTGCAGTGGCTTCCTTATTTTCATTCAGATCTGGTTCAAAATATTGGCTGCTACTCTGACCTACACTGACATTTCAAAGGCTGAAGAATAATTAGTGAAATAAAAACCTCATAATTACTTTCTTGCACACACCCACACAAAGCCTTTTGTTGAGCTGGCAGAGTGGATTGAGATTTTGTTGTGTTGCGTTTTGTTCTAAATGACTGTGCAAGGAATTAAGGGAAGTGACAGGCATTTTCTAAAGGCAAAGAACGATCCAGAAGCTGTGGCCCTCAGCGTTCACCTAGCAATGCTGAAACTTAAAGAAGCAGTCTTACATCTGGTTTTAAACCCTAAGTTTTAACAAAAAGAAGTCCTTCATTGGAGACAATTTTAAAATAGATATGGTACTGCAGTCAAGATAGCTGTCAATCTTCAGCTACTTGCTTTTCAGCTTGGTTAGAAATTCTTATTTATGAATTGTTTCCATTTGGATATTAAAATGACATTAACTACTCAATATCTGAGGAAAATATTTCTAAAAGAATCGACATGATGAAATATGCTCTTCATGCACTTGCCCTTTCTTCTAATCTGATTTGTTGGAATTTGCTTGGGGGTCTAATCATAGATGTAATCAATTGAGAGGCTGCTTATAACTAGCTGGCTTTCAGTGAAAAGTAGAGAAAAATTAAATGCCTTCTGTAAGGATTCAGGCATTATGCTGGCCTGTCTCTGTCACCTGTCAGAATGCACTCAGGCAGTACTCTGGTCAGCCCACGCATAAAGGACCCCTTTAAAACAAAGTGGCCTACTTATGTTCTCTTTTCCTGCTCTGTTTCCTGCTGTTCCCCTGGGCCAGACAGTACTTTTCCTGACTCCCTCTTCTCTCTGTCCTCTCTCTGTGTCTCTGTGTCTCTTTTCTCTTTCCTAACTCTTCCCTTGCCTTTCTGATAAAACTTTTCACTTAAGCTCTGTCTACCTGGCATGTTTGTACCCTGCCTCTGTCACCTGCCATGGAATCTGCCAAGGTTCCCCACAGGCTGTATCATAATAGCTTTCACCTCTTCTGGTTTGAATCCCTTGGTTCTTTATGGTCCTCATATTTATCTACAGACAATTATACCAAATAACCCTTGGTGTAATTATACAGGAGCCTTGCTGAGAACTGCTGGCTTGTGTGCCATATTCTCTGCCATGAGGTCCTTAACAGGGATGCTTGGTTTTGTCTATTATGTGTTATTTTTCTATTTGTTGTTTGAATCACCTGTAGAATCTTCAATTTTTATGTGATGCAATTTATATATTGAACAGGCATGACTTTGTAAACAAAACAGGTACTTCTAAAAATATTCTCAGGTTCCCTTTACTTTCTTACAATTTCTGACTGTGTTGAGAGGTTTTACATACGTGTGTTGTGTTTACTCATTGTAGAGATTAATTTCAGAAATTTAAAATGACCATTAACTTACCTAAAATGATAATGTGTCTAAATACTATATTTTCACATGAATGCCTTTTCCCTTTTATTGAAACTGGATCCTTTTTTAATTGACTTATTTTTAAATTAAAAACAATATTATTTTACATACCAATCCTAGTTCCCTCTCCCTCCAGTTCACCCATCTTTACCACCAACCCCCATCCCACCCACCCCCATCCACTCCTCAGGGAGAGTGAAGCCTCCCATGGGGGGGTGTCACCAAAGTCTGTGACATCATTTGGGGCAGGACCTAGGCCCTCCCCCATGTATCTATCCTTCCATAGGGAATGGACTCCCAAAGCCCATTCATGAGGGGGGGAGGGATAGAGGAGAAAGAAGAGGGAAGAAGGGAGTGGGGAGGAGAACATGGGGGAAAATAGATCCTTTTTCAGCATAATATAACCTGATTATGCTTTCCTTTCCCTCTGCTTACCCCAATTCTTCCCTAGTTCTCCTCTCATTGTGAATCCATTCCCATTCTATCTCTCAAGAAATGACATTTTCAAAAAGGTTATAGTATCATCACTGTTTTACACATTTTTCATATTTCTTCAATACTCTATTTCACTTGGGATAGATAAGAATATAGTAGGTCTTGTAGCCAGTAAAAATTCTACTGTGTTCTAAAAATAGAAAAAATAAACGTATCATTTGTTGCTATTATGAATTGGTTTGGGACCTCATAGATTTTTTTCATATGTCTTGGGAACTCCAAGGGTGCTTGAATCTATTTTGAGAACTCCTGGTTTAGTAATAAAAATGAGATGATATGTTAAAAGCTTTATTCAAACCCCAGGAACTTGTAAAGTCATGTCTCAAAGGGAAAACCTTTGTGCAGGTTACCAGAATAAACTTCACAGGTGTAGATTTTCTTGTAGTAGCATGAAACCACAAGGAGAGCACAGACTTTTAAGAGGGTGTTGCTGCTATGGGCACCATCACCTTGAATTGAGAGAAATAGAGATTACAAAATTAAATGAAAACTTTGGACCTCTCAAATTCTGGTAGGTAGGAAGCAGGTTCAGAAAATTGTAGGCATTTATCATGAGAAAGGATGAGTAAATCAGAATCTGGAACCAAGTGTCCAGAAGCTCAGCTCATAGCTGTGGTATGTGAGTACTCTTTCAGAGTCTTGCTGAGCTATAGGACTTGAGACCCAGAGAATGGTGCTGAAGGAGTGAACAGAGCAGATGAGCCTCATCTATATCTTACATGTATAAGGAGGCTTGAGATCCCCCTTGGGAGGAAGTGATGACATCAAATGTTTGTGAGCATCAGGAGTGGGTGAGTATAATTTGATTGTATTACTGAAATGAATCATTGTGAAGACCCTGGAAGTAAGTTTCCAGTTTTGTTCCTAAAATACCTTTTTGGCTAGTCTTGATGTCATTGCTAGTTCCTTTTTCAATAGGACTGGTCTTACATGACCAATGATGGAAGTAACTGCTTATAAAGGGCACTAAATTACTTATAGTTATTCATCTAAGAGTGGAACCTTGAGAAATTTCCAGAACCTATATAGGTATGTTGTCTGGTGTTGTCTTTGTTCAGGTCTCATTTAAGTAATCATGATATTGAGATTTCACAAATGCAGCTTTCTTGACACATACAGAAGACACCATCTGTCAGCAGATTCCTGGTATTCTGGTTCTTGTAATCTTCTCCCCCCAACCATGTCCTCTGGCAAATTCTGTGGGAATTATACTGTAGATATATCAAATTGACTGTATTTGTAATCAACTAAACTCCAAGTATTTTGAAATGCTGTGTGTAGAGTGAAGCCTTTTCCTTGCCAACTGCTTTGGTTTTTCCTCACCAGTTGCCTGGGCTCTGCTGCGTCGTAGTCCCCAAATAACACACAAGATGCTGTATTAATTATGAAGCTGTTGGCCTTGCTTGTTTCTTACTGGCTAGCTCTGACTTAAGTATTTAACCCATCTAAGTATTTCTCTTACCGGACGGACATCTTACTTCTCTGGCGGGCTACATAATGACTCCCTGTGTTTCTCCTACCCAGAGTCCTCCTTGATTCCTAGTCCCACCTATCATGCTTCCCTATTGGCCAACAGTGCTTTATTGACATATACACAAGACTTCCCCATTAGCTGTGAGAGATTTTCTTGATATTTTGAGGTGGAAAGATCCACCCTAAATCTGGGTCGTATCTTCTGGTGACAGCCCATATAAAAGGACCTGGAAAAGTAAAGTTTTGCTTTTTGCCTGCTTGCCCTCAATCTCTATGGTAAGCACATCTATCCTGTTGCTGAGGCATTCCTTACATTCCTTAACTGCTTTTAGAACTGACTTCTTCAGAATTGCAATTTAGGTTGCAGAGCAACTGAGAAATCCAACCTGGTGAACTGAACAACAATTGAATTATTAGCCTTTCCATCAAAAGGAATAGCTGAATCATACCTTATAAGCCACTATAAAAATATCTAGTAAATAAGTAAAAAATATACTCTAATATATGAATCTGTGTATATATGCATCCATTCATTCTATCAGTTCTGTTCCTTCTGGGAATCCTGACAAATACATGTGACAAAAATACATTTGCATATAAAAATCATATTTGAAGAAAAACACCATAATTTTGAAAAGGACTAGGGCAAAGGAGGAATTGGAAGGAGGATAGAGAAGGCAAGTAATGCAAACACAGTGCTCATATACTAAATTCTCAAAAAGAAAAGGGCACTGAAGCTTCACCAAGGACCCTAGAATTATTCCCACAGGTGGTTCTTGCCACCCCAGAAAATGAAGAGAAGAGAGGAGCTGTGACTCTGTGCACATGGCACCTATTGGTTCTGTGCAGCATGGGACAGATCCTGGAAGAAGACCTTGTAGTTTCTACCCACACTATGGTACTTACTTGTTCTACAGACATAAAATATTAATCTTGTCAAACACTGAACTTTTATAATATGGTGTTAAACTCATAAAACTTGAACCACATATTCTCTCTAATTCTCTTCCTTTGTCTAATTTCAGTTATTCTTTTATCTCCTTGGGACAGTTCCAGAGTCATAGCATGTATATTGTTCCCTATATCTTCCATTTTGTCTGCCCCCTCCAGGGCCCTGGCCCATTTGCTTTTCAACTTGCATAAACATCTTGTCCAGATGTTTCCAGGAGACATAACGATCACACATTAGCCTTCAACCCAAAGAATCCTTCACAATTTTAAAACACCAGGTATTACACATGTAACTAATCATAGATTTCAAATATTTGAAAATGTGTTGTTGGTTTGTTTTAATTTGCAATAAATTTAATGTAATAATATATTTTGTGTCATTTTTTTCATGCCATCAGTTGAGACCTTCTACAATGATCCAGTAGAAATAATTTCTGGCTAAGAGTGAAACACACATAGTCCCATGGAGGTTATTCTTCACTTGAAAGAGACAGCTTGACATTTTATTTCCACATCAGCAATAGTCTTGGGTTTTGATTATTATCCTCTGAAAACATATTTCAAACTAACTACAGTGTTGTAAATGTATTTTATTTAAGAAATACTGATAAGGTATCAGTCATAAAATGAAATAAATTTTCTAAAAGGATGCATGGATACTGTTAATAATATTATATTAAAACTTAAAATTCAGACTAGCAGATTGATTTATGGTTATTAATATATTTTATGATGTGCTAAGTTTTTTCTCAATAATTGGTAAATTCTGAAAACAATTTGGGCACTTAGAAATGTCTGCCTTTATATAGCAAGAAAAGGTAATGGAGAGGAACACTGTCTTTTCATATTAGAGTCTTGCTAATTCAGCAATAAATATTCACCAAAGGGTATGCTATCTTGAGATAAGGTCGCTGTGACCATCCATTCCATTAAAAATATGTTTATTTTACTTACAGGTGTCATCCATTAAGACAGGCAATTGACGTTTCAGCTAGTGGCCTTTGTCAAGAAAATGAAACTTACTTTTAATGGAATGGAACTTTCTAAATGACCCAATCTCAAGTAGCATGCACTTCACTGAATATTTATTTATTATGAACTAGTCAGCTGAAAATACAATTTGTGCTGCAGTAGGTGATCTGGTTATTTACGAATCACATTATATCACTTGTGTTCATCTACTTAGAAAAAAAAACTTCAAGCTACCCAGAAAAGCATGTGGGTGTCTAACAATCACTTTCATTTCTCTCTTACTTAGCTTCTCTCCCTCCCTAGCGTTTTTACTGCACGTATGTAATCTCCTGCTAAAATTCATCCCACTTTTCTCTCTCCACTTTCCCTTCCTTTCTTTAATTCAGTCATTTTTGTATCTTCTGGAACAATTCCAAAGTCATTGCATACTCCCTTTTTCTCATATCTTCCCTTTTGCTCTGCCTACTTCAGGTGCCTTGACCCAATGGATTTTCCATGTCATATAAGCATCTTGCATATAAGCATCCAGAAAAGAGAAAAACCACACATTTTCACTAGTAGTTTGATTTTCAGTCCAAAGAATTAGGCAGGTATCTTTGGAAAAAGGAAGACATTTTTTTCCTCCTGTGAAACCTCTATGCAATACAATATTTTAATCTTGACACTTCATGTTTCATTTTGCTCTCATCTCAGTGTGGAATCACAATGCCTACAGTTAGACTTTGTTTTGCTTCTTAAAGGAAGAATATCTCATAGTTTTTCCAGTATTTTTCTTGGCTCAGCACCGACCATAACTTGTAGATGGAGGTTTCTGTTTTTGCTTGGTCACTCAGCTGTTTAGTCCCAAATTAACACACAGAGGCTTATATTAACTGTTTGGCCAACAGTTCAAGTTTCTTATTGGCTAGGTCTCTCTTAAGCTTTAACCTGTATCTATCAAACTATGTGTTGCTACAAGGCTGTGGCTTTACCTTAATGCTCCAATATGTTACTTCTTGGGCAGTTAGATGGTGTTTATCTCTGGAGACTAATTCTCTGCCTTTTCTCTTCCCAGAATTCCCCTAGTTTGGTAGCCCACCTATACTTCCAGTCTGTATATTGGCCAATCAGCATTAATTCATCAACCAATCTGAGAAACATGTTCACAGCATCCAGAAGGCCATCCCCTATCAATACTGCTTTTGGACTAGCTAATGATCTAATGTACAATCACTATTTCTTGTTCTCAATAAAACCTAGACAGACTTTCTCCACTCAACTAAGTTACAAAATCTATAGTAAAATCAACAATAATCCCCAAATCACAATTTTAACTCAATTATAACCAATAAATTTCTAGTTTCCATTAAATAATTTTTATTAAGTAATTACACAATTCAATAAATTTCACTATGAAATCTCCCTTCAGCCATATAATCTGCTTTGATCATGTCCTCTTTACCTTTTGCCTCTGAGTTTTCTTTTCTATCTTCCTCTCCTACCCTTCACTTTCCTTGTTCGTACTTCTCCTTCCCACTCCCCTCCATGATAAAGACAGACAGGAAGAAAGCTGCATACCTTTCTGAATGATCTCATTTATCATGGTGATCTTCGCTTCTTTCTGTTTTCCCGTGAATGAAATAAATTCTTTATGGTTGAATAAGTCTCACTGTGTGCCCATGAACATGTGTGCATATTGCACGTATTTGTGTGTGTATGTGTGTACACCACATTTTTTAATTCATTCATCTGCTGATGGACACCTGGGATGGTTCCAGGTATTGGATATTGTAACTAGGACCACAATAGATGTGGGTTTGCAAGTATCTCTTTCATATTCTGACATCTTGGCCAGTGGTTCTATATTTAGTTATTTGAAGAAAACTCCCTTGCTGTTTTCCAAAGTGGTTACACTAATTTTCCTTCCTGTGAGGAGTTGTAATCTTACTTTCTCTGGAGAGTTTTTAGCAAATGCCTGCTCACCCAGATGAAGCACCAAACAGATCAAAACAAGGGTATCACCAAAGTCCAATTGGAAAAAGCAGAATGTTGATTGGGGTTACTTACAGAACTATGAATGAAGGATTATTTGTAGGTTTATAGACAGTTCAAGGGAAGCTGCATCACCAAAATACATACCTCAGTGTGAGCGATCCCTGCAAGATATACAGGCAGTTAGGAAGGTGGAAGACTCTCATTCCCTCAGAAACTCTTCTGTTTGTGTGAACATAGGCAGATGTTACATGAGTCTTGTAAGCTTCATCTTTCAGAGATTTTAAGTCCTTCTCCATCCAGGAGGAGCTACTTGGGAGAGAATATTCCAATTCAGAGGAAATTGCTATAGGACAGCATAGAAAGAATAGTTCCCTTTTCTCCACCATGAGTTGGAATCCTGTAATTTTGATTGTACACTTCCCCAACAGCCACACAATTTTTGCCAATTGTACTTCTTTTTCAAATAGTCTGTTCTGAACACTTAACAACTTTTGGCTCATTTACTTAAAACTTGCTTCATCATTGACATGCTAAATAGTTTCTTTCTTTTTTTTTTTTTTGTCTGTCTATGTTGGCTGAGGACTTTAGTCGTTATTGTTACTCAGTGACCCAAGTGTGGAACCCCTCCTGAATACATTTGTTCATTCTGTGGTGAAGTAATCACAGTGGACTAAGTTACATCCTTCACCAATAGTGGCATTGTTACTCTGTTCATACTTCACTAGGCCATGCCATATAATCTCACCTACTTTCAAATGAGCTACAAAGTACAGTCCTTTCATGAACTTGAAAACAAATGAGAGAATACAGTCACACTCATGTCTGTCTGGCCCCATTCACTGCGTGAATCACTTATATACAGGGTCACCGTATTTGAGGATTGTGGGTCCAGGGGTCACTGTGACACCTTTAAACTCTCATTTTTCCTTGACTTTACTTTTCATATGGATGTTGGGTCATTTGTGGGAAAAATCAGAGATAAAGAGGTTTGAATATCATTCCTTGAGAGAATTGCTTATCAGCTTTTCTGCAATCATGTTTAGAATAGAGAACATTTGCTTTGTGCAAAGTACTCTTGCCTTAGTATCACAAGGATTTTTTTTTTATGTTAGAGACAAAAGTCTCAGGTAGCCTGAATTGTCTGTAAACTTGCTATTAGGGATTGGGATAGGCTTGAACTCTTTTTTTTTCTACACAGAATTTCTCTGTATTGCTTTGGAGGTTGTCCTGGAACTTGCTTTGTAGACCAGGCTGGCCTCAAACTCACAGAGATCTGTTTGCCTCTGCCTCTCAAGTACTGGGATTAAAGGTGTGAGCCACTAATGCCCAGCAGGCTTGAAATCTTGATGTTCCTTCCTCTACCTCCCATGATCTGGGAATATAGGCATACATCATCATTCTTAACATCACTAAAGGTATTACAAAGCAGAATATAAAGATCTATGTCTGATTCCTTCACAGAATAAGTTTGATTAGCTAAAAGGAAAGTGTTGACATCTAGGGCCTATACTATAAATACACATGCAAAGAACCAAGCTTCTCACGGGAGCTAACTTTTCTGGTAAGCACAGAAAAATGCTAAATTCTGTTTTTAGCGATGGATTAGCTATTTTGTGTAATGTATTTGCATATGATGCTTCAATGGGCTGCTCCCTCAGATAGTCACAAGGATTAGCTGTGGCATTTGCACAGCTGCTAAACAATCAAGAAGGGAAACAACTCCTATAAGGTCACACAACTTTGGAGTGTCTTCATTTACTTACTTGCATCTGTTAACTGTGGATCAGTTGATACACACCAGTTATTTCAAAAAAGTTCTGGTCTTTATGTGGCATAAGAGGGTAAAAAGAATATTTTCAATCATTGCCATTGCTATGTGAGGATCTGCTCCACGTGAGGGAAGATAAGAGAAGTGGATATGTTAAACGCCTTTGTTATTATCAATAATGATGTAAGATAGCGTTATCAGTCCACTTTACAGTGGAGGAAACTGACTTCCAGATCTCCAGTAGTGTCCTTTCCCAAGATAATCAGATATTCATAGATAGAAAGGAAATTCAAAGTCACATCTGTCTGATAACAAGGCTTGGATGCCAACTGTGTGAATACCTCCAATGTATTGCCAGATAAGCAGCTCAGCTCCTTGAGAGAAAATATCTGCATATCTTTGTTTAGTGACTAAGGAGAAAGCCAGCATCTGTTGCAATTGAATGATTATGATTTTGTGACCAGGGGAATGATGTCATTCTACAGATGGGTCCTTCACTGTGTTCTCACAGGGAGCATGATTCAGTAAGAACCCAGAAAACACTATTCCAAACTTTGATGTGTCTCAGAATTTTCTAGAAAACAAATAAAGAACATGAAGGCCCAGATTTAAAAAAAAACTGTATGCCTGGGGTCTTGGTATGTGCACTGAATCTTTTAAGTGTGTGTCTCTGATATCCATAAAAATTTAAGAACCACTTGGATGAGGCATTTGTCAAGGAATTACTTGTGGTATTAGTTCTAAAAGGTGGTATAGTGTTGCAAGCCAAGTTGTGGTAAACACAGAATTTTATGTGAAAGTGATCATAAAACATTCAAAGAAGGTTTTCCTAAACTGTGCTCTACTAGATGTAAGTTCAGGAAGTATTTAAGATCTGAGTTATGAATACAGTGTTTCCCACCCATCTGAGAAGTGTTGCTGTTATGACTGCTTTCATGAATATTCATGACTCTAAACAAAACATAATTTCAAGAATCCTTGAAATAAGAATTCCAGTTTTATTTAACTGAGCTTTTGTTTACTTTCCTTTTTATAGTCTGTGTGTCTTTCACATCATGCATCTTGATCCCATTTATTTCCCGGTTCCTTTGCATCCACCCTTTACTCCTGTACCACCTCCAATAAAATAAAATTTAAGAGACAAAGGGAAAAAAATGAAAATCTTGTCTTGGAAGCTGTAGTGTAACACAGTGAGCTACACAGTAAACACATTTGGCCTTATATCTTTACTTGTAAGTGTTCATTGCAAAGAGTCCTTGGTCTGGTTTGAGGCCACTGGTTTCTACTACACTATCGATTCTGGGCCCTCACTGGGAGTCTTCATGATATTAGGTTGTTGCCCTATTATGAATATCTTGTAGATTTGTGTCTGTGGGTCAGGTATCTTTATGTGCTTCCTCAGATCATAGATGGGGTGGATGTTGGGATGGTCCTGGGCCTGCAGGGTTGGTCTGGCTGTCAGTTCTCCTCTGTCCTCACCACTGGGTGAGCTCTCCAGCGCTGCCCTGGCTAATTCACTTCTTGCAGCAATGAGTGAGGGGCAGGGCCAGTTCTTCCTTCGTGTCCTCATGGTTGGCTCTCCCTCGGCTATACCATCAGGCCCAGCTCCACTATGTTGCCCAGGTGAGGTGCAGGGGCCATTCTACCAAGCACTACAGTTGGTGAGGGTCAGGAACAGTCCTCCCAACCCCATGACCCCATATGTCCAGTTCCTCCACCTATCCCAGGTGTTTATGTGTGGGGTTGTGGGGTAGAAAGTGGGGGTGAGTGTTAGAGGAGGCTTTTTCCTTGAGAGAAGCCTTCCCGCAGTCCTGGTTCTAGGGCCGCATCAGTCCCAAATAAACACACAGGAGGCTATATTAATTATGAGGCTGTTGGCCTTGCTTGTTTCTTCCTGGCTAGCTCTGACTTAAGTATTTACCCCATAATTGTTAATCTATGTAATTCTCTTACCAGAGACGTTTCCGGGCTTCCTACCCCATGGTGTTACTTCTCAACTCTCTGTGTTTCTCCTTCCCAGAATCCTCCTGGACTCCTAGTCCACCTATCTAGATTCCTATTGGCTCAACAGTACTTTATTGACAAATGTACAGGACTTCCCCCATCAGGTGAGCATGTCTCCTCTGTCCAGAGGAGTAATGGGGACAACCGCTCCCTTCCAATTCCTGCTGACAACATTGGGGCTGGGTCACCCCCACCTACAACAACAGAGGCAGCTCTGCTATGCTGCCTAGGCCAGGAGGTTGGCCTGCTTTCCTGAGAGCTGCAGCTGGCAAGGGGCACTAAGTTTTATCAAACTTCATAAACTTATATTTGCCAAACCAAAATATATATACCATCTACCTATCTCCAGGGAACTAGTTTAAGAAACATCACTGTAAGAACAAAATAACTTAAGGAAATGTGAAATTAAATTTTATAAAAACCCTTTTTTGAAAGCCATGAGACTAATCCTGCTACATGTAAAATGTGAAAGTGTAACAAAATACTGGAATATCAACAAGGAAAGTGTCAGGGATATATAATGAAGGGCTATGTTGAAACAGTAAATATTTTAATGAGTGCAGTTGTGATGCTGTGACAAGAAGAACATGATAGAAAAGAAAAGTAAGATTTGTGTCTTTCAAGGTTTTAATGAGATTCATGGTGAGTTCTATGTAATAAGATGTATATGTTAAAAAGCTGTAATGAAGTGAATGTGTGAGATGGTTTAATGAGCTACGTCGCAAGAAGTGTCCTGTAAGATGGGCATCCTTCAGGCTGAAATGAGATGGGTGAAAGGAAAGTATAATGAGCTGGTCACATAAAGGAGAAACATTATAATTAGATGCATAAAGGAAGGAAAGTAGAGTATATAAATTTTCAAAGTATGTAAGATATAATGGAAACTAGGTTTTAGTGTAATAAGATGCAGAAATGAAATGACAATGAGATACAAAAATGGAATCGTGTAATGAGATATGTAAGGACTGTGTAATGAGATGTGCATGTTTAAGGGGTCTAATAAGATGCAACGTGGGAAAGGGGTAATGAGATGAGCATGTTAAATAATCTAATGAGGGGCAGGAAGGAAATGATGTCATGTCACATGAAAATTGAAGGAAGAAATGAGATGTGCATTTTAAGGACCATGATAAAATGTATAAAAGAAACTAAATAGAGTGAAGAGATATAGAAATGAAATTTTGTTATTACAACATTGATGGGGGCAATAGAGAAGGTGTGTCTTACCCATACTCTTTGAGACCATCCTTGTCCAATTATTTCTTCTTTCTTGGAAAGTCCAAACATACAGTAGGCATATTCTTTGTAAAACTGTAGAGATATAAATGATTTCTCTTGTCAAGGGGCCATAGAGGCATATAAGTATATTTGAAATTAGGCAGTATGTCACGTGAAAAAAAAGTTTCAAGAAAGGAGATTGTGTGACAAAATATTTACATATCTGAGTGAAATACTGTCTTGCAGTCATTCCCATTTATATAATTCTGTTACAGGTTTTCTGTCCTTTTGGTCCCTCTACCGTTTATTCTTACATTAGTTGATCTTGTTTTTTCAGAATCTCTCTCTACTATCAAAATACTCTATTCTAGCTTATTTCCATCTTAGAAACAAAAGGGAGACATACAAAGGGTTATAAAAATGTGTTTTAGGGTGTTTTTGTTTTGAAATATAGTACAATATTGCTATTCTCCTGAGCATTGATTGTAAGGTAGCTGCCTGCTCTTTGTGATGAGGGTTGGATATAATTCAACTGTTTTTATCCACCGACAATGAAACTTAGTATTTAGTAATTCTTGAGTAAATCATAAGACATATTACTGGAAGATATAACACTTTGATTCCAAATAAACAATAGGCTCATAGTACTGGCCAAGCCATCGCGGATAGAAATTAGAATCAGCTCACTTCCAGAGAGTCCTCCTATACAAAATGCAGAATCTTCAACACAAAACACTTTATTCCTGAGCTTCTTGAGAAGATTGCCTTTACTACAAAGCACCAGCAGCTATATGAGTATTCTTTGTTTCTTCCCAGACATCACTTCATCTCCAAACACTTCAGTGTATTCAGGAGCTTAAGTACTATTTTAATCAACCCTGGAAAAAAATAACACAGTGATTCATTACTGATCTCCTCAATCTGAGGAGCTCTTGGTTCAGGCCTCACTCTTGAGAATTCTTCAGTCCACAAGGGCCTCCTGGGATGACATAGCCAGATAAAGCTGCTTCGGTGGTCTCACGTTTTGTCTTAGTGTTTGTGTACTCTCTTGAATTCACCTGGGAAGCCAGACAGTGACAAGAAAATCTTGTTCAATCACTTATAAGCTGGATGCAGCTGTGAAGTACTTGTTGCCGTAATCCCAATCATTTATACAGAACGACCCCAAACAGGCTATGCATAACTGATCCAGGCACCAGAGCCAGCTGTAGATCTGCCCCAGGAAGCACACACTTGGCAGGTAGTGGAGGAAATCCCCCTATACTTTCTCAGGACACCGAACTTCTGCTTGCTATTGTGGTTTCTCTAGTAAAACCTTTCCTGTTAGCATGATAGTCCCAGGTTTAAAAGTTCCTCGAAATATCTAGGTTATTGATTTACTTCAATTTTCTTGGGTTTTCCTTTTTTCTTCATTCCCACTGACCTTTGAGCTAATTCTGATGACATGTCTCTTGTGACTTTACCCAACACTTGCCTACCACACAGATCATAGTTGTCTTCTCTAGCAAGGTTTGTCAATTCCTGCATAGATTGGTCTACTTTTCAAATCATGATGGGCATCAACTGAAACATTAAATGTCCTAAGCACTGTATTCTCCCAGGAATCATTTTCTATATTTTATCCAGTCTTGACTCTTCAGTGCACTCCAGGCATTCCCATGGTATGCTATGACACTTTCGACCTCTGCAGTTTCTGTTACTAATGCATGTAAGGAGAGTTTCTCTGTTAGTCTCCCTCCAGTTAGCTCCCAAATAATGACACAGAGACTTATTATTAATTATAGAAGCTTGGCCTTAGCTTAGGCTTGTCTTTAACTAGTTCTTATAACTTTTATTAACCCATCCTGTTTCTTCCATGTCTGGTTGGTGACTTCACCTTCTTAGAGTTCTGTCTCTGCCCAGAAGTCTTGCCCGTACCTCCTGCCTAGTTATTGGCCCTTGAGCACACAGGAGGCAGAGGCAGGTGGATGTCTGTGAGTTCAAGGCCAGCCTGGTCTACAAGAACTAGGTTCAGGACAGCTAGGGCTACACAGAGAAACTCTGTATCAAATCAAACAAACAAACAAAAAACAAAGATAAAAAGAAGAATTTCCCCTCCAAGGGAAGGAAGCAATTGAACAATCCTGCACAACAATATCACTTGTGAGTCACAATAGTGGCCAGCATGGTGACATAAGCTCTAAGGCATAAGATATGGCACTCACATGTTGGTGGCAACTAACAGTTTTTCAGATGAACTTAGTTTCTTCTCAACAGCAGGGATATCATTCCTAGTAATGGAAACCAAAGTAGTTTCCTAGGGCTAGTAAGGTCATAGATTTTAGACAAACATCTACTTGATAGACCAGTGTAAATCTTCATAAAATTCTAAACCTTTTTCTTTTGTCCACATATATCTGCATATACTACCACTTACAAAAGAAAGTTTCTTTTTAGAGTGAATAGAGACCATCACAGAAAACAACAATTGGGCACAATGTAGATATCAACAGATGTGGTAGCCCAGTTTGCATGAATATATTTACATCACAGCTTCTGTATCTGTGGCTCAAAAAAATTTTGGAAGAGGGGCAAAAAGATTGTGAGAGCCAGAATGCCAGGAGGCTTCTGTGAAACACTGTCTTATATGAATGGCTGCACAAACAAGACCCAGAACAACAGCAATTGAGAACAATATGATTCAGACACAGACAGATCTAGTTCAGTTCTCAGACATCTGCATCCTAGAATGCCAGCTGCTCCTTATCATCATTTAGATAGGGAAATGAGCCAAGCATTCTGTTATCTGATTTTGAACTTTGGCTTCTTTATTAAGGGCAAGTCTTTTGCTGAGTTTTTAATATGCTATCCATACTGCTAGTACAGCTATGGTTGTTATTTATACCATATATTGTGGAAAAAACTTTCTGTCCTTCCTGGTTCCCCAGCTGTTTATTCCCAAATGAACACACAGAGGCTTATATTATTTATAAACCATTTGGCTGATGGCTCAGGCTTCTCACTGGCTAGATCTTTCTTAATTATAAAACCATTTTTCTTTTTTCTTATTTCTTTGTTTTTTGTTTCTGTTTTTTGTTTGTTTGTTTTTGTTTCCTAGACAAGGTTTCTCTGTGTAGCTTTGGAGCCTGTCCTGGCACTCTTTCTGTAGACCAGGCTGGCCTCAAACTCACAGAGAACTGCCTGCCTCTGCCTCCCAAGTTCTGTAATTAAAGGCATGAGCCACAAATGTCTGGCATTATAAACCTATTTTTACTAATCTGTGTATCTCTGAGTGGTCTTGACTTACTGGAGAATGCCCAGGGTTCGTACCTTCCAGGTAGCTACATGGTGTTTCTGCTTTGTCTTTCTTTTCCCTGCGATTTTGTTCAGAATTCCTATCTGGATTCATTCTGCCTGCCCTTTAGGCAAAACAGCTTTATTCATCAACCAATAAAAGAAACACATACTTGCAGCATACAGAAGGACCGCCCACAAAAATATTATTTTTTGCATGAAGCCCTTTGTTTTAATAATTTCCCTAATGCTTCAGTCCCTCAGGAAATGGGATGCTGCTACTGAATAGTAAAAACTAAGGTGAAAAGCTTTCTTAATATTAAGTGTTTGAAATACATTTTGTTTTCCCAGTGGCGAGGCTCAAACCAAGGACCTGGCCTGTGCTAGGTAATGATATATGACTGAGCTCCATCCAATATCTGAAATATACCTTAAATCACATGCTGTTCTTTTATCATATACTGAGTCTCTGGTAAAGAAATTTTTAAATGTTTTAAAAATTATAGGATGAGCATCCCCAATATAAAAATTCTAAAGCTTCCAAGAATATGAAAAATATTTGAGTACCAACATGATGCTACAAGAGAAAAATTCTACTCCTGACTGTATGTGATGAGATGTGATCACGCATGGGTATTCTACAAATGTGAAAAATTACTTTCTGGCTTTGCATATAAGATATATAAGACAGAATGAATTTATGTTTGGAATTTAGTCTTATACCTACTATGTCTCATTGTGCATATGCAAATATTCTAAATTATCAAAATATGGTAAACTCTAAAAATTTCTAGTCCCTAGTATTTTTGAAAAGTGAGGCTCAGACCACATACAGAAGGACAATCCCCATCAATTTAGATAATGAAAATCAACTTTGAAACTTGGCTTAGAGTTTGAAAAATCAAGTTATAATTTAAAACACAAAAGGAAATTACAAAAATATAAATCTCATGAGAATTAATTACAGAAGAAAATTTCCCCAAGATGACTAAAAACATTGAGTGTATATATATATATATATATATATATATATATATATATATAAATACATTAACAAATTCTAGGTGTGGTGGACAAGAGGATAGATATATAGATATGTGATGAAATTTCAAACTCTAAAAGAAAGAGATGTCCTACAAGATTCTAAGTGAAAAATATAGTTTACTTCAAAGAGTTTAATGTTTAAGTTGTTTGTCAGAAAAAACATGAAATATTGAAAATGTGAACAAATGAGTTGTACATTAGAAATTTTCCAACCAAAAAGTCCAGGTCCTACTACGAAAAGCAATTCCTCTGAACAGAACTTACCATGCTTACACATGTACACTGTGATGAAGCACCCAAAAGAATATTCTAAATGTCTCATGACTCAAATTAAATTCCTTAAAATTTCAAAAACAAAACAGAAGAACAAAGACACCAAAAGCTTCTCTTTCTTCCGTTCTTCTATTCTCTCAGAACTAATGGATACATTAAGTAAACAAAATTCTCCAAACATAATAAACACACAATACAAGGGAGTGGATTGAACTGTAAGAATGAAACTGTTACCAAACCTAGGATATGAGAGTGTAACATGTAGTGTTCCTGCCCACCACCTGGTTCCTGTTGCTTCTTTCAGTCCCTGAATAACACACAAGACACTATATTAATTATGAAGCTGTTGGCCATCTACTTGGTTTCTTATCAACTAGCTCTGATCTGATTACTAACCCATAATTACTAGTATATATTTTATAAGAACTTATCTTTTTGAGGATGCACTCCTGAGCTCCTGTTCCTCCTGGGAGATCACATGGCGAGAGTTCTCCTCACTACAATTCCCAGAATCCTCCTAGACTCCTAGTCCCACCTATCTTGTTTTCCTATTGGCCAACAGTGCTTTATTCAAATCAATCAGACACATATTTACAGAATGATGTCTCTAACATGAGAGTAAATGACTGGTTATATTCAATTTTCCTGAAGTTTTCCTTCCGTAGGCATGAAGGTGGCAAACTGGGTCAAGGGAGGGATAGGCATATTAATAATATAAAGACATGTTTGATAATGAGAATTTGAAAATGAGAAACAGACACACTCAAGAAAAGCAAAAGCATATTGCTTATACACTGTAAAGGGAAAAGAAAAACCATTACAATGTCAAAAAAAGCAAGGATGGAAATAGAAAAATAATCATCAGGTAAGAGAAAGGAGTCAAGTGGGACCCACTATTTAGCCAAACGAATGGAGAAGGCTGATCCCAGCTATTAGAAGATACTCATTTAGTATTGTGCTGTAACTCAGAATTCAGTTATACATAGTTCATGAGAGAGACAAGTTGAAAAATAATGAAATGGGATAAAAGATACTAAGAAATGCAAATAAAAAGAAAACAAGGATTCAGTATTAATATTAAGCAGGATAAAATCTAAGAATATAAAGACTAAATGGGATAAAAAACGATTATGCGAACCCTAGAGCTATAATTTATCAAGAAGATATGGCAGTCATAAATCTTTCAGGGCCAAATAACAGTTCATCCAAACATGTAAATTGAAAAGTATTAGAAATACAAACCTTGATTAACATGCATTTTGAAAAGATCACTTTAATTGAAGTTTTTCATAAGATAGTAGAAAGTTATTAGAAAAAAAGAAAAACATAATTAAATAACTCAATCATCAAGACTATTTTATAAATATTCATATATCTTAACATCCTCTAAAAAGGGGAGTATGATTGTGTCATTTACACTTAGAGCACATACAAAAATTCTACCAGGTATTTAGCACAAAGAAAATCAGCACATTATACAAGGGGATCTACATGTAAACTGCATTTTTTTGACTTTTAAATTTTTTTATTTTAATTTTAAATAGCTTGTTTTACATGTCAATCCCAGTTCCCTCTCCCTCCCCTCCTCCCGCACTCCCCTTCCCCCCTCCCTCCCACCCTATTGCCAAATCCTTCCACATAGGGGATATCTAGAGTCTGTCATCTTACTCTTGGTAGGGTCAAGGCAATCCCCTAAGAGTCCAGGCTGAGAGAGCATCTCTCTTTGTTTTTCATAAGATAGTAGAAAGTTATTAGAAAAAAAGAAAAACATAATTAAATAACTCAATCATCAAGACTATTTTATAAATATTCATATATCTTAACATCCTCTAAAAAGGGGAGTATGATTGTGTCATTTACACTTAGAGCACATACAAAAATTCTACCAGGTATTTAGCACAAAGAAAATCAGCACATTATACAAGGGGATCTACATGTAAACTGCATTTTTTTGACTTTTAAATTTTTTTATTTTAATTTTAAATAGCTTGTTTTACATGTCAATCCCAGTTCCCTCTCCCTCCCTCCTCCCGCACTCCCCTTCCCCCTCCCTCCCACCCTATTGCCAAATCCTTCCACATAGGGGATATCTAGAGTCTGTCATCTTACTCTTGGTAGGGTCAAGGCAATCCCCTAAGAGTCCAGGCTGAGAGAGCATCTCTCTTTGTGCTATAGGCACATGAAGACAGTTTGTATACCAGGGATAGACACTGATCCACAGCTCAGGGCCCCATAGGTTGCTGCGTCCTGTGGAGTCTTGTTCATTTCTTATGTCTCAGCATCCACATGCACTTCCACTATTCTTTTTCTGTCTCATTTTGCATTCCAACCATAGTTCTCCCCCCCACTTCCCTCCCCCACGCCTCCTCCCACTCCCCTCACTTGCTCCTAATCCATCCCCAGTTCACTCCTCAAAATTTAAAAATAGTGGACATTGGGGCAGGACCCAGTCCCTCTCCAAAAATTCACTAATTTTTAAGGTTTTCTTCCGGTTTTTGAACAAAGAAATCTAGCAGACATTGTTCCTGAAATCCTTAAAGCTGTCTGAACTCTGCTGTACGAGGCGGTATCTGATGCTATGCTCAAGACATAGCCCTCGGAGGGGGCTTTGGAACCTGAACCTTCAGTGAATCAGCACCTCAGGCTACAGGAAGCCAGAATCATCTCAGCTACTGACAGTCAGTCCTGGAATCTGTCCACTTCCTTAAAACTAGCCATGAATTTCTTCGGCTTTTGATCTCTTACACCTCTGAATTATTTAGGAAGTGCCCAATCTCCATCCAAGAAGTGTAATAATGGAGATGAGGGATATCTTGCTTGAAGTACCTGGTAAAAACTAAGAGGAATTTTTTCTACATATTCCAGAGAAGTCTCAAGTAATCGGTCTTCCTCGAAGTACATATTTTATAATTTACATACACACATTATATATATACATATATATATATAGGTTTAGTAGCATAAATTTTGACTTATAACAGAATGATTTATGAAAACAACACATATTCTACTTCAAAGTAAGTTTCAATAATATCAATTATATATTTCAGCTCTCCAACAATGAGACAACAGGATTAGAAGTTCATCATAAAATTTTTGAAAAGGTAAAATAAACATTTATGATGTCTTTCTTAAATATATAATGAATTCATGGAAGCATCATTATATATGTTAGAAAGTACTAAGTCATTATGCATAAATCACATCTCTAGATATGCAGATTATAGCTGTGTTGGGGTAAAGATGACTCTGTTTCTTGACAATTTCTGAGAATGCTCACAGGTAATGGTACATAGCTGGATTTACCACTGTGAATAATTGTGAAAAAGAACCAAGCCAAATAGGCAACGAGAAAAGGCACAAAGGGTGAATCGGGGAAAAACAAAAGGAATTCAAAAGGGTTCTGTCTAAGGGCTGTGCTTATTGCACCCAGTAACATCCTAATGACAAGTTGCCAGTTTTAGAATCTCACTGGCTACTTATTTTGGTGAACACACACACACACACACACACACACACACACAACACACAACACATTTGCATATACATATGCATACATATCCACATACAGATACACACAGATGTAGTGTTGTGAGGTTCCGTTTCTGTAGTTCTACACAGGGAAAATTCAACTCCATGAATAATTCCATCAAAAGAGAAATCAAACGAAGTAGGAAATTAAAGCGGCAGTTAATTTTAAATCAAACATTGAAAAGCAGAGATTAATGAACTAGTATAACAATAATATCAGGTAAGTCAAAATTTGGCTCAGTTTTCGAAAAATTACAAGATAAAGATCGGAAAACTGAAGAAAAGAAAATAATAATAATAATGGGAATGAAAATGGAAATCTTGGTGAAACATAAAAATGTCACTGTGACAAAGCTACGTGAACCCTGTCTTGTAAGGTCATCACCTGGATAGTTAAGACTTCTTGAATTGTCTGTGTTTGTTTACTGAGAATTGTATGACAATGCCATCAAGAGACTAGGGGAGGAAAATGGGGTTCTTTTTATTATCTGCTTTCCGAATTATGAATTCTCCTGTCTCTTGGAACACTGTGCTTGGACCTGATGCACTAAGCTTTATTGAATTCAAGATACCCACATAGAGAATGACTGAGGCTTCTGTCCAACTGTGCATACTTAGGCCCCAGTAGAGAGCTTACCAGCCATGTGAAAGAGCTGTCTTGGATGTAGACCATTCAGCTTCAGCAGCCTCCATAACTAATGCCATATGGAGCCGACACAAGCTATCCAAGTATTCCCTACCCAAATGGCAGATTAGTGAGCAACAGCAAATTATTGTTTTTTTTAATCCACTAGATTTAGGGGCTGTTGGTTGTATAACAGCTGTAGAAAACTAGTGATGAAATGATTTCACAGGAAAAAAAATAACATGTCAGTAAATGTACTCAAGATAGAGATGAAGGCCAGGAAAGCTGAGTGCTGCTAAAGAAATTCCTGGAGGTGCCGAAGTAGGCATATCTTTAATCCAGCACTTGAAAGGCAGAAGCAAGAAAACTGGAGTTCATGGACAGCCTGGGCAACATAAGACTTTATTCACAAAGAAAACAAATGAAGAAAAACGAGAAGTTAAAATGTTCCCATGGAAAACAAGTGAAATGGTTATCCAAATCTCTCTCATTCTATTCAGTTGATGTCATCAAGTGAACGGAATAACAAATGGGGGTGAGCAGCAGGACAAAGAGCATCCTTTGCATATTGCTGCTGGAAAAATGAATTAATGCAGCCACTGGGAAAACCAATATGGGAGATCCTCAAAATCCTGGAAGTCAATGACCATATGATTCAGTAGCAACTCTTCTTGGTATACACCTGAAGGGTTCCAGTTTATATACCGCCTCGATAGCTGCACCTCACCTAGGCAGCACAGTAGACCTGACCATGTGGGCAGAGGTGTGGCTGAACCAGCATGGGTGGGCAAGAGATCCCATCTCCCATCAATTTCTGAGGTAGATGGGAGAGCTAGCCCTGAGTTGACTTGTCCCTGCTATACATGATATAGTGTTATCTTGTTATTAAAAACAAAGTAATGTTATTTTGCAGGAGCATGTATGGTTCTGGAGATACTTTGATAAGTAGCAATGTGGCTCTCCAAAAAACAAAAAAACAGCTAATTCAAAACAGCCTTCATTTTCTCTGTGACCTCATAAGTTAGTAAACTTTTCTCAAGAGAATGATATTTCTGTGATATTGGATCTTCCTAAGGAAGAGTTTGACATATTATTTTTTCCTCTTAGTTTGTTTTAGTATGAAGGGCAACAAGTTACCTAATCTAGTAAATGGTGATCAGTAAACAGACAAGAACAGAAGCACCTGCCTCAGACTTTTTCATTAATTTGTATATTACTCAGAAATTATATGAAGTCTTCTTGATACCCAAGTCATTGCCAAATTTTAACATTATTCTGCCTGTAAATAAATACTGTATCCAAAAGGGTCAATAGTTCTCTCAATAATTACAAATATCAAGCAATTCCTTTCTACCTTAGTTTGCTTTCTATCGTTATGGTAAAGATCATGACAAAAACCAGCCAGGGAAGGAAAGGATTTATTTCAGCAAAGAGCTCCGTCAGAAGGGAAGTCGTGGCAGAAACATATAGTCAGAAACTGAAGCAGAGGCCATCTTACCTGCTTACTCTCCATGGCTTTCTTAGCCTGCTTTTAGTACAATCCAGGACCATCTGCTCATCGCCCACAATGGGCTGAGCTTTCTCACATAAATCAAAATTGAAAAAATGCCTTATAGACATGCCCTATAGTTCAATCTGATGGAAGCATTTTCTCAATTCAGGTTTCCTTTTCCCTGGTGATCCTAGTTCGTATTAAGTTAACAAAAAACTATCCAGTGCCTATCCATTTTCTTTTAGTGATCATTATAGAACATGTTTTTTTTTTCTAAACACAACTTGTTCTAGCCAATTCAAGTTTTTTTTCTTTTGAGTTCAGTTTAAAGCAGTAGGCACCGTTAGACGTTTTCACTTTAGCTGCGTGTGTGAAAATATTCTGTATTCATTTTTAAAATATTCTTGTTTTCTAGCAACAACATGTACCTATTTACCTGGAACCAAAGAACAGGGTTTCTTCTAATAGAAATTGGTCCATAGGGATAATTTACCAGGCAATTGGAATTCCCTCTTAGACAAAATGTACCACAAAATATGTCTTTCCTAAAGTTGCCTTTCGGTATATAATGATACATGGTTTAACTTAAGGTTTGCTAAAGATTTTTTGTCTATTATCAATAAGTTATTTATTTTCATTAGAAAATAATTATCTACTCACTCAAGGTACAAGTTTTCTGTTCTCTACGGTGTTTCAACAAGTTTTTTTTATTACATGTACCACAATAAGACAAGAAAGCAAAAATAATTGCAATAAATACCGAGCAACAGAAGTAAATAAAATAATGTTAGTTACTTAGATAGCTTAAGGAACAAGATAAGAAAACTCGACATTTAATAAGGAAATTTAGTAAAGTAGCAGACGCAAGGTTAATAAAAAATAAATATTAACTTTATATTTACTGCAATAATAACATAGGATTGTGCAGTGCATACTAACAGAGGATAAAACTAACCTTCAGTCTAACCTAGTTGTGAACTCTGAGAGCTACAATAATGACATGCATGACAAATTGAGTTACAATAATGGCATGCCTGGTATATTGAGCAAAAATAATGACAAGCCTTGTAACATACACCTACTGGTTAAATACTGGTAAAAAAAACACCATGAAAGAAACCAGTTTCTGGTTGAATTTAAGTATTGCTCCATGAGACAAAAACCATACTTGTCACAGTCATCAAGGCCAAGAACCTTGACCTGACCAACCATAGCCCCAAGGAGAAAACCTACTACTATTATTCTGCTAATGGAATTGCATATTAAACAAACTCCTTATGATTTCTCATTATATCCATAGATTAATGAATATCTGAAACCTTATTGAAGAAGCCTCGTTTTGTTTCTTCAGAAGATGGTAATTAATGCTAAGACTCACACCAGTCAAGGTGAAGAAATAAGTAAATTTATAGTGTTTGGCCCAAAATGGGACATCTGTATCATGTCTCCCCCTTCCAATACTCAGGGATCATGGTAGGAGAGGCGGGTAGAAAGACTGTAAGAGCTAGAGGAGGTTTATGGCTACAATAAAGCTGTGTTTTCTGTATGCAGCAGGGCAATTGCATATATGAAGCAGTAGTAGCAACTTGCACAAGACTTTTGTAAGTTCAAATTGGACAAAATCCTAGCATGGAGGGGGACAGGTGTGTGCTAATAATTATTATTAGCAATTAACAGCTTCAAAGAGGGACAGTGAGTTTTTTAAAAGGTCTGGTTCCTAGTAAAACTAACATACTCCAGTGAATGGCCCCACACCTGAGCACGTAGACAGTGCTAGGGGGAATATATTGGATGAAAATGAAATACATAGGAAAATAAATGAAAATACAATATATGTGTGGTTGTTTGAAGAAACAAAGGCTCCCATACTGAATGGCACTACTAGAAGTTATGGCTTTGTTGTAGTAGGTCTGATGTTATTGGAGGAAGGGGTGGACTTTGAAACCTCCTTTGCTCAAGCTATGCTCACTGTGATACACAATTCATTTCCTGTTGCCTGTGGACAAAATATGTAACTCTCAGCTCCTTCTCCAGTACCATGTTTACCTGCATGCCACCATGTTTCCCACAATAAACTAAATCTGAAACTGTAAACCAGCCACAATTAAGTGTTTTCCTTTATAAGAGTTGTTGTGGTCATGTTGCCTATTCACAACAATAGAAGCCTTAATTAAGGCAAAAGTTGGTAGCTGAAACTGGAGTATTGTTGTGATAGACAAGATTATGTTTTTGTTTGTAAAAATGTAGACTTTGGAACTATGGATTAGAAAAACATTTGAAGACTTAGTGGGGCTTAATGGGCAATTCTTGTAGGAACATGGAAGACGTGGTGCTAAGGTGTGTTTCAACAGTGGGAACCCAGCTCAAGAGGTTTCACAGGAGGGGAATTTTTGTATGTGATCTAGAGACTGGTCTTGTGATATTTTGATAAAGAATGTAGCCTTTTTACTTTCTCCAAAATGTTTGCCTGAGGAGAAAGTGAAGATTTTGAATTAATTCCGTTGACAGAGGATATCTCAACACAGCCTAGAGTTAACTCTATCATGTGGCTATTAGAGTTAACTCTAATAAATATTAATAATAAAAAGGAGCAAGCTGAGCAAGTAAAAATATAAAATGTAAAACTTAAGGAGAAAAGAGTTCCAGGAAGTAGAATGGAGCATGTCCTGTGTACAAGAAAGTAAGTAGCTTAAGAAATAGAGTAAGAGGTCAGAACATGGAAACAACCCAGATGCCCCTCAACTGAAGAATGAATAAGGAAAATGTGGTGCATTTATAAAATGGAGTTCTACTCAGTGGTAAAAATGATGACCTCATGAAATTTTCAGGCAAATGGATGGAACTAGAAAAAAATCATCCCAAGTAACATAATCCAGACACAGAAAGACAAACACAATATGTATTCACTCACAATTAGATATTAGATGTAAACCAAAGGATAACCAAACAAAGGCCATAGCTCCAGAGAAGCTAGATAACAAGGAGAACACTAAGAGGGACACATGGATAACCCTAGAAAGAGAAATTAGATGATATCTACAGGGCAAACTGGGGATGGGGGGGGCTGTACGGAGGAGGGGTGGGGAAGGAGAACAGGAGGGAACAAAACGGCCTAGGCTGTGAAGGACGCAGTGCAAGAGAGATGAAAATGATATCTTAATAGAAAGAGCCACTATGGGCTTTGGGGGGAAACCTGGTGCTAGGGTAACTCCCAAGAATCCACAAGGAGGACCCCAACTAAGACCCTTAGCAATAGCAGAGAGGATGCCTGAACTGCCCTACCCCTGCAATCAGATTGATGAAAACCCCAGAAATCATCATACAGCCCTCATCCAATAATTGATGGACCCAGACACAGAGATCCACAACCAAGAACCAGACCAAACTCTGGAAATCCAGGTGAAGAGAGGGAATAGGGAACACATGTGCAAGAGAGGTCAAGGTCATAATGAAAAAATTTGCAGAGACAACTGAACCAAGCTTGTGGAAATTCATGGACTCTAGACCTACAATTGTGGAGACTCCAGGGGACTGAACTAGGCATTTCATATGTGGGAGACACTTGTGAAGCTTGGACTATAAGAGGGGGCCACTGGCAGTAGGACCATGATAAGAACCTTGTAAATGAGCTAGCTTGTTGAAGCCCATTTCTTAGGGTGAGATGCCATGCACAGAGACAGTAGAACCACAATACAATCCTAGCATCTGAGCAGGGGTATCTCTAACTTTGAGGTAAGCCTGGTCTACAGATTCAGTTTCAGGACAATCAAGTTTAGGCAGTGAAGAAAATCATCAAAAACAGAAAGTTGGTGAAGATGTAATTGAATGAGTGGGCCATGCTCCAGCCCCAATAAAGAGTAGAACTTGTCAACATCAGCCACACGGTTCTGACTTCAGAATCAAGGACAGAAGAAAGAGATTCTGGAATCTTCCTCTATGACTAAGGATAGCTGCTTAAGTAAGGCATGTGTCAGGGGTGTCCCTGAATGGAGGCCTAAAGAGGTCTTTCAGTGAACTGTTGAAGCCTGGATTGTCTTGGAGATCCCAAGATATTGGAGATATTGAGCTTGTGGGGTACCTATCAAGGAGAGATGCTAACAGGCAGTAGAACCAGCTCAAGAGATAAAAGTGTGTTGCAAAGCTGAGAGGAGTTGAAGATCTGAAGAGCATTTTGACATCAACATAATAGAGATACAGCCTTTGAAGTTTGTCCAGCTGGTTTTTAGTCTGCTTTGGTCCAGCATATCTTCCCTATTTTCCCGTTCCTCTATTTTGGAAGGGTAATTTATACACTGTACCATTATATGTTTGAAGTATGTAGTCTGGGGCATTACAGTTAAGAGATCTCATGAATTTCAGAAGAGATCGTGTGCTCTATTTAAATAAGATTGAAACCATTCTAGACTATGTGGACTGTTTTTGTTTTTGTTGTTGTTGTTGTTTCTTTTCGAGACAGATTATCTTTGTGTAGTTCTGGCCATTTTGGAACTCACTCTGTAGACCAGGCTAGCTTTGAGCTCACTGAGATCTGTTTGCCTCTGCCTCCCTGGGATTAAAGGCAAGCTCCACCACCACCTCATGGGCTTTTTAAGTTGGACATAATGCATTTATTGCATTTTGATATGGCTACAAGCTTATGGGGGCCAGGGAGTAGAACATGTGGGTTTGAAAGAAAATGCCCCACTAGGGAGTGGCACTCTTAAAAGGTGTGGCTTTGATGGAGTAGATGTGGCGTTTTTGGAGAGGGGGTCACTGTCAGAGTGGGCTTTGAGGTCCCCTGCTTTCAAGTTTTGTTCAGTGTGACACACAGTTCACTTAATGTTGCCTGTACATCAAGATGTAGAACTCTCAGCCCCTTTTCCAGCACCATGTCTGCCTGCATGTTTCTATGATTCCCTCTAAGCAATAATGGAATAAACCTCTGAAACTGTAAGTCAGCAACAATTAAATGTTTTCTTTTATAAGAGTTGCCATGGTCATGGTGTCTCTTCACAACAATAGAAACCCTACCTATGGCAGTATGAAGTAAAAAACAATATAAAAAGAAACCCTTTAAAATTCCATCACATAATATGAAACAATATCCAAAGAGAGTAGAAAATATTATATACTTATAAATTGCAATGAGTTTTCTTGACTCATATTTGATAGGTACTATTAAATTTATATGAAAATATGCACCTGAGAATATTTAAAATATGTGGAAAAGAATACATAGGAGTTTTTCTAGACATTAAATTCTGTGCATTAAATACATTCGTACTATATCAAACATGCTTTGTTGTAAAAATAGTACATCTCAATTGGCCCACATCTCAGTGGCTTACAGAGAAAGCCCTTTTCTTCCTCATGCATGTACAGGTTGGCAGAGGTAACCATTTTATATTATGATATTGGCTTTGATCCAGTTTTCTAGTTGATTTAAATCTGCTTAATTATGTCTTCACATTATTTTGGGCCAGCAGCAACCAAAGCCTGCTGTTCCCAGGGTGACTCACAAGCAGACAAAGATCTTGACTCAAAATGAGCTTGTTAAAGCCACTGCATATAGCTAAGTACCTGCCCAGGGCCAGCATTTGTGCCTATGTAGCATTCATGCTAAATCAGCACTTTAAGCTTGAATACACAGCCATCTTAAAATTAAAATATTATCCATAGAAAGATAGATAATTTTCCCAGATCTCACAGAAGAGAGTGGCACAGAGGTAGCTGAACTCCTGACAGAGCCTTTCTTCTCTCCATTTAACTTACTGCCTCTTTACCACCCCCTCCTCCTGAGCTGCCACCATTCTAGCTCATATATGTTTATATGAGACTGTCTCTGCTTCTTCTTCTGAAGTATTCAGCAGTCTTTATGACCATAAAGGATATTTTTAAATATCAAGCATTGTTTCCAGGAGAATGTGTGTTGATAACTTTATATAGATAATCAAGCTTATATTGAAAAATATATCATGTAAATATGCTGGCACTTGGATAGATTGATAAACCTTTTAAATTGACATATTTTGTGTATATATATATATATATATATATATATAGACATACATTTTAGAACAACAGTGATGCAGGGTAGCAAAATACCTCATCATGTGAAGACAAGTAGAAAAAAAAAGTGTAACTGAACTAAAGGAGAGTTCAGGATCTCCATGGAGGAATCTCTAGCATCAAGGCCAGATGTCACAGTCCCATGAGATGTCAGCATCTGTTCTCACAGATCTCTTATGCTATCAGTTTTCAGTGTTGACAGGCTGAATCTCACATTAATCATTAATCTATATTGATCTTTGACTTATTAATTACTTCAGTTCCCAGGTTCATTTTGCATGCATCGAGTGATCACAGCTGCTAAAGTGGTCTGCTCAACACAACAATGCAACCTTATTGGATTCAGGATTCAGTATTCATACTCATCAGCACTGCTTGGTCCTAAAGCAACCGTTGAGATACTTGTTTTTAGACAGAATCTCTTTTCTTCTAAGCCCCCAAGCCTTGAATGAAACACTCAAATTGCTTTCATACATCTACTCAGCTTCTTGCAATTCATTTCTAAACAAATATCTCTTTATGCCTTTAGCTCCTGTCTTATTTATCTGATTCATGCTACCTTCTAGACTGCTACCTTCACCTTTAACTGCTCAATCACAACACAATTTAACCTATTGGGTAAATAGCTAGTTGTCTATGAAATTATTCGTTCTTTGGTATAATCTGGGCTGTAGCCATCAGAGGTAAATGATAAAGGAATTCTGATTTGTGTTGGTAAGTGTAAAAATTGTACCTTCTTAGTCTTTTGTATAATTGACAACCTATACTTTTAAATTTTTCCAGTGTCATAAACTTTTCTTCAAGGACACTTGGTTATATGAACATCTCATGTCAGAACTAAACTCTCATCACATCTGCTGCAACATCAGGAGTTTGTGGTCTAGACATTTCTGGTCTGTTCTCCAGACTGATTAGGTGCCAGAAACCAACCTGTTTTTTTTTTGTTCACAAGCCTACTACATGTTTATACACCAATTGTATTTACTTTTCTCTGCAATTTCTAACTTGCTTCTACTACTGGAAAAGAAGTTTCAAAGCCATAGCTACTTAATAGGGCATGAACATGAACATATGGTATCTCTTCTTATTTTTCTACTCCTGTTCAAGTTATGAGTTAAATTGATTACAGTCATAGAAATCATACTGAATTTCTCACTATGAAGAAGCATTTCTGTAAAGGAGCTAATGCCAATAGCAGTGAAGGTAGGATTTTTCTTACCCTTAGTCACTTGGGATTAATATAGTCTGATAAATGATAAATGGTAAAGTCTTCTGAGACTTAGTTTTTGCTGAAAAAATGAGCAAGAGCCAGTTAATACATCCTGAGTGGATTACAAAAAGAGCCATGTATGAATATGCAACGAACTTAGAGCCTTCTGAAATCAAAGATATTATCTCATCTCTGTGCTTATAATAAAAATAAGTTTTCATGAACAATACTTACCATTTATAAAATAAATTATTGCCTAGGATGGTGATATATGCCTGAAATCCCAGCACGTAGTAGGAGAATCACTGCAAGTTTGTGGTTACCCTTGTCTAGGGAGCAAGTGCCAGTCCAGCCATGGCTACATAGAAGGAACATACCACAAAAATCAAAGCTGGCTTTCTGTGCATCCTGCATGGATAAAGATGTAATCTCTCTGCATATTCAGCTAGATGCCTGGTATGAATCCCCACCCACTGACTCTAGGGAACTGTAAGGAAACATAAATTCTTCCTTCATAATTTGTTTGTCTTTATGGTGTGTCATCACACCCACAGAAAAGTAGTGAATACGTAAGTTGAACTAGAAAAGCTGTTGAATTTCTTAAGAAAAAAATAAGAAGCTGTTCTCATAGGATCCTGGAAGACAGTCATACTTCCAGTAATGTGTATTGTAGAGGCCCATTGAAGAGATTTCAGAATAAGCATGTGCTTTAACAGCAAGTAAGTTAGCAGCTATTTCTGTGACATTTTGTCAAATAATCTGGCTGCCTTCTTCCCATGTACTGAGAATTTGCCAGAGGCAAATTTTTAGAGTAATGGACTAATTTCCTTGGCAGAGAAAACTTCAAGACTTCATAATGTTAAGTCCATAGTACGGTGATTATTAGTTTCCCTTATGAAGGTCTACAATGAAAATGGGCAATTGCAGAACAATGAAATACAAAATGGCGTTTAGAGAGAAAAAGGACACCAAGGAGCTTAAGGTTACATTCAAGCTACGTGCTGAAAGATAGGCTGTACTTGCTAAGGAGTTCAGTTCCTTTAAAGAGAAACATGTTCTATATTATTAAGATAAGAAAAGTATTTCCTAGGCAAGAGACCATCCAAATCGGCTTCCAACTTCTGACAGTTGAAGAAGTTTTCAGCACCTAGAAATCACACAAGTGTTGCTGCAAAGGTGACTCCAAGGGACAAGAGTCCATTCCAAGCTGCCACCTAAAGTCAACAATGTCATGCATGTGGTAGCAGCTTTTGAGACATGAAAAACGTAATGATGAGGTGGTTGTGATTATTTTCCTCTGAAATATCAGAGAGTCACTGCAGCCAGGAATCATGTGGCATGGGAATCCCCACTAATGTTTTTTTTTACGAAGTTGTGAAAGTGAAGCCTGCAGTAAACACTCATGATGTTGGAAATGCCAGTTCTATTAGATAGCTGCCGAGAACTGCAAACAGTGAGTATGACCAGTGAACGAGGGAGTGACTGTTGTAGGCAGAAAAACCTGGAAGGGCAGAGCCATCTAAACCTTTTTGACATCTGATATGGAGCTATAGGATTGAGTATTTGCCCCACTATCTTTGGCTCAGTATTTCCTCACTGTTTGCTCATTCCTTTCTTTTGGAATACAAGTGCATGTTCTATGCAACTGTATATTGGAAGTATGTAACATGCATTTTAATTTTTCAGGAGTTCACATTTAAATGACTTCTTTAAAAGACATTTGACTTGGCACCTTTAAATGATGTTTAAAATGTTTTCAACTATAGAACCTTTTGAAGTTACATTGGATGCATTTCATACTATATGATGACTAATGGCCTATGGGGGAAGTATGTAACATGCATTTTAATTTTTCAGGAGTTCACATTTAAATGACTTCTTTAAAAGACATTTGACTTGGCACCTTTAAATGATGTTTAAAATGTTTTCAACTATAGAACCTTTTGAAGTTACATTGGATGCATTTCATACTATATGATGACTAATGGCCTATTGGGGCAGGGGGTAGAAGGCGGTGGTTTGGATGAGAAATGTCATTCATGGACTCAGGTCTATCAACATTTGGTCCTCAACTGGTGGTACTGTTGGACAATGCTGTGGAACCATGGAGAATTTATATACTTGTCTCACTTGCAGTTTGCTCTCTTAGCTCCATGCATACGGATAAAGAAGTGATCTTCTGTTATCCTGTTTCAGCTTCCTGTTGCCACACTGCCCCACCATCAAGGACCCTCCTCCTAGAAGTGTAAGCTAAAATAAACTTTCTTCCATAATAAAAGAAAGGAAACAAAACAAAACAAAATCACCTATATAGAGTCTAGTCCAGTCAATCTTGATCCATGAGTCTACATCTGGTGTCCAGTGTTGGGCATTCATAGGACCTGCAGCCCACAACAGTTGGGGACTAGGTTTCACCCAGCGTGGCGCTTGCACCAGGGTCACACAGCTCTCAATTCCCTGCTAGCTCTCTACAGCCCCCCTCTTTTTTATAGGTTAATATACTTTTATTCAGGGAGAAGACACAACAGAAACAGATGACCGCCACAAGTTCCCTCTCCAAGGATCCACACAGACTGCTCTCTGCTACCTGACCAGAACCCAGAGACCAAGCTTGGGTCCTGACCGCAGACCTAAACCTACCTTCCATCACATCTGCACAGGTGCAGGGAGTTTATATCTCACTACAATACACAATAAATAAATAAAAGAAAAACCTGAGAGACTAGCAACAAATGTTACTGCTAGTCCTCTCGAGACTTGTCGTTGCGTTAATGTTTTCCTACAGGATTCCATGGAGCCATCTTCATCCCATTCATCAGGAAATAATCCAAGAAAACAACGGCCCCTTTCCCTACAGTCAGCATTAAGGGTATTTTGGTCTTTTACTTTCTTTTCCCTTGTTGCTAAAAACAGGGATAATTCACCTGCTTAGGGTTGGTTTTAAGTTGTATAGGGCTGGGTATGGAAGGGGATGCTCAGATTCCGGTATCTTAGTTAAGCTTAAGGGTCAGGATGGGAAAGGTATAGTAAGTACAGGATATAGGCAGATTGACACATTTTCTCGTGATCAAACTTTAGCGACTGTTAGCTATAGATAACTTAAATTGTTAGATTCTTGTATGTTGACTGTTTAGGGACTTCTTTCTGTTTATAACGTTTTACACACAAATATAAAGCTGTCTTGATGCATATATATTTTGTGTATTGATACAACTTAACATATTTTATATTGCACTTTACAGTTCTACCTCTAGTCAAGACATTTCAGTTCTTTCTCTGTTATTGAGGAAAAAAACTGGATATAGTTACAGTTTTTGAAATCATTGTCCTTGCTAAATTATTTTGGGAAACTTCAGCCATCATACAACCATGTTTCTGAGAATTACGGATTATTATCACCCATGTTTCTCATTCCTATGATATTGTCAGATATAGATACTTGATCTTCAAATACTTCATAAACCTGCAGAATATGGCATTTAAATGTTTTAATATTTGTACTGCGTTGAATTGAGATACAATTGCTCCTGACAACACCAAGCTATTCCCAAGAAAATATTGGATACTAATGACACTCCTTCTGGAGTCTATTCTTTCCCCAGTTAATGGCCTCTTGGGCAAAGAACTGCCCCTACCTTTACCGCTGACTTTGGACATGCTGTCCTAACTGAGCTTGCAAGAGATAAACATAAAGAAGACTTCTGAACTTTGTCAAGCCAGGGTAAGACAGCCTTTCAACCTCCCTGCTTCTGTGTTGGTCAGTCAGATACTCCAGGCCTTAGCCAAGCTGGTTGGTTGCCCCTATGCTGCTGTGAGACTTTGGGTGACTGTCCAGGTAGTCTGCTCTTTCTGTCTTTGCTGCACCTTTTGGAAGTTCTCATCTGCACTCCTGCCTTCCCTAGCATTGTTACCCTCTTTCTCAGGTCTTTGATGAGATTGAAGATTAGACTGTCACAGTTATTGTTCTCTCTCCATAGATAGAAATATTAGGTACAAGACTTAAACTTTCCAGCTTAGGACAGCCCTATAGTAATCTCTGTTATGCCTTTACCCTAGGACTGGATATGTAGTTCTTGCCTTTTGCTCTAGCTGCTTCACTGGCAATAGGTCTTAAGTGTGTTTGTTCTTACTTTTCCTTCTCCTAGAGTATACTTGATATTTGCTGCCTTTGTATATAGTTTTGTATCAAGCCTAAATCCTTTTCTTTAGACTGAAAGGGGAACCGTAGTGAGATATACACCCCAGCACCCAGCACTGACCATGCCCATTTAGTCAGGTGCAGATGTGACAGAGGGTAGGATTAGATCAAGGTTCTGGAGTCAAGTTTGGTATCTTGGTTCTTATCCGGTCACAGAGAGCAGCATTTTTGGACCCTTGGAGAGGGAACTTGTGATCATTTGTTATTTGTGTAAGTGCCTTCTCCCTTAATAAAATTATATTAACTTATATTGAACTAATCTGGTGAATTTTGATCCACGCATCTACAGCTACCTAACAATGGGAAAAAATCTTTAAGTTAAGAAATTTGTTATATGACTTTATGGAAATAAAAATCTGTGTAGATGAAACTGTTGTGATCTTCTCACAAAGACTTTCAGAGTATTTTTGTTCTAGATGCTGATTTTTCTTACTGTACTTTATAGCGTGGTTCAGAAATGAAACCTGCATTTTCTGGAATAGTTTATATTATTTCTAACTTATGATTGACTGTTTAAAAAAACTGAACATATTTTGACAGTTTAACTGTCAACATGGCACTTGCTAAGAGAGGCCCAGTTAGGGGACAGGTTATGTTGGGATTAGTCTTTAAGCATGTCTGTGGGGATTTGTCTTAATTAGGCTATTGATATGACAAGCTTTAGCTTATTGTGGGTAGTACAATTTATTAGGCAGGGTATCCTGAACTGTATGAGAATGGAGAAATCAAGGTGTGAACAAGTTTGCATGTAGGTACTCATTTCTCCTTGCTCCTGACTCTGGAATGTGTTAGGACTAGTCTTTTTAAGTTCTTCCTGCCTTGACCTCCCTGTGGTAGAATGTAACCTGGAAGCATGAGTCATTCTCCCTTATGTTAAAATTGTCAAGATATTTTATTGCAGAAATAGTTAAAAGAAGAGAAATATTATCATTTCAACACTACTAGGTGTTAGTTACAAATTTAACATGTTATTAACTTCTAAGCAACTTTTACTACGGAAGATGCCTTAGGGAAATTAAATAAATCTACTGTAATTCATTAATTGTGAACACGTTTTCTCTTTTGATACCCAGTGACAATCATCTTATAACTAGGAAAATTGCTTTAATAAATTAGGGAAGGATCTAATGTCTATTCTTACTTAACATTCATTGATAGAATTATTAATTCAAGCACATTTTCTATTATTTTGCAAAAAACAATTATAGTTAGCCCTAATCAGAATATCTTATCCATAGTTAATTCATTGATTGAATTTGTAAATGATATGCTAATCAAAAGGTATTAAGGAGGACACAGAGGTAGCAATAATTTATAATATTTTGTATAATATAATTAGTATTTGAAATTAAGTTCAATGGACTTAAATCATAACAATAACAAATATAAAATTCTACATTTATAGCCAGTTAAAAAGCTTAAATCCCTAATGAGATTCTACTAGCTAAAATATCATAGAGAAAATAAACTATACAATCTCTATGATGACAACTAGAGAAAGAAATGCCAAAACAGGCATAAAACTTATGTTTAAAAATACACTGGAGGTTGGGTTTTGGTGGTACATGTCTTTAAGCCCCGTACTAGGGAGGCAGAGGCAGATGGGTCTCTGTGAGTTTGAAGCCAGCCTGCTCTACTGTTTGAGTTGCAGAATGGGCTCCAAAGCAATACAGAGAAACTCTGGCTCGAATACACACACACACACACACACACACACACACACACATACACACACACACACTCGATCATCAGAGGATGCAAACAAATGACTAACTCTAAAGATAGTGGTGAAATGAATTCCCCAGATATTTTCTACCTGGGGCATCTGCTGTGCTTTAGAATGAATAAGGCCATATTTGCACAGGGCACTACCCAACTAGGGAAAACAGATGTCAGTAGCGGGTAAAATGGCCATGTAAGCTAGTGTGAATGGCTGGAAGAGAGAGACACCTCAAACTTAGGGTATGATTTTTATGAGAATACATGCTGAATAACAGGACAATGATGGGGCTTGGAGAACACAATAACTAAGATTAAATCTTCCAAGATTTCATGATGTTTAGAAGACGATGTCTCAGGAGAGAGGAGAGCATATCGGAAATACAGAAAATCTCATTTGAAACTGAGGTAAAATGGCATATGTATTTATTTAAATTAGAAAATAGGATTGTTTCTAATTTAAATCAATCCCAGTTCCCTATCCCTCCCATTCTCCCATGCCCCCATTGACCCCTATTCCACCCCTCTTCTGCTCCATTAAAATGGTGAGGCCTTCCATGGGGGTCATCAAAGTCTGTCACATCATTTGGAGCAGGGCCTAGGCTCTCCCCTGAGTGTCTAGGCTGAAAGAGTACCCCTCTATGGGGAAATGGGCTCCAAATGTCTATTTGTACACTAGGGATAAATACTGTTCCACTACCAGAGGCCCCATAGACTGCTCAGGTCTCCTAATTGACACCCATGTTCAGTGGGTCTGGTTCTGTACTATGCAGGTTTCTGAGCTGTCAGTTTGGGGTTCATGAGCTCCCACTTGTTCAGGTCAGATGTTTCTATGGGTTTCCCCAGTCTGGTCTTTACCACTTTTCTCATCACTCCTACCTCTCTACAACTGGATTCCAGGAATTTGGCTCAGTGCTTAGTTGTGGATCTCTGCTTCTGCTTCCATCAGTTACTGAATGAAGGCTCTAGGATGGCATATAAGGTAGTCATCAATCTCACAGGGGAGGGGCATTTGAAGATTGAGCTGGGGGAAGAAAAGAGGAGAGCAAGAAAAGAGATACCTTAATAGAGGCAGTTATTATAAGTTTAAAAGTAAAATGACTCTTAAATCTCTAGTTTTAACTAAGCTGATATGATGCTATTATCTGCTCCTCGGACTCACCTGCAAAATATTCAAAAAGGTACCTTCTTTCTTGGGGAGATTTCCATCAACTAAAAAAATTAAATACACTTATTGATGTATTTGTGTATTTCTACAATGTGTTCAAGTGTACATGTCCCACAGTGCATGGGTGAAGGTGAGAGGGAAACTTGCTGGTGTGAGTCCTAGTTTCCTTTTCACCCTGTGGATTCTGGTAATCAAACTAAAGTTTCAGGAAGTGCTATAATCAACTGATCCGACTCACGACCTTTATGTAGAAAATAAATTCAATTTATCATGTGTATTCTGTCTGGAACACAACTTAAAAGTTAACAAATGTTAACTTTGAGTATGCTTAATGATTTGGAAAAAAAATATCAACAGGAAAAAAACAAATACTCTTTTGACAAAGACCACACTACAAATAAATTGACTAAATAAAAGGGAAAATGGCATAAAAGATAAAAGAGGAATTCATTAAATAATTATAGTCTATAAAATAAATAACTACTAACATACTTAATACTTTAAATTAGTTTGAACACAAACTTGAACAAAGCAAAAGACTCTGAATTCACAGACATGCAGAAAGTCTCCAAGATGAAGCACAAAGACAGATTAAAAAATGAACAAATAAAGCATAAAGAATATAGACAATTAATTTCATTAATGTGTCACTAGATCATCGGTGAGATAGGAGCTGGAGAATGCAATAGAAGAAATATTTGAAAAGATAATGACTAGTAAGTTTGCAAAATAGATAAAAGAAATCAAACCACAGACAAAAGAGACACAGTGAGCACTGCTAAGCAGGAGAAATGCAAAGAAACTGAAAAATATATTGTGATTGAACTGTTGCAAATTGAGGATAAGGAGAAAAATTTTAAACCAGATGGAAAACTTCCAAAGAAAAATAAACAAACAAACAACACTACCTCATGTTATCTTTATGAAGCATTTGTTTACCACAGAACTTACAGAAGCAAAATCCAAAACTCATTTACTCACTCAATCATTCAACCAAAGAACATGATGTGGTCTTCTTATTGATGAAAAGGAATGGAACCAGAAACCAATCGTAGAAGAAAATTTAAATGTTTGTCAAAGTGGCAGAAAATGGATAAAACCTTGGAAGAGTAAAGGTAATTTGAAAATACTACATGGAATCCAGGGAGAACCCTCCTATTAGGTGTGCAAAATGGAAATTTTACATAGCAAGCATAGTACAGTAGAATGTTGGCATGTATTAGAAAAGCTCCATGTGGACAACTCAGCTGATTCAGAATGCCTCATTTCCTACAACCCGTGTTTGACGTGCTGGGCATTCAGAAGTTCTGGTTGTTCCTTTAGTGTAAGGAGCCTAAAGAAGGTTTAAGAAATACAGTGGACCAGAGAAAATATAGGTGTGAGCTGTAAATATCATCAACAATCCACATGTCTGATGAAGGACCAGTGTGTCAATTACTGGTTGACAGACCACACTACACATATATACAGACTCCCTCAGGAAGAATAACTTTAATGGTATGGGGGCACATGCATATAAAAGGCTGAGGCACAAGGATTGCAAATTTCAGGCCATCTGGGCCATACTATGTAGTTAATGAGTTCAAGGATAGACTGGATAACAGAACAAAACCCTGTGAAGAACAAAAGGGAGGGTGAGGGGTGTTAAGAAAGGAAGAGAAAAATCAACTTGTATGTTTGTACTGCCCTTTGCAATCTTTTCATTGTAGTGTCTTTTTGCCGTGACCTGTTACATCAAACAACTTATACACATCCTTCCATTCTCTTTCATTTAGGTTTTCCTATAGCAGACGTTTTGCATTTCCTTGAAAGTTCTCACCAGACAGTTTAAAATGCTCTTTGAATGCTATAGCGACTTTCTTGCTCTGTAGCATTCCTATACATATAGCCTTACATGGACATTTATGTGTATGGAAAGTGTTAGGTGGTCTAGGTTTTATCTTCAACAGTATCCACATGTCCATGACTTTGACAACCATGATGTTTGTCAGTTATATAAAATCTATAACAGGATTTATATGCTCCCTGAGGCTAGTGTCTTGTGTAGGATGACTTGACAGTCTTCGTGCTGGAATCATGCGGCACTGTTTTCTCATGCAGGACTATTCTGACAAAGTGAATTTCCCATGGCATTGATGGAAACCAGTCAAATAGTCATATATAACTACAAAAGCTTATAGAATGGGACATTCTTGACAATGAGTCTCAAAGTGTCCACATATGCATAGCTCATCATTGTATTTTTAAACTTTACAACTCAATCTCTTTGATTTGTATAAATTACTTCATATATCTTTTCAGTGATATTTCTTAGAGTAACTAATTTCATATGGAAAAACAAACAAACAAACAAAAACAGAATAGTTAAAACAATCCTGTACAATAAAAGAACTTCTGGAGGTATCACCATCCCTGAAATGAAGCTCAGCTACATAGCTATAGTAATAAAAAACTGCATGATATTGTCATAAAAACAGACTGGGGGATCAATGGAATCATATAAAAAAACCCAGATGTAAATCCAAACAACTATGGACACTTGATTTTTGACAACAAAACCAAAATTATACAATGGAAATAGGATAGCATCTTCAACAAATGGTGCTGGTATAACTGGTTGTAGGCATGTAGAGAAATGCCAATAGATCCAAATCTATCACCCTACACCATACTCAAGTCCAAGTGGATAAAACACCTCAACATAAATTTAGATACAATGAAAAGAAAGTAAGAAATAACTTCGAATGTATTGGCACTAGAGGCAACTTCCTGAACAGGACAGCAATAGCACAGACATTAAAATCAACAATAATTTGTTAATTGGACCGAATAAAACTGAAAAGCTTCTGTAGGGCAAAGGATGCTCATTGTCAATAGGGCATAATGGCAGCCTATAAAAGGGGAAAAATCTTCACAAACCCCACATCTGAAAGAGGGCTGATTTCCAAAATACATAAAGAACTAAAGAAACTAGACATAGGAAAAAACAAAAACAAATGAGCCTCATTGTTTGGGAATTACGTGTTGGAAATATACTGCCATGTTCTGATCATATGTAAAACATATTTTATGGAACTGAATAAAATAGCTGGGAAGAAGAATACCGGGTGGAAGTTTTCAAATCGGAAGTCAGATGCGCGTGTGAGGTGACACGTATGACAACAAAGCAAGAGACAACACGCGTGCACTTGCGAGTGTGTACCTGTGGATGCCAGTGTGTTGGGAGAAGGTGCCTCAGTTGAGGTAAGTGACACAGTGGGTGCATTGGGGGAGCTTGTGTGAGACGCTGGCTTTTTCTCTCCACTCCGTGGACTGTCACTGTGAGATTTCAAGTAGGCACATTTATCCGGAACCTGCTGACTCATGGGGTAGTCAGACTGAAAGGGGCTGACAACAGAGGGTGAGTCAAAAGTGAGGAAGCAATTGGACCAGTGCAGCTGGCTGAAGTGTTAAGGCGTTGTGGAGTTCCCTCACTGCTTAGGTGATACCAGTGAGAATGCCTCTGGATGTGGGGTATGAATGAGAGAAGGGATGCTAAGTAACTTCACGGCTTACTTGGCAACATTCAGAACAGTTGGAGGAACAAATGGCCACAGAAATGCAATTGGGTTCTCACTGGTTGTGTCACCTTTCTGACTTGAGCTGAGATAGCTGGGAGACAGGAGGAATTCATAGGACTCAGTTGTAGATACTCTCTGGCTGCATACTCCTAATTTAAACCCATGACACTAGATGGGTTCAATGAGGGGACAATTTTAGATAAAAAGTAGAACACATTTAAATCATAATGTCTCAAGCCACTTGAGTGGGACAAATCAGAACAAACAAGAAGAAAAAAAACAAAAGAAATGGAAAGAAAGAACCTGTGTTATAAAGATTCTAAATTCTGCCACTGCGTTGCTGTTACTACAATGTAAAGTAGGGCTGAGAATTGGCCATTGCTTGACTCTGTGGTCTCTGGAGACTGTGGTGACACTGTGGTTATGGGGTTATGTCATGTAGGAATGAACTCCTTGAAACAGTGAAAACATGTTCCCTATAGGCTGTTTCAGCTATACAGATCATGTCTATTTGTAAGTATAATTTGTAATTGCTTTAGTGACTTAGAAAACACAGCTGGTTTTATTCCATCACTTCAGAGAGGCACCATTCTAGCAGCTGATCCAAGGTGTAGTATTTGCTAATGGAATGCCTGTTAACAAAGACAGTTTCTGGAGTGGAATCAACAGAAAGAAAAGGGAAGAACCAAAGATACACACAATAAAAGGATGCACATTTCTTACCATCGGGAAGCCAAAAGTAAAGAAAGAAAGAAGGAAAGAAAGAAACAAAGAAAGGGAGAAAGAAAGAAAGGAAGGAAGAAAGAAAGAAAGAAATTTGTGACTTGGGAAGGATTTAGAATCAGAGCATTATTATTATTATTATTATTATTATTATTAATACTATTTCAGATCTCTTATGTTTGCATGCAGATGGAAAACTCAGTGAAAAATGGTTTTCTGCCCTTGTCATGGTATATGGTGTTGTCTCCTTTAATCTTTCCCTGTGAGAGGAAGAAAGAAACAGAGGCATATAGTTAGCAATAATATTAAAAACTACATGTGTCATTTTCCAAAATATAGTCACAGCACCCAGAAAGCTGGGCGGTGGTGGCATACGCCTTTAATCCCAGCACTCAGATCTCTGTGAGTTCGAGGCTAGCCGGGTCTACAAGAGTTAGTTCCAGGACACCCTCCAAAGCCACAGAGAAACCCTATCTCAAAAAAAAGCCAAATAAACAAACAAACAGAACAAAAACAAACAAACAAAACAGAAAATGCCTAGGACACAGTAAGCAATCAGTGAGCTCAATAGGCAGTGGTTTGGATTGTGCTTACACTCACAGTCCTTGAGCCTTTGCTGAAGGGTCGTCAGTCTGCTTTCTATAGTCTGTCTACTCACTTCACTTGGACATCTTTAGGGAGAGAGAGCATCATAGGGCACACTTATTCACCAGCTAATTTATCAAGAACCAAGAGCAGGCTTTTCTGTTTCTCCATGTGACTTAGGACGTGTCTGACACAATTTCAGTGTTCAACATAATCACAGATTTGTACATTGAAAAGCCACTTCATTATGCAAGTTGTATTAACATTTGTCATCCTGCCAAATAATTCATTCAATAATTTTAAATTTAAAATATGTCTTAAATGCTGATGTTTTCTTGATTATAAAATAGCACATGCTTATTGTAGGAATATGCAGAAAAATCCAAAGAAGGAAACCCTTCACTCTCAGTCCCAGGGTCAACAGAAAACTCTTTTAAAAGATTTGGTGGGATTCTTTTCCTTTCCCAGTCATTAAAAGTTCATTGCTCTGAAAGAAATTGTAATAATAACTACATTGCTTATTCACACACAAGGTGAATTATCTGACCTAAGTGTACCAAAAAAAAATCTATGAAAAAAGGGATTAGTGTTAAAACGTTTCAGAAGTGAGGAAAAAGAGGGAGGGAGCCTGGGATGCTTTCTCAAGGCTGCAGTTGCAGCTTCACTGATGCCCTTGAACTCACCCCTCTGGTTTCAAGAGCTATTAAATCTAATTTCTCTCCGGTTGATAAAGGTCTCTTCTGCTTTTAAGTGTCCATCACAAACACTTTAACAATTAAACATTCCTCTCCAAATCCTTCATTGATTGAGCCCCTCGAAGACACAGCCTTCCTTGGCCTTGCTCTCTGATACCACAACCTCCTTTATGAGGACACACTTGGTTCTTAGGTTTCTGTTTTCCTTTTGTTGTTTGACAAAAACAATATTTGAAATATAAATTATTGACAAGACAGAGGTGCTGAATAAAACAAGTTGTCTAGTTGGTGACCTTTTGAATCTCACTCCTAATGCTGCTTTTGGGGTGCACCACTTTCTTACCTGCCTTGAGTGTCAGTACAGGTTGAGGTGAGAGGGGTTGCTGAGGCTTTTCCTTTCCATGTAATACTACTTTTAAAATCTTATGGAGGAAAAGGCTTAGTGCTATGCAGTGTGAGGGCTGGGGTAGGTTTGTCAGACATGGTTTGACTCTTCATGAATCCATCCTCTGGATAACAGTGACACTCACTCTCCAGCGGCATCTCTGGTTCTCTCATGTAGAGGGTTGTTACGCTTATTTTTCCATAGAGAATCCTGCTGTGTTAAAGAGGGAAGTAAATACCATGGCTTCGTTGTAATTTTTTTTTCTAGAGAAGACAGAATCGCTTCTTTGAGATGCCCAACTTTGAACGGTCTGCCAAGGTTGCTATTACCATCATTTGTTACAGTGACTTTAAAAACAAAGCAAAAGATGCCTATATTCAGTGTGTCTCTTTAGAACTTATTTTATTTTTAACACCCAGTCCTGCTTCTTTGCTGATCTTTTGCACTGCTGCTGTGCTGGCACTAGCTTTGCTATTTATGATTTCTGCATTTCCATTATGATGCTCACATGTTCATTCTAGTGCAGAAATATATTGACCTGCTCTAAAAACCCAAACCATTAGAATATACATCTGTCATCCAAATCTTGCTGATTGTATCCACATATGAAAAGAGAGGACCCTTGCTCCCATTTTAATCCATTAAAATGGAGAGCTCATTATCTCTTCTCAGGTCTCCAGGAGGCTAGCTGTCTACTGGGGCTGGGAGGATACAGAGCCATTGTTTACCATGATGAACTAGGAAAACCTGTCTGTTTTTTAGTTGCAAACTTTGAGGCATGGTCCTGCCCCATTTAGGGGATGTCTTCACATTGCTTAACTCTGTATTCCTATAGGGAAATGCACGCAATGTTTTTCTGGATAAAGCATAAACATGACATTTGAAAGCCTGGCTCTGCTACTCAATAGCTGCTTGGAAAAGAGAGATCACATCGATGTTTTCTATAAGGAACCTTATTTTTTGTTGCCACAGGCCTCCAAACTATGACCCTTTTATCTTAGCCCTCATCCTATCTAACACACTCCTCTAGAGGATGAATATGGGAGGAAATGTTATGTTACCCTATTATTACCTGCCATTTCTGGTCATACATTAAAAACTAATGTACTTAATATTTGTAATTATGTATATAGTTACAAATTTTATTTGTTTTTATTTGTCTAACCTTATTATGTAAGCGGTTTCCAAATAAATCAACTTTTACCTAGATGCAGACACTGATAATTCTCTAATTAACTTGTTATTATTATGGATCATGATGTGTATATTGGGTCAGAGCATAACATTTTGGAGTCAGTACTTTCCCTCCACCATGTGTTCTGGGACTTAAACTAAGGCTGTCAGGCTTATGCAGCAAGCAATTTTCCCAGATGATCTACCTCATGGGATCGTCATTGGCAATTTTTGAATTTCTTGACTAAGGCGGGAGGCATTGCCCTCTTGCTGGATGGCAGGGGTGCTATAGAGTACTCAAGGATGCACAGGAAACCCCTTACAATACAAGCATCTGCTCCACATGGCCTTGCCAAGGTTGAGAAATTTTGTGTTGGTCTCTGGATATGATAGCTCTGTAAGAGCAAAGAAATTTAACTCAAAAAAGCTAAAATTTTGTAGTTGATGTAGCAAAAGTTGTCACTGTGTGGAGTACAGAAGGCAGAGTCAGTTACACTCAGGCTTCCACTGGAAGAAATTTCAGAATATCGTTGAAGGAGAAAATGCTTTGCCTGGTGCTTAAGTAAGATCTGGAGATTTCTCTTGGCATGTAGGCATCAGGGAAACAAGTATCCTGTAGGGTCAGCAATAGAATGAAGCAAAAGTGACCTCACAGGTCAGGTTATCAAATTCCTGGAGGTATAGCAGGAGCTGCCGTCTAGTGCTCTGTTGTGGAGGAACTCATTCTGTTCTCCATCACTGCTATTTTTCTTGGAACTAGTTCCTACTAAAGTCCATGAAAAAGACTGATAGTGAATATTTGCAGGCTAGGAGTTTATCCAAGAGACTTGTTCACAATGTGGTAAAAATGGATGGAGTTGTAGAGAAGCTGGAAGTTAAAGAGGAACCCCCAAGGGCATTGACACCTGCTGTTTCATCTTCTCCACAGACTATGGGGGAAATATGTCATGTTTCAATTAACAGTAACTAGATAACTTTCTCTCAAGTCCAAGAATCTTTTGCTATAAGTAGGCCATGAAGCACATCCTGCATACAGGGTTTACTCTTGTCCATCTAGTAATGCTATTATTCCTTAAAAGAAAAGCTGTGGGACTTTAAATACCATGTATTTGTTTTTGTATCATGTATATAGGTTATCTCTCCTGCATGTGTGTCTATGAACCATGTGAATACAGTACCTGTAGATGCCCAAAGAGTACATTGGATCATTTGAAGCTAATATTGCACACAATTGTTAGCCACAGTGTAGGTGATGGGAACTGAATCCATTTTCCCTAGAAGAGCAGTTCCTGAGCTATCACTCCAGCCACAAAGTTGAAATTCTTAAAGCATACTCTTTTTTGATACCATATTCAGTATTGACATCCATTGCCTGCACTGGTGATTCAGCAGGGAAATGTCTGACTACAAATAGAATAGGGGGGCTTGGCTATTTAATTTCCTTTTGGATGCTGAAGAAAGGGTATTCATGAACACTGAGAAAAAGTAATCAACTTAAAGATGATGAGCAAATGCAACCAAAGCAATAAAATAATATTGAGAAAAATAAGAAGAGTATAGATAGAATCCTAAAGAGAAGTACTTACAAGACAGCCAAATCAGAGGAATCAGGACTGCCTTGGAGGGCAGAAATGTGGTTCATGGCAAGAAAAGCATAATTCTTGAGAGGTGAACAGAAATGGATATTTCTGTTATCATTTACATCTGAAAACTGGATTGGGGAAGAGTCAAATTACTTGATTTATGAATGTACTTCTATACCTGAATTTGTTAAAATAAGTATATATTATTTTTAAAAGTAACACTGTTAGTGTTGAAGTATTATTTACATAAAGTACAACATAATTTTCCAGTGATTAATTCTCTGATTTTTATTTTACTTTTATAAGCTCCCTATGATCAAAACATACAGTAGTCTGTTATAGTAAAAAGTTCACTTAGATTCCCTAACACTGGAGGAAACACTACCCACCCCTACAGGGCTAAATTCAGCCTGCTGTCCTGTTCTATAAATACCTTGTTTGCTGACTCCTTAATCATGTGAAAGCAATTCTTTAAAATCAGTCACTTCATACATAAAATATATATAGTTGTGATGGTTTGGCCTTTTTGGTTTCATTAGTTGCTGTGGTGATTTGAACGAGAAATGTCCCCATAGGCTTATAGATTTGAAAACTTGGCCACCTGAGGGTGGCACTATTTACAAGGGATAGATGTGGCCTGGCTGGAAGAAGTGTGTCATTTGTTTTTTAAAAGCCCATTTCAAGCCCAGAATCTCCTTCTTCCTGTTGGCTGCGGATGCAGAACTCTCCACTACTTCTCCAACACCATGTCTGTCTGCATGCCACCATGGTCCCTGATATGATGGGAATGACTCTAAAACTATACTCCACTCCCAGTCAAATGCTTTCCTTATGAGAGTTTCCATTGTGTCTCATCAGAGCAATAGAATGATGGCCAAGATAAGTTGCATAGTTTACATTTTCTGGAATTCTATTTTTTATCACTACAGTATTTTTATCAATATAGTTACTTCTACCTTCTTATGGTTAGTATTTGTACTGGAGTTTGTGAGAATTATAGGGGGTGTCTTTCTATTTAATGCACATTTCATTAGACAGTATAAAATTGGGTCTTTATTCTTTTATTAACACAATAATACATATTATTGGGGGTATAATGGTACTTTAGTTCACTCAAATGATATGTAATGATCATGTAAAGTATCTCTTTCTCCTTATAATTCCTTTGTTATGGCACTTTTTGAGCCTCTTTTTTTACAGGTCTTTGTAAAGTATAACATATTATCATGGACCATAGTCTCCCGGCTGTACAATGGAGTCCAAATTTTAATTTTCCTTTGTTCTGGTGCCACTTATCTGGAGCCCTGAACTTTCTTTTGCACTCTCCTCCAAGCTTCTGGAAATCAGAATTTTCTATCAGATTGATATTTTTCTCTTCCACATATGACAATGAAAATATTTCAGCACACAATAGAAATAAGCAGCAGAGTGAAGAGATAACCTACAGAATAGAAAATGTTACAGAAGACTCATCTGTCATAAAAGTCAAACAACCCCATTACAAAAGGACAGATGATATGAATAGACATTTGGCAAAAGAAGAAATACAAACGGCCAACAAGCAGGGAAAAAAATGTTCTTGTAAGCCACCAAGACAATACAGAGCAAAACCACTGTGTACAATCATCTCAGCCCAGTTGATGACTAGTCTATTGTCAAACATTATATATATATGCATATATGTATGTATATATATATTTATATGTATGTTGGTGTATCCTGAACCAAGGTTAAGATATTTAAAACTTTTGACACATGGCATTTCTATATACTTACAGGATACATTATTGGATACATTTTTCCTAAGAGTAATGGTCAGACCAGGGTAATTAGCTAATTAGCATTTCTTTCTTATCAGACAAGGATCAGTTACAAATTCAGGCAACCTCAGCCTCTTCCATTTACATTTCCTTTCTATGCTAAAGGACACTAGAACTCATTCCTCCTGACTGTTATTGTTCAGTTTTCATCTCTCCACATGACTCTTTGAATATATGAAATACAGTTGAAAAAGGTATAAAATATCCTTTGCCAATTCTAAGTTATGTTCTGTGTTTCTGTTTGCTTCTGTTGATTGGACTACTCTCTTCATTGTTCCTGTTCCTTTGCCTGATTTGTACATTTTGAATAGGTGGTGGTCATTGTGAGTTTTTTGTTAGTAGTTTATTGTGGGGAGCCGCCCCCACATTCTCCGTTACAAGATGGCGCCGACATCCATTGTCGGTTGGAGTAAACAACCTTGGTGCGCATGTGCCTGCTACTTTTCCATCCCTTACTCTCTGCCTCTCCCGTGGAGTCATATGGGCTGACGAGCAGGAGCCAGTCAGGAGATGACACGTCCGAGGCGGGGACTGCTGAGCTATATAAGGGTTGGGCTTTTCGCTCCCCGGGTCTCCACTCTGTAAGCTTATGCTCTCCCTCTCAAGATACATTAAAGCTGTTCTGCAGAAGGATCCTAAGTGTGTCGCGTCATTCTTGCTGGCGAGACGGTAGCGCGGGACAGTTTATGAATGATGAGAGTCCTCATTCTGGTTGGCCTAAACCAGTAGTCTCCTCTCTGAGTATTCTGAATCGTCGTTTATTGTATTTTTCTCAATACTCAGGTGGTATAATGATAGACATGCATTTACTAGACCTATTTGATATGACTATGATCTTAGCTAGCTAACTTATAACTAACTAAGCATAATAATAACTACTATTTCACATTCTTTGTGCTACGTAAGGATGTCAGCAAACTTTAGCTTATGGTATTTCATAATTACTAACAACTTACATGGTCAGGATAAATGACTCAGTGGCTTCCTTTTCTTATCACTTAGAAACACAAATGCATGTTGGGACAGATGGCATGTTTGGTTGTACCTGGCAACCAAAGGTGTTCAAGGTTATACTCATTAAATGGATCATTGTGGCTCTAATGGAGGCCTGTTCTGGATGAGCAATAGGACCCTTGAGAGGCATTTCATCATCACAGAAAACAGCTATAGTGAAAAGCTGAAGGAGAGAAAGAGTAAGGGGATAGGGGTCCAGTGGCCACATTCATTCATCCTAGATGACATGCAAATTATAAGTGGAGGGTCACTTTATCATATACATATGAAAGCTGAAAGAAAGAAATTCAGCTTATTCATCTTTTCTGGAGACACATTCTAAAGGAACGTAGAGAAGTAATCCTAACCATAATATTTTGCCCAGGTAAATATACTACCTTACAGTGGTCTAGTGGGCAGCTAGACTAACCAGTACGTCTTCATATCTTACAGGCCCAGGGACTGGAACCTGTCAGAACTGTGGAACTTACACAGCAGGGACTGCAGAATGATGTCTTTATTAGTTGAGGTAGTGACTGAAAGTTACTGAGAAATGGTTTGCAATTTTGTGGCCTAATTAAAGATCTCACTTTCAGTCTTGCAGTCACCCCACCTCAAATTAAGCATAGTGAGGAGAACAGGATTCTTCTCATGGCACAAAGTACTGATGTAACCTTTGGGTTCTCTGATCTCCAGTTGTATCAGTGGCAACCAAAGTAAAGAACATTTTAGCTGTAATGATTACTTGTTGAGGCTGAGGTACCTAGATCATGCTGCCCAGATCAAAACAAGACCCAGTGGGATCTTGAGGCTTTACATGCAAGCATCAATAAAAATTAGTTTACCACCACTATAAAGTACTTTGGCATGACTGCCGGCAGTACTCAAGTGTTAATCTATATAATGAGGTAATTTAATAAATTAGATAAGTCTTAGTGGGCCCTGCTTTGAACAAGGTACTGTTGTACCTTTCACATAGGATTAATGAGTTAATTCATGGTCTATCCAAAAAGTAATGGGTATAGTTTTGCAGAAGGAACTAGAAGAGTACAAAAAAAAGCTACAGTGTAAGGCAGAGAACAAAACTGTATTTTTATGAGTGTTGAATACAGATATGTGGTTAGTTAGCCTCAGTGTTCAGAAAGATAATATAAGAAATAAACAGTCCTAAAGAGCTTGTAGCTCGTTCTGTTTACCTGATTCAGAATAGCCTTTAGGAAGAGGTGACATCAAGTAGTTTGAACAGGTATGAGAGTATTTTAGTAATTGAAAGCAAGAAGTGGAAAAGTGTAGCAATGTTTTTAGGTCGGATGGGTTGGCATGGGAGTCACTGAAGAGAAGCCTAGAAAGTTCAGGGACACAGAGAGGATTTTATTTACCATTAAAGGCAATAAAGAACCATCCAGGGTTTTAAAGGAGAGAAATAGAGAATTATCAGTCTTTTAAGGGTGGAGATTCTTATAGGATAGCTGTACTACAGAAGTAGCATATTCCTTTACCTGGAAAGCCTCATTCTAGCTGAAGAGTCTTGGGAGAATTGCTATTTGAAAGGAAAAGAAAGGAAATTCTCTCCATAAAAAGCAGATAGAGCAACCAGTACCATGTCTGGGAGCTTCAGATACCTGATCATCTACACCCTGTTTGAGCTGCTAGAGATTTTCTATGTGTTTCATGAGTAACATTTAGTGAGTTCTGATATTCCCTGTTGTCCAGGATGGTACAATACTGTCTGATTTTCAAGATACACCACCCTACCTTTGCTCCCACTCATCTCTATTTTAGAACCTTTATCTGCTTTTGTCAACACTACTTACAAAGTGCCAGATGCCTTCTGTTTTGCTTTTCCAACACACCCCACTGTTCCCCAAGATCTTTTGTAATCAACAAATCTTGTTGAACTCCTATACTAAGAGTTAATCAATGAAAAGTAAATTTTCTCCTTCTTGAAGGAAAAGAACATTTAATTCTGAACTTAAATTCTGTGGTCAAGGAAGGAGGTAAAAGTTAAATCAAAATAATCTTGACACTGTTAACCTGTCAAAATATGATAATGTTCTCAAAATGGTTACAGTATTATCATGTTTTCTTGCATTATGATAAAGGGTACATTGGAGATGGTTTTTGTTTCTTTTTGTGTACATGAAAAATGAATGGCTAGGAGAGGCTTTTTATTTTTTTTTATTGTGAAGGTTTACTAAACTTTGCAAGGAACATAAAGAAAATGAAATCTTCCTTGTGATAAATTCATTTATCATGTAAAGCTTGGAAGGGTTCTTATCTGCATATTAAAGGGTTTGCCATTCTTTTTCTTTCTTTTGTCTGATTGGTTACTAGATGATGTCTTCTGGAACAAATGGAAAAATTTTAAATTATAGTACTTAAAAAATTGCCAGGTACTTTTGCAACAAAACTGGAAAAACACAAACCATTGTGTAAGCAGTGGGGGTGTAGGCTCCAAGGACTGAGGAGCAAATTGTTTCTATCTACTGCCCTAAATTTAAACAGACATACCAGTATACGTTTCCTGAGAGAGGAAAGAACATAACATTGTACCAATGGATATTTTCTGGATGCAAGGCAGGCAGGGTTTCAATTAAGAGAGAGAATGCCAGGTCGGCACATTAAGAAGAATAGAGATTTCTGTTGTTTACTGTTTGTTGTCTGAGGAACGGGGAGAGTTGATGGCTGCTGTTTTTGTGGAAAGGATGGCGGCCTCCACATTTAGCTTTTCTTGGTTTGACTCACTGTTTTCTCTGAAATGCACACATGCATGTCAATAGATAGGCATCTGGTGTAGCCCTCTCACCCAAGGAGGATTCATGACTATTATGACCTGTATAGTTGTGATAATATCAAAATGCATACATTGAAATAGAATCTCCAGTATAGTTGTGTTTAGGGATGGTACACACCAATGGGATTTAGTTTATGAGAATGGAAAAGGCATGAACAAGATCCATGCTTTCTAGCAAGTCAGAGAGCAAGCTTGGGCCCTGTCTAAAGTAGATGAGGACTGACCATGTGCTTGTACTGCAGTCATCCAGACAGAGAGATGAGAGGGAGAGGAAAAGGGAGAGACACAGAGAGAGAGAGAGTGCATATGCATATATACACATGGAGGTCAAACTCTATCCATCATTTCTGTAATGTAAAGATGGGCAATGAGGAGGGGAGATAGCAAGAGAGGCATTTAGGGGAAGAAGATGAATGAAAAGGGCATATAAAATATCATAGTGAAACCCAATTTGTTTGTATGCTGCTTCTTACAAGTTAATAAAGCAAACAACAAAAGTACAGCATGAGAACAACATAAGGCCCGTTCTTTTGTTATTTCTGGGTTGTAGATATTGAGTGATCTCTGTTTCGTGGATTTCCTAGGAACATGTTTGTTGTTGTTGTTGTTGTTGTTTTTTATTATTTTTGGCTATCTCCGTAGCAGAAGAAGCCTGCTGTGGGAGCAGATACCATGTGATCCAGATGTGGACCATTACACAAAGCACCAGAGAAACTTTTAACAGCCAGGGAGAGAGAGGCAGACAAAGGATTGGGAAATCTTTCAATACATTCAGTCTCAGCTGAGTATTTCAAAATGCCAGGTTCTCTACCGGCATTTACAGTGAAAAGCCAGCAGCAGATGACACTCTCTGACTCCAGATCCATGTGGACATGCTCAGTCTAATCAGGAAGAAGGTTTGGCCATCTGCAGTCCAACAGCCTTCATCTTTTGCAGAAGCTGTGTTTGAAAATCTTGTGATATGTGGCCCTTCTTCACATCTAAACACACAGCATATCCTCCCATCTATGAAGTGTTTCCGTGTTGGGATCTCAACAGCCAAGAAGAGAAATTCCAGGAGAATTGTTTGTGACAACAAGATGATACGCAAAATAGTTTTTGATATCAGTTCCCTTGGAAAGTCTCAAATATGAAAGCTTATTTGTTTGGAAGAGAGGCATTCTCTTTAGCAGCAAAGAGAGAAACAAAACAGCCAAGGTGGAGTGAACATGATTAAAAAGAAATAGAGTCAGGGAAACAGCATTACATTACATTTTCCTCTAAATCTAAGCTGCTGTATCTGAATATGAGCAGAGAGCAGAAAAGCTGGTATGCAGGAAGCAGGAGTCCATCCTAATATCCCAACACACTGGATGTAAGAAAGCACCAGCTACATGCCATAAGATCTAATTACCACGAATTGCCTTTCCTGCCCCACAGCAATCATTTTGATGACAGGCTTCTCTGCACTGTAAAACAAAATGGGGAACCTGTGCTGTATAAACTGCCTCGTGCTTCTTTCTTTCCTCTGCTATCAGCTTCCCTATCTCATTTATTTTCCACACATTAATGGTAGCAGTCACCTTGAGCTGGTGATGCAGAGTAATTTTCACAGAAACCTTGATCAGAAACCATAAATCAGCCTGATGTGCTTTTATGGTCTAATAACATTCCGTTTGCTCCTACAGGTCTGTATGTAAAACTGCATTGCAGTGAGTCCTCTGGATTTCTTTTTCTCTTTTGCATAGCTCATTCTTGCTCTCATGCACTTACCCTCCCTCCCTTCACCCTCCTTCTCCCTCTCTGCCTCTCTAACATGATTCCCAGGCACACATAAGCACATACACATCATTGGTATAGTTCGTGTCTGACAAAACAACATTTAACTGCCGTCATATACATGCCAAGGTAGCAGAGACGCATACACTTTCAGAAGGGGAAAATGATGTGTGTTAGATTCTCAGGGGTCTTTCTTAACAATGAAGTATCTCTGACCGCAAATGTGACATTGAAGGAGCCACTTTGCAGCATGCAATGATTTGGTTACTTGTTCAGTAGTGAATGCTGCAGGTGTCCAGGCTGTTCTGTGGCTTGGTTGACTTCAGAACGAGGTTTGCCTGTGTATGATTATGTCCTGCAGTATACTGATTGCCAGAGGATCGCGCTCTCCCCTCACTCCCGCAGAAAGGGTATGATATGGTGTGGAATGTAGGCTATTGGGATGTCAGGAGGAAGATCTGTGATCTCGAGGAAAAAGAGGCATGAGTCTGAAGTAACTGCAGCAGGATAAAGGCAGCAGTGCAGAGGTTGGGATCTGTTAAGGGTGAGGTCCTGAGTCTGTTATTCACTTGCGTCAATGGCAGGACTGATATGGAAGCATCAGCATGCCATCAGGCTGCTGTGAGATATGAGCCAGTTAATCATAGTAACCACCTACCTTAGCCTGCAGCATAATCTGAACATATCTGTGCACTCGGCTCAAGGGCCAGCAGGAAAAGGCAAACCAGGTAAAAACCAATCTCCACCATGTCACCTACCTGTGCATGTGCTAGCTAAAAGTCCTCTGGGTAGTCTTTTCCCTTTTAGACAGAAGAAAGAACACTTATGTCTATGTTTTTCACAGGATTTAAACATCTGCAAATGAAAAAAATATCATTCCTGCATTGCAGTTTGGGGAATCGGTGCAGGAAATGAACAAAGACACTCTGACTCAGGCTGGGAGAGTCAAGCTTTGCCCTGGAAGGGAGGGAAGCTGGCAACAAGCTCTGATTTTTTCACTGCTAATGTATCAAGTGATAATTACTCCCCAGCAGACCTCCATAAATTCCAACATTCTTAACCGGTGCTTCATGAATATCCGAAAGGGCTGAAATGTACCCGGGTGTATTAATCAAAATTTCTAGGACACTATTCCTTACTTGGTTGTAAGATACATCTCCAATTATTTATACCTATATCTGTTTTCATATCTGCAGGCAGTGCTCTGGTGCATGTGAGTGGAGTCTTGTATTGGATGCTGGCATAGCAAGCATTCATAAGGACATTGAAAACATCAATGAAAGGATAACTGTAGAACACGGATGTCAGCTTCATCTGTAGGGCTCTTTGTTTTCAACTGTAAGTCACATCAATCCCTTGTTTCACATGCAATAGTATTCAAGTTAGGCAGCAGGGCTGTGTTTCTATTTGTTTGAGTTTATTTCTTTCAGCAAGAAAATACTTTTTTTTTCTCCCATCATATCCCAGAGTCCTGTAACCACTGCTGCACCCTGAGTCCTCAGTAACAGTTCAGCATTGAATTTTCAGAAACTGACAGGCAATTTCTCCTTTTGCAACAGCTGGGGCTTTTCAGTGCTGCGGTAGCAAAGGCTAAATGTGAAAAGGAAATGGGGGGAACACAAGTCCTTTCTCTCCAGTGCCCACTGCCCTTGGATTCACAGCCCAGCATTTGCTGTCTGTGTAGGAACTATTTCTAAACCCTCGTAGCTGGAGGCAATGTACACCAGACCAGTAGGGTGGGAGTAATAAAGGAGAAATTCAGTAAAGAACAAATTCTTTTCAGATTAGCTGATTGGCAGCTGTGAGTAACTCCACTCTGGCAGCAAGGCAGGAAAGAGCAGCCTCAACCTTGGTGCTCATTATTTAGCTGTAAGCCTTTCCTGCCAGGAACATTTTTCTCTTTCAACTCTTAAACTACTTTAACTCCTTATGATCCAATCCTTCATCCAAAAGAGTGAACTAAAAAGACCTTTATTGGAACGCCTAGGTTGTAGATGAGAATTGATTGCAAGATACAACTGCCTTTTCCACCAATTCCAATCAGGACTGATAACAGGTTTGGAAAGTCTGAATTAACAGTGGGTATGCAGCATTCATTCTGTGTCAAATCTGACAGATGTCTTGAGGGAAAAAAGAAGAAGAAATTAGCAGCATATGTGGTTTTATATCTGACTACATAAAAAATTTAGCCTACTAAAAGCAAGAGAGAACATGAAGTGAATATTTACTGATTCTAAAGATATCTTTTCTTGGCATTGAGGACAATGCAATCAACTGAGGTAATGTTCTTAAAGCCTCCTGAACTACACACATGAAAACATCATCAGAGCAACAGGAGGTCAGTTTGACTGTGAACAGAAGCAAAACTGATCTTTAAAGCCACATTCTTATGATTTAACTATAATGTGCTTATGTACATTCAATTATGACATCTTACTGACAGAAAAATGACTTTTAAAAATCATCCGTCTCTCCACACATACCTCTTGGGTGTATATTGATACATTTCTACAGATATTTATAAGAAAATTGCTTTTATCCATGAAGCTCAAAGATTATATTATAATTTTAAAATATTGATGCCATTTTTCTTACTATAAGATCAATAAATGTTTAAATTAAGCATTGAATAAGGATATAATTTGTCTAAAAGCTGCTATGTTAGATCTTGTGGTCGTAAAACTAGTGGCTACCTATCTTCAATTATCTTGGCAATAGTGTTTAGAGGGAGAAATTAATGGATCTTTAGTGACAAGACCAGGTCCATGGTTTATTATTTCTTGTAGTACAAAATATGAACCTAAAAGCAGGGGCCTATGTCAGTCATCTTCTTGCTCAGTCTTGTGGAGGATGTACTTGCATTTTTTGATTGATATGTATTTTTCATAAATGTAGACATAAAAATAGGTTATGGGTCAATAATAGCTGGGAGAACATAGTATTCATTCTTAAAGTGTGATGCTTTACCAAAATTATATACTAAAACAACACATCTAAGCATTTTTATGCAAAAAAGACAGGAATAAGGCAAGAGGTTTTCAAAATGACTAGCATTTAGTTTCATCAGGCTCCTTACTGATGTAGTTGCTAAGAGATTAAAAGATCATTTTGTAGGCTAATGTGCAAATATCAGAGGTTAGGTCTGATTCTTATTATAGCTAAAATATGTGCTTTTTCTAAGGCTCATAAGCCTATCAATGAATTATTATTGAACACCTGGTATTTAATAATTTCACATGGTATTTCATTTCATAATTTTTGGATGATGCCAGAGACACGTGGCAATTGAACCCAAGTCCATATTTATGAGAGACGCTTCTGGGTCTTTAGTTACTACAGCCATTGCTGCAATTCCATAGCACAAATACATAGAATTATTTCATTCTGGAAGTTGAATGGCAGGGTGCCCTCGTAGTTCTTCACTTCAGTGAGATTCTACTAACTACTCTTACACTATAATCCCATAGCCAAACTAGCAATTCAAGTCTCAAGTCTTTCCCCACTCTCCTATCTGCACTTCAGGGGCAGTGGTTGTCTTATCTACTGCAGTGATTTTTCAACCTTCCAAATGCTGCAAACCTTGATCACATCTCTCCATGTTGTGGTGGCTCCAGCAATAAAATTATTTTTGTTCCTATTTCTTAACTTTAATTTTTGTTACTATTATAAATCATAATGTAAATATCTGTTATGTAGGATATCTGATATGGGACCCCTGTGCAAGGGTCATTTGTCCCTCAAAGGGGTTGAGACCCACAGGTTGAGAACTGCTGATCACTTACATATATTATTATGCACATATATGTACCTACACTTATACACTTATACACACACACCATATATATATATATACATATACATACATATACACATATATATATACTACTTGCTTTCCTTGAGGACACTTTCCCTGTCTTTACCCGTGCATCTTAAAGAACGTCTCCTCAAGAAAGCTATTCACGTCCTTTTAGTCAAATGTGTCCATTTGTCACTCTGAGTTCTGTTACTTTCTCATTATACACTGACAGCTCATGTTATGGGCTCACAGTGCAGTCACAGTAGGCTTACACTCTTCTTCATGCTGATGGCCAATGCTGACTTTTACACATGCTTTTATAAGTGCACAGGAAAGGAAGTGAAACGTGATGCATGTCATAAGTCTGAGGCCTATGGATAGTCAGGTCTAACCATGTACAGTGATGCTCCAAAGTACTAAGCTTTTGCCCTTGTTACACTTAGATTCCATTTATTGAATTTTGTTCCTTCTGAATATTCTCAAGACAGAAACTCTATTTCATTTATCTTTGTTTTTCTGAGTCAGGTAGCATAAAGTCTTACAAAATGCTGAGGTTGTATAAAGAATTAAGTTTAAATTAATTTAATTTAATTTGTACAGAATATGGAAAATGCAATAAAAGAAGCATGCGTTTTTTCTGATAAATTACTTCACAAATACTATGGTTGAAGAATATATGGAAAATAGTCTCTTTCTTTTAGAATTATTATCTAGGATGAGGTAGCCTGGTAATTACAAATGAGTATCACTTAATCTAAATATTAGGAGACTAGGGATTGACAGTCTTTTATGTGAGGCACATCCATTGGAAATTTTTTTATTTATTCTTCTTTGTAAGCTTTTTCAAGATGCTTCAAGTTTCTGAGAAATTGAAGTAGACAGGAATTAGGAAATACAGGAAAAAATAATACAAGAAACGGTACAGGTAAGAGAAGGAGACAAAGGAAGTCTTATGTACAATAACTCTACACAGCTGGGAAGGAGCCCTAAGCAGTGAGCTGCCAACTTCTAAGCCACACTCTCAGAAGGCTCCCTAGAATGACACTCTCTTCCTAGATTGCCACAAGGAACAACAAGTCCAGCCATTACTGCATTCTGATTTTGTGTCCCTGGTCTCACTGTTTTCATTAGTTGCCAATAACAACTCAGTTGTACAATCTGTGCCCTGTGTAGAGTTACATGGAATTAAAAAAACCCTATTAACCGTCTGTAATCCATCTAAAAGTTCCTTTAACATCTTTGATTTTTATCATGTCCTCTGCATGGTTTTTTTGTTTACTATATTTCTGCAGCATTCACAGCAAATTCAGCTCTTTGCTCCGTGCTTTTTCCCAATCTCTTAATACATGTTTGCTGAAAAATATAAGTAAATGAATATGAGGAAGAGATACACCAGCCTAATAAAGGAAGTGATCAATACGTTTTCCATTTCAGGACAGTTCAGGTTGTTGGATAAAGGAATCCAGCGTTCTTCATAATCTACCTATCAGTCATTATCCCAGACAAGTGAGCGCGTGGCTATTTCTCAGGATGAATCAGGCCACATTTTAATAGTTCTTTCCGGCAGTTCAAAGTGGAATGGATTTATTTCAAGAGGTTCAAGAAAACCTCATTTTGAAGGCTCTAATAAAAAGTAAGGATGATAAAGAACAGTATTTTTCATGATAAGGAAAATTCTGCCTTTCAAGAGAGACATCATAATTTCTTCTAATTATAAGAAAAATGTTGCTGCCTTGAGTGCTCTTATTCATGTGTACAGCCAAAGGGATTTTCTGCATAAAAGAGTAATTAGGTTCAATCCCTTCATACTAAAAAAAGTAATCTATTTTACTTTTCCTTTATACCTCCCCTGCCTCATATTCTTTGACCTCTACTCTGCTGAATCTTTTACATGTCATGGAAAGGGAGACTCAGAGGCTTTGATTCCCCAATGCCTCCAGTGCCTGGCAGTGTTTGCTGTGCTGAGTTTGGAAGTGCCTAATTTGAGAGTTCTGGTCATGTGGTGCTATAAACTAGTCAGATTTCATTTTATGTGTGAAGATCATTTCCAGTTCATAGAATTAAGAATTTTATTTTCCCAAGATACCTTCTAAATACTTGTCTGTGAGCTAATTCTTAGGGACCCTCAAAGGGTGACTTTGTTTTCACGACAAGAGAATAGAAGGAGGTTTCCTTTTACCTACCTAGAAATTCAGAGAAAGGCTGATGAGTAGAGCCACCTGAAAGTTCTGGGATGGCTACTTAAGACCACAACTGAGCTGTGGAATTGAAAACCAATGACATAGAAGCTAGGCATAGCACCACATGTCTGTAACCCCAGCTCATGTGATGCTGGAGAACAAGGACCGTAATGTTTGAGGTTAGCCTGGGTCACATAGTGAGTTCCAAGTCAGCCTGGATTTACTTAAGAAGATCAAATACACACACACCAATTAGAATGTCTCACTGATCTAATTTCTGTGATCCATCATTTTCATTTGTATGGATGATCATTGGGAGAGGAAGTATGTAGACATAATCAACAAAATCCAATAAACAATGCCAGTAAAGAGAGTGAGGGGCCACTCAAACTTACACTGCGTAATAATAACATTGTTTGACTTTTGTGTGGAGCTGTTGAACTTTAACGTGAAATACAGTTATTGGTTTTTGAATGGCATGATCAGTGATAAATATGGACCATAAAAGAAGTCTTTTGAGTTAAGATTCCCCAAGCAAGTTCTGTAGTTTCTGAAGTAATGATCAGTACCACTTACTGATTATTCTGGAATAGACTGATCTTAAGGATTAGAGACCATTGTCTTCACTCTGTACACAAACTCCAGGAAGTGAACCAACCTGGAGCGGGATAGGCAGCAGAAGAGCTAGTTTATTTAAAACGTCATATGGTTAGGGACTTGTCAATCATCTCACAGTGCATTACTCAGAATGTATCTTGGATTAATAAAATGTTCAAGTCCATGAACTGAATATGATCTTCACACACAAGTGAAATCTGATCTGTTTGTCACTTGTCGAGACAAGTGGTTTTAAACGCTATCAAACTCAGGATATAAAAATGAGAAAGATTTCACATTGAATCTTGTTATATAAGCTATACTGAGATGTAGTTATGAAATAACAGGTTTATTTTAAGTTAACAGAACTTTGAAATAGCTGCTCCTAGCCAGTGGAAGACTGAGTTACCTCACATTCTACAATGATCTGTCCCTCTATTGATGAGGGGCCTCTTTAACGAATAGCTGGTGAATTCCTCCTTTTTATACAGTTTACTCTTCCCTCTCACTTTTCTTAATGTAAGGTACATGTTATTTATAAAAATTTCTTGGACTATTATTTCAAAAAGGAGTAACTCAAGTTGATCTATGCCCAAAGTAAAATGTCCACTAACACATGACAGTCATTGTGCTAATGAGCTTGGGCACTGTGCTCAGAGTGGTGGGGTAGTGTGACAATTGAGAACAAAGACTACAGAGCTGGTTAGTATGTGTATGGTTTTGGATGAGTTATTGATGACCCGTGCCTTTGTTTCCTCACATGGAAAGCAGTGCTCAACCCCATAGAATATGGGACTAAATGAATTTATGCACATGTGTTGAGACTAGCTGGTACTGCATAAGTGAATGTGAAATTCTTAGGTTCATTTTCTTCCAGAACCTCACTATATTATAGAAGAAACATCATGTTACATTTATTTAATAGATTACTAGATGATCCTCATAGCAACTGACTTGTTTATAATCAATCAGCTCCCAAGTATTCAAACCTAAACAGTCAGGATCCTAAGACAAGTTGTTAGGTGAATCTAGGATGTGTGATATGTGATTTCAATCCTAGATGATACCTTTAAAATAGCTAGGTGGCCTATTCTAAAGGATATCCAAGATAAAATTTATCACCTGCGATCCAGTGCTTAAAACATTTCAGTAGTAAGGTTCTCATATACTCCTGACAAATCTATAATCCACATCCCACAACCTTGCATCTAAAAACACATACAAATCAAGTATAATAATATTATGAAGATACCTACATTGTAGAAATAGTTTTCACTTTGTTGTTGCTATTACTTTTGCGTAAAATATACTTGGAATTTTTATACTCATGCATGTCACCCAATCACCCTTCAGGTGGTGAAAAGGTCAGTTCCTTTAAGATTCTTTTTGTGCTCTTACTTTCACTGTACATATATCTGTGTACAGATCACTGTACTTATCACTTAATAGTTATTATTTTGTGTTTCTACTTAGGAATAAAAGTTTCTGGCAGTTAGATACTATTAACATTCTTAGTTGTAGCCTCTACCAAACACATGGTACTGTTTGTGTTGAGAAAAGGAGCCAACAAGGGGTTGAGAAAAGGGGTGGGTAATAGGGGTGAACATATGTAACATGCTATAACGTTATAATAAAACAAATTATTTTATGCTAAAACTTTATAAAAACATGAAAAATTGTGTACTCTGAAGATTCATAGAACATATAAATCTTAAGTTTATGTTTCAACTTGAGTGTATTGAAGCTAACTCAAATATAAATAATAAATAGATATCTCTTGCCATAAATAGGGAATGTCTAATGCATCCACATGAAGATACTAAAGGGAAAATTTGTGAATGTTATCTTGGAGTGAAGTGTAATGCTTGTAATAAATATTCTATATTTTAAAAGGACTTTTTGGCTTTCCAAATATTGTCACATGTGTTATTTGTGAGATTCATGGTAGCTTCGTAGTAAATAACACCAGTATTATTGTCTTCATTTTACAAACAAGAAAACTAGACCTTAAAAAGAGAAATGGCATACATAAAATTACTCACTCAGGAGTAAAGTAATTTAAAACCCATTATATAACTCTAAAAATATAAACACTTAGCTTTTTACTACATGAAGTTATTTTGACAGCATCATACCATTGTCACCCTTTTACAACAAAGTTAGATAAAATCTAGAAATGAATAGGATGTATTAATTCAGAAGGATAATGCAGGAACTTATGTCCATGCACTCACAGAATCCTCAAAACAGTAGGATAAGCAGAAATGATTAATCCATCTTTCATGAAGAGAAGGGACATTTAAAAATGTAACTGGTCAAAGGTTGTGTCATTGCTAAGTGGTACAGTTATATTTTAACCAATATTTATTGAGTTTAACTATGATTAACATCAAAAGCAGATGCTCAGAAGACCAAACAAGTATGACAACCATGATTCTCATCCAGAATGTAATGTATATCCTATGAGTTTAACCTGACACCTGGAAAGGGCTGGATGCTAGATGGTTCTGAGAATTCATTCAGTTGCTGGTTGAAAAAGGATGGTGTCTAGTTTTTTTTTAAGTGACCTTGACAGGTAAAGTATTTAGGGAACTATCCAAGTGACTTGAGGGTTTAGAGATGGACAGCTAACTTAACGGAGCTGCACAAGGAAGCAGAAATTAGAACAAAATATAAATCATATTGACAGGAAGCAGATGAAGATGCAGTTCATTTTTCTGAAATGGATTCTTCTGCACATTCATTAAAATTTCTCCTATTTCCTTTATCTACCAGAAAAGGACCAGTCCACTTAATGTTTCATGCTGAGGCCCCCCCAAATAGCAGTAACCCTCAACTGCCCCCCATGTTCCACACCCTTTTTATTACTGCCTGCTAGTCTTTCATGGGAATGTTCTCCGTAAATGGTCACAATATCAGTCTTATTAAATATCATCTTCCAGAAAATTGGATTTTCATATAAAATAGATTTTAACAAAATATGTCATCATTTACCCACTGGACCATATAAGAAATTTTAATGATATATCTAAATTTCATTAACTTGATTTTACATTTATTTACTCATTCCTCTATCTTAGTACTCTGCATCTTTAAAATTATTTAAGCTGGCTAACTCCTATTATTACTCTCAGAGCCCAAGTTTTTAAATTACTCTAGACTAGATGATTATCATTATCCTATCTCATCTCTACCAGGTGATCAACAATGAATATGAAAAAGGATATTTGGTTATATCATTCTTTTGCTTGAAATCTTAAACTTTCTCCCATTGTCCTAAAGATGAAGTCTGAACTCTTGTTTTCTCATTTTAATTTATGTGCATATGTGTACCTGTATAATTATACATTGCATGTACGTGGGTGCCTGTGGAGACAAGGAGAAATTATAAGATTCCTTGAAGCCAGAGTTACAGGTTGTTATAAGCCATCCTATGTGGGTGGTTAGAACTGAATTTGGATCTTCTAGAAGGACAGTATGTGTTCTTAGTTACTGAACCATCTCTGCAACTCTGAAATGTAAATGAATTTAGTATGTTCCTTCCTGACTTGGTAGTGGTCAACCTGTGTAATTCTGCAGTTTACATCCCCATGCTTTTGTGCTTTGTAGACATATTTTGGAGTTCCTGAATATTTCCCTCCCCTTGCATCTGGGTTTAATTATTCTTGTGTTCTTACTGTACCCTTTGCCATATTTACCTTTAATGTAACACTTATCATTGTTTATTGAAATTGCTAAACTTCCCACTACACAGTTAACATTAAGCTCATTAGGAGAAGAAGTGGAGTGCTTTTCATTGTTGATTCCCCAACACTACTTAAGGCAGTTGGCACATAATTATGATGAACCAATATTAGTTGAGTAAATGAAACGAGTCCTGGGAGGAATCATACTTGCTTCAGGATCATGGGCCAATTCCAAACACACTTTCTGCAGAGTGATAGTGAGTCTGATGAAAGGCATGGCTGTACTGGTCCAGTGCCTTAGAGACACAATCTGTAGCACAAACTTCTTCAGCAGCATTTGGCAGCTTTGCAGTGTGGTGGCAGGCAGGTACAGCTGATTTTAGAAAGAAAGATAGGTGTGTTCTCTGCACTAGACATTTATGTCTTTGTGCTTATCCTTAAAACAATAATCACAGGGCTTGCTCTGTGATTGCTGGGAGGCACTCTATGTTGACTCTATGTTGAGCTCTATGTACTCTTACAGCATGCTTCTGTGACCTAGTTTCATCCTTCAAAAGCCTCATAGGTAATAAATAATTCCAGACTAATGAAAAGGAAGAGAGGGTGGTCTCAGGTATAATTAAGCACATTTTCAGACTTTACATTATTGATTTTATTGGGAAATATCTCTTGTTTCTTTAAGTGCAGTTTTACATAGTGAACACTAAAGTTCCTTGAAAACACTTAATAGTTATTTCTACTTTATTAGTTAGCCACACAGAGAAAATTCTATTTTAGTCCATATAAAAATATCAGGGAGAAAATCCACCCATTGGTGTGAGGTGGATTATGTTTCCTCCCATACATAATCCCTTGGCTGTTCCTTTGATCACTAGTACAAATCCTAATTAAGGTTCCATCTGATAATTTGATTTCATGATAAAAATCTAGTCTGAGTCAGAAGCTTTGCCTCCATAAATTCCTGAGGTTAATGAAAATCACTAATCCAATGGATAAACAGGCAACAGAAAAGTCAAATTATAACTTTAAGGTTTTTCAAAACTACTGTGACTTAAGGATTTTGGGGCCTCTACAATGAAGAAAGATGGAGATGCAAATTTCACTAAGAGGAAGAAGAAAACTTTAGAAGTGGGAAAGGAAACTAGGCAAGTGGCTTTTCTGTATTATAAGGACTGCAATTTATAATGCTACTAACTTCCCAGTTGTTAAAATTGTTTTCTTCCTAAATGCCAAGAAAGGTCAGGAAGGTGAAACTTGGATGTGTAGGATAAAAGCAGTGCAAAATTCTGAGAGTAAAGTTGGGGCTCTTCCTTACTCCACATGCTCTTTTTCTATGGCTTCTGAGTTTCTATGAAGACGCTCCCACCCGACTCTGTGTTAGATCAGTGCCAAGTTAATAAGAAAAGAGCCATACTTTTCATCAGGCATCAATGGAAAAATGGGGAAGTAGATGATATATTTATCTTTTCAAAATCCTCATGAATTTGCAAAAATTAAAAAAGAGTTTTACCAAATTTCTCCAACAGCCAGAGATAAATAGCATAGTTAACATATTAAGGCAAATAGTATGATGTTAGGGTGTGTGTAGTAGGATGAGTCCACATTTGTTTCACAGAATTTAATTAGGTATGTAAAGGAAAGAGAAGCAAGAGGAACATAGAGGAAACAACATCAATGTTTGAGAAAAGGAATGAGAAAAGCTTCGCAGAAAGCTGAGATACAGGGGTGGGGTACAGAAGTTAAATGCAAATATACCTATAGCTCACTATTATGCATATTACTGTGCAACATTAAGATGCTTATGAAATATAGATAATCTCTACTATTCCTTTTCATTCCATTTTATTGGGATATCAAAAAAGTCACTGAGATGCATGTTTGTCTTACATCACCTAATTACAAAAGAACTACAAAGAAAAGCATGCATGAAACATGTTTACACAAATATGCCTTCCAAACCTAAGATAGAAAGCACACTGTGGCTGTGCACTTTCCCCTGAAAAGTCACTGGCTTTAATTTTTCTACTCATGTCTTATAAGAATGTGCATAGATACTTGCATCCTATTCATGAGGAAATCTCTTCAAGTACAGAAACTGGGGAATAGGGTATGAAATGCAATCTATTTAGAATTATAGGAAGATATTAATGATGGGAAAGCTACTGCCTATTAAAGCCCCCAGGAATACTTATTGAAAGACTTTTGTGACTTGTGGCTGTTTTGAAGAGAATATAAACCATCAATCATTGAAAACTGTAACACCAAATGAGTCTCTTGCCAAAGTAAACATCTAAGAACCCCACTGCTCTTTAGCTTTTAAAAACAGTGTCTGTTTCTCAGCAAGGCTAAGAATGTAGCAACATTATTAGTTAAAAAAAAAAGAAAGGAAAAAATAATTTATTCTCCAGTGTTACTGTTCATTATTCCAAAGAAATAACCTTCATTAATAACTGAAAAAGTGTGTGTGTGTGTGTTTGTGTGTGTGTGTGTGTGTGTGTGTGTGTGTGTGTATTTGTGTGTGTCAACTTTGGGTAGGGGTTTTGAAGGAAATACACAGGTGCCCGCATGCACGTGTGCGCATGTGCACGTGCGCGCGCGCGCGCACACACACACACACACACACACACACACACACATTTTTATTCAACTTTTATCCCTATAACACACCAGAAGTTCAAATTATCCTCCTTTATAAAAAAAGATTTGTATTTGTCTTTTTTCCATATTCAGCCAAAACTGTGTCTAAACCTAAATAGCTTAAATCATGTACAGTGGACTCTGAACAGAATGTATCTAAATGCAAAGTAGTTATAGGAATTGAACAGTTGGGTTGTATAATAGACTCTTCATTTCAATCCAGAAGTAAACAACTACCACACACATAAATAGCTTCTCTGTGGGAACTCTTCCTTCACCACTAAAGAAGACAACTTAAATTTTAGAATTCAAGAATATTCTCAGATTGAAGGGTTTTTATGAAATCCAAATTACCAATAAAATCAGAGTGTATTGCTATCAAATTGAAGCAAAATAATAAATGCTCATTGACAGTTTTCTGTATATAGTTATGCTTTTAGAATATGGTAAGAAGATGCAGTGTGAGGTCAGGCTATTAAACCTTCAGCGACATAAACATCTGCTGCAAGGCAAATGCTCTTTCTAGGTATTGGCAATGATAGAAAGATGAAGAAAATGCATCAGGCAGCATGTAAATATTGTATGTGTGTGTATGCAAATATATCTAACATAATTAAATCACTCAAAGTGGTGTAGTATGATTCAAATTCAAGCCAAAGAGCATGTATTTGAATTCAAGTTCTACAACTTCCTTGCTATTTGATCCTTCAGCAAGTTAGTTAACCCTTGATCATCTTAATTTTCTCATTTAAAAGCCAGGCATAATAATAATCTCTGACACAGAGTATAACTGACTGTAACACAAAAAATAAATGATTCAGATACAGGTATTGGGGCTCAAACGGCAAGCTGAAATTCAGAAAAATAGTGTCGAGCTACTAGCTATTACCACTACCTCAGGCTGAATGGGCTGATCCTGCTACCTCTCCTCAGTGTGGCTGAAGAATTGTCAATGTGGCTGGAGAATGAATCCTTCTACTTCAGTGTGACTGAAGAATGAATGCCTCATACTGAATACTGAAGACGCTGCTTATATCTTTAATACCCCTTTAGTGCTAGGATTAAAGGTGTGTGATTTGTTACTCGTTCAGAATGATTCAATACCTTGGTGGCCTTGAACTCGGAGACATCCTTCTGTCTCTTGATCCTGAGTCCTATGATTAAAGGTGTGTACCACCACCTCCCAGCTTCTGGTTCCTGGGATTAAATATGTGTGCCTGACTTCTATGGCTTCTGGCTGACTTTGCTTTCTGAATCCTCAGGTAAGCTTTAGTAAATCATAAATAATATATCACTACAACTGACACAATACAGACTTAATCCATGCAAAATGTTTGCCTTACAGCCAAGGAAATATGGTTATTTTGGGTATGTCTGTCAATATTGCAATTATTATTAATCTTAGAACAAATACCACTCACATGTACTATTTTAGTTAGGATTTCTATTCCTGTGAAGATACACCATGACCATGGTAATTCTTAATAAAGGAAAACATTTAATTGCGGTAGCTCACTTACAGTTCAGAAGTTTATTCTATTATTGTCAAAGTTGGTCACGGCAGCATGCAGCCAGTCAGGGTGCTGGAGAGGTAGCAGAAAGTTCTTACATTTTGATTTACAAGCAACAGGAAGTGGTCTGAGATACTGGGCATGGCTTGACCATGTATGAGATCTCAAAGCCCACCTCCACAGTGACACACTTCCTGCAACAAGGTTATACCTCCCAATAGTGCTACTACATTTCAAATCACTGCATTCTAATTTGACCTCCAAATGTTTGTAACCATATCCTAATACAATAGTACATTCATCCCAACTTCAAAAGTCTCCATAGTCTATAACTCTCAAACTTATTTAAATGTCTAAATTCAAAGTATCTCTTGAATTTAATGTAATCTCTTAACTGTAGTCCCCTGTAAAACTAGAATCAAAAAAGCAGATCACATACTTCCAATATATAATGGCACAGGGTATACATTACCCTTACAAAATATAAGGAAAGGAGCATAGTAAGGAAATACTCGACCACAGCAAGACCAAAATCCAGCTGGGCAAATTCCAAATTTGTGGTCTCCATGTCTGATGCTAAAACACTCTTTCTATATCCAAATCCTTTCTGCTTTGTTGACTGCAATACACTTCCTTATTTTGGGTGGTTTCCACTTCCTATTAGCAACTTTCATCAGCAGGTGTCCTATGGCTATAGCATCTTCAAAATTTTGGTGTCTCCAAGGCAAACTTCAAGCTTCAACTTCACAGATTCCCACAATGTTCTCTCTAGGCCTCCATTCAGGAAGCCTCTAAAACATGCATTGCAAAACAGTTTCCATAGTCATGGAAGAAGGTTCTATACCATTTTTCTCCTATCCTTGACTCTAAAGCCAGAGCCATGTGTCTGAAGCTGCCAATTTCTGCTGTGTGCTGGGGCTGGAATGGACCCCCATCCTTCAATTACATTTTCACTTGCTTTTTGTTTTCCATGGTTTCCTTCATTGCCTTAGTATAGCTGTCCTGAAACTAAATCTGTAGAGGAGACTAGCCTTGAACTCAGGAATCTTTTAACTACATCTTTAGCAGCTTTCTGTTTTTGATGGTGACTTTTCACTGCCTAAGCTTGACTATTCTGGAATTTGTTCTCTCGACAAGGCTCGCATCAAATTGGGAGACCCCCCTGCCACCTTCTGCCTCTGGAGTACTAGGATTAAAAGTGTGTACCATCACACATGACTCGAAGGTTTTCTTTTAATTCCTTTTCACAAGTTGGAAACTTAGCTGGGTGGGATCTTACCTAGATGCCATTTTTCCCTTTATTTAATTTCCCCGTTTATTTATCTCCTTAATCACAGGAATTAGCTCCCTTCTACTTACCGGTGTTCCTTTTTTTCTAAAATTTTACATTTTGTAATTTACCCTGCTTAGCTTGCTCCTTTTTATTATAAATCTTTATCAGGATTACCACTATAACCACATGACAGAGTCTACACTACGTTGTTTTGAGATTTACTCTGCCAAAAAAAATTAACTCAAAACACTTTATTCTTGCCTCAGGCAGACTCTTTGGACAAAAGCAAAAGGCAGCCACATTCTTCACCAAAATACTATAAGAATGCTCTCTAGGCCATACATTAGCACTCTTCTTCTCTAAAACAACTGAATGAGTCCCTCAGAGTTTAAATAAATTTTAGTACCAGTGTCTTCCATGCTTCTTACTTGTATATCCCATCAAGCAGAACTTAAGCTATTCCAATGTGTTCCTAAAAGTAACTCCCAAAGCACACATTATTCCAAACAAAAGTCTGGTCAGGCCTGTCATAACAGTCACAGTCCCTAGTATCAAATTCTGTCTTAGCTAGGGTTTCTGTTGCTGTGAAGAGACACCATGAGCACAGCAACTCTGATAAAGGAAAACATTTCATTATGGTGGCCTGCTTGCAGTTTGGAGATTTGGTTCTTATTTTCATTGTGGGACATGGTGGCATTCAGGCAAACATGGTGCTGAAGAGGTATGGGGACACCAGACCTTGAGCAGAAACCCACTTCCCCTTCGGCCTGGGAGCAGGCAGCTGTGCGATAATGTTTACTGAAAACATGTTTACTGAAAACAGTTCAGTGCCATAAAGCTCTTGTTAGGGCCCCCCCCCCATAAGGGCTTGCTCACTGAAACACCATGACTTTGATCCCCCCCCTAAGGCTAGATGCTTCTTCCTGCTCCCTGCGGTTTCTCCCTGATTCTGGGGGCAGAGATTAAACCACCAGCCAGGAGGGTGAGAAGTCTGGGAGAGCTGGGAGAGCTCGGTTGGAGAATTGTATGTAGATGGATGGCAAAAGTCCTTTAAAAGGGAAGCATTTTTTTCTTGGGGGTCTCCTCCTAAGCTGACTTGGGAAGCATAAAGTTTTCTTAAAGCAACCGATCGGTATCTGTGTCATCTATCCCGACCACCTCGCTACATTCTCGGATGCAGGCTGCGCAAGCAGGTGCAACAAAGAGGTAGCAGAGAGTTCTAACATCTTGACTCATAGGCAACAGGAAGTGGTCTGGGATACTTGGTGTAGACTGAGCATATATAAGACCTCAAAGCCCACCTCCACAGTGACACACTTCCTCCAACAAGGCCATAACTACTACAACAAAGCCACACCTTCCAATAGTGCCATTCCCTTTGGGGGCCATTTTTCCTTCAAACCACTACCCATCCATAAGTAATATATACATATGCCACGTACAGAAAAAGTCATGTCCATGTATCCATATGGGGGTCATTAAATCTGTTAGAAAAAGAGACATTGTAAAGATGTAGATCTGAAGGAGAAAAATCCAAATTATAAATTGAATGGTATCATTTCTTTAAAAATATTGACTTAACATTTGAGTTCATGCTATCACCTGTCCATGTCACTTTAAAATAAACATTAAACATTTCTGAAACAATATTAAACAAATAACAATATTAACCAAAATGAGTAAAGATAATTGGACAATGAGACAAATGTTTCAGTAACCAGGAACCAATAAGCACAGGTTAGATTGTCACAGAAGCTGTGGGACATCAGGATCTGGGGAGTGTAAAGGATGTAGAAAGCAGTCAGAATGACTCAAAGGGGAGGATGTAGATCTTTTGGAACTCCTCTTTCTCTTCCCCAACTCTTTCAAATAGGTAAAGAGTCCTCTATGTTCTTCCCCAGGAGAGATAGGCAAATAAACACACACACATTGTTGAGTGACATTACTCCTGGGGAGACATCAACAAACACCTACTCATCCCAGATAAGGAACGGATGACAAAGCCAATTGGGATACCACTAAAGTTCAGTATGGTGAGCTAAGAGGTTTTGATTGGGGTTTCTTACAGGAATGTGGAGGAAGGGTTACTTACACGAGTAGAAATTATTCAAAGACAGCTGAATCACCAAAAGACTGCCCACAGCATGAGTGACAGCTTGCAAAAGCTAGAAACAGGGAACAACCAGGATGTTCAATAGGTTGTTCAGCGTACATTCCAGGGTATGTGTGTGTGTGTGTGTGTGGGGGGGTGATGTTGTTCAGAACTTCTTTCAAACACAGTGGCCACTCTTTGTTTCTTCTTGGCAGTTCAGCTGGTTTCTGCTTCTTCCACGTTGCTGGGCTTCTCTGATAGTTTTTCTTGCAGTTTGATTTGTCTGAGAATAATTTTAGCACTTTTTACCATTTATATACTATTGGATAGGGAAGAGCCTTGTGATTCTGGTCAGTTCAAGAACTTTCTACAGCTATCTTGAAATGTTTACTTCCTTTCAGGATGGAGTGTTTTACCTCCCCTTAGAATAACCTGTTGTTTCACTTCCTTGAAGACAACATCTCCTACAATAGTCTGTCATTTTACTTCCTTTTTATATTCTGTGTTTTAGGAGATTCCCCCTAAGATAGAAAGTTTTAATCTTAGATAAAACTTCTACACAACATGCAAAAATACCTGAAATAAGGGAAAAAACTAATTTGTTAGCATTACAATAAAATAACCTTTAGGCTCAGCAAGTGTCAAGAACAGTGAAATGTAAATTTAAAATAAGATCAGTCTGTATATTGAATCATTAACTCCATGGATGTGGTTGTTAATATTGTCTAACAAAGATCTGAATGGTCAATGACTAGGCAGGAGAAAAGGATATATGGAGCTGCCAGACAGAGATAATACATAGGAGGAGAAATCTAGGATTTGAAAAAGAAGGAAGAGAAGAGGGATGATGGAGAAAAAGAAAAGGAGAGGAGGACTCCAGGGACCAGCCACACAGCTATGCAGCAGCTATGGAGTAGGAAGAAAAGAAAGATATGTAGAATAAAGAAAGGTTTTTGTTGTTTTAAAAATCCCAGAGGCAAAATACAGTCAAAGATATACAGGATAATTTAAGTTTAAAAAGCTGCCTAGAAACAACCAAAGCTAATGCTGGTCACTCTTAAGTAAGAATAAGTCTCCATGTCTTCATCTGGGAGCTGGGTGGTGGGGCCCCAAAGAGAAAAATAAAAACCCACGTATATTTATCTCTGTCTGTTTCTTGATCTCTGTCCAGTGTTTCCAGCTGCCTTAAGCCCCTACTACCAAGACTTTTCTTCCTCAGTAGACTGTACTCTTGCACTGTAAACCATAACAATTTCTTCCACAGGTCACATTTCACAAGTATTTTCTTTTGCAGGAAATAGACAAGTAACTAATATTGCAGTCTGCTATAGTCCTCTCTAATCTCAATACCCAACATCTTTCCTTAAATCTTAGTGCAATAGAAAAGATAATGTTGGGTTTCTCACTGAGAAGATGGAATAAAAGAACATTATCAGTAGAAGTATCCCACTACTATGAGCAGTAAAGATTTACACAAAGCTCTTCACTGAAATCCTTACTTTTAAGTATGAATGAGATACCATCTGTATTACTCAGGATTCTCTTGAGTTACAGAACTTATGAAATCTCTCTGTCTCTCTCATATATATACATACATATGCATATATATATATGTGTGTGTGTGTATGTGTGTGTGTTTATATATATGTATATATATATGTGAATTCATTGGAATGATTTATGGTTGCAGTCCAAAAATGGCTAGTTATAAGTGGAAAGTCCAATAATCAAGTAGCTGCTTAGTCACATGAGGCTGGGCATTTCAGCTGGAATGGATGAACTGATGAGGTGAGGGCAAGCAGTGGAAGAAAAACCCTTCCTTATTCCACTGTCCTTATATAGGCTTCCAGTAGAAAGTGTGGACCAGATTCAAGTCATGCCTTCCAGCCTCAAGATATGGATAAAAGACATGTTGTCCTCTTGCCTCATGATCTAGATCACAAGTTGCTCTCCATTTCTGGGTTATAGTTCAATCCAGTTATAGTCAAGTTGACAATCAAAAGTAATCTGACCATATGACCAGTTTCTGAAGAAGGAATGTTCTACAATGCATGAACTCAAGACTGAAAATTGGCCAAGAAATTTTGGTAAAATTGAAGCCAATGAAAAGTTGAAGAAAAATCTTAGATGCTCAATAAGTTTTCTCAGAATGGTAAGAATATTTTCAATCACAAAATTGTAGAATTTGGGATGTGAGAAGAAGAAATATAAGTCAAATAAGCAATGAGGCTATTATGGATATAGAATCTGAGAATTGTGTGCAAATGTGATAAGATGGTGCCTCCTGTGATATCAAAACAAATAGTCATCATTCACTTTAGAAAATACTCATACTTATCTACATCCACAACCACAATACGTATAGTTAAAAAATGAGTACACAGACATCTAAAAGGATATTCTGCTTGAGAGATTTTGAGGAGTCTTAAGTATGCTCATGTGAACCACCAAATAAATGGCTTATATCCAAAGAAAGGTAAATATATTAAATGGCATAAATATTAGTAGAAGTCGCTGTTAGGGTTTTGCTGTGATCTGAGGATCAAGGAAAGCAGCCAAGACCACACCATCACACAGACCTAACACTCGAGACTTATAGAAGAGGGTGAATGGGTGCGTCTGAGTGCAGAGAATAAAGGGAGGAAAGGAGAGAGAGAGACAGAAGGACAGAGAGAGAGAGAGAGAGAGAGAGAGAGAGAGAGAGAGAGAGAGAGAGAGAGAGAGAGAGGATGCAGTGATGGCCTGGACTTTATAAAGGGTACTCAATTCATGGTGAAAGTAGAAATGTGTCATATTTGGTAGTTGGTGATGACAGGGTAGGCTGGGTGAGCACCTAGTTCTGGAAGATGGATGATTCTTAGTTTACCAAAATTCCTCTCTCTTATTATTAAAAAAGATGAGGAAATAGGAAAGGGTATTTGTTGAGTCAGGAATTGGAGTGCCATGTTCTTCGGATTTCTTCCTGTTGCCCGGGGGCACTGACTTCTTTGGGCACTCAGGAAAGCTGGGTTTCTGGCCCAGTCCAGGGAGAGAAGGCTGTCTAGGATATAGATTTTGAGGCTATACCTGGTAAAGTTAAGTATTTTAGGGGGAATTTTTTTTCTTAGGTATGCATTTGAAGCTTCTAGGTGCATGATCTTCATAGTTGGGTGAAAGGAGTCCCAAGACTAGGGAAGGGTAAAGGCGAGCCAGTCCTCAGGAATAAGGAGAATAGGCAGCTAGGAAAATAGGCTGTTGATGGACAGTACTTTCTGGAATCCATTTGACCCATGGGAAGTGAATTTAATTGCCTGAACCTTAGAAGAACTTTTTAAAATTTTACAAACAGGTAAATGTTTTAGATAAGTTAGCACTGCCACTGTTTGTAATCACTACTGAAATTCAAATTATGGAAGAGGCAGTATATTCTCACCTTTGTGTTATAGTAGAAGCTTGGAGACCCAAATTAAATTTGGGTAAAAGTCATAAACCCTTTCTCCTCTATCCAGAAAATGGCTGTTTATAGGTTAGTTAGGTGATTTTTAGCACAACGAGAAGCACTTTTCAGTCTTAGAAGACAACCAAAGAAAATTTAAAATCTTAAGCTTGTGACTATGATAACAGTAATCAGTGCTTACCAGAGCTAGATTAATAACTCATCCAAACTCCACTGATGAATGTTATAACTCTGAGCTTTTGAAACCTTAATATAACAACAGCATAGACAAGGAAAGAAAGAAAAATATTTTTTGTTTTTATATATATCTTAAATTACTTTCTTATACCTTTACAAATTACATTTACACCCCTTAAGACATTTCATAGACCTTTATAACCTCCATTTACATGTCTAGAAACACTTCTTTTAGATCCTTACAACTTATTTAAGCCTTCATATCCTCAGATATTACATAATCTTTACACTATTTTTCTATCCAATCATTTACCATGAGACTCAGATGGTTGATTCCTGTGAGCAGTCATTGAAAAGTGAGTTACTTTTAAATAAAGGAACATAGAAGGTCATATTGAAATGTGTTTTTTGTGACTTTATCTCTTTTTAGAATCTGATATCAAGATAAAATGTATCTAGACACATTAGTAGTTGTAGGAAAAAGAGGCCTGAGACCTGATTTTTACATATGAAGAGAACTAAGAAGGCAACTGAAGCTTTGGTTGCTGCTGTTTTAAACTAAGCTATCACTAGCCTAGTTGTCAATGTCATCAGAGATCCTAGAAGGATAAATTTCACCTATGAGTGGAGGAAGTACAGACCATGCAACTCTAACAACTATTAAAAAGCAAGAGAGTAAGCTGGGCATTGGTGGCCCAAGCCTTTAATCTCAGCACTCGGGAGGCAGAGGCAGGCAGATCTCTGTATGTTCGAGGCCATCCTGGTCTACAGAGCGAGCTCCATGAGAGCCTCCAAAACAATACAGAGAAACCCTATCTCGAAAAAACAAAACAAAAAAAAAAACAAAAAAAGAACAGAGACCAGCTACCTGGACAATTACCCTAGCTTCCTCCATGATAGTATTGATTCTGTGAGGGTGAAGGGACATATGTCCCAGGTTTCCCTTCTTCTTTGACTTGCAGGCCCAGAAGATGGAAAAGGCTCTCCTATGGAGTAGAAACTTGGGGGACTGATCTACTTTGTATATGGAAAGTGGGGTAATTGACTCCTGATTGTCCACACTTTGGATAGGGTCTTGTTGGCAGGGAAGACAAAGGGCAGTTTTTCACCTAGTGGCCAGCTATTTTATATTTAAAGCAAGCTCCATGTAGAGTTATTTGCTCCATCATTTTCTTTGGAGTCCTTGTGATTACTGCTAGTATCTGGGAGTCTCCATCTGTCATAGTAAGCTCTTTCCATTAAACATTTAAATGTTATATTCAGAAGACCTCTGAAGTTCTGAGGATCATTATCTTTTAAGTACATCTAAACTAAACAAAAGATAGTTTCATTATTTGTTTTATGCTTAAATTTGAAAAGATTATGACTTTACATTTTTTATTTCTATTAGGTTTAGCCTTAAAAAATAATCATTTTTAATTGAAGCTCTTTTAGTATAAAAATCAAACTTGTAATCATAGATAAAGTGTATAGGATGACTGGCAATTTTACTGATCTTTTATGGTCCACTATTATAGAACATTGCTGTCTTTTGTATGGCTTAGCTTATCTAAATAGCCAATGTGAGAACAAGAGACCTTGGCCGGAGGCTAACTTCCCCATCAGCCTGGGAGCAGGCAGCTGTAACCAGTAGAAAACATGTTTACCAAAAACAATCCGGTGTCCATAAAAACATGTTTACTGGAACAATAAGTTCCTGATGTTTTCAGAAGGGCTCACCCATGGGAACACGCTGACCTTGACCTTTCCAATGACTAACTGACTCTTCCTTTCCCCCCACCCTGACACTGGTGTCAGGGCATATAACCAGCCAGGGTAAGAATAAAGCGAAGCTTTCTTGAAACCTTCTAGAAGCTTTCTTTCACCACTGACTAGTCTCTGCGTCATCAGACTAAGAAGCTGAGTAGACCTTAGGAATTTATAAATCTTAATTATCAAATATCTATTATTTAACAAACTTACATTATTACCTAAATGTTTTTAGAAGCCTGGTGTTGAATACTTTTTAAAGAAATAATTAGTTAGATATAAATCTCTAAGTCATCTTTTCTTAATTGGAATAGAACTTTATGAATTTACATTTTTATCACCATATAGAGCACATTGTAAACAATACTTGATGCTTCCTTGGTCTAAAAGAGATACAATGATAAACAAGGAACTAATTGGGACTAAGAAGTTTTAAAATTGTTCTAAGTCACAGGATAGGTAATCTTTAAATTTAGTACAGATGGCTCCCATCTTGATGAAGATATTGGCTAAGATGGAAGAAACCCAAAAAGTTGCTACTTAAAAACATCTGTTTTTTTTACATCCATGTTTTTAAATGAGAATTGAATCAAAGTTGCATACACATACATGCATATACATACATGTATAGAGTTGAATCTACCTTCCATACTCACACACAGAGTTCAATCCAAGTTACATATACATATAGACACACATACATAAAAATCCTAAACAAGAATTATATCATGTATATGTTGCTGTGAATTAAGATTATCTATATATGGAATTTTAATTATAAGCCTTTAGTTATAAGTTTAAAGACAAAATTTATTACAGATTTTATAGGGTTTTAATCCCTAACACAATAAATAAAGGACCCAGAAATAGATACTGGGGTTTAAGATTCAAGATGAAGATAAGAAAAGCAAAGCTGTCAGTCACTATATTTTACTTTACCTCAGACTGAATGGTAATCCTGGCTCCATCCAACCTCAGACTGCTGACTCCCCTCAACTTGGCTGGAGAATCCTGAGACTTATTACCTTCCTATCTTCAATGTGGCTGGAGAATGAATGCCAACTTTGAGACCCTGTTCCTGTCTTATGACCTTGTCTTCTCATGAATCCTTAGATTCAAGGCATGTGATCCCAAGTGCTAAAATCATCTTTGTGTGAGCTGTTTCTCTTTAGGACTAGATCAATTTGTGTAGCTCAGTATGGCCTTGAACTAACAGAGATCCATCTACCTCTTAATCTTGAGTCCTGGAATTAAAGGTGTGTGTGTGACTTCTTTAGCTTGTGTGTGACTTTGCTTTCTGAATCCTCAGGCAAGCTTTAATAAATCACAAATAATGTATCGTCACATTAAACCACACCTAATGAATTTACAAATCTTGAGGCAGAGTTTCCAGCATATCCTTTTAAGAGAAATTCTGAGAGCAGAGAAATCATAAAGATAAAAGATTCCTAAGAGTGGGAAGTAGAACCTTAGAGATCAGTGGCACTGGGATCATTTGTTTGTGTGGTGACAGGAGTTTTTAAAATCTGTGAGAATTTAGAAATCAAGTGTGTCAATATTTTGGTCATTGATTTGTGTAAGGCCAAGCTGTAGTAATAAAATATTACTCCATGGAGGGAAAGAGAGAAAGAGTTGCAAAGCAGAGCATTGCACATGGGGGAGAAGGTGTTCCTATAATCTCCAAGAGGGCTCAAGCTTATGGTTAGAGCCAGAGAGACACTTATGGCATAGGCAAGGAGAGAAGAGGTTAAGAAACAAGGAGGAATAAGCAAGAACTCCACCCAAGTGGGGATTCCTATATCACAGAAACATAGAGGGTGTAGATAACCTACAGGACTTAGCAGGCAGCTGCTAGGTGCAGGCAAGGAAATTCAAAATGTATGCCTCAGAGGGCACAAGCAGAGGCAGAGCAGGTAGCTCCCAGGGGAAGAAAGAAAGGGAAAGAGTCCCAGGCTGCAGCTCCTGGGGGGAGGTGAGACAGCTGAGAAAGCTGAAGAAAAGAGAGATGCCCACATGGACACATGGGTATAGCAGGTGTAGCATATAGCCGGTCAGAGATGTGATAGACTACCTGACCCAGACAGACAAGAGTAGTTAGAAAACAGGTAGAGGGAAGCAGCAGCTGAAGAATTGAACTCTAAAATTTGAAATCAAATTTTGTGGGTGGCAGCAGCAAGCAGAGCAAATGATCCTTGCATACCTTATGAGAGGACGCTACAGGAAGAACCAGGGAGACTCACTAGCCAGTGACGGGTATGCCTGGTGTGTGCAAGCTGTGGTTGATCTCCTTTGCAAAAGCAAATAAATTTAGGGCCCTTCAGGTTGGGATCCTATTTAGTACATCTGGGAGGGACATGAAAACCTCTTCTAAAAACAAATCCATGTTATGTAGGAACAGAAGTCACAAGACTCTTGTCTTGTTTACTTGAAGTTTTCTTACAAGCTTTCAGAAATCTCACACAACTACATTCATGGACTTTGTTCTGACCCAAATGAAAATAAACAAGAATATTTATTATCTAGTACCACCACATTTGTCATGCATTAGTTAAAGTGTTTCAGTGAACACTAACTTTAATATTTAAATTACTTATTTGAATTTGCAGAAGAAATGCTGTGCCACCAAAGTTAAATGTATAAAGACTTCTTTCAAATCTATTTCATCAGGAAAATGAGAATAAAACAGGAAGGGGAGATTAAGTACAACTCTACTGGAAGAAAAGGCAGGAGGTGAATAGATAATCTACTGGGAAGTGCTGACAGGCCTTATAGGGCAAGTGGATGAATGGAATGAGGCCATTTGGTGTTTGCTGAGTGGTGTTGATTGGAATTAAACTCTTGATCTCCCATGGAGACTCATGGATCAAAAGAGTACAGAACAGCATGACTCCATCCTGTTTTCAATATGTTTAATCATTTATTTTATTGTTTACTTTTGTCTTATCAATTTCATACATAGGTACTGTTTTAGTCACTCTCCTATTGCTGTGAAGACACTATGATGGCAGCAACTCATAAAACAAAGCATTTAATTGGGGCTTGCTTACAGTTCCAGAGGTTCAGTCTATTATCATCATCGTGGGAAGCATGAAGTTATACAGACAGACATGGTGCTGGGGAAATTGCTGAGAGCTCTACATCCTGACACAGTGAGAGCTGCACTGATCTATGCATGTAAATATAGGTGTTTTGACTGCAGTTAGGAAATAGTCTTGTTTATGAAAGTGGTAATAGAGGTTCTCCTCTAGATCATGACATCACCAGCTATGGCAGTTGGCTAGGTTTCCATGACTAGAGAAATTTCCCTACTATTGAACATGCCAATACCAAACACCCCATGACTTGCTCAGTGTTCTACTGCTATGAAGAGAGACCATAAACATGGCAACTCTTATAAAGTAAAGTACTTAACTGGGGCTTCCTTCCAGTTTCAGAAGTTTAGTCCATCCTTTGCGTAGTGAGGAGCGTGGCAGCATTCAGGCTGACATGGAGCTAGAGAACTAGCAGGAAATTCTAAATTCAGCTCTATAGGCAGCAGAGGAGAGCCACTGGGCCTGGCTTACTTTTTTAACCTCAAAGCCCACCCTCAGTGACTTACTTCCTCCAACAAGGACACTAATCCTTTTAAATAGTGCTACTCCCTAAGCATTTAAATATACTAACCTATGGGGAGGCCATTCTTATTTAGATCACCACATCCTCCATTTAAGCTGCTTCTTTTTGCAGTTGACAGAGCCCATCACAGAAATCAACAACTGGCCAAAAATGCAGAGAACAATTGACCTTGTTGGGCACATCTGCAACATAACCCCTCTACCAAAGAATTTGGGTGTATCTCAGTAGATGGTGCAGAAGTGTTTTAACTACCAGAGGGTCTGGAGAGTTACCGTAAGATAGTGTCTTCTGTATGTGCCAATGTTGCAATCATGAAACCTTAAAAATACATTGTTGTTGCTTGAAAACAGTCTCATTTGTTCAGTTTTGATGATCTCTCCTTAAGGGAATGACTCCTAGGATCCTGAGACAAACATTTCTGGATTATAAAAGTGGCAGAAGCCTGGGATAATAATTGCATCTGAGAAAGAAATGATAATTAAAAGCTTTAAATTAATTAATTCAATCAATTAATTAAATTTAATTGATCAAATAATTTAAATGACCATTTAAATGATATAAATAGCAATTATTTAAATAATTATTAATTTAATAGATTATTTAGATGAATAATTATTAAATGATTATTTAAATAAATAATAAATTATTTAGATATATAACTATTAAATAATTATTTAAATGAACAATTTACACAAAAGAAAAGGATTTCAGGGATCTATAGTTAAAATGAAACTCATCTGAAGTGTGTCAAGCTGAACAGAATGTGAAGGACATCTTGAATAACCTTAAACATGGAAAACTCATCACATCTGAAGTAGAAACAAAAGGAAAAAGGTCCTATAATTTGAATAAAAATATTAGTGAATCAAATTCTAGATTTTTACCTTAATGTTTATATGAGTTGACATGTAGTTGTAATAGATACAATGTGATATGTTCAATTGCATTATGTATGCAGACTGGAATAAATCCAGGCAGGTATAGTAAATAGGTTTTGCAATTCTTCTGTGGGACTGAACAAAATCAGCTGAATACTTTCTAGGAAGTGTCCTCATTGGATGCTCAACTTTACCATCTTGACAATATTACTAAAAAATGATGACCTGAACCTAACCATCCTAATCAGGAGAATGCACCATCAAATCTACATTGAAGGGCATTTTCTAAAATAATTGACTTTTATCTCAGAAGTTATCCATATTATTGAAGAATTTTCCATATATTGAAGAAATATTCAGATAGAGGGCACCAAAAGAAACATGACAGCAGGAGTAAAATGTGGTCAAAGGTTCTCATTTACTGAGACACTATGGCTGTTATGGCAACTTGAAAAAATCTGAAACCATATCAATGCAAGTTAGCTAATAAGATTTTATGAAATAATATTCTTATTTAGGTAAATAATGTAATGACAATTAGAAGAATGGTCTGATTACTAAAAAATATAGACTAACTATTCAGAGATAGTAGAGGTTTTTGTCTGCAAAAATACTAACAGAAGTTTTGTTTGTGCCTGTCTTGGGCAGGTAACCATGGCTGCTGTGAGTTCTTGGATGCAATGGACTTGTCATGTTCAGAAGACATTATTTGGGAGCAGTCTTCCACATGTTCTGTCTCATCCAGTCTTCCTGCCCTCTCCCGTTGTATCCTCTGAGCCTTGAAGAGAAGGCCTATGATGCAAATATCTCAACTCATTCTGATTTTTGGTGAGTGATTATACTGAGTGATCTTGATATGTGCAGATTCATCACAATCATCTTTATAAATGTATGAAGGAAGCAGAATATCATAGTCAGAGGGAGATTTGAGGATACTGGGTCCCTGACTCCAATATCGGGGAGTGGGCTATTACCCAAGGAACACAGATGGCTTCCAAAGGCTTCTAAAGCCAGGTAAATAAGGAAAATAGATCTACTGACATTTATATTGTTGCTGACTAAATTCACATCTTGGTGCTAATTTGTTGTAGTAGTATTAGCAAACTAATTTGGATTTTTGAAACTTTTCTATTGTGTTAAAATTATTGTACAACGAGCTTTGAAAATAAGTTTCTGGAGAATATTATTCAAAATAAGAGTCATCTTTTAAGGTCTGTTTTCTAAAAATCTCAGAAGAAAGGTTTTTACTTACAACTATGAAATGGTCATAAAAACAGAGAATTACATAAAAACTCCAGAAGCTACTCAATAAATATCTGTGCTAAATGTGGCAGTATTCTTCACACTTCAGCAAATCCAGCATACCAACATTAATAAACAATGAAAGTAAGCATTCTAGTGACCATATCAGAGGAATTTGTAGCTATTTCAATTATACATTTTTATACTCTCTTCAGAAGAGTTGGAACAAACTGAATTTCATCTTAACCAATTCTCCCAACAAACTCACCGTTTATTTGAAGACAATTGTTCAAATGATAAATGATACTCGGGTAAAATCATCTCTCCACTGCCCAACTCAAAAGCTACAGGGCAAGCTGTTGACATGAGCTGAGCAGGGTTTCTGTTAAACGCTAGATTTGACTCATGACTTGAACTAGGAGTGAGAGTCAACATTTAGTGAGTTGGTGAAAATTATAGCTTTTGGAAAGGGATGAAAGAATTAAGTGTTGAAGACAAGGTTAGTTGAAGGCTACTTTAATAGGCATACATCTAAAGATACTGTGAGTTGGGGTGTGAATAATGCCAGAAAGTTTAAAACTTACACATTGGAATTGAGTTAGGAGTCAAAGAGAATTTAAATTCTAAAATTTTCTTTAGCTTCAGGAACCATCCTGAAGCACTGGCTGCAATTTTTCTCTTTTATTTGTAATATTTAAATGGCTTATTTGGCATTTCACTGTTACTTTCAGAGTTATAACTAATTAGCTATTAATTATAGGAGATTGAATTAAAAGTGTTGCTCAAACTGAGTGTGTGCTCATCAGCAGGCAAAAGAAATAGGCTATGCCTGATTCCTATATATATATTTCAACTCTATCTTGTTGCAAGTGTGGACATGCTCTGCAGTGCCACAGATACATGCAAATTACCTCACCCCAAAGACCAAACGTGTGGAGAACATTTCAGCCCTGTGTAGGGGCTGTTTGAGTTTTTGTTGGTTTAGGCTAGACCCTTGATATTATTTAGCATGGTTTATTGTACATAATTAGATTCTAATTTCTGGAGAGAGACACATTTATTTTCAGCACTGAATTGGTAATTCGAGTGAGGGTAGTTTTAAATCCAGCCTGAGTGTTATTCATGCTGTATACTAACACACTTTAGAGGTAATTGTTTCTACTGCTTTTTAGGACACAGCTTGATGAATAAAATAAATTTGGAAAAGGAGAGACACAAAATGCAGAAATATAGACCATTAAAAAGCTTATAAACCCACAACAAATACTTTAATTACATTGGATGAATATAAATCATGAATGTCGAGCAGCTGGATGCTATGAAAATGTAAATGCAAACTAATCAGTGGAAGTAGAATAAAGCTGGTGGCAATATAAATAAAAACACCCATTGGGGGAGGGGACAGCCTTCAGGCAATTTTTAGACAGCCAAATACTGGGACATTCCAGCACATATATAAACCCCAAAGATAATAGCAAGTTTTTGGATGGGCCATCAACCTTAACATGGCTCCTTGGATCCTTATACCCATAATAAACTTATTTGAAATAACTACCTGCTTTAATTTTTATGAAGCCACTAAGCTATCCTTGTTATTTTAATGATTTGACTGGAGCTACAATTTTAAGCTTTGTTGAGCTTTTCTTGTGGCATTCATAACAACCTGTGAGGTGAACAAAAGAAGGGGAGGTTCAGAATATCATTTTATTAGCTCTCCTATGAGCTTTCTTGTGCATATGTGTTAAAAGAATAGGAATTTATCAATATACTTGTTGGTCTTTGGAGTAATTTCCAATTATTCCAAACCCAGACGAAACTATCCTTAGCTTATTAATTTAAACCTTCATATTTCTACTATGAGTACAAAATTCTGTTTTCCCTATTCATTTTCCTATGACAACAAAATAAGTCTTTCTTTCCTTTAGTACTGGGTGTAATATATATTAGAAATTGATTATAAGCAAGTAGCAAACCTGTAGGTTTCTTCCCTAAAGCATTTAGGAAAACATGTCTTTCTCTGCAATTTTGCTTTAGAGGTTCCTAAACCTCACTGTACATAAAACATTCCTGGGGGATCTTTTGAAATTACTATGGTTTGAATCCTTCCACTAGAGATCACATTTTAACTGGCTTGTTGTAGGTTCTAATAATCAAAGACATTTCCAGCTGTGTCAAAACGGAAGATGGATATTGAAGAAACAAGTTATGGAGTTTGCTTTCAATATGGAAAGACTAGTCATTTGGGAAAGGAACTGCTCTTGTCTGGAGTGTTTGACTGTTACTGTGTGTACTGGACACGCAGGGCCCACAGGAAAGTGCCTGCTGAAACAAGATGGACATTGCTACAGGGCTGCTGCTTCATGAAAGAGTTTGCCAGACATCCTACAGGACACAGAAGAAAGTGTGTAACAAACTGCCAATACAGGAGGACAGCTTAAAGTTTCCTACTTTACTGAGGAGTCTGCCAATCACACTATGGCTTATGGGCCAAAGGCAGAACATTACAGAAGTACTTCAGGAGACTGATCAGGCAATGAGTTGTCTCTGTCAATTTTAGAGTTCATATATTATCCTTCTGTGGTCTTTGATGGAGTCGAAGACAGATAATTATGGTTATAGTTTTCCTTAGTTATGATAAAAGAGAAGTTACATGTAAGACTTTAGACGAACAAAGATAGGATATTTTTCTTTAAATCTTACTAAATGTTATTGGACTAAATATTATAATTTTAGTTCTTGCTTAACTATTTTGTTATATATAATTTGACAATGTTAAAGTTAAAACATTTCTTTTTATTTAGACAGAAAAGAGGAGATGAGGGGGAAGTCTTCTATACATATGTTTCTCTTATTGGTTGATGAATAACCAATAGGAAAGCAAGATAGGCAGGACTAGGAGACAAGGAGGATTCTAGGAAGTGTAGTAAGAGAGAGGTACCCATGTGATACCTGGAGGAGAGCTCACATGAGTCTGTCATTCTCAGCAAGGTAAGACCATGTAGAAATGCATATATTAGTAGTTATGGGTTAATACTTAAGACTTAGCTAGCCTATAAGAAATCCTAGTCACTGGTCAACAGATCATAATTAATATGGTGTGTAGTGTATTATTTGAGGGCTCTGAGGAAGCTGTGGAACCTGTCAGGAACACTGGAAAACTGTTACAATCTCCTGTCTCTGGGATCTTGCCCTGTTTGTGTTCCTGTCCTGACTTACTTCAATGATGAATAGCAATGCTGAAATGTAAGCCAAATATACCCTTTCCTCCCTAACTTGCCTTTTAGTCATGATGTTTCTTTAAAACAATAAAAACCCTAACTAAAACACCCTGATCCTCCTGCCTATACCTTCCTAGTAGTGCTGAAATTACAGTTGTGTACAAAAATACCTGGCTAATTATGTGCTATTATCAATTCAGGGTTTGGTTGTTGCTAGACAACTTTATCAAGTGAACTACATTCCCAGGCATCATGATTAATTTTAAATGGTATGCTACTTAAGGTCTATCTATGGGCATGAAAGGCAAATTTACACGTGGAATCCATGTTGAGGATATCTCTAAAGAAACTCCTAGGCAGCAGTAGAAGGTTATGCCATATTAGAAGATCAGTATTAGATCACATGTTTGGCAGGGTGGACATTTGGCATCTTCAATTTCGAAATCATCCCTTTTAAGTGGAATACTTAGCTTTTTTACTCTGGGACCTCTGGTCATATAGCAAAATTATCAGTATTAGAGTGACTTACAACAGTAGCTGACTGACAGAGAATCGAATTGAGTGAGCTTTCTGTCTACAAGGCTATTTAGTGCTGTTCTGTAGGGATGCAAAATCTTGCACAGTGGAAGAGTGTCTCACTGTTAATAACTCATATATCCAAATTTATATTCCAGGCTTGTTGATCTGTCAATATCAGCATTACACAGTAGCAAGAGAAAATAAAGCCAAACTGTTCTAATCCAGATGACTGACATATGCTGCTGATAGACCTAATGCATGTTTTAATATTCTATTTATTCTCAACTTTACTTCTCGGGAGGTCAAAATGGCTTGTCACACTTGCCAGTTCTGAGTGAACCCGGGTTGCCCAATGAAAGAGAACCTAGAATTCATAGTGTTGCTTGAATATTTTAGGTTCATACCATCAGTATGTTTCAACTGTGATATTCATTGACTCTCTTCCTCTCTGCTTTTATTCACAGCATGGAGAATCATTTCTAAAGGTACTAGATGGAGTGAAGATGACAAGGTTCATTGAGTGGGCCAGAGAGTTGCTGTGGTACCATGGAGCACATACATAGTCTAATTAAAAGGATGTTGGCATGGGAGGGCAGTATGGTGTACATACTAGTGTCACTTGTGATGACTTCTAAGGAGAAGGTCTGTCTTCTGAGGAGAAGTCTGTCAGAACCTAAGCAAGATAAGGAGAGCATTCAGGTATAGGATGATCTGACATGGTGTGCTGAAAGTGCTCTGACAATGGAAAAAATCTTGTTATTATCAACATATAATGTATTCATGTATGTGCATGCATTAACCTATTCCACTACCATGCTGTACTGATACTGTTGATGATGTTATTGATCTGGTACTTTATTTGCTTGCCTTCTGGAGCAGAATTTTTTTATGTTACCTATCTATATATTATTCTTCCTATTCTCCATAAGCAGCATTGCCGACAACCACCTATTCCCAATGGTTTATGAACTACATGTATACCCATGTGCCATGCATCATATCTGAGACAAAGATTTATAACTAAATACATATGATACATGACTACTAGGATTTAGTTTGGATGAATAGGCTCTTCTGTGGTAGTATCTAGGATGTTGACCATAGCTGATGATAATGTGGTACATATTTTCAAAAACTAGAAGAAAAGGCTTTGAATAACTTCATCTTAAAAAGATAAATATATCAGTAAATTTTAAAAGCTCTTTTGAACATTAATGTAAATGTGCATAAAACTTCACATGCTACCCCATTATATATGTGATTGTATTTTTTAGTGTATCTATCAAATTACTTTGAAATAAAAATGAAAACATAAGTTAACATTATTCTATGGGCCTTCATTTCTTTTTAAAGCAGGAGATAAAAACTTCCAACACCTGTATCAAAGATCTTATTCTGTAGAGTGCTTCTAAGATTCTCCATTTTATCATTCTCACCACTAGCTACTCCCTTCTTATTTTTCATCTATTCTATTAGACGGCAACCTACCTAACACATCAAGTGAAGTCAGAAACCATGATTATGCCTTTCCCTGGGTCTCACCCTTAGTCAATTCACTTCATGCTAGTGATGAGCCTGTTTTTTCCTCTTGCTCATTTCTATTTCTACACCTCAGTGAAAACTCCTTTCATTTTTTAGTGAGATTATTGCAAATGACGTTTTGGTCTGCAATTTTATTTCTTCCAATTCATTCTCCACACTACTTATAGCCATCCTTTGAACTGAAAATTTATAATAATATTCCCCTGCTTAAAATTCTTTAAGAGGTTCCTATTGAGGAAAAAACTGACACTGTATACACAACTTTCAGTTTTCACCCTGACTGCTGTTTCCTGATGATTTCCCATTCAGCTTCAATAACATTCTACAACCTTGGATCTGAATGGGATGACTTGAAACAGGTTTCTACTGGGTTTTGCCAGGGGTTTTAAAGATAATTAATTGTCTCTATTTGTCTGCAAGAAATTTGCCCTTGAAATATACATGGAATAAGCAGTGTATTTATATCTTGTAGTCAATGAGTTTCTGAAGTCATTGGACTTGTACTCTAGGTTAAGATGAAAAATAGCACATGGGCTGCAGACTTAACCATCTCTCAATTTTAATTTCATCAACCTGATTCTACTGACAAGAAAGAATAACCTTTCCAATCATTTTTAAAACAGAAAATAGGCAGTTACTTTTAAAATAAGGAATAGAGGATGGAGAGGAATGTGAATGTATGCTAAAGCATATCTCAGTACTCTTTACATCCTAGATGAGCATTGAAATCTGGAAAATCAACAATATAGAAAAAACTTTATCAAACCTAACCAAAAGGCAGAGACAGAGGGGGGGGGAGAGGGAGAGAGGGCGTGCTAATTAACAAAATCAGAAATGAAAAGGGGGACATAACAACAGACACTGGGGAAATCCAGAGAATCATGAGGTCATACTTTGAAAACCTGTACTCAATAAAATTGGAAAATTTAAAGGAAATGGATGATTTTCTGGATACATATCATGTACCAAAATTAAATTAAGATCAGATAAAAATTTAAAGAGACTTATAGCCCCTAAACAAATAGAAGCAGCCACCAAAGTCTTCCAACCAAAAAGGTCCAGGGCCAGATGGTTTCAGTACAAAATTCTACCAGAAATTCAAAGAAGAGCTAATGCAGATACTTTTCAAATTTTTCCACACAAAAGAAGAAGCAGGATCACTGCCAAACACTTTTTTTTACAAGGCTACAATAGGTTTAGTACCCAAAACCATACAAAGACACAGCTAAGATAGGGAACTACAGAAAAATCTCCCTCATGAACATCGATGCAAAAATCCTCAATAAAATACTGGCAAATTGATCCAAGAACACATCCAAAAAATCATCCACCATAATCGAGTAGGCTTCATCCCAGGGATGCAAGGATGGTTCAATATACTAAAATCAATCATTGTAAGCAACCATATAAACAATTTCTAAAAGAAAAACTACATGATCATCTCACTAGGTGCTGAAACAGCCATTGGCAAAATCCAACACCCCTTCATGATGAAAGTTTGGAGAGTTCAGGGATAACAAGAACATACCTAAACATAATAAAGGCAATATACAACAAACTGACAGCCAATATCAAATTAAATGGAGAGAAACTCAACGAGATTCCTCTGAAATCAGGAACAAGACAAGGTTGTCCACTATCTCCATACCTCTCCAATATTGTACTTGAGGTTATTGTTAGAGCAAAAAGACAATAATAGGAGATCAAGGGGATACAAATTGGAAAAGAAAAAGTCAAACTTTCATTATTTGCAGATGATATGATAGTCTACTTAAGTGACCTGAAGAATTCTACCAGGGAACTCCTACAACTGCTAAACACCTTCAGCGAAGTGGCAGGATACGAGATGAACTAAAAAAATCAGTAGCTCTACTATATACAGACAATACAGGGGCTGAGAAAGAAATCAGAGAACCGTCACCCTTTACAATAACCACAAACAACATAAAATATCTTGGTGTCTCTCTAACCAAACAGGTGAAAGATCTGTATGACAAGAATTTTCAGTCTTTAAAGAAAGAAATTAAAGAAGCTAACAGAAAATGGAAAGATTTCCTATGCTCTTGGATAGGTAGGATCAACATAGTAAAAATGGCAATCTTACCAAAAGCAATCTACAGATGCAATGCAATTCCTATCAAAATCCCAGCACAATTACTCACAGACCTTGGAATGACAATTCTCAACTTTATACTGAAAAACAAAAGACCCAGGATAGCCAAAACAACCCTGTACAGTAAAGGAACTTCAGGAGGCATCACATCCCTGATTTCAAGCACTATTATAGAACTGTAGTAATGAAAACAGCTTTGTATTGGCACAAAAATAGACAGGTAGACCAATGGAATCAAATTTAAGACTCTGATTGTAACCCACACACCTGTGAATACCTGATCTTTGACAAGGAAGCTAAAATTATACAATGGAAAAAAGGAAGCATTTCAACAAGTGGTGCTGGCATAACTGGATGCTGGTATGTAGAAGACTGCAAATAGATACATATCCATCACCATGCACAAAACTTAAGTCCAAATGGCTAGAATACCTCAACAGAAATCCAGCCAAACTGAACCTCTTAGAAGAGAAAGTAGGAAATACCCTTGAATGAATTGGTACAGGGGACTGCTTCCTGAACATAACACCAGTAGCACAGACACTGAGACCAGCAATTCATAAATGGGACCTCCTGAAACTGAGAAGCTTCTGTAAGGCAAAGAACACAGTCAATAAGGCAAAACAGAAACCCACAGAATGGGAGAAGATATTCACCAACCCCACATCCAACAGAGGGCTGATCTCCAAAATGTACAAAGAACTCAAAATCTAGGCTCCAAAACACCAAATAATCCAATTAAAAAGTAGGGTACAGAACTAAATAGACAATTCTAATAGAGGACTCTAAAATGGCTGACAGACACTTGAGAAAGTCCTTAACATCCTTAGCCATCAGGGAAATCGAAATCAAAATAACTCTGAGATACCATCTAACTTCTGTCAGAATGGCTAAAATAAAAAACACCAAGTGATGCTCCAAATGACGCTGTAACAATAAGCGACACACTTACTGAAAGTAAAACTAAGTATTTATTGTAGAAATTACTCACAAGATACCAAACAAGTAACCCAGATGAGCCAAGTAGTTTTCCGCTGCCGAACTGGAAGCCGAACTCCGGGAAATGAGACCGAGACTTCCTGTGTGCTGTCTTTTATGCCTTCCCCCGTAACACCCCCTAGCCATGCCCAAAAGTGGGCCTGGCTAGTGACGTAGTTCACCGCCTACGTACGTATACGTCTTTACGTCTGGCCGTATACGTCTTTAGTCATGCCTAAAGTGGGTGTGGTTAGCAGTGTGGTAAACCGCCCTTTTATTACCTCATCCGTATGCGCCTCTAGTAAGTCACATGGTTAATGGCAGCATACAGGCTCTCTCCTACAACCAAGGACAGTTTATGCTGGAGAGGATGTGGAGAAAGGGGAACACTCCTCCACTGCTGATGGCAGTGCCAACATGTACAGCTACATTGGAGATTCCTTAGGAAATTGGAAATCAGTCTACCATAAGATCCAGGCAGATGAATGACACTAGAACAAACAATCCTGAGTGAGGTAACCCAGTCACAAAAAGACAAATATGGTATGTACTCACTCATATATGGATTTCAGATATGGAGCAGTGGATTGCCAGCTTGCAATTCTACCACCAGAGAGTCTGGGAAACAGGGAAGACCCTAAGAGAGAAATGCATGGTACCCAGGAGAAGGGGAATGGGATTCGATCTCCTGAAGGGATTTGGAGCATGGGGGGAGGTGAGGGGAGAGGGAGCTGGGAGAAAGAGAAGGGGAGAAGAGGAGGGGAGATGGGGGGCCTGGGGGAGCAGGAAGGTTGAGATGAGAGAAGAATAGTGGAAAGCATGATGAGAGATACTGTAATAGAGGTAGCTTTCATATGTTTGAGGAGAGATCTGGCACTAGTGAGATTTTCAGAGATCTCAACTGGTATTGAGGCTGCCTTAAATGCTCTCCCCCAATAATGAGATTGATGTCTACCTTATATGCAATCCGCTAAACACTGAGCTGAACTCCTAGTACCCAGTTGCAAAGAGGAAGGAGTGATGAGCAAAGGAGTCAAGACCAGGCTTGTGAAGACTACAGAGGCAGCTGACCTGAACAAGGGGGAGCTCATATACCCTAGACTGGTGACTGAGAGGCCAGCATGGGACTGATCCAGATACCCTGAACCTGGGTGTCAGTAAGGAGGCCTCGGAAATCTATGGGACCTTGAGTAGTAGATCAGTATTTATCCCTGGGGTACAAATGGTCTTTGGGAACCCATTCTACATGGAGGGATGCTCTCTCAGCCTGGACACATAGGGCAGGGCTTAGGCCCTGCTTGGGATGACAGACTTTGAAGATCACTCATGGAAGGGCTCACCCTCCCTGATGAGGGGCAGTGGCATGGGGTGGGAGTGTAGGGGGGTTTGTGAGGGATCGGGGAGGAGGGGAGAGAGGGGGAGCTGGGATTGACAAGTAAAGCCAAGTTTGTCTCTAATTTTAATTTTTGAAAAAAGGAATAAGAATAAATCTGGAAAATCCTCCTCCCCTGGGATGTGCTCAGTTTCTTTGATTCATGGAACTAGTGAACAGCACAAATCAGTTCACACCACATGTACTGGAGAAAGACAGGTAGGCACATAGTGGAAACCTGATATCATTTACTACTACTTGAAGAATATCATTAATACTATTTAGGTAACATTTTTATTGGTTTCCCTTTTTCCTGTTTTAAATTTAAATTAGAAACAATCTTATTTTATATATCAACCCCAGTTCCCTCTCCCTCCCATTCTCCAATGCCCCCCAATGTTTCCCATTCCATTCCTCTTCTTCTCTGTATGGAAGGAAAAGAACTTGTTTCTGAATCTTTGCATCTGTTTCAAAGGCCGGTACTAGATATACCTGAATGAGTACTGCCTGACTAGATCTGTTTATACAAAGTCCATAGAGCAAGAGAGAACCTGAATAATAACATTTAGAATGTATTCTTCATCTACTTTGGGGAATAATTTTACTAGCTTTGGGTATAATTTTAGGGAAATGCATAGTCTTAAGTAGTGTACTGCCTATACACTTTGAAGTTTATGTGACAGATTCTGATTTTATTCCACTATGCTTATCATAGGACAACACACAGACTTGAATATAGCTGATGGATAATGAATAGTAAATACTTGTATATTCTCATTTAATTGTGTCACAATGATCTGTAGATGTTTAGTATTAGACTTTAAGCTGCAAAACTATTCCTTCTATAAGCACACTAATATTCCTATATCTGTAGATGCATAGAAAATTGTTTAATGTCTATAATTTTTCTTTATCTTCAACATTCACTGACCATGTTGCCAAAATTTTTTTTCTTAAAGTAATAGTATTCTATTTTATTGGGAACTTGACAAACTGCATGGACCCAAAGTAAGAATAAGATAGTGGTATTTGAAAGAGCTTAAACAATGAAAATTTTCTGTTCAAACAAGCTTCCAAATTACCTATCTAAGGCTACTGAAATAATATACACATACCTGCACAGTAAGTCACAAATCATGATAACTAAGGACTACTGTTTTGTGCCCAACCATATAGTCTAGGCGCAAATTAGGTATCCTGAAAGGCAGCCTTTTTTCCAAGTATCTTTTTTTAACCTTAATTATTCTCCTTCAACTTACATTTTCTCTGTCTTTGACTAGACAATGACAATCTAAGCACATTTCCACAAAGTGTGCAATTTCCATAGAAATTGAAAGTGCACTCCGAAATGTAAAGTTCAGCCTCTTGCTGATCATCTGATGCTTTATTTCCAACATGGACCTAAAGGGCCTCATTCTCTTGTGGAGCTGGGAATGAGTACATTGAGAGCAAATGCTTCTCTGATCATTATAATACTCTGTTACTTTGAAAAATGAAAAATGCTATAAAAACTTTCATTTCTTTTTGTTCTTTTATTTAAATGCCCTCTTTGAAAATAATTTTTTTCTTCTCAAGTTTTATGCTCTGTACTTTAAAAGGCCATGGATAATTATTTAAGAGTAAAATAAAACACGACAGAGTTTCTTAAAGAACATAGTTTATTATGGTCATGGGTTAAAAATATTATTTCAGAGAACCCTTACATTCACATGGAAATATCTAGAAAATTATTTATGAAAAAGTGAAATGTAACCTATTTATTTTGAACTTACTTTTATTGTAGGCTTATTCATGCTTATTCTTCAAAGCATGATGATTTCTATGCAGCAAACTTCTCTTCAGAAGATACCCACAGCAAGCCTGTATCTAACTTATGGAATCTGTAACTATGAAGTATGTTACACACAGTAATTGTCGCTACCTATAACATGAAACATAAAATATTGTTGTGTTTTACATAAAATACATTGATAGGAAATTATGAAAACATAGAATCAAATGCATTTGGTTCAATTATTGAGGTTATTCTCTGTAAGAGTTCTAAGAATTTGTTGATGAATTTTTACTAAACATTTGTTCTGTGGTAGGTACTATCTAAAGAAGGGGTAAGAGACATGGGTTCTCAGTTAATTGAGAATGTTGAGTAGGATGAAACAGATGACAAAAATTGAATTCTTACAGGTATAGACATTCTATGAAATAAAATGAAATACAATAAAATGCAAGGTATTGTGTTAGGAGATGTTACATATTTCTTATATAATAAAGAACAAATGATTAATGGGCTAAAACAACTATAACTACATATTTTGTTCAATAGTCATTATGTTGTCAGGACTTGGCTGCACAGCACATCCTATCTACATGGTCACAGTGGAGGTGCCTGGACTCTCAGAGACTTCACTTTGTTATTGACTATTGATAGTTCCTCTGCACAGGAGTATCTCAGAGTATATGTTCCAAAAGACTTCATGAGGAGGATGTCAATCTCTGTCAGAGTCTCCTGAAACCTATGGAAGGAGTTTACTAAACTGTTGATGGGAGGAAAGGCAGGTGATTTAGCTCAGCCTGTGACACAGTGTAACGGAAAGGAAGTGGTGACCACCAAAAGGAAGTGGTCAGAGAGGAACTCTGATGAGTTGGTAGGTGGGCCAAGATCTCATGGACATAAACTATTATTCTTGAAATAATTACTAAATACTTTTAGCATACAAGATGTTTAAAAATGTTTTAGGTATATAGGCATAAATAATTTATAATAACTCTTAGTTTTTTTCCTCTTTTATATTTTAACTTCTTAATTTTGGGGGAGGGATGCTTGCTTTTGTTTCTTAGGTTTGATAGTTAGGTTTTTGCTGGTTTTTTTGTTTAGTTTTGTGCTTTAGAAAGTGTATCATTCTGCAGTCCAGGTTCACCATGAGTTCACAGCAATTCACGTCAGGCTCCATGTTGCTGTGATTGCATCTCTGAGGAGCCATGAATGGCTCCAGAAGTTGAATATAAAGGAAGGTAGCATTCAATTTGTGGAAAGACATCATGCATTATTTTTAAATTTAGCGGAATGATCTACTTCTACAAAGTCTACATGTAAATGGTAATTTTATCATCCCCTTATATGGTAAATAGTTTAATAGCATCAGGAATATTTATAGTAAATCAATGACTATGTGTTTAAACTTTGATAGATACATTTATTTAAAATATTGTTGATATTAGGTAAATTGAAAACAATTATATTCAGTAAACTTTCGACATCTTCTAATTGAGTTCCATGTGGGATACATAAAATCATAGATTAGCTCAAAGTTTCAAAATTTATATGAAAATATTCTCATTTATAATGGAAATGATAGTTTAATTCCCCTGTAGTGGTTGAAACTGGAAAACTTGAACTGTCTTTTTTTTTAACTTATATTGATTCTTTGTGGTTTTTACATCATGCTTCCAGACCCACTTATTTCCTCATCTCCTTGCTTCCACACACTGCCCTTGCAACACCCCCAAAACAAAATTTAAAAGCAAATCCAAAACACAAAACAAAACGGTTTAAAAAGTCTTATTGTGTAAGCTGAAGTGTGGCCCTGTGATTCTCATACTGTACAATTTACACATCTCCACTTGTTAATGTTTGTTGCAATGAGTCATTGGTCTGGTTCAAGGCCTCTGACTTCTGCTATACCCTTGATACTTCACTCTCCTTGGGACTCCTCTAGGATATTCTATCATTGCCTTGTATCATGGAAATCCTGTAGCTTTGGATATGTAGGTCCAGCCCATTTACATACTCTAACAGTTCATAGATGAGGTAGCTGTTGGATGGGTTACCTCATAGTCCTAGTTCTGGTCCTGGGTGGTAGCTGGGTTGGTTAACTTGCTAACTTTCCCCCATTGTCACTACCCAGAGCAAGTTCTCCAACATTGCCCAGATAGCTCATCCAATTTAGCAGATATCTATGGGTGGACTTTCTGTCCTGATAGGCAGTTCACTAAATAACTACACAGAGACTTAATGATTAATTTTAAGCATAAAGGCTCGACTGATAGCTTAGGCTTCTTTTTAGTGAGCTCCTATAACTTAACCCATTTCTATTCATCTATGTGCCGACCTGAGGCTCATTTACTTCTGTGAACTTCCCATGTTACTTCTTCTGCATCTTGCTCATAACTCCTTGCTCATAACCTGACTACTCCCTTCTTCCCAGCATTCTCTCTGCCCACCCAATCCTGCCTAGATATTGGCCAGTCAGGTCTTTATTGTATAAAATGATAAATATTCACAGTGAGCAAAAGGATTATAACACAGCCGAGGCCAGTTCTCCAGCTCTCACACCTCCAGGTGCAGCTCATGTGCCCTCACACCACCAGGGACAACTCTACTGTTCAGCATACGTGAAGTTCATGGTTCACTTTTAGGATTGCTACACTTGGTGAGGGGAAGGACCAGCACTTCTATTCTCACGCCTCTGTGCTGTGGAATACTTTTTAACAGTGAAAAGACATGCTGCATTTGTTTACCTATATAAAGATGTGTTGCATTTGTTTATGCCTCAAAATTATTTGTATAAGCATGTAAAGATGTGTTGCTGTTTTATTTTGCCTGCCTAAGGTGCCTGATTGGTGTAATAAAAAGCTGACCATCAGAGAGTAAGGAGGAGGAGGAATTTAGGCTTGGGGGAAAGAAAGGAAACAAAGCACCAGGGAGACACCAGGGGTCAGACACAGAGGAAGCAGGAAAGTAGGACATACAGAATGAAAGAAATGTAAAAAGCCCCATGGCAAAATGTAGATGAATACAAATTAAGTTCAAAGAGCTAGTGGAACCAGCCTAAGCTAAGGCCAGGCAATCATAATTAAGTATAAGACTCCGTGTCTTTATTTGGGAGCTGGTTGACAGCCCAAAGAAAATTGCAACTGCATCCCAAAGGTTCACTCTCCCACCTGTCACAGGTGGCAAGGAGTGCAGCGGAGGGCTGTGCAGAGCATATTTCCCTTACCCTTGCCATCCCATGGCAAACTAAGGAAGGGGTAGGGCAGCTCCCCTGCTCTCTTGCTCACAGACCATCTCATCTGCACCCTCCATCTCTTTTGCTCCCCCATCAGACCCCTGCCAACAGGGTCAACTCTAGTGTGCTTCCCATGTGAGGTGCAGGGAATGCTCCCCTGAGGGCTGCTGCCTGTGTGATGTACTGCCAATTATCCCACTCCCATCTCCCATAACGATGGGGCCAGTTCTCCCACCCACCACAGGCAGTGAGGGCCGGGGGAGGAGGAAGTCATCTCTCTCTAGCCCATTCTACCCTATAGCAGATGAAGGGTGGGGCCAGATCTCCCATGCACATTTGTGGTATCAGGTCACCGGTGCCTACTATGCTAGGTGCAGGGCCCTGTCTCCTGAGAAATACAGGTGGTGAGGGTCAGGATATGTTCTTCCACTCTTGACTGCAGGACCTGCTTTTCCCACCTACATTGGTTGACAGGAGGAGAGAACTGTGCTGCTCTAGGCAAGTGCAGGACTCACTCTCCAGAATGGTGTAGTTGTGAGGGTCAGGGCCTACTCTGTGCAGCCATCTCCTCATTGCGTTTGGAATGAGGGGCAGCAATACAGACCATGGCTATGGGAGGCCCATGGACCCAGGCTCAGGTGACACTATGGCTCTGGGTGACAGTACAGGCTATTCAGATTTTCTTGACCCCAGCAGAGACTCAACAGTACACTAATCTGTCTCTAGGTGCTTGTCCCAGACCCCTGACCTCTGTGTGCCCCCTAGTAGTACTACAGGCCATGGACATCAATACAGACCCCAGCTGCTGTTGGACCATGGATACAGACATCATCCTTGGCAGTAACCCCGGATGAGGATGAGATGACATCATGGTCACAGTTGGCAGTGCAGGTCTCTTAGATCATCATGGACCCAAGGGCAGCACAGGCCTTGAACTTGCACATGGCCCTAAGTTTAGACCCAGATACCGGCCTTTGATGGTAACAGGAGCCCCAGATATCAGCACAGGTCCTGTCTGCAGCCCGACCACAGGCTACACATGGCCCTGGCGGCAGGTCAGGCCATATAATTCCCTGTCCTTGGGTGGTAGCACATGTTGCTCATGTCTGTTTAGGGCTGATAGAAGCACAGCCCTCATGCACTAAGAGGACAACAGGTAGAGTTCCAGATTATGGGCAGCAGTGTGGACTTTAATGGCAACATGGGTCACAGACATCAGTGTAGACTCAAACTGTGTGTGAACCATGGACCCAGACATGGTCCTTGGCAGAAGCCCAGGCCCTGATGTGGCCCGAATTGGCATTGCAGACCACCCAGCTTGTGATGGCCCAAGTGGCAGCATGGTCCCACTAAAGCAAACATGTTCCCAGATATCATCTCAGACCCTAGTGTCTACTGACCTTTCAATGGTGACAGGAGCCATGGACATTGACTTAGACCTTGGCTGAGGTAGGGCTTTAGATCCAGACATGGCCTATGGCTACAGTTCAGGACCAGATGACACCACTTCCCCTGGTGGTAGCACAGGTCACCCAGGACTATACAGCCACTGCTATAGCTTGTCCATCTAAAGACAACATGGGCTTAGGTATCAGCCTAGACTATGGGCCTCTTGGTGTCAACAGGAACCTTGGACATCAACTCAGAGCCCAGCTGCAGCAGAGCCATGGACCCAGATATGGCCCCCAACAGTAGTCTGGGCAGGATGTCACCATGGTCTTGGGTAGTGCCGTAGCAATCCTGGATTGGCATGGCCCTGTGGGGGCACATCCCTTGGACATTAACTTGATCACAGTTAGTGGCTTAGACTCGGAGCATCCACGGCCTTCAGTGGTAACAGGAGCCACAGACATCAACACAGATCCCCCATAGCTGTGTCAGGAACACAGGCCAAGTCATGGCCCTTGGTAGCAGTCCAGGCCCCAACATCACCGTGGTCCTTTGTGACAAGAATCTTATCTGCATCAGGCTATTCCTTAACCACCCTACCCTCATCAGATTTGCTCTGTTCCCCACACACCAGTGATTCTGCCTCTTTTTCTCTATCATTTCAACACCGTCTACTTACCAACAATTATGGTGCCTGAATGCCCAGCAACCAGTAGGCAGATGGGTGAAAATTTTCCTGCCCCAGGTCTATAGATTTGAGACAGAGCTGTGATTGCCCTATGTAGCCTGTTAGGTCTAGAATCACCAGTTTGTGGATGAAAGCTCTGTTTTGTCTTAGTTTTTTGTTTGTTTGTTTATTTGTTTTCATTTTTCCCAACTGACAGGGCATTTTATATCAAAAAAATAATGAGGCAATATAGTAAATTCTTTAAGATATCTGTAATAGATGTGGGGTTACACATGCAAAGATTATAAAATGTGCTTGCAGAAGTCTGAGACAAATTCTAGGCAAGTCATGTTAGAACTCAACTTGAATGAATCCATTGGATGGAAAATGAAGACAGAAAGGGAGCAACTGTGGTGATGACAGGAAGGGGATAAATATTTTCAGAGAATATGGACATGTAGGGGGAAATGGCAACTCTCAGAAAACTGAAGTGACCATGAGGCTTTTTTAGACAGAATGTCTGAATTGAGTCTAAAACAGAGATATTTGAACTGGACAGTGATTAAGCTTTAGAAAATGTGTAGGATGAGGTTTTCTGCTGAGTGATAGGTTTTGATCCAGGTTAATGAAAAGCCACAGGAACTTTAGTTCTAGTAATATTCTGTCACAAATCAGGATAGAAAGTAGAATTATGTTGAAGTATTTAAAATGCTCAATTTTCCTTTCTTATTACATAGAATGCTCAGTTTAGATGAGAGGTGCGGGAAACAAAATGAATGAGTTAAAATTTTGATGCCATTACTTTTTCAGTGTGACCTTGGTTGAGAAACTTAATTTTTCTCTCCCAATTTCCTGCACTGCAAGATAGGAATAATCACAGTCTACTTTTTTCATTGACTTATGAAAAATTTAAGAAAATCATTGTTTCTAAAGAATTTGGATAAGCGGTATTTGTCATCCATGTTTTCCATAATTGCATAGTGCTCTTACCCCTTGGTGACCTGGTGCCATGCCCACTTCTAAGTCTGTCTTCTAAGTGTTACACAGTTGCTTCCATACTGTGGAAGGGTCCCCTGCCCCCCTAAGCTTTCTGGAATTCATATCTTCCATTTTAAAGAGTCAACTATAAATATAAATTAGAAAGTGCATTTTATCTCTACCACATTGAACATAAACAAAGATAATTGTTTTGTTTTTCATAAAAACCTTTTGAGTAAATTACACTCTTCTAAACAGAAAGTCAATTTAAGCACAGCTGGTAAAAGAGTGGGAGGAATCAGCCCCTGGATGTCTTGTGTTTATTTTGCTTATTCTGTTTTCTGAATATTTTCCTGCACTTCCCAGCTATATTGTTGCTTTCCATTGTCCCTTTTCTCTCCACCTCCCAGAGTCTTGAATCTTTCCTCTCCATATATGCATTTCCCTTCTCACATCTAAGTAAGACACTATCAATATTTTCCTTAAAAATTATCCAGTCTGTCTTGTATGAGATTCTAATTGACAAAAATAATTTATCTTGGAGAAAGTTTCTCCATCTTAGGCATTAGTTCTTTGAAACCTACTGCCCACATAAAAAAAAAAGTTTAAGTTCCCATAAGAGAGGACAGTGTCTTTCCCAGACACCAGAGTCAATTAAATGAAAATCTCAGTATCTGCTGTGATACATTTTCCAAGATGTTGGCCAGTAGGGTCTCATAGATTCCCCCCACAAAGAAAACACACTGTGTGCTACTGCTATTGCTCTGGGTTACCCTCTAGAACTTGATAGCAAGACCTTGTTGCAGAAGATAACATGTACTTGTATCAAAAGACATCATTTCTCGTTAAAGAAAAACAACAATTTTACAAGTAAATGAAGCATTAAAAATATATTCCAGCCAAGTCATTTATTTCTTTATTTTTATATAATAATCTTTTATTTAATTTTTTACATGTTACTCTCAGTTCCCTCTCCCTCCACACCTTCCCTAGCCCCCCATTCCTTCCAATGCCCCACCCCACTCCATCTCTCCTCCGCTCCTCAGGGAAGGTAAGGCCTTCCATGAGGGATTTTCAGAGTTTGTCATATAATCCCGGATAGGGCCTAGGTCCTCCCCCATGTGTCCAGGCTGAGAAAGCATCCCTCCATGTGGATTGGGCTTCCAGAGTCCATTTGTATGCCAGGAATAAATACTGATCTACTCTCCAAGGTCCCACAGATTGCGAAGGCCTCTTCTCTGACACCCAGGTTCTGGGTGGAGGTTTCTGGATCAGTCTCATGCTGTCCTCTCAGGCAGCACTCTGGGATCCATGCATTCCCCCTTGTTTAGGTCAGCTGCCTCTGTGGTTTCACCAGAGGATCTTGATTCCTTTGCTTATCACTCCTCTTTGCCACTGGGTTCCAGGAGTTCAGTTTGGTTTTTAGCTGTGGGTGTTTGTCTCTGCTTCCATCAGCCACTGGATGAGGGCTGTAGAATGGCATATAAGGTAGTCATCAATCTCATTATCAGGGGAGGGCATTTGAGGTAGCCTTAATGCCAGTTGGTGTTATTTTTGTAGGTCTGTGAAGATCTCACTAGTACCATATCTCTCCTCCAACTTATAATGGCTCCCTCTATATGGTGTCTCTCATCCATTTTTAAGTGGTGGTCACTATACAGACTACATGGATAGCTTCAAGTAACTGTTCATGACAAGATAAAGCTGTGAAAGGCTACATGATCTTTCCTTTCAGCACCCCGTTGTACAATTGGGTGGCACATTTGCTGCAGGCAATGATGCTGGGCCCTGGCATGCCTCAGAACTTCTCTGTTGAGAGCAACGGCTTTTGTTGTTCCTTGTGTTGGTGTATGTGTGTAAGCATGCAGTTTCTCAGTCTCTAACAGTGCAGTGCCTTCTGACACAGGCATCAACTAGTTAGCATGGTTAACCAGGAGAATCTGCTTTGTTGCAGTAAAGTAAAAAGCAACCAGCAGGAGACAGACAATGCTCCAAAGGGAAAAGCTACCAAAAGCCATTGCCATTGGCATGTAGACTCAAAACAACTATTTCAGTCTCACTCTTGGTAATTACAGGCTCTATGTGGTGTTACTATTGTTATTTAGCACTTATCGAGTGCCAACCATGAAACAGGCTCTGCATAGAATATTAAGAAACTTCTCGTTTCCCAGGAGCTCTGAAATTTAAATAAGACAATCAGTAAATGAGAAAGGACAGAGGTTCACACTGAAAAAAGACAGTGGTGACTGATTTCGCACACATTTATGAGCCCTTTTTCAGAGAACTTAATTTGCCTTCCATTTTCCTTTCTCACCCCTGTTATGTACACACACACTTGGATCACTGATGTGCACATATATTAGCCATACTAAACAAGTGCTTCATATGAAAGACAGCTAACTAACTATTCAGTGCTGTGTAGTCTCGAAATTGACATTGAACTTCCAGGGAACACATCCTATATTGGTAAATGTTAGTATCTAATAGACATATTTAATTCTAAGCAAATATGGATTTTTTTCTAACAATGATACAACACTTAAATTTATTGATGAGTGTTCAGATGAGTCTGAGTGTTTAGCAATCTTTTGAAGATTCAGAAGCAATGTACTCATTACTAACTTTTGGAAATTATGGATTTGTTTTCAGTTATGTCTCCCTTCATGTATGTTAATTTGAATTTGTAGTATATGTTCAAGTATAAATGTCAAATCTACTCAGCACAAAGCCCATAGACTGATCATGTGTATTATTAAATCAAAGAAGAACACCTTATATGTTCCTTGCAAAAGGGCACAAATACATTTTTTTAAAAATAATAATCCACAACATTAGCAAAATCTTATTTCAAAATAAATTCTTTTGAACAGTCCTCTCTCAAGGATCACCAGTTTGGCAATCTGTGCTCTAGATTGTACAGCCATTTGGCTGTGATTCTTCCAAGCAAATGTTGAAGGCAGTCCAAAGACAAATATAAACGTAAGGCTGGAAATAGGAATGGTTGTTTTTATACGAATATTTAGTACTTACCAAAAATGACAGAACTAGGCTACAACATTCCTGTTTTTATCTGAGACCAAGTGTTTCCTGGGAACTTTTCCATAAATTCTTTATATTATTCATAGTGATGATAATGGAGATAGGAATCTGAAAGTTGTGCTGAGCAAGTTTCATAAATATCTATCATATTAGAGTGGATGCTTTTTCTGTAGCATGGAAAACAGCATGAGAACATATTAAAATTGGGATACCTTCAAAAGTATAGAGTTCCCATGAAAAGTCAAATTGTGATCAAGGATTTAATCTACCTACTTCCAAGTATGCTTGTCTTACTTTAGAGCTCTAACTTAGGATCAAAGAGGTGACACACTTTCAGTTCCATGGCCCTATAAATTGCTTCTTTGGTCATCCCATAGCTACTTTTACTGACTTGATATAGAATTCTATGGAGTCATTTCTGTACCCATAACTGCTTTGGGTTTTGTTGTTGTTGTTGTTGTTGTTGTTTGTTTGTTTGTTTTTTAACCAAGAGCCCATTCGTAATAGCCAGAACTTGGAAACAACCTAGATGCTACTCAACCAAAGAGTGGATAAAGAAAATGTGGCACATTTACACAGTGGAGTACTACCTATCAGTGGTAAGAAACAATGACATCCTAAAATTTGCAGGCAAATGGATAGAACTAGTAAAACCATCCTGAGTCGGGTAACCCAGACCCAGAAAGAGAAACATAGTATATATTCACTTAAAAGTAGATACCAGACATAAAGCAAAAGATACCCATCCTAGAATCCACAAGCCCAGAGAAGAGAGAACCCTCTTCCTGAAACAGAAAGAGATATAGAAATCCACAACTAACAATTGGGTACAGTTCCTGGAGTACAATTGAAGTGAGGGAGTATCGATAATATTAGCAAAGGAGTCATAATCATGATATGGAAATCCAAAGAATCACCTGACCTGAACTAATGAGGGATCACTGACTCCAGCCTGACAAATGCAGAACCTGCATGAGACGAATTAGATTGGCTGGGACAATATATGAGGCCACTGGCAATGGGTCCATGATCTAACTCTAATGCACGAACTGACTTAGTTGAGCCCATTCTACATGGAGAGATACCCTGCTCAACCTAGATATTGGGGTAGGAGAGGCTTGGGGTACCTTAGTCCTGCCTCAATAAGAAGTTAGTAGCTTCCTAGGAGAGGCCTTACCCTCTCAGAGGAGCAGAGGGTAGATGGGGTGGGGAGTGCACTGCCCTGGCATTTAATATGCTTTCATCTGTCTCAGAATTCTCTCTAAACTTCCTTTGAGCTATTTAAAAAAAACATAATTCTGTGAGAATTCCATACGATGTGTTTTAATCATATTAATCTTCTCTACCAAATTATCCCAGAAACAATTCTTCCCTACCCACGAAACTTTTTTTCCATACTACCTTAGGGTTCCTATTGCTATGAATAGACACCATGACCATGAAAACTGCTATAAAGGAAAACATTTATTTGAGGCTAGCTTAACAATTTCATTAGTTTGGTCCATTTTTAAGATGGCAGGACATGGTAGTGTGCAGGCAGACATAGTACTGGAGGAGGAGCCAAGAGTTCTCTATATTGATCACAGGCAACAGAAGGAGACTGTGGCTACACTGGGTATAGCCTGAGCATATAAGTCCTCAAAGTCCACACTCAAGGACACACTTCCTCCAATAAGGTCATACCTATTCCAACCAGGCCACTTGTTGCCACTCCTCAATGGGCCTGGTATTCAAACACAGTCTATGGGGACCATACCTATCCAAACTACCACACATACCTATCAAATTCAACTTGTGATGTTCATATATATTTGGATGAGTGGCCTTTCATTAGAGTATGTCACCTATCCAAGGAGGTACACTCTAAAGGAAAACAGACTCTTTTTTTCTTGATAGCTATTACTTGACAACAGCTTCTAGCCTAGGGACAGGTGCATACCTTCACTCTCCATGATGAGATTATTTTCAGGCATGGACTTGTGCAATTCATGTGCATGCAGTCACAATTACTGCAAGTACATATGTGCAACTCTTCTGTTATGTCCAAAAGATCACCACCTTTGGCTCTTAAACTCTTCTTGTCCCTTCTTCCTCAATGATCCCTAAGCCTTGAGAGGGAAAGTTGTGATATAGATATCATTGTTAGGGTGGAGTGAGCATTCTGCGTGTAGTGCTTAATCTCTAAACCTTGACCAGTTCTCTAATGATGACTCAGAAATGCAGTAATCTATGAGTATATCCCATGTATAAAGAATAAAATGGAGTTATCTCTAGGTTTTTGCTTTGAATTCTGGCCCTTACTTCCTTCATGATGGACTACAACCTAATTAAGTCCTTTCCTCCACAACTTACTTTTTGTCATAGTGTTTTATCACAGCAATAGAAGCCTAACTAATACAGAGAGTAAGACATTACTGTTGAGTCACACTCTTGAGTCATAGAACATGGAATTATCAAAGTTATACAATTTGGAAGCTTCACCCATTGATTTTTTAATATCTCATTAAAATAAACTATTATTGAAAATTTACTGAAGTTCTAAATGAGATATACTTATGTCAAGATATTCATGTTATAAGTTATGTAGAAATTAAGATTTAAGGTAGTAATATAGTCATGTTCTTTAATTCATGTTGAATGTCTATTCAGGGGAATCACTTCCATATTTTCATAATTGAATCTTCTCACTATTTTCTTTGTCTGTGTACTATAGAACTTTTGTGCTTTCGTAATACTTAAAATGATGTCAGTATTACAGAGAAGTTTCACATACGGCACATTTTCCCTAAATGAATAAGTTGTTTATGTGATATTCTGTCTTTTCAGTCCTTCAGGATAAAAATATCCTCTTATATAAACACAATATGATTGCAAACATCCAATAGCAAGGATCTTTGGAAACATTACATTTGAGGGCACTAAAATTTCCTTACATGGTAATCGTACATTACTTCTTGCCAGAAAATTTCAATTATAGTAGGGTAAAGAAACTTCTGGTCAAAAAATAATAAGCCCTACAATTCATCATGGCTGTAGTCACAAAAGTTTAGATGAGGTTTAAAACTGATAGTACATGATCTAGTAAAAATGAATTGCTCTAAACATTTTTAAAATAGCAACTATATTCTAGACATAACTTTCATATGAATTTCCCATCTTTAGAATTTTAAAGGTATCTGGTATGCTACTTAATTATATTTCATTATCTTAGTTTTAAAATTTCAGGCTCCTCATTTACCTTCCTGTTGGTTATAAGTAATTTTCTGTTTGACTAATGATTTTGAGTTTTAAAATTTTGTTTTTATGTGGATCCTTTTCAGTTATATTACAACTAAGGACAGTTTTAACATCTAGGCTGCCCAGAAGTTTGGCAATGTATGAAGATACTTTTGGTTGCCACAATTTAGAGATAGTTTGCCATTTCCATCTAGTGATTGGAGAACAAAGATAGAGGTAATGTCTTCTAAAGAGCAAGTCAGTCTTCTACAACACAGAATTATGTAGCTCAAGGCTAGGGTGTGGATTAGTTGGTAAAGTGTTCACCTAGCATGCACACAGCCCTAGGTCCAATCGCCAGAACTTCATAAACAGGTTATGATTGTACACACATAATCTCAGCAATTGGGAGGTAGAAAGGTTGGCAATTCAAGACATTCCTTAATTACATATACAGTTTGAAGCCAGCCTAGTATACTCAAGACCTCTTTTCCATAGATATATATATGCCAATAATGACTTTTTCGCTAACATTGAGAAATCTTGTTCAAAAGCAAATTGGTTCAGAACGAAGATGTTTCATCCTTAGTTCCAATACTTTGATGAACAAAATAAACATCCTTAAAGGACAAATTTGTAATAAATTTTCCAATGACCTTACATGTGTCTCTAAGTTATTATAATTCACAAAGTTATTTAGTTCAGGTTCTACATAACTTCCTGTCATCAAACCTAATAAACCACAAGTAGCACCTGTGTGGAAAGTTAGTAATCCATCTTGCAGAGAGTCTCAGTAAAATTTAGTAAAACTTTCACTTATTTGTTGTAAACATCCAAATAGTACATTCAGATTCTTACATCATGTGTAAGGCCAATTCTCAAAACTACATTATGCTTCTGTTGAGAAAAGTCCTCCATTTATAACTGCACAGGTGACAAGACATTGAAACAGATATAGATGTTGAGATATTGTCACTTATCCTTATAAAGTCTATCAATGTGTTCTTTTTCTGAAAAGACAACGATCCTAAACACTAAGATTTCCTCACGGAATGGTTACCATTAGCAACTGCATCCTGTTGCTAGGCAAGTTCAGGTCAGTTCTGAAAATGTGTGTGCAGTCTTCAGTTGCAAGAGGCATGGTAAGAATGATAAACAGCTCCCCATGACCTGTGTAATATATCGTGGTAGCCATTAGCCTGTGTCAGCACAGAAGAATGGAACAAATTTGGTAGAGGTCGCTAGTTGATTACACTCATCTACACTTTTCAAATGTTAACAGGCTTTGAGGATATCAACAAAGTTATTTTTACACAGAGGCTTTTGTTGGTTGAAACTGAACATTAATGTTGAATTTAAAGCAGTGAGGACACATAATTGTTTCACGTGCCACATATCTGAGATATGTTTTATAAATCTGGGAAAGGTTAGGAATACAAAAAGATAGAGAAATTGCAAAGGACTGTAGTTTCTGAAACAAACTGTAATGCATATGATCTAGAAGAGTTTACACTTGGGGTGAGGATAATATCTTAATTGCAGTGGCAAAGCTGCGAGTAAGCCTGCATATAACATTATCCACCTGTCACTAGTGGGGACACCATCTTGAAATCACATGAAAGACTGAGTCAGAGCATAATTTATTTCAGCTCACCACACTCCTCCCTGAAACCTAGATGTCTGGAAAGCATATATCAGAAAGTTTTAGACTATAAGAAATATTTTCACATATTTGGGTATATATGTATGTATATATATATATATATCATATCCTTTTACTTGGTTAGCCAATTGTATGAATTCTTTAAACTATAGTTTATTTTTAATAAGAAATAGCTTCAAGGAAACAAAGTCACATCTAAGAAACAGCCCTTCACTGTCTCAGCTAGTCATTCCTTTTACTTTCATTTCCATGTAGTTTACTTCTAATGTAAATACAACCATAATTTGAAATGTCTACAAAGTTTTGGCATTTTTCCAATTTTTAGGATTTTGGCACATGAACCATGAACTAGAAACACATTATATTACTTCATCCTTTCATCCCAATGCTTCAAATATCACAGAGGATATAGCTGCCTGTATTTGTTCAAAGCCTAGTTAGAATTTTAGATATATTGAATAGATAAGTAGTAGAGTCATTTACAATGTCTTTCAATATCTATGATATGTAACACTTCAGTTGTCCCACAAATACCTTATTCATTTGTCCCTTGAATGAAGACTAAAGGTATACAATAAAATTGCTATATAAATACTTTTATTTTGACGGTGGCATACAAAAGAAGATATATTAAACAGTAGTACTTCATGTGATAATGATAAATAATTTTTCTATATATTCTCTAATGAATTTTTATTATGTTGCTTTTAACAAGTTGGCTCTTGCATAGCTGTTTTCTTCAAAGTTCTAATGAGAGGCAATAGAATTAATATAATTAACCACTTGGGCTAAAATGCTAATAAACCAGCTGTCCAGGATTTTTGAAATTTTGAGAGATGCCATATTGTCCTAACAAGATAAGAAAGACTGAAAATGTTGGATATATCAGGAACTTTCAGGAAGTGGAAGAACCCTCATGTACTTGACTCATTCTAATATTCAAGTAGCATCTACTATGATTTTGGAAAAAAGCAATATTTGTTGCTACAATATGTGTAAAGATGTAGATTAAGGGGGGTAGGAAGAAAAGGAAAGTGGAAGAGGGGGCAAGACTGGCTGTGAAATGTTCTAGAATATAAGCACACACCATGGTGTTAAAATGCAGTTGCGGATAAACCCAGAAGCAGCACAAGGTTATTCCTCTCAGGATACATTTTTGGCTGTAATATTTCTAATTTATGATGCAATCAATCAAGACTCCTTTCTTTCCTCTGAGGGGAAAGGATCCTCTTTTTAAAATACTGTATTTTATTTTTGATTGACACACTATAATTTTAATGTTTGTGGTTTCAATGTTTTATTTGATACATTTATGAATTGCATAATAAACTAAGATAACTAGATGTGCATCAACTTAAAATTTACCATTTCTTTGAAGAACATTTGGAATCTTTGTCTTTTGTCTATTTTGAAATGCACAACATATTATTACTAACTGTAAACAACTTGCTCTGCAAAAAGCACAAGGCACTATTCTCCTAGTCCCATAATACAAGCTCTCTTTGTCCACTGCTGTACGTGATACTGATCCTGTGTTTTAGAAACTTTGGGTAGTGCTGAAGTAAGGATGAGAGTTATGAAACATTGTTGCATATTCATTCCCCTTCCCTTACCTCTAGAGCTCGGTCATATGTAAGTTTTCTCTGCACTGTTTTTCAGGAACTTCATATTGTTTTTCATATTTGCTCTACCAATTTGCATTCCTACTAAAGTTGAAGGGTTCCGTTTCTTGCACATCTTTATTAACACTGTAAGTTTGGACCATATTCATTCTTATTGGGTTGAAATCTTAATTCATTATGTTTTTTGGTTTACCTTTCCTAATAACAAATGATGCAATTTTTTTCATACACCTCACATCTGTTTGTGTGTATTTTTCCTGTTTCTAAATTTGGTTACGCAGAATTGCTGCTCTTAAGGTGTTTGAGATCATATGCAATTTGGAAATAAACCTCTTGTCAGGTGTGTATTTTATAAATATAGTTTCCCAGTTTCTACTATCTCATTATTGTTGCCTTTGTTGCACAGATGATTTTCAGTTTGAAAATTCCAAGGTATCTCCTTTTTTTCTTTTCTTGTCAATATTTTTGGTATCAGATACACAAATATCATTGTCAGCCTCAAGATCATGGACATATTTGTTTCCATTTTTTTACTTGTAGCATCATATCTTACATTTCAACAATTGCATTTGAGTTTCAGGTCAAATTTCTCTTTGTCTCTGTCTCTGTCTCTGCCTGTCATTGATACGAATGTGTATGTGTATATATATATACATATATATAAGAATATATATAGTGTATGTGTATGTGATGTGTATGTGTATGTGATGTGTGTGTGTCATATGATGTGTAAGTGTATGTGATATGTATGTATATGTGATGTGTATGTGTGTGTGTATGTGATGTATATGTGGATGTGTGTGTATATGATGTGTATGTTTGTGCGTATGTGTTTGTAGTGTGTATGTGTATATGATGTGTATGTGTGTGTTTGTGTAAGTGTACATGTATGTGGCGTGTATGTGTATATGGTGTGTATGTGTACATGTATGTGATGTGTATGTGTTTTTGATGTGTATGTGATGTTTATGTGATGTGTATTTTCATGTTATGTGTATGTGTATGTGTGTGTTTGTGTATGTGTACATGTATGTGATATACATGTGATGTGTATGCATATGTGTATGTGATGTGTATGTGTCATGTGATGTGTAGCTGTATATGATATGTATGTGTATGTGTGTGTTTGTGTGTATGTGTATGTGGTGTGTATGTGTGTGTGTCATGTGATGTGTATGTGTTTGGGCATGTGTTGATGTTCTAGTACTCTTGGCATCGTAGTCAAAAAACAATTGATGTGAATACATAGACTCGTTTCTCGGTTCTCCATCCTGTTCAATGACTCTGTGCTTGCCGCTTTGCTTATTGCCAGCTTGCACAGTTTGACACTGGGGAGTGTAGCATCCGTAACTTTAATTTTTTTATTTAAATTAGAAACAATCTTATTTTACATGTCAATCCCAGTTCCCTCTCCCTCTCCTCACTATTCCATCCCCTTTCTGCTCCCCAGAGTGGGTGAATCCTTCCAAGGGAGTTCTCAAAGTCTGCAACATCATTTGGAGCAGGGACTAGACTCTCCCCCATGTGTCTAAGCTGAGAGAGGATCCCTCTATGTGGAATGGGCTCCCAAAGTCCATTCATACACTAGCAGAGAGATGAATGAACACCAGGAGAAGCTAAGAGAAGATTTAGAAAACAGATAATACTGGTGGGCTTCATATCGAAGACATTATCAATAATGAACCTAATTCAATATTAATATTTTAATCCAGATTTACAGACTTAAAATGTGCATTTCAAAGTTATTTCTTATAACTCAAACAATTCTGGTTATAGGTGTTGTATATACATCTATGAATTAAGTATTTGCTTTCAAATATTCATCAAACACCACTTATCTACTGTACTCCATTCTATGACTTGGCATATGACATTGAAGAGCTATGCAATGGCCTCACAGATCTAACATTCTACAGTAGACACAAATGATAAACAGATACAATATCTGAAGTTAAAGGGTGAACTTTTGAAGAACAGCAGGGAAGTACTTAAAGGGGACTTGAGAAGGCCTCCTGGCAGGAGTTTGGGAAGGTGCTAATGAGAGTTCTGACTGAAGGCACAACCCAACCAAGGAGAAGAGAACCAGGAAGTCCTCTGGGATCTGCTCAGCACAGAGAACTTTTAGCTCTTCTGAGCCTGAAGTTTTGTAAATCTGTGAAATAGCCTGGAGGAGAGGACAAAGGGAACAGTAATGCTGAGCTTGGAGACATGGACAGGTACTGATTTGTCAAGACTAAATTGATCTTGTTTGGTCTTGGGCTTTATTGTAAGGATGGAAACATATCTGAGGAAGATTTTAATGAGTAGTGTGCCAGTCTAACTACTCATTCATGAACACAGTTTATAAATGACATCCCTGGTGGTGGTAGTGGAAAAGTCCTGTGTAGATCTTGTAGTTTTCCCATGACACTTACACTTCACACTTATTATTCTAGTATGCTCAGGGACAGAACTCCTTTTGCTCTCAGTGTTGGAATGGACTAGAATTCACACAGGCTCCCTAACTTGCATACAAGTTTTCACTTAATTATATTCCTACTATACTATCTCAATCAATTTAGCAGTAACATTTTAGGTTACTATGTAGTTAAGTGTGCTTTTCTTTTAAATTTCCTATTCTACGTATTTAATACAAAATTTTGACAATAACATAGCCGTTTGCTGAATATAGTCATATATGTATATATATATATATATATATATATATATACATATATATCGCAGGTTGACTCAAGATGTCTTAAAGCTCTTTCTTTACCATTATATCTTCTTCGGTGGATGCTTTGTTTCCATTTGACTATTAAAATCAGTCTTACTATCTTTCTAACACAATCTGCAGACAATTGCTATGTGCTCTAGATGGAAAACACTATGTCTTATGCAGTTTTTTTCTCAGATCTTAGAACACGGCTAGATACAGAATAGAATTGCATTCAATATTTCTTAATAATGGTTAAACAACTGAGTAATAAGACACCTGGGATTTAGAGACACTTAATAAAATTTCAACACCAGTTTTATTAGGTTGACACAGTATAATGACAAGAGAGTTAATGTGTAATACAGAACATTTTATTGCATTCTATCTTTTTAATGAAATCTGCCTCCTAGAACTTTGTTTTTGTACTGGATGCTTTTCCTCCTGTATGAAGTTAATTTTACACTTGGCATTAATAACAATAAGCCACACCTCCTAGATAGAGGCAGCTGATATATTTATAAAATTACATAGAGAAGGCATGTTTATGGAAAATTACTGTGACATTGCAATTTCTGTCTTGATTGTTACGTGTGTATACACATTTAGTTAATGATACCATACAGAGTCATCACAGAAGTTATCTTTTGACATATGTGGTCAAGAATTTAGTTAAACATGAAAATAATTAGGAAAAGGTTTTTCAGGTGGGGTTCTGTAAAATTTGTTGTATTATATTACATTAAAGGCTCTTGGCTCTTCTTGGATTCTAAACTTATCTCTTTATTTCCTAAGAGAACAAAGATATCTCCACAGAACTTCTTATAGTGTAATAGAACCAGAGAAATACACCCCTGATGATCCCTTTCAAGTTCAGTAGTTTTTCTTAATTGATGTCTCTGATACTTTCCCAGAGTTTTCAAGGACTTGGATTACACAAAGGAATAACAACAATCACATCATTCTGGGCTAATATTCTTCCTTGCAGCACCTATGCCTGGGGCTAATTATTTACAACATTAGAGTCAGAAGATTTTCTGGAATGTGTTTCTTGTTCATAAAGCAAAGACATTTTCCCTGTTATGTCTTAAAGCTAAGTTCTCAGATGTGAGTCCAGCCGAGTCTCTTCTGTGGGCTTCACACAGGAAAATGCATTTCAACATGCAGGCTGCCCATCTCATTCATATGATGCCACATATTAGTCTGAGCTTCAAAATGGGATCAGTTGCTCTTTAGAAATAGACAGAACTGTAGGCCTCACTCTGGAGCAGATTCAGGAGATGAGAGGAAGAGTACAAGTTCCATAAACCAAAGCTAGAGTCTCAGAGCAAACTTTTCTTTCCTCCCAGCTGGTGATGTGACCTTGAGTGAACATCCAAGATCCTGATTCTGTCAGTACCCTCACTTCTAAAATAAATGGATTACAGTGAGTAATCTGAAGGTCTTTTCTAGTCCCCGTTTCTTTTAATACTTTATTTAGTTTAGAAATAGAGGTCTGTCTGGTGGTTTATATTTGACCTAGTGCCTTAAACCTTTTTGTCTTGCAGCCAATTCTCTATAAAGTTAAATGTTCATTCTCACATATGCCATGGTTGATTAGAAATGACAGTCAGGAAATGTGGAGAATCCTATATTTAACTTCTCAGAATGGGATACTAGTTTGATATAAATAGCAAGTTGTTATCTGAGTAGATTACAATGGATTTACTACCAAGTAAATTAAATCACTGGGGACAGCTGTGTTTTTAGAATTGTCTGGGGCAATCAATCTGTGAGTGGAAAAATTTTGGTACCTGCCAAGCTGTCCTATATAATTCAATGATACGTCACCTTAGAACTTCCTTTATTGTGGCCAAGAGAGAGCCTTAACAGGAAAGGACTGGTCAGCAAGGGGAAAGTACATGATAACATGAACTGTACAACTGAAGGTTTTCTGGATATTGTGTAACATTTTTAAGAATGAACAAAGAGTGACCAAAAGAAAGACATGGGAAAAAACATGTTGAGAAACAAGACATCCAGGAAGAATAGGAAGGAGAAGAAAATCATTTTTATAACACTGACTAGACAGTAATGTGTTGGAATTTACAGAAAGAGTAAAGTAGAGGATGCTAATAATCAAAGCCCTGAGAAGAAATATTGTCTGATCCTATCTGAGGGAAAGGAGGGTTGTGAGTGGTCATGAAACCAAGGTAGTTCATGAAATTAGGACAATAAAGGTAGTAAGAGAAGCTGGGACTATGAAGCTAAGCAGCCAATGAAGGCAAAGAATCCTGGATTTTAAAAAATAATTTCCCAGTGGAATTTCGATAATCATTGTCAATGGTAGTATCTAAGTCTTTATATTAAAAACATAGTAAACCTTGACCAACTAGAACCCTGCTTTTACAAAGAAAAACTGTTATTGACCTAGACCCTCCTTATGAGAATGTGTTTGGTAGACTAAAGGTAGCAAACATATTAGGTAAGGGTCATTTTAGTTGAAAAATGACAGTCATTCCTTATTACTGTTTATTTCTATAATAACTTATATACTTACTAGCTTAAAACATTATACATTTATAATCTTGTATCTACGGAGGTCTGAAGTTATAAATAAAGATATAATAGGGTGCATCTCCTTTGGAATTCCTAGGAGACAATCAACTAGATTTTTTTCCCCAAACTACAGGACCTCTTCCATTGCCTGGTGCCAATGTTGGCTCCATTCAATCCAGGATAATCTTATTATTTTTAAATCTGTAACTTAATTACATATGTCCTATGTCAGTAATACTATCACATGTTCTGGCAGTTAGGACATGGATATTTTTGGAGATGTCTACATGAGTCTTTCATCACTAATTGAACCCATACAACCATGCCACTATAGAGGGAAGACAGCCAGAGAGAATATGTAAAGAACCAGAAAGATAATCACAGTAGATCTGTATTGTTTTTCATTTTAATGAAAATAGATTTTTTTCCTCACATAAAAAATCTGGATTACAGTTTCTTCTCATTCTTCTTCTAATTCCTCCCCAACTTACCTCACAGGCAGTTCCACTCTTTTCCATCTCTCATTAAAAGACAAACAGACTCCTAAGGGATAATAAAATAAAATATATTAAAATGAGACAAAAACACATGGAAGTTGGACAAGACAAAAGGAAAAGAAACCAAGAGAAGGCACAAGAAGCAGAGGCTTACTTTGTGCATTTAGGAATCTCATGAAACCAGGAAACTGGAAGATATAATGTTTACACAGAGGATTTGGTACAATCTTGTGTAGGTCCTGTGCAATTTGCCTCAGTCAATTTGAGTTCATATGAGCTTTGACTTGTTGATTTAGTGGGCCTTGGTTTCTTGATGTACTCCATGTCCTCTGACTCAGGGTTCTGATCCCTGGGGGGAAATGATTTGATAGACATCCCATGTAGGATTAAGTGTTCCAAGGACTCTCATTTTCTGCATAATGTCTGGCTGTGAGTAAATATATTTGTTTTCTTCTGCTGCAGGAGGAAGATTCTCTGATGATGGTTGAGCAAGCACTGATCTATAAATCTAGCAGAATGTCATTATGAGTTATTTTATTCCTAAATGGATTTTGTTGCTATTGTTTGTTTTAAAAACAATAGTATTTGGCTTACCCTAGGTTCCTGGGCCATCTAGTCTATGTGTATGGCTTTTTCTTGTGCAGAGTGTTTTCAGTCAAATCAGATATTGGTTTGTTATTTCCACCAGCTTTGTGTCAGCATTGCCCTAGCTTATCGTGCAGACAGGGTACCATTGTACAGCAAAGGGTTTTTGCTGACTTGGTGTTTACATTCGTCTTTCAGTAACATGCAGCCAGTACCTTCCTCTAACAAAGTTGTTAGAACACAGGGAGAAGTCTCTCTGTAAGCACAGCTCAATTTCTCCATGTTCAATGAATTCTGTAGATGCTACATTCAGCAATGGGGTCTTGCTGTCAGTTTGTGGAAAGCAACCTATATTCTTGGGAACGTGTGCTCTTTGATGATTCCCTCGGGACATTTTTGACTAACAATTCAATTAGATGAAACCCAACCTAGGTACGGGAAGTTTTCCATTTGGTGACAAGAGATGTCCACTTTGTGCTCTGTCTCCTTCTTTATTCAACTATTTCATTTAGAAAAAAATATATATAAATGTTCTACTGTACTAGGTTTCCATCCTATCCGTCAAATGGCACTTGTAGTTTTCTCTCTACATATCCCTGCCCCCACTGTTCTTCCTCACATTCCAGGCCCCAATTTATCCATAACTACCAATTCTATTTCCATTTCCTAAAGAAATTTGACTCCCCACATCCTGGTAATCTCATAAAGATTAGCTGAATTTGCTCTTAAAACTATAGTTTGCTACCTCCTAGGGTTGAATTTGTCAAAAAGCCAGCTTAGGTTTTTCAAACAGGAGCAAATTTAATGCAAAGAATTAGAGATCCATCCAAGCATCACAGGAGCTGAAGGAATGAGATGAAAACATGTCTATGTGATTTCAGAAGTCCCCAAGGTAGAAGCTCCAAGGACAGAGTTGATGCCTGTCATTTGTAGTGTTGGCCTGGGAAACCTTCAGGAGGAAGCCCTCAAGTGCTGGAGATCTGTCACGAGACACACCAGCTAGAGATACAGATGATGGCCTGCTCCATTCTTCCCTCCAGCCTTCCACACTGAAGATGAATGCTTGCAGGATGGGATGGAAGCAAAGACCTTCTGATAAAAAGTCTGGGGAACCTATTTGTCTTTGTGTTGAACATGGGATGATTTCAATACTTCTGAATACCATTAGATAGTACCTAGAAAAGTAAAATTTGGTTTAAATGTAATTTGAGGTATGTGTGGTATTAAGAAATGATAGAAAAACAAAAATAATATCTGTTGAAACATAAATGGGAGTTTTTTTCTACCCCATTGTATAGTTTGGCTGTTTACAAGCTACAAATATGTGAGTATGCATTTTCTGTGTTTGTTTTTCTTTCTTTTGTTTTCACAAAGCATTTTATCTACGGACTGTTAGTGCAGATTTTAGATGTATCTCAGCTGGACTCCAGAACTGCCTTCATTTCCTTTTGTCTGTGTGACCATGAAGACATACCTTAAAGTTCAGTGGTTTAGGTGCCTTGATCATAGGACAAAAGTAATTCTGATACTATCTAACATATGATCTAGCTGGGCAGAGAATTATACAATAAATACAAAGTACCAAATATGAGTTATTTACCCTTCCTTATTGCTGTCTCAAGCTGAATATCTTAGATAATTTTAAATAAGGAGTAAATTATCCATTGAATATTCTTTCTGGTCAAATCTTCTAATTTACCATTTTTTTTAAATCAACTACATGTAAAAAAAAAAAATATATATATATATATATATATATATATATATATATATATATATCCAGGCATGATGGCTCACATCTGTAATCCCAGCTTTTGGAAGGATGCATCAGTAGTGTTCCTGCAAGTCAACGGCTGTATTGGGCTATGTTTTAGTTATGGTTTCTATTGCTGTGAAGAGACACCATGACCAAAACAATTGTTATAAAGGAAAAACATCTAACTTGGGGGGGCTTATATTTTCAGAGGTTTAGTCCATGTGAGTGACATGGTGGCCTGCAGGAAGACATGATGCTGAAAAGTCTTGACTTGCAGGCAACAGGAAGTGGTCTAAGACACTGGGTATGGCTTGATAGTATATGATATCTGAAAGTCCACCCCACAGTGACACATTTCATCTAACAATGCTACGCCAACTCCAACAAAGTCACACCTCCTAATAATGCTGCTCCTTTTGTGGGCCATTTCCTTTCAAGCCAGCATATGTGACATAGTGTGTTTCAAGAGTGAAACTACTTAAAAACAAAATTTCTGACTATGCCATAGGATCTAAACAGCAACCATTTCCCCATCTACAGGCATATCTATTCCAATAATTTGTAACTCTTAGATGTCCTCAGAAGTTCTCCTGGGAGACATTTCTACCCTGTGTTTTCTTCACAGCTAATTCTTGTTCAACTTTTCCACTGGGGGAAACATCTGTTCTCAGAGAAGGTAGTTAACACCTATCTTTTCATGTGCCTTTAGCAGTCAGGGATCTTCAAGCAAACAGAACCGATAACAACTGTGAGTGCATGTCTTTTCATGAATACACATGTGTGCAGATGATGCGATCTGTTAAAATAGAGATATAACTCATGAGGACAGATGCTAAGTCCCATGATGACTCCATCTCTAGAAGTTCAAGAAGGGTATGGAATAAATGAAGTCTAAACCCAAAGTCTTGAGGACTAGGGGAGCAGATGCTGTGGTCCATACTCCACTAGCAGGAGAATGATAGCCCTAACAATGCACCAGAGAAGGATAGCTCAACTTCTACTTTTTCCTTCTCTTAGGCCCTCTATGGATTAATGGATGCCATTCTTGGTCTTCCACAACTGCCTCTTAACCAGTTATCTGGCCATCCTATAGCCAATTTGACACACACACACACAAATGAAAAATAGGACCAAAACCATGTGACTAATTTTGTAGATTTGGTTATCCTTGATGTAGAAAAGCATTTTTCTTTAGGCGTTCACCTCTGATACATGATCTTATTCAGGCTTGATAAGCTACACTTATGATTTCCACTTGCTCTGTTCGTTTCATCTGTGGCCTGTGATCAGGACTTTGGGTAAGAGAAAGTGGTAAATTATAGGATTCGTGTGACAAACTGTACTCTGTACCTTGAACAGATGGCTTGAGGTCCTTTCTGTTATTACCTTTGGTTATTAATGACTTTCATTTAAAAGTCTCTTAACACAAAGCCAAAAACATGCTTTACTTTTTGCTCATTATTTAAAGATATATAAAAACTTCAACAAAACAAATACAGTTTCCTTATAAACTGTGTTATTTTAATTTCCTTTTAAGGTGGGAGCATTTTTTTTTGTTATAGCAACTTGATTTTTAAAAGATGACATCATTTGCAATGGCTGATAGCACATGACAAAGTTCTCTTAGCATGGAAGTATGGGCCTTTCATTTCCTAGCACATTGCATATTTTATACACGTGAAAATTTCCAGTGTTCCTATCATCTTCTTAGAAGATGAAGACTGAACACATGTAGCTCTCCCACTATTATGCAAATGCTAGAGACAAAAAGTTAATGAAGAAGTATTCAGCTATGTTGTTCATGATCCTTTTCCTAACTTTAGCACTTTATTCTTCTAGCTTGACTAGACACAGAGCTTCCCCACATATCCATGCCCTGGAGCTGTCTTCAGTCCCCACACAAAAAGGTGCCCTGCAGTGAGTCAGAAATCAGCAGCACAGCTCAGCAGCGAAACCCTCCACTGCAGATTACCCCAGAGGCAAGAGCAAGTGAAGAATTTGCTGTCAGCTTCTGGCATTCCTCCCTGAAGAAGAAAAGAGTGCTGGCTAATAGAGGCCAGAGGTCTCTCTGGCCTTGGGATGAATTCAAGTTTTCAATCACAGAGTAGTAGAAGGGAGAAGACCTCGCCTACGGTGTGGGTAGTAAAGCCTCTCCTAGGAAGCAGAAAATCAGCTGGAGCAACCCACTCAGAAGTGATACTCCAGGGTCACTAACTTGTTCCGGATGACTCTAATTATTCTGCAGTCTATCACTCCAGCAGAAAGATGAGCCTTGTCTCTAGACATAGCTACACACATGCACTAGCATACAGTTACAAAATCATTTTCTTCATTTTCTTGCCTTTAATATCTGATTGTATCAAAGTAGGAAGCATCACAAGCAATAAGAGGAAAAAATTTAAAATTTATGATGATGTACATGTATGAAATTTGGAGATTAAGTACTGAGTTGAAAACATGATGGAAGGAAGTCCTTTTCAAAACTCGGATCAAAATTTGATGCACAGTGACTGATGGAAGCAGAGGCAGATACCCACAGCTAAACACTGAACTGAATTCCAGGAACCCACTTTCAGAGAGGGAGGAATGATGAACAAAGGGCTCAAGACTGGGCTGATGAAACCCACAGAGACAGTTGAACTGAACTAGGGATACATGGACCCTAGACTGATGTCTGAGAGCATGGGACTGATCCAGATCCCCTAAATTTGGGTGTCAGCCAGGAGGTCTTGGCAAATTATGGGGCCTTGGGTAGTAGATCCGTATTTATCCCTGGCATACAAATGGACTTTGGAAGCCCATTCCACATCAAGGAATGCTCTCTCAGCCTGGCCACATGGGGGAGGGCCTAGGCCATGCCCTGGATGAAATGACAGACTCTGGAGATCCCCATGGAGGGTCTCACCCTCCCTAGGGAGAGGAACAGGAATTGGATGGGGGGTAGGGGAGGTTGTTGGGGGGTGTAGAAGGAGGGGAGGGAGAGGGAGCTGGGATTAAAATGTGAAGCAAGCTTGTTTCTAATTTAAATTAAAAAAGAGATACAAAAATTTGAGTCACAACATGTCAACAAATCAGAAGATCAAATTTTATGTCAGAAAGTATAAATTTTGGATTGCCAGGGCTGGAATTATCATTTACTGTCTGTAAGTTAATTTCGTTATTTTGAGTTATCCATGGGAAATTTAGGGTTTGCTCTATAATTCAGTGGTTTTGATATAGGACAAATTGCTTTCAAACTGGGAAGTCAGTTTGAGAATCCCCAAAATACGATAAAGATGTAGGATATTTCATTTAAGGACCTGCATTACATTAACTTATTATACCCAGGATTGGGTGATGTCAGTGGTGACTCAGATAGTACAAAGCAGAATGAGGTTTGCCTCCTGTGATGTCCTGACTCAGTTCACAGACTCAGACTCAATTCAAAGAGACACTTTCTTAATGGATTGAGGAACACATGGAAGATGCTGAACATGTACAAAAGGATTGTGTTTGTGCTCATCTGAAAGGATGTGGGCCACTGAGGACTACAAATTTTGATGCTGAGCTTCCCTTCTCCCAGAGATCTATTGATCATGTAGAAGAATAAAATGGCACAGTGAATCTACAGATGTTGCTAAGCAATGTGGAATTTCAAAGACCACTTTGTGCAGAACAACAATGTTATAAAGAGGTATGTAACATGCTCAGGAGTATTTGTGTTGCCTTAATAGACTTAAGTTGCTCCTGGAGTGAAACATGAATTGCTCCTAAATTCTTGCATAGTGTAGCAGGAAACAATTGGTGATGATAAACATGTAAACAAAAAGGTTATTATCAGCCACAAAGAGCCATTTGACTATATTACCATTTTGTTGTTCTGTTGTGTAATCCCTGTACTTGGCATCCACAGGGAATTCACTTCACAGATGGAACATGATAGGTGGAATTAGGATTGTTGCAATGCATAACTAGGAATGAAGAAGCACCACCCTGGAGAGACTCTGTGTGCACTGTGAGGCTCTTCTCAATAGGCAGCAGTCTGTTAAACCATGAGATTCTTGTTTCTCAGTTCTTCTCCCATAGTTTTCCCTAACAAAGCAACCAGGAACACTGTTCCAAAAATGTTGAATGTGTTCTTCCTCCATTGAAAAAGCTAGCATATAGGTGATTACACTTTCTTGAATTAAGACTCAGACTACTTTTATTATCATTTTATTTTTCCCATAAATGAGATGGAGATACATATTTCATGGTAGTTTCCATGCCAATAAATCCTTTGTTCCTCAGAATACTAAGTTTCAAACTTTGAGTCTGCCATCTCTTCATTTTCCTTTGGGTTCTTCTTTAGTTGTATGAGGTAAGTTTCCAACAGTTGGGTCTAAAAAGCAGGTGGTGGAGATGGTACACACAATATAAACCAATGAAATAGATTTCTTTACAAAAGAACTACCTACAGAGGTATAGGGATAGAAGATCATGTGTCTGTTTCAGTAATCAAAAGTTTAATAACTATCTGTTATTATCCCCCCATTGCAAAGGAATAAGGAACTTATCACATCCTGGCAGAAGTCATATGGAGTAAGTAGCTTTGGGACATACAGCAATCAGGAGACAAACTTCAGGACAAGAGACATAAGGATGAATACTATGACTTCACTGGTTTCCTGCCAGCAAGTAGCCATTTGGTAGCATACCCTAACTGAACCCATCAGAAAGCAAAGAACAGGAACTCGTTCCCACGGCCCATGTAGGTAACTCTCCCATCACATGAAGACGTGGAGAGGTAGGTGAATAGAGGGGAAGAGCAATTGCAAAGAACTTGGAATGACAGTGTTACATATTATTACAAGGAAATGCAGATCCCAGGGAATGTGACTGCAGGTAGAAGAGGCATCCTAGTTTTGTGTTACCTTTCTGTTCCCTGAGGATATGGTCAGTAGATCTAAATAGTAATCACATTATCAAAGTTTACCTAGTTTCATTAGAACACTAACAAGGTTTATGTCACCATATTTTTTAAAAATTGTGAAATATAACGTGCTAACTCTATGTAATATCACTTGTTATGTATATGTTTTTAGGGCTGAGCATTTAGTATTGGTAACCAATTGTTGTATTCTTCTCTGGGAAAGACTATTTAATACATTCTTAACAGTAGCATTATTTAGATGACCCTAGTTCTTTGTGTAGAGTTAATTATACATTTAGGCATATTTGTATGTATATAACATAATAATTATCTACATATATAATAACAATAAAAAGGAAGCCATTGATTTATAAAAAGAGTACTGAGGGCTTTATAGGAGGTTTTGGAGAGGGAAGAGAATGGGGGAATGATATAGTTATATTATAAACACAAAGTAAAGAAATATTTTTAAAAGATTGTGAAACACACAGAAGTTTTAAATTACAAAGAATTATAAAACTATATGCCCAGACATCAATAAGTGCTTTTAGTCAAATCACTTGAGAATTGAATATGGTTTATGTTTCTTGTTTTTCTTTTGCTTAACATATTTTTGGGGTAATTGCAATATGTTTGAGGCTAGAGAGAATGTAGACAAAGCATACACCTGTTAAACCTCCTGCAGTTCCTTAGTAACAATGCGTGGTGTCATTTAGTCACTCTCTTCTCTATGCCGGGTGATAAGCAGGATTTATGAGCTATGTGGTGTTTAATTAAACTCTTGATGTTATAAAGAGCCATTTATACCAATGATTCAAATAAAATCTTGATTGAGTTAGAAAATGCTAGGCTTAAGTAGTTTTATCCTTTCTATTATTAGTAATAATGATCCTGCCATTTATAGAATGTAGAATTTTACGTCTTAGAGGCAGGGTATTTCTGAATGTAAGAGACCTACAAATGTTTTAAAGATGAAATTTTGCTTATAACTGAGGGTTGGTAAGATAGTGGGTAGGGTAATTATTTTTTTACTAACTTAGGACATGGCTAATAGATATTAGGTAACTTCTTTATACTAAATGTAAGGTAAAATACGTTGAATGTTTCTATGTTACTAAAGACAGCAAAGAATCCAATGACACCTCCCTGGTTTCTTCATAGAAGTTGTACCTCTGATACCAAAAGATTTTAGTAGTATGAACACAGAAAAATGTGTAAGTACTGTAGTAAATACCAGAAAATATCAGGATACCACTTACTGGGGGAAAAAGGCACAGACAGGGAGGTAATGGAGGGAGGAACAGAGGTAGAACAGAATGTTAAAATATACTAAAATTGTGCAGGAACATATTGAATAGAAACTCAAGTACATGGATAGTGAGAAATCAGTTGGTTTCTCTGGAGAGTAATTTGGCAAAAGTTTCTAGAGTCTTAAACTTTTCTACTCCTTGTGATTCATCCTGGGAAAATATTTGGAGATGTTTCTGAAAATTTATGTATGATGATATTTATGAGAGTGTTATTTAAGAGTGCACAGTTAAAAACAATCCACATAAATGCCCACCAATGAGCACTTGGTAAAAATAAATTAAGGTGTTTCTATGTGATTTATTACTATGTAGCAGTTTATAACCATATTTTCAAAGACTAGCTGATGGGATTGGGAAATGTTGACAGTACAATAAATTAAAACTGTCAGATACAAACAAACAGCCTAAATAGCTACCACTTATTGAACATTAATTTTGCACTATCTTTATAAACACCTCATTTAATAATCTTCCTACAAGTCTGTGGAATTGCTATTGTTATTCTCAATACATGTGCCTTGCATCTGAAATCACAGGTTACAGTGCATTTCCCATCCAGGCTATACTACTATTTAGTTCTTATCATATATAGAACATCCTCTAATATGTAAGGGTAAGTTGTGTGAAAGAGCTGTGTGTGTGTGTGTGCGTGTGTGTGTCTGTGTGTGTCTGTGTAGACAGAGAGAGACAGGGACAACACACAGAGAGATAGACATAGACACAGATAGAGAAAGCAAGTTATAGAAACATAGTGGGCAAAGAATTAGACTCTAAGATAAGAAAAGGATATAAATTCTAAGATTCAGAAGATAAGAATGTAGTTAATTCCTGACATGATTGGCCAAAGCCATAACATATCTAGTGATCTGAGAAACTCTAAGGAGATCACACATAGAGAAAAATCATGCTGAATTTGGATTTGAAAATTTTTTTATGTGAGTAACATATTTACAGACAGCATCCCAACTAAATGATTTTGGAATTCAAAGAAGAAACTAGTATGTTGATAATATAAATAGGGGTTTTATTTGCAAATGATTCATTTAAGGTACAGAAATTTTACATGTTAAAGGATGAAAAAGAGGAAACTCAAGGGAGTGGGTGTGGGTAGGAGTTCAAGAGTTGCCTGCAGTTTCCAAATTATCCTCTGAACTGTTGTCTACTTCAGAGATTGCAACATACCCAAACTTATAGTATACTTTGAAAGCAGCACTAAGGGGAAAGTTCATAGCACTAAGTGCCCACATGAATAAACAGGAGAATAGCCACATTAGAGAATTAACAACACAACTGAAAGCTCTAGAACACAAAGAAGCAAACTTTTCCCAGAGGAGTAGATGCCAGGAAATAATCAAATTGAGGGCTGAAATCAATGAAGCAGAAACTAGGAAAACAATACAAAGAATCAACGTAACAAAGAATTGGTTCTTTGAGAAAATCAGCAAGATAGGCAAAACTTTATCCAAACTTACAAAAAGGCAGAGTGTGAACATGCAAATTAACAAAATCAGAAATGAAAAGGGGAACATAACAGTGGACAATGAGGAAATCCAGAGAACTATCAGGACATACTTTGAAAACCTGTACTCCACAAAATTAAAAATTTAAAGGAAATAGACAATTTTCTGGATAACTATCACTTGCCAAAATTAAATCAAGAACAGATAAGCAATTTAAATAGACCTATAACCCCAAGGAAATAGAAGCAGCCATCAAATGTCTCCCAACCAAAAAAAAAAAAAAAAAAAAAAAAAAAAGAGCAGGTCCAGATGACTTTAGTGCAGAATTCTACCAGAAATTCAAAGAACAGCTTATACCAATTGGTCTCAAAGTATTCCACACAATAGAAGTGGAAGGGTCTTTTCCAAACTCTTTTTATGAGGCTTCAATAACCTTGATACTCCAGCCACACAAAGACACAACTAAGAAAGAGAACTTCAGACCAATATCCCTCATGAACATGGATGCAAAAATACGAGATAAAATACTGGCAAATAAGATCCAAGAACAAATCAAAACAATCATCCCATGATCAAGTAGGTTTCATCCCATGGAAATAGGGATGATTCAGCATACGAAAATCCATCAATGTAATAAACTAGCTGAGAAGCAAAAATCACATGATCATCTCACTAGATGCTGAAAAGCCTTCGAAAAAATCCAACATGACTTCATGATGAGTGTCTTGGAGAGATCCATGCTAACAGGAACATACATAAACATAATGAAAACTATATACAGGAAGGCAACAGCCAACATCAAACTAAATGGACATAAACTCAATGTGATTCCTCTAAAATCAGGAACGAGACAAGACTGTCCTCTCTCTGCATATCTCTTCACAATTGCATTTGAAGTTCTAGCTAGAGCAATAAGACAACAAAAGGAGATCAAGGGGATGCAAATTAGAAAAGAAGAGGTCAAACTTTCATTATTTGCAGATGATATGATAGTTTACATAAGTGATCCAATAAAACTCTACCAGAGAACACTTACAGCTGATAAATCCCTTCAGCAAAGTGGCTGGATACAAGATCAACTCAAGAAAATCAGTAGCTCTACTATATATGGATGATAAAAGGGCTGGGAAAGAAATCAGAGAAACTACACCCTTTACAATTACCACAAACAACATAAAATATCTTGTGGTGATGCTAACCAAACAAGTGAAAGACCTGTATCTCAAGAATTTTGAGTCTTTAAAGAAAGAAATTAAAGAAGACACCAGAAAATGGAAAGATCTCTCATGCCCTTGGATAGGTAGGATCAACATAGTAAAAATGACAATCTTACCAGAAGCAATCCCCTTTAAATTCCCAGAACATTTCTTCACAGATCTTGAAAGAACAATAATCAACTTTATATGGAAAAACAAAACACCCAGGATTGTCAAACAACTCTGTTCAACAAAGCAATGTCGGAAGGAATCATCATCCCTGATGCCAAGCTCTATTACAGAGCTATAGTCCTGAAAACAGCTTGATATTGGCACAAACATAGACAGGTAGACCATTGGAATCAAACTGAAGACATATTAACCCATACACGTATGAACAACTGATCTTCGAAAAAGAATGTAAAATTATACAATGAACAAAAGGAAGTATCTTCAAAAATGGTGCTGGCATAATTGGATATTGGCATGTAGAAGACTGCAGATAGATCCATGTCTGTCACTCTGCACAAAACTTAAGTCCAAATGGATCAAAGACCTCAACATAATTCCAGTCACACTGACCCTCTTACAAGAGAAATGAGAGTTACCCTTAAAGGAATTGGTACAGGAGAACACTTCCTGAATATAACAGTAGTAGCACAGACACTGAGGTAGACAATCAATACATGGGACCCCCTGAAACTGAGAAGCTTCTGAAAGGCAAAGGACACAGTCAACAAGACAAAAAGGCATCCCACAGAATGGGAAAAGATATTCACTAACCCCACATCTGACAGAGGGATGATCTCCAAAATTTACAAAGAACTCAAATAGCAAGTCTCCAAAACACCAAGGATCCAATTAAAAGTGGGCTAAGGAACTATATAGAGAATTCTCAATAGAGGAGTCTAAAATGTCTGAGAGACACTTAAGAAAGTGCTCAACATCCCCAGCCATCAGGCAAATGCAAATCAAAATAACTCTGAGATACCATCTTACTCCTGTCAGAATGGCTAAATTCAAAAACATCAATGACAGTTTATGCTGGAGAGGACTTGGAGAAAGGGAAACACTCCTGCACTACTGGTGGGAGTGCCAACTCGGACAGCCAGTGTGGAAATCAGTATGGTAATTCCTCAGGAAAATGGGAATCAGTCTACCACAATACCCAGCAATTCCACTCTTAGATATAGACCCAAAAGATGCACATTCATACATCAAGGACATCTATTCCACTGTATTCATATCAGCTTTATTTGTAATAGCCAGAACGTGGAAGCACCCTAGACGCTCCTAAACTGAAGAGTGGATAGAGAAGATATGGTACATTTACACAATGGAATATTATTCAGCTGAAAAAAGCAATGGAATCTTGAAATTTGCAGGCAAATGGATGGCACTAGAAAAACTGTCTTGAGTGAGGTAACCCTGTCACAAAATTACAAGCATGCTATGTACTCACTCATATATGGATTTTTGACACTAATCAGGGGCATGCCAGCCTACAATCGCACTGCCAGAGAGTCTGGGATACAAGTAGGACCCTAAGAGAGAAACGAATGGCACCCCAGAGAAGAGGGATGAGGCAAGATCTCCTGAGCAGATTGGAGACATGGGGGAGGGGAGGAGCTGGGAAAAAGAGATGGGGAGAAGGGAATGGGAAAGGATGACGTGGGGGAACAGGATGGTTGAATGGGGGGAAGAATAGAGAACAGCAGGACTAGAGATATCAAAATAGAGGGAGTCATTATAGGTTTGAGGAGAGAGCTATTGAGATTTCAAGAGATCTACAAGGATGACACCAACTGGCAAACTAAGCAATAGTGGAGAGGCTACCTTAAATGCCCATCCATGATAATGAGTTTGACTACTTCCTTATATGCTATCATAGAACCTTCAACCATTGTCTGATGGAAGCAGAGGCAGACACGCATAACTAAACACTGAACTGAACTCCTGGAATCCAGTGACAGAGATGGAGGACTGGTGAACAAAGGGGTCAAGACTGGGCTGGTTTAACCCACAGAAACAGCTGGCCTGAACATGGGGGAGCTCTTGTACCCCAGACTGATTCAGACCCACTGAATGTGGGTGTCAGTGAGGAGGCCCAGGCAATCTATGGGTCCTTGGGTAGTAGATCAATATTTATTCCTTGCATTCAAATGAACTTTGGGTGCCCATCTCACAACGAGTGATGCTCTTTCAGTCTGGACTACTAGGGGAGGGCCTAGGCCCTGCCCTGAATGAAATGACAGACTCTGGATATCTCCCATGGAGGGCCTTACGCTTCCTGGGGGAACGGAGTGGGTATTGGGTGGGGGGCTTGTGGGTTGGGGGATGTGGGAGGAAGAGAAGGAGAGGGAGCTGGGACTGGCATGTGAAGCAACCTTGTTTCTAATAAAAAAACATTCCCCCCCAAAAGAAGAAAGAAAACTGGAGGCAGGTCTGAAAAGGGGAGAGAGAAGGTCATGTTATGTTAAAATTCAAGACATAATTATAGACACAAACTATACATCTATTAAATAAATGCAATATTTATAGACTCCATTCGAATTCTTGAAGTGGTATTTTCTGGAAATGTTTCAGTCAAGCTAACTCTGACCTTGTCCTTAACTAGAGCAAGGACACATCAGGAGATAGATTTTCTTTGTAGGACCAGAAAAGCCTGACAGAGGAAATCATTTCAGATAGATCCATGTGTATCGCCATGCACAAAATTTAAGTCAAATGGATCAAAGACCTCAACATAAATCCAGCCACACTGAACCTCTTTCCTACAAGAGAAAGTGGGAGGTACCCTTGAACGAACTGTACAGGAGATCACTTCATGAACATAACACCAATAACACAGACACTGAGATCAACAATTAATACATGGGACCTCATAAAACTGAAAAGTTTCTGTAAGGCATAGGACACAATCAACAAGACAAAAAGGCAGCCCACAGAATGGGAAAAGATACTCACTAACCCCACATCTGACAGAGGTCTGATCTCTAAAATTTACAAAGAATACAATAAGCATTTTAAAGACCTATTTCTAATTAGCTTATCTTTGATATCATTTCTACTCATCAAAAGTGTGGAAGTAAACACATAATAGTGTGTTTCAACCACAGTGTATCCTGAATTTTTCAACAAAACTGGCAGTACCCATTATTTTTGTCACATTGGTACAGTAATTAGACAAAGCAGAGAAGTCATAAAAACAAATTGAACAGGCTATATAAAATGATGATAATTGAACTAAGAAAAGAGTGCCAGGGAAAAAATGGACAGGTCTTATAGGTGAGTTCTTCAGTAAGAGAAAACAAACTACAGTGAGACTGGCCCTTGTTGGAAGTCTTCTTTTGGATAGCTACTATAGCAGGATCATCAGAGGTGCTTATTCTTGGCTATAGACTTGATGGAGCTAGACAGTGAATGCCTCCAGCTCCTCATATACTATATTTGGAGATATGACACTACCACGTTTTCCAAACTGAAAAGAAAACAGTTTGTATAGACACCAAAGGAAGGAAGAAAAGCAATAGGAAATAACAAACACAGCGAAGTTATCATTATCTACATCTGGCTTGTTTAAGCTGTTGTTAATATTAATATAGCATTATCTAAATTATCATGATCTCTTAGGTTTTATGTATATTTAAGTATTATAATATATTTTAACTAATAATTTCCTTAATTTTTAGATTTTACAACCATAAATATTCATCACAGGGACAAAGGGACATTGGATGTCAATTCAGTAAATGTTTGGTTCTTGGAGTTCTGTTTCTACTAATATATATATTCAGTTAGGTTCAGTACTATGAAACTCCCAAGCAGGACATAATCAATTTAGACTCATTACTTCTAGAGTGGGAGATAGAATGCTAAGGGCATTGTTGTAACATATAAAGTGTCAGCAGATTGATGAGAACCTGAATTCAGCTGGGATAATGGAGACAAAAATGAAGACAGAAAATATTTAGAAGGGCTAACTATATATAAATATCCCTTATACACATAGGTTTAAACACAAATACACACACACACACACACACACACACACACACACACACAAAGAGAAACAGAGACAGAGACATGGAGAGAATCTAGAGTCACATAATTCTTGCTCTCCTTATGTGTGTGAAACAGGATGAACGTATGATATACTTGCTGCAGAAAAGGATTATGTAATGTTCCTACTGATGGCATATTCTTTCTGCAGACAGAATACAGTTCCTCACTGATACTTTTCTAATCCATCCTCTCCATGGGGGTCAAGATACTGAAGTTGGAGACACCCTAAAGCCTGAATTGACTACTATGTTTCCCTATGTTTGCCTTCCAAAGCCTGCCCTTGAGAGAATAAAGGGTGAGTGTTCTTTGGGTTATGTAAAGCATAGAGGAGTCAGAGACAGCAAGAGTAAGAAAAGTATTGTACGGAACATTCAGGATGAATGATTTTATGATAGCTCTACATTGTATTTATTATTCTACTTCCCCTAGGGTCAAATGATTCATGAGACTGAAGTGTGGCATCTTGTTTTTGTTGTTTTCTACCAGAACACTAGCTATTATACTTTGACCAGGACACAGCTCACTTGACAGCATCATTAAGACTAATCTTTAAAGTTTGTTATGGAATAGCTCCTGTTTTTATACTCAATCTATTAAATTCTTCACTGCATTATGCTTAGAAGGTAGAGTGACTATACATGTTAGTAATCTTGAAAAATATGCACGTTCAATTTGATGCCTCTGCCAGGCAGGCTTCTTGTCTGATACCAACGTGCAAAAGACCAAGGCAGCTACACTGTACATGATGAAATGGTGAGAACATTGGTTTTGTTTGTCACTACTCCCTGATATTTCACAATCCTGGGTGTTTGGTTACAGACACATGATGCAAACATCTTCTGGAATTTCTGGGTCATCTGTATAACTTTGAATTCATGACATTGATGTAGGTTAAGTCTACCATCTAGAGTCTAGGGTTTATTGTCAGCTTTGTGATTCCATTAGTACCTTGTCATAGGAAGATGTTTATTACTCATGGAGCAAAGAGCTTCCACCCTATTTATTTCTACACATTTCTGTGATTTGTATCTGCAAATAAATACATAATATTTTTGTCCGTATCAAGAGTCATTTATAATGCAGTTTCACATTTTAATGGGCAACATCAATTCTTTTATGGCCCCCATGGGAAGCACAGTGACAAATAATAAAACTGTGAAGTTTTATTTACCAGAAGAGGCCACTGAAAAAACACTTTACTGTACACACTTGCCCTTTTCTACTGAACTTTGATCTAAGGAATAAAATAGCTGTAAATTCATAAGCTAATTTTACCCTGTGAAGTTAATAAGAAAATGAAGTATATGTAATGTTCAGACAAACCTTGGGAAGAGAAAGCATTTATTTTATTTATGCCTTTTACAAAACCCACTTGATACAGAAAACCTTGTTGATCCAAATTGAAAGGATTTTGATAGCTAAAATCCACTAAATATTTCTCATGTTCCAAATCTTTAGTCTTGATCATCTTCAGATGTAGAGTTTATTTAGTGTGACCTAGTATGGCTGTATCTGGAAGACAAAGGACAAGATCTCTGTCCTTCAGATGAAACAGTCAGCAATATGTTGCAAGTATCAGGGTCCAGCTAGAGTCATCGAAAATCATTTTGATTAGCATATACTAGAGTGACAGTGGTTCATTGACAAAGGATGGGCTGGTGGAAGATGACATACAGTCAAGTACACATGGCTGTAAGAATGTAAGAATGGCAAAATGGTAGAGACTGCAGAGTAGGTTTGTGAATTGTCTTCTTATACAATCAGTAATATGTGGTTGGAATTACCAAAGGGAACTAATTTAAGAGCTGAAACAATGTTATTTTAGGTGTGGGGTATATAGATCACAGGTTAAAGAATAGAAGATAGCACTTGAGAGAGAAAGCTATCTTGGGATTAAGATAATATAAGGTAAATATCTAATTTTGTGAAGAGAGGTGTAGCAGAAGAATCTAAGGAAGGAAAGGTAGAAAGAAAAAGAAGACAAGAAAAAATGAAACTGAAATCACAGAAATAGAATGCTCTAGAAGTTAGTATAGACTGGGCATATGAGACCTCTAAAGAAATCTTGTAGGTACTAATGGAAACATCTTGATGCCTATTTTCAGGTTCAGTTTGTCTTGCCCCCTAAAAGACAGTTGTTGCTACAATCTAGAGACAAGGCTTGTGAGAGAAAGAAGAAACACATAGTCAGCTTAATATGAGGTTTAATATGACCCATTTCTTTAGGTCAAAGAACTAATATATATATATACATATATATATATATCAGCTTTTCATTTTTTAAAATTTTCTTCAGCAAGATAAGAAAGAAAACAGTTCCTAGGCTTTTTTTCCAAAGAAACATTTTTGGTAGTACGGAGACTGTTTATGAAACATATACAATTTTAATTTTGTCTGAAATATATACATTGATTTAGGTTCAGACACACATCTATGTTTCTCCAAGCATGGCAAAACTGAGAGCAGCGTGATAGTTATCAAAGCAGGAATGAAAGCCAGCAAGGTCATGTGGTATCATCATCTCCTAGTTGTATGCACTAGTTGTCTGTCATCACTAGCAAACCTTCTAATTTTATGAATGTAGTACTATTCTATACAGAGTAGACTTTTGCTCAAATCATTGCAGTAAGTGCTTGCCAAGATTCTCCAAGCTCTGTTATCCTGGTTATCACCGCTGCTTCTAGATCCCTGAGCATGCATCATTGCTGGACACTGTTAAAATTCAGGTTAACAAGTCAATAAATGTGGTGGGGTCTAGACAAGGCTGATGATATAAATTTAAGAATGAAACAGACACTAGCAAGGAGTTAGCCTAATTTCATTTCTTGAATTATGTTCACACAAAGAATACATTACGTAACATGAATCAACTGTACAATAAACATTAGACCTCATGCTTAAGCCTTAATGTGGTTTATAACTTACTTTCCATTGAGTTTGCAATAACATTTCCTAGTTTGCAGAATGTGATGATATGGAATCTGCAACTAGTTAAAGATGGGTTTGAGGGAAACAGGAGAGCATGCCAAGTTTCTAGCAACATGAAAATATCTGGACAAATGCTTTATGTATGATTGTAACAATTCTTAGGAATTTGAATTGTTGGTGCCACTTGGAAAGGATACTGCCTTAATTCAGAGAATGACTCCAAGTATCTGAGTGTCTTCACGAGGAAAGAATTTGAGTTTTGAGAGTACTTGTGCAGAGTACTTCAGCATCCTTTTTCCAAGGACATGTCATTTGCAAATCTTAGCATAATCATCATTACAGTCAATAAAATAGGCATTTGAACACCTAGAAGTGTCTTATTTTCAGTGTATAATGAGGATTTTAAATTGGGGTATCATGTGTCCCAGCTAGGGGTCAAATAAAGCTTTTTGAAAGGGAAACACTGAACCTTATAGTTATCTAACACAATGTGGAAAAGAAGTTCTCTCTTCAACTTGACTCTGTTGTTTTCTAGCTCATAGAGGCAGTGGACATTCCTCCACAAGATTGGTAAAATGACTCAGCCTGACAGTGTAGAGATTTCCAAGGGAACAGAGTAGTCTGTGTCTGGAGTACTCTTTTGTGTGTTCTCAAGGTAGCACTTCAGTTTTCCTCACCAGTGTGTTCTGAAAACCTCATCTCACCTTCCTAGGTACACCCTTAAGAGTCTCCACTTCCAGATAATATTTATTTGGCATAATGTGTTATAGATTTGAATTTAACAAATACTAACAGTTTAACAGTGAAATATAGGACACCAACAAAACTATTTCCCCCCTTTCAAATGCTGATGGGCACCGTGTTGGACTATCCAGAGGATATGAGGGTTACATGCTTTCTCTGTTAATCTCATGTATGAAGTTTCTTGATATTTCAATGGTACATTTGAAAAATACTAGAAATTAATCACAGTTGTCATTTCAATATGAGGAAATCAAGTGACATTAACAAACATCAATATTATATTAAGGAACCTGTGATAGCTAAGTTATTGATCATTAACAATGAACTATCTTATCTGGGCTGTGTTGGATCACATTTCTAATTCAAACATTTGGGAGGTAGAGGGAGGGAGATCTCTGTGAGTTTGAAGCTAGCCTGGTCTACAGAGCAAGTTCCAGAACATCCAAAGCTCTACAGAGCAAACATTTCTCAATGCCACTAACCCCCTCCCAAAATAAAAGGAAAGAAAAAAAATAATGAGTTATCATGGCTTTAACAATGTACTTTAAAGACTCGTTTTTTTTCTTTTTCTATTATTTTTCTTGGAGTTGCAAGTATTTCTACATGATTACTAGCTATACTCTTAGAGGGCAGATCTAAGTTAATGAGTTCCAGGGGAGGGGACAAGGAAGCAAGAACAAAAACAGCATATTGCCTTCAAGACTATTAATGTCCCTTTGTGGAGGATGGCAACAGCTAATGTCTGGCAAGAGCAGTGGAGGAAGAAATTGCTGCAGGTTCAGGTGGGAGAGTGAGTCACCTTCAGGCAGCACTGCTGATGAGCTTTCGAGAATAATCTTTCCATTAGGAGTGGGATCCTCCTTTGAGGATGGTGTTATTATTAACGTCCAGTGCTTGCAACATTTGATTTACTTCCTGTGTACTGCACGGGGACAAAGCAGTCAAGCCCCTCACAGCACAGACCCACAGAGGATTTCTGCAAGAGCATCTATTCTCTAAGATGTGAGGGATTTTAGAGTCTGGGGGCATTTCTCTTGCATTAGGGGCATAAATCACTGCACAAAAATAAAACTCCCTGGAATGAGTCAATAGATAGGCAGAAGTTGGCAAACAAACAGGCAGATAGGTAGACAGATGTTATTTCTCCGTTTGGTTTTCAGTGGAGGAATAGCAAATACCCACTTGTCCCGGTTTTTTTTTTTTTTGTGGATTTCTTAGCTAGGAAAATGTGTTCACTTTAGGTCTTATAACAGTTGAACAATAAATCATTTCTATAATACTCATGTCACCAGAGAAACTGTCTGGTTGTGTTTTTGAATTAGAATTGTGCATCCATCTTCAATGCTGAGGCATTTGGAGTAAGGTATTAACTTGTTCTAGCTTAAATTTGTCTATTTTATTCTTGCTCACTTTTGAATACCCTTTTTTAATCTCCTAGTTTTGGTTCATTTGATATGATCATCATTCCAATTTCTTGCCTCCTGAATAATAGATTCTAAATCATTCGCATTTTCTCTTTGATTCCTTATTAAAAATCCTGAAGCCTAACAGCTAATGACACTATCAATGCATGGAAATGCTGTCTTTAATGAAGAAAGATTTTTTTATTATTGTACAATATCCCTCATCCCATTGCTGATGATTTTGTGTTTCGCAGTGCAGTTTCTCTTCTTTAAGTTAAGAACTTTAATAGGCATTTATAAGCAGTCCCTAATATGACCTCATACCTAATTAACACCTTCATCTATTTTTAAAAAGATAATTTAAATTTTATTTTTATTTTTTACATTACAATATAAAAGCACTTCTCCCCTTTCTATCCTCCTTCCAAACCCTCCCATATACCTCTACCCACTCTCCTTTAATTCTTCTTATTCATGAACACTTATTGCATGAATACATGTATATACAGATGCATAATGTTCATAAATATAACCTTCTCAGTCCACTGTACTTGTCTGTTTTCAGGGCTAGTCATTGTCACTGGACAACCAGCTGGTGTGCTTTTCCCTGGGGAAAATCATCTCTCCTGCTCCCAGCTTTCCTCAGTTGCCTATAGTTCTTTTTGTAGGACTGAGGACTCCAGGGCTTTTCCCCATCCAGTTTGATGTGTCCATTGGTGCTGTCCTTGTTCAGGTCATGCTTAGACAGTCATGTTTGTGACTTATTTGGGCAGACATGTTGGTTTAGCTTCTTATTTTACTAGAAAACACAATTTCACAGCAGATTTCCTGATTTTCTGGCTCTTACAAACTTCTCTGAGCCTTATGTGTCTGAGTGTTTTGTAGATGGGATTGGGCTATGCATTTTTGATTGGCTGTGGTTTTCTGTAGAGGTTTCCATCTGTTGCAAAGAGAAATTTCCTTCAGGAGGTGTGAATAACACAGTTGTCTGTGTTTATCAGTTGTTGTTAGGATTATCTGACTTCATGGGTAACAGTTTTTGAGGAGGATTTCAGTGCTTACTTACATAGTGTGCTACTGCCCTACATCTCACTATGTGAGGAAAGTAATCTCAGAAACAAGACAGCACTTTTCTTTCCAATCTTGTGCAATTACTACATTCATTTTCTTACAATTAAAATCTCTTAAAACATACTAGATAGTATGGTGCAAGATGGTTGCCATTTGGGCCCATAATAATCAAATAAGTTTCAAATGTGTACTGTACTAGTTAGTGTAATGTATAGTCTCTCTGCCAGCCACCTGGGTTCCGAGCGGCTTTAGCCCTCAAATAACACACAAAACATTATATTAATTTTGAAGCTTTTGGCCATTTGTTTTTGGTTTCTTAATAGATAGCACTGACTTAATTATTAACCCATAATTATTAATATGTATTTTATAAGGACTTATCTTACCAAGGGCACAGACTCATGTGTCCTCTCCCTGAGATCACATGGCGATGACTCTCTTCACTACATTTCCCAGAATCCTCCTAGACTCCTCGTTGCACCTGTCTAGCTTCCCTATTGGCCAACAGTGCTTTATTTACATATATACAGGACTTCCCCATTAAGTTAGCTTAGTTGCATGTTAATCTAAATTACCATGTGGATAGTAAGCTAGCCTAATTAAAACTGCAAAATTTGTAATGTATTTGGAACTTTACATCATACATTTATTTAATTAATAGTAAACTCTAAGAGAGACTTAGATGGTCCCCCAGAGAAGGGGAAAGGGACAAGAACTCCTGAGCTAATTGGGAGCATGGGGTAAGGGGAGAGGGAGTTAGGAGAAAGAGAAAGGGAGAAGAGGAGGGTAGAAGAGGACATGAGGGAGCAGGAAGATCTATTCAGGGGAAGAATAGAGGAGAGTAAGAAAAGAGATACCATAATAGAGAGAGCCATTATAGGTTTAAAGAGAAATCTGGCACTAGGGAAATTTCCAGAGATCTAAAAGGATGACCCCAAGTAACAACTTAAGCAACTGTGGATAGGTTACCTTAATTAAATGCCCTTCTCAGATAATGAGACTGATGACTACCTTATATGTCATCATACAGCCTTCTTCCAGTAGCTGATAGAAACAGAATCAGATACCCACAGCTAAACACTGAGCTGAACTACTGGAATCCAGTTTCAGAGAGGGAGCAGTAATGAGCCAAGGGGTCAAGACCAGGCTGGAGAAACCCACAGAAACAGCTGACCTGAACAAGGGGGAGCTCATGGAAACCAGACTGATAGCTGGGAAACCAGCATAGGACTGTTCCAGAAACCCTGTACATTAATATAAGATTGGAGGTATGGTTAACCTACGGGGACTCAGGTAGTGGATAAGTATTCATCCTTAGTACATGAATGGACTTTGAGAGCCCACTCCACATAGAGGAATACTCTCTCAGCCTAGACATAAAGGAGAGAGTCTAGGCCCTGCTGCAAATGATATGACAGACTTTGTTGATTCTCCATGGATGGCCTCACCCTTCCTGGGGAGTAGAAAGGGGATGGAACAGGGGGTTATTTTGGTCGGGCAGGGGAGTGGGGGAGGGAGAGGGAACTGGAACTAACATGTAAAACAAGCTTGTTAATTTAAAATGTAAAAAGGAAAAAAATGGTAAACAATTTCCTAAAATATTCTGTGATACCTAAAGGATGCTCATTAACTGTTATTACATATCTAATACATGGTGTACACTTTGATAAATAAAAAAATACAATCTCTGCTCAACTAAAGAAGAAATAAGCTTTGAAAGCTTCTAAAACTAGATTTATTGTTGCAATATTGGTTCCTCATCTTTTCTCAGATTTGAATTTCACAGCTGTGTGCTCAGGCCATGCAAGGGGAGATATTTCACTGTATATGTTAGAATATATGCTAATTCATTATGGAAAAGTGAAGGAACTGCCCCTACTTCTCACTTGCAGGTGGTTCAGGGAGAAGACATGCTCCTAAAAGTTCCCATGTATATGGGACACAATCCCCACAAGAACAACAGTGTCTCAGATGTTGGGAATGGATCACTTGCTTGTTCATCTGTTTTATTCTTTGCCTAACAAAATTTTTAAATTAAGTTTTTCCTACCTCTCTATTCTCTGATTTCATCTGCATCAATCAACCTCCTGATTATTATAGACTACTAAGAGTCTTAAGTACTGCTCTGATTAAGAAAAATAATATTACTGATTAAAATTAAGTAGACGTCTGCTTTCAACTTCACTGTTGGAATTTTTTTGTTTTTGTTTTTTTTTCCTGTCATGGAACAAATCTTTTAATGGTAACTGTGGGCTAGACAATTTGCTACTTGTCAAATTAAGATTATACTTGATCAGGGCTGCTTTTTTTTAAATGAGTAAAAGAGCTCATTCTTGTCAAGCAATAGTAGCTTTGTCACTTATTTACAATGTAGACAAAATCCTGATGAACTTTCAGACACTGTTGCCAAGACAGTAATGACCTGTACTCAATAATCTACTTCATGAAGCCTTGTCTTACCATACTAATCTAAAGATATAATCCATTCACATTTTTATTATATGCTATGTTTTAATCTATTAAGATCATATTATATGATTTCTACCATATTTTATGATTTTCTTGTGTATTTTTCATATTACTTGATTTCTCTAGACTGTTAAAAAATAGTACATTTGTTTACTGAGTGAGCTGTCTTATATAATTTTTTGGCCAAAAGCAAGCATTTAATTCTGACATGACTAGTTATCTGTATGTTGCTTGCTACTTATTGTTGTTATAAGTGCCTAGCTTATTTTATACAATTATTTTATTTATCCTTAAGACAATCATATGAAATGGGTTGCACTAACATTTTTACTATAATTAGTAAATAATTAAAATTCAGAGGTCAAAAGCTTAGCCCAAATCATATACCAAGAAATAATTAATGAGATTCAATGTAGATAAGCATCCCAGGTCCTAGGTGGCAGATGTTTTAATTGTGGTAAACAGGGTCATTTGAAAAGGGATTATTGGCAAGATGTTCCTACACACAATGTTTTTTCCTAGAGATAATCCAAGCAGAAGGCCAGAGCCTTCTGGAATATGCAGAAGCTCTGGGTGGCAAAGACTAACATTGGACTAATAAATTCAGGTCAACAAAAGACAGGCAAGATAAACCTTTGCTGAGAAGAAAGACCATGAGGGACCTCCTGTATGCCTCAGTATCAAATATGGGTCAATAATTCTCTGTTATCATCAGAAGAACTCACACACAGAGCAATTGAAAGACTAATAACTGTTGTTAAAAACCACATGGCTCTGGATATGATCAGAGACAGAACAGCTTCTGTAGATACAACAAAAAGTTCAAGACAGACCAAGAAACAAGTATATTGGTAAACTGCTATAAATGATCAGAAGTCAAAGCCAACAATACAAATAAATGACATTGAATTGAGGGTTTTATAGACATAGGGACAGAGGAAAGTAGGAGGTGCCGTGCTAACATAGAGTGAGTCAGTCATGCAGAATGAAAAATGGTAAAAAGCCGCATGGTAAAATGCAGTTTGATAGAAATAAATTAAGTAGTGGGACAAGCCTCAGCTTTGTATGACTGAATTTTCATGACTCATAAGTTTGTGTGTTGTTATTTGTGAGCTGGCAGCCCAAATAAAAATCCATCTATACCTAGAAAAGTTGCTTTCCTAATCATGACTCTATGTCTTCCCTTGTCATGATGCTGGCCAATTGAAGGAAGAATAAAATTGCAGGAAAACTGGATCTGGTTGGGAAGCTTCAGCTTCCAATGATGTCTATAAACTTGGATAGGAAAACAGTATATTTCAATGTTGAGAAATGGAATCCATCCTTCTACCTAATCTGGCCTGAAAGGACTAGTATGATGGGAACTTTTCCAACTAATGATTGATATAGCAATTGTAGCTAGTGCTACTAGATTAGTGGACTTTTTGGAGGGTCAGACCTCCTATTCTCCAGATCATGGTAACAAAACATATGAAATCAGCTTAGAATGTGATTATCTCCTCATCAAATAATGTAGAAAATTTCTCAAATGGACTAAAGTGAAATACAAATGTCAACCAGTTATTTAAATAGGACAGCATTTACTTTTGGCAAGGTAAGATACAGGGGCATTTTGTGCATATACTGGGGAGTGTAGTATTCATGGACTTGATGACAATATTCTGATTAAGTGGGCCTTACTATTAGGACTAAAGCATTATGAGGAGGCTAATTGGTTCATTGATGTGGCTTTGATTGCTTCGGCAAAAGCTTCAACTGTAACTATACCGAGAATTAACAATATTCAGCAATGGACAGACAACTCATTAATATTTATTTGCTTAACCAGTTAAGTAAAACAATTAGAGTATGTACATACTAGACTTCAGGTAAATGTGGAGTCTGGTTTCTACCTCTCTGACCTACCATGTTTTTCTATATTTAATAGTGACATTTCATATGCATTATAAGATACTCTCTTTCAGGCATAAGCATAAAACCACATAGGGTTTCTCAGAATTGAGTTGCTACTCTGCTGAACAGCTTGTATTTATATATCTTTAACTGTCAGAAAATTAATTCATATTAGCATGGGCATGAACATTTACAGAAGAACATACTCTTTATTGTTCCTTGCACAGAACAGTTGGCAAAGATCATTGCTGGTCATCTTCCTCAATAAAATTTAAAAATTCATGGGTCTTAGTTTTAATCAGTCAATGTATTCTTGTGAACTTATGAGAATTAATACTAATACCTACATTTATATAAACAATATTCTTAGAAGAAAAAAATCGTTATCTCATTTGGTAACATTATTCAGGGATTTATGTTTTATAAACCGGTACTCATGATAAGGTAATAAGAATAATAATATAAACTCTATTTGCTTGTGTGTCATCCTAATGATTTATTCTCTAGCAAAATATGTCAAGTCACTTCTCCTAAAATATGATTTGTTATTTCTACATACATATAAGTTTCCTCCCCAGAAATAAGCCCTTTTCCATCTTTCCCCTTCAAAATCTCATTCTATAAGGCTTTTTACCAATATGAAGTATTTTCATATTATGGTACTGTAGTCAGTCTAGATACATAGGAATGGAAATGGAATTATTATTTCAGTATGGAATATATCATTAAATAATTACAAGAACCGTAAAAAGATAAATTGTTACATTAGAAAACTACAGGGCTATAAAAGAAAGCATAAAACACTGTAACCATTCATGCCAGGGGTTTATGAGATAATTTTTAAGGCAGTGAGGATTGTCTTTGCAAAATATTATGGGGGAAAAGTTTTTGTACATTCCAGAAAGTAAGAGAAAGTAATTGAATCTTGTATTTTTATTACACACACACACACACACACACACACACACGCACGCACGCACACACACACACACACACACACATTTATATCTTCCTCTTTGGGGTGATTATGAATTTTAACTTTTTATGTTTCATAGTTTTTAGCACTGTTATATGTAGGAAATCCTTAAAGTAATATGTAAGAAGGCTTCTGCTTCCATTAGCTGGAGTTAACTAACCCTGTTACAAATCAATAGATATTCTTCAAAGTTGTTAAATAATTAGAATATCTGGACATAGTCTTGCATGCTAAAGAAAATACAACTCATAAATGTCTTCCTACAAAGGTTAAGGTCAAGGTAGTTGCACTAGTAAATCCTTTCAGACACTTAATGATGGCTAAGATTGCCTTTATACAAGCCAAATAAGAATAAAAAAGATGGTAATATTTTTCTTTTATTTTATGAGAATGTCACAATGATAAAAAAAGGATATAAGGCCTACACTTGAGGACCAATATACATTAAGAGCACATTTGAAATTTGTCAAAAATATTAGAAAATATAATCCAACATTATATAAAAAAAGACTAGCACATAATATTTAAGTATAATTAACCCCAGTGCCATAAAGCTGTGATAATGTTTAAAAATTAGTCACATTAACAAAATAAAGAATAAAAGATTATAATTACCTTAATTGAAGCAAAAAATTTGATACTTAACACTAACTGATGACAAAGTCTCACAAAAATAGTCACTGAAAATACCCCATCAATTTATAAATGATCTCTGTGAAATAATACCAACTAAAATGAAAGCTATATATGGAACAACATTTCCTTAGTATCAACAGTAAGGCAAAGGTTTCATTTATCACACTTCACCTTCTACAGCAACAAGATAAAGCAAAATAAATAATGAATAGAATATTTGGAACTGAAGAAATAAATTTTTGTGTTTCATAGTTGACAAGGTTGCATTATTGTGTATGCAAAAAATCTGTGAAGCCTAGTAATGCCATCATTACTAATGAATGACTTTTGAGCCTATTACATAGAGATTTTTAAATGTATCGATGGATTTTATATACTTAAAATAAGTATAAAATGATATCACTAAGCCATTTAATGGTACTCCCAATTATAAAATAGTATAAATACTTAGAAATATATTTCCAAGATATACTGAACATTGTTCAAACTGAATAATTAATATTAAGTTCATGATTAAAGTCATAAAAATTTTTGAATAGACATCTTCCAATTAGTAGACATAGAAATATAAAAGTATGTTCAGATGTCTGTGTTCCCAAGCCAGATGAATGATGGTAGAACATTACCCATACCTCTGGCATCTCTCAGAGAGAAGGGAGGAATGGGTCCACTCCCTATCCAAATAAGACTTGGGCCTACTTAATTCTGTAGAGACAAAGGCCACATAATGATAAAGTCAGTCAAGCTTCTGTCCTCCTCCCAACTCCCCAACCCTAGGGAACTAGCTTCTCAGAAATGATGTGACAGGCAATCTGCTAATCTAACTGATAGGCTCAAAGGGCCCCTGCTGCTGTGGAATAACCCTTTTGTACACTGTGAAAATGTGTTTCTGTCATTGTTAATAAAAAGTTAATTGGCCAATAGTTTGTCAGGATTTGGGAAGCAGAGAGAATGCCAAGAAAGACAGAGCCTGGGTAGTGCCAAGTAAGACACAGAGAAAGCAGGAGATAAAACATCCTGTAATGAAAGAAGGTGAAAGAAGGTCCTGCCATGTGGCAGACTATAGATAAGAAATATAGGTTAATTAGAAATGGAAGAGTTAGTAACAAGCCTGAGCTATCAACCGAGCATTTGTAACTAATAAAAAGTTTCCTTGTGGTTATTAGGGAGCAAATGGTGGGACACAGAAAAACTACCTACACCCTTGACTTGCTGCAGTACTTCCTCCCTTGACCTCTTTCTTCTGTTCTCCCTTGACTCTAACCCCATTTTTTTTTTCATTAAAGGAGCCATCTGTCCTCTGAAACAGTCTCCTGGGTCATTCATCACCCCTGTAATCATGGCCACATGAGATCCTGCTTCTCAGCTCCTCTACACCCTGTGACTTTGGTGCTCAGTGAGTGATGGGGTCTGGGACCCACACAAATGTAGTTAAAATCATAATTCATAAGCCAAGTTTTCTAAAAGGCAATATTATTTCACTCACAATAAAATGATTCAGAATAAATCATATATAATATAATCAGTTAACAATTTTGAAAACAAAATTATTTGTGTGTGACAGCTGAGACTATCTATGAATTGGTATGCTTGAAAACCTGCTGTCACCATATACCATTCACTGACATTTTGTTGCTATCTTATTAGTGTTGCAATGAACCATCACAAATTCAGTGTACACTAGTAAAAGTCACTATCTTATGGTTACAGAACTCACAGTTCAAACTGCATCTCTTCACTGAAATCAAGGTATAAATACAAATTCTAGGAGTAAAATCCACTTTTTACCCTCTCCTACATTACGGGTGTGCATGTAGTTTTTGGTCCTTTCTACCTTCAAATCAGACAATAACCGCTCAATTTTTTTTCTCTGTAACCCAATCACATCACTCAGATGCAACCTATTTAGCACCCCTATTCCATATGTAAGATTACCAGTAATTGCCTTGGGAACACTAGTGTAATACATATTTAAATCCATTTTAATATCAGCTGGTTCATAACTAAGTCTACCAGCTACCTTAATGGCCCATTACAGTAGTAATTAATATGTGTGTGTGTGCAAGTGTATAGGAATAGATGTGACAATGTCTTTCAGTAGAGGTAGGATTCACTCTCTTTGGCTAGACTACCAGACAGATAGAGGGAGAAAAACTCAGATATCTTCATTGAACATAAGCAAACTTAGGTAGATTTGCACAGTGGCATACAATGCAGTAGACAAAAAGAAACAAGGATAACATATAATATTGTCCATTAATATTAAGTGAAAGAAACAACTCCTTCAAGGTTGCATGCTGCGTGAATCCTGTGTTAGTTTGGATTTTTATTGTGACAAAATATCATGACCAAAAGAATTTTGAGAAAAGGGTTAATTCTAGTATATCTCAGGTCACACTTCATAGTTGAAGGAACTCGAGGCAAAAAAATGAAGGCAGGTCCTAAAACTGAAGCCATGGTTGTCTTAGTTGAGCCTCTTCTTATGTCACTCAGTACCACCTTCTCAGTCTGGCACTATCACAGTGATCTGGCCCTGCCATATCAATTATCAATCAAGAAAATGCCCCACAGGCTTGCCCATAGACAAACTCGATTTTCTCTATTGAGGTTTACAATTTCCAGACATGTCTCTATCTTCTATCAAGTTGACATAAAACAGAGAGGGATCTAGAATTGACATGTGAAGCAATCTTGTTTCTAACTTAAATTTAAAATATATATATACATATATATATATATATATGCTTACAGAACACCAAATAGAGTGGACCACAAAAAGAAGTCCACTTGCCACATAATAATCAAAACACAAACTTACAAAATAAAGAAAATATATTAAAAGCAGCAAAGGAAAAAGGCCAAGTAACATATAAAGGCAAATCTATCAGAATTATACCTGACTTACCCATGGAATCTCTGAAAGCCAGAAGGTCCTGGACAGATGTTCTACAAACTCTGAGAGACCAAGGAAGCCAGCTCAGACTACTATGCCCAGCAAAAATCTCAATCACTGTAGATGGAAAAATAAGATATTCCATGACAAAACCAGATTTAAACAATGTATATTCACAAATCCAGCCCTACAGAAAGTTCTGGAAGGAAACTCCAACCCAAGGAACTCAATTTACCAAAGAAACAAAGGAACTAACAGAAGGTATGACCCAACTGGGTTTAACAGACATCTATAGAACATTCCATCCAAACACAAAACAATATACCTTATTTTCAGTGCCCTATGAAACCTTCTCTAAAATCTACCACATACTTGGCAACATAGAAAACCTCAACAGACACAAATGCTTTAAAGTTAGATTTCAACATCAAATTGCAAAAGCCTACAGACTCATGGAAATTGAAAAATGCACAATTGTACAATCCCTGGGTCACAGAAGAAATAAAAAAAAGAAATTAAAGATTTCCTAGAATTCAATGAGAATGAAGACACAGCATACCTAAACTTATGGGACACTTTGAAAGCAGTGCTAAGAGGAAAGTTCATAGTACTAAGTGCCCATATGGAGAAATTGGAGAATAATCACACTAGAGAATTAACAGCACAACTGAAAGTTCTGGAACAAAAAGAAGCAAACTCACCCTGGAGGAATAGATGCCAGTAAATAATCAAATTGAGGGCTGAAATAAATAAAGTAGAAACTAGAAAAACAAAACAAAGAATCAGTATAACCAAGAATTAGTTACTCGAGAAAATCCACAAGATAGACAAACCTTAATCCAAACTTACCAAACAGCAGAGAGTGAGCATGCTAATTAGCAAAATCTGAAATGAAAAGGGGGACATAACAACAGACACTGAGGACATTCAGAGAATCATCAGGTCATACTTTGAAAACCTGTACTCCTCAAAATTCAAAATCATCCTAAGTGATGTAACCCAGTCACAGAACAAGAAGCATGGTATATACTCATTCATATATGGATATTAGAGCAAAGGCCTACCAACTGCAACCCACACCTCCAAAAAACTAGAAAACATGGAGGATCCTAAGAGAGAACCATATGGTTCCCCGAAGAAGGGCAAAGGGACAAGAACCCCTGAGCAAATTGGGAGCACAGGAGGAGAGAAGGGGGAAGTAGGAGAAAGAGAAGGGGAAAAGAGGTGGGGAAGGAGAATAAAAGGGATCATGAAGACTTAGACAGGGGATAAATAGAGGAGAGCAAGAAAGGAGCTAATTAATAGAGGGATCCAGTATAGGTTTAAAGGGAAATCTGGAAATAGGGAAATGTTAAGAGATCCACAAGGATGACCCCAACTAAGAATCTAGGCCATAGTGAAGAGGCTGCATTTTATGCCCTTTTCCTATAATGAGATTGATGACTGCCTTAATTGCCATCCTAAACCTTCTCCCAGTAGGTGATCCAAGCAGAAGCAGGTACCCACAGCTAAATACTGAATCATACTCCCTGAATCCAGTTGTAGAGAGGGAGGAGGGATTAGCAAAGGAGCCAAAACTGTGCTAGAGAAACACACAGAAACAGTTGACTAACTGAACTAATGAGATCACAAGGACCCTAGTTGTAATGCTGGGGAATCAGCATTATACCGAACCAAGCCCTCTGAATGTGGGTGCCAGCTAGGAGGCCTGGGCAGTCTGTGGAACCTCTAAGAGTGGAACCTTTGTTTATCCGTAATGCACAAATTGTCTTTGCGAGCCCATTCCCTATGGAGGGACACTATTGCAGCCCAGATACAGGGAAGAGGGCCTAGGCCCTCCCCCAAATGATGTGACAGATTTTGATAATCCCCTGTGGACAGTCTCACTATCCTTTTTGAGTGGGTGGAGGATGAGTCGGTGGGAGGCATGGAAAAACAGGAGGGTGAGGGAATTGGTGGATTTATATGTAAAATAAGATTGTTTCTTAAATAAAAAATTAAAATATTTAAATAAAAATTCAAAAATTTCACTTAACAGAAAGCTGGAATGTGTACACAATGGACCTAATGAAGGTCTGTGTTTTCTTCTTCAGTATGTGTGAACTAGTGATTAGTTGGTTCAGAAGGCCACGTTCTCCTGGTGTTCTCCATCTCCTGTGGCTCTAACAAATGCCCCAGGATTCCCTGAGCTCTGGGTGGAGGGATTTGATGGAGTCCTCCCATTCAGTCTCTCTCTCTCTTGTTCTGCTACATCTCTCAGATGAAGCCAACTTGATCATGGTGAGGTATCTTTTTATATATTACTGGATTCAGCTTGTGAATATTTTTATTAAGTATTTTTACATGTATGTTCAGGAGGGAAATTGTCAAGAGCGGTTGGTGCAAGAGGCTGTGGGAAGGTGCAGCAATGACAACTAGTGTTTAAATGTTGACCCTGTTGGCAAAGTCACGGCATTGTTGACTGTAAATAACTGGTTGTTTTCTGTCCATAATTTTCTCAGATACCACTACTATAACTCCATAGTTCTTTGGTGGTGTGTTTTATATTTGTTGGGTGCACATATAGCTGTGGATAATTAGGAAGATGAATTCTAACCTGTATATTTCTGGTAAATAGAAATAATACTAAGATGTTTTACATTACTCAGACTGACATAGGATTCTCAGTCACAAGGACAGCCTTTTACACAGACAGCTAACATTAGACTTTACAGAAAATTTAAAGCAGGATGGTTTCCCCTGGAGACAAACACACAAAGTCATTTTCCAAGGTGTTATTTTTCTGATTCAAGGTCAGGATACAAGCAACCTTAGCAAACATAACTCCCTGATACAATGGACCTTCATGTAGTACTTCCAAACCTCAAGGTTCATCCAATTGTTTACTGTCTGAGAGCCCTCACCAACTTAGAGCTATGTACATGCATCAATGTGACATCCGAAGCCTAAGAGAAACTACATAACTTATCTCATCTTACAAGAATGAGTCAGGCCCTGAACATGTACCTTATACCTGTCCAGAATTTGGAAGGAGGAGAGCAGCAGTGGCTGAGCAGAGAGAGAGAGAGAGAGAGAGAGAGAGAGAGAGAGCTGTGTGAAACAGCTGCCTCTATGTAGAGAAGCTGCCCCTAAGGAACTCTTCAAAGTGCTGTATGGTGACAGAATGTGTGCATGAGATGCATAGCTGTGTCTGGGTAAAGATTTGTAATTGTGTGGAAGCAAGGAAGGTGAAGTTGTATAGAAAATAAATGTAAAAGACAAATGTACATAAAAGAAAGATGCATAGCCTTGTGAAGTGTTGTAACTGAATAGAGAAATGTAACCAAGCAGGAGAGAGATGTTCGTCAAGTGTGGTTGTCAAAAAAGAGAGATCATGTAAGCTGAAGTTAAAGAGAATGTTACCATCATGAAAATGTGTGCTTCTTCCTTTTTTACTATGTTGCCATCAGAAAGTGTTTCCTTATTTTTTTTCCTGATAGAAAAAGTCTAACCCTGTCTACATTCATGGATGCTAGGAATAGTTTTCCAAACCAACTACCCTGAGGTAATGTCTATCTTTTATGTTGAGGTTTTTCTTGTATGCAACAGAAAGGTGGATTCTCTTTCCTCATCAATTTTGTTAACCTGGGTCTTTTGACTGAGAAATTGATGGCATCAGTTTTGTGAGATATCAATGACCAATAGTTGTTGGTTCCTCATATTTCGTTAATGCTGGTGTTGGTGGTAGCATTGGTGGTGGTCTTTTGATTTTGCTGGTATGAGGTTAATAGTTTTCATGGGTGTTGTTAACCTCCTTTGTTTGAAGTTTTTTTTGTAGAAAGATACTGTTTAAATTTGGCTTTGGCTTTGTCATGGAATATCTTATTTATTTCATCTCTGGTGCTTAAATATGTTTCTGGGTAGAGTAGTTTTGACTGGCATCTCTGTTCTCTTAAGAGTCTACAGTACACCCATCCAGACCCTCCTGGCTTTTAGAGTCTCTACTGATAAGTGAGGTGTAGTTCTAAAAGTTTTGCCTTTATAGCTTATTTGGTCTTTTCCCCTTGAAGTTTTTAATACTCTTTTTTTTTGTTCCGTATGTTTAGTGTTTTTTTTATTATTATGGGGTAAGGGTAACTTTATGTTTTATTCCTGTCTTTTTGCTTTTCTGTATGCTTTTTGTAACTTTACAGGTATTTTATTCTTTAGGTTAGAAAAAACTTTCTTCTATGATTTTGTTGAAAGTATTTTCCAGACCTTTGAGCTGGGATTCTTCTCCTTCGTGTATTCCTATTATTTTTAGGTTTTGTATTTTCATATTGCTCCATGTTTCCAAATTACTTTTTGTCTGGAGCTGTTTTAGATTTAATATTTTCTTTGATCAATGTATCCATTTCATCTGTCATATCTCAGTCCCTGAGATTCTCTCTTCCATCTGTTGGTGAAGGTTTCCTCTGTAGATTCTGTTGGAGTCTACAAAATTTTCATTTTCAGAATTCTCTCACTTTGTGTTTTATTTATTAGTGTCATTTCTATTTTCAGACCTTGAACAGTTGTATTAGCTTCCTTTGTTTGCTTGGGTTTTCTTTAAGGGATTTACTCATTTCCTCCAGTTTTTTTGTTTGGGAGGATTATAGGTCTACATGGTGGATTCTTGATTTGTCTTTTGTAGGGTGGGTGTTTTGTCCTTTGCTTTGTGTTTCCTCCCTTGATTTTAGGAGAGGATGGTTACTGTGTGTTACCTGGTGTACTGGTCTGCTCACCTGATGTGATCATAGGAAATGCTTAGAAATGTTGGAGGCTAGGATGATGAGCTGTGGAAAGGTAGGTTGGAGGAAAATGATAAGTTCTGAACCTTTGGTGATGGGGAATCTGAAAAGAAACAGGTACTGCATCATGTTTCCTGTTACAGAGATGGTGATGAATCTGAAGAGTAGGGGAAATCTATCCTATGAGCACAGAACATGTGTGGGTCCTCTTTCAGCCTAAGGGGTGTCCTAGTAGGAGCAGGCCCTTGGTTCAGCAGGGAGTGACTACTGGGATTTATGTCTGCAACAAAGCAACAAATTGGGGGAGGAAAATTAGAAGGGAAAGATCTGTGGAATTCAGAGGAGATAGAAATAGGACATGAGAGGGCATCAGGGAAAGCTGCAGAACTCGGGATGAGAATGGAGAATTGGATCTGGGATTGGCAGGGGGCCAGAAAGACAGAAGGATGCCTGTAGACAGCCTACCTGGATTTTTGGCAGGTACCTCCATTCTTGAAATCAACAAGGATAAGAAAGGAAAGAGGGACTATGAAATTCAATAAACGTACTAACCACATTAAATATAATTAGAGAGGTTGAGTACTTTTTGAAGCTTGGCTAAAAACTGTAAGACTACACAGAGACAAAAATAAGTTTACATTACAAGTATTCTACCTGGCAAAATTGTTTCTTTCACAAATGTAGCTTGCCACTTCTGAAGCTATGAATGTTAAACTTGAATAAATAAGTAATTATTCTGTGATGATGACTGCAACATTAATTGCTGCAAAGAATACAAAAGCAAAGATAGGAAATGCCAGTATGAAAACTATCTTTAAGAACTTATAATTGTCTAGGTTGGTACAATATAAGCAATATCACAAGTCATGCTTAAATCCCCATGAGAACTTACTGATTCACATACTCCAACAAGTTATAAGGGACAAGATGCATTACAATGACTTTGGCAAATCATATCTATTGATTGCAGCTAAAATTAATCAGCAAAACCCACAGAAAAGTAGGATAAACATATTGAACAGTTTTCAGCAAAAGTAAACAACAACAGTAAAACCATCAGACACTACATTAGGTAGTAAGTGAATATTACAAAAATATAAATATTGAAATTACAGTATGAGACAGGTATGTTACCACATTGATACTCTTCCAGATACATTATAAATTTTAATGGGATACTTTTACATTGTGTGAAGATGAATTTGCTGTGGTTTGTGTAATAAAAAGGTGAATGGCCAATAGTTAGACAGGAGGTATAGTTGGGTTTCTGGAGAGGAAAAGGAAGAGGAGGAAGAATGTCGGCATGCAGGAGACATGGAGAAGAAACACAAGGTATAAAATAGAAGGGAAGAGACAGGAGGTGCAAGATAGAAGAGAGACATAAAGCCCTGAGGCAAAACACAGATCAATACAAATGGTTTAAGTTAAATTTTAAGAGCCAATGACACAAGCTTAAGCTAAGACTAGCTTTCAAAATAAAAAAAATTTAGAAAATCAAATGTCAAAAATTCTCTGTAGTTATCTACCTTCCAATACATGCCATGAAAACTACAAAACACAAATATGCACAATGTGTGTAGCCTCCTTTAGCATATCCTAAATGTCACACTTCAGAAACCTCAATGAGCTCAAGTTAATGATTTCTACATTTTTAAGAGGCAAGATTAAAAGAAGATGGTTGAAACTGAGATTTATAAACTATTATCTTTAAATAACAGCTTGTCGGTGTGAAGAAGTTTTGTTCCCATAAGTGAAAAACCAGATTTTATCTGCTTAGCATTAATTTTCAAGGTACTATATGCGTATTTCTCTACTGAGTGAAGTTTGCATAAAACAAAGTTTTTTTATGGGACCCCCATCTTTTGAAGATCACATGGAGAGGATTCTCACTTAACTATTTGAAAAACTTAAGACTCTGGCATATAAATTCCTTTTGTTTTATCTCTCCCGTTAATCTTATGGCTATCAAATAAGTGATATATTAGTAGTAAACACAATTCATAATTGTAAAATCATCATTATTGCATCAATAGTAACCTGAAGGAAAAGAAATAAAATGATAAAGTAACAGCTATAATCTTTTACTGAAAATTTATTATTTCCTATAATTTTCCATGTTAGAAATTCTCCAATTGTTTCCTTATAAATGGTAATATTTTTTATTGTTTGATTTTTAAGACTTATACACAGTCAAGTGCCAAGCATTGATGACTTTAGCATCTCTCCAAATAATGGGAAATGTCTGTATCTTTGCAAGCCACTCTCTGGAAAACACAACTCTAGTAGATGGGCAATCAGCCATCCTTTTTTTTTATTCTTTTAATTTTAAATAGCTTATTTTACATGTCAATCCCAGTTCTCCCTCCCTCCTCCCACACACACCCCCATCCCCCCATCCTCCACCCTATTGCCAATTCCTTCCATATAGGGGATATCTAGAGTCTGTCATTTCACTCAGAGTAGGGTCCAGGCACTCCCCTAAGAGTCCAGGCTGAGAGAGCATCCCTCTTTGTGTTATGGAAACACGATGTCTGTTTGTATTCCAGGGATAAACACTGATTCACTGCTCAGGACCCCATAGGTTACCCAGGCCTCCTCACTGACTCTCATATTCAGGGGGTCTGGATCAGTCACATGCTGGCCTCCCACCTGTTGGTCTGGGGTCCAAGAGCTCTCCCCTGTTCGGATCAGCTGCCTCTGCTGTTTTTGCCAGCCCATTCTTTGCCAATTTGCTCATCGCTCCTCTCTCTCTCTCGCTGGGTTCCTTGGGTTCAGTTCAGTGTTTAACTGTGAGTGTTTGCCTCTGCTTCCATCAGTCACTGGATGAAGGCTACAGGATGGTTATAGATATCAAGTTCATTATCAGGAATGGGCATTCGGGGTGGTCTCTACACTATTGCTTATCTTGCCAATTGGTGTCATCCCTTTAGATCACTAGTGGTCAAAATGGTCCCTGATCTGTCTTCTAACCTATGATTCCCTCTTCCCCCTATCTTACCCCCCCCAGTCAACCTTCCTGTTCCCCTATGACCTACTTTCTCTTCCTCTTCTCCCCCTCTCTATTTCCCACCCCTTGCCGTGTTCCCCATCTGTTCAGAGGATCTTGCCTCATTTCTCTTCTCTTGGGTACCATGCATATCTTTTATGTTCTTTCCTGTTTCCCAGACTCTCTGTCATTGGAAGTGCAGACTGGCACTCTCCTGATCCATGTCTAAAATCCATATATGAGTGAGTACATACCATGTTTGTCTTTTTGTGACTGGGTTACGTCACTCAGGATGGTTTCTTCCAGTGCTATCCATTTGCCTGTGAATTTCAAGATTCCATTGTTTTTTTCTGCTGAGTAATACTCCATTGTGTAAATGTACCACATTTTCTCTATCCACTGTTCAGTTGAAGGGCATCTACGTTGCTTTCAGGTTCTGGCTATTACAAATAATGCTGCTATGAACATAGTGGAGCAGATGCCCTTGTTGTATGAATTTGCCTCTTTTGGATATATGCCTAAGAGTGGAATTGCTGGGTCTTGTGGTAGATTGATTCCCATTTTCCTGAGGAATCTCCATACTGCTTTCCAAAGTGGCTGAACCAGTTGGCACTCCCACCAGCAATGGAGGAGTGTTCCCCTCTCTCCACATCCTCTCCAGCATAAATTGTCTTTGGTGTTTTTGATTTTAGCCATTCTGACAGGAGTAAGATGGTATCTCAAAGTTGATTTGATTTGCATTTCCCTGATGGCTAAGGATGTTGAACACTTTCTTAAGTACCTCTTGGCCATTTTAGCCTCCTCTATTAAGAATTCTCTGTTTAGTTCTGTACCCCACCTTTTAATTGGATCCTTTGGTGATTTGGAGACTTGCTTCTTGAGTTCTTTGTATATTTTGGAGATTAGCCCTCTGTCAGATGTGGTGTTAGTGAATATCTTTTCCCATTCAGTGGACTGGACTGCCTTTTTGTCTTATTGACTGTGTCCTTTGCCTTACAGAAGCTTTTTAGTTTCATGAGGTCCCATTTGTTAATTGTAGATCTCAGTGTCTGTGCCACTGGTGTTATGTTCAGGAAGTGGTCTCCTGTACCAACTTGTTGAAGAGTATCTCCCACTTTCTCTTCTAAAAGTTTCAATGTGGCTGGATTTATGTTGAGATCTTTGATCCATTTGGACTTAAGTTTTGTACAAGGTGATAAACATGGATCTATCTGCAGTCTTCTGCATACCACTACCCAGTTATGCCAGCATCATTTGTTGAAGATGCTTTCTTTTTTCCATCAGCCATTCTAATCCTTCAGTTTGCTTAAGTACAAGAATTCCAAAAGGAAGGCAAGCAATTTTACTTCATGTTTAAAGTTTTAGCTACAGAATATAAGACAAGAATCCTTGAAGTAAGGTGGCTCTAGAGTTTGTTAACTCTTCTATTTTGTGACTTTCTAAAAGCCACCCTCTGGTTTTACATATGCTTCCTCTGTCCCACTTTCCTGTAGCATTTCTATACTTGAAAGTGTCCAAGTAGAGACGTCTGTTTTTATGCATCACCTCTTCAAAGCGAAGCCTTCTGATAATTCTTTCCCTATCAAGTACGCATCCTTTCATGTTTTCTTGGCGAGAATTATGTTGCTTTTTCCCTCAATTATTGATAGCAAACTAATATACTAATGCAGGATGGAGTTCTATGTGGAGAATGGAGTCACATTTCTGGAAATTGGATTCTTAGCCGCACCTACTTAGGTGTTGAATGGGCAGCGTATCTGCTAAAATGAATGTGAATTTAAAATGCTGCTGAGGAAAAGTGATTGTGTAAGTAATATAGGGAAGAGTGCACTTAAGGTGAGAAAATATGGAGGTTCCATCATCCTGACTGAGTGCCTGGAAAAGGTGGTAAGAAGTGTAACGAGTTCCAAGGATGGGGAAGGCTACATGGACAGTCCGGGTAATGAAGGGTTCCTGTATTGTATTTCTGATTCACCAAGGAGTCTGTGGACCACCTGGCAGTGGGTTGAAAACAGCTGACAGATTTTAACACAAGGGACATTGTGAGATTTTTCTCTGAATAACAACTACATTACACAGCAAGAAGAACAAGAATGTCTCCCCTCCCTGACATTTAATGTTGTTTATTATCCTATCTTAGTTACTACTTAGCATTCATGTTCTGATAGGCACTAGTTTTCATGGGGAATCTAACTCCTGAACTACACTGTACATTCAAAGAAGGCAGAAACGAATGGATGCTTACTCGGTTGTGTACCTTTCTTGACAGAGTGACAAACTTCTAGGAAGGGATCATTTTGTTGGCCTTTGTTAACTCCCCTCCCATCTACAGAGTTATGGGAACAATAGCTCTGGTTGGCACCAAAGTTTGTCAGGAAACACTGAGAGATGGACCCAGCCAGTCCTGAGTTTATGGTTTAGTCTTCTCACTGACAAAGCAGTTCATGATCACATCTTTTCTTCCAGTGTTTTAAGAATTAAACACATTTCAGATGAAGTATCTACATATTGAGGTTTGAATAAAATAAATTTATGATAATGGTTCCTTAATTTTCTCTTCTAAGTGGAATGTAACATCCAATAAAAATAGGAATAATCTGTCTGGGCCATTGTTGAATCCCAGATTGAGAATAGAGTTTGATTCACAGTGACATTCAATAAAACATTTGAATTAATGGAGGAAGAAATGGCTGCAAAACCGAGCTCCATATGATATTTAGAGATAACAAACTACAGTGAGTCTTGGTCAAAGAGACAGTGGTGTAAGCCCTTTAATATGGTAATCTTAGATAAAATAAAGTGCTTTTTATTTTCACTGACATAAGAAGAGGGCATCAGGTATCCACATTATTCCTTAACTACCACAGAATATTCGATAACAAATTTCTGTTTATTTACTCTGGCATTTCCATGATTTCCCCTCCCTTCTCTCCAGGACTGGAGCCTGACCTTCTCTGGCATTAGGAACCTTCCAGTCCACAATACTGAGCCTCAGAATACAGAGCTGCAGCTCCCTTTCATTCTGGGCTTCAGCCACCTGGTGAGTTTTAAAAAGAAAATGCTCAGACTCTACTGCCACCAGGATCTCAAAGGTAGAGCTCCAGTAATAATGTTTTACCCTGGGAATCCAGGAAGGATGCTTCCCAAAGCTTTTGTGTGTGTATTGTTTTAAATATGTTAATAGCATCTCTCTGTGTACTTTAATAAAAACACCAGAAGTAATACTTTGACCATTTAAGTATAATAAACATAAAAACCGGCATACAACCCAATATCGGCCTATACAACGATACCTGAATCATAAATACAGCATTATGGGTATATTAAAAAGTCTGATATACCTCCTTAGTTAAAACTCATTCCTAGGCACTGCCACTTGACATTAACCAGCGTGGATTTATTTGGTGGTTACTTTTCTTTGGATTATTATTTTAATTGAACTATGTTGTAGGATACAGCATCATAATTTGATACATGTTTACAATGTGTAATATTCAAATCACAAGAGTCAGCGTTTCCACCCCATTATGTTTCTCTGTGTTTAGATCTTTGAATTCTTTTCTTGTGAAGGAGTGAAACAGGTTATTGTAAACTGTAGACATGGTATGGTAGAACACTGCAGATTATTGTTTGTGTCTCTGCTTTGGTACCTGGACTCTTGTCTTACTCTCACATCTTTACCAGATTCTAATAACCACACTTGTGCAATGCATTTAATGCCTGCTGTCAAGCTTATTGCTATTTTATTCACAAAATGTAAAATATTGATCCATCCAAATATTCATAAGTAGACAAATAAATACAATGTGGTATGCACACAATGGCATATCACTTAGCCATCAAAATCAAAATCTTGTTATTTGTGGCAGTGAGGATAGAAAGACAAGGATTGCTTCTTTTCAACCATCTGTGACTGTTGGTAATATTTTTTGTAAATGAAGTCCTACATGGAGTATTTTTGTTTATGGATTAGATGGTTCTTTAAGATGCAACTGGTGTAGTTTTAGCTTATATAATTAAATAATCTTATGAAATCTAATAAAACCCAGAGAAATTTGGAAAATTGGTTTGGAGTCATACTAAAGAAAAGCTTAAAACAAGTACTCAAGAAATATATGATTTTTAGGTTTATATTCAGGATCTTTTAAATATAAAATATGTTACCATGAACAATCACTTATGTCTACACATCAGATAATTCACCTGTAAAATACGGTTCCTAACAGCTAATTATTGGCTTGTTCTTCATGGTTTTGTCATACTGCTTTGTTATATGACCCAGGACCACCCGTTTACTGTGGTTGTGATCTCTCACATCAACAATTAGTCAAAAAAAGCTCACTGCCACGGCCACATGCCAGGCCGAACCAGACCTCAGTTGTGAGTCTCTGTCCCTAGATATGTCTGGGTTTGCATCAAGTTGACAAAAATTTAATAGCACAACGGAAACAAAGACAAATCTGGGGTAATATATTATTTATGATTTATTACAGCCTGCCTGAGGATTCAGGAAGCAAAGTCAGCCTCAAGCTATAGAGGTCAGGCAGTGACAGTACACATCTTTAATGCCAGGACTCGGGATTAAGAGACAGACAGATATCTGTTACTCTTTTTACTCTTGTGTAGGCCATGGTGACCTTGAACTAACAGATCTGTCAACCTCTACCTCTGGGATTAAAGGTGTGTACCACCACTGCCTGGCTTCTATAGGTTGTGGTTGACTTTGTTTTCTGAATCCTCAGATAAGTTTTAATAAATCATAAATAACATACCACCACACAAATCTGGACTGTGGCTTGTTTTTATGGTTGTGACTTCAATATTCATTAATACTTATGTATATGAACAATTATACTCAGTATTGTACAACTGAAAATATTTATCATCTCATCCTTTATAGTAAAGGTTTCCTATTCCAGATCTACTGAGCATCTTGTTTAGGAAAAAAATCCCCAACTAATCAGCTGAACATATTGATCACAATATTAAAGAATTATTATCCTTTCATGATAAAAAGAAACTTGTCAACAAGGCAAATACAGAAGGAATGTCTTCAACATACTAAAGGCCATGGCTCTACACTGACATTAACACCACAAAGAACAGAGAAATGCTGAGAACTTTTGCATAAGACCTTAAGAAAAATAAGGATATTCAATTGAACACTTCTAGTCACATAGTATTGAAAGGCCTAACCAGAGCAACAGAGAAGAACCTGTCAAGACATCCTTATTGGAAAGAGAGTAATTACATTTTAACCATTTGTAAACTTCATGATCATATATAAAGTTACAGAGACTCCATTAAAATTTTTACATGTGGCTTATGTGTATATGTATTTTGAGTTTGATGAGAATTTCATTCCACAAACAATGGTTAGAACAGGTAATTGTAATGTTCAAAGATCTGGAAAAATATATTACTATTTTAAATAACATATTAAATATAAAAACACATGTAGCAAATGAATTCAATGAAAATATAAGCATAAGACAAGATGCCAACACACAGAAATAAGTATCATTGTCATGAATGCATAGAAACTCTCCAGAATGTCATGAATATTATGGGATAACTAACAGTGCTCTAATTTTGAGGCCTGCTCCATAGGAGATGCTCTACTGCCTGGTACTCTCAAAAGCCCATTGGTGGTGGTTGTGAGGTTCATAGTCCCTAGGGTGGAGGTTGTTATTACCATTTTGCTAAATGTTCATATTTCAGCTACATATTTGTGTTCATGCCCATAGGCCTGGTGTGCCCTCAACATTTGCCAGATACCTGCTTTTTCAGTGGGCAGCAGTCAGTGTGGAGATGCAAAACAGTTAATGTGCTGAGAAAAAGAGAGTGAATGCTCAGTACCCTGTGGAACATCTCTATGAACTTCTACCATCCCCTTTATCCTCTTCAAGGCCCAAGGACCATCTCAGAGAAGGAAGCAGAGAACATGCAAAAGTGAAAATATGGGGAAGATTGGTATGAATGATGTCTTCTGGGTAATTTGATTATCATATTCATGATCTCACAGCAGCTGCAGTTGCAAGCTCAAGGCCCACATTAGATCAAACCAGCTGAAGGTCCAACATAGAGGAGAAGAGGGTCTCTAGTCTTCACCTTTCACTGAAAGATATTATCCATTGAAATCTGTTGTGAAGGAGAAATCATAATTTTTAAGGATACTCTACCTGATAAGTTTCCTGTGCTTGGGTGATGGCCACACACTCATGCACATATGAATAGCACCAACTGGAATAACTGGGTTACTAAAGACAAAAGAAAAAAGACATGAAGTTGGGAGGTGGATATATGCAGAGTTGGAGGTGTGTAAGGGGCTAGATAAGAACATATTTAATTTTATCGCTGTATGGAATACTCAAGAATAAATAAACATAAATAAAAGGAAAAAACCAAAAAAGAAGTCAAGAAAATAATTCCACATGCAATCGCTACAAAAATAGTGATACATAAATTCAACCAATAGGAGATATATTTCTACACTGAAAAAAAGAAGATATTAATGAGAAAGACAAATGCAAATGTTCCTTGAAACAATGGATTGGAATTTTTTTGTTCAATTTTTCATACTATCCAAGTACCTATAAACTCACCATAGCACCAGTCAGTACTAATATTGACATTTTTTGCAAAAATAAATAAAACAGAAACTGAAACTTCATATGCACCAACAAAAGAATCTGAAACAACAGTAACAACAAGAAAACCCAATTCTGAACAAAACGAAAGAAAAAACTGAAAGCATTATATCTCAAAACATACTACAAAATGATACTGAAAACAGCACATGATACTAGCATAAAAACAATACCAAGTATACCCAACATTGGCCCATGCCAAAAACTGAGAGCCAAGAAATAAAGCAACATTTTCAGAGCCAAGGGAATGGCAAATGAGTTTAGGCAAATTGGCACGAACACAAAGGGGAATGGTCTTTTCAACTGATCAAGTTAGTTAAACTGAATTTCTACACACAGAAAAATAAAATAATTTTCTCTTTCTCGGAATAAATACACACACACATATACACATATGAGAAGATGTTTTCCAGGCCAAAATATTACACTTAAAAGTGTGAAGCTGCTAAGAGAAACCATGGGGGAATATTAGTAATAAATTTAGGATAATTAACTTTTTCTGTTTCAGAAACAAAGGTAAAAATAGACAAACGGGCTTAGATCAAACTCAACGCCTTCTATGCAACACAGTAAAGAATTAATGTCATGAACAAAACTACAATGTGGGAGAGAATATTTGCAAATATATGTATATTAAAGACAAAAGTACTAAAACTTTTATAAAGAGTGCAAAGAAGTAAACAAGAAAAAATAATCTACCTAAAATGGGCAAAACAATAGAAAAAAATCACAGAAGACATTAAGATGAAGAAATTGAAATGGTGAACATCACTTAGAATTAAATAAATGTGACACAAAAGTAAGATTTATTAGCTCATAAACATTTTATCACCACAAATGAGAGCGAGGTACCAACTCACATCCTTAGGATGACTGTCAAAGAAGAGTAGCCATCTTGAAAGAATATCAAAGAAATGAAATCCTTACACATCACTGATGGAGGAGTGAATTAATATAGCATTATAGAAAACGTATAAAAGCTCCTGAACAGTTTTAAAGTAAAACTGTGAAGTTCAGCAATAACCCTGTTGGATACACAGCCAAGGAAAACAAAGACAATCATTACATTAAAAAGACACTCCCACAGTGAGTATAACAATGGTTACAGTAGCCAAGATATAGAGTCAATCCTAGTGTCATCAGATGTGTGAACAAGGAAAACAAATTGTATAAGTATGATAGAATGCAGTTCCTATATGGGTGGACCTGAAGAAAGACAGAAAGTATAAAGGTTGAGTGTCTTATTCACAAGTGGTATCTCTAAGAGGGAGAGAAGAAAATGGTGGTAAACAGAAGCTGGGGTATTCTGGAAGGTTTCTGCTAAAAATACACTATAAGGAAGAAGTTCAACAGTTTCATAGTAAAATGTGATCACCATAGTTAATGATGGGATCTTGTGTTCTTGAAAAGTGAATCAGTCCAGAAGATGGCTCATAAGATAAAGGCACACACTAAAATGAATAGTTAACTGTGTGTGTGTGTGTGTGAGTGAGAGAGAGAGAGAGAGAGAGACTGTTTATACTATGTTTACTTGATGAATACCTTTGTCTATTTAATAAATTGAAATTAAAATTTAAAATGCATTGCTTTTCTTGGCATCTTCTTTCTTAGTCAGCAAGATATGTATGAAACTGTCATTTGTCTTTCCAAAAATTCCTTAAAACCAACTTTTTTTTATATTTTATTTTCCAGTTTAAATTTAGATAAGAAACAAGGTTGCTTCACAAGTCAGTTCCAGGTTCCTCTCCCATTCCCTTCCCTCCTCCCGTGTCCTCCCCCAACCCCCCCCAGTTATCCCCTCATTTCCTCAGGGAGGGTGAGGCCCTCCATGGGGGTGTCCATAGTCTGACATTTCATATAGGGCAGGGCCTAGACCCTTCCCCAAGAGTTCAGGGTGAGAGTGCACCTCACATTGTTCACTGGGAGTCCAAAGTCCGTGTGTATACTTGGGATGGGTACTGATCTGCTGCCCAAGGCTCAATAGATTCCCTAGGCCTCCTCACTGGCACCCAGATTCATGGGGTCTTGGTCAGTCCCATGCTGAATTCCCAGGCTGATGCCTGGGATTCAAGAGTTAACCTTTGTCTGGTCAGCTGTTTCTGGTTCTTTTGCATCTCAAATAATTAGAAATCATACCTGATGGCAAATATACCATTGGAAATTATACCTGATACTAGAGAAACTGTATGGCGTCATGAAGATGAAGGTGCAGGTCTGCCAGCTTGGACCTGGAAAGCCCTACATCTTAAAGTCCTTGATAATTTTGTGGAAATTCCATACCAATTCTTCACTGCCAAGTTCCAAGCATTTTTTTTCACAAATAAAAATAAAATATTTGCCTGTGCTATAGCTTTATTTGTTCCCTATTCTAACTGATCAGCTGTATAGTGCCCATCCCACATCTGCTCTGGCTAGACCAACATAAATGGAGACATGGTTGTGTTCTGAAGTTTGTGTACTCTCTATCACATGGAGGTTTTATCAGATCCTGTATAACCCATCTGTCAGACACTTGATGCAGAGTTTTTAAAAGGTTAAACTATATGGTCCCCATGATTTTAAGTTGGGTATTCCTGGACCACATTTTTCTTTATTAATGGAAAGTGTTAAATGAGTTCTTAGTTCAAGCACTTAAAATGATTAAACGTAACCAGCCAGAAAGCCAAGTTGCCAAAATGGAAAGTGCAAAGGGAGTGAAATATCAGCACAATTTTAACTTTCTATTTGCAGCAAAGCAGCGATTTGGATGGTACATTAGGCTCTCATTGAGTTCAGTGCTGACAGTCCATCAGATGACAAGGACTCAAGGCCAAGATGTCAGAGCTACCAACCTCATGGAAATGCTGGGAAAAGAAGATGGTATTGTGCTACATAGAAATATCCCATCCCTGCAGAATGCATCTTGTTTTATGTTATTATTACAGTACTGTAGTTGTTAATACCAGCATTAAGAGCAATGATTTATAAACACCTTTCCATATCATCTAACAACATAAACATGTAGAGAACCCTGAGTATTCAAAGATAATAGGGTCTATGTAACCACGGAAGGAACATTGTTGATGCCTTTCATTTTTATATTGCAGCCATTTTTAAAAGAGAATTTCCCAGTGACCTCCCACAGTAAAGAAAAAGTACTGGCTTTTCTATTGCTTGTGCTTATGACATCTTATATTTATCTTTCAGAAGAGTTGTGTGACGCTTTCCTCATAGAGTTTAAGCCCATTCCACATAGTGACTAAACTTGTTTCTGTGTGTTTGTATCCTAAAACAGAGCCTGACACTTAAGGATTTTAGAATGGTGATGGTACCACCAGGAAACAGGGTCCTTTTCCAATCTACACACTGCATTCACAATGCAGTTCATAAAAACGTTTCTTTTATCCTGAGGAGGGATCACCTTCTTGAAAGAAGCCATATTTATCACTATTAAAAGCAGCAGCTATACACAGCAAACTTAATGTCTTAGTTGTGGAAAGTCATTCATTTATTTGGCTAGCATATAAATGAGGATGTCTTTCTGTATTTGGGGAATTTCTCGTCTAATAAGCCTGGATCAAATTGTCAAAAGCCAGATACTCTTTCTTTAATTCTCAAGAAATTTGGGAATATTTAACTGAAACACTTCTTGCTGAGCCAGAAGCTGGAGGTGGCTATCAATGCTTCACAACAGCAACTGCTAAGTATAAAGCTTCGTGTAAAATATGGGGGATTCCACAAGAGAGGATGGAAAATAAAGCATACACTTAGTGACTACATCTACTGTTAGGATGTGTGGGAACTATTTTTGGTTGTCAACTTGAGTACATGCAGAATTAACTAAACCCCCAAAAATACGGAGCATGCTTGTGAGGGATTTCTGCTTAATTAGAAGTGGGAAGATGTATTTCTAATCCTGATCTTTGAGGTAGAAAGACACTCATTTAATCCAGTTCTTGAGGTCTGAAATCATATCTTTAATCCAACTTTATTCTGTGTCTAATCTCGGCCACACCTTCTGCTGGAAACCTATAAAAGGACATGGGAGAATTAATGTTTTAATCTTTTCCTGCTTGCTCTCACCTTGCTATCAAGTCCATTCCTTCATTCGCTGATATTAGACCCTACTTCTTCAGAACTCCTGTGTATACTGAAGATGAGCTGAGACATCCAGCCTTGACAACTGAACAACTACTTGATTCTAGGACTTTCTCTTCTTAACCAGTCATTGTTGGATTCGATGGACTATAGCCTAAGTTATTCTAATAAACCCCTTTCTATACATATCCAGAGATATGCACTCTATAAGTTCTGTTACTTTAAAGAACCCTAAATAATACAACAGGTGAGAGTCTGCTGCCTTGATGTGTGTGCACTCATTAACAGTAGTAGTTCACTAGCTATACCTCTTAAAGGTGCTGGGTATCAGTTTGTTTATTTTGACATTATCAGTTTGTTTACTGGTGACAAATTTAACATGAAAGAAGCTTAGAAATTTGCACATTAGAAAGTTAATTATTACTGGTTTGGACTTATCTTTCCTGGCTTGCCATGCTCATTCTTGTGACTGCCAAGCATGAAATTACTGTATCACAGAATGAGATGCCAGATTTTATTGTTTGCTACTTAGAATTATTCCTAAAATATAGCCAAGGCAATATAATACGTATAACTGAATACTCTAGCCTTACCATGTGTTGCTTCAATCAGAAACAATTGGCTCCATTAAACAGTAGGATGCCCTATTAAAGTATATTTTACAATATCAGCTACAGAGGATCATGAGCATAGAATATCATTGTACAGAATGATATGCCATCCAACCAAAAAAACAATCATACACTGCTAAAGTCTTGCACAGAAAGTCCAAATTCTATTTTTCAGAGTGATAGCAATTGAATCTTTCTGAACCAGAGGACCTTTCAAGGCAAAACCCAAGAAAAACTTCTCTGGAAGTCACTTCTTTGGCAATGGTGGAAAGAATATAAGAATAAATTAGGCAAAATTGATGCAATTCAACATCCATAGGCATTTTCAAGTATCCACCAATATGAGCAAATGTACCTAAGAATTTTCTTCATGCAGAATTTTATGACAGAATACTTTATGCCTTGACATGGTTCCCTTTGCAAAGAAATGGGCCCTGGATTTGTCTCCCCAACTGGTAAACAGTAAATGGTGAATGCTGAGAAGGTTCTTAAACTATTTATGACAGTACCATAACATTTCTGGACCAAGAAGAAAAGAGCAATCCTTCCATATAAATATGTTATGTGGAGTGTCTTGATTGGTAACATTAAAGTCTGACCCTTTGATTAGATATTATTGAGAGGATTGAAATTGGAAAAGGAGAAAATGATTTCTTAGGGCACTGGCTTTTTGTTGAATGAAGAAACTGAAATGGATGTGGGTCACTCTTTTAGAAAAAACTGAGTAGAGTTTTGGATTTCAAGGGAAAGTGACATGATATGAGTTAGGAAGAGTCCTAGTTTTGTTCACTGTTGATGGGATACAATGCCCTGGAAAAAACAAACTCATGTAATAAATACTTTTCTTCAGGTCACAACACCAGGTTACGTTCTATCATTGCAGGAAAGTCAAGGCAGCAGAAACTTGAGGTGGTTAGTCACATACTCAGTCAAGAGCAGAAAGAATCAATAAATTCATGCTTGCCAGTGACCAGCTTGCTTTCCCACTGTTATTCAGGAACCCATACCCAACAAATTTTGGCACTGACAGTGGGTGGCCAGCCCCACCAAATTTAGATAATTAAGACAATATCTCTGTGAGAGTCAGTTTCACATAACAACCTAATAAGATTAATTTCTTCCCAGGTAATTATAGATTGGGTGAAGTTGTCAAATGAATCTGCCCATCATCTACCCCACAATCCCTTTTTGAGACAGGGTCTCTTACCCACATTGGATGAAAACACTTCCTGCTCATATTTCCCAAGTGCTAGAATTTCAGGCATATATCATCAGAACTATCTTAGGTAGCATTGAGATTTGCACCCAGGATTCTGTGTATGCTAAGCAAACACGCTGCTCAGTAATATATACAACCAACTAGAATGTAACCATCTTTAGTATTGATGAATCTGAAAATAAACATGTTGGTTATCTACACAAATGAGTAAACTCTTCATATATAAATTCTGTTTGCTGCCAAGACCCAGAATAGCATGGCACCTTGGCACTTGCATGAATTTGATGAAGTCTTCCTGTGTCTCTCAATGATCTGAAATAAAATGACAAGGACCAACCTCAAAAATTTATGAGTATTCACTATATCCACATAAGAAATTTCCCACCTGGCTCATGCTAAGAGTATAATAAATGTCATCTTTGCATTGTTATTGTGGAATTTATCATCACATTTAACTGGTAATTTTTGTTTTCTTTCCAATTCTTTGTATCACTTTTCAGTTTCCCCATAAAGTGTTTCCTTTTTTAATTGATTTTAATTTAAATTAGAAACAAACGTCATTTACATGTAAATCCCAGTTCCCTCTCCCTCCCCTCCTCCCCTATCCCCCACTAAACCACTATCCCAATCCCTTTCTACTCTCCAGGGAGGGTGAGGTCTTCCATGGGGGATCTCAAAGTCTGTCATATCATTTAGAGCAGGCCTAGACCTTCCCTGATGTGTCTAGGCTGAGAGAGTATCCCTCTATGTGGATTGGGCTCCAGATGTCCATTTGTGTTCTAGGGATGAATAACAGGGGCCCCATAGATTACGCAGATTTCCAAACATCCTCATTCAGGGGGCCTGGAACAGGGAGCACTCCTATGCTGGTATCCCAGATATCAGACTGGGGTCCATGACAAATGCCTTGTTCAGGTCAGCTGTTTCTGTGGGTGTCTCCAGCCTGGTCTTGACTCCTTTGCTCATCACTCCTCCCTCTCTGCAACTGGATTCCAGAGTTCATCTCAGTGTTTATCTGTGGCTGTCTGCTTCTGCTTCCATCACCTACTGAATGAAGGTTCTAGGATGGCATATAAGGTAGCCATCGATTTCATTATAGGAGAGCATTTAAGGTAGCCTCTACACTATTGCTTAGATTGTTAGTTGGGAGTCAACCATGTAGATCTCTGGATATTCCCTAGTGCCAGATTTCTCTTTAAGCCTATAATGGTTTCCTCTATTATTGTTTCTTTTCTTGCTATCCTCTATTCTTCCCCTGACTCCATTTTCCTACTTTCTCCTGTGCTCCTCTACCCTCCTCTTCTCCCTTCTCTTTCTTCTAACTCCCTCTCCCCTCCCCCCATACTCCCAATTAGCTCAGGAGATCTTGTCTGTTTCCCCCTTCCCCTTCTCCAGGGTACCATGTATATCACTCTTAGGGTCCTCCTTGTTTCCTAGTTTCTCTGGCAGTGTGGATTGTAGGGTAGTATTCCTTTGTTCAAGGTCTAAAATCCATATATGAATGAGTAATACTATGTTGATCTTTTTTTGACTGAGTTACCTCACTCAGGAAGGTTTCAAGAGTCCATTGGTTTTTTTTCCACTGAATAATACTCCATTGTGTAAATGTACCACATTTTCTCTATCCACATTTCAGTTGAGAGGCATCTAGGGTGCTTCCGGGTTCTGGCTATTACAAATAATGTTGCTATGAACATGGTTGAGCAAATGTCCTTGTTGTATGAATATGCATCTTTTGGGTATATGCCTAAGAGTGGAATTGCTGGGTCTTGTGGTATATTGATTTCCATTTTCCTGGGGTAGCACCATACTGATTTCCAAAGTGGCCGTCACCATTGGAGGAGTGTTCCCCTTTATCTTCACCCTCTCCAGAATAAATTATTGGTGTTTTTGATTTTAGCCATTCTGGCAGGAGCACGATGGTATCTGAGAGTTGTCTTAATTTGCATTTCCAAGATAGCTAAGTATGTTGAGCACTTTCTTATGTGTCTTTCAGCCACTTTAGATTCCTCTATTTAGATTTCTCTATTTAGTTCTGTACCCTAATATTTAATTGGATTATTTTGTGCTTTGGTGACTAGCTTCTTGAGTTTTTTGTATATTTTGGATATCAGCCATCTGTAATATGTGGGGTTATTTAATATCTTTTCCCATTCTGTGGGCTGCCATTTTGTCTTGTTGACTGTGTAGTTTGCCTTACAAAAGCTTCTCAGTTTCAGGAGGTCCCATTTATTAATTGTTGTTCTCAGTATCTGTGCTACTGGTGTTATGTCCAGGAAGCATTCTCCTGTAACAATTCTTTCTAGGGTATCACCTACCTACCCTTCTAAGAGGTCCAGTGTGGCTGAATTTATGTTAAGGTCTTTGATCCACTTGGACTTAAGTTTGTGCATGGTGATAGACATGGCTCTATCTGCAATCTTCTATATGTCTTCACCCAGCTATGCCAGCACCAGTTGTTGAAGATGCTTTAATTTTGTCATTGTATAACTTTAGATTCTTTGTCAAAAATCAGGTATTCATAGGAGTGTAGGTTACTTTTAGAGTTTTTCAATTCAATTCCATTGCTCTACCTATTTTTGTGTCAATATCAAGCTGTTTTCTGAACTATGGCTCTATAATAGATCTTGAAGTAAGGGATTTTGATGCCTCCTTAAGTTCCTTTATTGTACAGGGTTGGTGTAGCTATACTAGGTTTTTGTTTTCCCCTGAAATGTCTGTAAAGAATTGTTTTGGGATTTTAATGGGTATTGAATTGAATTTGTAGATTGCTTTTTGCTATGTTGATCCTACCTATCCAAGATCATGGGAGATCTTTCCATTTTCTGGCATTTTCTTTAATTTCTTTCTTTAAAGACTCAAAGTTCTTTCAATACAGGTCCTTCACTTGTTTAGTTAGCATTACACCAAGGTATTTTATGTTGTTTGTGGCAAATGGTTCTTTCTCAGCCCTTTTATCTTCTGTATATAGTAGGGCTACTTATTTTTTGAGTATTCTTGTATCCTGCCACTTTGCTGAAGGTGTTCATCAGCTAATACAGTGTTTCCACACTGACTTCATTATAAATATTCATTTGATAGCTGTAGTGTTAAAAATAACACTTTTGATTTATTATGAAAACAGAAACTTGTAAGAGGTAGTACATCAGATAAGAGACCAAGAATCTGGACAGATGCACTGAGTTTGGTTGTCGTGTTGAACTCTAGGAGGAAGATTAAATTCATGGGTAGAGAGATTTATCAGATAATAAATACTATAGAGTATTCTCTGGAGGTAATTGAGAGACAAAAATAAAGCTTGAAGTATTAAAACGTGCACTAAGATGTTGTATTTCTTCCTATGCTTAATAGTAACTGCAGTTGATAATAACTCAGTCTTATGGAAATGGTGAGTGTAAAAGGGTGTTAATTCACAATATTATGTTGTAAGCATGTTATGTCAATACAAGTTTTAAAATATTTAACTTTCTTATGTAGTAAATCATGTGATGCAGCTCATATTTGAAATATCATAATCTAGTTAATATTAACGTTTTCTCTTATAATTTTTTAATTATTTTATTGAATATTTCCTGAGTTTTGTATCCACTAAGAAATATAGAAACATTGCTCAGTTTTGCAGAATTCACCCATTTCTTTAACACAATTCTCCCACACAGTTATTTTCACCTCATTCTATTCAATCATGAGCAAAAATGAAAAGTTTTGGATTTCTGGATGACGCACACTACTTCATACTGCTTTTGTTAACTGAACCATCTGGAATCTGTCTAATCCTTCATTGCCCCCTTCCAAACTTCTGAATGCATATTTGTTGTTAAAATAAAAGTGGTGAATTCTTCATAATCACATTTTGTTCAAGAGTTTCACATAATATCTCCATGTTTACTTTCAACTCTACTGTCCTGAGTCATCCTCCCTACCCACTCTTCCTCTTGCTATTTTCATAGTCTGTCTTTTATTTTTGATATATACATGTCACCAATATCACTGTATATATGTATATATACACACTATATAGTATGTATTTAATTCCTTTTACCATATAGGAAAGGAAACATGATAGTTGTCTATCTGCCCCTACCCCATTCTATCAACTTTTCTACAAAGTTTATGATTTAATTCCTTATGACTAAGTAAATTCCATTATAAATTATACCATATTTTGTTTATCAACTAATTTGATGATAGACATTAATCAGGTTCTATAACTTGGCATTTGTAAATAGTGCCACAGTAAACATAGATGGATTTGTGTTTCTATCATGTGATGACTTATATTACTTTTGTTATATATCCAGCCATTACGGCAATTCTCTTTTTAATTTTGAGAGATCTTCAAATTGAACCTCATAATGACTACAATAGTTTCCATCCCCACAAGAAGTACTTATGGATTTCTTTTACTCACAAGATTCTTCACCAGCATTTGTTAAATGATAGCCATTCTAACAGAAGTGGGATAGTGTCTCTTATACTTTTAAGTTCATTTCCCTTGCTGATAAGGAGGCCATTAGCTTTCTTTCATGTGACTCTTGGCTATTTCTACTTCATCTTTTGAGAAATACATTTTTTATTTCTCCATTTAATTATTGAACAGTTTTTTTATTTTTCTTGGCTGCTAGATGTGAAAGTTTATATATATGGGTGTGGGACTCAAAGGAGAATTGCATCAGGAGGGCAGAAACTAGCTGTGTCAGCTGTGGTTGATTCCACAAGACCAACTACATTTTGTGCTTGTGTGGATATTTCTTTCAATAGACAAGGCACTGGACTAAGCAATCCCCCAAGCTCTGCAAAAGCAGAGTGGCTGGTGAAGTGACATGAAATTAAAGAGTCCAACTGTGATGCTGCAGCACAGTACGTTTCACAACTTTAGAACTTCATCAAACATTTTATGTTTAATTTGATTGAATGGAATGACAGCAACTAACCTACACTAAATATATCTCTTTAAATCCCATAATTTTGAAGCTCTTTGACAAATACCTATTTTTTTCATTTGGTTGTTTTGTTATTCTGATGTACTCTGTAGCCAAGGCTTACCTGTAACTCAGTATGTTCTTCGGTTGCAACTCATGGTCACTCTGCTTTATTACCTGGGTGCTGGGATAACAGTTAAGCACCACCATACTCAACACTGATGCTAGTTTTTATGTATCTTGAGGTTTGATTTCCTCGAAGAAGAAAAGAAGATCTCGACATCTTTAAAAACTGATGCATAGTTTTCTTAAATATCTAATTACCTGTCTATATTTCTGTGGATACTAGAAGTGTATATACTTGTCTATCATTAAGAATGGATAATTTAATGATGAAGCTTGTATAGTGCTATTAACTCTACTCTTTTTATATAATTTAATATCTGTTAATTTCTTACAATTCTACTTATGTTATATTATTTTCACTCTTCATTATCCCACCCCAGTTCTTCCCATGCTATTCCTCTCAAATTCATTAATTCTTCTTTAATTTTGTCTTTATTGTTGCCACATATACATACACATACACAAAACAGTCTTTGTCTATTTCCTGTTGTTCATTGTATGTGTGCGTGCATGTGAGTGTGTGTGTGTGTGTTTGTGAATGTGTGTATGTGTGTGTGTGTGTTAGGACTGACTGCTTGCGATTAGATAACCTATCAAGGGCTTTATCCCTTGGAAACCTTGATTCTACTCTCACATCCATCAACTACTGTCATATATCTTCATTAGCACTAGGGCTTTAGTTATTTTTCTTATTCCCAGACACAGGATGTTTTGTATTTGAGATGAAAGTGATCTGGAAGCTGCCTGCTTGAGGACTAGCTCTAATAATATCAAAATTACTATACAAGTTGCCAAGAGAGGAAAGTAACCAGCATTCACACCCATTTCTAAAGCGTATGAACCACAACAATGACCTGTTTGGCAATGGTACCAAGCATAGGTGCAACAGTAGCAAATTACACCTTCTTGAGTGTAAACACAGTTATATAATTAAATGTAAGATCTAATCAAGGAGGGAACTTAAGTTAATATTGTAAATCTAGCTGTGAACTAACTATAGTTGGTGAGGCCATGGACCTTACAGGAGAACCAACTGCTGCTACCCTCCTAAACCTGTTGTAGAATAATCTTTTTGTATGCTGTGAAGAACTGTCATTTTTATTGGTTTAATAGAAAGCTAAATGGCTGATACTTAGGCAGGATTTTCAGGCACACTGGATGCTGGCAAGAAAAAGGGGGGAGTTTCCAGCCAGATGGAGGGGACAAATCATGGTCAGTAAAGAATAAAGATAATAAATCTAGGAAACAAAAAGTGGATTGATAAAATGTGTTAAGCTGTAAGAGCTAGTTAGAAACAAGCATAAGCTATCTGCTGAGCCTTTGTAATTAACAGGAAATCTCCATGTGGTGATTTGGGAGCTAGCTGATGGGACATAAATATTCACGTACAAATGGTACTCAATGTCCAGCCATGTATATTCACATAAGACCTGAGAAAAATTTTAAATGGTTCTAAACACACAAAAATAGAACGAAATGCAGCTTCCTAGTCTCATGCCACCTATAGTGCAGAGGCATGTCTCCCAATAGCTATCAACTTGTTGAGCTACCAGTGTACCATGAGCAAAGCTGCATGGTGATTTATGATTATGCTCATGAAGAACAAAAAGGTTACAGACTCACAGTTAAGCAGGTTCAGATGGAAAAAAATCTCTAAACATGTCACTGTATGTTTAACAATGTGTGTAGGCTTAAAATAAAAAGAAAAAAGATATAGAGAGTCATAAAAGTGAGTAAATAGTTTAAAAATAATAAAGTCTTTTAAAAAGAGTAAAGTATAAAAGAGAATGAGACTTGTAGAAATGGAAATACACAGGGAGTCTGGATTTTGGATATTGTTTTGTTGTCTTTGAATTTTTGATTGCTAGTGAACAAATAATTGATGAGAGATATTAGATTGCAGAAACTCCTAAATGGAAGTAAAAATACGTATTGTGTTGGAGAAGAGGTTTGATTCTGTTCCCAGAGGAAAAAAAAAGTCTGTGGATTCATTCAAAATTAAAGAGAATAAGGTTTGATGGGGGGAGAAACCCCACCATGAAAATCCTTGCCAGATACATAAAGAATTAGACTTAGAAAAGCTACAACACAGGTGACATATGTTTTACCTGATCAAACATAAAAAAGAAAATCATCTTTGGCTGGTTTGTGTACATCACACAATTAAGAACATTAAAATGTTTAAACTAGGGTTTCTATTGTTGTGAGGAGACATGTCCACAGTAACATTTAATTGGGGTTGGCTTACAATTTCAAAGATTTATTCCTTTATCTTCATGATGGGACATGGTGATATGCAGGCAGACATTCTGCTGGAGAAAGAGCTGAAATTCCTAATCATCACACACAGACAACAGGAAGTAGTCTATTTCACCTAATATGGGTTGAGCATATATGATACATCAAAACCCTCTTCCACAGTGACATACTTTCTCCAACACAGTCACACCTACTCCAACAAGGGCATACCGACCAATATTGTCATTCCCTTTGGGTTCCCATTTATTTCAAACCACCACATTCCTGAAACTTTGATTCTCACTTGTTAAGTAAGCTGTGTGGTTCCCACCCATGGGACATTAAATGTAGGTCTGGGAGACACCTAGTAAAAAGATGAAGGACAAGAGATATGAGAAAGGATGACAAGACAGGATTCTGATCAAGTCGACAAACTTTATCCTTTCCAAAGGGATTTATATAGGGTAAGTGAGGAGGGGAAGGAATAGGGGACGTACTACAGCTGCAAGGAAGCTGACAGGGCAAGAGGTCTGTAGGAGGGGTAGAGCATCCTGTGTTGCCTGGTAACCAGACAGCAGGATATGATCCTATGTTTTACAATTTATTGTCTTTATGTAGACCTACCTTCTGACTGACTAGGGAGTCTCCATTAGGCTAATCTTTAACTGACAGATAAACAGCAGGCCTGTTTCTTGGAATTTGCTTTATGTCAGAAGAGGCGGCAGGGTGGTCTGGAGTCATGTCTTTTCTATGAGGACGTGATGCTGCCAAAGCTGGTTTATGGTGGAGGCCCTGACACTGTGTAGCCTTTTCTTCTCCAGATAACTTTTAGACTCCCCTTCACTAGTTAAAATAATTTAGACATTTCCTGTGTTCTCTTTTACTACACCCATGTATATCTAAGAAAATTTTGATACAAGAATATAGGTGCCATGATTAATTTATGCAGTTCTTTTGTTTTGTATTCTTACTTCAATTTTCTATATGTAGTCTGGCTAAATAGTTATCTTCTGTACCTCTTAAAGTTTTTATAGCCTTTTTAATTTCCCTTTATCCATTTTTCTCTTTTATGTCCATACTCTCTTGCTAATTTCCTCAACTTTATGTTTCAATTAGTAATGATATTTTATAATAGTAATAAATGCATATAGCACTCACCTCATACATATATTAGTTTGTAGAATGCTCATAACAATTCAGTATGACAGAAAATATTAACTTCATTTATAGGAAAGTGAAACAAATAGAGTTTATAGCACAGGTACTGAGAAGCAAACTCTGGATCAAATTGTGCATACAGAATTTATGAATTTTATCATTGAACCCTGGTCCACTATAAACCTCTACCCTCTGAATTAATTCCTAATCTTTGGAAAACCAAATTTAAGTGTTTTGTACAACATTGGTAGCTATGCTTTTGGAACATATTTTACAGCTGGGCTATCACTTTCACTGGATCTGGTCTCTATTTAATTTTTTCATTTTGCTTTTTAAATTTTTTGTAGTTTTATAATGTGGTTTAATCACAAAGGGCTCTCTTTCCTTAAAGCCAAATTATTTCTTAGAAAACTTTCTTTGCTTTTATTCTTTTTTTTTGTTTGCAGCATCTTAACCCTAATTTTCCTCCATCCACTCCTTCCAATCCCCCCCAACACTGACTCTTCCTCTGTTTCCCTTCACAAATGACTATGCCTAAAGGGATATCAACACAAAGGTGATCTCAGCACTTGGGATCACTCATCTTTAATCCCATCAATAGGGAGATGGAGACAGGAGTGATACAGCTGGGAATAAAAGGTATATAGGGCAGGAGGATACATGAACTCAGAGGTATTGCAGTCTGAGGCTTGGTGGAGAGCAGTGCCGCTAGCATTGTATGCTGAGTATTCATGGAGACATTATAATCCATTATAGACTGAGGTAGAGGTAAGAGCTTCTGACTTGGCTGCTTTGCTTTTCTGATCTTTATCTTGAACCCCAATATCAGTCACTAGGTCCTTTTATTAGGCATGTTACAAATATATATAGAGAACCTAGTGCAAACCCATGTTGCCTCTGTGATTGCTACTCCAGCCTCTGTGAGGGCCTACTATCCCTGCTTAGTTGACTTTGTAGATCACATACTTGCAGTGTCCTCAATCCCTCTGACTCCTACAATTCTTTCTTCCCTCTTCTACAGGATTTCCAAAGCTCCAAGGGGAGGGAACCAATGGAGAACTCCAACTTAGGCTCTCTCTTCTCCTAATGTTTGGCTGTGGATCTCTGCATCTGTTCCTATCAACTACCAGTAAATGGAAATGACAATTGTGCCAGGCATCAATTTTTGAGTATAGCAGGATATCATTAGTAATCATTTTATAAATTTTCCCTCGTCTATCTTAGGTCACTGGGCTATCCAGTATATGGTTCTTGGACATCTAGATATTGTTGATCATGGTCTCCTTTTCATGAGAAGGGCATTAAATTAGACCAGTTATTAGTTGACCATCCCCGCAGGTTCTATGCCTACATTTTACCAGCATATTTTGCAGGCATGATAGATTCTAGGTTGCAAGTTTTGTGGCCAGGTTCTTATCTCATTCCCACCACTGGGAGCTTTGCCTAGCTACAGAAAATGCCTATTTCATGATACATATACTTCAATACTAGGAGTCCCCACTAGGGTCACCCTTGATGATTCCAGGGAGATTCTACTGCACTAGGTTTCAACATTGCCCCACTCCAGATGCCCTCTAATTTCAACCATTTCTCCCCTTACTCTCTCCCTCCATTACTTCCTTTAGAACTGACTCCTTTTATTCACATCCACACCCATCCCCATCCACCATCAAAACCTATTCTATTTCCCCTTCCCAAGTGACCCATGCATCCCACTTAGAGCTCTTCTTGTTATTTACATGCTCTAAGTCTGTGCCCATATCAAGATGATTTTTTTCTAATTCTATCCATTTGCCTTCAAATTTCATGATGTCATTTTTAACAGCTTAGAAATACTTTATTGTGTAATACTCTATTGTATAAAAGTACCTCATTTTCTTCTCTAAACATCTGTTGAGGAATATCTAGTTGTTTCTACTTTCTGGCTATTAATAATGCTGCTAGTAACATAGTCAAAGAAGACAATTAGAATAGATTGGTTTTTGGGAGTTTACAATATAGAGTGGAATAGCCGGGTCTTAAAGTAAATTTATTCCAGTTTTAAGAGGGTCTTGATTCTTTTGCTCATCACTTCTCCCTCTTTGTAACTGGGTTCCAAAAGTTCAGTTCACTGTTTAACTTTGGGTGTCTGCCTCTGCTTCCGTCAGCCACTGGATGAAGGGTCTAAGATGGCATATAAGGTAATCGTCAATCTCATTATCAGAGAAGGGCATTTAAGGCAGCAGCAATGCCAGTTGGTGTCATCCTTGTAGATCTCTGAAAATTTTGCTAGTGCCAGATCTCTTCTCAAACCTATAATGACTCCCTCTAGTATGGTAAGTCTCATCCTGATATACTCTATTTTTCCCCTGACTCAACTTTCCTGCTCCCCAGGGTTCCCTTCTCACCTCCTTTTCTCCTGCTCTCTTTGTCCCAGCTCCTTCTACCCTCCCTGACCCCATGCTCCCAATCCCCTCAGGAGATTCCATCCCATTCCCCTTCTTTTGGGTACCATGTATATATCTCTTAGGGTCCTCCTTGTTTCTTAAACTATCTGGTGATGGGATTGTAGGCTGGCACTCCCCGGCTCCATGTCTAAAATGCATATACATGTGAACATATATCATGTTTTTCTTTTTGTGACTGGGTTACCTCACTCAGGAAGGTTACTTCTGCTGTCATCAATTTGCCTGCAAATTTCAAGATTCCATTGTTTTTTTTTCCACTGAGTAGTACTCCATTGCGTAAATGTATCACATTTTGTCTATCCATTCTTCAGTTGAGGGGCATCTAGATTGCTTCCAGGTTCTAGCTATTACAAAGAATTCTGCTATGATCATAGTTGAACAGATTTCCTTATTGTATGAATGTGCATCCTTTGGGTATATGCCTAACAGTGGAATTGCTGGATCTTGTGGTAGACTATTTTCCATTTTCCTGAGGAATCTCCATACTGATCACCAAAGTGGCTGTACACGTTGGCATTCCTACCAGCAGAGGAGGAGTGTTCTCCTTTCTCCACATCCTCTCCAGCATAAATTGTCATTGGTGTTTTTGATTTTAACCATTCTGACAGGAGTGAGATGGTATCTCAGAGTTGTTTTGATTTGCATTTCCCGGATGGCTAAGGATGTTGAGCACTTTCTCAAGTGCCTCTCAGCCATTTTAGACTCCTCTATTGAAAACTCTCTATTTAGTTCTGCAGCCCAATAGGGTCCTTTGGTGTTTTGGAGACTTGCTTCTTGAGTTCTTTGCAAATTTTGGAGATCAACCCTCTGTCAGATGTGGGATTAGTGAATATTGTTTCCCATTCTGTGGGCTGCCTTTTTGTCTTGCTGACTGTGTCCTTTGCCTTACAGAAGCTTCTCAGTTTCAGTAGGTCCCATTTATTAATTGTTGATCTCACTGTCTGTGCTACTGGTGTTATGTTCAGGAAGCTGTCTCCTGTACCAATTCGTTCAAGGGTACCACCCACTTTCTCTTCTAAGAGGTTCAGTGTGGCTGGATTTATGTTGAGGTCTTTGATCCATTTGGACTTAAGTTTTGTGCATGGTGATAAACATGGATCGATCCGCATTCTTCTACATGCCAGTCTCCACTTATGCCAGCACCATTTGTTGAAGATGCTTTCTTTATTCCATTGTATATTTTTAGCTTCTTTGTCAAAGATCAGATGTTCGTACGTGTGTGGGTTAATACCCGGATTTTCAATTCGATTCCATTGGTCTACCTGTCTATTTTTGTGCCAATACCAAGCTGTTTTCAGGACTATAGCTCTATAATAGAGCTTGAGGTCAGGGATGGTGATGCCTCCGGACGTTGCCTTGTTGAACAGGGTTGTTTTGGCTATCCTGGGTCTTTTGTTTTTCCATACAAAATTGATTATTGTTCTTTCAAGGTCTGTGAAGAATTGTGCTGGGATTTTAATGGGGATTGCATTGAATCTGTAGATTGCTTTAGGCAGGATTGCCATTTTTACTACATTGATCCTACCTATCCAAGAGCATGGGAGATCTTTCCATTTTCTGAGGGCTTCTTTAATTTCTTTATTTAAAGATTCAAAGTTCTTACTATACAGGTCTTTCACTTGTTTGGTTAGTGTTACCCCAAGGTATTTTATGTTGTTTGTGGCAATTGTAAAGGGTGATGTTTCTCTGATTTCTCTTTCAGCCCTTTTATCATCTGTATATAGTAGGGCTACTGATTTTCTTGAGTTGATCTTGTAGCCTGCCACTTTGCTGAAGGTGTTAATCAGCTGTAAGAGTTCCCTGGTAGAGTTCTTTGGGTCATTGATGTAAACTATCATATCGTCTGCAAACAGTGAAAGTTTGACCTCTTCCTTCCCAAGCCAAACTCTTTTTCTGAGGCTACAATTACCTTAGTACTCGAACCATACAAAGATACAACTAATATAGGAAACTACAGACCACTCTCCCACATGAACTTTGATGCAAAAATTCTCAATAAAATCCTGGCAAATAAAATCCAAGAACACATCAGACAAATCATACACCATGATCAAGTAGTTTTCATTCCAGGAATGCAGGGATGATTCAACACACGAAAATCCATCAATATAATCTACCCTATAAACAAGATGAAAAAGAAAAAACACATGATCATTTCATTAGATGTTGAAAAGCCTTTGACAAAATCCAACACCCCTTCATGATAAAGGTCTTGAAAAGATCAGAGATAACAGGAACATACCTGAACATAATGAAAACAATATACAGTAAACCAACAGCCAACATCAAATGAAATGGAGAGAAACTGAAGGCAATTCCTCTAAAATCAGGAACAAGATAAGGTTGTCCACTCTCTGCATATCTCTTCAATATTGTACTGAAGTTCTTACTAAAGCAATAAGCCAACGAAAGTATATCAAGGGGACACAAATTGTAAAGTAAGAAATCAAACTTTCACTATTTACAGATGATATGATAGTCTACATAAGTAACCTGAAGAATTCTACCAGGGAACTCCTATAGCTGATAAACACATTCAGCAAAGTGGCAGAATAGAAGATTAACTCAAAAAGATCATTAGCCCTACTATATATAGACAATACATGTGCTTAGAAAGAAATTAGGGAAACATCACCCTTTACAATAGCCACAAACAACATAACATATCTTGGGGTAACTCTAAGCAAACAGGTGAAAGACCTGTATGGCAAAAACTTTGAATTTTTAAAGAATGAAATTAAAGAAGATACCAGAAAAATGGAAAGATCTCCCATTCTCTTGGATAGGTAGGATAGGTAAAACCGGCAATCTTACCAAAAGTAACTTGCTTTAAAAATCCAATTTATGATACTGAAAATTTTCAGAGCAATTCATCTGAAATGTCCACAGAATTATGTTGGGACCTAATCAAAATTGATAGAGGAAAATGGTAGTTAAAAAAGTTTTGTATTGGCCGGGTGGTGGTGGTGCATGCCTTTAATCCCAGCACTCAGGAGGCAGCGGCAGGCGGATCTCTGTGAGTTCGAGGCTGGGCTGGACCGATAGCCTCCAAAACAGTACAGAGAAACCCTGTCTCGTGAAAAACCAAAAAAAAAAAGTTTTGTATTTCAGGGATTCTTTTTAATTGCTTTAAGTGTGTTGTGGCAGATTTTTTTCATGATTGTCTGACTCAAGATTGACTGGACATGTTGCTCAAAGGAATGTCTCTCTTCTGTAGAAGCTATTTGATAGACTTGGGACTAGGTTGCTGAGCCTGCCTTTTGCCAGAATGCAGATATACTCAGAACTCTGTGCTTGTCAGCTTTACATTTGTGAGCAAGGGCATTTGACATATATATTTTTTCCTGTGTGTGGGCCATGGGTATTTAGGCCAACTATAAATGAGAATGAACTGTCTGCACTGTTAGTGATCTCCAATGCCTGTGATATTTAGATTTAGGCATATACTCCCTTCTGCCCTCCCTGATCTTTCTACTCTTAGTATTAAAATAGTAAGGATTTGGTGTGAATGAAAACAATGGAAATATGAAGCAAACGCTGCAGTAATCTTTTAAAAATAATGGCACTGTCACTTCACACTTCATCTGTTCTCATTGCTCTTTAAACTATGAATTTCTTATGGATCCATTTCCTCAAATGCCACTCTTTAATCTTTTTTATTCTTTGTGTTAAAATAATACTCAACATTGCAATCTTCATCACACATTTTTTATTATATTTTGTTGCCTTGTCAAAGCTGTTTCTTTATTTCCTTTTGTCAGATGGAAAGCATGTTGATCTCTCTACAGGAAAAAAAAAGTGTGGATTTAAGAATCTACAAAGGTAAATTTTTGAGGTGTGGACCCACATGTAAACTGAAGTCTCCTTAATACTCTATTTTGTGGTTTGCCTTCTTTGCACAATTCCCTTGCCTATTAGCCTCGGCTACTCTGAGCTTAGGATGGGTTTCATTTTTATCTCAGGTTGTATGCTATTTTTTGCAGATGTCCACACTTATTCATTATTTTCCTCATAAATATTAATTCTTTATATCTGTAGAGAAAGAACCCTGAGGGATTGGAGGTAATTATTTTTTTCACTAATGGATCTCCTGCATTTATTGCTATAAAATATTTGGATAAGCAAGCTATTAGTCAAAACTAAAATCCCTCTTTGCTTTAATTTTTGTACTATAAATAGAATGTCTGCCAGAATTCCTTTGGAGATAAATTTGTCTTAAAAATAAACACCAGGTAAAATGACTGTAGAAAACATAAATGTAATAAGAATGTTAATAAGAGCATTAAACATATACATTGTAGCTTGGAGCATTATACATGATGGGTTTAAAAATATTTCATTTACTTTTTCTCTTTCTCATTGGAAAAGAAAGAGGTAGGAGGTATATAAGTCTTTTGTTTTCTTTTGATAATTTTGTCTATAACACAAAAGCATAGGGCTCTCTAGAGTGTTCAAATTAGAACTATGAGAGTAAGTACCATCTGTTTTCCCATTTCTATCTGGGTGCCAGAATCCATTGCATAATATATAACCAGGACCTTGGAACATGGGATATGTCTATAGATTTGTGGGTGGTGTGATTGGTGCCTTGTTCAAAAGGAAAACCTAAAAGCCAAACAAACCAAAAACTTTGAAAGGCACACATGGTGTAACTGAGTAGTATAAAGTAGGAGTAAGCAAAGAAAAGTAAGAAATAAGATATATGAAAGAAGAATTTGAATTTTGACTTATGACAAATCACCTACTCAGTTGACATTAGCAGGTACAACATGTTTCAGTCACTTATTTTAATATTAAAGGTCTAATGTTTAGAAAGCACCATCTCTATAATGTCAAAAAACCAAAGATCTAACTTTTAATATAATCTACCAAAGGAGTGAACTAAGTGGTAAAACAGTTAGGGGAAAATTTCTCTACTCTCTATGTTTAAAAAGGGTTTATTCTAGGGCTGTGAGAAATAGTTCAGTAGTTAAGAGCACTTCCTTATATTGCAAAGGACCCAGGTTTGGTTTCCAGCACCCATGTGGTCCACAACCTGTTCTTCGTCAAGCCCAAAGGTTAATCAGATTCCTTCCTTGTCTCCGAGGGTCTCAGACATCCATATGATGCCAATATGCACATTCAAGTAAAATCTTCATACATAGAAAATTAAAAGCAAAAACACAAAAAGTTAATCCTTCAAATTCCTTAGTTATATAGTTTACTCAATTCAATAATATTCTAAATTCACAGATGTAATGAATTATATTAATTTATGCAATCTGCAAAAAGCAAAAAATTACAAAGATAATATATCAAGTAAGAAAATATAAAGATACTCAAAATATTAACAGGTTTTAATATTTGGGGGATATAATGGGTAGTTTACTTTTTATTTGTATCAATATTGCTATTTTCTTTACTTTTACAATGACAATGTATATATTTATAAGATGAAATGATCAAACAATAAAGGTTTCAAAATGAATGAAAGCTAACAATGTAAATTAAGCAAACGTTGACTCTAAGAAGTTAGAGTACATATACTACACTCATGTACTCACCAGCTTCGTGCCCACTTATAGTTGAGTGGAAACATAATACTATACACAAAAAGTATAACTCTAACGCACATAATTCTGTCTTATTTTTGCCTTAACACCAACCATGTTTATCGGGTGTTGTGAAATATATTCTAACTTCAAGCTTGGTGCATCGACTGTGTATTCAAACTTTTACCATGAATATCAAGTAGCAATCTCAAGCTCAAAACTGGAGAGTCAATAAGATTTATCTACTAAATTATATCCTAAAATGATTTATACTTATTTTTTCTCACCTAATTTTATGTGACTTTATTGGATGTTTCAGTAAAAAGAACTGCATTGTCTTCATATTCTACTATGAAAATATAACCAGGGTTTGAATGCTTCTTGTTGTTTCAATGACCCTAGTCTAAGTCATTATCATCCTTTACATTTCTTGCATTGCCTCTTACTTTTATTTTTGTCAGCCCATAATGTAAACAGAACAGTGTGTGTGTTTCTTTTAAATTGCAAGTTGCAGCACTGTTATAATAGTTCAGTGAATGAAGGCGGTTGCCAGTCTACCACCCTGAGTTTTTGATTTCCAGAAACCACATCGTAGAAGGAAGGAACTGATTTCCACAGACTGTCTTTTGACCTCCATACCTGTGCTGTAGTATATGCTCCCCTTTCCACATATGCCACACCAAATCCAGTAGATTCTCTGTGACAAGTTCCACAGACCGAGGCAATAACTTCAAAAGAAGGAGGTCTCCTAGAAATGGTTGTGGAACTCTCAGCCGGAGAAAACTATTGAGCCGTGGTTCTCATGGCAATCTCTGCTCTTCTGTTCTTTTCTGATATTAACGAAATGTTCCTGAAAGCCTATGCTGACATTTTAAACAAAAGAAATAAATGAGAACCTTTCACCTGAGACATGGCCACTGACCATGACCTCGTCTCCGGGAAAACCAGTGCTTTTTGAATCATTCACGTCATTCATACACATAAATAGTAACAGTATTAATAAAAATTTTCTCACCTATAAAATTTCATATGGCTGGGATGTACACGTGTGATAGAGAGTGGTTTTAATGTTTGGGAAAGAAAGCTTTTTGATAAGAAAAAAGTTAAAATTGCTTTATTTCAAAGACTCCTAAGAACTAGGCAACAGAGTCAAACAATTGTGACTAGGTAACAGATGTCAAACAATCACTAACCATAAAAATGTATTAACCTGATCTTAGAAATAGGTGGTTAGCTACAGTTAGCCTTGAATGATTTTTTTGATTTATCATTTCATTAGTCTTGGAAAAGTTGTGTGTTACAATGCCTAGTAACAATGATGTCATTTGTCTGCTTCACTGAACACAAACTCTGAGAAGACAGGCTTTATTCTGAATAAAAAGCCTTGCTAAAATGCTGCAAAATACACTCATTCAAACTGCCTCAGTGTTTGTTTCTGTTTGTCACCGCCGAATGCTTGTCTACCTAGTCTTGAGAACCCTCATCCCAGAGACCTCCATACCCGCTGGGGTGGTCTGTGGCACACATATCCATACTTTCACACACACATAACAAAACAAATACGTATAAATTGAAGTATTCAAGTTCAGATCATGCCAACATTCTACTGCAGGAACATCAGAAATCTTCAGTTATTCCCATTTTGTTCGGAGTATAAAGTCCTCATGATGAACTTACAAACTAACAATGTGTCTATTTTTCCACCCTAGAAGGAAAGGCTTTTTTTGTATTGATACAATTCAAACATAAAGTCTTGCCTTAAATATTTATTAAACTTGACTATGTGCATTGAGGTTTCTGAAGGATTAAATGTCTAGATCCAATTCACAAGCAGAAGCTTGAGCAGATCTCATTTCAAGACCATGAAATCTTTGGTCTATTCCACAGGGTTATGATTGGTACCTCAAGAAAAATATAACTACGAATAACAAAGAAATTGTGTTCAGTAGGGGAAGCAATAAAAAGTTCCCTAAAGAAATGGCTTGTCTCGGAGGATGGGTAAGATTCAAGGTTTGTGAGACAAAAGGATATTACAGGAAAAAGAGTGGGCAGAGAGAGGCCAGAGATTGACCAGTAACACAGGGGCCTGATGAGTAGCCAGAAATGTGCCATGAGAATTAGCTATGGCTGGCTCTGGGAAGCCTCAAATTCATAGAAGACCTAGCATTTAGGTTAGTCACTAGATAATTATTAGGCATTTTTTAAGTAAAAGGGTAATATCATTAAAGATAACATTTGGGAGGATCAATGCATTGGTTCTGGGTGTAATGCATTCACGTAGGAAGATGGTAGGTTAAGAGAATACAAGAATCTACGATAGTCAGAGAGGAGTAGTGAGGGACTCCTAGAGGTTAATACAATGTGAGAGGAAAGAGAAGACATTGTGGCAGCAATAGAAGTAAAATGATGATAAATTTAGAGCTGCCCTAGATTAGTAGCAAAATGCGGTAACCAAAGTCTTGAATGACACTTAGAAATCACCTCCTGAAAATCTGACAGAACTAATTCAGCAGACTGGGTCCTTCTTCTAGATGTTTTAGTTAAACTTATAAGTGCAGGTGAGCAGAAAAACAACTCTCCATTTGACCAGGAGAATAATCACCTTCGTAGAATTAATTCGTCTGTCCTTTTATCTGTATCATCTGCACAGTGAGTTCCCAATTTGTGTGTGTTTTGTGTGTCTGTGTATATATACAGATATATGCACACACACATATTATATGGGCCAGATATCACCATATATTATGAATAGCAAAATATTTTTGGTTTAACGTTTTCAGGAATTGGTTTAGTTCACTGAACATCCATGGCACAATTTTCACATTCCTGTACTTTTATTTACACTCCTTTCCCCTTTGTCAACCATAGTTGAACATCTCTGATCAAACATGACTCCTAACAGCGTTTGTTCTTCGGGAATCCTCACTCCTAAGGAATGTTAACAGCTGTCGCTGCCCTCCTCCCTAGTGCTGCTTTTATTACCTCGTTCCACTTCGACTAGGTCAGGGCAGGACTACAAAAAAAATGCTTTAATTGCCACCATGATGGAGACTGAATTAATCTACAGCAGATGAAGGAGGATAATGAAATCATTTTCTTTTCTCTTGATGGTCTGTGCAGCGTCATCTCTTCTGATACACTCCAGTGTCTGACCTTTCAAACTGACAGGATGTTCACTGCTGGGGCTGTTTAAAGACATCTATCTCCGCACAGAAAAATGGAAGCCAGACATCCAAGACCGACTCATATTTGTCTGTGAATCAAGCTGTCATTTTTGTTCTGCCAGAGTCTGTTATCACGTCTGGACAAGTAATTATTCTCTAGGTTAGGCTCTTACAACCTTGAATTTTTAGGAAAGTCCTTGAGACTGAAGGAAGTCACTTTCGTGCAGCTATGGCCTCTGCATATTAGTGAGTTATGTGGTGGCTTGGCAGTTATAAGAGCTATTAAGCATCTAGACTGTTAAGTACACAGTTCTTTAAACTTTGCCTGAGTTTTGCCTCCATCTGTTTCCTCTATTTGCAAAAATCCCTACCTAGTTCTGCTGCTTCTAGGCAACTGGCAGTTCCCTCCCTAAAGAGTAAGTATGAGCTGGGACATCGAGGACATGGCGGAGAAAAAACAATACACTCCTCTACTTCCCTGCTTTTTCAAGCTGGAATCATAAAGTAGGAAGGAAAGAGCTCAATAACTCTCCTTTGTCCTTGCTGGAAACAAGAGAACTCTAGTATGTTGTTGAATAAAACCTGGCAACTCCTCAGTGAGGTGAAGTTGGTGGCAAAAGAGAAGAGAAACACATTTCATTACTAGGAATGCAAAACCTAATCCAAACTGATCTAGCTCCTCTGAGTTGTTAAGCAAATCAACTATGAATTCAGTAGTTTCCAGAGAAAACCTTAGGTCAGATTTCAGGGGAGAGAAATCCTTGGTGAGAGACTTAATAATGCATAAAGAACCTGACAGCTCCTACAGAATTCTGTTTGAAATTGAGAATTTCTAGAATAAAATCCTCATTACTTCTCAGAAGAGAAACCATTTTTACGAAGTTAGACAGTGATTTGGTCACAGGTATTTTTGTGAATTCCAGTTTGGACAGCTGAAGACAGAAAATCCCCAACTCCTCCACAGTGCTGTCCTCATCCACTGCCATACTCATTTATTACCAGAAATACACTCCCAAGCATAAACCCATTCTACCCTCTCCTATGCCCAAGCAACAAGAACTCTCTGCCCTAGAACCCATCAGAACCACTAGACTCTGCCACATTAACTGGAGTTTTAATCCTCATCCTAATATTTGTTAATGAAACAACATAAAAGATTAGGAAACACATGGTTCATTTAAAAGTTAGTATAAACATGGTTGATATTTATGCATGCCCTTTGGAATATCTGTACTTGACAGTAATAGCTGTGAAAGGATCATGCTTACCAAGGATTCCCGACTCCCAGATCCTAGCACATCTGGGACAGTTGCTGAACATTTTGTAACTCAACATCATTTTTTCCTATGCCTTTGGTGCCTGGGACTGTAACAGGAAACTTGCCATTGCTTTCACATTTACCTTTTGGATATTCAATGCAGACAATACCAAAAAATTTGTCATTTGTTGGAAATCGGCTTTTAGTCTGATTATTTCTTGTGAATTATCTTTTATACTGTGTCATTTAAACAACTTGATGGAAGTGCCAATATGAGAAGAGAGACCTTTTTTTTTTTACCTGCAATTTTGGTTTAAATTTTCTTACATCTACGAATGTTTCTTCTTAATCTTCTTGTTCTTTAATCTTCTGATTATGTTTTTTAAATACTGGATTTCAAGGCTTTAATTATTCAGGAAGAAAATTGAACTTCTTGAGGAAATTCTTCAAGGAATATGAATTTCACAAAAAGAAGCCAGGCAAGGAAAATGAGGCAAGTTGTTGGGGTGATTAGAAAATCCAGAGGGCTATATCTTTACCCCTGCATATCAAGAGGAAACTGTCCCTCAAAATACTCAGTGTTCTTTTCTTTGTAGTACTTTGTAGTGTTTCAAAAGAATTCTTTGCTTTTGGGGAAAAGATGGCCTCAATTGAGAGCCACAGTGTGCCTCATCCAATTTGCATGAAAATGTTCTGTCTTTGCAGTAAGGACTCTGGTATGTGGAGATCATGTTATAATTGAGTGATAACATGCATCTCAAGATGCCAGGCAGTGGTGAGTACTGTATGCTATAATAATATAATATAATAATATTACAGAATATATTATATATAGCTTAGGTATATATTATAAATTATATAAAATATATCCAATTATATATTCTAAAGTTATATAGCATATATATATTTATCTTATATATGTTATAAATACATAAGCTAAATAAACTTCAGGACAGATTTGTTTAATAGGTGACTTTAAAAAGTAATTTTGTAGTTGCAACCTTTTTTCAGAAATCTGGAGGCACAAAGTAAATTCCTTTCCAAGGTTGTTGCACTTGAGTTCTGCTCTTAGTTTGGCTTCTGTTTTCTCTATTTTGAAACTAATTTTCAGAAATGAAGGAGGATTTGTAGAATACAGTTGTCTTATGACACAGACACACGTGATAAGCACGCTGTTTTATGAGTGTGCTGTAGTGAGCTTTGAGACTAGTATTTCAGAAAGTTGAGCTCTCTGGAGTCTAGGAAGTTCTTTGAATGTACATCACTAAGTTTTAACCAAAGTCACGTCCTCTGGAGGCTGTTATCTAAGCCTCTTGTGTAACCATTGCCCTTGTTTTGTGGAAGGACATGTCTGTCTTTGCTCTTGATCATGCCATCTGCCCACAGAAGGAAAATTTCCAGGCCAGTAATTCGGTTTTGCAACATTCACATTTTTACTATCCCCACTATGTAGCAGGAAGAGAACAATTCTACAATACACAGATTACTGTCTGCAAATCTGTTAGGGGTTGAGTTGCCCACAGAGGTTCGTTTCTAGAAGCTGACATCAGAGATTTCCAAAGTAGAGGCAAACTCAAGAGGGCTAAGGAAGTCCCCGATTAAGGGTACTGACTGATCCTACCTCTGTGGACATTGCCATTGTGCCCTACAAGCAACTGGTACAGAAATACCCTTCCTGTCTGTCACAACATTGATCCTGTGCTGAAGTGATGACTACCAGTAACAGCTAAGGGCATTTTGCAGACAGTGCTGCCCTGAATGAAGAAACCCTTCCGACTTAGGCCAGCTCTAAATAAATAGCTCTGCTCCAATCATGTCAGAGGAAAGTAGTCAACATATTTCTCTCTCTCTCCTCGGCACTGGGGATTTTCTAGTAAGTCATAATTCAATCCTTCATTAGAGGGAAGAAAAAATGTAAATTAAAAAATCCCAGCCAAGCCATTCCCAGCAGCAATATCGGAAATCTCTGCTGGCTGAAGAAGAGGCCGCCAGACTGCTATCAGAGCCTCTCTGTTTGCTATCAGTTTAGACCACAATTAATTTAAAATTTCTACTTCCAAAGTGAAGTGAGGGAATACAATAATCCCAATTTACTTTTTTAATAAAAAGCTTAAGTGGAAAGAGTCCACTGGGGATGCTCAGTCTGGGCCAAGGTAATTCAAATCACAGGAGAGGCTCCATTTAAAATGCACAGTCACAGGGCAGCCAGTGTCTTTTCCCAGAATACTTCATATACTTCATCTAGGCTGAAGCTGATTCTTTCTTCTTCTTCTTCTTCTTCTTCTTCTTCTTCTTCTTCTTCTTCTTCTTCTTCTTCTTCTTCTTCTTCTTCTTCTTCTTCTTCTTCTTCTTCTTTCTTCTTCTTTTCTTCTTCCTCTTCCTCTTCCTCTTCCTCTTCCTCTTCCTCTTCCTCTTCTTCTTCTTCTTCTTCTTCTTCTTCTTCTTCTTCTTCTTCTTCTTCTTCTTCTTCTTCTTCTTCTTCTTCTTCTTCTCCTCATCCTCCTCCTTCTCTCCCTCTTCCTCCTCCTCCTCATCCTTCTTCTTCTTCTGTTTTATTGCCTTTTTTAGAGTGAAACTGGACTTGCAAACACTAGCAGTGATTGCCTTAAAGAAAAGGCAATTCCAAAGAACCAGGAGACTGTTTTCAAAGAATATTCTTCAAAAACTCCGTGGACAATCAGCATCAAGATGCAGATCCTAAAACATATTGTACCTAGCATAGAAAACATTCATCCAGGGAAGCAGAGGCAGGCAGATCCCTGTGAGTTAGAGACTAGCCTGGTCTACAAGGGCTAGTTCCAGGACAGCCTCCAAAGCCACAGAGAAACCCTGTCTCAAGAAACACAAAAAACAAAAAAACAAAAAATAACAAAAAAGAAAACATTCATCCAGAAACTGGGATTTCCTTCAACAACAAGTATGATATATCTTGTGCAGGGGAAGGATTTTAGCAGTTGAATATGCAGATCATTGAGGAGATAGTCTGATGTTTTTGGTGCCAGAGGTTCTGGTTAAGGCCAAAGAAAGCCATTGATAACAGACGCCTTGGTTAAATTTAAGGTTATCTGGAATTTCTGTCTGGTCTAACAAGATAAAAACAGAGTCACTGCTGCAGCACCAGAAGTAGTGTGCCAGACCAATTGTCCAGGGCTATTCTTGGATTGGCAGAGCAATTGAAATTTGGTACAGGATGCAAGTATTGCAGAAGAAACAAACTGCCCATCAACATCCTAAGGCCAACTATTACAGATAGAGTCATTACTTGATCCATCTGTAGACAATGACAACACATATCTTATTTCCATGAGAAAAGATCTCTGTTTTCCTTTCATGCTTTTTACCTATTTTCAGTAGTCTGCAGTCTGTCATTGTATATGTACATGTGTCAGTGTTCCCAATAGAACCACCTATGGACCCCTTTCCACACATGCTCCATTTCTGTTACTACATCAGCAAGAAACATTCGCTTCTACATTGAGTTTTGTCTCCTCATTCTTTGAAAACTCAGGAGTTACATAACCAAGTGTCTGCTAGAAATCACCCCAAGTTCCTAAAGCCACTCAAAATTAAACATCTTAATTATTAACTCTTGTTTTGGGGCCTTGCCTCATTTATTTTAGTTTGGCTCTCCATAGTTTCACATGAGTATCTGCCATGAACCAAATCGTATTCCTCCTCCAACTTTTCTTATAGAAGCTCTAACCTCCAAAGTGATACACCTGAGGAGCCTTTGACTGGCTTAAGAGTTGAGGGTGGTGCATTCCCTGCATTACAGCAGACACAATATGAGAACACACAGGAAGACAGCAAGTCAAGATGCTTAGACTAAGGATTAAACCCTTCTTGTTGGCACTGTGAAATTCTCACACTTTATGAGAACTCCACGTCTGCCACAGAACAAGTCACTCAGTTTGCTTTTTTTTTTTCAGGCAGCCCCAGTGGGGCAGCTGCCTGTATATCCATCCAAAACATAAAGGCCGAGCACACATTTCTGATCTTTCTTCTCACTTGATTTCCAAGTTGTATTACTTTTCCAAATTCTCAATGAATTTCCCTGTCTTTAATTTTTAAATATGTCCTCATGTTTGTTTTTCTTTCTGTCTTATTTCTGTTCCTCTAATTTGGGTATTAGTGTATACTATCTGGATCATTTTATATCCCCCAAATGATTTCTACCTCCAGGCTTCCTTCATTTTCAACACACCCATACTTCTTTTTTTATTTTTAAATTTAAATTAGAAACAAGGTTGTTTCACATGTCAATTCCTGGTCCCTCTCTATTTTTCTCCCCTCCTCCCATGCCCTCCCACCCACCTTCCCAATAGCCTCTCATTTCCCCAGGGAGGGTGAGGCCCTCCATGGGGTTGTCGATAGTCTGTCATTTCATCCATGGCAGGGCCTAGACCCTCCCCCCAAGTGTCCAGGGTGAGAGTGCATCTCTCATTATTGGATGGGAGTCCAAAGTCCATATGTATACCTGGGATAAATACTGATCTACTACCCAAGTCTCAATAGATTACCTAGGCCTCCTCACTGACACCCACATTCAGGGGGTCTTCATCAGTCCCATGCTGGATTCCCAGGCATCAGTCTGGGATTCAAGATCTAACTCTTATGAGGTCAGCTCTTTCTGTGGGTTAAACCAGCCCAGTCTTAATGCCTTTGGTCATCAGTCCTCCCTCACTTGTCACTGGATTTCTTGAGTTCAGCTCAGTGCTTAGCCGTGGGAGTGTGCCTCTTCTTCTATCAGCCACTGAATGAAGGTTCTGTTTCCCAGACTCTTAATCCTGTGCAGTAATAACTTGCCAGTCTTTCCAAAATAGTGCAAAACAATCTGGGGCTATGTGCTGTCTTAAATTCCTCAATGTCTTTTCAAGAATTTTAGGAAGATAATGGTAGCAATTCCATATTAAACATATTTAAATGTTGACCCCCACTGTTCCATGTCATATTGTCCTGTGTTGTCACACTGTGCTTCCCTAGACACACTGCATTCTTTCATATTTTGCTAACCATCCGAACTGCTGTCACTACTTGAAAGGTTACCTTCCCCAAATTAGTTCAGCAAATTTCCACTTTCTTGCTAAATGTAGTTGAACTGTTATCTTGTTTGTAAAGCAGTTTGAACCCTCTCATCTCTCTTCTTTCTTTACCTCCTCTTATTTCACAAAGCCTTTAATTTTAATATTTTGAAAATTAGTCTACATACATTGATGTCTTCTTTATCAAATGGTAGAAGTCAATCCAGAGAGCCCTACATGCTAGGCACACACTTTATCACAGGGCTTCGGTACAATACATACTATGCAAGCTGCCGTCCACCACATTTTATGTTTAAGTTTTGATAGAGGAATCACATGTAATAGAGTCTAGCATCAGACTGTCTGTGAAGGATAACCTTGAATTAGTGCTCCAGGTTTGAAGGATCGAAGGAATGCACCACTTCATGTAGCTTCTGAAGACCCTCATGAATGCTAGGCAAGCACTCTGATAACTAATCTCCAAGCCTTCTATCCACAAGACATTAAGTTTAAAACCTGTAATTTTAGTGTAATTTCTTCTTCAATTTTTTAAAATGGGTTCTTAAACACAGTTTTTCATGCCTTACTTTTACCTACAATGATATCTACATACAACCATAAGTGAAATCTTACTATTTTGTTTAATGGATGTTGTAGTTTTAAGTAATTATTTATGTGAGCAGGAATCTGGTACATTTGCTCCTAAAATAGAGACTAATTATGAAGAAATAAAGAGTCAAACCAACATACATTTATGCATTTCTAACTGTTTAAATTTGGGAGCATGCTCTACCATTTGTATAAATTTAAATTGGAATTTCAGTTTATACTTTAGTAAGAATTACTCACTACTTCCTCAAGTGAGATATGATATTACATACCCTTGGTTTCAAATTCTTTCTATGCTGAGTCAAAAAGATCACTGGAGCTCAGAGATTCAGAACCAGCCTAGACAACGTGGTAAGACTCCATTTATGAAGGGACTCAAGGAAGGAAGGAAAGAGCGAAGGGGAGGATTATAGAGACAATGAAAAACAGCAAGGAGAGAAGGAATGCAAGAAGGAAAGAAGGACATGGTCAGAAATTATTTAAGTGGTACACCGGTTTCAAAGTTGCAAATGTTTTAAAAACTAGTTTTTCATGTTGTAAATATGAATGGTATAAAGCTGATATTAATATATAAATCAACTAACAAAAGAATAATCTCAGTGGCAATATACTAATATTTATTTCTAGTCTTTTGACTGAATTGAATAGTCCTCAGTTTTTCTTATTCCTGTTGCTTAAATGAAGCAAAGAAAATAAATTTTTTTTCTGGAAACACATTGAAACATTTTAGTATTCAGGCAGATGCTCTTTTGGAATAATCTTAAAGAAAGTTTCCCACCTGTTATTATCCACATTGTCCTACAAGTGTGTAAAAAGCTACATGAGGAAATATTAGCTATGAAAATACTTATATCCTAAAGTACATAGCACAGCAACTTGTTTGTGCTTCCACCATTTGTCCATGGGGCAACATGGCATTGTCTATTGTCAATAAAATAAGTCTTTTCAGCACACCTATACACATCAGCATATAATACCATTACCGTAATATCTTTTTGTCTCACAGTAATAAAGAGAATTAATGGTGACAACACCTAAATTATCAGAACCTGATCAAGGGGTAGCCAGTGTAGCATTTTAAAGAATCTTTTCTAGAAACAAAACCTGGGTAAGAGTCCTTGAAATATATTTTATTAGCACGACATAATTCATCAGAGTAGGCCCTAGAATTGTGTAAGTCCAAACAATCCATATGTAGCCTGCAGTTTGACTATTATTCAATTTACATGTGAAGCCAAGAATCTGTGGATAAGGTGATTTCACCAGAATGAAGTGCAAATACGTTATCTTCCTTGAAACCACTTGGGAAAGATCATCACAGTAGAGAAGCAGAAATCTTACCTGAGTAGGGAACCGATGCCAAGTCTGGCTCAGGGGACTCAGACCCTCAAGGCAAGATGTTCCAAGCACTACAGAGTTATAGGGAAGCTGGAATTGAGTTCTGCCACATCGGAGGCCTTGTGAAAAGAAAACCCATTCTGTTAGTCTCTTTGCTGTGTCTTCATCCCTACATAAACACATGGCATCAAAGTAAAAATCTTAGTCAGTGCTCCTCAGCATCCATCGTTCCCGAGGCCATCCATACTAACATGAGCTAATCAAAGCAGAACTCACAGAGGAGATAGGGGCAGTGTGCCACTTCAGGATGACCACAGTGGCTAATTAGAATGCTAACTTGATTTGCTTGGGAAAGCTCTAAGGAAAGAGGCTTTGTTTTGTCTTTGATGACATTTCCAGAGATGATTAGGTCAGGAGGGCTCTGGCCTAATCGATGAATTCCTAAGATGCTTACATTGTTGGGAAGTAGAAAAGGGTTGAGGTTAGCAAGAAGAAAAGGGATATGACATCATGCACTACATCTTGCTTTGATGCCTTCCTCTATTTTCTGCTGCATCCTGTCTGCTGTTAAGGAACTGTTCAACCCACCTGCACCGCAATAAGTTCAGAAACACAAGAACCGAATAAGCACAGACTGAATGCTCTGTAACCATTAGCCAAAACTAGCACTCTGTCACTTAAGCTGCTTTTCTTGGGTATTTGGTCAAGTTATAAAAACACTGGACGGATACAGAGTCTAAGGCAGTAGGACTGTCAGTCTTGCAGACTAGAGAGTGGGTGAGGGATGCACTACCAGAGGGTGGCTTTATAAGCATGACACTGATGAATTGATTTCATGGTGAAAACACTTCCAAAACTTAGAGTGAATCTTTCAGCTTTGTGAGTGGGGCTTTAGAGCAAAATGCATGTGACCCAAATCTGGTGAAGCTTGAGTAACTTTTCATTCTGCTTTACTCATAATATTGCAATAAATTTAATCTCTTCAATTTTGATTAGCCAAATTCAATGATAGAATTGATGCAGCAAGTTTATCTCCTAGAACAAACATACTTTTAAATATCTAAAGAATAGTCTTCCAAATAACTACATATGTTGCTCCATTTTCTTAAAATCTGAAGAAGAAACCCTGTATTTTTCTCCTTGTTTGTTCTGGATTGTTTAAATAGTCCCATCAATACTGTTCAGCTATGAAACTTAGGCCTGCCCTCTATCTTTTAAAAAATATTGAACCAACAGAGAGTGTGATAGATTGACTTTTTTGAAGTTCTATATAAGATAATCTATTGAAATATTTTAACATTAAACTTGGCTATTATTCAGAAGTTTAGACTGTTTAAAAAAGAAAAATGCCACAAAATAGACTTCACTCATCTTTTCCTGTATTTTGATGATAAGTAGGATACGATATTTTTGTTTACTTTTTTGAGACAGTTTTTCTTTATGTAGTTTTGGAGCCTGTCCTGGAACTCACTCTGTAGACCAGGCTGGCATGGAATTCAGAGATCCACCTACCTCTGCCTCCCAAGTGCTGGGATTAAAGGCATGCACCACCACCACCTGGCAGGATTAATTTTTTAAGAACATGTTCTCAGTTCATCACTGAAAATTGCAATAGATGCAGAGCGTGACTTTGCAATATAGTGGTATTGGTACCATGTCACAGTGCAAGAGTTGTTTATTAAGTGAATCTACTTCCATTGGTAAACAAGGAATTGAAAATTATTTCTTCTGCTTCTTCTACAGAAGTCCTTCTGCAAAACACACAGTCACAAAGATATTTAGTGATGTTTCCCCATAATTTGGCTGCTAGAAGAGAAGGATGCTGGGTTAAGAAAGTATATTCTCTATGAGATGAAAGAAGCATCTTCATGGTAAAACACACAAGCTAGTAAAAAAGGTTGTATCTCCTCACATTTCTGCATAAAGATTTTGTTACCTTTGCAAGAGTTAGTCTCACAGACTTACCATTATATTTTGCAAGCATGATTTCAAAAGGCAGTCTATTAACATTTCAGTCACCATCAGACTTAAATCAGTCTCAAGGTTCAGAATAAAATATATTCACTCTTTCAAGTTACAAAGAAAGGCTAAGAAATAACACTCAATCTAATAAAAATACTGCCATGTGTGTTATTTTAGTTCAAATATCCAAAATTTTAAATGACACTTCTCACAAAATTATCATCTATAGTTTAAATATACAACTTTTCTGAGTTCCTATTATTTCAGCATGAAGTCAATTATCATGTAAAACAGTGCAGAGAAATATAGTCAGTCCCAACTTTATCTGTTTTCCCCGAGGTTTGGGAAGTGAGTGAATAAGGATATACCCCTCTCCCCAGTAACAACTCCCTACAAGTGCATAGCTTCCTGTGACACATGAGGAAGCCAAAATGTTTACCTTTAGAATTAATAGCAGGAGAAAAGGCAAGAAATGAAGAATAGTGAACAGGGTGGCTTGCTTTTACTTTTTCACATGAGTAAACCTTAGGATGAATGTACAGGCCAGGCTGCCAGCCTTAATCAATTCCAGAAAGCCTCTATATACATTCTAAGTATTGAAGTTTCCAAACAAACTCATAGCTTAGGAAGGCAGTTCCAGAACTATAACCAACTCTGTGTACCATGAAAACAAACATTTCTCATAGTGTGTCCTACGCTTAGATTGGTGACATATCATTTTCCATTCCATATTTTAAGATTTGTTTACTGGCAAATGAAAACAAACTTGTAGACAGGGATCTTAGGAAGGTGACATAAGTCCCATTTCGTCTGCTGCTGTAAAATGTATGTTAACTAAAATCCAGTTAGAGAGAGATGAACACAAACACAGCCTCCAGGTTGATGAGCCTGATGAAAAGTGAGTTCAGGTGTTTCAGTGATCAAATATTTATAATATTTTCAGCAAGACTCTTTACTAGAATGAAATACCTACTAAAGTTAAGACACGTCTCAGTGTTTGTTTTTCCTTCTAAGACGTCTTTTCAAGTCAAAGACCATGCTTATAGAGCAGGTTTAGTCTGCTATAGCTTGCTTTCCCCAGGGAGGTGAAACGGGCCTTCTGATGAATGTTTTGTTTGGGTGCATATCACCTGAAACAGAAAGGCCTGTTTGGGAACAGAAATGCCTTTGATACAGACTATTTTCTGTCATGTTCACTGTCCCAGGAGACTCCAAGTGGGTTTGCTGCTGATCATAGCATTGCTCACCAGAGAGCCTGGTTAATCAGCATCAGAATCGATCTTGTTGTGACTTTACTTTGCACAGGGGTTGATAAGATCATGTTGGCAACATGAATTAGTATGAATCTGCTTACTAACACCCAAAGAAAACACTTCTAATTTTTGTGCAAATTTTTAATACACAAAGCATAGGGAATCAAGAACATAAACTCTTCAACATTTAAGTAGATAGTTATTGTTGAAATAGAAAAGTATCCATTGAAACCACAGAGGGCAATTTGCTTTCAGAGAAAACTAAGAGTCTTTGGTATTTGATAGAAGTTTTTCACAGTCAGCAAAAAACAAAAAACAAAAAAAAAAAAACACCAAAGCAAGTGGTTCTCACTGAGTGGCACCAAACACTCCAGTTTTTAATGGGAGCATTATGAGCTATTTGTATACATTCAGACTTTTGGAATGAATACAGCAGCATTTAAATCCCTATTCATGTAAGACCTATTTCAAATGCTCAAATTAGAAACAATTTCTTAATTTATTTATTTCACTCTGTGTATATGAGTGTTTTGCCTGCATGAGCCTTATGTGTATCACTTGCATAACTGATACCTGCAGAGTTCAGAGAGGACAGTAGGTGTCCTGAAACTGGTGCTACAGATGGTTGTGGATGCTGGGAACCCAACTCCAAATTCTCTGCAATATCAGAATGGTAAGCCACTCTACCTCCAATTTTGAGCAATTGCCTTCATTGAGATATTATTGCTTGTTAATATGTTGTAAGATGTAATTTATGGTTAAAGTATTACTATTTAGATTTGATCAAGCTTAAGAATTCTGTGTACAGGTAATTATTTGCCTGTCATGATGAGACTGTGTTTATTGCCACAAAACTAACTGTATGCTTAAAGGGTGATGAAAAATAATTTTCCTACAGCTAAAGTGAAAATAAATGGTGATAATCTGATGAAATTGTGGAAGAAACTTTTAAATGCATGCTTTATTTGAATTTGTCAGTTCCTTTAAACAATACTGAAGATGTGTAAGAGGAGTGTGATAACAAATTAAGACTCCCTTCCTTAGAATTTTCTTTTTTAGTATCACTAAGGAGAGATAAGTTGAATATTATATATTAAAAATTAAGAAGCCTTATTTATCATAGTTGTTACTGCACATTTCTACTTTATTATTGTGATTTATGAATTCTAAGAATAGGGGATAATTTATCTATCTATCTATCTATCTATCTATCTATCTATCAATCTATGAACAAGATACCTTAGAAGTTGTGACAACTCTGATGCCTTAAACTTAGTTGTGAATTGAAGCTGAATATCAAATGCTGGCCAGGAATGGGACATGGAAGCTCAACTCTTATTTGGAAATATAGTCATATTTCAAAATAGATTCCTTAAAGTATAATTTTCAGAGCATAAAATGTATATATTATAAGTGCACAGTTTAAGGATTTGCAATCATCACGACAACCTTTACTGTCACCCAGGTAACCAATGCACTGCTTTATACTTTTGTCATTTCTGGAAATTTCCTATAAATAGAATTGTGCAGGTTGTGGCCTTTCCCTTCTTGTTGTTTTTCAGTATTCAGACCCATTTCAAAACAAGGCCCTTGTCCTTGCTAGGCAAGCACTCTGCCATTGAACCACATCCTCAACTCGGTATGATCTTCCATATGCAAGATTTTTTTCCACTTAGTGTAATGTTTTGAGGTTTGTTCCTTGTGAAGCTGTGTTATTAGCATTGCCTTTCTTTATATTGCAGCAATTGTTATGCGCTCTTTATTCCTTTACCAGTTGGTGGACATTGAAAATATTTTTAGTTTTGGCTACTACAGTCATTGCATTCTCACTCTAATCTTTCTTGAGTAAAAGATAGTTTTCAAGTATAATAGATTTTGAGGGATGGAAGTGATAGGTTATAAATAAGTTTTACATTTTATTTATCAAGTAACTGTCAAATGGTCGTCTAGAATGTCTTTCTGAAATTTCATTTTACTGCCATATTAAAGTGCTGTGTGACAGATTTTCCTGGGATTACACAACAGACATACGCCTACTTACCTCAAATAGGAAACTCAGGGCACATCAGAGTAACAGCTGTACCAAAATCACTTGCTGAACCAGTGATCTTTTATTGGAGTTACCTACCAGGAGTGTAGGTGAGGGACAGGAGCAGGAATGACTTAAATGCAGCTGTATTACCAAAAAGCCCATACTGGTGAACGCTCACAAAAGCTGCAAGCCTAGAGCTCTCTGTATGACTTCCAGGCATCACAATAGGTTTGAGAATATCCTTTCATCAACTCAGCCTGTCATTCTCTACTGGTCCTCTGTGTATAATGCTTCAATCCCTTGGGGAGAGACCCGAGGGCATCTACAAGTTTCAACTGTCCCAGACCTGTGAAGTTAACTTTTTTCCTGATCCTGAGGAGGCTCCCCAATTTTTTGAAGGAAATGCTTCAATTTGAAGAAAACTTCTATACAAAAAACAAGGGCTCTAATAAGGAATTTATAATTTGTTTTTACACTTATTTATTTATTTTGGTGAGATCACTTACCACAAGGCATTTGTGACAGGAAGGTGTTATGGCTATTCTTGATGGTCAACTTGACTACATTTGGAACTGACTAAAACTTAAGTGTCTGGGTACAGCTGTGAAGGATTTTTCTTAATTAAATGATTTGAAGTGGGAAGATACAGTTGATATAAGACAGAAACAGGACTTCCCCCAACATACAGTTTTAATCTGGATTCTTTGAGGTAGAAATATATACCTGAATAAAGGGCATAGAAGAAGGATGATTTTCTCTCTTTGTCTGCCAACCCTGGCTCTTGCTAGCAAGTTCATTCCTTCACTGGCCTTTGAGCCTACTTCTTTGGCAATTCAGCATATAATGAAGAAAAGAGAAAATATCCAGATTCATGGAATGAATAAATAGCAGGATTCCTGGACTTGCCTTTGGCAGGCAGCCATTGTTGGACTAGATAAGCCACAGCCTAATAAATATTCTATCTGATCTGCTCCTCTGTAGAGAACCTTTACTAATATAGCAGGAACAATTTTCAAGAGTTGGTCTCTCACTTCTGTGATGTGAGCCTTGAAGGACCAATTCATGGGATCTTTCCCAGATGAACCAATTGTTTGCTCACCACAGGGTTACCTAGCACTGCAGCCAGAAAAAACTGGTCATCAGTTTAAAGGTTATCTATGATTTTCCTTATGCAATAGCACAGTAGTTTGATTGCTGTTGCTTTCCTGTGAATTCTGAAGTCTGAGGTTGTGTTTCTCCCTTGCTATTTCTCCTCAGTTTCTCTGACCATTCAAAATCTGTTGTGTTCATTCTATGGCTAGATCAGTGATGAATTGTTATCTTAAAAAATTCAGTCTTGACTTACAAGTATCACTGTATGTATGCCTCCTTCCTTGTTGCTACATTTTACTGTTTCTGTTCTTTTTGCTGTTGACAGAAACTATGTTGTAAGAGACTAACCAGGTTCTGAGCAAGCATTTATTAAATCGGCTGTGCTCCACTTAGGGTACAAAGAGAGTCCAGCCCTGGGGAGAAAGATAGAAATGAGTCAGTGACTGAGATGAAAGGACATCACAGATACTAAACCTTATCAGATGTTACTTTTGTTTAGTAATATTTTGGATTGAAACTAGGCTTTTGCACATTCTACCAAAGTACTCTACCCATCTCTGCCTTATGTTGCAATTTTTCTGTACTCATGCCTTCTGCTTCTTTTGTTATTCATCCAGTAAAAAAATTAATTTTCTCTCTTTGATACTCAATTTATACATTGCTAATAGAAGTGTAAATGGTTTTAACACTAATCTTCTTCTATCTTATGAATTTGCTAAATTCATTCTTGAGGACTGGAGAAAAAACTGTTAGTACTTGCTGTTTAAGAATAAAAAGCATTTATTTAAAAGCAAAATAATCCTTTATGTAGAAAGGATATCCTTTATGTATGTATGTAATCCTATATTTAGAATAAGACCTAAGTTTGATTGCCAGAACTCATATAAAAAATTGGCATGATTCTGTATGCTGGTAATGTCAGAATCATGAAGGCAGCAAAAGACAAATCACTGGGGCTGGCTGCCCGTCAGTTTACACTAATCAGGAAGCTCCAGGAAATGTAGACCACAGCAGACAAGGTAGATGGCACCCGAGACAGAGTCTCCTACAGCATGAACACACAGGCTTGCATAGGAGCCTGAAAACACATGGACTTACGCATACAACTAAAATGTAAAATTCATTCATTAGTTCAGACACATTGAAAATAAGTTTTGAAAATCTTTCTACATGTAGGATTGTTTTGCTTTTGAGTAAATGCTTCGTATTTCAAACTTATGTGACTTAGTTTTCCTATTTAACACTACAGGCTGGATCTTTCAGTGAACTAATGTACTTCTTGTAGCAATATTTTGTCCCTGTTTGGGACCTTACATTAATAGCATTCAGCCTTTAATGATTAACTACAATAACATTGAGTTTCCATAAACACCCTTTATCAGATTGAGGGTATTATCTTCTGAGATTTTTCAGTATCTTCAATCATAAATAAGTACTGCATTTATCAAATTGATTTTACTTATCAATATAATCGATTATATTAATTGTGTTAGACCTACTGCATCCCTTGGATAAATGACACTTCATCATTGTATGTAACACGTATAAGCGTCTGTTGAAATAGGTTTGCTAACTTTAAAAAAAATAATTCTTCCATCGATAGTCACAAAGACTCTCAACTGTACATGCTTGACACGAACTGGAGTTCTTTGAAAGGAAGGAAACTCAATTGAGAAAATGACTTCATAAGTTCTATCCATAGGACATCTTGTTAATTAGCAATTGATTGCAGATTGCAGAGTTATTGTGGGTGGTGCTGTCCTTGGGTTCTATAAGAAAGCAAGCTAAGCAACCATGATGAGTAAGCTAGGAAGCAGCACCCCTCCATTGCCTCTGTATTAGCCCCTGCCTCCAAGTTCCTGCTCTGTTTGACTTCCCATCTTGATTTCCTTTGATGATGATATGGGAAATATATAAGCCAAATAAACCCTTTCCTTCCTAGGTTGCTTTCACTATGGTGTCTTGTCACAGCAGTAGAAACCATAACTGAGACAGTGCATTTTTCTGGCTATATGAAAGAGTAGTTAGGTTTATCTTCTTTATATGTATACGAGGTTAATTAAACAATGAAAGTATGTAAGGCAGTACAAGTACTAAATACTAACTCAGGTTCTTTTTTTAAAAATTACCTATTGTGTTCTCATACAACACATCCAGATCATTGTACCCCCCCTCCACTCCTCCCAGTTCTCCCTCACCTTTCCTCTCCCCAGAATCATTCCTATGTTGTCTTCCCCCAGAAAAGAGCAGACCTTCCAGGGATATCAACCTATACAGTACAACAAGATACAGTAAGACCAGACAAGGTGGGACAAAGCAACCCAGTAGAATGTAAAGGGTCCAAGAGCAGTCAAAAGAGTCAGAGACAACTCCATTCCCACCATCAGGAGTCTCCCTAAAACACCAAGCCAACAACCATAACATACATGTGGAGGTCTTAGCACAGACCCTTGCAACCTCCATGATTGCCTCTTCAGACTCTGTGAGCCCTCACGATCACTGCTTAGCTGATTCCATAGGCCCTGCTCTCACCATGTCTTCAGCCTTTCTGCCTCCCACAACTCTTCCTCCTCCTCTTCCACTCGGTTTCCTGAGCTCCAAGGGAGGGACCTAATGGAGAGCTACAACCTGGGTTCTCTCTTCAACTAATGTTAGCTTGGAAGTCTCTGCATAAGCTGCTGTAGGGAGCCTCTCTGATGATGACTGGAATTGTTTTTGATCTATGAGTACAGCAGAGCTTCATTAGGCATTTTCTTTCCTTCGTTCTTCCTTTCTTCCTTCCTTCCTTTCTTTTTTCTTTCTTTCTTCCTTCATCCATTCCTTTCTTTCTTTCTTTCTTTCTTTCTTTCTTTCTTTCTTTCTTTCTTTCTTTCTTTCTTTCTTTCTTTCTTTCTTTCTTTCTTTCTGTTTTTCCAAGACAGAATTTTTATGTGTAGGCCTGGCTGTCCTGGAACTCACTCTGTATAACAGACTGGTCTTGAACTCAGAGATCTGCCCACCTCTGCCTATCAAGTCATTTACTTATTTACTTACTTAATTAATTAATTATTAATTTATTGTTATTTTTTACTTTTTGGAGTGTCATGTGGATTCTACCCTACGTCTCCGGGCTATTCAGTCTCCAGTTCGTGGTCATCCAGGCATTGTTGGACATGGACTCCCCTTCATTGATTGGGTGTCAAGTTAAATCAGACATTGGTTGCCCACTCCCACAAGTCTTGTACCACCATTGCCCCAGCACAGCTTGCAGACAGGGCCCATTGTGCATTGTGACTGAACTGGTATCCCAATCCCACTACTGGAAGCCGTGCCTTGTTACAGAAGATAGCTGGCTTAGGCTTCATATCCTCCATTGCTAGGAGTCTTCTCTAGGGTCACCCTTGTAGATTCCAGGGAGTTTCCACTGCACTAAGTTTCCACGGGGTCCTCCAAATACCCTCCAAATCCAGTTGTCTCTCCCTGAACCCTCTCCCTCCACCCTTCCCACACCTGATCTCTGATTCCCATTCCCACCCACCTCCAGTTCAACTCCCCTTCCCATGGATATCCATGTCCCCCTCCCTCCAGAAACTCCTTGTTACTTAGCCTCTGGGTCTTGGAATAGGCCCTGTGGGTTTTCTATTCCTTCTTTAACTGACTTAGTTCATCCTGGTCTTTCTTACTATTTGTTTGTTTTTATCAAATTGTCTAAATTTTCCCCATAGTGATGCTCATAGTGCATGCTTTGATTATTTCTCTCCCTCTGGTCAGGTGAGGCAGCTGTGTTTGATGCCTGACCTCTCTTACTGTGTCTTTTCTTATTTTGGTTTCTCTGGCCAAAGTTTTATCAGCATCAATGAAATTTTTCAAAGAGTCTGCTGTTTCTGTTTTCTGTGTAATTGATTTTGCTCTGATATTTTTAATATACTTCTTACACTTCCAGTACATCTAGTGGTTCTCCTTACCTAGTTCCTTGTGATGGTAACTTCATTATTGCTTTGAAACATCAACCAAACATAATTTACCACTAAGCTCTGCATTAGCAAACCCTCATAAATTTTTCCCATTGCATTTTGATTTTTATGTAGTTCAGTACATTTTCTAATTTCTTATATAATTTCTTCTTTGATGTTTTGGATATTTATAAATTAATCATTTAATTTCTAAATACTTTAGAATCTCAAAATCTGTGCCTCTCCTTACCATCATTGTCCCCTCTTCCCTCTGTCCCAGATTTTAAAATACACTTTGAATCATTTAAAATAATTTAAAATACTGAAACATTTCTATATGTTATGGGGAATGTTCTTTGTGAACTTAAAATTAATATTTACTCTGCTGTTGTTGCATGAAAAGTCTTATTAAAAGTCATTAAAGTCAAGAAAGCATTGGTCCTTGATTAGAGTTGTGTTGTCCTAAGAATTGCTGAGCATGATATAAAAATCTTTACCCAGAGGGCTGCTAAGAGAGTTTCCCATGTGGAGCAGTTCACAACTCTTTGTAATCCAGTGTCAGGATGTAGCACCCTCTTATGACCACTATGGGATCCTGCATGCATATGCATATCATACAATCACACAGATGCAAACATAAATTTAAAAAATTAAGTTATTGAAATATCTTTTTAAATTTAAATTAGAAACAAGCTTGCTTCACATGTCAATCCCAGCTCCTTCTCCCTCCCCTCCTCCCCCATGCCCCCACCAATTTCCCCCAGCCCACCCCACCTCCAATCCCCACTCTGCTCCCTCATGAGAGATATCCAGAGTCTGTCATTTCATCCAGAGCAGGGCATAGGCCTCCCTAATGTGTCCAGGCTGAGAGAGCATCCCTCAGTGTGGGATGGGCACCCAAAGTCCATACGTACGCCAGCAATAAATACTACCCGAGGCCCATAGATTGCCTAGGCCTCCTCACTGACACCCACACTCAGGGGATCTGGATCATTCCCATGCTGACCTCTCAACCATAAGTCAGGGGTCCAAGTGCTCACCCGTGTTCAGGTCAGTTCTTTCTGTGGGTTTTATCCATATATATTTAGATATATATTTTAAATTCTGTTGAATTTAACATTACATGCTTTTAGCCTTGATTTTTTAAACATCAACATATCCATTTCCTTTTTTATGGAACTATTGCCTTTTACTTTAAATCCATTTTCTCATTTTGTTTTTCAGCATTTATAGGTCTTAGTCTGTTTTCTAAACTGCCTTCAGACTCAAATTCATGTGTCTCAGTTTCCTTAGTGTTAGTATTGTAGATATGTGCAGCCTCACTCTCCCTGGGGAATCTCCAAAGTCTGTCATATGACCCAGGGTAGAGCCCAGGCCTTCCCCCATGTGTCCAGGATGAGAGAGAATCCCTCCATGTGGAATGGGCTCCCAAAGTCCATTTGTGCACCTGGGCTAAATACTGATCTACTATCCAAGGCCCCATAGATTGCTGAGGCCTGCTCACTGACACTCACCTTCAGGGGTCTGGATCAATACCATGCTGACCTCTCAGTAATCAGTCTAGGGTCCATGAGCTCCCCCTTGTTCAGGTCAGCTGCCTCTGTGGGTTTCACCAGTCAGGTCATGACCCCTTTGCTCATCACTCCTCCCTCTCTACAACTGGGTTCCTGGAGTTCAGTTTAGTGTTTGGCCATGTGTGTCTGCCTCTGCTTCCATCAGCCACTGAATGAAGGCTCTAGGATGGTATATAAGATAGTCATCAATCTCATTATCAGGGAAGGGCATTTAAGGTAACCTCTCCACTGTTGCTTACATTGTCAGTTGGTGTCATCCTTGTTGATCTCTGAAAATCTCCCTAGTGCCAGATCTCTTCTCAAAACTATAGTGGATCCCTCTTTATGGTATCTCTCATCCTGTTCTCCTCCGTTCTTCCCCTGACTCAACCTTCCTGCTCCCCTATGTCCTCTTCTCCCCTCCTTTTCTCCGCTTCTCTTTCTTACAGCTTCCTCTCCCCTCCCCTCCCCCCTTGTTCCCAATCACCTCAGGAGATCCAGTCCCACTCCCCTTCTCTGAGGTACCATGCATATCTCTCTTAGGGTCCTCCCTATTTCTCAAACTCTCTGGCGATGAGATTGTAGGCTGCTGGTTAGCTCAGTTGGTTAATGTGTGGTGCTAAAAATATGTCTTTAAAGAGAATAAATCATTGGCCTTGACTTTTTTCTAATTTGTCTGGGTGAATTTTATGTTTTGTTTTGTTTTGTTTTGTTTTTCAGTGTCTATTCTATCCACTTTGATGCCAGTGTGATAGATTTATTGTAATTTTTTTGCTATTCATTTTCTACCAAGGTTTTTAAAATTTGATATTAGTGTTGATTCCATTTTAGAAGTTTCATTAATTAAATTTCTACATATATATTGATATTTATTAATGAGTTATCTTGAACTGTATGTAAATAATGCTTTCTAAAATATTTTTATTTTTGAGATTACGATTTACTTACTTTTTCTATTCCCTTTCCTCCCTCCAAACTTTCCCATATACTCCTACTTACTGTTTTTCAAACCATGGCCATATATTGCATGTTTTCAGGACTGACAATTTGGCACTTGGAAATAAATTGTAGTTCTCTTCCTCAGGGATGACTACCTTTCCTACTCTCAGTATTCTTCAGTTTCCTACAGTTGTTTGGGTAGGACTGAGACCTCATCATATAGTTCAGCATTTTCCTATGCCATCCTTGTTAAGCCCCTGTTTGTACAGTCATGTTGGTGAGACTTTATGGAAATAGCTTTTGATATTACTAGGAGACAGAATTTCATAACATTCTTCCTTGTTCTCTGGCTCTTAAATCTTTCATACTCTTCTCCTTGAGCCTTTTGTTCAGGAATATTTGGTAGATAGTACTGTAACTGGGTCCACATCTTTGCAGTTTGATTAGTTGTGGTTTTCAATCATGGTCTGCATCTGAATTTAAGTCCTAATTGTCGAAGAAACCATGCACTTCAGAAACAAGGCCCAGAGACACCTGAGCTGGAAGTGGTATGAATGCACCCTCGTTGAGGTCTGCATTCATGATAACAAATGGTGCCATACTAGCTTCCAAAGGAGGGAAGAAACCAACAGTCTCACCGAGCTGTGATAGCAATGAAACATATTAGCAATCAGCATGTCTTGATAGTCATACAAATGCATTAGTAGCATGCATACATTGGTTGCAGCAAGCAGTTCTCTAATTGGAGTTACAATCTATTCAACTTTGTTCTGGAAACCTAGCTAACTATGACGTACAAGGGAAGTTGTGGTTATTGGAAGAAAATCTGGAAGCACTAATTATTAAATCAGCACGATCACTAAAAATTATCTATAAACATTTGCCCTTATACCTGCAGATAACTGTAGTTTTCATCCATCATCTACTAAGTTTTATAATTAGCTCTTACTCCAGTTTTCTGTATGACATTAAAAAAACACATCATTTTAACTCACCTGTTGGTATTTTCCAATATATTTTCATAACTCCTTACAACTGCACTACATATAATGCATATATTAAATTGTCAAAATCTACCTCATGCTAAAAATCTTTAGCTCCATGTCATTCCTGGTTCTCTCTCTCTCTCTCTCTCTCTCTCTCTTTTTCTCTCTCTCTCTCTCTCTCTCTCTCTCTCTCTCTTTCTCTCTCTCCCCCTCTCTCAATTTGCCCTTTATATACACTTATACATTTATTTCTTCCACCTTTGTACTGGCTGAATTTTATGAATTTCTCCCCAAGACAACATAGTTATAAGATAGAACTGAAGACTTGTGATCCCAGAACTCAGTAAACTGAGAGAGTGTGAACACAAGTTGAAAACCTTTCTGGTCTATAGAGAAATTTAAAGCTAACCTAGTCAATTTAGTGAGATTACCTCAGGGAAAAAATTAATATGATATACCTCAATGTTAGAGCACTTGCCTACATTTACACTGTCCTATATTAAATCCCTAGTACCAAAGGGAAGAAAATAGGTGTTGGGAAGGAGATTATATCATTCAGTGTTCAGTATTTTCCCTATCTGTTGGATTTTCATTTTCAAATCCTTTCCTTTCATCCTGTAAGTGCTTCTAATGATTAATTCTCCAAGACTGTGTTACCCTCAGTATCTCACTATAGATTTTCCCTTATTTTTGTAGAACACTATTGTGTTTTAAAATACACAATAGTGTATGTATGTATGTATGTATGTATGTATGTATGTATGTATGACCAGTCAAGGTTTCAGTATATAGCCCAAGATGGCCTACCTAACATCTGCCTTCCTCACCTCTGAACACTTAGATGGCAGATGTGTTGGATCATGCCTGGTTTATCATAAAATTCTTAACTTATGTGTTTGTTTTCTCCCAGCACTGTCTAAAATTCCATCCTTTTTGAAGCAGGAAAGAAATAGTTCAAGATGTTGCTGTTTCCTGTTCATGATTATTCATCTTTCTCTTGTGGTTCTTCAGGATGTCAAGAGTTCCTTTTGCTTTGCTTATAAGAGTTCATCTAGAAGTGCTTAGGTGGGACTCTGTCATTTTTAGCTCGTTGAATTGCATGAATCTGTAATTTGAAATGCAATTTGTGACACTAATATTTTTTTCAGTATTTGAAAGATCCTGTCCCTGACTCCTTTCCTGAGACTTCTACACATAGGTCTATGTGGATCTCTTTATGTTAATGTGACAGATCTCTCTCTGTATCAGTGATGAGACAATTCTCATTGATCTGTTATCCTGTTTACTGTTCTTTATTCTGCTCCATCCCTAAAATATATATATATAATATATATGTGCATATATATACATACATATACATATATATATGTTGCTGTCATTGTTTTAATTGTTGTGTTTTCAATTATAGAATACCCATCTTTCCCAAAATTCAACATTCTTAGATTCTGTATTTGTTAAATGATTCCTTTGGAGGTTTCTTTTGATTTCCAGTTTGTGTGTACAGGAGCTTCTGTGAAATGTTAGTGGTCAATATAATTATCAATCTATCTTTAGGGGAATTAATATCATTTTCTTTCATAATTTCTGTGAAGACTCCAAACTCTTCTGTTACTTTGTGTCATGGTTAATGTGGCACATGATTTGGTCATACATTAGATTCCATGTTTCTAGAAAGGCCTTTTGAAATAAGATGAAAATTTAAATCAGTGGACTTTTAATGAAGTAGATTATCTTGAATGAAGCAGGTTACCATCCATATTTTACATTGGCCATATGTAATTAGTTCAAGACCTCAACAAAAAAAATATTGCTCACCATGAGAAGCAGAAAGTTCTAGTGGAGTATGGCCTTCAGATATGAACTGAAATTCACAGATACGGTGGCCTGTCCCAGTGAATTTTTGATTTATCAAGATTTCATGTAGTACAAGCCACCCCTTTACGAGAAATAATCTTCTGATGTTCAAATAATAGGGCTGGAGAAATGACTGAGTATTTAAAAGTACTTACTGCTCTTGCAGAGGAATACATTCCATTCGCAGCACCCAAACGGTACCTCACAGGTGTCTGTATCTCCAGTACCAAGGGTTCTGACACATTGTGCTACACCAGGTAATCATGGGGCTCATAGACATATATGTTGACAAAGCACTCACACACATAAAATGAAAAGGAATGAATCATATAACAGATTTACTTTTAGCTGTTGAGAATTCTTCACAGTGACTTTCATAATTTCTAAGAATGTTTGCAATCTTAGTAACAGTGAATGAGGTTCCCCTTTCCCCACATGTCCTCCATTTATTCATGCTTGTTTTATTGATCTTTGCCACTCTGACGAGGGTAAGATAAAATCTCATCGTTTTGATTATCTTTTCCCTAATTACTATGGTTGATGAACAGTTTCTGAGGTATTTCTTAGGCATTTATTTTCCTTCTTTTTATAAGTCTATGTTAGGTCCAAGGCCCTGTTTCTAAATGGGTTGTTTGCTTTTTTAATTCTTTGTTTCCTGAGTTTCCTATATATTCTTCACATTAATCTTCTGTCAGATGTATGGACAGCAAAGATTCTTTACTATATAGATACTTCATTTTTACCCAATTAATTATGTCCTTAGCTCTACAGAAGCTTTTTAGTTTCATGAAGTCCCACTTGTCAGTTGTTGGACTTAGTTTGGGGACAAGAAGAATACACACACACATACGTGTGTGTGTGTGTGTGTGTGTGTATTTAGAAACAATTTTATTTTACATATCAATCCCAGTTCCCTCTCCCTCCCATTCTCCCATGCCCCTCACTGACCCACACATCCCATCCCCCATCCACTCCCCAGTGAGGGTGAGGCCATCCATGAGGGATCAACAACGTCTGTCAAGTGATTTGGGGCAGGGCCTAGGTCCTAGCCCATGTAACTAGGCTAAGAGAGTATCAAGGAATCCTATTCTTATACCTATGTCATGTATGTCATGTTTTTATTTTTCTATAAATTTCAGTGTTCTTGGTCTCAAATTCATATCTTTGATTTAGTTGGAGTTAGTTTTTGTGGAAGGTGATACATAGTGATCTAATTAATTTTTGTTCATATGAAAGCACAGTTCCCAGTATCATTTCTTGAAGAAATTTTATTTTCCAATAGAATGATTTTTTGTCATCATTCTCAAGTGGCGAATGGGTGAAACTATGTATACTCATGTTTGGGTCTTTGATTTTATTAGTCTAGGTTACTTCCCTCAATATGGTTTTTTCTAGTTCTATCCTTTTACATAAATTATTTATTTTTCTTTACATCTGAATATGTATTTATGCACCACATCACTGTTATCCATCCATTGGTTAAACGATATTTTTGTTTCCACTTCCTAGCCACTAATGATTGAAAGGTGTCTTTTTGTAAAGTGGTAATATTCACAATATTAATTTTACCAATTCATGAGTGTGGAGTGTCTTTTAATTCCAATAATGCATTTCTCAATCTCCTTAGCAATTTAAACTTTTCATTGTAGAGGTTTTACATTTGGATGAGTTTATTCATAAATATTTTTTCTTTGAGACTTTTATGGCTAAAAGTGTGTAGAAAATCTATTTATATGTGTAAATTGATTCCATATTCTGTCCAGTTGTTGAGTTTGTTTATTATTTTTAGAATATTTCTGGTAGAATTTTTGATATCTAATGTATTCAGTATCATTTCATCCACAAATATAGTTTGGCATCTTTTCATATTTTTATTCATTATATTTCTGTCTATTGTCTTACTGCTCCAAACAAAGTTTTAAAAACAATGCTGAAAAAGAGTGGCAATAGTGGGAATATTAGTCTCATTCCTGACTTCAGAGGTATTAGATAAAGATTTTCTACATTTAGTATGATGTTCGCTATGGATTTTTCATATATACCTTTTACTATGTTTAGACATACTGTCTCTAGATCTACATTGTCTAGGACATTTTCTTGAAAGCATGTTGAGTTTTAAGAAATGTTTTTTATACATTTATTGATATGATCATAAGATTTTTGTTGGTATTCCAATTTATGTAGTTTATTCCATTTATTGACTTGAGTATGTTAAACCACCCTGCATTTCAAGGATGAAGAAAGTCAACTTGGTTACGGTGGGTTATCTTTTTGGTGTATGTGTATATTCTATCTTCAAGTATTTTACTGAGCATTTTTGAAAATTTGTTCATCAGGGATATTGGCCAATTGTTTTTCTCTTTATTGTTTTGGTATTAGGGTGGTACTGCCTTCATAGAGAGAACTTATGAGTACTCCCTCTGTTTCTATTATTTTCCTTTGATTGCCTTAAGAAGGACTAGTTGTACACTTTCTGTGGAAGTCTAGTAAAATTCTGCTCTGAATACATGTGGCCCTGGACTTACCTAGTTGGAAGAATGTATTATTATTTTATTATTAATTTTTATTTAAGTTAGAAACAAGCTTGCTTCACATGTCAATCCAAGATCTCCCTCCTCTCCTCCCCCACCTACCACCAACCCCCCAAACCCCACCCAATCCCCACTAAACTCTCCATGGAGGGTGAGGCCTTTCATGGGAGATCTCCCAAGTCTATGGTATCATCTGGGGCAGGGCCTAGGCCCTCCACCAGGCTGAGAGAGAATCCCTCCATATGGAATGTGCTCCCAAAGTCCATTTGGATGCCAGGGATAAATGTTGATATAGAACCTGAGGCCCCAAATATTTCCAAGGCTTCCTCACTGGCTCCCACATCTAGGGTGTCTAGATCAGTCCCATACTGGCCTCTCGGTCACCAGTCTAGGGTCCATGAGCTCCCCTTGTTCAGATCAGCTGTTTCTGTGGGTTTCACCATCCCTGTCTTGACCTATTTGCTCTACACTACTCCCTCTCTGCAATTGGTTTCCAGGAGTTTAGTTGAGTGTTCAGCTGTGGGTGTCTGCCTCTGCTTCCATCAGCCACTGAATGAAGACTCTAGAAAGGCATACAAGGTAGTCATCAATCTCATTATCGGGTAATGGTATTAAGGTAGCCTCTCCAATCTAATCTATTGCTTAGATTGCTTAGATTGCAAGTTGGTATCATCCTTGTAAATCTCTGAAAATCTCACTAGTGTCAGATCTCTCCTCAAAACTATAATGACTCCCTCTATTATGGTATCTGTCATCCTATTCTCCTCTATTCTTCCTCTGATTCAACCTTCATGCTCCCTCATGTCCTCCTCTTCCCTTCTCTTTTACCCCCTCACTTTCCCCAGCTCCTGCTCCACTTCCCACCATACTCCCAGTCCACTCAGGAGATCCTGTCCTATTCCCCTTCTCTGGTGTACTGTAGATATCTCTCTTTGGGTACTCCCTGTTTCTCAGACTTTCTGGCAGTGGGATTTTAGGCTGGAACTCCTTGTTCCATATCTAAAATCTATATATGAGTGAGTACAGACCATGTTTGTCTTTTTGTGACTGGGTTACCTCACTAGGGATGGTTTCTTCTAGTGCCATCCAAGTGTTGCTTTTTTTAAATTTTGCCACTATCTTGTTTCTTTTTCTCTCCCAAGCCTGTGTATATTTTGAAACACACTATAAAACTTTTAGATGTTTTACTTGATCTGAATCTGACTTGACTGTAAATCTTTATGTTTTTTCTGGCATGTGTCTTTTATCTGCTAAACAACATTGTTAAAATTAAAACAACGACTGTTTTAGCCACTGGCTTTCCAACATGGCAGGCATAAGTTTACCACCAGCATTGGCCATGCAAGTCTCTGCTTGTCTCTAGCAAAACAGAGCCCACTTGAAAAACTGCCGCTACTAAGAAGCTGTGCTTGTCTCTGTTATTTTGTTTTTAAAATTCCTTTTAAGCTTTTGTTATATTTACATGGACATTCTTGCTCCATGTTGAGGGTGCCATATGTAATACACATTCTTCCCACCAGCTTGGTCCCAGAGCTGCATCAGTCCCAAATAAACATACAGGACGCTATATTAATTATGAAGCTGTTGGCCAATTTCTATGGTTTCTTATCGGCTAGCTCTGATTTAATTGTTAACCTATAATTGATAACCTAAGTATTTCCACATGGTCTTCTCTTACCAGAGAAATTGTCCAGACATCTTACTCCTCTGGCATCCTAGTGATGTCTAACTGTGCCTCTGTTTCCCAGAATACTTCGCCTCTCTTAGTCCCACCAATCTGGTTTCCCTATTGGTCAACAGTGCTTTATTTATCAACCAATAAGACAAACATATACACATAAGGACTTCTCCCATCAGTCTACAAATTGGGTAGTGAGTTCCAGGAATGCCAGGCTTTTCAGAGAAAATCTGTTTCAAAAAAATCTAAGCCTCTGTCTGTAAAGTTGTAATTGTATTTGCTTTTTGTAAGAAAATAAAAACTGTTTTCTTTGTCATTTTGTTCTCTATATGCAATGATTTTGCTATTTAAAATTGTCATCTCTAAATTCTTATATTTTAAATTTCTGCTTCTACTAACCTAAAAAAGTTCGTATCACCTTATGTCTATGTTATTCCAATAGCTTTAAAATGCTCATCAGAGATAGAACTGGATATATATTACAGTTTTTGATTCAGTGATTGGCAATAATGTACAGTTCAAGTATGACTGCATTGATTTACTCTTGAACCATCAATAAAGCAAAGGGTAAAGTCCATGGTACAGATGAAAACACAAATGTATGGTCACAGTTCCTTTCTTCCCTTTGAGTCCTGTAGAGGCATTCTCAAACTGAAGCCTTAGCCACCCACATAGTTGAATATCCATTAGGATGACATAGACAGTAATGATGTCACTGCGTTTTATTTGCAGAGATATCAGTAACCAGAAGAAATGTATTTTATAATACAGCACTGAATTTTGTGACAGTAACTACTTAGTAAACCTATTATTCAAGACCTTAAAGTCTTTTCTGTGTTTTGAATTCCATATTCAATTTTCTATATATCTACTTGTCACTATTACTTCTTCCTTCCCTCTTAAATTCAATGTAATCTAGTTTTGTGCTTAAAATTTTAAGAGAAATTTTTCTTGAAGATATTTAATGAACTCAACATTGGTACATTTTTATTGCTAAGTTTCTGTGGTTGTATTATTTGTGCCATCTCTGAGCATGGCACAATATTTCAATATTTTTATTTGCACACTTCTAATCAACTTCCAAATGGCTGCTAATGACCCTCCATTCAGTGTTCTGTTAGCACTGCTTACCCTATCTTGTTCCTGCACTTACCCTTTTGAGGGAAACTTGAGTAGATTACATCAACAAATTCCTTTGGTCTTTGAATGTCAGTGGCACTCAGTCCACTGGAATCCTTGCTAAGACATAAAAGAGTGAAGAGACAATGAAATCAAGATGTTTATTCTTATTAACTTTCAGGTCACCTTAAGCTGATTCTTCACAGTAGTAGTCTACAAAACCTTCTCCTTCAAGTGACAGAAACATTCACCTCAACATGTTTCTTAAAATGTAACATTTTCTGCGTTTAGTCTTTTCCTATAACCCATTAAGTGAGTTTGGATATAGTACATGAAGTAGGTCATTACCATGTACATTTGAAGGGTTTAATAGGATGTTGGTTCCCCATCTCTGTCTTTGTGTTTCCTGTCACCTATGAAATTAGAAAATTTTGCTCTGTCATGCACTCTACTCCCACCCCATCTTCCTCACAACAAGATGGTTCATGGAGTAATACAGCAAATCCATAAGGTCAAATTTTTCCTGCTTTTGAAACAGATAATTGTCTTTCATTGATCAAGAAGATGATGATAAACACACCTGCAGCTCTGTAAATAATCTAATGCCCTCTTTCCACTTCCACCTGTGTCACTCATTTCAAATCCCAAATACGTGAATCATTACAGAATTCTTGTGAACTATTTATAATGTGACCTCCCAACTCCAGTTACAAGTCTTCAATACGGCAGTCAAAATATCACTTTAAAACTACGTTATAATTATCTAATACCCTGTGTTCTTTAAGGGACCCCTGTATCACTCAAAGTAAAATTCAAAATCTTATATACCTTCTTACAAGGCACTGCATGCCTATCTCCTTTGACATCTGAGATTTTTTTATCCGATTCAAGACTTCTCAGTCTCACTCCATTCCATAAGCAATGGACTTCTTGCTATTCCTGATGTTAGTTGGTAAGCCTGCATGCATCTGTTAATGAGTACTGTTGTACTTTGTAGTGTTGTGTTGTATCTTCAGAATACAAGTTTGCTGTTATATATCACTGTATGGCTACTTTTTGACATTTTAAAACTTAAAACTCATTCTATTCCCACAATCACTGAGCTCCCTCTCTCTGTTCTACTGTTTCCTTCAAAAATGTTCTGACCTTCTAAACCATGTATTGCATGCTTATATTAAATTTATATTCTTTTTCTTCTTTTTTTAATTTAAGTTAGAAACAAAGTTGCTTCACAAGTCAGTCATAGCTCCCTCTCCCTCCCCTCCTCCCCCGCCCTCCCCACCAGGACCCTCAGTCCCCCACCCAGCATCCACTCTGATCCCCAGAGAGGGTAAGACTTCATGGAGGATCTCCAGAGTCTGTCATTTCATCCAGGGCAGGGTCTAGGCCCTTCTTTAAGTGTCCAGGCTGAGACAGCATCCCTTATTTTGGGATCGTCAGCCAAAGTCTATTTGTATGCCAGGGATAAATACTACTCAAGGCCCCATAGATAACCTAGGCCTCCTCAGTGACACCCACATTCAGGGGGTTGGGACCAGTCCCATGCTGTCCACCCAGCCATAAGTATGGGGTCCAAGAGCTCCCTCTTGTTCAGGTCAGCTGTTTCTGTGGGTTAAACCAGTCCAGTTTTAACCCCTTTGCTCACCAGTTCTCCCTTTCTGTCACTGGACTACAAGAGTTCAGTTCAATATTTAACTGTGGGTATCTGCCTCTGTTTCCATCAGTTGCTGGATGAAGGTTCTGTTTCCCAGACTCTTTGGCAGTTGGAGTATATGCTGACACTTCCCTGATTAATGTCCACAATCCATGTTTTTCTTTTTGTGACTGGGTTACCTCACCGAGGATGGTTTCTTCTAATGCCATCCATTTGCCTGAAAAATTTTAATATTCCATTATTTTTTTCTTCTGAATAGTACTCCATTGTGTAAATGTACCACATTTTCTCTATCTACTCTTCATTTGAGGGGCATCTAGATTGCTTACAGGTTCTGGCTATTTACAAATAATGCTGCTATGAACATAGCACAACAGACATACTTTTTGTATGGATGTGCATTTTTGGATATATACCTAAGAATGGAATTGCTGGGTCTTGTGGTAGACTGACTCCCCTTTTCCTGAGGAATCTCCATACTGATTTTCAAACTGGCTATATAAGTTGGTACTACCACCAACAGAGAAGGAGTATTCCCCTGATGGGAGATGCCATTCTGTAAATCTGTCTCTTATTGGTTGTTGAATAAAGCACTGTTGGCCAATAGGGAAGTAAGATAGGTGGGACTAGGAGTCGAGCAGGATTCTGGGAAAGAGAAACACAGGGAGTCATCATGTAGCTGCCATAGGGGTAAGAAATCCGGACCCTTTTCTCCAGTAAGAGAAATACTTAGAATAGCAATTATGGAGTAAATACTTAAGTCAGAGATAGACAATAAGAAACAAACAAGGCCAACAGCTTCATAATTAATACAGCGTCTTGTGTGTTATTTGGGGACTACAACGTGGCAAAGCCCAGGCGACTGGTGGAGAAAAACCAAAGCATCTGGCAAGGAAAAGGCTTCACTCAACATTCCCCTTTGTCAATATCCTCCCCAGCATACACTGTCATTGGTGTTTTTGATTTCAGCCATTCTTACAGGAGTAAGTTTGTATCTCAGAGTTGTTTTGATTTGCATTTCCTGGATGGCTAGGGATGTTAAGCACTTTCTTAAGTGTCTCTCAGCCATTTTAGACTCCTCTACTGTGAATTCTCTATTTAGTTATTTTTTATTGGATCTTTTGGTGTTTTGTAAACTTGCTTCTTTCTAAATTTTGGAGATCAGCCCTCTGTCAGATGTGTAGTTAGTGAATAACTTCCCCCAATCTGTGGATTGCATTTTTGTCTGGCTGACTGTGTCCTTTGCCTTACAGAAGTTTCTCATTTTCAGGAGGTTCCATTTATTAATTGTCAATCTTAGTGTCTGTGCTACTTGAGTTATGTTCAGGAAGCACTCTCCTGTACCAATTCGTTCAATGGTACCTCCCATTTTCTCTTCTAAGAGGTTCAGTGTGGCTGGATTTATGTTGAGGTCTTTGATCCATTTGGAATTAAGTTTTGTGCATGGCAATAGACATGGATCTATCTGCAGTCTTCTACATGTCAGCCTCCTGTTAGGCCAGCACCATTTGTTGAAGATGCTTTCTTTTTCAATTGTTTATTTTTAGCTTCTTAGTCAAAGGTCAGATATTCATAAATGTATGCATTAATATCAGGGTGTTCAATTCAATTCCATTGGTCTACCTGTCTATTTTGTGCCAATACCAAACTGTTTTCAGGACTACAGCTCTATAATAGACCTTGAGGCCAGGGATGGTAATGCCTCCAGATCCTGGATCTCTTGTTTTTCCATACAAAATTGAATACTGTTTTTTCAAGGTCTGTGAATAATTGTGCTGGTATTTTAATGGGGATTGCTTTTTGGCAGGATTGCCAGTTTTACTACATTGATCCTACCTATCCAAGAGCATAGTAGATCTTTCCATTTTCTGAGGGCTTCTTTAATTTCTTTCTTTAAAGACTCAAAGTTATTGTGATACAGGTCTTTCACTTGTTTGGTTAGCATTACCCCAAGGTATTTTATGTTGTTTGTGGCAATTGTAAAGGGTGATGCTTCTCTGATTTCTCTTTCAGCCCTTTAATCATCTGTATATAGTAGGGTTACTGATTTTCTTGAGTTGATCTTGTAGCCTGCCACTTTGCTGAAGATGTTAATAAGCTGTAAGAGTTCCCTGGTAGAGTTCTTTGGATCATTATATAAACTATCTTGCAAATAGTGAAAGTTTGACCTCTTCCTTTCCAATTTGTATCCCCTTGATCTCTTTTTGTTGTCGTATTGCTCTAGCTAGAACTTCAAGTACAGTATTGAAAATGTATGGAGAGAGTGGATAGCCTTGTCTTGTTCCTGATTTTAGAGGAATGCATTGAGTTTCTGACCATTTAGTTTAATGTTGGATGTTGGTTTGCTGTATATAGCTTTCATGATATTTATGTATGTTCCTGTTATCCCAGATCTCTCCAAGTCCTTTATCATGAAGGGGTGTTGGATTTTGTCAAAGGCCTTTTCTGTACCTAGTGAGATGATCATGTGATTTTTGTTTTTCAGTTTGTTTATATAGTGGATTACATTGATGGATTTTCATATGTTGAACCATCCCAGCATCCCTGGGATGAAACCTACTTGTAGTGGTGAATGATTGATTTGCTGTGTTCTTAGGTCCTATCTGACAGTATTTTATTGAGTATTTTTGTATCAGTGTTTATGAGGAATATTGGTCTGAAGTTCTCTTTCTTAGATGTATCTTTTTGTGGCTTGGGGATCAAGGTTATTGAAGCCTCATAGAAAGAGTTTGGCAAAGACCCTTATGCTTCTATTTCATGGAATACTTTGAGAAAAAATGGTATAAGCTGCCCTTTGAATTTCTGGTAGAATTCTGCACTGAGGCCATCTGGGCCTGGGCTTTTTTGGTTGAGAGACTTTTTTTGGTTGGGAAGGAGAAACCGTATGGGTTATAGGTCTATTTAAATTGCTTATCTGTTCTTGATTTAATTTTGGCAAGTGATAGCTATACAGAAAATTGTCCATTTCCTTTAAATTTTCAAATTTTGTGGAGTACATATTTTCAAATTATGACCTGTTGATTCTCTGAATTTCCTCAGAATCCGTTGTTTTATTCCCTTTTTCTTTTCTGATTTTGTTAATTTGCATGTTCACACTCTGCTGTTTGGTAAGTTTGGACAAAGGTTTGTCTATCTTGTTGATTTTATCAAAGAACCAAGTTGCATTGATTCTTTGTATTGTTTTCCTACTTTCTATTTTATTGATTTCAGCCCTCAGTTTGAATGGTCATGAATGGGAAATGTTTAAGAAGTCCTACTCTACAGAATGTAGGAAAGTGGCTATGTTTAATTTGAACATTTTTTCTTCAACAGTGATTGCTTCCCTGTGGTCTAGTGGCCAGTGTTTGATGTTCTCATTACCGTGGCCTAGTTTAATTTCCTAGTCATGGGAGCCTTTCTTCTGTGGCTGGAGATGTAACTAACTGGCACAGCACTTGCTAGTACTAATAAATCCATTGGCAAGTATAATAATTCTCTTATAATTCAGCCATAGTTAAAATATTTTCCTCAGATATGAGATAAAATGTTGCTACATATGCATTATATTGTATTTGGCATGAGAACCATGATACATTAATTTAAAAAACTCACTTCATAAACTTGCTGTGAAACACCTATAGGTTTTATGGAGTTTATTCCTCTTCCAAAGGTTAAATACTTAATTATTTATATAAAAACAAGGAAATACATCCTTCTGATTGTTACTAAAATATACTTTCACCTTCAATAAATGATAAAGGTATTTTACATGGAGCAATTGTTTTAAAATAATTTTATGACTCCTTATTGGTAAAATTTACTTTGTATTCCTGTGTGTGTGTGTGTGTGTGTGTGTGTGTGTGTGTGTGTGTGTGTGTGTGTGTGATTGCTTCCCTGTGGTCTAGTGGCCAAGGAAATAGGGCATGTATGTTCTTTGGATCAATCATGTAAGTGAAAATCACATACCAGTATGGACTTGAATCTGAGGAGTCTCATCCTTAATGAAATACATGTGCATTAGTGTTTCTAATATGGTTCTAAACATGGCTTGGGACATTGTGTTTTGTTTCCAATTTGTGTTTATTACCTAAAACTGCTAACAAATCAATTACACACAATATTTTGGGAACAAGAGACATCCTCATTGCAACTACTTTAGTTTAATTAATGTATCTTTATTTAATTGTAAAATATTAACAAATAGAACTGTTACACATAATTTGATGGGATCAAAGAAAAATTCGTATATACTAATTACAACTGGAATTGACTAAGTAATTTATTTCTTCACTGTCTTTTTTCCTAACACAAAAAGGTACAGGAACTAGTAGGAGAGATAGAGGTAAAGAACTACAGTTGGGATATGCTGACCAGCACTGTGGTGATGGGAATCCTTTTCTTGACTAGGTTTCTATGCTTCTCTTGATTCACATTTGTTCTTTGTATGATCATCTTAGAATATGACACTTAGGATTATTCATTCTGTTCAATTCCCACTCTAATTGCTTAAGAAAATTATAATTGTTTAATCTTAATTTTAAAATTAATATGCACATTAAATTTTAATGCCTTAATATTTGTCTTCACTTCTTATTAGTATTCTTGCTGTTGTAGCAAGCATGCAGCACTCCATAGGAGAAAATTTTATCATGAGAGTATCATTCTTTGAATGAAAAGAGTCCCCATAGAGATATATTTGAATGCTCAGTCCCTAGTTAGTGCAATTATTTTAAGAAGGATTAGCAGGTGTGGTCTTAATGGAGGAGGCATACTATGAGGATGGATTTTGATGTTTTGAATGGTTACTACAGGCCCATATACCAACCTTTATGCCTCCTGCTTGTGGAATATATGTAAACTCTAAGCTTCTGCTCCAGAAGCATACCTGTTACCATGTTCTTCAATATGATGTTCATTGACTAATCACCTAAAACTAACCCTTTAACCAGCCCCCACAATTAAATGCTTTCTTTAATAAGTTGTCTTGGTTATTTCTAGAAGCTGGGCCAGTATTACTCATCTGATTTTGCATAGCCACGTGGGGCATCAACTTTGTGCACACAAAAGTATCTTTCTGATATAGACATTACATATTAATTTAAGCAATCTAGTGACTCCTTAAATAATTCCCTCTGATTTATCTCTGAGCTTTGAGAAAAAGGAACAGAAATATTCACATATTTTCCTCTTCCTCTAGGGTGCTTATGTTTACTGGGCAATATACTAGACACTAGAGAACAGTTTGATGTTCCTCTTTCTGTATTATAGTGGAGCAATCCAAAGTGTTTTATGTCCCTGGGAATATTTTGGAGTAAGTGAAAATCTTTTGCCACAGTGGTGACCAAAATGATGAGGAATTGGCATTCCCCTCTCCTTTTTGCTGTTGCTGTTTATTCACTGTTGTTATGTGCTTAATAATCAATCTGGATGGTGGAATTTTGCTTCCTATGCAGACTCAATTTAGGACCAGTTGTTACCTAAATCTTAACAGGTGCCTTTGTGGTAGTATGCCATGAGATGATGATGAAGAATGGGGTTGATGGACCATCAGAGTAACTATATCTCTTTTCTATGGTAAGAAAGGACACCATTAAGGGGAACTGTATATGTTGGGTTATTCTGTGTTGACAATGGTGGCAATGATTTTAAAAACTTAGGAATTTATTAATTGTTGCATTCAACTTGGAAAGAGTTAAGTAATGAAAATAGTCAATTGGCAACTGTTGAGTCAAGACTTTCCTGGAAAAATATACAAAGATCTTCATTATCTATAGCTGGATACATTTTACTCAGAATCAGACCAATACTTTCAATAATGAATGGACCCTCCTTAATGATATCCTGTGCCTCATCTTATGAATATAGTCTGTGTACCTACCCCCTCCAACCATTTTAGAGCCATGAAAAAAAAGTTGGAATGACTAAGGATGAGATGTTCATAGTTCCACAAATATGAAATTCCTTTCACTAAGACTGGTCTCAGTTTGATGTATATGCATAGCTAGTCTGCCAGCATCAGAGACTGATGTTGAGTTCTGTATGTAGAATTATCATGAAGATATTAGGCCAAGTTAGAGATTCATGTGATTGTTTGAACTTGGCTTCCTTTTACTATGATAAAGAGCATGATGACCAAAAGCAACTGGTAAAGGAAAATGTTTATTTTATCTTGCCACTCCTAGATAACAGTCTATCACTATGGCACATCAGAGCAGAAACTCAAGGAAGAAACTTGGTGGCAGGAACTGGAGAAGAGGCCATTGAGGAATGGTGCGTACTGCTCTGATTTTCGTTTCTTTCTTGACTCCTGTCTTATACAACCAGAGGCACCTAGCCTGTGGTGGTAATGCCCACCTTAAACTGGTCCCTCCAACACCAGTCATTAACCAATAAAATTATTCAAGTAATTTCCTATAGGCCATGCCATCTTCTCAATTGAGGTTCCTTCTTTCCAGATGACTCTATCTTGTGTCAAGTTGATAACAAACTAAATAGCACTATGATCTACAGATTTTTACCAAATCTTGGTAGAAGGTATGTAGGTATGGATTCTTCTGGTTCAGTATCAATCTATGCATCTTTCAGAAGTCATAATAATAGAATGGAAGATGCCTGTTTAATATTTCCTAGGTACATGGAAATAAACCCTGCATGGTAAGAATACTGATTTCATGTGCTTCCCCTTTAAATGCTACAGTATTTGCTCTGAGAGATGAGCGTGAGAAATAGGTATAGCTCTTCTCCTTGCTGTTTCTAGTGTTACCATCTGCATATTTTGTTGTGTCAGCCTTTAAGGAAATATACTTGGGAACTCCTATTCTCAGAAATGACTCTTTGGGAAGTGACAGAAGAATCATGGACTGACTAGTTTTTACCTTATCTCTTTTGTGGCTGTAGATTACCTCAAATACATGAACTTGTATGCACTTGTGAGCTTTGCTTGTGTGCAAAACAAACAGGCTTCCCTTGAAATCTTAAGACATAGTGTTTTTTTCTCTATTAGGTGCATTGTTTATTCTGAATATAAAGCATGCCTTTTGACCGATGATTTTGAGATTCACGTGTCAGTGGACCAGGAGGCAATGAAAGGAGCTCTGGAATAAAGAGAACAAAGAACGAACCAGAATCAATAAATGGATTATTTCTTAACATTTCAGTGGCCAGAGTGTAAGTAAGCAATTGCAATAATGGAAAAACTAGTAACACCTCTGACTTTTCAATATTTCAGGACCACTTAACACCACAGGAAAGCAGTCAGATTAGCTGGGACAACTACTTCACTTGTAGAAATTTAAGATACATGAGAAAGATAAGAGATGAACCCTATTAGTTAATGGTTTGTAACCAGTACATTGTAAAAGGCAGAGAATTGTGATTTTTTTAGCTAATCTTACTATCAAATCACTTAGAGCCAGGGTACTTAGTTAAGAACTGGTCATTATGAGAGACAAGAACAATACAAGGATTAAACTATCAGAAGCCTCTAGTCTACCAATTTAGGATATTTTTGCCTCATATGTGACTTATTGCTGGTTATTGAAGATAATTTCTGTGTTGACTTCAAATTACACAGAATACAGAGCATCTATTTAAGCATGTGTCAAAATATTTCAAGTTTGCTTTGATTATCATACTCAGATGTAAGGGGAACCTATTCAGGATGTGTGCAAGAACAGGTTTAAACATGAGAGAGAAAAAGCTCTCTAGACAAACTTCCAATTGTGGGTGATACAACATGCTCAGTAATGTTAGAAAGTGTTCAGCCTCACATGGAAGTTTCCTTGGGATATGGCATTCTATTGGTTTTTCCCTAGTTCCTGTTTTCTGTTTCTTGGGGTGGCTAGGACTGCCTTTGAATTATCTACTTGTACCTCAGTTATTTACTCAAGGTCTGAACTTGTTATTCAAGAAAACTTTCTTTCCCATTTTTATGGAGGACATCTTTTGTTGTCTTGGTTCTAAAGAATCACTCTTGCCCAGAATATCTAATATCTAGAAAATTTAGGAAAGAATATTTTTGAAATAAAGACATTTGCTTCCTTATGAGAAACTTAAGTACTTCCTTTTTGCTGGCACATTTTCCTTAGTTTGGCACTATGCTCAATTTGCTCCTATTTAAACACTAGTTTATACAAACACACCCACTCAAATAAATTCTAAAACTAAACAAAGTAACAAAAGACACAGAAATTATTCAGCTGGCTTTATTGCTCCTGTTTTCTAAACAATAGTTGATGTTGAGTGTTTACCATACGCCAGGTGGTATGGTAATAAATTGCATACACTAATCCATTTTATTTGCACAAAACCCTAGCAAGTATCACTATGGTCCCTGAATGTAAGAACATAAAGTTTTGATTTTGATATATACTGGTTTTCTCAAGATCCAGTCTTGCATGCCAAAGCAGGAATTGGCCCCCATGTCTATTTGCTTCTGGAGAATATGTAATTTGTTGGTATAATAACAATGACTAAAAACAACTCTACTGTCTAAAGAAAATCATCTTTATATTCAACCCATGCCTTCCCTAACAACTTCTGCTAAGATTGCCTGTACTGTGGTAATTTGGAAAAATAAAATGAGTGTTGTATTAATCATGGTTCTCTTGATCAACATAACTTACAGAATAAATAAATGAATTTATACTTACATAGATCATTAGTATATAATATATATAATCACATATATTATGAGTATATATCTTAGAACAGCTTTTATATGCCATAGTCCTGCTAGACTCACAATGGCTGCCTACCAACAGGAAGTCCAAGAGCAAAGGAACTCTTCTGTCCACATGATTGATGTCTCAGCTTTTCTTCAGTATAAGCCAGAATCCTGAAGAAACAGATTCTAATGCCAGGAAAGAAATTGACTGGCCAACAAGAAACAGCAAACAGGCAGGATAAAGCTTCCTTCTTCAGTGTCCCTTATAAGGACTGCCAGCAAAAGTTGTGACCCAGATTAAGGGTGGATATTCCCATGTCAAAGGATCTGTAATAAAGCTGTATCTTTCCACCTCCAAATATCCAGATTAAAATGGGGTCTTCCTATTTCAAATGTTTTAATCAAGAAACAATTCTTCACAGGTATACCTAGCAGCTTGTGTTTTATGTAACTCTGGATGTGGTTAAGTTGACAACCAAGAATGGCCATCACAAGTCTACCACTTGTCAGCTCAACACATAACCGAATCTCCTTATGCCATTTGTAATTTCTGAATGAAAACAGCAACCACATAGTAATCACATCTGACATGATATAACTATCCCATGTACAAACTATATCTTTATACAGGCCATAATTAGACCTAACATGATATAGTTATCACTCATATAACATCAAACACACTATAAATTTTAGAATATGTGGCAGTATCCTTTCAAGGACATTCTTTTGTTGTCCTAAAATGTAAATATGCTAACCACTGATATTCTCTTAATTGATGTTATATTACATGATAAAGAGATTGAGCAGGGTCTGGGGAAGCACAAATAACTGTATAAACGCATTCTTAACAATGTCTCACAGAAACACATCAACTATAGTCCTTGTTTCTGCAACTGGTCTTACAGTCTTTGCTGGTATTTATAACTCGTGGTATATCTTTCCCTACTACCAATTCCTCATTTCTTTTGGCCCCAGCTATCACTCCAGCAGGTCTAGGCTTTTTTTTTGTCTAAAGAAGTGATCCATACATTAATTCCTATATATTCTATGCATTTTGTCTTCCTGCCTGCCTTAGACTATTGTAGTTTCCCATTGATTTTAATCACAGGACCTGGAAGAACCAAAATGCCCTAAATGATATTCTCCACTCACTCCAGATATGAACTTTTTTACTTCCATTGTGTAGAAAGAATCCAATTTCCTCATGGTAATCTGCATCAATCAACCTTCCTAATACTGTTAATTTTTTCTTAGCCTGTTGGCTTAAGAGCATCAGAAGTCTAGAGTGGCCAGAGGGAAACTTCAAGTTCAATGGAATGTTTGTTGTGGCTCCAGAAAGAGCCAGAACTTCTAGACCAGAAGAAATTAAAGTCTTGGAAGCAGGAAGCAAATTTTTTCCTGGTGGTTCTCTGGTGGTGATTGTAGGTGGAACTGTTTCTTATTCCATCCCTTGATTCCTGGATATGTATGTGGATCCTGGCTCTAGGGGGAATTATTGAATGCTGATTCAGAGCACATACTGCTTTCTAGAGAACAGTGGCCCATCCCTCCAGGCTTCTGCCACCTAATTGACACTGTAACTGTGCTATCATCTATCAGACCATCTGCTTCTATATGGTGGGGAAAATGGAAAGATCAGGGGATTTTGTGATTGTGAGCCCACTGTTACACCTTTATGGCTGTTAAGTGAGTTCCCTGGTGAGACACAATACTGTGTAGAAATAACATGACAGTGGATAAGACATTCTTTATGTAGATAGACTGTGGTTTGGGGGGAAATATTCTGTGTCAGAAAGACAGACATAGTAACATGTCAAGGGCTCAGGGTTTGTCTCTGCTGTTTGAATATCTGATACTTAGCAGCAGCTGTAGACAGATAAGACTTGGTGAATAAATGTTCATATTGTTGAGTACATGTGTAATCCCTATCTCTGCTACTTTGTTCATGGGCCTATTGGTTAATGACAGGAATGACTCAGGAAAAAGATTGATCATCCACAGATTGGGTCATCCTATCTACTGGATTGCTGAAAACCTCCTCTGCTGAAGTTACCCTTTGATGAATCGTTATATGAGACACAAGTATCTTCATATCTTTCATCCATTAGGTAGATCTATGCACATATTTCCCCCCCCTGATGTCATTCTCACCAACTTTCCAATAATATTCTTTACAAGTCCCTAAATATCCAGCCATTTCATTGGCTATATCCCATGAATCAGCAGAAAACAAACAAACAAACAAACATTGATTTAGGTATTTCTCCTTCCAAACAAAATGTATGACTGTGTGGAGTACTCCAAATTCTGTCCACTATGAAGATTTCCCTTCCTGATATCTTTTAGGGTTGTCACAGAAAGGGGTTGTAATGACACAACTGTATACCTGTGGTTGGTTCCTGCATAATGTACAGAACAATCAGTAAACCAGGCCTTAGTCCTCTTTCAATTAGTCAACTGATCATAGGGCACACGTCATGAGTCTATAGGTGGATGCCTGGGGGGAAGATGTCACTATAACAAGAGTAGAAATGACAGGGATTTAGGTAACTTCTTCATGTAACTTGCTTGTGCTTTTGAGACCTGCTGCAGCCTGAACACACAAACACACACATACATGTGTTAGTATATACCAGTTCAATTTAATAATGGATTGCTGCTGTACATGTCTCTAGATCTATGACTAGACTTAAGGCTATTCAGGTTCCTAGAGATGAAAGAGAAAGTGTAGTCCATTAGGAGCTATGCTACTAAAGAGCTTAATGAGTTTAATAATTCATTCAAGAAGTCTGGAAAATATGTGCAGGAATGGATTTTTCAGGGTGTGGGATAATAGTGGAAGGAACATAAAATTAGATAGGGTTGATTTTATTGATAGGGGCCCACTGAGTGTAGATTCTATGTTTAATGTGGAAGTACACACAGTATTTAAATGGTGACAAAAGTTTGAAAGTAGCTGAAACATTTTTGAATGATGGCTTACTGAAAAGGCATTGGACATGCCTTATATGGAGATTGGAAAAGGTCTGAAAAGTTTGAAAAAGCTGAAAAAAAAAGCTGAAGCATTGTTAAACTATGGCCTACTAAAAAGGAGCTGGAGATAACTGACCTAACTTGGCTTAGTGATATTGGTGGTATTTTCAGTCTTAAGAAAATTACAGTGAATTACCTACAAATAGTTTTATATATATGAAGCAATCACCTTACCTTGAAACTGTTTATTCTTTTTCTGCTTTGTCCTCTACCTACTAAATGTAAGAACTTAGAATGTTTATTATGATTCTATAGAAAGAAGTTACGTAAAAACATTCTTCACCTGTGGGAGTCTGCCTCTGCTTCTATCAGCCATTGGATGAAGGTTCTGTACACCATACACTTTGGCCATGGGATTGTAGGCTGGCACTCCCAAGATCTATGTCTAAAATCCAAATATGAGAGAGTGCATACCACGTTTGTCTTTTTGTGACTGGGTTACCTCTCTCAGGATGGTTTCTTCTAGTGCCATCCATTTGCCCTCAAATTTCAGGATTCCATTGTTTTTTCTGCTGAATAGTACTCCATTGTGTAAATGTACCACATCTTCTCTACCCACTCTTCAGTTGAGGGCATCTAGGTTTCTTCCAAGTACTAGCTATTGCAAATAATGCTGCTATGAACATAGTGGAACAGATATCCTTGTTGTATGAATGTGGATCTTTTGGATGAGCAAAGGGGTTAAGACTAGGCTGGTTTACCATCCAGAAACAGCTGACCTGACAAGGGTTAGTTCTTGAATCCCAGACTGATGGCTGGGAATCCAGAATGGGACTGATCAAGACCCCCTGAATGTGGGTGTCAGTGAGGAGGCCTAGGCAATCTATTGGGTCTTAGATAGTAGATCAGTATTTATCCCTGGCATATAAATGGACTTTGGTTGCCCATCCAACAATGAGAGATGCACTCTCACCCTGGACTCTTGGGGGAGGCTCTAGGCCCTGCCCTGGATGAAATGACAGACTATGGACACCCCCATGTAGGGCCTCACCACTCCTGGGGAAATGAGGGAATATTGGGGGGGTTTGTGGGAGGGTTTGGGAGGAGTGAAGGGAAAAGGAGAGGGACCTGGGATTGACATGTGAAGCAACCTTGTTTCTAATTTAAAAATAAAAATTAATAATAAAAACCCATTCTTCAACCTTCCAAAAATTGTCAAGTTTTTGGAAGAAAGTGGAGAGTATATAGAGATATCTTAACTCATAAAGTGTTAGTTCCAATATCTGACATATAAATAAAACACTTCTCAGAGAGAGAGAGAGAGAGAAGTTACTTCAATGGCTATAACTAATGGCACTTTATAGAGGACTCCCAGCATAAAAGAATTCTTGGACTTGAGAAAAAGCCTTGTAGGGTATACAAACTTCTGGGCAGATACCTTCCTATTGTACATTTACTAAATAATAGGACTTTCATTAAATTTTTGCTCATGATCCAATACTTGAAAGCTTTGAACTGTGTGTACACATGGAGTATCTTTTGTTTTCTTGGCCTCTTTTCTGACTTGTCTCAACCTTGGGTCTAATGTTAATAGAATATGCAGCAGTGTTTATTTGCAAGCTGATTATGAAACATGTTTTCATTTTAACTCTTGATTTATTAACCTCATTTAGAATTTGAAAGATTTAGAAAGTTACAGCTGATTAAAGCAATGCTGCTGCCCTTCCCAGAATAGATGCTACATCTTTTTTTCCCTATGGAAGTCATTTTTTAACATCAAGGTTGTTCTTTGTTGCCGACACCTATACCTTGTCAGTAAATGTACATTGTCAACTGCTGAAGTACATATTGAATGTAATGATGGCCGATGTCATTGTAGAGAACTTTGGGGACATATGAAACAGATGCTCCCCTGCTTCCCCTTCCCCCTCATTATCTTGTCAGCCTTGTATCCTATTCAATGGCAGAAGGGAAAAATATCATGCCATGTATGGAGAAAAACAGTAAAACTACTTGTAGACATTCATTAGTGAACTTAGATAAAATGGGTTGTTGCATGAACAAATTGCTTCCCATATGTCGCATTACCCTGAGGTCTCCTCTATATCTATATAGCCCCAACAAAGAAGTGCTTGGATTTTGCTACATCCTTTGTCTTGATTTACATGATTTTACAATGTGTCTACAACAATAGATGCTATGCTTGCATAATATTGTGAATGTTATTTATATGCATATTATATTTTTATCAGAGGATTTCATTCTGTACTCCACAGCAACTAGGAACTTATAATGTCACTTGGAACAATACTCATTCTTTTTTTTTTCTCTGATTAAGAGTTTTTCTGCATTGTTTTTGGAGCCCATCCTAGAACTCACTCTGTAGAACAGGTTGGCTTCAAAGTCACAGAGATCCACCTGCCTCTGCCTTCCATGTGCTGGTACTAAAGGCTGTGCCACTAAGTCCAGCAGTGACACACATTCTTAAACCTACTTTGCTGGGTTGACAGGAATTAGCCAGTGGATCTTGCAGCATTTGCTTTTAATTTCTGACATTCCTACAACATATTTTGATCAAACTCATCCACCAGTTACTTCCCTATTCCCACTTTCTAGATCCTGTTACAGGCTATCATTGACAAAATCCATCTATTCCCTACCCCACCAGCCATAAATTACCAATAGCTTCTCAAGTAGGGGTGGGATTCTATGAGCCTGTCTTTGTTCATTTCAGGTGGCATAATTCTGTGCAGGTTTTATGAATGCACTCATACCTGGTGTAAGTTTACATGTGCAACTACCTTGTTCAGTCCAGCAATTAACAATGTTTCAATGCAGACATCCACTACTTCTATCTCTTACTATCTTTCCATCCATTCTTCTACCTCTTGCACTATTTCTGTCCTAGTTTTTCAATGATGGCAGACCACTAAGGAGATGGGTGTGATATTATGGTATCATTTAGAGTTGAGCACTCCACAGTTTTTGTTCTCTGTATATTGACCAGTTGTGAGTCTCTGTATTAATCCCTAACTATTGCAAATAGAAGCTTCTATAATGAGGAATGAGACAGGAACTATCTGTAGTTATAAAGATAAGAGCTTAGGAAGTAGTTTAACACTGTGTCTATTTAGTAGACTGACAGTACTAGGTTGTCCCATTGGGCCTAAGACCTAGCCAGTTCCTGGTCTAGGGACAGTACTGGGCATGAGTTTTGTTGCTTATTATTTTAAATTCAATACTCATTCCATACAACATTGCTATTTTCAAATAGTCTGATAAAACAGTTTTTGGCTTTACATTGTTTTTTTTAATTTAGAAACAATCTTATTGTTTTTTGTTGTTGTGTTCATAAAGATGAAAATTAAAAACCCAATTGCCTAGATGGTCAATATTTTTTAAATTCAAAGTATAAATGTGATTAAGCAAAAATCAGTTATCATGGTACCATCAAAAATTAAGCACTTAAATTAATAAATTATCCTCTATTAACTGATTAATTGATAGTTTATGCTTCAGTTGTGAGAGGAAAGGACTCATTTTATCTCTGTTTGGTAAATATTTTAAAATGAGATGCTCATATCCGCATTCCGGATCTTCAATTATTTTTCTTCCACAACACAAGATATCTTATGCTATTTAATGTCCTCTCCTAAAGTACTTCATGATTCAGAGTCTTCCAGCTGTGACAAATCAAAAGGCACCTATGTATTCTTTGGGGTTTTTTATTTATAAAAACGTCAGGAATTCAATTTGATTTTTATTTTGATGGGCATTAATCTTCACAAACTTTTATGCATAAATTAACTGGCTAAAGTCAGCAGGACAGATTGTCACTGAAGACATCATGAGGGCATTTCAGTCTTTGTCTTTCTCTTTTTAACATGGACTCTTTGCTGTCCTCACAATGAGCTTCTAGGAACTTCCATTTGGAAACTTGGTTTATGTGAAAATAAACTCAGTTGGCATTCCCTAAAAGTTTATGCTGTCTACCCAGTACGGTTCTGGGGAAGCTGAGCAAAAACTACCAAGTGAAGCTTAAGAAAACTTGTATTGATATGTAAAAAGTTTTACATTTTTCTAAGTTTAAATATTATTGATTATATTTTAAACAACTAGAATTTTAGGAGACATTTAAGTCAATATACTTGCTTTATAGATGAGAAAAACTAGAACTGAATTTTGTTTTGTTTTTTTCACAACAAGGTTCCTCTGTATTGTTTTGAAGGCTGTCCTGGAACTTGCTCAGTAGACCAACCAGGCTGGCTTTGAACTCACAGAAATCCACCTGTCTCTGCCTCCCAAGTGCTGAGATTAAAGGCATGTGCCACCAACGCCTGGCTTATAACTGAATATTTTGTCAAGGAAAAGCTAAAATTGAATATTTTGTCAAGGAAAATCTAGAATTAAGTATCCTGTTAAATTGCTATTTACTAATATATTCAAGTAAAAGTCTCAGCTCATTTTAGCTTCTCTAGAATCCTCTACTATGCCATTCACCTTGAGTGGATATTTCCCGTGAAGACAGTGATACCATCTTGCCTTCATAAAGTAGTTGATTCAGCTTGCACATTGATTTTCATAAAGTGTCATGAGTGTCTTAGAATCTTGGGATGCCTGGGTGTTCCCAGAGCATTCAGGGATTTCATCCTACCTTTAGTTAACTAACAAAAATGAGTAGTTTCTAATTATGGAAAATTGTGGACTTTTTCTGCCCTACTTAAAGGAATATACATCTTTTTAATTTTGTTCCAGTACTTTAGCCTAAAACATTCAGCATAGAAGAGTGATGTGGATATTTGGCTTTCTTCCCTCAAATTCATCAGTAGGACATAAATCACACTGGATGCTTACTGCTTTCGTCTCCTTCTTTAACTTTAGGAGCCAACTTTCCACTTAATCTATTATTCCTGGACCTCAGACATGGTAATTAACCTCAGAGATGGAATTTAGTTTTTTAAAAAAGCCCTCTGAAAACAGCATTGCATTAGAAACACTCTGTGTTCTACAACATTTCTTCATTTAATCTGAAAGGTTACTGTGTCTCCCATATCAATCAATGACCATTTAATTTCTGGATGAAAGTTGAAATGAGTTCTTTTTTTCTTGGCTTAGTAGCTTGGCATCAGACTGTACTTCTGACCACCAAGTCACCTTGTAAAGTCTTTAGTTGAATTCTTCCAGACTGTGAAGTAGTGGAACAATTTTTAAAAAGTAGGTCATTTCATTAAATGGTAAGTTCTAGAACAAACATGATTCAGGTAGTGAAGTGTTTTTTGTGCTTTTTTATTGCACAGAATATTTGGAATGAGAAGCTCCAGAGCTTACAGGTCATATAGTGAGGTTTGCCATCTAGCTCTCATTGAAGAACCTTTATGCTGAGTAATGTTAAGTGGTTGTTAGAATTCCATATTGAGCCCAAAACTTTAGATATTTCCTACAAAAGCTTTTCAAAGAAGGAATATTGGTATAAGATGATATCTCCATCAAGAGACACTGTTCATGATGACCATTGTGATAGTTTAGGAGGATTTCTACATAATACTAATAACCTTTCCCTTACTAGCAGTATATTGCAAGATCTTTCTTTGAATAGAATTTGTTCTTATAGTCGTGCAAAGAGAGCAATAGCATGTCTATGAAGTACAAATTCCTAAAAGGTCTGAATAATGAAGTTAGGATTATGTAAAACAATTTTAATTCTACAACAAAATTTGAAATGGTCCTGGAATGGTACTCCAAAATATTCACTGCTTCAGTGAAAATTCTCTAATAAAGAAATGAATAAGAATCAAAGATCCCTTGGCTCCAAAGCTTAAGATGCCACAACTAAGTTTGATTAAATGACATGCTAATGGTCAGATAATTAATCAACAGCCAATTTGGCATTACAACCTTATCACATCAGAACTCTTTCCTCTAAACCTTTACATTTCTGAATATTTAGAACATTTCTTTTAAGAAAAAATAGCTAGAAGTCTGAGGGAAGACATGCCAAGAATTCCATTAAGCTTATGGTATTAAATGCTGCTCTTTGGGCATCTGTTACTTGGCTAGCTTCTGTCTTCTTGTATGCCATTCTCCTTGTATTATTTGTGCACATACTGGTGACTATACTGACAGTTTTGACTGGATTTCCTGTATTGTTTATGATCATCCACATCCACCCTGTCTAACACAAAGTAATAACCCAAGGCTCTCAACCAACCATTCTGATGCATTCCAAACATGCCATTATCCCCCTACTGTCTACTAGTTCAGTTTCCAGGAGATCTACAGAACCTGTGACTGCTTTCAACTGTTTCATGGTCTTCCTCTTAGATCATTAGCAATGTTCATCTCAAATGTGTCTTCTCATTATTAGATAGTCACTTACTTCCCAAACACCTCCTCCTTTGTTTTTCTTCAAAGAAAGTCCAAGCATACAATTTCTTCCCTTAAAATGATCCATATCTCAATATAAATCCATCCATACTGAACCTCATAGAAGAGAAAGTGGAAATACTTTAAATGCATTGGCATGGGAGACTACTTCATAAGCAGAACAACAGTATTACAGACACTGAAAACAGTTAGTAAATGGGACTTCCTGAAACTGAGAAGCTTCTGTAAAGCAAAGAACACAGTTAAGAAGACAAAATGTCTCCCTACAGAATGGAAAAAGATCTTCAACAACCCCATATTTGACAGAGGGCTGATCTACAAAATATACAAAGAACTCATGAAACTAGATATCCAACTACAAAAAAAATCTAATTAAAAAGTGGGCTACAAGTCTAAACAGAGAATTCTCAACTGACCAATCTCAAATGGTGGAAAATCGCTTAAGGAAATGCTAAACATCCTTAGTGATCAGAGAAATGCAAATAAAAACATCTCTGAGATACTGTCTCACACCGATCAGAAAGGCTAAGATCAAAACCACCTATGACAATTTATGCTGGAGAGGATGTAGAGAAAGGGGAACACTCCTCCTTTCCTGGTGGGGGTGCAAACAGGCACTGTGGAAATCAGTATGGCAATTTCTCAGAAAATTATGAATCAACTTATTTCAACAGCCTAAATAAAATACCACTTTTGGGCATATACCTAAGGGAGGCACATTTACACCACAAGGTCATTTGCTCAACTATGTTCATATCAACATTGTCCTTAATAGCCAGATCTTGTAAACAGCCGAGATGCCCTAAACTAAAGAATATATAAAGAAAATGTGGTACATTTACACAATGGAGTACAACTCAGCTGTAAGAAACAATGACATCTTAAAATTTACAGGCAAATGAACAGAACAAGGAACAAAACATACTGAGTGAGATAACCCAGATCCAGAAATTGAAATATAGTATGTACTCACTCATAAGTGGATAGCAGATATAAAGCAAAAGATACCCAGCCTGTAATCCACAACCCCAGAGAAGTTAGAACCCTGTTTCAGAAACAGATGGAAGCAGAAATCCACAACAAACCATTTAAGTGAGGGAGAAGCAATAATATCAACAAAGAGGCCAAGACCATGATGGGGAAACGCTCTGAATCAGCTGACCGAGCTAGTGAGAGATCACTATCTCCAGTCTGATGAATGGGGAACCTGTATGAGACCAAACTAGACTCCCTTAATATAGGTGACAATGGTGCGGCTGGGGTAATAAAATATGAGGTCACTGACAGTGGGTCCAGATCTAACTCTAATGCAAAAATTGACTTAGGGGAGCCCATTCTATAGGAGAGGTACCTTGCTCAGCCTAGAAACAAACAAGGCTATGGGAGTAGAGAGGGGCCTTGGTCCTGCATCAACAAGATGATGGGACAGATTTAGTAGACTTCCTAGGGAAGGCTTACCCTCTCTGAGAAGGAGATCGGAGGTCGGGGCAAGTGGAGGAGCAGGAGGTGAGGAGGGAAGGGAAACTGGGATTATAATATAAAAATTAAATCAATAAAAAAGACTTTAAAAAGTACTGCATACATGGGCAAATCCCTCCCTATCTCCTCAAGCTAGGATTTCCCTTGTTGTCTGGAAAACCTGAGCAGTAGAGCTGGAGATATAAGCTTCTCAATATTTTCCATACATGCCAGACCTTTTTAAAAATCTTTTTTAAATTTAAGTCAGAAACAAGCTTGCTTCTCATGAAAATCCCAGCCACTCTCCTTCCCCTCCTCCTCCCCCACCAATCTCCCCAAACCCTACCTAATTCCCACTCCTCTCCCCAGGGAGAGTTAGGCCCTCCACAGGAGATCTCCAGAATCTTTCATATCATCCAGGGCACTACCTAGACTCTTCCCGATGTGTCCAAGCTGAGAGAGCATCCCTCCATGTGGAATGGGCTCCCAAAGTTCATTTGGATGCCAGAGATAAATACTGGTCTAGTAGCCCAGGCTCCATAGATTGCTGAGGCCTCCTTGTTGGCTGACACCCATATTCAGGGGATCTGGATCAGTCCTGTGCTGAACTCTCAGCCATCAGTCTGGGGTCCTAAAGCTCACCCTTATTTAGTTCAGCTGTTTCTGTGGGTTTCACCAGCCCAGTTGTGACCACTTTGCTCATCACTCCTTCCTCTCTACAACTGGGTTCCAGGAGTTCAGTTCAGAGTTTACCTGTGGGTGTCTGCCTCTGCTTCCATCAGCCACTGGATGAAGTATCTGGATGGCATATATGATAGCCATCAAACTCATTATCAGGGACAGGCATTTAAAGTAGTCTCTCCACTATTGCTTAGTTTGCCAGTTGGTGTCATCTTTGTAGATCTCTGGAAATCTCACTAGTGTCAAATCTCTCCTCAAACCTATAATGACTATTATGGTATTTCACATCTTGTTCTCCACTATTCTTCCCCAATTCAACCTTCCTGCTCCTCCATGTCCTCCTCTTCCCTCCACTTCTCCCCTTCTCTTTCTTCCAGCCCCCTCTCCCGTTCCCCCATATCCCCATTCCCCTTATCTGGAGTACGATGCATATCTCTCTTAGGGTCTTCCCTGGTTCCCAAACTATCTGGCAGTAGGATTGTAAGCTGACACTCCCCTGATCCAAGTCTAAAATCCATATGTGTGTGAGTACCACCATGAATGTCTTTTTGTGACTGGGTTACCTCACTGAGGATGATTTCTTCTAGTACCATCCATTCAGGTGCAAATTTCAAGGATGACTAGTACTCCATTGTATAAATGTACCACATTTTCTCTATCCACTCTTCGATTGAGGGGCACCTAGTTTGCTTCCAGATTCTGGCTATAACAAATTATGATGCTATAAACATAGTGGAGCAGACGTCCTTGTTGTATGAAAATGCATCTTTGGATATAAGAGTGGAATTTCTGGATTTTGTGGTAGACTGATTCCCATTTTCCTGAGGAATCTCTATACTGATTTCCAAAGTGGCTGTCTGAGCTGGCACACCAACCAGCAGTGGAGAAGTGCTCCCCTTTCTCCACATCCTCTCCACCATAAACTGTCATTGGTGTTTTTGATTTTTATTTTTATAATAATTTTATTTAACACTTTACACATGTTACTCTCAGTTCCCTCTCCCTCCCCTTGTCCCCTGCCTCCCAATCCTCCTAACCCTTCACTCCACTCCATACCCCTCTGCTCCCCAACAAGGGTAAGGGCTTTCATGTGGGATTTTCATAGTCATATCATCCCTGGCAGGGCCTAGGTCTTCCCCCATGTGTCAAGGCTTACAGAGCATCCCTCCATGTGGGATGGGCTCCCAGAGTCTATTTGTATGCAAGGAATAAATACTGATCTACTCTCCAAAGTCCCATAGTCACTGGATGAGGGTTCTAGGATGGCATATAAGGTAAACTTCAATCTCATTATCATGGGAGGGCAGTTAAGGTAGCCTTAATGCCAGTTGGTGTCATTCTTATAGATCTGTGAAGATCTCACACTAGTGCCAGTTCTCTCCTCGAACTTGTAATGGCTCCCTCTATTATTGTATCTCTCACACTTCTCTCCTTTATTCTTACCCTAGCTCAATCTTCCTACTTCCCTATGTTCTCCTCTCTCCTCCTCTTTTCCCCCTCTCTTTCTCCCATCTCCTTCTCCCCTCTTACCCCCCACCCCACGCTCCCATTCCAATTAGGAGATCTTGTCCCATAACCCTTCTCCAGGATACCATGCATATCTCTCTTGGGATCCTCCCTGCTTCCCAGACTCTCTGGCAGTAGGATTGTAGGCTGGCAGGCCCCTGCTCCATGTCTAAAATCCATATATGATTGAGTATATACCATGCTTGTCTTTTTGTCACTGGATTACCTAACCCAGGATGGTTTCTTCTAGTGCCTTCCATTTGCTTGCAAATTTCAAGATTCCATTTTTTTTTCTGCTGAGTAGTACTCCCTTGTGTAAATGTACCCATTCTGACAGGAGTAAGATGCTATCTCAGAATTGTTTTGATTTGCATTTCTCTGATGGGTAAGATTGTTGATCACTTTCTTAAGTACCTCTCAGCCATTTTAGACTCCTCTATTGAGAATTCTCTATTTAGTTCTGTAGCCCACTTTTTAATTGGATCCTTTGGTGCTTTGGAGACTTGCTTTTTGAGTTCCTTGTAAATTTTGGAGATCAGCCTTCTGTCAGATATGGGGTTAGTGAATATCTTTTCTCAATCTGTGGTCTGCTTTTTTGTCCTGTTGACAGTATCCTTGGCCTTATGTAAGCTTCCCAGCTTCCGGAGGTCCCATTTATTAATTGTCGATCTCAGTTTCTGCTAGTGTTATGTTCAGGAAGTGGTCTCCTGTGTCAATCCATTCAAGAGTACCTCCCATTTTCTCTTTAAAGAGTTTCAATGTGGCTGGATTTATGTTGAGGTCTTTGATCTATTTGAACTTAAGTTTTGTGCATGGTGGTAGACATGGATCTATCTGCAGTTTTCTATATGCCAGCATCCATTTATGCCAACACCATATTATGAAGATGCTTTCTTTTTCCCTTGTATAATTTTTTCCATATAAAGTTGAGAATTGTTCTTTCAAGGTCTGTGAAGAATTGTTCTGGGATTTTGATGGGGATTGCATTGACTCTGTAGATTGTTTTTAGCAAGATTGCCATTTTACTATATTGATCCTACCTATCCAAGAGCATGGGAGATCTTTCCATTTTCTGGTATTTCCTTTAATTTCTTTCTTTAAAGATTCAAAGTTCTTTCGATACAGGTCTTTCATTTGTTTGATTACCATTACCCCAAGGTATTTTATGCTGTTTGTGGCAATTGTAAGGCGTGATGTTTCTCTGACTTCTTTCTTGGCCCCTTTATCCTCTGTATATGTGATACTGATTTTTTTTTGAGTTGATCTTGTATCCTTTTCTGAAAGAGTTTATCAGCTGTAGAAGTTCCCTGGTAGAGTTTTTCAGGTCACTATGTAAACTATCATACCATATGCAAATCGTGAAATGCCAGATCTTTTTATGACCCTGGATTGAAAATGATTTCCTGCTCCTAGCACACATTCTTTTTCTACTTGATGCATCCAAAACTCTTATCCTAGCTACAAGCAACTCAATTTATATAAACAAAACATTTCCTTGGGACTCAGGCAGTGACATCTGTCTCATTCTTCATTAGTATCAGCATTGCCTAATTGTTTATCACAACTCACTACTTTTCATATTTTGCTACACAAAATGTTCTACAGTCTAGAGATTAAAAGACAATAAATATAGATAAAAAGACCTAGGTTGTATCCTAACCACTTACCAGGACATGACATTGAAATTTGCAGATTCTCAATTTGTTATTTTGCTGAACGTTGATAGAATTCTAGCAAATGGGTAAGTTGTATAGCAATGGACTTGATGGGGCTCATTTGCTCCATAACTGTTAGTCAACAAACAAATGGAAGAGTCATCTTTGTATTCACAACCCTTCATTAAGTGCTATACATATTTGCTGAAATTAAAATAATATATGCATTTATATCTATGCAACGATGGCTACATAAAAAAGACATTTTGGTTTCTTATACTGAATTCATTCTCAGACTCCAGTTTCTGCAGATGGTGAGTCATTACCAATCCTAGACATCATAAACACTTTTGGGGTAGGAAGTACTATTTTGGAAACTAGCTAATCAGCCAAGGATTCCCTTCCAAATGGCCCTGCCTGTCTTCCTGCAGGACAAAGTAGGAGAAATCATGCACTGAGAAAGCAACCTTAGGCCACTGAATTGCACACTATTGTACACTTTCTGCCTGTAGCTGAAGGGTATTTGTTCTTCACTTAGGCTGAGATGGTTGTCTTTAGTACGACTGTGCTCAATACCGACACACTACAATAACAGAAAGGTGGAAGTCTCAAAACAGAGAAAAACCATAGTCTAGCTTTGCAGACTATTTTCTCAAGAACACTGAAAGCATTATAACTAAAACACATTTCTGCATGACACCTGTGGCTAGACTTCTGAAATTGAAATGTCACCTCGGAAAAATTTATCATGATAAGCCTCTCTTCTTGACTGATAGATAACTGTTTGCTTCCTGTGTTTTTACATTGTCTTTCCTTTTATTTATGTCTTCCAATGTCATTATCTGTTCTTTCCATGACAACATTCGTATTACACCAGGATCTTACAATGACCTCATTGTAATGTGACTGCTTCTATGGGGATATAATCAACTGAGGTCTTGGGAAATGAGATCCCAAAATAGCTTTCTTGTTAGACCCAATTAAAATTAAAGTGTTTAGTAACCATAACTGCACACTGTATATCAACTGCTTACTCTCCCAGGCATTGCCTCTCAAGGTGGTATTTTTAGGTCCACAATATTTTGAGATTTCCATAAAGCATAATCCTATCTATGTCTTTCTTGATTTATGATATCAGTCTAGAGTCATGGTAAAGTATGGTATATGTATAGAATTTTCAGTGTCCTTTTTGATCATTTGTTTTTCAAGTCAGAGTACCTCTGTGCTGTTTTGAGAGTCCTGGAACTCACTCTGTAGACCATGATGACCTCAAACTCACAGACACACACCACCTGTACCTCCTGAGTTCTGGGACTAAAGGCATGCACAACCAGTAAAATTTTCAGTATCTTAAAAATGAAATGATATGGCAACCAGGTTATGGTCTGGTCCTGTCTTTCCTGGGTTCCCTCAAATACACATGGCTGTCTATATGTGTTTCTGCATTTCCACTCTTACCTTACCTTTAGCCAGATAGAGTTCTGAATCTTTTATTTTGACCTGCAATCATTTTTAGCCTAGTCATATCCCTTCAGCTTTCTTTATTAGGATGGCAAATGTATATTCTTATCTGAGCAGAAAAATTGGTGGCTTATCAAATCAATTTCTCCAAGCATGCTTTAAGTACAGTTATTCAAATGTATCATTGTTGAGGAAAAGCAGGTTGTCTATCAAAGATCATACTCATGTCCTGGTCCCTGCACACTTTGCAAAGTCTGTGACAGATTCGCATTCCTCACAGACAGAGAATTTCCAGACCATGCTTTAAGAAACAATATTTTTAATTAGAACGTCATGCTCTGATTCAATAATTTCTTAATACATAAAACCAAATATTGTACATAAAAATGCATTTTATTTCTTAATATCTTGGCTCTTGAAAATAAGAGTTGTCACCTCTGCTATATATTCTCCAAAAGTATTTTTTAAAATAAAATCTAATGATGATATCCTCTTTTGTATTACTTCTCTATTAATATATGTGAGATGATAAGCCCTTCATTCTGCTGGTATAACAAGAAAACAGTTTGGAAAGGAATTTATATTTTAACTGCATAGTCTACTGTTAAAAAATGATGTATTAATGGCCATGTGTGTCTTTGCATACATTTGATTGTGTGTGTATATGTGAGTGTGGGTATGTGTGTGTATATGTGAGTGTGTGTGTGTATGTGTGTATGTATATGTGTGTATGTGGGTGTGCTTGCAAATGAAGGACAAATGGAATTTAGAGAAACAAATGCAAGGCACAGGATGGAATTTATGAAACTCTGCTGGTATCCTGCCTATGATGCTTTCCATTTATGTCAAGTGGGAATTTGATTCATCTTAGTTCCAGTTCCCTTCCATTTCACTGCAAAATTCTTCCAGAATTTACTATTTTAATTTATACCCCTATAATCTGGCATGATACAGAGTAATTGTCATTATTTCATGAACATATCAATGAGTAATGCGGAATCTTTCAATAGAGTAGAATGTTCTATTTTACTCCTGAATAAGTTCTCCTCAGTGTGCTTAAGCAAGGATCCTCAACTTGGCCAGAAAATATCTTTCAGAAAATACATACGCCAGTCTTTCATAACATGTAGATGTTCTTGATACTACAGTAAACATTAATTAGACCTCATGTAAATTCTAGTAGAACTTGCATCTTTTTGTGTACGTCTTATTTAATATGTTTGTGTTGTATAGGAATATTCTCCAAACCAAACTGCTTCCTCCTTTAGGCATTCAGATAGGCCTGCTATCCAAGATCATCACATTTGGACCTGTTGACTAATAGCATTCCCTCTTAGAATGAGAGGACAGAAAAAGTCATGGTACTCTCTGTTGTAATTTTAAAAGTAATAAGCCTAAACTAATGTTTGTAGTTATTTAACTCAATATGCTGAAGAAATTCAGAATCACAGAAGTTCAGTGGCTTGAGCGTCTACCATTAGAGTCTTAGGCCTTCAGATCCTGATTTTAGGGCTATTTTGCCTGTGTAGTCATTTAAAAAAATGTCTGAGTCCTGAATAATATTCATGGGTGAGTTTGGTAGATCTGATGTGACTTCCCTATAGTACTTATGTATCCCAAAACAGGTGAACAAGGTTTAATAACTTAACTCCCTTAAATGGTATTTTTTTAAGTCAATGCCTGTCTTTTAAGCTTAGTTCTGCCCTGACTGAGCTAGAGAACTCAACTGTGATTTCTCTTATAGCTTTTATTCCTCTGGTTCTCTAACCTAAATTTAAAACGTTTGGAACCTTTAAATTTTAAATATTCTATGGAATTTTGTCTGTGTACACACACACACACACACACACACATACATACACACACACACACACACACACAGAGAGAGACAGAGAGAGACAGAGAGAGAGAGAGAGAGAGAGAGAGAGAGAGAGAGAGAGAGAGAGTTAAAGAGGGTATGCTGAGTCAAATATAGGGGTCATGGAAAACAAGCAATCAATCTACAACCCAGAAAAGCTCAGAATAGATTATGGGATTAATGGATTGATACGCCCTGTAAGTACATGATTTCATCCTCAGGTCTCAAGAGAAGGGGAAATTTCCAGATATTTAAACACAAACAAGTGGGAGTTTGTGATCCTTGAGAACTGGAAATATCTTGGTTGTTTATTTCAGTTTACATCTGTGAAAGCTGTGCTTCTCCTTGCCCATTCTAAGCTTTCAGTGCCCCTTCCTAAAACTCTGTACTCATTGTCTGCTAATACACAGGTTACAATGACCAGTGTTCATAAAGAGGATCAGCTAAAACGTTATTATTCTATGCAGCAACTTGAGAAGTTTTGAAAAGCCAAGAGTGCAGGGAGCCACTAAGAAATAAAGAGCATGGAACTGAGTGAGCTAAAGGACAAATGGTTCATTTCAGTGCATCCTGTTAGCAGGGCATTACCAGAGGCAATCAGAACAAAAGATAAGATCAGCATCCCAAGTGCTAAATGATGCTCATTTGCCGTCTTCACCAAAGTAAGATTACACAAAAACATTTTTTTTCATTTTGAATGTCACTGATAATTTGAATAATGAGATTTTTTTGACCCACAATCTAGGCAGAGCCTTGTCCCAAAAGATAATAGAGATGAGATGAATTGGAGGGCTATAGCTAGATTAAGGGAAAAAAGTAGAAAAAGAACCTTTTAAATACTAGTTGATAAAACAGCTTTTCAGTGCAGATAAATGCAGAATAATGACATTTTTGATGGGTCTTTATCACAGAAGGCCATGTTCTTCATAAATTATGAGATATATAAAAGAAGTTTCAGTCAAAAGACAAGTCTGTTTATATCCTCAATGGATGAGAAAGAGAAACACAAAACCCATATATGAACATACAGAAAGACAACTGCTTGATGATTTTATCACCAAGATTCCACACTTGAAAATTTAAAGAGCAAAAGCATAGCCAGAAAAGAATCAAAAAGCTATCAACATTTACTCTTTTTTTTTTTCTTGCAGACTGCCCTTCAGGGTAATTCCAACAGTTTATTTGATGGATAATATTTTTTTATTCTTTTTTTATTAATATTTTTTTTATTTTCCATTTTAAATTTAGATAAGAAACAAGGTTGCTTCACAAGTCAGTACGAGGTCCCTCTCCCTTTCCCTCCCCTCCTCCCGTGCCCTCCCCCCCATCCCCCCCCCGTTATCCCCTCATTCCCCCAGGGAGGGTGAGGCCCTCCATGGGGGTGTCCATAGTCTGTCATTTCATATAGGGCAGGGCCTAGACCCTTCCCCAAGAGTTCAGGGTGAGAGTGCACCTCACATTGTTCTATGGGAGTCCAGAGACCGTGTGTATACTTGGGATGGGTACTGATCTGCTGTCCAAGGCTCAATAGATTACCTAGGCCTCCTCACTGACACCCAGATTCAGGGACTTTTTACTTTGAAAATATGAAACAGTAGCTTTGATGGAAAATAAAACCATGGTTTGACTAACATCTATTGAAGGTAATCTCAACTGTAGATATTTTGAGCATGTTTTATTTGAAAGGGCATTCATTGCGTACTTGAAATGGTATTTAAGGTGTATTGGCATTCAGTTTTTTATATTACATATATGACTATATCTTCGCAAGGACAGACTCCTCAATGTCTTCTCAGTAGTTGTTATGGTTTAAGTGTGAAACGACCCAATAAATTCGTAGATGTGAATACTCAGCTGCCAACTGGTTTCATAAATTGTGGAACCTTTAAAAGATGAGGCCTAGCTGGAAGAAATAAGCAACCCGTGCCATGCATTAGTTTTTAGCAGAGTCCTGTTTCTAACCTAGCTGTATTTGCTTCCTTATTCACAAAATGATATAAAAAGCAGCATCTAAGACCTGCTGCCATAGATAGAGTCCCAGCTGCCATGCCATCTCCAGCATAATGAACTCCACCCTCAAATGGTCAGCCCAAGCAAGTCTGTCTTTCCTTGTGTGCCTTCCAGTCAGATATTCTGCCACAGTGTCAAGAAAGTAAACTAAGTTAACTAGTTATCTCCTTTGCCTTTGAATTTTATTTCTGCTAAAAAAATTACAAACTGAACTGGAGCATCTAATGAATGAGTTCTATAAATTTAATATCTATTCTTCTGGTAAACTTTTGTAAGGGAAATACATAAAAATGTTTGAGCTATTGCTAGATATTGTGCTGTAAAATGTAATTCTTATTGGAGCAGTCTTGTTCGGGGTTATAATATTTACAGTCAATAAATCTGTGTAAATTTGCCAGTTGTGTCTTGGGGCATCTGATCTAACACTTCCGATGCTACACCTATAACTTAGGTAGCAATTTCAATGTATAATCTACCTTAAAGGTCAATATTTGGCACAAAAAATGTGGTAATAATCTACTACTAGCTTTGTCTACAGTATGCAACATTATTAATATTCCATGATAGACCTTTAATAGGTATCCATATTAAATTCTCCCCTCATCAAACAATGTTATGGCTGATTGTGTTGTCTTATATCTCTGCTCTAGGCCAGTACTTAAGTTGGTGGCGCACGCCTTCAATCCCAGCACTTGGGAGGCAGAGGTAGGTGGATCTCTGTGAGTTCAAGATGAGCCTGATCTACAGAGCAAGTTCCAGGACAGCCTCCAAAACAATACAGAGAAACCCTGTCTTGAAAAAACAAAAAACAAACAAACGAAAAAGAAGTTGAGAAAAGGGTATCACAAGTTCAAGTCCAGCAGGTCTGTTAGTAAAACGATATCTCAAAGCAACAGCAACAACATGAAAAAATTCACATTATTTGGAGAATGATTTTAGAAAGTAGGAAAATGAAAATAGGCCACTGTCATGGAATGTTGGGCCATGGCTTGTAAGACTAGCTGCATAACTCTAGGAATGTTTTAGCTATCTGTGACTAGATTTCTTCAAACTTAAAAACAGTAAAATTGCTTTTGAGTTTTTCCAGTTTATGTTTTATTGCCATTGTATTTTTGTGACTTCTTTCTTTTGTGTGTACGTATCTTGTGTTTCAGATTCATCCCTATTTGTCAACTGTCTTTTAGAGCTGACAGGTGTGAGGAGGAGAATTCGAATCATCCATAGCATTTCCCAGCCCTTTTTCCCAGTCCTGATCTAGGCCACACAATCAGAATCATATAGTACCCATCCACCCACCCAGGGCAGGAGTCTTGAAGAGCCCCTTCCCTCATGTCTCCATTTTGCTGGGAACAAATATAGAAGTCCTATGGCCAAGACCTGCTAAGAGAGTATTCTTTGAGGATTCAATGTCAAGTCATGAATATCTATCTGGTAAGGAAACTGCCTGATGGGTGAGTTTGAAAAATAACAACCAACAGCAATTTCCTGTAATGGTCTGCTTTAAGGATCCATTCTATTTTCTCCTCATACCTCATGGTGTCTTGATTTCTCAGCTGCCTAAAACACTCCATACATAATTGTTCCATGTTGAAAGCAATGGAACACACTCGGGAGAACTTTAATAAAAGGAAATTTAAGCCTGGTGTTGGTGGCACACACCTTTAATCCCAGTACTTTGGAGGCAGAACCAGGAGGATTTCTGTGAGTTCAAGGCCAACCTTGTCTACAGAGCAAGCTCCTGGTCAGTCTCCAAATCAATACAGAGAAACCCTGTCTCCGGAAAAAAAATTTTAAAAAAAGGAAATTTATTGGAAGTCAATAGTGTGCATAGAAACTACAGAACCCTGCAGTCCCATGGCCTAAGAAAAGGTGGGAACAAGAAGGCATTGGAAAGATCAATATGAACAATTATGGCCTGGTCACAAACAGTGCAGCCAGGAAACTGACTGACAGATGGTAAGAAATCTGAATATTTTCTGCCTCCTCATCATGCTGATTTGTATGCATCAATTGGGCAATGAACTTACTGCAAAGGAGCCCAGGGCTTAGATACATATTCAGAGACGTCCATGTCTCTAGGTAAAGCAGTATGATTCCTGGGAATAGATACTATCATATGACAAAATGAGCTAATTGCTCACTACTTTTCTGAAACAATAGGCTGACCTCACTCATCACAGCTGATCTGAGATCTGTTTTCACAAAAGAGTACAGGTGATTATCTATAAGAAAAGCACTTAGGAAATACTTAGGAGCTATTTGAACTCTGTTTGCCATTGTGCTAACAAAGATCTTAAAGTATTGATGACACTTTAAAAATAAGGGTTATCAGACAAAATAATGTGTTTCCTAATCTTTAGGAACTTTGCTGCATAAACTGCCACGTAAGGTCATCTCCGGTCATAAGTGTCATAAAGGAATGTAGCAGCTTAGGCCAAAATAGGATCCCAATTTTCCTGGTATTGACTATTGTTGCAAAGTGTTTCCCTTCCTCTTTCTGATCTCACATTCACAGAAGCAGTCCAGAATTGTTGTTTATGCATCTATTCTTTTTTTAATTAAATGGTATATTTTTCTTCGACTGCTGCAAACATTGTCTGTTAAACTTAGTGACTTTAAACAGAGCCTCAAATTGTTGGTTTTTTTTAATGGAAATCTATGATTTTCTTTGATTATCTTGTTTGTCTTACAATAGAGACATATCTTTTTGTAAAGAGTCCTTTAAGTTTAGCCACTATAAATTGGATGATAGAGCAAATATTCCACAAGTGAAACCTGACTAGTGAGCCCTATGTATGAGGCCTCAGAATAGGCTTGTGCTTATACTTGAATGTTTGCAAGGAGTGTCCTGAAAATGATAAGCAAAGGGCTCCCACAGACTGCTGTCCACTCCTACAGTTTGTTTTCCTGACAGGAGCTTGGACCCTGTGACATCCACACCCTCTACTCTTGCTGCAGGTTCACATTATATCTGTTTATTAGCTACTCTGCTAAGAATGGAGAGAGATGAGATGACATTTAAGATGATACACCTGGATTGGTAGCATCCCTGATTACAAAAAAAACAAAAACAAAAACAAAAACAGGGAATTTGCTGAAAATAAAAGTAAGTGGAAACAACAGAATTCACTTTGGAAAGTTTTGATTTGTGCAATTCCTGCTCCCATTTGAAGAGACAGATGGGAAGCCTCCCAGTAAGTAGTTGAGAGTTGTTTTATTCATAAATATTGTTGCCATATGTTATTGCCCTCAAACTACCAATGCATGAAGGAAGTCATGCGATAGGAAACTCATTCTTTTATATTGTTATAGGTCTGTGGTTGTTCAGAGATTCACCATTACCATGAATAATTTTTGACAAATAATAGGCTTTACTAAATACTGGCACTGGATACTGATAGCACCAGGACTGCAAAACAGAGCACCCTCAAGATGCAGACCCAATTACATGAGTCAGGGGTTAGAGTTTTAACACTCATAAGGCTGTGTACTTCCAGCCTTCCTGCAATTGGGGCAAAGTATACATCCTCCCAACATGCAGTCAAGGGCAAGCTAGCTCGTTCCTAGGAGCTAATTCACGTTATTTGTACAAAACTAGCATTCTGGGAAGTTATCTGTTCCTGCACAAGTGGGGCTTACAGGTTACAGGCATTTCTGTTTTATAGTTCTCTTAAACAGAATGATTTTAAACTTTTAAACATAATGTTCTCTATCACAACATGAGCTTGCATGTTGTAGTGAAAACCTAAAAGGAACTACTATGCCCTTTTCAGTCTAATGATGATATCACTGGGTTTCTCTTTTGTTCACTGAAATGACAGAACACAAACACTGCTTGCCACATCGGTTGGTGCATTAATATGCCCAACATAAAACCAAATTGCAAGGCTGTGCTCCTTATCAAGCTGTTCTCCCACGTTAATGCTTTCCTGCAACCATGACAGATGCTCCGCTGCCAAAATCTCCTCCAGAAGAGGAGTCTAATGAAGGTAGTAATTGTACAACTTTGGAAACCTTGAAATCATTGAGATTAATTTCTATGATTCCTTATAGTAAAACAAAAACAAAATAACATTTCTCAAAAGGCAATTGTTTCCTAGCAGTTTAATTGATATTCTAGAAAAATCCTAGGAGAGCATAAAACTCATGCAGAAAGAAGAAAGAAAGATAAATACGTTAAGAGGTGTGAAAATTTATCTTAAATCCACGCCCAAGCCTCTCCCACATATCACCTTTGATGAGCTATCCTTCTGCTATGTGTGATATACAGGAGAAAACAACAACAAAAACAAGCAAACTAACAAACAAACAAGCAAACAAAACCAAAAAACTCTTGCCATCTAGGTGAGTTCTGCTCCCTCCCCATCTTGCCCTATTTGTCAAAGAAGGGAAGTACCTGTTGAGGTGGAAACCCTGCTGTGAGCTCCCCACAGTCACATTCATGATCCCCATGATGTAACCTTGAGCAGCACTGCTGGCAGAACATTATCATAACAGCCTGAACTCCTGAGCTCTTCCTGATTACCTGGATCTCACCTCCCAAAGGGAAAATGACTTCAAAGACTGAACCTCTTGTCTGTGTTTTCAAAGATTCAGCAACTTGAAGCTGTAGCCTCTCCAAGCTTGTTTTGAACATGTACAATAATGCTAAGAAATGACGCTGAGTTCACCTAAGAGCCCAGGAGAGCATGGAAGCAGCATCCTCATGACTGGCAATTTTTTGTGGTGCTACACAGCAGCCTCTGACATCCTAGGAGCCTGCCAGTTGTTTTTAACTCACCACTCCAAAATCAGAGTCTTTGCTTCCTAAGTCCATTTTGAAAGTCAAGCAAATTTAAAAGAGTTTCAAAACAGTGCTAGCCCAAATCCGGTTGGAACTTTTAATTAGTCTGATGTTATTTTTAGACTCTCTCAAAGCTCCATAATTGAGCCCTTTGCAGTTGTACAAACAAATAGAAACCTTGTAAGATCTTGAAATTCATGATAGTTTACTAATGAAGTCAGCTTGGAAAACTCTTCATTGAATATTGTAATTTGATTGCCATCTCATTCTGATTGGACGCTGGTTTTGCATTTAAATGAGGATATATTATTTGAAATGCAAAACGGCATGTTATCTGGGGTATTTTGTAGGAATAGACAAGATTAAAAACATCTAATGTTCCATTTTACAAAAACATTACAAAATAGAAGTGCTGAGCTGACTTTTAAAATTTATTAGTAACAGCTTACAATAATTGGACATTAATTAATCCTAAATTACAAGACATTTCTCTGGAAATGCATATTGCATCCTTCCCATCCATGCTTGGCAGATTCATTAGTGGTATTATTTTTGTTTGGTATTGATGGCATTTACAACAATTTCTTAGTTACTAAAGCAGTCATTGTTAAGGAATTGACTGCTACTACTGTGAATTTAGTACAATACATCATCAGTTACTAATTCTGCAACAACTGTCCTTGAATATATAATTTAAAAAAACAAGAGCACTGCAGTGGTAAGCTAAGGCAAACTCAATTCATGAATTAGGGTCTGTGTCAGCCTGCTGCAAGCTTTGGTTTTGCCAGTCTTCGTATTTTCTGATGGATAGAGTGTTATTTCTTATTCTGTAACCTTTTATTATTATTTCTCAACTGTGGTTTTTATGTCTTACATAGAAAATTGTTTTCAATTGCATCACCCAAAAAGATTTCTGTTTGAGAGGAGCATGGAAACAGCCATCTAGCTATTTGATTGTTTGCCTCACTGAAGTTTCTATTACATCTATTCTCAGACACATACAGTAACTCACAATCTATTATTCTAGATTTTTCTCTCCCTTCAGGATTTTTATGACAGAAGATTGTCAAAGCAGGACCTTGGATTTATACATGTATCATCCAGGCCTCTAGGATAACATTTAATCATTTAGGTGTTGTAACAGAGTGAGCTAAGATCTGCAAATGAATACTTCATGTGAGATTTGTGCAGTGAAGCAGACACATCTTCGCTGATTTCATGTTTCTCACCTCAGATCCAAGGACCTGCTCTTTGGAAGGAGAAACCTGGGCTCATAACAGTATGCAGGAGAGGAGGGATGGGAAAAGGAAGCAGCAATGTCAGAAAGAGTGTGGGTGCAGAGAGCAGAGGGACAGCGTGACTTTGCAGCCCTCCTTTGCAGGCTTGACAACCTGTTGAAGAGCTTTGCCTTACTCTAAGTATGAAGCAGGAAGTAGAGAAAGGGAAGAGATGCCGTTGCTGTTATTTTATTCTGATTCATGGTTTTGAAGCTTTCATCCTATACCCACCAGTCCTTGTTGTTTTTGGCCAATGAAGAGGTAGCACAGTAGCAGGGGCCATGTGGTAAAGTAAGTTGCTCCACCCTGGACAGCCGAGAACTGCAAAAGACAAAGAGAACACGCCTGGGTCTCCTCACGGCCATGCCATATACAGCCAGAAGACTGGCTCTTTCCAGTTGGTTCCACAGCTTTAACTAGTGCCACTGGCAGGACGCCAAGAATTTTAACAATGTGGAAGACACTAAACAGAAAGGTTGTAGACTCCACCTACCCTGCTAACTCTGTCTTATTCCAGTCTGGCTAGATGTGTCTAAAAGTTTCCTAAAAGTACTATTTCGTGGTATAAAATGAGTGCAAGTACCACCTACATGTAATCCATTGGATGAATCCTTCAAAATTCATGTCTAGGATTCTAAGATTAGGGGCGGTGTTAAGGAACAATCTAATCTGAATGGGATATTGCATCCTGATATGAAGCACATTAAGACTTTGGTATAGTGTGACGCGTCGTATTGATGAATGAAGTCTGTTTTGTGGATCCAAGGATGACCTTCCAAAACTAGCAGACTAAAGTATTACAGTCTCTGAAAGCAGCATGTATGAGATAGAGTCTTAAAGAGGAAACACCATGTTGCATCCTCTTTGTTTCAGGTATGTAGGGAATGTTTACAATGTAAAGACAGCCTGTGGTTTTCAGTCTCCACATTGGCTTCTGATTGAGAAAAGAATGTAGTTTGTAGGGTCACGGGCAGTGGGAGCAGGTTTATCCCTAGTGCATGAACTGGCTGTTTGGAGCCTACTGCCTATAGAGGGATACCTTGTTCAGTCTTTATAAAGAGGGGAGGCCTTTGGCCCTGCCTCAACTGTGATGTGATAGACTTTGTTGACTCTGCATGGGAGGTTTCATCCTCTCTGAGGAGTAGAAAATATGGGAGGAACAGGAGGAGGGGAGGGAGAGGTAACTGGTGTTGGTATGTAAAAAAAAGATTGTTAAAAAATATAGATAAAAGGGAGCTTAAGATAAAGGTGCTGGATTGTCATCTCTTACACTTGGCAAAATGCAAGGGGAAAAGAATAGTTGAAGTTAGATCTATGCTAAAGTGACCTTCCTGTGATCCAAAAGAAAGAAAGAAAGAAAGAAAGAAAGCTGAAATCTACAAGAAGAATCAGATAATTAGAAAGAAGAAAGAAGTGTACATGTGATTAAAAGGTACCCCTCATATTCAACATTTGGTACAAGGGAGCAGGGTGGGAAGTTAATAATTCAAGATATAGATGGAGACATTAAAAACAGCGAAATGTGATGGGGATTTTTATGGACTAAATGGAAGCAAAACCTCTTGAATTGAGATGCTCAAAAATCTGCCTCATCTGTCAGTCTGGAAAAACTGAGGGCAATGCATCTTGGCTACAGGATTTGATCCTGAAATGGGAATGCCTTGATGATGCAGGTTTTGCCATGGTGAGTAGCTTTGCCAACCCGAAAATCAGCTTGTAAAATATAAACACGTTTGAATTAGAGATTACTAGGCCAGCTTCCAGTGAAAAGGAAGAAAGGACATATACAGAAAATGATAAGAAATTTGAGACACCCCAAGAAACTGCAGGCCAGTTTGGATGATTTGAACAAAACACAAATGGAAATGGAAACCATGTCTTCAACTGACAAAGGAATTTGTGAACTAGAAAGTCACCCTTCAGAGAAGAGAGCATACATACCTCTGTTTCACAAGTGGCCCATTACCTACCTTTTTGCTATTGCTAGCCTGCTTTCTGATACATATAGGAAGGAGGTTCTCCAGAAGCATACCATTGGAATTGAGGTGGTGCATATTGCAGACCAGGACCTTACCCTGAGCTAACTGTCCACGTGACACATGGAGAGTATGCTGAGATTGACAGCAAGCTGCAGCTGAAAAGCATGCTGCAGGAAGCAATGCCCTGGGCCTGCTGACTCTCCAGGTGCCTTGTCTATGAGCATGGCTTCCAGATTCTAGACCACTGGCTGGACAGATACTTAGATAGGACCTTTAGGGCTCTAGGGCCAGACTCTTTCAGGGGTCAGGAATCATTGCCCCAGCCCCTTACAGTCTCTCTAGGCACTCAGACACAGCTGCCGTTGTCATTCCCTCCCATCTCACGTCTCTGGTTATGAAGCTGCCATTCTTGAGCACAAATGAGTGAAATAAATGAGTTCTTGAGGGGAGTGGAATGCTAAATGCAAGAGATCATGGTGGTGGCTGGGAGGAATGATGCAGAGATGACATGATGCAGTTACAGCAGCTTAAGAATGAGGACGCTCGATCATATATCTGTAGATTCAACCCTAAATAGGATATATCCATCAATCCATCCACGTAGGATTCAAAGAACCCTACAGAAGAGGAGCCAGTGGGGATGGAAGACATGAAGAAAACAAGACTCTCTAAATACAGGACTGACCACATACAAATTCAAAAGGACTGTGACAGAACACACAGAGTCTGCACAGGTCTCAGGCACATGGGGTCCCAGTGGTGAGAAGGTGGTAGGCACAAGTCTCCATTCCTAACCCAGAAGCTATCTCCAATTGATAACTGCTCACTATTGTTCTTCAACAGAGGCTCACTGTGTTTACAAACCTCACTTCAGGGCAGGCCTCCTGCCCTACAGTAAAAGGCAAGCACAAAACAAACTCAAGGGAATTTTTTGTAGTTTTTTGACGTATAATGATTTTCCTGGGCTGCTTCTTTTTCTTAAGATGGACCTCTTACTTTTTCTTACAGACCTTTTGCTCATATGTCATAATATATAATATACACTATATAACATAGAATATATAAGCATAATATATGTCTGATTTTGTTTTCAAGGGTTTTCTGTGTATATGAACATCTGTATGGCTTCTTGTGCTCTTTATGGTGGCTCATTTGGTTGTTTCATCCTATTCTAATTTTTTATTATGTTATCTCATTAATATTATTTTAAAATTTCTGTTTGTCTTCTAAGGAGAGAGAGAAAGGAAGGGTGTGGATTTGGGTAGGTAAGAAAGAGGGGAGGATCTGGAAGGAGCTGGGGGAAGGAAACTTGCAATCAATATATTCTATGAAAAACTATTTTTAATCTTAAAAATAATTGAAAACAAGTCACATACTTCAAACATTCAATGCCATAGAGGAACCATTCCCATTCTAAAACAAAAATGTGGCAGAGCTAGGAAAGATCGGATCAATGGGAGACTGAACCCCAGGGAGGCCAAGACCAAATCTTGTAGTTCCATATCTTATGCCTGGCATCATTATGGCATCATCTGTGCTTCAAAGGGCTGGTAGTCCTGTTCTTCTAGGTCTGCTACTAGTGGCACTATGTGGCCTCTCGAGACAATTCCACTGAGTGCTGCTGTCCTAGTAAATAGCCAAAGTTTCCTACATTTCCAACATTTTGAGTGGTGCTATTTATAAAAACTCAGCACGAAAGAAAAAGATGCCATGAGATAGAACTCACATGGAAGATTTTTTTAATTAGGAGAAAGGGGAGGGGAAAGGCAGGGAGGGAATGGGGGAGACCAGCCTTTGGGGACAGGAGCAGCAGAAGAGAAGAAAGGCAGAGGAAGCATGGGTACAGAGAAAAACAGGCAGAGAGAAAGAGAAAACAGAGAAAGATAGAAGGTAGGCAGGGCACTTTTAAAAGGGAACTTAGTGAATATGTACAGGAGGTGCTCCTAGTGGCTGCAACTGAGGACATTTCCTGTGAGAATCTCAAAGGCAGGCCACTACAGATGCCTGGATACTAATACTAAGGTCTTACTTACCTCATTTTCATGGCTTTTTGCAGTGCATCTCAGAACCTTCTCCAGGAATTCTGGCTCTGCCATCCATTGCCTGTGCTCAGAAGCTTTCTAGCACCTTGAAACAAGTTTCCATGAATTGTCTAGTATTTTGTATGGTTGCAAAATCAGCACCATATGAGCAATGCCACATTCTGGTACCAGATAGGGAAGTAGCCTGACTCCCTTAAATCACAACTGTACCAGCCTCGATGTTCCTTCATGATTCATACTAGAGAACAACTTTGCAAGGAGGCAATTTTCCAGCAGAACACCCTGAAGGCTTATTCATTTTTTTAATATAATCTTAGTTAATTCTTTGTCAGATGTGTAGTTGTCAAATATATTATACCATTCTGTAGATTATGTTTTCCTTCTGCTGATTATTTTCTTTGAATATTTCTCTCCCAAACTAGCATCTATTATATCTTAATCTTTGCAATTAGAGAAAAGGTAAGTTTTTCGAACTGAAATAGAGCTAACTGAACCTACTTTGGTTGAAAGAACAGCTGTAGAAAATCTGAGAACAAATCATAGTTTGAGTGTCATTTTACTAAAGTGAAGACCACATATTACCTCAGAAATGATTCTGGGCTGAAGGGATAATGCATAGGCCCATATTTTATGAGCCTTGTTTTGTGCAACTGAGAGCTAGCAGCTACCTGTGTGAACAATTTGTTCATGCAACTTGACTAATCTGGAAGTTATTCTATCAAAAACTTTTTATTTCCTATTTTTATTAACACTATAGTTTGCAAGAGACTTTTCTTCCTTATGGGAGAAAATAAGAATACACAAACTCAGAATTTCATTTGTTGTGGTCAAGCATAAATTATAAAGATGAGTATATGATTTGGATTAACATCTCCCCAAGGCCCATGTGTTGAAAACCTCAAAATTAAGATCACCGTGTGGAAGGTGGCTCAGTTTTCCTCCCTCCCTTTCATACTGGGCATACCAGGTAGTGAAGTAAGTGAACTTTCTATGCCAAACACCCCCACCTTGATGTGTCCCTGACTTCATACTTTACTATAGAGGTATAATAATAAAAACAGCTTGGTATTAGCATCAAAACAGACATGTGGATCAATAGAATTGAATAGAAGACCCTGGCATTAATCAACGCACCTATTAACACCTGATTCTTGGCAAAGACTGGTACAATGGAAAAAAGAAAGCATCTTTTAAAAATGATGCTGGAATAACTGGAGATCAACATGTAGAAGATTACACATCTATCACTGTGAACAAAACTCAAGTTCAAGTGGATCAGGACCTCAACATAAATCCAGATAAATTGAACCTCATAGATGAGAAAGTAGGATGTAGCCTTGAACACACTGATACATGAGAGCACTTCCCAAAATACCAGTAACACAGATACTGAGAGCAACACTCAGTAAATGGGACCTCCAGAAACTAAAAAGCTTCTGTAGTGTATAGGACACAGCAAACGAGACAAAATGAGAGCCTACAGAATGGGAAAAGATCATCAACCCCACATCTGATAGAGGGCTGATTTCCAAAATGTATGAAGAACTCAAGAAGCTAGACATTGAAATACAAAATAATCCAATTGAAAAATAGTATAAAGAGCTACATAGAGACTTCTCACCAGAAGAATCTCAAGTGGCCGAAAGACATATAAGGAATTGGTAAACCTCCTCAATCAATATGGAAAGGCAAATCAAAACGACACTGACAAAATATTACAGCTGCCAGAATGACTAAGATAAAAAATGCTGATGATAATTTATGTTGGAGAGGATATGAAGTCATGGGAAGAGCCCCCCCACTGCTGGTGGGAGTGTAAAGTTGTACAGTCAATTTGAAAATCAGTATGGTGGTTTCTTAGAAAATGGGGACTCAATCTCCCTCAAGACCCAGAAATACTACTCTGTGGCATCTACCCAAAAGGATGTTCAATCATACCACAAGGACATTTGCTCAACAATGTTCATAGCAGCATTATTAGTAATAACCAGAAACCGAAAACAACCTAGATGCTCCTCAGTCAAAGAATGGATAAAGAAAGTATGCTACATTTACATATTGGAATATTACAATGGCATCTTGAAATTTGCAGGTAAATGCATGGAACAAGGGAAAAAAACAGACTCAGAAAGACAAACATGATAAGTATTCACTCACAAGTGGATATTAGATATAAAGCAAAAGATACCCAGCCTACAATCCACAGATCCAGAGAATCTAGGTAACAAGGAGGACCCTAGGAGGGACACATGGATCACCCTGTGAAGGGAATTTAGACCAGATCTACTGAGTAAACTTGGGATGGAGAGACAGTAAAGAAGAGGCGAGGAGGGATGAGAACATGAGGGAATGGGACTGTCAAGGTCAGGAGGGAGGGAGTGGGAGAGCAATGAAGGAGATAACCTAATAGAGAAAGGCACTATAGGGATAGGGAGAAATATGATGCTAGGGTAATTCCCAAGAATCCACAGAGACAACCTCGAATGCCCATTCCTGATAATGAACTTGATGTCTATAACCATCCTGGAGCCTTCATCCAGTGACTGATGGAAGCAGAGGCAAACACCTACAGTAAAACACTGAACTGGCCACGCGGTGGTGGCGCACGCCTTTAATCCCAGCACTCGAGAGGCAGAGGCAGGCGGATCTCTGTGAGTTCGAGGCTGGGCTGGACAGACAGCCTCCAAAACAATACAGAGAAACCCTGCCTCATAAAAACCAAAAAAAAAAAAAGCAACAACAACAACAAAAAAAAAAACACTGAACTGAACCCAAGGAACCCAGTGACAGAGAGAGAGGAGCGATGAGCAAATTGGCAAAGAATGGGCTGGCAAAACAGCAGAGAGAGCTGATCTGAACAGGGGAGAGCTCTTGGACCCCAGACCGACAGCTGGGAGGCCAGCCTGGGACTGATTCAGACCCCCTGAATGTGAGAGTCAGTGAGGAGACCTGGGCAACCTATGGGGCCCTGGGCAGTGGATCAGTGTTTAACTCTGGCATACAAACAGACATCATGTGTCCATAACACAAAGAGGGATGCTCTCTCAGCCTGGACTCTTAGGGGAGTGCCTGGCCCCTGCTCTAAGTGAAATGACAGACTCTAGATATCCCCTATGTGGATGGAAGGGCAATAGGGTGGGAGGCTGGGGGGTATTGTGGGGGGTGCCGGAGGAGGGGAGGGAGAGGAAACTGGGATTGACATGTGAACAAGCTATTTAAAATTGAAATAACAAAAAGAAAGGAAGATAAGTAACTAGAATAAATGTAAGTTTAAAATTACCCCAGAATTAATTTAAAGCATAGTAATTAAGTTTTATATGTTAAAATAGTGAAAATTGCCATGTCGAATAAGCAAATATAAGTAATAAAAAATAAAAAAAAAGAATCCACAATGATGATCCTAGCTAAGACTCCTAGCAATAATGGAGAGGATGCCCAAACTGGCCTTCCCTTATAATCAGATTGGTGAATATTCCAGGTATCATCATAGAGCCTTCATCTAGTAATTAATGGAACCAGATTTGGAGATCCACATCCAAGTATCAGTAGACAATATATGCGCAAGGGGATCAAGATCATGCTGGAGAAATCTTACACAGACAGCTAAACCAAGCTCGTGGAAACTCATGAACTCTAGACTGTGGAGATTCCAGGGTACTGAACTAGGCCCTCCATATGTGGGAGACAGTTGTAAACTTGGACTATCTGAAGGTCCCATCTAACCCTGGTGCATGAGTTAGCTTGTTGGATTCCATGCCCTATGGTGGTATGCCATGCTCAGCCTTGATGCATGGAAGAGGGGCCTTGTCCTGCCCCAGCTTAATGTGACAGACTGTTTTGACCCCGTGGGGAGCCCTTGCCCGTGAGAAGGAGTGGACTGATGTTGTAAAGTAAAATTAAACTTAAAAAATAAATTATAAAAAATGAAAAGAGAATTAAAATGAAAAAATGCAAAGTTCAAAAGTGTCAAATATAGAAATAGTTTGTTTTGGGAAATCTATTTCATTCACTTTCAAAAGGTCATTTCAAGCTTGACCAATGCATAACTGAATATCATGAACAATATAGAGAGATCATGAAAATGGAAATAGATTAAGTATGGCTTGTAAACAGATATAAAGGGAAGGAGCCAGAAAAAGGTCCTAGGATTTGTGAGGCAGCAGAGAACAGAAGAGCAACTGTATCACTTAGATGGCAATAATATGGAGGAAACAGAAGTAACAGAGCACTGATAGTTTGAAAAGAGAAACTGAGGATGAAGGTGATAGGTCAGGGCACCAAAGTCTCCCAGGAAAGCAGACAACTGTGATTGTAACAATGGAGGGTATGGAGGAAACCAGAGTAGAGAAGGCAGAAGATGCTGCTGCTATACCCCTGACTGTTGGAAATGGTTACTACGTATCTTTGAAAGACCAATTACTCTTTTCTAAGATGTACATATTTTAGAACAAATATACAATTTTTTCCAAAAATTATTTTAGTACGAATATATAATTTTTTTCAAAAATTTTAAAGTTACTCCTAACACTCTGAGAACTTAATGAAAGGATATGTAAGAAACTGAAATGTGATAGTTAATAAATATGGCTGAATGTGGAGTATAAGTCTGCAGCAAAATAAATGTCAGCCAAGAGAGACGGATGCTCTGGAACCAGAGCACGGGCTCCAGGTACTAAAAGCCATCCATTATTTATGTTACTCAATGGATTTTGAGCTACTGCAGTGCTTATTGCATGTTTAGGATTGGAAGAACAATGATGAATAAGGTGGGTTTTTACCATGGCAGTCACAATTTAGAGAAAAGATCAGCAAACCTAAAAACAATGCTTTAGCAGTGTGTGGATCTGGAAGAAAAAATAAAAAGGAAGGAACTAGTAATTTTAGAGAAGAAAAAGTTCATATGCATCAGAAAAATAGCAAATAGCAACTATGGTCGATTGTGAATTTCTGTTTTAATTGAACTCTTTATACTTATGCAACCAGGGGGGCAGGCAGGGAAGCAGGCATGCCTTTGGCTTAGAAGCCACAGCTCCTTCTCTATTGTCATTTTTGACTATAAAGGAATTGGCTTCAAGTTTTTTTTATGCTTGTTCCTTCTCTTCTAAGTTGAATTATGATCTGATGTCAATTTTTGAATCCATAAATCTGGTCTGATATTTCATGAGTCTCTAATAGATTGTTCTAGTAAAGATATTTCTGCCTTAAGTTCCATAAAGGAAACGAGGAAAGTGCACAGAAGGCTTCGGGCCAATCTATAACGTACTTGAGATCTAAGCCAAAAGACTTTTCCTTAATTCATCCCAGTAGGTGATCTGAAGAGCTGTCACTACTTAGTGACACATAGCAATATAAATCCACACTAGAAGTCCATCACAAATATAGCTATGCCCTTATGCCAACCAAGCATCATCTAAAATTACTGGAATATAGAATAGTTAAACAGTTACATGACATTGTATAGCCATTACTTTTCCACTCCATTGGCTGTACCACACAAAGCATTCCCCTCAGTTTTGAAAAGTTTAATTAAGTCCATCATGGTCAGTATGGACATTTTATAGAGCTAAAGTAGCAAATCCAAGTGTTCAATTTCTCACAAGGGTCACATAATTTGGGAAAGACCTCCTAGGTTTTATCTCTAGATCTTTTCCAGAAAGACTAGAAAACTGGGTTTTCATAGGAAAACTATTGACTATAAACATTTAACCTGGTCAGCTTGTGTTCTCAGTTCTAATACTTGCTTTTCACAAGGGTCTACAGATTTTTTTGGGGGGGAGTTCCAATTTGTTTTACTTTATTTATGTTTTTTAATTTTTTATTTTAATTTTAAATAGCTTGTTTTACATGTCATTCCCAGTTCCCTCTCCCTCCCTCTTCCCGGGATCTACAGATTAATATATGGCTAAGTTCTAAAATACAGTGTGCACACTCAGATTGTCTTAGGTTAAACTTTATGAAAGGTAATGCAACAATATCAATAGTTGCTTCTTGTGATGTTGTTTTTTTAAAAACCTTCCATTTAATAAAATATCTTAGAAGTTTGCACATAGGCTCTTGAGTTACATAGGCAAACTGTAGAAAGCCTCTGTTCTAAGCACAAAACAAAGCCAGGTAATTTCTGTATTCATCAGAATAGAACCTATACCTCTTTATTATTGTTTTCTCCCATTGCCTTGGTTTCCATTCTGAACATTAACAGCATTGAACACTTTCCTCCTATTCATTCTCTGGAGAATGAAAACTCCTTTTCAAAGGAAGAAAGCTTGCACTGAGAAGTTCAAATTGCTAGTTCCCTTACTCTAAGAGGTAACATATCCTTTTCATTCCAGATGCTAAAAATGTGGGCTTTTAAAGCTGGCCTGTGCTAGTTCAGTCTTCTCACTAACTAGATAAAGAGATTGAAGGCCATAGACTTCAGCATGCAGTTGCTGGATGTCAATGCCTCTCATGTATAATAGAATCAACAATGCAAAGACGCTTAAGGCATATGCTCCTAGTAGAATGATCTTTGCCTCCATGTCTTCTGACTGGCATTCTTCCTGTAGTATTGCATAACAATTACAGTAATACAAGCTCCAGACCTCCAAAATAAATGTTTATTGGAAAGCCTGTTTGAAATTTTTAGAATTGAAATTCATTCGGTTTCTATTTGGTCAAGTCCTAACTCCATTACTCATGATTACAATGAAGAGCCTCCTCATTTTCATAAGGAAAACTTACATTGTTCTACTGTACAGCAAGGCTGATATAAGAATACTCCCATGAGACAAGTGCTGCTACATCTATTTTCATACAAGAGAAAACGAGACAGGGAGAGGTGCCTGTGATAGATAGGTCATTGTGAAGTCTGCACTGCAGAATCAAAAACACACAACCAGGATTCTGACTCCAGAACCCTTGCTTTTGACCTGTATTCAGATTCTGACTGGACTGCTCTTGCTTAGTGCATATAGATGAATGGTGCTAAAATTATTTCTAGATAGATTGTGATGTTTAAGTGTTAATATATAAAATCAGCCAGGCGGTGGTGGCGCACGCCTTTAATCCCAGCACTCAGGAGGCAGAGGCAGGCGGATCTCTGTGAGTTCGAGGCCAGGCTGGACCGACAGCCTCCAAAACAATACAGACAAACCCTGTCTCGGAAAACCAAATAAAATCAATAATTTCCATATGGAATAGTTAAACAGAGAAGCTCTAGAGAAACAATGCCCAGGTGGTCTTCTCCATGTCAACACTAGGCTATTGGTAACTAACCCTGAAACCATGGCCCATGACTGGCAGGATCTACATCCATCCACAGCTGTTTTCATATCATGCTTGAAGAACTACTCCTCTTTCTACAAATTATTTAACCCTTGTGAACATTCCAGGTCTAATTCAAAGGAGCACAGTGTTGGACTTTAACCTCTTATTCTCCCTGGTAACATTTGCATGCCAATGGAGACATCACACCTCTGATAAAGTAAGATGGAGGAGACATCCAGATGGAATTGCTGAACACAGCTGAGGGTAAACATCAGTCCTGCAGGGCTCTCTTTCTGAAAGAATCCAAATATCACAATCACAGTGGGATTGCAGGGCTCCTTTTACCTATCTATTATCATTTTTGTGTGATGGCTGTCAGAGTCTGATTACAATCAGGAGAGAAAGGACAAATTCCTGGGGACACAGTGCTTCACTCTAGGTCCCCTGCCTCTAACTTTCAATACTGAAATCTTTGCAAGAGTACTTTTATGGCCTCAATGATAATTAGGCCTGAAGAGCATGAGAAGACATTTTAATCAGAAGCTAATTAAGAACAATGGGGGCATGTGTATCATTGATTGTGTCTCAAGTACTCTGACTGATCTGGAAAATTATTACATTAATATATGGATGTAAACAGACACCAACATTTTCTCAGGATGAAGCAACTCCACTTTGACGGTTCCACCTCCAAATCTGGCTTTTATTTATTGGGTGGCAGATAAAAATGAGCAGCATACAGCTGCCCAGGGAAGATATCAAGTACTGTTTTCAGGTTTCTGAATAAGAGAATAGCAGTGTAAGAAATAAGATAATGAGAGTCAAGAGAGCAGAGTTATTCATATTTAACTATTAATTATTATTGCATATAAAATGAGACCAAAAGTGAGTCTGAGCAACGAACACTAATAGGTGAATGTTATGAATCATAGTAGTATCTGGGAGACTATACTGTATTAACTGTTCCCCTATTTCCCCTCTAAAACTTTGAGTGCATTATTAGTTGCTTTCACTTTCAGGTGTTGTGAGACATGCATACAGAGTGTTATTTTCTGGTAGAAGGAAAACTTTCTCATACAGTCTCTGCTTCAAGCAGTTACCCAGTGCTTTCTCATTTATTGGCACAATAGGGTTTTGTTTCTCTCTAAATTATCTTAGGATATTTTTATTCCATGGAGAATTGCACCGACTGACCTATATATAATGCTTGTTTTGTGACCTCACAATCCATGGTCATGACCTCTAGTGTATCTTCCAGGGAATATCATTCTGGCTATATACTATAGTTAACAGACATACGTCTTCATGATGTATGAAGTCTCTGAATGAATAACTCTGCCAAATCAATTCTTGTTGGGCCCTCAACATTTTCTTCTGTTTAGTTCCCTAATGATCAATGAAGATCGTGTCAGACAATATGGGTTGCAATTCCAGCAATGCCAAGTATCTACCTCCATGAATTATAAAATTGCTCTGAGCTTTAGTTGTCTTTTGTCACAAAATGAAAATAGATGAGATGATCTTAGCATTTTTTTCCTAATGGCAGACAAGTTTGGACACAACTTACCTCTCCTTCTGACTTCTTTTCTCCAACCCACAGCTTTCCTAAGTTTGATTTTCATTTTCTACAAACTCTTGAATCTTAAATACTGGTTTCTTTCATTATTCTGGACTTGTTGATATTCTACCCTTTCTTTAAAGTTCTTCTTTAGCCTCCAGATCTTCAGAAATCTTTTTCCATTTTGTACATTTGTGTAAATGGGGGTGATGCTTGTTGGTGTGGCGAGGTATATAATGGTGAGTGAGACTAAATGGATTTGTCCTTGGAGTTTGCAAATTCATTAAACAATAGTAGTAGTAAATATTTTTGGAGAGCAAACTTTGGCTCAGGCGGATTAAAGTAATTCGCTGAACTCACAAAGCTCACAAGTTCAGAATCCCTCCATAAACTCTCATGTAGCCTCACCCACATAGCACAGAAAGGATTGGGCCAAGTGGTGTGCCTCATTCCTGTAACTTGCCTGCCAGGTGTTGTCAAGTCATTGCTGGTATTAGTTTCTCAGGTACCCTCTTCTTGTTGACAGGAGTGGCACTTGGGAAGAAATTCAGAATTTGCTGATGTCTTTCCCAAAACATCAGGAATCAATGATTAATTAAATCATTTAAAAACTATTTCTGCAACAAGGTACATCTTCAACTCTCACACAGAAACAGGGTGCTTTATTCAAGACACTCCATTTTGTCCAAGATTATTAACATTAATTGTACATGCTCAGTAGGCAGAGACAGAAAGAGGGGCAATTGAATGCAGGAATGCATTCATACCACTCTCATATGCTTGAAGGCAAGTCTCCAACTTCTGAATGGAAAATTATTATAGGTTTCCTGTTCACTGAACATTGTGAATGTGTTGAAGAGTGTGGCCCTAATTCATTGAGGAAAAGCAGAGAAGCCTTTCTTTTCTAACCAGTTAGATATCAAATGGAAACTGATTGCCATCACTGTCTTATGTAGGGTTTCTATTACTGTGATAAAATATCATCCCGAAAGAAACTTGGGGAGCAAAGGATATATTTCACTTTGTAGTTTGTACTCCATCACCCAGAGAATTCAGGGCAGGAACTTAAGGCAGGAAACTGGAGATAAGAGCCGATACAGAGACAATGGAGGAACTCTACTTACCTGTTTGCTTCTCATGGCTTTTTTGGGCTGCCTTCTCATATATCTTAGGGTTATTTGTCCAGACATGGTACTGCTCACAGTGGGCTGGACCCTCCCACATCAATCACTTATAAGTACAATTCCCCACAGGCCTGCTCACAGGCCTGTCTTAGGAAGACATATTTTCAATTGTGATTCTCTCTTCTCAGATAGCTACAGTTTGTGTCAAGTTGACAAAAAGCGAGGCAGAACAACCACTAAGTAATGCTAGAAAAGTACAAGTGTTCTTTTGTGTGTGTTCCTAATTATTGTGTTTATGCTTTCTTGGGGTGCCTGGAAGACTAATAAAGGTATTCCAATACATGTGCACACTCCTAAGGAAATCAATAGATAGAATGATAATGAAATGAGCTATAAGCAGAATCTGTATTAAAATCGTATTGTTAATGGGAGACTTTGTGCCTTTCTGCTTCTTTGTGTAAACACGCATCAGTATACATGTGAGTGTTATGAAAGCAGAAGTACTGCTCTAGGAAGCTGTTCTAATCAACCAGAAGCTGCAAGCTACATTACTGAACTTTGCATTAAAAGCTAGGTGCAATGCTGACACACCACAGTTTTCATCCAATGATCCCAATCTGCATTAGAGTATAATAGTTTCTTGCACTCTTTACCATCTTAAGCACTAGGAAGAGATTGAATTGCAGGGAGGCCAAATGGAATGTACACAACGGATTTCATAATGGGATGGTTGTTTTGTTACATAATGTACCAATCGTTCCAAATGAAAAAAAAATTCTTGGTGTCACTCTAAGGATGACATTTATACTAGACAGCCCATATGGCTAGGGTCATTGTGGGATAAGCAGAGTGGCAACTGTCTATACGATCTGCCTGGTGGGTACTATTCCAGGCTTTCTCTCATTTCTTCAGGAAACTCTTTACCTCCAACATTTATACATTTATTCTGTCACCAGGAATTCATTGAGAACTTCCTTGGGCTTCATATTTGTTCTAGTGTTGCAGTCTTATGCATGAGATAAAGCATGGCCATAGAAAGGATTGATAAGAGCTTTAATGGGACATTCGGTCACTCTAAGGTCCAGCATGGCACACATTCTAGGAACAGCAAACCTCATCTTTCTTTTCTTCTCCAAGACTCAACTATGTTAGAATTCTCGAGATGTCATTAAAAGGCCATAGCTACTCGTTCTACCATGTTGGTTGCATGTTTTACCTCTTGTTCACATCACAGCCCTAATATCTCTGCCTGGTGGATAGTTCTTTTCTGTCTTCCAAATGTGATGTCCTTTTAATCCTTTTAAAAGCTTACTCTAAGTTCTCTACCCATTTCTCCTTATTCCCCTTTTTACTAATCTGTCTTTCTTTACAATCCAAAGTATTTTGATCTTATTCCTCAATGGAGTTTCTTATTATATACCATATTGTTTAAAAGTAATAAGTAACTATATATTTCCTGTTGATTTGTATACTGGTGATAAAGATTATATATTTATTTCCTCTGTAGCACTTAAAGGAAATTGCATACTGCTCAATAAGTATTTTCCAATTCCCATGCTGAAAGAAAAATTAATAACAGTTGCAAGGTCCTAATTCTCAACAAAAGTATTTTCACCATTTTACACATTAAGACATTGAAACTTTGATGAATTAAATGATTTGTTTAAAGCCACATAGCTTACAAATGATTGATTTTTGTGGTTTTAATATCATGCTTTGTTTGGCTATCCTGAAAAAGTAAATAAGTTACAGTTGTGTATATCACCTCCATTTTAGGCTTGCTTCTCCAAATATAATTGACAGATAAGCAGAGTGGCAAATAGCTATAGGGTCTTCCTTGTGAACACTATTTCAGGCCTTCCCCCTTGATTCAGGAAACTGTTTCCTTCAACATTTATGTATTTATTCTGTCATCAGAAATTTTATCTGAGTGTCTCATGGGAGCTTATGAAAACACAGAATCTTAGACCCATTTTTAATACAGTTTCCATATTGTTCTTTCAGACCCTAAAGATTAAAGGTCCCATGTTAACTTTATAAGCTCTTTTAGGTTTATTGTGGCTTTTATCCTATTTGAAATGTCTTAGTTTATATAGTTCATCTTAGACACACAAAAATTAGTGAGCATGATGACATCCAGTGAGTTATCAGGAAGACAGCCATAGTGACCAAGTTAGACATGTTCTAGAAGAACAGCGAGATGTCTCCAAATTTTCTAACATCCTTTTTCCTTACTTTGATTATTTTTATACCCTTTATTGTACTTTGAATAAAGAGGGCTGGGTAATTTAAGACACTATCGGGTACGAATGTGAAAATCTTCTTTGTTTCTTTGTTTGTTTGTTTTAGAATAAATTGGCTGTGAAGAGTAAAACTCTCCTAAACTAGCCAGAGAAAGACATCTTGGGAATCTGCCTGGAAGGACTTTAGCATCAGCTCTCATATACAAAGGCTTGCAAAGACCATAGGTATCTGAAGAGAAGTGTCTGAACTAGTGGTCTTCTAAGGATTTCATAGCAAGGCTTTTGGATTCTGTTATAGTTCATTCTTAGTGAAATTGAATCATTTCATATCCTCAGACACCACCACTATCATCACCTAATGGTCATCTTCCTAGTGAGGATAAGACTCTCTAATCTTATTTATTCAAATAAAGCTCACAGAAATTGATCATTGGAGAGTGTGTTGGCATAGAGAAATACTTTCTTGGTCAAATGGAAGCCTCTAGACTTATCTCCACGGTTTGTGTTACAGAATCATTTCCTTTAAAATATAGCTCCTTTAGCTTTTGTAGAAACTTAAGCAGAAAATGGTATATTTTGCTGCCAGGCAGCCAATTAATTCCTCCTTATATTTGAAGCCTACTCCATGAGAGTAGACTCAGGCCTGTACTTGGTCAAAAATCTATAGATGACGAGGTCACAGGCCCCATGGTAGAATGCACTAATGATGCTTGCAGGAAAACTACTTCCTACACATTTATGTTCCTTCCCAGAGACTAGTGTTATTCTCAGCCTTGTTGGAGAAACTTCTTTTTTCAAAGTATAAGTTAATGCAGAGACTCACAAATGGATGAAGTACTGATGAGGTCAGTTGAGTACTTCTTAAAAGATATATCTACATCATATAACATTATATATATTTACACACACGAAGAGTGTGCAATGCCTTCAGAAACTATATAACATCCCCCTCGAACTCGAATACCAAATGCTTTCTGAGCTGTCATGTGGATACTGGTACTCTAATCCTCTGTAAGAGCTATAAATACTCTTAACTGCTAGACCAGATTTCCAATTCCTACAATATATACTATAAGCATGTAACTATCAAAAAAATAACAAAAATTTTCAAAATGTATTTTATGAGTTAGAAGATGATATACAAAGACTTGAAAAGACTAAAGAACCTGGAATATTGAAAAAGAAAATGAAGTAGTAGGAATTCATGGCTCTGCCAAATTTGTTTAAGACAAATGTAAACTTTTTCTAATTCAGTCCTCAACTGAGTCTGTCAACTATCTTCTCAGTAATGAAGAGCTAGATATCTTATTATATAGTAGATAGGAGGAGTCCATGACTAAACTTCTGCGTTCTTCTCTAAGACATGGCATTATGTTGAGACAATAAAGTCCATTGGCTGAGCAGAATTCATTTAGTCATTCTGACCAGTTAAAGAGGTTGTAATATCAGACTACAAAATATGCACAGAAGAGAGTGAATTCTGATGACTTTAGGAGGGTTGTAGTTAGAGGTCACAGTTGTATAAACACATGATCCCATATTTCTCTCTACTAAAACTTAGTCAAATTCATCTAACCCATGGACTTAGTGCAGATATTTTAATGCAGATTTTTCCTTTTCCTGAACTTTTCTTGTAATTTTTGTGGTGAAAACAATGTTAATATGCTGCTGAGATAATTGTCTTCCCTTACCTAGGCAATTTTCAAATAAACAAGAAATAATGGATTTTGTTTGTAACTGAATGACTTAAAAGAATGGAAGAACTGAGCGGTAAGCACAGGATCATGTATTAGTTAGTAAGGTTGCTGTAATATATACTAGATTTAGGGCCTTAGTTTGTCCTGGGCAAGAGGGTCACATGATGTAACAACAGCAGCGCTGTCTGGTATCAACTCGGAAGTAAGCATGCCTTCAAATTTGCTTTCATTCATCCAGTTGATCAGGAACAATTACCAATACATCCCCCACAATGTTCTCCAGAGAACATTTTTAAAAATGCATGAACTCAGTTTTTGTCTTCTTTCCCTTGACTTTGAAATGATTTTTTTCTACCTTTGTGTGGGTGGCTTTGTACGAAAGAATTTGTAGGCCTTGTGGTGTCTCAGCTGTGACAAACACTTTACAGACTCAGAAGTTGGTTTTTCCTGTGTCATTTCAAAACAAACCAAGAATATTTCTGCCCTTGCAGCAACGGTAGCTGCCCTGATTTTGCAAATTTACCCCACATGTCTCACTATTTTCTGGGTCCATTTAAATGGTAACTTATTTTAACAGACAGACCAAAACAATGAAAGTTTAAAAAAAGTGACTCACTAGAACTAATTTATAACATGTGATGAAATGAAACAAAAGCCATTGGCAAACTTTATTTGGTTTGTTTTCATCAGGGATGTTAATTGAACTGAGTACTCTTAACCCATCTAGTTGCATGACATACCCAATGTAATAAGAATGATTAATAAAAAACAAATTCCTAAATGAATTATTAAACTAGTGGTGGCTTTTATAGAAGTATCAAGGTATGAAAGTAGCAGGCCTTAGTGCCCTCTTTTGTTAGTATCAGATAGTTAAATGATACTATATATTTTAAATAAAAAGTTATGATTGCTGGTCTTCAACTTTCTTATGTTGTCATATTATTCCCTATGGTATCCTCCAAAATAAAAATGTGTCTCAGTCCATACTCTGCCAACATTATTTGGCAATCTATTAAATTCATTATTACCAATATGTTCCTGGTATTGGGCTGTCCTTTTCAGGAGAAAGTTATCCTGAGATCTGCTTAGATCCCCACATTCCTCTCCAGTCCCCATGATGTAGACTTTTTCAAGTAGGAGAATAAAACAATCATCAGAAGACAAGAGAGGCTCTAGATTTGGGAATGTTGTTACAGTCAGGTCAGCTGAACTTGCGTTTAGTTCTTCCCCTTCACAAAACTGTCATACAAGCAACAGTTTCTTTCAAATGCCACCAGGTTGCAAGCCTTGGACTACAAAGGGTAAACTAGTATCAGTAAGCACGCTGCCTTGTGAAGGCACCATAATAATTTTACAGACAGCAAAGGATGGCATTTTATTCTTGTGTGGCATCAAAGACATAAGGCACTGCAAACAGGCTGTTATTGCTCACCAGCGTTGGAACCTCAATTGTTTATCTCATGAACTCATCAGACTTGCATTGGCCTTGGAAGAAGAGAGAAGAGAGTGTTCCTGAGGTAGCTCGATGTCAAGTTCCCTACCACAGTAGAGACTGTCACAAATTCCAAGTCTACTTTATTTCCAATGCGGAGGGTCACAAGGCAATAAGGGTCTTACTTTTGCAAATGTGTGAAAAGAAATCATGGAAAATCTCTCTCAGTAGCATAGTTACCACATTTGTTCCCTGTTCTCCCATTCAACAATTTCTCTTCTCACAAACACATGCCCTCTCTCTTAGGTAGAAGTGCAGCTGAGAGAAAATGGGATCTGGGTGAAATTTTATTTTGTTCTTGGGGTGTCTAGCTCTGAAAAAACACAGTCAAACAGTAGCACACTCCATGGTAAAACTGTGAAACCTGATTTTTATCTCAAGTTTATTTTTATTTCATTTAATTTGACAAGATTATGGAACTTAGTGATAAGACAAACTGACAGTTCAAATTCTTATCATTTTTTTGTGATATTTACAAAACCATTTTCTTTCTGGCATCTTCACATCTTGGCTCACATCTTGGTCATCCTGCTCCAGACTTGAAGACAAAAAGAAAAGCTAAAAGATACAAGAAAGAAAAACATTTCAGCTATAAACCTAGTAGAAAAAAGAACAGAGAGAAAAAAAAAACAGTCTCATACAGTTGAGGCTGAAGGCATGCTTTCCTATGAAGTGCATGGTTCCACAAGCTTATCTGACCTAAAAATTAAACTCTCAAGAATAAAGGACTGCAGTAGGATGTGGGTTTCAATGCTTAGAATGAATATTTCTCTCCTAGTCTTAGTACAAAATGCAAGCTGATGTCGGAAAAGACGCTCATGTTGCATAGGAATTTGTTGTTCTGTGTGTTCAGATCTATCTCCGTTATTACGTCTTACTTTATTAAATTATGGAGCAAAAGGACACTTTGCCAGTTACATGCACTCTGCATATGCCTCATGACAGTCCTAACTTCCTTTGGTTTGCATCAGCTGAGTGAATCTCTACTCAGTGATGCTTTCTTCATCACTGTCATCACACGGCTATCATTACTGTTATTATGACTACCACAATTATCAGGATATTTAATAATTGTACATTTAATGACTCACATCAGGCAAGGGAAGCATGCAAAGCCTCTACCTCATTAGCCAGCATAAGTTATTGGGTTTAATCAACAAACTGAGGAAAGTTGTCATCTGTTCCTATTCCCATTATCTTACACTGTAGGATTCAGATAGATAGCTCCCTATCAAAAAGAGATCCAAGAATGCTGCTCCCTCTTAGAGCAAAGCAGAAACTAACAAACTGTGGATTGTGTGTGTGTGTGTGTGTGTGTGTGTGTGTGTGTGTGTTTTCTTGAAGCACTCACGTTTCCAGAAACTATCTTAGTGAAGTGTTGTAGTGAGTTGGATTTCTGAGGCAGTAGCAGAGGGGAGTGCGTGCATGTCTCTAACATGGCTGTTTCTTGTACTGCATTGTCTATTGAGGGAGGGAGAATTAACCATGCTGTTAATGCTGAGAACAAGCTCAAATCGCAGTAATGTGGCTGCTAGAACCTACCTTATTCTTAAGCATTATGCTGTACAAAAAAACTCTTTGGAACACTATAGAGGCACACAATGTAACACTGCTGAAGGGGTGATGACTTTGATTTTAATTTCTTCTGAATTAAATAGCATTATAAAATCTCAAATGCACACATTAGCCTACAAACTGGGAATAATTATGAACCTTCTCCAGTCACCACGGTGTTTGGAGAGACTGCTTGCAAGAAAGAGACATGGGAGGCAGCTCAGTGTCGAGAACATTTTGTCCCGCATTAAGCCTGCTTCCCTCAGAGACTGCTCAGCAGCTGACTGGTACCCTAGTTCTTCAAGCAGGTGAGCCAATTAGCACATTCCCTAGTCTGGAACTGCACTTGCTGTGTATGTGATCTGCATACCAATTCTGCTGAGATTTGACCTTCTGGGTGGAGAAAATCGAGAATCCCAGGTGAGAGTGAACACTGGCCTACATTTTTCCAATCCTTCCTCTCCTGTTTTGTTTGGTCTGTATTTAGAGCTAGGTGCATTTTTGGATTCACTTTGACACTGGAAAACAGCTCTAGTTCACATGGGACTTCAAATCAGTGGGTAGGGTAAAAATTATTTTAAAAACCAAGGCTTTTGCTTTCCTTTCCTGATGTATAACATGGACTGGAGGGAGCTTCTTGAACCAGTATCTCCTGTGGCCCACATGGGGGCAGTGCTAGGTAGTCAAAAACCTCCAGCAGCTTTCAGAACACGTAGAGTCTGGCAGGAAACAAACTTGAAATGCACAAACCAGAAGCAGGGGTGGTTTTCATAAGCATAAGATCCCTAAAGCTGATCATTATAGAGTCCTAAGTGATCTTGCTGAAGAAATGAGGAAGGAAAGATGCCCATTGAATTTCCAGCTACTTGTAAACTTTCTTTCCAGAAGACATTAAAGAAAATACTTTCATTGATTACTCCAGGTAAAACTACTTACTTTAACACAGACAATGTAAATTAGCTAAGCCATTTTTATTAAATTGTCAAATTATATTGCAAAACTTTTTAGGAATAGTTGCAGTATCCCTCTGGTAGAGGTTTCCAGTCTCTTAATGGTATGATGAGTACTTTTTGGTAAATTTTCAAATAAAACCTTTAAAAGGGAACAAGTAAATAGAATACATTTAGAACCAATTGAGGTATGGTGGTATGCGCAGTGAATGAACGTCACTGGTGGCTTAATATCGTTGATGTGTTCTCCTTTGCACGGCTTTTGGATATTAACCTATGCCTGCACAGTACTTACCACAGAGTCTGAATTCATCAAATCTGAAGAGTCTACAGTGTTGAAAGAGGAAGCATTTCTACCTAGATCAAATATGCGGTTGCCTGTATATACTTAGAAACCCGTAGAAAATTCTGTGATGCTATTTTGAGGTACATTTCCATTATCTATGACACAGAAAGGCAAAAATCACAATCAGCCATTTTTTTTTTCATTGTCCAAAGTGAGATAGCCCTGCATATTCCTTTAAATGGCGTGGTCCTATCCTTACCTTCAGGAAACAGATGTAGAACTACCTGAAGGGTATTCCTGATCACATCAGGTCATACACAAGCTGGAGTAAACGAGTCTTCAGCATTGCCTGGACTGTGGCATAAGGATGCACAGTCAGTGGATTCTCCCAGCACAGTCTCTGAGCTCTCTTGGTGATAGTCAGTACGGGATAGGACCAAGGAACATCTGCCACCCAACACTGTCAGCACAGATCTTTACAGCCTTGCTCTGTGTGCTTTCTTGTTTACCTGTCTCTGATCTTTTGGATAACAAAAGTAACAAGATTACGGGGGGGGGGGGGGGGATCAGCTTTTGTTTCTACATTCTTTTCTCAAAACATAATTAATATAATGGGCATTTCTCCAATTACATGGCTGATTATGAGAAAGCATTTAATAAACACACCTATTTGCTTTCCCTTACATGGTAACTTGGGCTGCCATAATGGAAACGGTCTCCCTATCTGCAGAGTATTGTCAAATGTGGAAGAAATCACGCACTTTGCCTCAGTCTATGCTTTGTCTGGTGAAATTGCTTTTACCAATTTTTTCTGTTTTCATTTTAAAAACAATTAAAAGGGATATGAATTTGAACCTTGCCATATCATCACCTTACAGCCATCTGGCCAATTGTGATAAGCAAAGTTCTTGCAAAAATTAAAGTGCTTACCCCCCCAGTCATTATGGAAGTTAACATACAAGCTCCATTTAATACTTAAACACATTCGTACAATTGCTTTGTCTGTGTGGCTACACTACTTTAATGAGCATACAGGAAAGTAAATTGCATAGATGTTGTAGAGATAAACAACAGATTAATCTTTTTAATAACATGCATCTTTTACTTGCTGGATTTTAATTTTTCCCTCCTCTAAAATGCTAAGTGGAATCTGTGATACAGTGTATATATTTCCCTATTGCTTTTAGTGTAAAGATAGAAGACAGAGAAAGTTTAACCACTCCACATTCACTTATCAGGTCCCATGGAGCACCCACATGAAAGCACACCCTTCCTTCTGGCTTCCTGCTCTGCCCCCACCAGCCTACCACCTCCTCCAATAATGTGGACTTCCTCTGCTCCCAACTTGATCATTAGCAAGAGAGGACTGAATAAAAGGAGAAAGGAAAAAGTAATTAATTCACTGAAGTGCAGCTGCAAATGAATTTTTGAAATAAATTATTAATTTTCTCTTTAATATTTCCACGCTGATTCTGCTCTGCATCTGGGGACTGGGAGTGAGAGCTGCTCTGCTGCACAGCAGCAAGGCCCTAGGAACACAGCAGTGCCTCAGTGTAACCAGAGTGAACCTTGCCAACGCGGCGCTTCTGTAGTCATCAGTAGCATGCTTTCCCAACCAGCATCCCCATTGCTGTGGGGCTTTAAAGTTTGTTATAGGGAAGGAGGCATTCTGGACGGGGGTGGTTGTAACAAACACCCTATTTTCTGTGTCTTCTGATGTTAGTTTCCTAAAATACTGACTAAATACCAAGTAGTTCCTAAAATACTAAAATACCTAGACAAAAGCTGAACACATGTGATGATGCTAGAGGAAAAGATAGCATCACAAATCCAAAAGGTTTCTGTTACGTAGGAGGGAGAAAAAACATTTTGAATTGTGTAGGTGATGCTAGGGTTCCTAAAACTGAATCTCCACACCATGAAAGGAAACACAATTTTTTTTGTATCTTCAAGCCTGCCCTGGGCAGAGATTGGGGAATGCAGGGGGGATGGTTGCAGGGCTATGCATTATCCCCCACTCCTGGAGGATCCAATCTTCAGTCAACTCTAAGCCCAGATTACAGAGTGCATCTCTTATCACTCCCTCACCTCAAATCAAACACTATCAGGAAATCTGCTTGTCTTGACCTCTGTGGCACATGGTTGGATGGAGAACTTTTAAGCATCACATTGAAAAGCTCTTTTTAGTCACAGAAAACACTGGTGCTGCTTCTGTGTTCAGAGATGTTGGCTCCAAACAGCTTGAGGAATGATTGTTTCCACTTAGCGTGATTGATATGTCTACACCTACTTGAGGGAGAGAATTTCATTACCTATTCCTCCTGCCAGGACTGACTCATTAGAGTTTCAGAAGACATAGGAAGCATATCTGTGTAACAGAGTGTCATTCTCTTTCATGAAATGGAGGGGATAAAGACCAATACATCCAAGGAGAAACCCAGTGTTAACATGAATAAAGATTGTGAAGAAGGAAAGAAAGTACTAATACAGAAGAATATATGATACATAACATAATTGGGATTTTAGCCTTTTTTCAATGATTAAGATATTTCTATTGGTTCACTTGCATGAGTGTTTCTTTTTAAATTACCTGCAATGATTAAACACTGGGAAAAATGAAGACCATAAAGGCTACCTAACAAAATTCAATTCGTTCCACACTACTACTTAGGAATTAATGCTTTCATTTTGTGTGGCATTTGAAAACTTAGAGGCTCATTACTACTATCTTGCAGATGATTTTGGAAGAGAAAATTAAGAAATTCAAACTCTAATTTGGGGTCAAACATAAGAGAAAACAACTTAACGAGCTCCTTAAAATGCAATGGTCTTTTACAAAACAAAAAAATCCTTGTACAACCTGCAGGTCTGGCTCTTCTCAAATATTTTTCTATAATGTGTCTGGTTGGCTCCTAAAACCATTATTTCCAGCAAAGTCACATAAACCCTCAGTTGTGTAGGCGGGTCCAGTAAATTTAGCAGCTAAGCCACATTCTGGCATTTTAAGAATAGATGTACATAAATTTCTACCAGCTTCTCTTGAACAGATTAAATCTTTATTTTCAAGAATTTGCTAAATTTCAGGAATTTCTGTAATACAATAAATGACATGGCCAAGGCAAGAGTGGAAGATAATGGCATCCTCTTTTTCCAGAACCATGGAAGGAATCTCTGAGGGGAAATTCTGGGCATTCTGCATGAGGCAAACTAATCTTCTGGAAACATCACTTGGAGCCCTGAATAGAGGACCATGGACAATTCTTAAGAAGCTCTTGTGTTGCATACAGGGATTCCTGATTTGATAGCCAGTCTCTTTAGAACATAGCTACCACAAGTAAGCTTTTATGAACTTTCATGAGTTTTATTGGTCTTCCTAAACCAATCAAACCTGGGGCTCTCTGACCATTTAGCTTCCCCAAATCTACTTCAAAATGCAAATGTTTAAATTCTTCACAGTATCTTGGAATCCTTAATCTCCTTTTCAGTGGACAGCATTTCACATATTGAATGATATATTGAAGAGGTTTAAACTCCTTATAAATAGAGGAAGCTTAGATTTCCACTACAAACAAATAAGGAACTTAGGAAACTCTGCTATATGCTTAAGAGAACTAAGTCAATTAGCTTCTCAAGAGGTAGGATCTGAGGTTATTTCAAGACAACTCCCCTTTGGGGGAGTTACTCATCAACAACCACTTTCTGTCTATACCTCAACTCTTTTGATACATCCAGATGCAAGAGAGTACATCAAACTGACTTAATGTGTGGCCTTACTTTATCCTTTAGTTACTATGTCAAGACAGAATTGTGGAAGAGTAGTTCCTTGAAGCAACAATTACATTCTTAGATCCAAATAAGTACAAGCAAACAGAAGAAAAAAGGGGGAAAGAAAGAAAGGAAGGGAGGGAGAAAGGGAGAGAGGAATGTTGTGAAGAAGGAAAGAGGAAAGAGAAGAAAGAAGGAAGGAGCAGGAAGATCCAAAATAACATCCTCTAGTTCCCTGCACATCACTCTGAGATGAAAGCTGGTGTCTCTTAACAGTACTTGCCCATCTTTCCTGAGCCTTACATTTCCTAAAATAGGTAAAGATGCCCTGATAACTTGCAGACACATAACTTATTCTGCTGATAAGACAGGTGGCAAAGAAAGACTGAGAAAGATTTTGTGTTTAGTCCATATTAGCTCTCTTGGTGTCTTCACTGGACTGATCTATGCTGAAAGGGCTTCGTGTCCCAGAAAGACCTCAGGACCACATTTGAATCTGGCTCTTACATCTCTGATTACCTATCTGCTAATCTACCTTGAAAAGGTGAAGTCTTGCTGTTTTAAGATCCCTCTGTTGCCAGGATGTCTTTTTAGCCATGAACTATTGGCACTATCTTTGCTAAAAGTTCCCCAAAGTGTGGTTATATTGTGACCCTCAGTATCTGCAGTTTCAAGATTACTTTCTCGGGATATCACTTTGGACAATAAATGCTTTCCTTCCTCCATAGCAACCTATGTGCCAAGTCTGATTCATAAAAAAAGGATCCAAAATCTGAAGAATTAGTTTTGTAGAAAATGTATTTTCAAAAACATATATCAAAGACTCACTATCATCTGAAACCCATAATTGTTTACCTGTAGTACCTAAAATGTGTTTAATTCAGTAAGTCACTGAAGAACTGAAGTAGTGGTTGGATGAATATTTACTCATACCAGCACCTTCTAGAAACAGTTAATGGAATGTTAGTGGGTCTTTCATGTAACTGTTATATCAGAGGCATGGTTAAAGTTATGATGCCTCTAATTTCAGCTGGTAACAGGGAAGAAAACTAAGTTAGATGTTCTGATTTGAAACCCAAGATTGTCAACTTCACTATTCAGGTAATAGAAGGACTATATATTATGTGTGTTTCCATATATGTAGATATAGATACAAAGTCTGTGTAGACGTTGAACCCGTTATATTTGAACGAATGACATTAAGATAACAAAAAAATAATTCTTAAGGCTGAGATTTGGGCCAGAAATCACCCAACTGTATTGTTGGTTTTAAAATTGATGAAAATGCTGAGGCTCTTCTTTGGACAGGACTCCCTCATCCTATCCATAACTTTGAGTCTCCACCCTTAGCATAACCCTCCTAAGGTGAGCACTACAAGTGGAGGCCATGATATAAATATGCATTTTTTGTTTGTTTGTTTGTTTTACCTCAATATATGTTTTTATTTAATTTAGAAACATGAAGGCTTCACATGTCAATCCCAGCTCCCTCTCCAACCCCTCCTCCCTTGGCCCTTCACCAGGCCCCCTACAGCCACCCACCCAATCCCTATATCATTCCCCAGGGAGGGTAAGGCCCTCCTTGGAGGCATCTCCAGAGTCTATCATTTCATCCAGGGCAGGACCTGGGCCCTTCCCCGTGTGTCCAGGCTGAGATAGCATCCCTCTATGTGTAATGGGCTTCCAAAGTTCATTTGCACGCCATAGTAAACACTGATCTACTACCCAAGACGCCAGAGATTTCTGAGGCCTCCTCACTGACACTACATTCATGGAGTCTGGATCAGTCTTCTATTGGACTCTTAGCCACCAGTCTGGGGTTTAACAGCTCCCCTTTTCCGGTCAGATGTCTTTGTTGGTTTCAACAGCACTGTCTTGACTACTTTGCTCATAACTCCTCCATCTCTGTCAATGGGTTCCAGGAGTTCAGTTCAGTGTTTAGCTGTGGGTATCTGTCTCTGTTTCCATCAGTGACTGGATGAAGGTTTTAGGATGGCATATAAGGTAGTCATCAACCTTATAATAAAGAGGGGCCATTAATGTAGTCTCTCCACTCTTGCTTAGTTTACCAGTTGGTGTTATCCTTATAGATCTCTGGAAATCTCACTAGTGTCAGCTCTCTCCTCAAGTATATAATGACTCCATCTATTATGGTATCTCTCATCCTTCTCTCCTCTATTCTTACCTCAACTCAACCTTCCTGCTCCCCCATGCCTTCTTTTCACCTCCTCGTATACCCCTGTCTTTTTCATGGTTCCCTCTCCCCTCCCCAATGTTCCCAATCTGCTCAGGAGATCTTGGCTTATTTCACTTCTCTGGGGTATCATGCATCTCTCTTAGGAACCTCCCTGTTTCCCATACTCACTGGAAGTGGGATTTTAGGCTTACACTTCCCTGATCCATATCTAAAATTCATATATGAGTGAGTACATACCATGTTTGTCTTTTTGTGACTGGGTTACCTCACTCAGGATGGTTTCTTCTAGTGCTGTCCACTTGCCTACAAATTTCAAGATTCCATTGGGTTTTTTTTCAGCTGAGTAGTACTCCATTGTGTAAATGTACCACATTTTCTCTATCCACTCTTCATTTGTGGGGCATCTAGGTTGCTTCCAGGATCTAAGTATTACATATAACGCTGCTATGAACATAGTGAAAAAGACATCCTTGTTGTGTGAATGGGCATCTTTTGGGCCTAAGAGTGGGATTGCTGGGTCTCGTGGTAGGCTGAGTCCCACAACCAGAAGAGAATGACAGAATAAAGAAAGAATATCAAGAGCAGCTGGGGAAAATGGGCAAGTATTAATATGAATTTTTTTAAAAACTAGATTTGCCAAGCTATGGAATTCCAGATCATTTTTTAGGGAACACAGACAGGGCATTTTTGTTTAGTGATTACTCTCTTCTTTGCCTCAGACTTCTGTTCTGCGTTACTAAAGTAGTTGTTGGCTCGTTGACTGTATGGAGGCCAAAGAAGTGTGCTCACATCAACTGAAGCTTCCTGGTTCACTTCATAATGAGGAAGTAGAATAGATTCTGAAACTGACCCTTTCACCGCAGTGTAGTGATTCTTTGAAATCATCACATCTGATCTGCTAACAGCTCTTCAGTTTCCATTATTTACTGGTGATTCACAATTGTCTATTTCAAGAATGTGCCTCGTGCTTCAGCAGTGGATCCATCCATAATGTGCTATAATAGACTTCTGGACTGGAAGTGACATGGATATCTCTAGTTCCATCTATCTAATTAGAATTCAGTGTCAAAACTACCTCTCATATCCAGGTCCCAGGACAGAAATCTAAGTTTTATCATAGATTCCAACTTTTACATCATCATGGCATTCTGTTTGGAAGTTTGCATTATTAATCATTTCATCTTTAAAATATTTCTGGAATATTTTGTCCTTTTACCTCAACTCTTCAATTGCCTGTAGTTTCTTTCAGTGCCATGTCCCTCTAGCTGACATTCCTATAGATTTTTTTCCTTCATTCAATTCAATTATACTATAGTTATTGTGACCCACCGATCCATTTTTCTGTCTGTCTGTCTATCTACCTACCTACCTACCTTCCTACCTATCTATCATCTACCTATCTATCTATTTATCATTTATCTATAGACACGGTATTATTCCATTTCATAGACTGGTCTGCAAGTTCTAGAATCTATCTATCCTGCAAGTAGCACCCACACGTTTCCAGGCTTTTGTGGTTTTCCATCAGAAATGGAATGGATTGAGGTGTTTTCATGCTTTTCCACTCAGGCAGTAATTTTTCTCTCAAAACAATACTCATGGCCTTCATTCAACTAAACTGTCCACACCATTAAACCACATATCCTTCTCCTTACTGCCTGCTATGCTATGACTTTATAACATAGAGTTCCTATTACTTTGGCTTCAACAATTGCTTTCAAATGAGGAATGGATATAATAGTGGAGGAACATTAGTTTGGGAGGAAATGGGAAAGAAATACAAGAAGAGAGGGAAGGGGAAGTAAAGAGCATGAAAGAAGTTGTTTTAAGCCATATAGAAACATCTTATAATCTTATTAAAATATGTGTAGGTTTCGTGTGTGTGTGTGTGTTTGTGTGTGGTATGTATACACATACACATAGTGTATAGTGTTACACATGTAGGGTGAGTATTACCAAGAGCCATTCACCATATAAAACAAAACAAAAGAAAACAAAATCAAACAACCAAAAATATTTCCCCAACATGGAAAATCTTTCCATATAGTTGTTAGACAGGGGAATGCAAGAGTCTCCCAAAACAATATGGGCTATTGCCATTGCCCTTGGATATTATGCAGACTCAAAGTAGAGTCTATTGTTGAAAACATCTTATACTTTGGACACAGGGCTTGGAGGAGATCAGTTGTATCTAACCTGGAATCTTCTTCTCTGTGGAGTTTCCCTCTCAGTATGGGAAGGTGCTTTGAAAACTGCCATGGGAGAAAAGCAGTAGATAGTCCCACCTGGATGTAAAGCCTACAGACCACAGCAATGAGCAGTGTAGCAAGATATTTACAATGGGGAAACAATGGCACCCTTATCTTAGGGATAATCAACAGACATCTAACTGGACTTGCAACCTACTCAGTGGAAGGGGGTTCATACCTGATACTAAAAAACTGGCCAACATTTTATGACTGGAAAGGTCATAGACATGAAAGGCAAAGCCATAACTGCCATTTTTCCTTAATGAATATAATTTCTAAATGTATCCTAAATAGATATTCTCATAGCTACAGAAAAATTTCTCATCCCACATCAGTGAATCTTTAGTCCCCAGCATAATACCAATCTACAACTGGCCCAAATGCAGACAATAAGTAACCATAGGGTTCCCAGCCTAACTGACATATCTGCATCACAATCCTTTACTTAAAGCTACTAGAACACTGTGTAAGAGCAGTACAGAACAATTGTTAGTGCCAGAGCCCATGATATTTGTTGCAAGATAGTATCTTGTAGACATGACAAAGAAAGTCTACCCATAAATTTTCAACAATATGGTTGCCTGAATATGACTAAAAACTGACAAGACCATTTGATATATGAATCCACATGGAAGGTTCTGGATGGTCCCACTAGTAGATGAAAAGCTACAGGTGGTCAGTGGCTAGTGAGAAAGTCTGTGTTCTTCCTGAAAGATCTCTCTCTCCTTCCCTCTGTCTCTTCCTTTCTCTCTCATAAGTTGTCTGATCCCAGTGGTAAGCTCAGAACCCATGTACAGAAAAAACTAAAAGGAGATAGGAAATTGCATATACATGTAATAATAATAATAATAATAATAATAATAATAATAATAATGATTTAAGAGGAGATCATGATTTTGGTTGGGGGATGGTGGAGGCAAATGGGGAGTGATGGTGGTAGTGATAAAGATATGCTACTCAAGTATGAAGCTCTCAATAGACAATAAAAGAAAATAGAAGAATTACTTTCTCTGTTTCATATCCTGATTCCTTCAGTAGTTTCCCACCATCCTGTACCTTGACCATTCCTTAGGTAATAGCACTTGTTGTCCTATGCTGTTATTCTTGCTACTAGCATAATTCATGTTTTTCCCCAATGACTGCATACCTTTCACTTGCTAGAGCTTGACTGATCACCTATGTTATGACAGGTAGTTTTAGATAAAGTCATCTCTGGGGATAGAGAAATGGCTTAGCTGTTAAGAGCACTTCTTGCTCTATTAGAAGACCAGTGTTTAGGTATGAGTACCCACATAGTAGAGGGATGGAGTAAAAAACTCCAGCTGTAATTCTGGCTCCAAGAAATATAATGACTTTTTTTTTTACCTTTGTTGGCATCTGAGTGTATGCACGTGTGCACATGCACACACACACACAAACACACACACACACACACACACACACACACACACACACACACACACACCACCACCACCACACCACACATCATAGGGAGTGGGGAAAACAGAGTGGGAGAGAAGTAAAATAAGTGACGAACTTGTTTCTGTCTAAAGCAGCTAATGTTCAAGTAACTCTTCTATTTATGTCATAACCCAAAGCCCGAAAATTGGTTTCAATATAAGATATACAACAGAACACATTTTTGAACATGGAAATGGTTTGAATGCTATGACAGCTCTTAGAGACCAGAGACTGCCAAAACCAACTGAAATCTGTTAAAAACAATAAACAATATATCAAGAACCAAAATTAATTAAGTATTCAGCAGGTGCAATTTGTTAATCACAACTGAGTACCTGAGCAGCTCTTATTGCTCCTGTAAAGCTTACATCTGTGAGTCCATTCTCAGAAAGAATGCAACACTGAGGTAGACAACTACCTTGCCAGATAAATCCTATGCATGGAGTGAAGACGCACTGCCTGAGATGAGCTAGATTCATGTGGATGACATATGGAATATCACCTAAGGTTGGAAAGCCTCAATAAGAGTTAGGGACGCCTTAAATGTCTGTTCTTGAACAGGTTTGGTTTGACTTATTGATTTCAGCAGAGAGGTTTTTCTTTGTGACTATGAAATGATTGCCTCTGAGTATAAATATTGAAATTCTTGAGATAAGGGCTTCTGAGCTGATATCTGTCAAAAAACAAGTTTAGTTCCAAAAACATACTGATGAATTACTGACCTTCTCTTCTCTTCCTTTCAGTCTGCCCAGATGATGCAGCTGAATGATTGCTTTTTGTTTCCTTGCTTTATTTGATTTGTATTCACTTTGACTGAATTTGTCTTTGGCAGAACAATCCTTACCAAGTCCTCTAGGAAAGGAAAAAGATGCTCCTATCCATTGATCATCTTTTCTTGAGTTTGTCTTTGATTGGAACTCACCTAATTGCCCCAGAATGCCAACAAGCAACATGAAACTCTACCATCTGACACGTGAAGTAAAGAACTATTCTGACTCCCAAACTATCCTCCAAGTTGTCAAGAAACCCCACAAGGATATGAATATCTCTTAGGCTGTTTGATCGGCAGCTTCAGTGCTGTAGGCAAATGGAACATTAAAATTAATTTGGGAGATTATATCATGTTTTCATTTAGAAATAAAAAGAGAGAAACCTTGTTTTAGAACATCTAGGCTACGGCTTCTTTTTAATACCTACAATTTTATATAAGCTCAAATAAGAAAAACTTATATTTTCATAGTTTTCCTATGAAGGGTCCTGTAATGTTTTTAGAATGTAGGGTCTTTTGATCTTACCTGCCAATATAGAGAAATGACAGGTGTGCATGTCTCAAATGCCAATATACTATGGGTCATTTGAGATACTTCTGTTCTTATATTCACCTTGAAAAATAATACATGCTTTAAACAAGAAAACACAGACACTTTCTTCAAATATTTTCATCAGGGCTGCAATTTAGAAAATATTTTCAAGGCAATTTTCAATGCAATTTTGATACAGGAAAAAATCCCAAACTCTTTTCTAGCCTTACATCTAAAGTATGTCAAAACTATTCTAACCTGAGCTGGGCATATACCTCCAAAACCAATCCAGTCTTTGTCATTGTGATAGTTGTATCAAGTGCTTTCTCTTTATTTCTTATCTGCTAAATGAGATCATCCACTCAAGATATCTTGATGAAATGCTATGGCTTTCAAGAAAACTTAAATGTAGAAGATAACATTTTTATGTCTGCTCTGAGTATAATTTATGTCTCTACTTAAAATGTAAATTCATATTCAGTTTTGGATTTTTTATTTGTGTCTTTCCCAAATACATCCATTTCCTAAATACTAGTTGCTGTCTAAAACAGAGAAGTTATCATATTTATACTCTCTTTCTTTGTCTTTCTATCTCTCTCCCTCTCTCTCTCTTTCTTTCTCTCTCTCCCTCCCCCCTCTCTCAAACACATACACACACACACACACACAAACACACACACACACAAACACACACACTTTGCTTTCTTTCCTTTTCCTCCATCTCTCCTTCCCTCCTCTTCTCACCTCTTCTTCTTTACTCTCCCTCTTCCCCTACATCCTTACTCTGGGAATTGAACCCAAAGACTCTCACACAGGAGAAAATGCTGGGCTAAGCTACACTCCCAGTCCCATGCCTGCTCTCCTTCACCAGACCCTGTGTTACATAAGGAGGACTTCTTAAAAGGGTGATAAAATTAATAAAATGATTATTATAGAATAAATGACTTTAGCACAAAAAGACTTTTATGAACAGGTGGATATGTCACCCGAGGAGAAAGCAAAATCTAAGCACTATTATTGCAAATTTCAGGTTGGACCTTTGTTTTGGATTTGCTCTGATTCTCCCTTAGTAGCATTGCGAGAAATTGCATTTATTTCTCTTACAGGAGGAAATATTTTTCTCCAAGGACTAGACAACCATACTTACATATGGACATATTTCCTAGGAATAAATCTCAAGAACATATTCTCTGCAATGGATAGTTTTTCCTCAAATAAGCTTAGGTGTTCAGTTTCTTCTGTGTGTTGGCTTATACTCATCTTCTAACTCTCCTCATCAAAAGGCACAGCAGCACTATCACCAGAATATGACTTTCAGCTCTATCTGTGTTCCTATCTACAGCTCTGTAACTGAGCTTCAAAGAGAGGTCTAATTTAAGACCTACGGTGTGTTAAAACCTGTGGTTCCAGATAAGGATTCTCTCTCTTACATAATGCATTCTAAAATGAGAGCCAAAGACCTACATCAGTGTTGGATATCTTCTGTTCAACTCTGAGGATTCTTGAAGCCTTAAGTTGCAGAAGGAGTACAGGGTTTCGAAGCTGTATTAATTAGTGCTAGTGGCGATAAGTCTGTAGAAATGTTGACGCAGGGAAATCATAACTTCTGGTAAACTCCTTAGGGTCTTCTTTCTGAAAGAAAGAATTCCTCTGTTTCTTTTTAAAGCTTGGATCAAACAACTAAAGCAGACACTGTGACACTATTATTTTCAGGAGAGAACCCTTCAGAGTGACTCACCCACCAAAATGACACTCTGTACACCTACTTGTTCCTTGCTTCTGCTTTCTCAGTCCTCCAATCAGAGCATTTGGAAGTCAGACTTCATGTCAAATTCCCAGAAAAATTCATCTGTAGGCATCTTTTCTGGTCATCTTCATCTACTTCACTATATTTAGTCTAAGTGGGCAATGAACAACATAGTTAGTACACATTAAATGGGTCTCCACTTCACAGAAAATCATTTTTCTCTCTAGGTCCACATTCAATGCATTGCTTTGTTATACCCCATCACTGCAGTCCCTAAAGGCTGGAAGGCAATTCCTTGCATCTTGAAATTCTTCTAGCCTTCATTTTCCCCCAAAATTTCCTCATTAAGAGCCTCTGCAATGAGGACAAACTTGTAAGCTAAGGTCAACAAGGTGACCTTCACAGCTTTTATGCTAATGCAGACTCAGAAGATTTCAATTTCTTTTAAGATTATGAGGAAAATACTATGGTGAACAGTAGCAGGTTACTTTCAAGAATTAACTGGTGCTCATATTATTTCCAACTACCACTCCAAATGAATATATTACCTCCAAAAATGTGTATGAAATGAATACATTACCAGCAACAATGTGTCCTGCTTGACCACTGTATGCTTGAATGCATTGTACAGCTAATACCTGAGATTATTTGCTCATATATCTTTATTCAAACTTTTATTGCAGATCTGTGTGGCCGGCAGAGATCTGGGCTGTGTATCATGACCTTGACGCCATCATCCTGCCTCCAGACTGAAGCATTGTCTTGGTCAATTTAAATAGACAGAAATTTATATTACAGGCATATCTCATCTTGCAAAAGGGATGTCTGATGCTAAAAAGGGAGCATGAAAGTGCCCTTAAATTTGTAATTCTAGACACATCCTAAACGAGAAACATAATCTCATACTTAAAATTGTCATAGAAATGTTAACCCAGCTGTCCCACTCATACATGGAAACCGGGGACTAAATAAACACTTAAGTTGTACAGGTGTGTGGCTACTGACAAACCAGGAGGGAACAAAAAAAACCTGTTGTCTCCTTCCACTCTTGTTTAAGCTGTTTCTACGAATCATTTATTTTCATTAACACTTTCCTAATGGATGATAGCCGATGTTTGCTGTTATTTAACAACATGAGTATGATTGCAGGCTTTCATAGATTATGCATCATTAAATGGGCTCATCTCTTCCAGAATAGCCTCTCCTCAAAATACTCTAGATTTCACCTGTTACTAGCAAGGGGCTTTCCTTGATTGCTTTATTCTGAACACATTTTAGTGTATCTTTCATCAGAGCAGAAAACTAATAGGAAACCATAATTTATTGAATGAAAACAGTTCATTTATTTGAGAGCAGTAAACTAACTCTTTTTGGTATTCTAGTTTTCCAAGTTAATTTATCTCAATTACTTTGCTTCTATTTGAGATAACTAGTTGATATATTTCTGACCTAAAGTGAATGATTATTAAAATGGTATTACTATATTAGCATTATTCTTCTTATCAAGTATTTTCCAGACATTTCCACAAATATCAGCAAGAAATAGGAAACCGACTGAGAATCTACCATGAATCTATTATGCAGTTGTTAAGGTACAACAAGTTGCAGCATTGGAAAAACGCACCTGAAATTTTTACATCTTTAAGCAGGAGAACACAGAGACTTACAAGAGTTGACTAAGTTATCCACTGTGGAATTCAGGAAGCTTGTGGATTGGGTATGAACCATGCTGTACTAAGCCTACTCTCTTTGCAACTACAGATATGGACAATAGACCACCTCTAGGGCTGAACTTTCCAGAAAGGTCAATTAACATATCTCAAAGGGCCATTTGAAAGCTCTATAGAGGCAAATTCCAGCCCTTGAGATCAGCGCAGTATGTTTCCTTAAAAGCTCAATGTCTCTATCTATGCCTGAGAACTGGGACCCTTAGGAGGGATTCCAGATTGACATCTGGCAATGTAAAGTTCTTCTACATTTACACAGGATAAAAATCTGGCTTGTATTTTCTCTTTCTCACATAGAAACTCATAATGGCTCATCTGCTGCTGTCTGATAAAGTGCTTGATAGGCATGGGGAGTGTATAGAGTTGGGTTGCAGAGCTAGAGCTACCAATTGGTTAAGGTTGAAAGGAGAGGGCCTAGGCCCAGCTTCTGATTCCAGCACTGGTTTGGGTAGTCACTTCACACACCTGGGCCCAGTCTTTCCCACTGTAAAATGGAAAGAGGAGTAAAGATGAATTTTTCAGAGAATCAGTGCAGCAGAACCCTTTCATGATTAACACAGAACATTGTGGATGTAGAAAGGACAGTGGAAAGGTTTAATACCACTTCTGTGTGAGGGTCATTTGCCCTAAATGTGATTAAATCACTGTGTTTGGCAGTCAGGCATTGGCTGTTAGACATAACTGGTCTTTCTGAAATGGCTACAACAATAACATTCCTGTATAAATGTTGTACAAAAATAATAGCAACAAGCGAGAGGGAAAAAAACCAACACGTATTCTCCACACCCCCATCCCCTGCTAAGCATGGGGAGGTCATCCTCACATGCCTCCTTGTCTCATAGTCTCTGGCACTGCCTTCAGAACCCATGTCAAAGAGGTCATTCAGGTGAGAGTCATTAATCACAATGAGCCATGAGGCCATGTGGTAACCTGACAAAGGTCCTGGGACTTTAATTTTCAGGTAACGTTTACTGATTTTGATGTGCCTTGTGCATGTAGATACTTTCGTACCTACAGATTATTTGAAGGTTTCATACCTCTATTTCCCAGTTTCCTTGGGTTCTTTGACTATACCATCTGTCACATAGTTGTATGATTTGACATAGAACCTTCTAAGCTTTATCTCACCCCAAACATCTGAAGGCAGTTGATAACACCTGGTGGAGTCTTGGGGGGGTGCAGTTTTTTGTTTTATAGCTTTGATTCCCATATTCATATGAGGAATAAGGCATTCTGGCAGTATGTAGTTTGTATAGTATGACTATACTCTGGACTTTGTTTTATTAAGAGAAGTCGTAGTTATGAGGGCAATGAGAAAAGTGAATGAAGGTCCAAAAAGCATTATTCATTATTTCACTACAATGGAGTTTGAGGGTGTGGACCAGACCAGCAGTGGTCAGCAACTGGGTCTGTGACTAGTCAGTCACACCTGAAAATTTGGAATCTAAATTCCAATACCAATAAACTCCCCAGGAAACGACTGGTTCTATCACTCATAATATTTCAGGCCCCTTCTTCCTTGATTTTCCCTGTGCTTGATGTATAGGGGTACGTTATAGATACATGTTTTGGAGCTGAGTACCCTAGATATGAGCAGGAAATTTCAACAATATGGTCTCCTAAACAAGACTTGCATAGTGACAGTACCAGCTGATATGCCAATGTGAAGGGATGAACTTCACAAGGCTGCATTCCTGCATGAAGAACTCCAGGCTGCAGAGAGAGGGAGAATCAATTTTCCCTAGGGACAGTCTACCTGATATGTTACCCAGGTGTAGTCACCAGACACTTATAGATATGAGCAGCAATAAATTGGCCTCCATGTTATTTTTGGGACATATTTTCCTGTGAGAAAATGGTCTACTCTCACTGTTCAAGCAATGTTGTGGTGATTGAACTAAAGGGAGACAGAGGCTAATTCTGCCTTCCAGTTAGTTGGGGAACAGCTGCCCGTTTCTGCTTTGGTTCCTGAAGTTCCATCTATCTCTAAATGATGGAACTTTCCTAGGAAAATAAGAGGCCAGGAAGCTTCCTAAGTCACAAATACACATTTCTGCCTCACCTTCAGTTGTCTCACTCTTGTCAAACTGACAACTCCCTGAGTAGTTCCGTCTACTTTTCTTAATAAATAACCCCAAGACCCTGAGATGTATCATAAGAAGACGAAGAAAGAAGCAGTGCAACTCCCTAACTAGGTTAGTTTAGCTCCTGGATGCGGAGACAGATGTTACAAATGATGCAACATCTCGGCTTAGGGTCTCGGTGTGGAAATTACTCAGCAGAGCCAATGCAGACCTTACTGGTTTACTGCCTGTTATGAGCTTGTGAATAGCGCAGCACCCCAGCCTGATTAGTAGATGTTGCATTCCCTCTGCACCCTCACTTGGCCTGGAATGGAATGATAAGGAGAGCCTCCATGATAGAGCTGGAGGCCTGGGGTTGCTTTCTCTCTTCTCTTTTATTTTCGGTTATGAGTCTAGCCTTTAAAGGCTAAGAACCATCTCTCTTTTGTTGTGTTTCTCTTAAGTCAGATAACCCTTTAAGCTAGGACTCTTTTTGTTTGGCCAACACTTCTGAGCCATAAGCAGTCCCATATTTCCAATGTAACTCCGTTATCTTCATCCCGATTGAGGCTTGGAAGCACTCATGTGAGAGCATCAATGTCAGGGCACAGCTGCTGCATTGTACAAGTCCCTAATGCCTACTAGGAAGTGTTGACTCTTCTATTGTACTGCGGTTAGTAGTCACTGTACTTTTTATTAGAGGTTTATCTTCAATCCTTGCCTAAATTTTCTAAACTTCCCAAGGGAATCTGGTAGCTGATTAAGAGTTGTTAGCACTGTCCAGAGCTTTCATCTGTGGAGCTTATCCATCTTCTAACTCCATTCCATTTTCTTTGGGACATGAAAGAAATCAAACAAAGGAGCAGGTCTGGACTGACACTGTGAGGGTGTAAAAGACTACTTTTCTTTGGATATTTCTTTTGACCTACTGAAAGACATAGAAGAAATACAAGTGTTAAGTGGCCATCTTTAGGTCCATATATAAGAGGACAACTATTGTTTAATAATTGAAATTTCACCCAGACTATGTGATTATACACCGAATTACTGATTAAATACTGCTTCCTTTATCATAATGAACATCTATAAAACGTCAAACATATGTAGACCATGGATGTGGTACTCTCATACATTAATCTTATAAGATCAAACCCTGTACCTGAGTTGTTTACATAGAAAAGACTCACTTTAATCCAGAGAAGAAAACTACTTTCATCTTGAATTGTTAATTGTGATCAATTGGTAGTAGCTGTTTGGAGCCCCGTGTTGAGAAGAATATTGAAACAACCTCAGGGATCAACAGAAGAAAAATCCATGTTAAACCACATGGAAAGGAATGTCAGCATTTATCTGCAGTTTTCTCTGTACAATTTATAAAGGCTCTAACTGTAATTCCTTACTACTGGGAAGGGAAGAAATCGCCAATATTCTGAGAGAGCTAGGTTTGATTAAATCAAGGTGCTTTCTGATTTATAAATATGTGGCTTATAAGATACAACAGAGCGTCTTGCTGCATTACAATATACACTGTACCATTCATAAAGATTAGGTATCACCTAAAATGTGGAATGTCATGTGCTTGTTGTTTGGTCATTGTTTCCTCTGTTCTCTCCTTTTATTGGAGTTGGTGTTAGAGGACTTAGATCAAAACACTAACTATAATGCAACTTAAGATCAGAATGACCTTGAGCCAGTATCCCAGCCACTCTGAACTTCACTGCTTTCTTTGAAATCAGATAAAAGAAATATATCAAACAAGATATACTGCTCTACTTGCAGGAGAAATTGCTACACTTGGGGTTGGGAAAAGGTTGGAAAAAGAGGATGAAATGAACAGAAACATAACCTAGATACTGAATGTATATTAATTATATTTTAATTATCACAGTTTCCTTCTGAAGCTGAAGTCCTCAACACCAAAATATGTGGAACAGGAAGCAATTTTGGCTACATAATGTAGTTACATATTTGAGGATAAGAGCATTTGTAAGGTTGCCATCCCTTTTTTTCTTTGTTTTTTTTTTTTTTTTTGCAGACACTTTAATAAGCACAGGGTGTTGGCACTCTCCTTCAGTTTTCCAGGTTTAGGTCCCACAGCTGTAGAACTATATTTCACATGCTAGGAAATAAGTCACCTTTCATTTCTTTTCCTCATCTCTGAAAGTGGAAACCTTCCACGTGGAGGATTGAACTATGATGGGTACTCTCTAGTTCTCCTGGAATCACACAAAGCTTATGATTAAGATGTTTCCCTAATATTTAAGGAATTTTTCAACATCCTTAGCCATCAGGGTAATGCAAATCAAAACAACTCTGAGATACCATCTTATGCCTATCAGAATGGCTAAAATAAAAACACTGATGACAGCTTATGAAGGAAAGGATGTGGAGAAAGGGGAACACCCCTCCACTGATGGTGGTGGGACTGCAAGCTTGTACAAACACTTTAGAAATCATTATGGTGGCTTCTCATTAAATCGGGATTCAATCTACCTCAAGACCCAGCAATTATCACTGTTGGGAATATACCCAAAGGATACATCATACCATGGGGACACTTGCTCAGCTATGTTCAGAGCATAATTATTTGTAATAGCCAGAACCTAGAAACAACCTAGATATCCATCAACCAAAGAATGAATAAAGAAAATGTGGTATTTTTTGAACAATGGAGTATTACTCAGAGGTTAAAAATTAACAAAAAAACAAGGACATTATAAGATTTGCAGGCAAATGGAAAGAACTAGAAAAAAATCCTGAATGAGGTAACCCAGACTCAGAAAAACAAATGAGGTATGAATTCACTCATAAGTGAATATTAGATGTAAATTAAGGATAGGCTATAATGCACAACTCCAGGGAAGCTAGGTAAAAAGGGGGACCATAAAAGGGACACATATAGAAGACTCCAGGAAGGGAAAATAGTTAAAATCTCCCGGAAAAACTGGGAGGGAGGTAGAAGGGGGCTATGAGGGATGGGACGATGAGGGATCAAGAAGACCAAGTTGGGGAAAATACAGAGGGGGAGAGCAATAAAAGAGATATCTCTGACACAGTAATTCACTTTAGGGTTAGGGAGAAACATGGTGCTAGAGAAATTCTTAGGAATCTATAAGGATGAACACAGATAACACTCCTAGCAACAGCTGGCCTTCCTCTTTAATCAGATTAGTGACTACCTTAATTGCCATCATAGAACCTACATCCAGTAACTGATGGAAGCAGATGCAGTGACTATGCTTTGACCAACAACCAAGCACTGGGTTGAGCTCCTGGAGTTCAGTTGAATAAAGGGAGGAGGGATCATATGAATGGGGAGTGTGGGGCGAAATCAAGAGCATGATGGAGAATACTACAGAGAGACAGCTAACTAGAGCTAGACCCTTTGAATGTGAGTGGCAGTTTTGTGACTTTATCTGTTGGGGGAGCCCCTGGCAATGGCACCTATCCCATGGGCTTACCTTCCTCAGCCTTGATACAGAGGGGAAGGGCCTGATCCTCCCTCAACTTGGTATGTCTAATTTTGTTGACTCACCAAGGAGGGCCTTTTCCTCTCTGAGGAGCGGAAAGGGGGATGGAAAGGGTAGGATACAGGGGGTGTGAGCAGGAGAAAGGAGACAGGGAAACTGGGTTGGTATCTAAATGATTTTTTTAAAATTAAGAAATGATGTCTTTCCTTCCAGTGTGTGGTAGACAGCATCTTTTCTCTGAGTATATTAAGAATACACATGCATATACCTTTCTCATAGTTGAGTGAATTTCAGTATCTGTGCTTATTGCAAGATGCCAATCCACAAAGCAAACAACAGGTACTAAAGCAATAGACTTTATAAAATTTACTTTACAAAATAAGATAAAACAAAAATTAATAATGGATGCATAAAAGACACAATGTACATTAGGATAATTAAAACTTCAAGATTGTAGAGTTCTTTTAGACAAGCATAACCTTGCTAACTTTTCTATTATAAATATTGTCAACTCTCATACCTTGGCTCATTCCCAAAGCATGTGTCTCTTGATTTAGGTGAGTCTGAAGACTAGTATGGGCTCTTGCCTTAATGATTTTGTGACCTAGATCAAGCACTTTAATCTGTCTTTATATCATACCTATCACTCATTTGTGAAATGAAGATAATAATAGAATAAAAATTTGTTGATATCTGCTTAGGAATTGATGACATATATGTACAACTTGAAAAATACTTGTGTAGCAAGATGCCCATAATTGCTGTCTCAGTCGCTAACATCTACACTGAATTCTCCATTACTTCCATGGATAAACACTGAGCTTCTGGGGGATGGTCAAAATTTCCAGGTTGCAGTCTGCAGACCCCTGATATAAGGCTCTTTCAGATCTGAATGTCAACACTATTTCTATAATAATAAGTAGATGCTATTGCCTTTCTCCCATTGGTCTAGAAGGTGATGAATAAAAGGAGGGGAAGAATGTTATGTTGTAATGGTGGTCTACAAAGCAGCTGAAAGATTCCAGTAGACTAGCAATCATATTCCTCACCACCAGGTACACATAATTTAAAATCAGTGTTGTGTAACTTTAAAAGAGTTAGAGGTAAATATTTTCCAGAATTCTCAGTATTAATTTTGTATAGAAATAAACCACATAAATAAATGTTCTTTAGTACCTTTGGTGATTTTTAAAAATAAGAAGATAGGACTGTGGAAATTGTGAATGAAACACACATATCTAAACCTTAAAAGCCAATATAAGAGAAACTCCCTGGTGTTTGAAAATACCATGGAGGAGGATGGGGATCTTTGAAGGAAGGGAAAATGATATTAGCGCTATGAATGAATAGGGGAGAAATTAGAATAAATGAGTGTTAAACAGAAAGGGTGGTGATACAGTAAGGTAGAGGACAGAATGTATGGAGGGATAACTAACACTAAAGCCATTTGAAAAGCCACATGGAAACCTACTACTATAGAAGCTTCCTAACACACATACACACAGAAACACGCACACACACACACACACACACACACACACACACACACACGTACCTACATAAATACAGTAAGATATAAATGAAACTAAAATGGAGTCACAAAATAATGGGATAATGGGAAGACAAGTCATCAGCTAGACATCATCTGCATCAAGGACCAGAAAGAGATTATAACTTGCTCAGTCATAAGCAAAGGGGAGCCATACACTCCTCTGAACAGCATAGGCTGTTGCCAATGTTATCCTTGACCCTCCACAGCCTGACTACTAGTAGACTAGCAGTTACATCCTTCACTACCAGGTACACATAGTTTAAAATAAGTGTTGTATAGCTTTAAATGAATTAGAAGTAATATTTTCCTGAATTCTCAGCATTAATTTCACATAGCAAATTATGGTCAGTGTAACTCACATAAATAAAAGTTCTTTAGTATCCTTGGTGATTTTTACAAGAAAATAGTGCTGTGGAAATTATGAATGAAATGCACATATTTACCTGAAGTTAAAGGCCCTATTTCTGAAGACAGCACATATTAATTCCATAAAATATGGAGAAACAAAGCTGGTACCCATTTAATAATTTCATCCCCACTGAATAGCATTTATACTGTTAGTTGATGTGATGGATGCTATGTGAGGAAAGAAGCAATCATCAAACTCAGCTGGGTACAAACCCCATGATCTAACAATAGTGACCTGCCTGAAATATGTACCCACTGGCACAATAATGACACAAACATCATGGGGGTAACCAACCACCTTTTGATTGGATGTAAGATCTGATCCATGAGTTGGAGCCCATACCTGACACTGCTTAAGTGCATAGATAAATAATGAGCCCTGAAAGAAAATCTACTATAATTATTTTGCTAAATGAACATGACTTCCAACAGTATGTTACTATTCTACAAATCAGTGAGTCGCCAAACCCTCATCAAGGAAGTTTCTTTTTGCAGTACATGCTAATTAACACAGAGATCCACAACTGAACAAGAAACAAAGAGTAAGAGATACTGGAAAACTCAGCCCTAAATGGAATGTCTTATCCAAACCTCTTCTCTCAAGATTCAGGTAATCCATGAAGAAGACAAATCAGGAATATGGTAAAAGCCAAAGGCAATGGACAACTACAAGCAAACACTGTACTCCATACCAATCAAAACTGATACACTTATATGCATACGAACTCATAAGACTTGCACAAGTTCAAGCAAGACAAAATGTCAATGTGAAGGGAAAGTGGGCACAAAGTTCTACCCCTAACTAGTAAACTATTTGCAATTGATAACTACTGGAGAAAAAAATCAGTTTTCTTCAATAAATTAACACTGGATATATCAACCATACCTCACAGCAAATCACACGCTCAGGAACAGTTAGCAAAACAAAGTGGAATCCAATTTTTGTTGTTTTATAACATATTGTGTGTATGTATGTATGTATTTCTTTGAGAGAGAGACAGAGAATATGAAGAAGTTGACAGGGTAGAAAGGGCATTCTAGGAGAGAGTAAGAAGTTGGGGAACAGTCAAGAAAACATAATGAAAAATAAACTTTAGAAAAGAAGTCCAAAAAAGGTAAGATTATAGTCTACGTCAGGTTTTAGGAACTTCGGTTGGGGGCAACAAAATGTAAATTTCAAATGAATTCTACTAAGTTAATCCTAAGGGTAGGAAATTATGTATCTCTTTCACTATATATGAGAGCACTACCATACTTTCCACAGTTTGCAAATTAATGGTAATTATAGTGTATTGTGGATACTTTTTCTTTCAGTATGCCTAATGTGTAACCACATTTTATGCTCATAAGAAAATGACAATTTCTCTTCTAAACTTACCCTTTCAATTTTAAGACAAATTCTTGTCACCATCTCTTCTTCCAAATGCTTGTTTACTCAGTTCAGTTCATAAACACATAATGGCATTTGTACATCACAATGATACATTGTCTGAAGGAACAAGGAGGAAGTACTAAGAATCCTGGAAACTGTTTTTTGTAGATTAAGATTTTTTTGTTTGTATTTTATTCTTCCCTTTATTATTTAAATTAGAAATAATCTTGTTTTACATGTCAATCCCAGTTCCCTCTCCCTTCCCTCCTTCCCTGCCCACCCCCAAGCCCATCCATTTTCTGGTACTCAGGGAAGGTAAGGCCTTCCATGGCAGAGTCTTCAAAGTCTGTGATATCATTTGGAGGAAGGCCTAAGCCCTGCCCCATGTGTCTAGGATGAGAGAATATCCCTCTATGTGGAATGGGCTCCCAAAGTCCATTTGTATATGAGGGATAAATACTGATCCACTGCCAGAGGCCTCATGGATTGCACAGAACTCCTAACTGACACCCATGTTCAGGAGGTCTGAGTGGTCCTATGATGGTTTCCCAGCTATCAGTCTGGGGTTCATGAGCTCCCCCTTGTTCAGGTCAACTGTTGCTGTTGGTTTGCCCAGCCTGGTCTTGATCCCTTTGCTCATCACTCCTTGCTCTCTGTAACTGGATTGCAGGAGTTTACCTCAAGCTTTAGCTATGGGTGTCTGCTTCTGCTTCCAACAACTGCTGAATGAAGGCTCTAAGATGTCATATAAGGTAGTCATCAATCTCATTACAGAGGAAGGGCATTTAAGGTAGCCTATCCACTATTGCTTAGATTGTTAGTTGGGGTCATCATTGTAGATCTCTGGACATTTCCCCAGTGCCAGATTTTTCTTTAAACCTATAATGGCTCCCTCTATTGTGATATCACTTTTCTTGCTCTTCTCTATTCTTCTCCTGACTCAAACTTCGTGCTCTCTTATATCCTACTCTCCCTTCCTCCTCTCCTCTTTCTCCTAACTCCATAGGCCCCCTCTACCCATGCTCCCCATGCTCCCAGTTTGCTCAGGAGATCCTGTCCCTTTCCCCTTCTCTGGGGAACCATGTATATCTCTCTTAGGGTCCTCCTTGTTTCCTAGCTTCTCAGGCGGTATAGATTGTAGGCTGGTTATCCTTTGCTCTATGTCTACAATCAATATATGAGTGAGTACCTAACATGTTTGTCTTTTTGTGAATGGGTTACCTCACTCAAGATAGTTTCTTCAAGTTACTTCCATTTGCCTGTGAATGTCAAGATTCCATTTTGTTTTTTCTTGGCTGAGTAGTACTTCATTGTGTAAATGTACCACAGTTTTTTAATCCATTCTTCAGTTGAGGGGCATCTAGGTTTCTTCCAGGTTCTGGCTATGACAAATAATGCTATAATGCTGATATGAACATACTTGAACAGATGTCTGTGTTGTATGAATGTGCATCTTTTGGATTCATGCCTAAGAGTGGAATTGCTGGATCTTGTGGTAGACTGATTCCCATTTTCCTAAGGAACAACCATACTGATTTCCAACGTGGCTGTACCAGTTTGCACTACCACCAGCAGTGGATGATTGTTCCCTTATTTCCACATCCTCTCCAGCATAAACTGTCCTTGGTGCTTTTGATTTTAGCCATTCTGATAGGATTAAGATAGTATCTCAGAGTTGTTTTGATTTGCATTGCCCTGATGGCTAAGGATATTGACCACTTTCTTAAGTGTTTATCAGCCATTTTAGGTTTCACTACTGAGAATTCTCTATTTAATTCTGTAGCCCACTTTGTAATTGGATTATTTGGCATTTGGTGACTAACTTTTATGAGTTCTTTATAAACTTTGGAAATAAGCCCTCTTTCAGATGTGGGGCTGGTGAATATCTTTCCCCGTTGTGTGGACTGCCATTTTGTCTACTTGACTGTGTCCTTTGCCTTACAGAAGATTCTCAGTTTCAGTAGGTCCCATTTATTAATTGTTAATCTCAGTGTCTGTGCTACTAGTGTTGTGTTCAGGAAGTGATCTCCTGTACCAAGTTGTTCAAGGATACTTCCAACTTTTTATTCTAAGAGGTTCAGTGTAACTGGATTTATATTGCAGACTTTGATATATTTGGACACACATTTTGTGTGGCAATAAATAAGGATCTATCTTCTACATGCCAGCATCCAGTTATGGCAGCACCATTTGTTGAAGATGCATTCTTTTTTCCATTGTATAATTTTAGCATGGGAGATCCTTCCATTTTCTGGTATCTTCTTTAATTTCTTTCTTTAAAGATTCAAAGTTTCTTGCTATACAGGTCCTTCACTTCTTTGGTTAGCATTATCCCCAAGGTATTTTATGTAGTTTGTGACTATTGTAAAGGGTGATGTTTCTCTGATTTCTTTTTCAGCCCATTAATTGTCTGTATGTAATAGGACTACTGACTTTTTTGAATTAATCTTATATCCTGCCACTTTACTGAAGGTGTTAACCAGCTGTAGGAGATCCCTGATAAAGTTTTGTGGGTCACTTATGTAATCTATCATATCATTTTCAAGTAGTGAAAGTTTGACTTCTTCCTTTCCAATTTGTATCCCTTTGATTTCCTTTTTTGTCTTATTTCCCTAGCTAGAATTTCAAGAACAATAATGAAGAGATATGGAGAGAGTAAACAACCTTGTCTAGTTCCTGATTTTAGAGGAATTGCTTTGAGTTTCTCTCCATTTAGTTTGATGGCGGCTATTGGTTTAGTGTATATTGTTTAGGTATGTTATTGTTATCCCTGATCTCTCCAATACCTATATCATGAAGGGGTATTAGATGCTTTTTCAGCATCTAGTGAGATGATCATGTGGTTTTCCTTTTTCAGTTTGTTTATATGTTGGATTACATTGATAGATTTTCATATGTTGAAACATCACTGAATCTCAGGGATGAAGCCAACTTGATCATGGTGGATGATTTTTCTGATGTGTTCTTGGATTCGATTTGCTAATATTTTATTGACTACTTTTGTATCAATGTTCATGAGGGATATTATTCTATAGTTCTCATTCTTGGGTTTGCCTTTGTGGGGCTTGCCTACCAAGGTAATTGTATCCTCTTAAAAAGAGTTTGGCTGGGTAGCAGAGGCAGACACCCACAGTTAAAAACCAAACTGAAATCGTGGAACCCAGTTGCAAAGAGGAGTGATGAGCAAAGGAATCAAGACTAGACTGGCAAAATTCACAAAGGCAGCTGGCCTAAACAAGTGGGAACTCATGGACTGATGCCTGAGAGGCCAACATGGGACTGATCCAGACACTCTGCCCCCGAACCTGGGTGTCAGAGAAGAGGCCTCGAAAATCTATGGAACCTTGGAGAGTAGAACAGTGTTTACTCCTGGCATACAAATGGACTCTGGGAGCCCATTTCACATGGATGCTTTCTCAGCCTGGACACATGGGGGAGGACCTAGGCCCTACCTGGGATGATATGACAGATTCTGAAAATCTCTCATGGAAGCTCTTGCCCTCCCTGGGAAGTGGAGGGGGGATGGAGTGGAATGGGGGCTGGAGTATTGGGGGGCCAGGGGAGGAGAAGAGGGAGAGGGAACAGAAAGTAACATGTGTAATAAGTTAAATAAAAAAAAGAGTTTGGCAATAAACTTTCGATTTCTATTATGTAGAACACTCTGAGGAGTATTGCTATTAGCTCTTCTTTGGATTTCTGGTAAAATTCTACACTGAAGACATCTGTCTCTGACATTTTTTAGTTGGGAGACCTTTGATGACTGCTTCTATTTCATTAAGGGTTATAGGTTTGTTTATATCCAAAAGATGCCCATTCATACAACAAAGATGTCTGTTCCACTATGTTCATAGCAGCTTTATTTGTAATAGCCAGAACTTGGAAGCAACCTAGATGTCCCTCACCCAAAGAGTGGATAGAGAAAATGTGGTACATTTACACGATGGAGTACTATTCAGCAGAAAAAAACCAATGGAATCATGAGATTCGCAGGCAAATGGATGACACTAGAAGAAACCATCCTGAGTGAGGTAACCCAGTCACAAAAAGAGAAACATGGCATGTACTCTCTCATATATGGATTTTAGATGTAGATCTGGGGAGTGCCAGCCTACAATCCTATGGCCAGAGAGTCTGGGAAACAGAAACTTCATTTAGTGGCTGATCGAAGAAGAGGTAGACTCCCTTGGTTAAGTACTGAACTGAACTCAAGAAAGCCAGTAACAGAGAGGGAGGACTGATGATCAAAGGGATTAAGACTGGGCTGGTTTAACCCCCAGAAACAGCTGACCAGACAAAGGTAAACTCTTGAATCCCAGGCATCAGCCTGGGAATCCAGCATGGGACTGATCAAGACCCCCTGAATCTGGGTGTCAGTGAGGAGGCCTAGGGAATCTATTGAGCCTTGGGCAGCAGATCAGTACCCATCCCAAATATACACACGGACTTTGGACTCCCATAGAACAATGTGAGGTGTACTCTCACCCTGAACTCTTGGGGAAGGGTCTAGGCCCTGCCCTATATGAAATAACAGACTATGGACACCCCCATGGAGGGCCTCACCCTCCCTGGGGGAATGAGGGGATAACAGGGGGGGGGTTGGGGGGAGGGCACGGGAGGAGGGGAGGGAAAGGGAGAGGGACCTGGAACTGACTTGTGAAGCAACCTTGTTTCTTATCTAAATTTAAACTGTACAATAAAATAAAAAATCATAAAAAAATAAAAATAAATTGCTTATCTGTTCTTGATTTAATTTTAGTAAGTGATATCCATCCAGAAAATCGTCCATTACTTTTAAATTTTCAAATTTGTGTAGTAAAGGTTTTCAAAATATGACCAGAAGATTCTCTGGATTTCCTCAGTGTCCATTGTTATGTCCCCCTTTTCCATTTATGATTTTGTTAATTAGCATGTTCTCTCTCTGCCTTTTGGTTAGTTTGGATAAAAGCTTGTCTAACTTGCTGATTTTCTGTGTTCTTTGATTCTTTGAATTTTTTTTGCTTCTACTTTATTGATTTCAGTCCTCAATTTGATTATTCCTCTGGGGTGTGTTTGCCTCTGTTTGTACTAGAGCTTTCAGGTGTGCTGTTATTTCTCTAATGTGACTATTTTCTGGTTTCTTCATGTGGTCACTTAGTGCTATGAACTTTCCTCTTAGCACTGCTTTCAAAGTGTCCCATAAGTTTGGGTATGTTGTGTCTTCATTCTCATTTTATTCTAGGAGGTCTTTAAGTTCTTTCTTTGTTTCTTACTTGACCCAGGAATGTTGTATTTGCACATTGTTCAATTTTCATGAGATTTTAGGGTTTCTGCAATTTGTATTATTGTTGAATTCTAATATTAAAATATGGTGATCTGATACGATACAGGGGGTTATTCAAATTTTTTTATCTGTTGAGTTTTGCTATGGTGCTGAGTATAATCAATTTTAAAGAAGGTTCCATGAGGCACAGAGAAGTTATATTCTTTTGTGCTTGGATGGAATGTTCTATACATGCCTGTTAAACACAATTGGGTCATAACTTTTGTTTGTTCTTTTGTTTCTTTGTCAATTTTCTGTCCGGTGATCTTTTTTTTTTTAATCATTTTTTATTTTAATTTTAAATAGCTTGTTTTACATGTCAATCCCAGTTCCCTCTCCCTCCCATCCTCCCACACTCCCCTTCCCCCCCTCCCTCCCACCCTATTGCCAAATCCTTCCACATAGGGGATATCTAGAGTCTGTCATTTTACTCTTGGTAGGGTCCAGGCACTCCCCTAAGAGTCCAGGCTGAGAGAGCATCTCTCTTTGTGCTATAGGCACATGAAGACAGTTTGTATACCAGGGATAGACACTGATCCACAGCTCAGGGCCCCATAGGTTGTCCAGGCCTTCTCACTGACACTCACATTTGGGGGGTCCAGATCAGTCCCATGCTGGCCTCCCCACTGTCGGTCTGGGGTCCAAGAGCACTCCCCTGTTCAGATCAGCTGTCTCTGCTGGTTTTGCCAGCCCATTCTTTAGTGGTGAGAGTAGGGTGTTAAAGTCACCCACTATAAGTGTGTTAGGTTTAATGCATGATTTGAGTTTTAGTAATGTTTCCTTTATGAACCTTGGTGCTTTTGTTTTTACATAGATGTTCAGAATTCATACTTCATCCTGATTTATTTTTCCTGGGATGATTATGAAATTCTCTTCTCCATCTCTTTTTATTGATTTTAGTTTGAAGTCTAATTTGTTAGATATTAGGATAGCTACACTAGCTTGTTTCTTGGGTCTATTTGATCATGAAATCTTATCCAAAGCCTTTAGTCTGAGGTAACGTCTGCCTTTGGAGTTGAGGTATGTTTCTTGCATGCAGGAGAAGGATGCATTCTGTCTTCATAACCATTCTGTAAGCCTGCGTCCTTTTTATATGTCCATAAGACCATTAATATTGACATAAATTAAGGACAATTATGTGTTAATTCCTGTTTGTTTTGAAATTGGTGATAGTGATGATATTGTGTATGGGTTTACTCTGCTTTTTCTTTTGGCTTTTGGCAAAGTGGGATTATATATGTAGCCTATTTTCTTGTGAGTGTAATTAACATCTTTATGCTGGAGTTTTCCTTTCAGTAGTTTCTTTAGGGCTGAATTAGCAGATATGTATTGTTCAAATCTGGTTTTGTCATGGAATACTTTGTTTACTCCATCTATAGTGATTGAAAGCATTGCTGGGTATAGTAGTCGGGGCTGGCATCCTTGGTCTCTTAGTGTTGGTAGAATATCTATTTAGGACCTTCTGGCTTTCAGAGTTTCCATGGAGAAGTCAGGTATAATTCTGAGAGGTTTGCCTTTATATGTTACTTTTGCTGATCTTAATATTCTTTCTTTATTCTGTATGTTTTGTATTTTTATTATTATGTGGCAAGAGGTCATTATTTGTAGTCCACCCTACTTGGTGTTCTGTAAGCTTTTTGTACCTTCATTGGCATGTCTTTCTTTAGGTTGGCCAAGTTTTCTTCTATGATTTTGTTGAATATGTTTTCTGCACCTTTGTGTTGTGTTTCTTCTATACCTTTTATTCTTAGGTTTGGTCTTTTCAGTGTCCCATATTTCCTGGATATTTTGTGTTAGGAATATGTTGGACTTTAGATTTTCATTGGTTAATGAATCTATTTCTCCTAGTGTATTATCAACACCTAAGATTCTCTCTTCCATTTTTTTGTATTCTGTTTGTTATGCTTACATCAGTAGTTCCTGATCGTTTACTCAGTTTTTCTATTTCCAGCATTCCCTCAGACTGCTTTTTTTTTTTTTTTGGTCTCTATTTCAACTTTCAAATCTTGCACTGTTTGAATTGTTTCCTGAACTTTTTGGTTTGTATTTTCCTCCATTTCTTGAATTTATTTTTGTTTGTTTTTTCTGTCATTTATTTTAAGGATTTTCTCATTTCCTCTTTTACGGTCTCTATATCATCTTCGTGATGTTGTTTTTATATTTGTTCTATTCTGTTTCATATGTGTTAAGATGCTCAGGTTTTATTGGGGTAGAGTCCATAGACTCTGGTTGTGTCATATTGGTTTTTCTGTTGTTGAATTTGTTCTTATATTGTTGTCTTCCCATCCCTTCTTTCAGTGGGTTTGGTGGGGTCTCTTCCTCTCCTGATGTGTATGGGTCTAAGGTTCTCTTCCAGTGGGTGCAAGCAGGTCCATTACTCCAGTGGGTCATATGATGGGTGCAGGAAGGTCTAAGATATACCCCTCCCAGTGGGTACAGGTGGGACTATTACTGGGATGTCAACAGACTCTGGATGGCTTGAGCACCTGGGGAGAGGTGACATGGCCACAATCCCCAGGCCAGGAGATCCCAAAGAGAGCAAGCAGAAGCTGGGCTTGAGACATGGGCCCATCCTCACCTCTCCCCTATATAGGGGTGGGTCTAGCAGAGTGATGTCAGCAGATTTTTGATTGCTTGGTCTTCTGGGGGCAAGTTGACTTGCCTACAGTCCCCAGGTCAGGAGATCCCCTTGTTTGTACTTTTTCAAATAAAAAATTTAATTAAAATATAATTACATGTGACAGTGAAAGGAACTAGGAGGAATAAAGGGAGGCAAACTGTAGTCAGGATACATTGTATGATAAAGCAACCTATTTTCAATAAAAGCTGAAAATAACAACAAAAAGATAATTATATCATCTACTCCCTCCAATTTCTTTTATTCCTTTCTCACATTTCCTTTGTTTCACAAACAAGTTGTGTACAACCAGTTGAGTCCATGTGTTGTTGCCATATCTATATTTAGGGGGAATGGCCACTTATATTTGGATAACCATTTAGGGTGTTCATCTGAAGATACAACAAATTCTCTTTCTTAGAAAGTGTTAGTTGTAGCTCATCTGGTATGGGGCCCAATGTGATGTTTTTTTTTTCGTGCTGACACATCAGTTGGGGTTGTCATTTTTTAGGTTTTGTTTAAGCAGCCATACTGGTAAGATTATCATGGATGTACTTTTCCTGTCAGACCCAGGAGACTCAATCCTGAAGCAGACTACTTGGTGCTCAGGCTCCTCCAATCTTTCCCTGCCCCTTTATTGATGTTCCATGGGCCTTTGTTCCAAGGATTGTGTTGTAGGACTATCAGTTGGGTTGGATACCCCCATGGTTAGTTGTTCTTGACATTTGGATTAGTTGTGCTTTTTTAATGGCATGGTTGATCACATGAGAATGGTCCCATAGGCTTCTGTATCTGAATAGTTAGATATTTTGTGTTATAGATTTGCCAATGAATGTTTCTCCTAGAGAATCTTCTATACCTGAGATTCTGTCTTCCATCTCTTGTATTCCATTGGTCATGCTTGAATTTTAGTTCCTGATCATTTACCCAGCTTTTCAATTTCCAGCATTCCCTTGGATTGTGATTTTTTTTATTGTCTATATCTCATCTTTCAAGCCTTATACTATTTGACTTGTTTCCTTCATTTGTTTGGTTATTTTTTTCTTGGCTTTCCTTGTCTTTTTTTTTAAGAGTTTATTTCTTGCTTTGTCTTTTCCTTCATTTTCTGAATTGTTTTCTTTCTTTATTCTTCTATTTCTTTAAAGAATTTTCTCATTATATCTTTGAGGGTCTGTATCATCTCATAAAGTTTTTTTTATTGTCATTCTCTACTGTTTCATCTGTGTTGAAATGTTTGGGTCTTGTTTCTGTGGAGTACATAGACTGTGGTGGTGTCATATTGATCTTTCTGTTCTTGAATGTGTTCTTATACTGTCATCTTCCCATCCCTTTTTAAATCATCCTTAGTGTTATGTTATCCTCCTTCCCTCTCTTTCTCTTTTTATATTGACTTCCCTCTGCCCTCCTGAAAGAAACCCTTCCATTAAAAAAAGAACTATGAGTATGGATGTTTCACATGCATGCATATCTATATCTATATGTTCATATATGGATTATCTGTGGAGGCAGAAGAGGACATATCCTCTGGAACTAGAATTACACATGGTTGTTAGCCACCATATCAGTTGCTGGAACTTGAACCTGGGTCCTCTGAAAGAGCACTCATTGTTCTTAGCAGCTAAGTAAACTTTCTTTCTAGACCTGGGATACTGTGGTGATTTTAATAGAAATGCACCTCCTAGAACCACAAAGAATTGCACTTTTAGGAGGTGTGGCCTTATTAGAGCAGGTGTGGCTTTGTTTGAGGAAGTGTGCCACTGGAGTTAGGCTTTGAATTCTTAGATTCTCAAGCCAGGAACACTGTCTCACTCTATTCCAGCTCTCTGCCAATCTGGATGCAGAAATCTACATTGCCATGATGGTAATGGACTAAACCTCTGAACTGCAATCCAGCTCCAATTAAATGTTTCCTTGTAAAAGTTGCTGTGGTCATGTCTTTTCATAGCAATAGAAATATTATCTTTAGTAAGTTAGATACAACCCTTGATAAACATGATTTTGTACTCTGGATATGCTATCTAATGTATTGATACCATGCTGGGATATAAATCTAATAGGTCTCAGAATTTTGTTCAGTATTCTTAAGTAAACTTCTGTCTTCTGTGTGTCTTCTCTGGTAGACTCTGTCTTAAGGAGAACAGGTTATTTTTAAGATAAAAGGTGTGAGTGTCTTAGGTTGTTTGACCAAATAAACCTTATTTTCAGTCTTCTAATTAGAGTTTGTGAATTGTGCCTAAGGCCATGCATGCTCTTTTATCAAATACAATACACGGTATATTTTTAGTGATGTTATTACTATAAAAATCTATAAAAAATAACACAACTATCTAAGCTTTTCTCTAACAACTATTTTTAAAGTTTTTCTAACCTATGATAATGTATTTCTGTTTCTACAAAATTTAATTTTGATGGCTTGATCTATTGTCTCAAGATGTTATTATCTTTTTGTTTTACTTTGATCCTACTACACAATAAAATATCATATTCCTCAGAGCCCATATAATCTGGAAGTTTGATAAGTATCTACTAAATATTATTGTTCAAGTAACTGAGAATATCTAAATGGAGAATAAAATCTCAATAATACTATACAGAAATTTCTATGAGATTAGCAGTGTTGCATAGAATATGTACATAGGGAAAATTCAATCAGATAGACTTTATTCCTCCACTTAATATATGTAAACTATCCCAGAAATCGTCAAATGTCTTGGTGAATTCATTAATAAGTTTCTCTGGATTCGATTACTCCTAGAAATTTAAAAGAAGACTGAGGTTTATCATTTACTGAGAAAGGTAAATGTTTGTGAGATAAGTTCAATTCCTTGAGTTCACTGAGAGAAAGGGGTCTCTATTTCTTCAGTTATCATAAATTATCAAATGGTTGCCTTTGGAAGGTCCGAGTCCTTCTGTGACTGCTCATATTTTCCGGGTAAATGACTCCACGGCACACAGAAACTTAGCTAATACAACTTGGTGTTTTCTTCTTTCTATAACAGCAAGAACATATCCTTTTGTGAATAAATGAAAATGAAGGAAGGAAGGAAGAAAGGAAGGAAGGAAGGAAGGAAGGAAGGAAGGAAGGAAGGAAGGAGGGAAAGGTGAGAGGGAGAAGAATCGGTAATAGGGAACAGTACCAGCCCCTCATTTTTTTTACTTGTCCTTCTCATGGCTTTTCATCAACAGGCCAATGACAGCTCGTGCATGCTCATGAATGGGGGAGGCACAAACACTTTGGGATTGGAGCCTGATTTTTTTAGGCTCAACTAACATTATGTAAAGACCAGGTCTTATAAGCAGAGAGCCCAACAGACTCTTTTACTAGTGAAGTGTACTCTAGATTTGAAGGGTCAAGTTCGGATGTATTTTTCCTGGTCCACTTAACTACATCATCTAAACTTGATGAAAATGACCTTAACAATGGCAGTCATTTTCTTGAAAATATTAGGAAATGCTGGAAAGCAACTGAGAATAGTAGGAAGGCAAGCACTTAATGGGCTGGACTATCATCAAGACACTGGGTTGGAGGTGTGGGAGGGAGAGTTGCTGTGCAGAATCCAAGGCAATTACAAACAATCTCTCTCCTTCCAGGTTCAGGAGCCTAAAAGCCCCTTCACACCAGACTAAGGATGCCAGGAAAAATCAATAAGCTATTGAATCGAGTTCTCTGGGGGAGAGCACAGTGTATTTTGTAATTTCAAAATAGCTCTTTTATTAGAGAGCTGAAGAGGGGATAGCAGACATTACATTTCTATGAAATATAAGTCAGGCAACATTCAGATCTGTTTTAAAATTAATAGAGTTTCAATCTTTTTTTATTTGGGCAATAGATTGAGTTGTGATGCCTGCTAACTCTGTTTTCATTTTGATTTAATAAATGCTTATTAAGAACATTTTTTTCCTAACTGTGTCACTGAAGCCTCTCCTATGGACACTACATTAAGTATAAAATGGATTGCAACAAAGCCACATAAATAGATCCTTAATTTTCCTAAGTGAATCACATGTGTCTAAAAAATAAATGTGATGTCAGGCCTGAAGAGTAGAGGAAGGGTTGTTCCTGAGCAGGTTTAGTTGTCAAAATCCACAGTATATAGGCTGACAGCTTTTGAAATACATAAACTGTTTCTCTCTCTCCTGTTTCCATAGTAACAGAGTGCACAAAGCCTTAGTTTTTTTCACATAGAGAGAAAAATATGGGAATGGAGTCTGGGATTGTCTGGAACAAAGGAAAAATGAAGACAACATAAAATTAAGCTTCTGTAGTTTTTCAAGAGACTCATTCATGGCTCCATGAAGTTTTTATTCCAAGTCTGTGTTAAAAGGCAGCTTGGTTCGCTTTGAAATCTTCACTCAGGGCCTGAACAGTTAGCGTATTGCTGCGTCTGTGGGTTAGCCACAGGTTTCAGTCCAAATAGCTACTGGCCACCTTGGTTTTAAGAAGTTTCATTAAGGCTGCCCTCTCCAAGGCACTCCTGCTGTCTGCTTCCTTGATTAGCTATTGCCTCTTTACCACACCAGGTTGAACGGTAAGGTCTCATTTCTTGCTATTTACCCTCTCAGTTCACTGACTTTAAGATCCAGTGACAGTGTTCTAAATCTAAGAAATTCTAGGAAGACATGGCATATATTTTAAGGAAGACTGTCACAATACTGGACATTGAGACAGAGACACGTCATGCAAACCTAGCCTGGCCTGTCCCACATGGAAGATTCCAGCAGGAGGTAGTTAGTCATTTGGCAAGCATCCTGAATCCTGGCATCACTTACTGCCTGGCTCTTTAATACTAGTTCATAACCATTTCTCCGAGTTTGCCTTAAATACCACCTTTTATGGAGATAGAGACATATATGAAAACATAGCCAATGTACTTTATTAAATAGTCCTAATGGACACCAGAAAAGAAACATTGGGCTTGTGAGTTGGTTCAATGGTTTTACCAAGTTTGATGACCTGAGTTCAATCCTCAGAACTAAGATGGTGGAAAGAGAGGACTGATTCCTGCAAGTTGTCCTCTGCACATGTGGCTACACGTGTGTCCATATGCTCTTACACACACACACACACACACACACACACACACACACACTGAGATTAATGTACAATTTTTAAAACTATAATTCAACCAGGCATGTGTAGGATCTTTAGGAAAAAAGGCAGTAGATTTGGGGTCACCAGCTACTAGCTCCTCCTAGTTCTAGGGTCCTGGGATATGAATCATTGGAAATCTTTTCTAGCCAGTTAGTAGTGATTTTAATAGAGGCAATGGGGCACCCCATGCTTACTCACAGTCCTCTTAATGAGCAAGACTTTTGTTACCTGTCCACTTGGAGGTGGGTCCTGCTAGTGCAGCCAAGTCATCTGTACCAGGAATCTGAATTAGTTTTGCTTGAGTAATACTGGAGCAAGAAGCAAATTGCTGGTCTCCCCTAGGGACCAAAAGTGCATATAATCCTGTAAGCAGGAATTTTAACCAATGCTCCCAGATCTTGGCATTTTGTACAGAATTCCCAAGGGGATCTTTTGAAATGCAGGGCATGCCCTAAATACATAATGACAAGATGAACTAGATTACATTGGATGGAGCCATTACTGTCTGTTAGTAAATAATAAACCTTTTAAAGAAGCAGATGACTGAAAACATATTTAAACCAATAGACTCCAATGATTCCTGTGGGAGCTTTTGGGTTTGATTGCAAAAATAAATAAAACATGTTTTTCAAAATTGCCAAACCATACATCTGAATTCTAGTCCACAAAGAAAATTACTAGGTTAAGAAAAATAATGCTTAAAACAATGAAAAACAACTCAGAATACAAATCCTTCTTAACCAGCAATTCTTAGAAAAAGAACTTCAGTTATTTTCAGATTTTATAATACCAAAGTCTGGTTATCTTTGTGTTTTCCAAGTAGGTTTTTGATACAGATAGGCACGAACTACTTTATTCATTACTTAAATGTCCTTTCCTCTCTCCCTTTACTGTTTCTCTTGCCATCACTTCACATAAGATAAGAAAAAAGCATACCTTTGGGTTGATGACTCATTTTTTCAGTGTTTTAAATTGTGTTTCATCATCTGTACTAAAAGAAAGGCCAGAGCTCTCCTCCCCATGTGTTGTACCCTTCCTCGATGGGGGTCTGTTGACTGCTTGTTACTAGGGGCTTTTTAGCAAAACATTTCTCATCCCCTCCTCCCAGTAAGGCCTGCATGCAAGTTCCTGTTTATTGTCTAAAAGCTAATTCCTGTTTTTGGCCCACCCTTTGCTGGAGGGCCCTGGGAAGGTAGGCTTCTGACCTTGGTGTTTTTCCACCATACCTGCCTTTGGTATATAAGGCTCCACTCTTGTAATAATAAATGCCATTCTCCTTGCAAGAATGAGCCACTGTCTTTGTCTTTATTTTCATCCTTAGTCCTTAGCCTCGGATCATTGTGAAGTATGGTAGCACTGTAGCTGCGAACACACTGGCAGCTCACTACACCCATGTATTCCCATAGAAAAACCACAGCTCAGAGGTCAGGAGCTTTTGTTGTCTTAGAAGTCTCATGCACACACAGTGGGCCTGCGACTGTTTCTGTCAATCCAATGGCAGCCAATTGCTGATCTCTAGGATACAGAAATACACACAATCCTGAAAGCAGGAAGTTGAAGTAATACACGGTGGGTCTTGACAATCTGTACAGATTTTCTAGGAAATTTTCAAACTGAAGGACATGCTCTCTCGATATATATAATATGATGAACTGTACTCAAATGGGTAAATCACTAATATTTGTAAATAATAGACCTTTTAAAGAATAATGTGACAAAATTGTAATTAATTTGATAGAATATGAGATTTCTGTGAAAAAGGGGGCATTTCTGATACCAAAATGATATCAAGAATGTGTTACTTAAGTTATGCAATTTTGCTGATAAGGCGTTTCTCTAACTTCCCATTTTCTGTTATGTATTTAGTGCTTTTGATAATTAGATCTCAGGAAATAGTTCTGCCATTTCTCCCACAATCTGCCTAAATAGAGTAATCCACTATTCCTTCATATTCATGATTTCATTTGTTTATTTACTGTAGTTTTTGTTTTGATCATATTTTGCTCAATGATTCTTCGCTCATCTACAGATCTTCCACTAGAACCAGTCTTCAGCACTCTCCAACCTCTCTTCAAGCCTTTCTACTTCTCCTATAGTTACATCACTGCATCTATATTGTATCATAAGGAAGAAGTTTGGATGCTTACATGTTTTTGAATTCCTAGTGTACCATGAATAATGACCCAGAGACAGATATTGGGGTTCAAGGTGAAGAGCAGAGAAGCAAAGAAGCAAACCAGTAAAGAGCACCTCTACCAATGCACAAACTGAAGGTGCGATTCACCAACCTCAGATTGCATCTCCAGACTGCACTGCTCTCCCCATACCTCAGAATGCAATCTTTGACTGTTGTCCCTTTTGAACATGAGACCATTTGCTTCTTACTATTATAGCTCCCAAGACCTAGGATTTAAGGCATGGGATCCCAAGTGCTGAAATCATCTTGTGTGAGCTCTGTTTCTCTTTTAGACTGGATCAATTTTGTGTAGCTCAGTGTGTCCTTGAACTAACAGATATCCCTCTGTCTCTGTTGCCCAAGTCCTGGGATTAAAGGTGTGTACCACTACCACCTGGCCTCTATGGCTAGATAGTATGGTTGCTGGGATTAAAGGTATGTATCACCACTACCTTACTCTATGGCTGTGGATACCTTTGCATTTTGATCTCCAGTTGCTTTGTTAGATCATAAACAATATATCACCAAATTTCCCCCTTTTTCTAATACAAAAAGAAGGCTATAGCAAATATAAGAAAAACTATAGACAATAAGTACAATAAGCATAAACAATATATACAGAGAATAAGTACATCAGCATGTCTAGTCCATTTGCATTTGACAAATTCAGAGAAAATATTCCATAATCTATCCTATCTTGTTGAATCCAAATCTTGTACCTAATTTACTTTCTATTCTAACTTGCATTATCAAATTATCTTTTAATGTCTCTCAACCTTTTACACTTTATACCTCTCTAGTGGGTTTCTTTTCTAAGTCCGGTAAACAAGGAAAACTATAACGTTCTAGTCTTCAGCTTCCTCAGAAACCTGAGAAGGAAATAATATTAACTGAATAAGCATGAAGTGAAAGCAAGTGACTTTCAAAAATGTGAAAAATGACAAAAAGGAGCTGGCTGCCTGGATAGTCACCCAAGAGTCCTCTGCAATTTTGGGGCATCCATCTTCTGCCTACATGTCTGGTATATCTGAGAGACATGTCTGTGGAGCAGGATATTCTGAAGAACTAACGTATCTAGTCTTGGCAAGGTTTGTAGTCACTGTTTTTGTGTTCTTCTCTCTAATTTGGACACATACTGCTAGCAGTTGAGGCAAAGGCACTTTCCTGCCCAGTGGCTTAATTTGCCACAAAGTAAACTCCATGCAGAGTTTCTTAAATGCTCATCTTCTCTGAAGTAGATTGGTGCTGACAAGAGCATACATGTCTTATTGTCATAAAAAGAACCTATATTATTAAAACCTCTTAAATGCCATATTCTGTAGATCTCTGAAGTGTTTGAAGACAACCTAGCTTTCTAAAATATATCTCTGTTTGGCCTTGAAAACACACCTAATGTGACTACAGATTCCATTGTAATAGGTCATTAATTAGTAATCTACATTTCATTATTATTCTATATATTTGGCAATAACTTTTGTTTTATTTTTTCCCTTCTTCTTTTCTCTTTTTTTAATTTAATTTAAATTAGAAACAAGTTTGTTTCATATGTCACTCCTAGCTCCCTCCCTTCCTCTCCTGCCCCCTCAATACTCCCTCAACCCCTCCCCTGAACCCACTCCACTCTCCTAAGAGAGTGAGACCCTTCATGGGGAATCTTTTTTTTTTTAATTTTATTTTCCAGTTTAAATTTAGATAAGAAACGAGGTTGCTTCACAAGTCAGTTCCAGGTCCCTCTCCCACTCCCTCCCCTCCTCCTGTGCCCTCCCCCCCCCCCCGTTATCCCCTCATTCCCCGAGGGAGGGTGAGGCCCTCCATGGGGGTGTGCATAGTCTGTCATTTCATATACGGCAGGGCCTAGACCCTTCCCCAAGAGTTCAGGGTGAGAGTGCACCTCACATTGTTCTATGGGAGTCCAAAGTCCGTGTGTATACTTGGGATGGGTACTGATCTGCTGCCCAAGGCTCAATAGATTCCCTAGGCCTCCTCACTGATACCCAGATTCATGGGGTCTTGATCAGTCCCATGCTGGATTCCCAGGCTGATGCCTGGGATTCAAGAGTTCTTCATGGGGAATCTTGAAAGTCTGTCATATGATCTGGGGCAGGGTCTACGGCCTCCCCATTTTGTCCAGGTGGAGACATCATCCCTCCATGTGGAATGGGATCCCAAAGTCCATCTGGATGACAGGGCTAAATGCTGATCTATTGCCTGAGGCCCCAAAGAATGCCGAGGCCTCCCCATTCACACCCACATTCAGGGGGTCTGGATCAGTCCCATGCTGGCCTTTCAATCATCAGTCTGGCATGTATGAGCTCCCCTTGTTCAGGTCAGCGGTTTCTGTGTGTTTTACCTGCCAAGTCTTAACTCCTTTGCTCATCACTCCTCCCTCTCTGCAACTGGGTTCCAGGAGTTCAGTTCAGTGTTTAACTGTGGGTGTCTGCCTCTGCTTCCTTCAGGCACTGGATGAAGGCTCTAGGATGGCATACAAGGAAGTCATCAATCACATTATCAGGGAAGGGCATTTAAGGTAGCCTCTCCATTATTGGTTAGATTGCCAGTTGGTATCATCCTTGCAGGCCTCTGGACATCTCACTACTGCCAGATCTCTCTTCAAACCTAAAACGGCTCCCTCTATGATGGCATTTCTCATCCTTCTCTCCTCTATTCTTCCCAGACTCAACTTTTCTGTTCCCCCATCCATGTCCTCTTCTCCCTTCCTCTTCACCCCCTCTCTTTCTTGCTGCTTCCTCATATTTCCCTCCCATGTGCTCTCAATCGCCTCAGAAGATTCTGTCCTATTCCCCTTCTCTGGGTTACCATGCATATCTCTCTTAGGGTCCTCCCTGTTTCCCAGACTCTCTGGCTGTGGGATTGTAGGCTAACACTCCCCTGTTTCATACCTAAAATCCATATATGATTGAGTACATACCATGCTTTTCTTTTTGTGACTGGGTTACCTCACTCAGGATGGTTTCTTCTAGTGCCATCCATTTTGACAATAACTTTCAAGGACTAGAAATTTGTATTACATTGTTAAATAAACTGTATAAGTACAATACCTTGAATAATATGTGTAGTTTAAACAAATTAATCTCACATTTTCATACAATGACATTTGTATGCAATACATAGAAGTCCAATCCAATATAAAATATTTAAAACTAGTAGGTTTTTCTTAGAAGTAGATTCAGTAATCTACCTTTTTATCTTATCATAACTATAGTTTTCAGAAGTATATTCAAAAAGCTACCTTTTATCTTATATCTATATTCCTTTTTTCTTTTGAAATCAGATTCAATAATCTATCATTTTTACACTATTATATGTATATCCCCCCTTTTTTAACCATTAACAATAACAACTTGTAACCAATTCCCCTAAAAAATGACAAATATGCTAACCCAATGAATAACTAAAACCACCCACTCCAACTCAAGAGAATGTGGTATCATGTTCTTAAAGTTACTTCCTGTTTTTTTGGGGGGGGGACAACACCATCTCTAGGAGATCCTGAAACGGAAAATTTGGGCTAACTCTCAAGCTGTGCAGTCTCTACATAATGCAAAAGAGTAGAGTTTGTCTCAAGTCCTGGCTGGAGTAGTCTGTGAGGCTGGATCATATCATCTGTCCACCTGGAAATTGTTCTGAACAGAGTCTGTGAGACACTGGCTGCCCCAAAATTTGTCCTGAGAAGCTTCTGTGAAGCTGGATGATCTTATCAAATCACCTCAAAATTGTTGTGAGCAGTTTGCAGTCCGCAGCTCATTTTTAGTTGGTGTTGTGTGATCATAATCCTGATGGATTGTTTCTTGTAAGGTTCCATCTCCTTTTTCTGTTTGTTTTGTTTTGTTCTTCAAGACACATTTTCTGTTTTATCAGTTCTCAGTTTCTGAAACTCATTGTTTAGATCAGGCTGACCTCATACTCATTAATATTCACTTGCCAATGCCTCCTAAGTAGTAGTATTAAAGGCAACTGACACCATTAGCTGACTGGGATTCCATCTTCTTTTTTCTTTTTGGAGACTTCCAAGATTGAATTACATCATGTTCTTCCTTTTCTTGGTAATTTTTTCCAGGTACTTCCCTCTTCTTCTTTTGATGATTATTTGTGTAAAGGTCTTAAATCCCTCAAGATGTTTGCTTTTATTTTCCTGAAAAGACAAAAACAAAACCCTTCTCCAACCCTAGCTTTGGGGAGGTTCCTTACATAATTTCCATCACTTTGATTTATGGTTACTCCTGAAATTTTTGTTTTAGCTTCTAAAGATCTTCAATTATGCAGAGTAGTCTTATTAGCTTTCATATCATAGTCATGACAACATTGAAAGATTATTTTGACACTAACTCTATAACAGAAATTTTATGCATGAACTTAAAATAACCTTTTCATGGACTCAAAAATATTTTTAATCTATTTTTTAGCCTAGATGTAGAGATATCGAGTTTAACACTGAAATTTTTATGGTTCTTAGTACAGGTCACTCTACTGCTTAAAAAAAATCTGTCACTAATATCCATTCTCACCAGTCAACAATTCAGTGTTTGCCCCATTATTGTCACTTGGAGTTTCAGTTGGGGATGTGTATGGAAGTTTTGTTAATATTGTTCTTTAACTTTTAATTTTTAGTAAAACTTGAGTCTTTTTCAATCATTAATTATCTACATTTTTATGAATTTCATCACTGCTATTCAAAAATGATAAACACACACCAAGGTTTTATTCTGCCAGTGGATTTGGGTTCCCACAGACAACTACTGTTGCATAAGATGAAAGAAGGCATTGAAACAAACATTAATAACAAATATTATCATATAACATTTCATAATTTATGAAACATTAAATTAGCACATATTTTGAACTGTCAATGATGTCTGGGTTTTAAAAAGTGAAATAATTCTTCTTTACAGACAAGGGGACATTTATAGTAAGGTTCAGGTAGTTAGTAGCAGAGCTTCTGGAGGACATCTGCATACAATAAAAAGACTCAACCCCAGATGCACATTTAGATATAAGTAATATGGTACTCAGCAGGCCTCCTTTCCTTTCTATAACACCTAGTCCCAGGGCAAACAGCCCTCTTCCATGTGCTTTCTGTGTACAATGTCACCTCAAAGCTCTGCAAGGTCACCCCACAATCTGACTTCATAATCAAAACTGGATTGAAACTTACTATGTAGACAAGTCTGGTTTTTTTTTTTTTTTTTTTGGGTTTTTCGAGACAGGGTTTCTCTGTGGCTTTGGAGGCTGTCCTGGAACTCACTCTGTAGACCAGGCTGGCCTCGAACTCACAGAGATCCACCTGCCTCTGCCTCCTGAGTGCTGGGATTAAAGGCGTGCGCCACCAACATAATATTTCCATCCTCGTGCCTTAACCTTCCTAGTGCTGGGGTTATAAACATGACTCATCGTATGAAATATTTTAAGTATGGATATCTTAGATAATAGATTTTCTAATACATATAATCACTACTTTCCTCCAGCTAAATAGAGACATGAACAAATCTCTTCTTTTTTTAAATACAGGAGTTGGGAGTGACAGATTTTCAAAACACAAACGAAAATGTTAGGCCTCCATCTTAAGCACCTCCAGCCTCATTTCAGGCTGAGAGCAACAGGACTTGTTCCTGTAACACTGACAGCCTAATGATTTCCTCTCATGAACAGTTTTGTGGAGGCTAGGAGCATCACATAAATAAATAAATAGATAAATAAATAAATCGATAAATAAATAAATAAGGCATCTTGGTAACCTGTTGTGTAGTATTGTAATAATTCGGATTCCTCAGCTGAAATGTTAGGATCTGTCTTCTTAGGACTAAATGGTAGTGAAAACTAAGTGAAAATCAGGGCATTTCCAAGTTAAGCAGCATCTACCACCTCCTCTCTGCTTCTTTCCATTCCACCTTGTCTTCGAGAGTGCTTGGGAGATAAATGGCTTAGCATGCAAGTGTGAGGACCAGTGTTTAGATAGCTAAAACCCCAGTAAAATTTAACAAGTGTGACAGCTCAGGAAATGAGAATAGGGGATCCTTGTGGTAATCTAGCTGTCTAGACTAGCTCTATTTAGCAAGCTCTGGATCCAATGAAAAACCTTGCCTTAATGATAATGTTGAAGAGCAATATAGGAACACACACACACATACACACAAACACACACACACACACACACACACACACACACACACACGGTTTCATACAGTTCAGTGTGGAAGGCTTGTCAACCAACTATTAAGACTTTCCAATTATTAGACTAGAGTTATAATGACTGGAGCTTACATATGTTTCAATTTTTAATTGTCATTTAAATAAAATTGCCAGCATGCAGATGGTACTATTTGAACAATATCATTTGATAAGTCGTTGACCTTGAAAAAGCAATGGAAGATAAGCTTGCTTTGATAAAGACTCTTCTTTCTTGCCAATCCATTAAATCAGAAGTTATGATTGATATATTAAAATCTGAGAGTTAAAAAGTTGTATATGCCAGGTGGTGGTGCCACATGCCTTTAATCCCAGCACTTGGGAAGCAGAGGGAGGCAGATCTCCGTGAGTTCGAGGCCAGCCTGGTCTTCAAAGAGAGTTCCAGGACAGTCTCCAAAAACTACAGAGAAACCCTGTCTCAAAAAAACAACAAACAAACAAACAAACAAAAGTTGTATACTGTATACATATTATTTTTAAACATTTACAAATTAGAGAATTTCAAATTAGAGCAGTGGTAACTTTACTTCATGCATTCAAACTGTATAGAATTTACTTCTGGCTTAACCTCCTCTGGGGATGCCTCAGGGAATCAGGAACGCAAGATAAAATCTAGACCTCATGAAGATAAATCAGTCACCACTACATTGCTTGTGTGTAGGGTGGAGGCATAGCAGCAGCAAACTCACTGGATACTTTTTCTGAGTGGACAGGTTGCAGACTCTAGGAAATACATTACAAATGCTTGAGATGTTTCCTCACTCTGTTATATTTGTAACTTTGAGAAAAAAAAATCACCTTAGAGTCATGCCCCAAAAGAAAAGAACACATTGGCTCTGCTAAAGACATGTAAGGAATGTGAAGGTCTTACGGTCCTTCACCCATGTCCTTGGAGACTTTTTAGATCTCTTCTCTGTGCCAGTTCCTCTTTGCCTAGTCATTATTCTCAATTAGAGATTGCCATGCAGTCATTATCCATCGAATCAGTTTAGAAATTTGGTCCCAGACTTCATCAACATCAGCTTTGAAGGATACTGTGTTTGCTGGCAGCATGGCTTCTGAATAAATAAGCCAGCTTTCCTCATAAGTATCATGTGCTCAATTTCAACCAACCTTACTCTTTTTTTTTCCTAAGATTTAGCAACTGATTAGAGTTTCTCTTTTTGCTAATTCAGCTCTCTGAGTAATAAATATTTTATCTTATCAATAAACATGAATTTCTGTGATCCCAAAGATATTTAGAACCTTAATTAGATAGTACATCTAAATTGGTTAATCAGAGTGTTTTCTGGCAGTTTCTGAGTCAAAGTTATCCTGAGTCTCTAGTTAGTCTTTGTAATATTCAAGCTGAGCAACTTAAAATTCTTAGTTCAAACTACTTACAATCTGTGTTAATCAAAATGCTGTAATTAAATTGGGCATGGACTTATTCTGTAACCTTATTCACTTTGCATTTAAGTTGTATCTACATGAATGTCTGACACTAGTACAGTCTTTAAATATTAATGTGGAATGGGGAAAAAAGGAGATGAAAGGAATAGCTGAAGCCAAGAGAAAATAAGTGATAGCACAAGGCAATTGTACTATAATCCCTTCGGAAAGTTAGGGCACGGCAGATAGATGGATGGATGGCAAGATAGATAGATAGATAGATAGATAGATAGATAGATAGATAGATAGATAGACTCAAGGCAGCAGTACTCAAGTGCAGAGTAGGACAATTTACACAAAATTTAAAGCTCCAAAGGAGTGAAGAACCATGTAAGATCATGAGCAATAAAGATTAGTGTCTCTGGGAAGCAGGTTGTTATGGTCTCTCTCCCCTCTGCGCTTGAGTTTTGCTTTGAAATCATCACTAAACTGCAAAACAGGTTAAAAATGAAACAAAGCCAAACAAATAGAAAATTACATTTCTTTCCCTATCATGTAACAAAGCAAAACCAAAGCTCTCAGCATACACCTGAAAGTCTGATTCTGTATCTCTAAAGATCATCTCCCTAGCATACTGAGATAAAATAACGCTGGATTAATATCACAATCTGGTTTCACTCCACACACAGTGGGAGACTATGGTGTGGTCTGTTAAGTCTCAAGTGGGTAAGCTGCCAAATAGCCTGGGTATGAAGCAGTAAGAAGAATGTATGAAAGTAAATGCACAGTGAGTGTCTCTCTTTGCAGCAGATAGAGAAATTATATTTGTTGAGACACTGCACTGTTGAGATTCTAAGAGAGAGTATGCCCTCAATTTTGCTTCACTATGCTAGTGTTCATTCAACTGATGAAGTTCTCAACTCAAAGGGCAGCATCCACTTTGTTCTAAGTTCCTGCTGGAATGGAAAAGCTGACAAGGGAAAACTTACACAAAGGATATTGTGCTGTTAAAGTTTGTTCAAAGCCACACTTGTCAGATCTCTTTGAAATGAAATTGAAAAGGAAAAACCAATTTTCTTTGAGGACAAAGTTCATCTCATTTGGTGTGCTGCACCTGTCTAATTTTCTTCTCTGAGAAAGAAATCTTGACTAGGAAAATTTGAAAAAATAGTTTATGCTGGTACAGGTATGTATCATAATGTTTAATTCAGACTACTGTTGCATTCTGAGGAAAAATAAATAAATATGAGTGAATTACTGCCTGGCAGAAACTGTGCTAAATACCTAGGTTGACTGAAATCATGACACCACTATTCTGTCTCCAAAATATCTCTGAAGGGCAGTAGTCAGACATATCCTGGAATGAGAGCTCTGAAATGTTCTTCTTTGTCAGTGATGTGCAGATGCTCCATGTGATTCCAAGTACATTATCAAACAGAAGACTAAGACACCTCCCCTGAAGAGGCTTAGGGTAAATGCTTTGCATGTTTCTGAATCAGAGGAAAAACAGAAGTTCCTGTTTTAAGGTAGTGTGTCTATGAATACTAAAAGTCATGATTGCATTTTAAAATGTCACCAAACAGTGCGTTTATAAGTTTTTACTGACAAAAATAAGAAAGCATTGTGGATCTGATGTTCTATGAAGAGGAGTCTTAGAAGATTACAGGTCAAGCCACAATAAAACAAAGGGAAAACTGAATATGCCATTCAGACTGCAAAGAGGTGTGTAGCTGTGTTCTCATCTAGGGACTTACCTCTAAGAGAGAGCAACATTATTTCAGTCAACAGCAAAGATAATAATGAAAAACAAACCCATTATAATCCTCTCTTTTCACTCCCCTTATCTCCCATTTCTCTCTTTGTCTCAGCCTTTGTTTGTGTATGAACCTTCTTTGTTTGTTCTTTTCTAGGTGCTGGCTACATGTTTATATAGAAATCTCACATACTGGCAATAAATGCATGACTCAAAAAGAGGAGGCATTGTGAAAATGGACAGGGCGACCACAATGTTGTCCTCAAGGTTAGAGTGTAGGAAGCAGATGTTCTTGGCTTTCAGCTACATCTCCCCAGTAATGTTCACTCTTGGCTTCCTTGTTCCTGAGCTCCACCAGGAAACACATTGCCAGTCCCTTTTTATTTGCTGTGTTTGAATGTTGATACAGCTAAATTCCTCTGGTTTTGTTTTCAGTCTGCTTGTATCTATGTAGATTGCTCCAAATATCTTTAGCCTTTGTATAACATTTAATTCTTTTTAATAGTGTTCACTGTGACATTGAGAAACAAAGACTCACTGTGGAAACTTCTGGAAAGCAGCTTAATTCCTTTTAGAACCATTACTCAAAGGATAAACATCCTGAACAATTAAAGACAATGTTTTATAAAATGGAGATTTTTTTAACTAAAGGCAAATCAAGCTTACTGATTTTCATTCCATATTTGTTTGATTTTAATTTTTTTTAAAGTTTTTAGAATTGTATACACGTACACAATGAACTGTGATTATATCTGCCTCTACTTTCCCCCTCCAAGCCCCTCCTAGCCCTTTCCACCATGTACCCTCCCAAGTCATCTCCCTCTATTCATCTTCTTTTTAGAAGTACCTTTGTCTTCTCTCAGTTAGGAAAATAAACACGTTTTAGTTTAGGGAAAACATCTTCAGAAATCGACTATTCCGAATATAGCTTAAAAGTTGCCTGTTGTTTGGGTTCGGTGTGTCAGAAACACAGTTTACTGTATGCTTCTATTGTTTCATTGCCTGTGAATTACAGTCAGTGTCCTCAGCAAACCTTGACTTGACATGTGTGGCCTGTTTCTCTTAGTGCCTATTTAAGTTTGTACTAAGTATTTGTGGATGGAGATTCAGGGCTGGCCCTCTTCCTCTTGAATAGCACACTTTGGCTTTCCCTTTATGGTGTCCAGAACATTAATATCATGCCACTGGAAGCTGTTATTTCTTTCACCATAGCCAAACAATAACTATGTGCTCTTTTTCTATGTCCTGTCACCCCCAGACATAGTAAATGAAAAACCTGCTTTGGAAGATACAACTGTTTGCTTATTCTGTGGCTTACATGCTTGCTTCACTAATAAAGTTTTATTTTGTAGTTTTTACACCTTTACTCCATGGTAGGTCTTAAAGAATCTCTCCAACAGAAAATTAGCTGAAATAACGTGGCTATATATTACATCCTAGTTCCTAAACTTCCTGGTACTTGTTGTCCTTTTGACTCTGGAGTATGATTTAGGTCTAAATATGTACTCATATTTATGGTATGGTACACACTGCTGGCAAAAGAGTCAGCCTTCTGCCAAACTCCTCTATGCAGCCACAGGCCCAAACAATCTCATTCCCACTGGGGGGGATAAACCAGCTCTGTGAAGACTACAAAGAGACATGAATCAAAGAACCCTACTGTCAAGAGTAGAGAGGGTTGTTTGTTGTCCAGAAGACTTTCACATTAGTATGTCTTTCGATATATTATGTTAGAACCTAGAAAAGAGAGGCAAATACTTATTGTTATAGACTTTTCAAAACAGGAAATCTTCATGAATCCAAAATCTTGGATCAAATCTAGAATGTAGAAATATTAAAAAATGGAGATTAAATTAAAGAACCTAGAGTTTAAGTTACTCTAGTAATTCTGGGATCTAATCAAAAGCCTGGATGTTTGACAATGTACCTGTCTCCTTTCTGAAAGAGCTATGTACTTTAAGGTGTGAGTTACCATTTAGATTCCACAAGATAATATTCCATATATATATGTAAGAATCATAGGTTGTGGTTATGGTGGCTCATTCCCGTAATACTAACATCCAGGAGGCTAAGATAAAAGGTCTACTGCGAATTTGAGGGCATCTTACCACACAGAGTAAACCAAGTCATTTGAGTGAGAGTGAAACCTAATGGGGGGGGGGCAGGGAGAGAGAAAACAGGTAGTTTGAATCTAAATGGAAACATTGTAGACTTTAGGAACAACCAAGTTTCAAAACACAGTCTGTTTCATTGTTGCTGTTTTCTTTCGAGTTGGTATGTAGCCCATACCAACTCCAAATTTGTTTTGTAACCAAAGATGACTTTGAACTCCTAATTCTCCTTCTCCTCCTGCTAGGACAATAGGTGGATAATTAACCTGACATTAGATATAAAATGAATAGATATATGGAGGAGGAAATTGAAAGAGATCATTGTAAGAAGTTATTGAAAGTTGGGGATAGTGACCTGAGACAGATTATTGGGAACAAGAAAAGGTAGGAGAGAAGATAGAATTGCCTCCTAGCCCTTCAGAAGCTTAAGAACTTATGATTGATCCTCAAAAGATAAATTGCTGCTTGCTTTGTTGGAACTACCTATTGTCCTAGCAGGAGGAGCAGGAGAATTATGTACTGTAATTATGCTTCTCAGAACACTGGCATGGCTCCTGTAGGACACTGAATTAAGCTCAAATTCATTCCCTTATAAACTGACCACATGTATCTTTCCAGGCTTGATTTAACATGGCAATAAAAACACACAAGTTCCTGCTTTCTGTATGTGCTGCTACCCTTCCCATTTAGATGGCCATCTTGCAATTCTTTGCAACAAAATGACTTACCCGGAACATTTCCCACACCCTACAGTATGAAATTCTTTGAACAAAATACAAATAAGTTCCTCATATAAGCATTCCCTTGTGTCTCAAAAATTGATTCGATTCACTAATTTTGAACACACAAAAAGGTATTTCTTTCTATTAATTATAGAAGTAGCACAGGTTTTATGGAAAAACAGATGGAATTAGGTTTTAAGTTTGACCTAGGCAAACTGGTAAATTATGAAATATCCAGACATCTATTTCTTTGTCTAAAATAACACTGTATCTCTTTAAAAAATAGTAGTCATCACATTGTTTTGTTCAGCTTCTGTCTTACATCAAAACAATGAGTAGTAACCCCAATTTTAGACTATGTTTTGAACTGTAACTGTGTCTGTATGCACTCTGTGTATCATCTGCTTTCTCTTGGTGACTAAGAATGGGATCATTATTTTTGTTTTATTTATTATCTTTGTACTCATTCAAGTTTTGATACACAGACAGTTTTTGGGCAATTATCTTTACACCCCAATTGCACATCTATTTTAATATAGCAGAATTTTGGATACTATCCATTCTGGTGGAATGGAATTTCAAGTCTCTAATAACCCTTAGGAGCAATGCCAAGAAATACAACATCTTTGTCTTTCAAGTTTCTAATGGGGAAATCATTTAACTCACTTATGCATATTCTAATTATAGTTTCTTACTTACAATTAATGCATTTCATGAAGTCCCCAACTTAGATAGTATTAAAACCTGTGAAAATGAACTAGAACTAAGAAATTATGTACCCTATTTTTGGGGGGCATTGGGTACATTGCCAACCCTGTTTTTATTTTAGCCTGCACCATGCCAAGTACAGGAAGTATGAAACAGTAAACCAGAAAATTTGTAAAGTTGACTATACCCAAAAAGATCTGAGCACATTCCATGACAAGTATGCGCTTTGTTGGACTTAAGAGAAACAGAAGGTCATGAAGAGTTCTGGTGGGATTAGATGGTGTCACCGTAGTCTTGTTGGTAGAAGAACTATGACACAGTCTCAATAATAATAAACATTAGTATATGTATATATGCACATATGGCTACTATCATTGTAGATACTTCTTCAACTTTAGGATTGCTATTTATAACAGAATAAAGGGTAACAAGTAAAGCCTAATAATCCATCAAGTTTCACTTATTGAACCAAGAAAGCAAAGTATAGAAAGAGTTTGGAGCTGATAAAAACATTTCAAATTCACCTTTGAACATATTAAATTTAGAACACGGTAAGAAAACACACATGTCCTCAGGCAATTGGGCTTTCTGTGTCCTAAACTCAGCAAGAAGTTTCTGCTAGACCTGGAGTAATCAGCATAAACATTGACTTGGATTTCCCATAGAAGAATCCTGTAACCAAAGAAAAAGAGACTAGCCCTAGTCAAGCAACTTTTGATCTTCAGGCACAGGAAGGACACTCACTCCTCAAAGGACAAACAAGGAGGCAGAGAGCAAGTTGTCACTGAGAGCAACAGTACAAAGAAGGAAGAGGCAACAATAGTGTTAAATAATGGTGAGATGCTGCATGAGTTAAACTCTTTGAAGCAGCCATTAGTCTTTAAACAAGGAAGACACATCAAAGCTGTTGTAAGTCCAGAACTGACATATAATAATAATAATAATATTTCTTTCAATATAAGACATATAATGAAGTTCGATCGTGAAGGGCACAAAAAAGGGCACAAATAAGAGTATTTAAAATGTCTTTCCTTTCTGTATTTGCAGTATTTTCTATGTTCTTTTGCTTATTGGTTCACTGAAAGGGCAATGGGCCAGCTTTTGCTGGCAAAGAGGTGTGTGACTGGCATTTCTTTGGTATGGCTCATTTTCTGAGACTTCACAGTAGACACCCCATGTCCAAAAAAGAAAAGTTTTTTAAGATTTCCCCCGTGTTTCCTTCCAAGAGTTAATCAACAAACTTAAAATCTGCTTCTCTACTTTTTCTTTATTACTTATGAAAATCTAGTCATTCACTTTAGTCCCCACATATTTTACTCAGCAATTTAATCCCTTCACAAGCTTTTGAGATTAAGGAGCAAAAACGGTCAATGGAACTCAACAAATAAGTATAAGTAATACAAATGTTATGATGAAAATGAGAATATTTTAATAAATGTTTTCAGTTTTTAAACATTTGTATTAAAAGAAATCTTAGGGATACATCCAGGTTCCACTACCAGAGGCCCCATAGACTGCCCAGTGCTCCTAAATGACACCCAAGTTGAGGGGACCTGGTTTGGTCCTATGTGGGTTTCAGAGCTGTCAAACTGGTATCTATGAGTTCCCATTTGTTCAGGTCAGCTGTTTCTGTGGGTTTTCCCAGTGTGGTACTTACCCCTTTGTTTGTCACCCATCCCTTTCTGAAACTGGATTCCTGGAGTTTAGCTCAGTGCTTGGCTGTGGATCTCTGCTTCTACTTCCATCAGCAACTGGATGAAGGCTCTAGGATGGCATTTAAGGTAGTCGTCATTCTCATTATAAGGGACAAGCATTTAAGGTAGCCTCTTCACTGTTGCTTAGTGTCCTAGGCATCCTTTTGAATCTCTGTATAATTCCCTAGTGACAGATTTCTCTTTAAACCTATAGTGGCTCCCTATATTCATGTGTCTCTTTTCTTGCTAGCACACGAATGGATTTCAAGAGTCCATTTCCCATGGAGGGATATTCTTTTAGCCTAGATACACAATTCCTACCCAAATGACTTTAATGATCCCTCATGGAAGGTCTCACCCTCCCTTGGGGGGTATGGGAGGATGGAAGGGAGAGGGAACTGAGATTGATATGTAAAGTAAGATTACTTCTAATTTAAATAAAAATATAATAAATCATTAAAAAACAACTATGTGCTTCTGATCATAAATACTTCTTTGAACCTAAATATAGAATACTGAGAAATATCCTGCTTAATGGAAAGTAGTCTGTTTTTCTTCAGAGGATAAAATGGACTCCATCTCATCAATGTGAAGAAAAATACAACATAAAAATTTTGATTCTCATATTCTGTAAGGTTCATCTAAAATTACATGTAAGATCTCCCAAGTAATTTACTTTTTCAAAAAACAAAATATCACTTCAGAGAATACTTGACTTCACTGTATTAATGCTATCTAAAATAAAAAATACTTTGGGATGCTAGTTTTGAGAATAATAGTGTTTGATATCTGTGTGGAGCTTAACAACTTATGAGGAATTTAGACACATATCTCATATAAGCCTCTGAGTGACCATGTGTCTTAGTCAAGGCAAGAATAATTATTGTTTTCTCACAGAAAAGGAAACTCAAGTGCAAATTTGTTGTGTATTTTGTCCAACTTCACTGATTGGAAGCATTTTCCAAAGCAACTATAGAGGAATTGTATGAAACTGTGTTGGGAAGTCTGGCCAAGTGAAATATTAGAGGCACCCACAGGACAGTTCACAATTCAGTGCCGCTCAATCTTAAGTTTCCAAAACTCTACTCTAAATAGTAGCACACCAGTGTAAGGTCCTGCATCAGTGGTGCATTAGCAGAGCAGCCCCTTCAACAACAGACACTCTCAAATCCAACCCAAAGAAATTCAGGGCTGTAATAAGATTACTCCAGTCTTACTGTTCCTTAAGTCATAAATCTTGTAAAAGGAATAAAGTAGCAAACACTAACTACATGCTGTCAAATGGAAAACCAGGGTTAATGTCTCTGTGTGTTCTCTAAACTGGCAAGTTTGAAAGTCTAAATATACAAAATAAATGAATAGACTTTACCGGTTGTTTTGCCAGTTAAATCTAATCCATCACATCCAAGATAGCTTCTGATCCAATCAAGAAACATCTCATCACATTAAGAAGACTTACATTTGTTGATGTTTTAATCCAAAGAGCATTCAGAATGGCATGACCACTGGATCATGTCTAAAGCTTGTTCATGCAACACATGTTTTATTGAGGCTTATCTCTAATTAAACAAATTACAGACTATGGTAGTGATTAATTTGATGTACCCATGCACTAGATTTTCAAACATGAATTAGTACACAAATCAGTCACAAGCAGTTACAATACAAATGAGAACACAAAACTTAAGACAGTAAACCAAGTGAAGTCAAATATTTGTTTTGAGCTCCTTCTGCCTTTTGGTTTTAGAGGTTTAATTAAATTAATTAAAGCCTACCACAATGACTTCTGTTCCTCTCAAAGGTAGGATTGCCAGCTCCATACTCCCTGGAAACTGTCTGTTGATATAGTACCTGGTTCTTTACAGCAAATCCAGTTACGCACCCACGGTGGTTCATCTTCCTCATCAATATGATTAGCCTTGGAGTCACCTCTTAAATAAAACTGTAGGTGTGAGTTTAAAGAGGTTTCCAGAGCAGTGGAAACAAAAAGGGAAAACCCACCCCAAACGTGAATGACACCACCAATGTGATGTGTTGAGTTCCCAAGCCGAGTAAAATCAGTAGAGGAAAAGCTGACCTTAACACCAGGATTCATCTCTCTCTCTGCTTTCTGATCTGTCAGAATTGTGAGGAGTCCCTGTCACATGTTCCTGATACCATAAGCCCCACTGTGCCTTCCAGTTACCATGACATCTTTCCTTTCAAACTGACACTTGGAAATAACCTTTCCTCGCTTAAGTTGCCTATTGTCATGAATTTGTTCACAATGATGAGAAAAGTAGCTAGTACTGTGCTAGACATTTGTTCTCAAAAATGTTCACACTACTTTCTCTAATTTCACATACGCGTGTTAGTCCTGGATTCTAGGTTTCCTATGTGGTGTTATACTGTTTAAAATCTCTTCATATTCAAGTGCTAAATTCACTAGGGCAGAAAAGCAGAATGTTAAGGTAACTATGAGAACATAGTTTCTTTTCCTTTGTTCCTCATCATGCCTCTTAGGCTGACAGGGTGAAGACATTAAAGGATATAAAAGGAGGAATCAAAGATAACAGTGGAAAATGAGACCCTTTCTCAACAGCACCAACACCAACCATCAACAACACCAACAAATAATGATGATAATAATAAATAATAATACTCTAATCAGCGTTAGGAATCTAAGTGTCACAAGGAGAATTTACATATAGCTAAAGTAATTTGCATCCATCCTTTGCTTGCTGTTTTCTGCTACAGCATTTTGCTTGCTCCGATTATGCTGTGGTTTCTGAGCTATCATGTAATTTCAAGGTGTCCATGGCCAAAAATTCAGAATCTGTAGCATGATTCAAGAGCAACACTAGACTTAATGAGGGGCTGGGATACCTGGGGGGGGGGAGGGAGGGAAAGGGAGCTGGGATTGAAATGTGAAGCAAGCTTGTTTCTAATTTAAATTTAAAAAATAGGGTTAATATACATTCCCTCTTTCTTGTTGTTGAGCTAGGCTTCTGAGGAAAAGGTTGAAAATAAGTTTTCACAGGTGTTCAATGAGCCAATGTAAGCATTACAGAAGCCTTCTCTATGTGAGAAAGTACACGTAGGGAAACTAGGAATGTGACAGTATCACCATGGTGCAAACTCAGATCACCTTGAGTCATCCCAGAGACTGCACCAGGCCCTTGATCTACACCACAGTTACATTTCAAGAGAGCAACCACCGTAGACCTCATTACTCCATAATTTCCTGTCTCTTACATGCAGTAGATGACTACATTAGTCTTCATTTTTCAGATTTTCTGTTTCCAGACTTCATGAAAGAAGAATTTGCAAATAAGTTTTTATCATCATTAACAATACTATCGCTAAAGGGCATATGTGAAGTTTTATGATGGTTTAGCACATTAATATTTTACAATCAGACTTTAACATGCTTTTATCTTTTTTTTACACAAGATTAATATCCTGCTTGAATTAGTTTTATTACATGCATTTTCAATTTTCACTAAGCTGATTTTTCTGCACTAGAATTTAAGATTTTTCTTACAACTTTTTTCTTTCTCATTTGTAGGACTTAATATGTTTTATCCATCTTAACTTTTCTTACGGTAATGCAAGGATTATTTCCTGTTTTGCTGCCACTTACAGTGTCGTTCCATTAGTTAAATCACACAGCTAATGTTAAATCGCTCATTCCATACATTAATGGTTTTGTTCTCTTTAAAGTCTGTGAAATTGCTGCCATGCCCATCAAGACTGAGTAAGAATATAAATTTAGCTAAAAATATACTAATGTGATAAATACACATGATCAAACTAGGTAACTCAGGATCACATTTTTATTTCGGGGGAATCAGACTTTCATCAAAACAGTGCCAAAAGTAGTATACTGTATTTGAAGCCATCCTATAATGCTCAGAAATATTGTGAAGAGGGTGAAGTAAATTGAGACTTGAAAGATTGTCTTTTGTTCTAAAAAGACTTGTTTGGTTAATATGACTCTTATTTTGTTAGCAGAGTATATACAACCTCACAGTTTGATCTGGGTTTTAATGCATAATAATTCAGAAATCAAAATCTGTAGTCTCAATTCCATCTGAAACTCTCTTCTTGACTGAAGCTAACTGTAGAATCTTAGGATAATGGATGAAATAGTAAAGCTTAGAAGTCAAATCATATCACGAGGCCACTATACTTGTACGGTGAAGGAGTTGTAGAAACAGATGGAAATTTGTCATGAAAAAAAATTTAGTTTGTTCTTGTCTGCCCTTCTCCAGCATCTGTGATGGTCTGTCTGGATATCCAAAGCAGTGTCTTCTGAAATAAATTTCTTCATCTGACCTCCCACAACAAGCTGAGTATTACTTGGCTACCTACTGTATTACTAGAAAGAAAAGTCAGGTGATATTTAGAGCTCTAGCTTTAATGGTTGAGAATGATACTACATTCTTCTTCACAGAAAACATTTTGTATACTAGAATGGTTAGCACCTTGATCCTGAGGCCCAAGTCTTCATCATGCATGCTCATCAATAAAGTTACTGTGGCAACGAGTATGACTAAGAGCAGGCGGGAATAGAATACATATAGAAAAGTGTAACAAGAAAAGTAAAAGACCTGGAGAAGATATTGGTGTTCAAACTTCAAGCTGAAGGTCAGAAAAGCACAGCAGCCAGGCACCAGTTCTCACTCTACCTACCTCAGACTGAAAGGTGATACTGACTCTGCCAAACCTCAGACTGTAACCTCTCTTCAGGGTGGCTGGAGAATCCTGAGACTTCAATGTCTTGCTGTCCTCAATATGGCTAGAGAATGAATTCCTGATACTGACTACTGAAGACCCTGCTCCTATCTTTGTTTGTTTGTTTGTTTGTTTGTTTGTTTGTTTGAGACATGGTTTCCCTGTGTAGTAGTTTTGGAACCTGTCCTGGAACAAACTCTTGTAGACCAAGTTGGTCTTGAACTCACAGAGATCCTCTTGCCGCTGCCTCCCGAGTGCTGGGATTAAAGGTATGTGCCACCACTGCCTGGCTGCTCCTATCTTTTATACCCCTCTAGTGCTTGGATTAAAGGCATGTGTTCCCAGCTGCTGAGATCATCTTTGTGTGAGCTGTTTCTCTTTAGGACTGCATCAACCTTTTGTAGATCTGGGTTACCTTGGACTCACAGAGATCCATTTACTTCTTAATCCTGAATCCTAGGATTAAAGGTGTGTCCCACCACCTGTTAGCTTCTCACTGCTGGGATTAAAGGTGTATATCATGACTGCCTGATCTCTATAGCTTGAGGGTAGCTTTGCTTTCTGAATCCTCAGGCAAGCTTTAAGAAATCATAATTAATATATAACCCCAGAATAGGGGCTCAATGAACCTACCATAACCTCCTATTAGCTAAACTGGTTGTTTTGTTTCCCTGGTGAAAATTTACTCATATTACGTTGGTTAAACCTAGTTAAAATCCCCCTCACCACCTTTGTACTTTTCTTTTTGGAGCTACTCAAGTAGAATAAAATAAATGGAAATTTTTGGTTTTTTGTTTTTTGTTGTTGTTTGTTTTTCAAGACAGGGTTCCTCTGTATTATTTTGGAGGCTTTCCTGGAACTCGCTCTGTAGACCAGGCTGGCCTCGAACTCACAAAGATCCGCCTGCCTCTGCCTCCCGAGTGCTGGGATTAAAGGCATGCACTACCAAGGCCTGGTAAGAAATGGAATTTCAAGTAGCAAAATTCTCATTCCTCAAATTCATTGACTGATATTAAAACTAAACTGAACAAAACACTACTCCATGGCTGAAAAGAATCTACGTATAGTAAGAAGCATCTGTCATTTTATTTCCTCATCCAGACAAAGAATAACAATTAGAGACAAAAGAATTTGGTTGGTTGGAAAATCTAGATCAATAATTTTATTTTCTTTGTAAATTGGAGCAATGAAGTAAAATCAAAATAGTTTAGTATGAAACTTTGTATAACTACAATCCACTACACTCAGTACACACACACACACACACACACACACACACACACACACACACACACACACTCAGGTGTTCCATAAAACCTGCATCAGGCACGACCTATGTAGACAAATGCACACCACCTTTCCAAACACAGACACACACACACACACACACACACACACACACACACACACACACACACACACAGGAAAACTGACTTGTGAGATGTCAAACCCTTTGTAAGGTGAAGATAACAAGAATCAAGCTCCAAGGTTTTGCCTCCAAATAGAGAAAGTAGAATGAAAGTGTTTTATGGCAGCCTTCGTTATTCTATGAAGCAGAGGCAAAAATACCTTGGCAACTGGCATGCATGTTATGTATGTTAGGGATTTCTTGTGTGAAGGAGACAGGGATGCCATTTTCACATGGGATGGATAGCGACATTCTGAACGCTGTTATGATAGTTCAGTATTTCCTTGTATAATAACTCTCTTGCTCACAAGCAAAATGGTGGAAGGGAGGCATAATTAATATGATGTGGATTGAGAGAAAACACCGTGGGGAGTTTTGAATTGTGGCAAGGCAGATAAGGTAACTAATGCGCCTAAGTGCCAATTCAATTCTATTAGAATCCATCTGCCATTCTCCATTCTATTTCAAATTTAGTTATTTCAATAAAGCAGTGTGAGTGATCTTTATCATTGCCATTCAGTTCCTCCATGCATTCATTTCTTCCCCGAACACATTTCTACTATAGTCTTGGCTGTCTTATAATACATTTTGGGAAAATGGATTCAAAAGAGCAGAGAGCTGATGATGTTTAGTAGTAGATGTTTTCCGTATAATTTTGCCAAATGCTGCTTTTAAAATGTAGCAATTTAACCAGGCACAAAATCCAGGCTTTTGCTCCTGGTCTTTGCTCAGAGTGGTGATTTGATTTTAAAAAGGCAGCCTTGGCTGAGCTGTGATTTCTCCAGACTTGTCTCTGAACCTTGTGTGTTAGTCCTAGGAGAGAGAGAGAGCTGGAGAGAGAGAGAGAGAGAGAGAGAGAGAGAGAGAGAGAGAGAGAGAGAGAGAGAGAGAGAGAGAGTGCATGTATGCTTGTGTGTGTAGTGAAACACATTTGCATCCTTCCTTTGAAAGTTTGCACATCTCTTTGAGAAGATTTCCTGCTTTTTTAATACTCCCTACAAAAAAAACACAGCAGGCATGGGAGCTATTAATTTCTTATTGATAACTGGATGTGAATGGACAGGGAGAGAATCTGTCAGGGAGGACATCTTCATCTAAGTCAATCACCATGTATAGGGCAAAGAGGCCACCATAAGTATTCTTTATACATGTTTACTTAAAAATGTGTCTGTAGATTACATGTATGGCTCTACACATATGTCTTCACATGTTTAAGAGTACATGTGAATTTGGGGCTTCCTTGCTTATTTCTTGCTGATTTTGGAACTCATCATTTAAACTACTCAAGTGAGTCTTTCTTCTGGGGACTTCATGCATCCATCTCCAGTTTTTCAGGGATCCATGTGGGCATGTACACCTGCTCTGCTTTTATGTGGGTTCCTGGAATTGAACTCGACTCCTCATACTTGTGCTGGTAGCACGTCACAGTACAGCCATCTCCAGAGCCTTCTGTCCGTGGTTTTCAATTACTTCATACTTATCCTTGGGTTTTTGACTTTCAAAATTTCTAAGCTTTTATGAAATTTGCAGTAACATAGTTTTAACTATAGTCCACTCTACAGATAATTGAAAAAGTAGAGAATTTTCAGCCGCTGGGCACTAGAGTCAGAAGGACTCGATCATGTTTTCACCTCTTCCTTTCTCTATTTTTTCTTACTTTTACTGAGAAAGTTTCTCATTCTGTATCACGGGCTGACTCCAAACTTACTATGTAACATAGACCGGCTGACCTAGAATTTTTAGGAATTCTTCTTATATCTTCCTGTTACTAAGATTACAGGCAAGTTACCATGTGTGACTCCACATTCCTCTGAAACAACAAATGATAAATTAAGGACATTTTGTGACAGGGAACCGATGTTTCCTTTTTCCTAAAGCTGAAGCTTACGCTAAGGTACTGTAATAAGGACTATCATTCTCAAACATTCTTTTTGTTCCTGGATGATATTTCTCCCCAGATAGGTGAATATAACTCAGGTTCCTGACTACCCTCTCATATCTTTATACTTAATAAGGGCAACTATGAATTAAATGACCTAAGAAATTAATGCCCTTAAAATAGAGAAATATTCTGACATGGACACCCCTATGGAGGGCCTCACCCTCCCTGGGGAAATGAGGGGATATTGGGGAGGTTGGTGGGAGGGCATGGGAGGAGCGGAGGGAAATGGAGAGGGACCTGGAATTGACATGTGAAGCAACCTTGTTTCTAAATTAAATTTAAAAATAAAAAATAGAGAAATATAACTAGTGTGCAGTGTTGACTAAACATAAACCATTATTGTTATTTCCAAAGGTTATCAGTTGGTGGCTTATTTTCACTCTAGAGTGGCTATCTATGTCCATGTCATTCTACAATACCCAGTGGAGGCGGTGGATGTAAGTCAAGTTTTCTGCCTCTAGTCCTCTTTTTGACTTTTCTGGGGAAGTATGTCTCCAATGCTTCTACATAAGAATGACTGGGAAAAAACAGCAACTAAATAAATTATATTAAAATGTTGCATACACCACATTTTCAAAAAAGTATGTTTATTAGAAGTGACTTTGGTAAATACAGAAATAGGTAGACATTAAAAATATCTCCCAACTCATCAACCATTGATGAACACAAGAATGAAGATAACTATGAAGATCTTTTTAAGGGACACGTGTCTGTGTTTTGATAATAAACCAGTTAATGCTTGTCCCGAACACTAGCTACTTGTAAGTCCTTTGTCCCAGCTTACGCTCTCTTGTTTCTTCTTAGGTGACTGTCTTCTCTGAGAGGTTTCATTAGGAATGGAAACATAGGGTGCCTCTGTTTCTGCCTTGGTAACATGAAGCTTCATTCCAGATAGGATTTTGTAAGCCAGAATCTGATCTAACGATAGTGTACTCAGTTCCTGTAAGATAGAATGATAGCTCATGAACTCAAGAAGGGGCACTATTTTTAAAAAATCCAATCATGACGCAAAAAAAATTAGGGTTGAACTAACATTAAAAACCATCTACCAACATTTTAAATACTCCTGTATACCTACAGATCAGGGTGATTCTCACCCCTAATCAAAGAAATTCCTTTTGCAACAGTGTGAGGCCATTACAGAAAGTCGTGAGTGAAAATACAGAGAATAGCTGACTATGGGTTGCCCAACCCCAACTAATGTGTCTACAACACAGCTCCAGCATGAACTGCTCAGAAAACATCACAGAAGACAGGGTTGGGGGTTTGGGGGTGTGGAGAAAATTCTAAGAGCCAGAGGATCAGGAAGTGTGTTACAAGATAGTGTCTTGTAGATAAGACCGGGAATCTGACCCTGATATTGCAACAGTATAGCTTCCTTAACATGACCTGAACAAAGAAAATACCAGTTGCTGTCTTAAAGTGAGAGAGATCCCATGGGGTCAGCCCTGGATGAAAAGCTCCAGGCAATTACCAACTACTAAGACAGAAAATTAATCTTCCCCTAGGGATAAGACATAGAGGCAACACTGAAGGAATTCATCAGGTTATATTTACACGTTATTGTTATTTGCTTAAATGGATATGTAACAACCATGACTGAAGAAAAGGAGGCAGTGAATTGACCGGTGTGTGTGTGTGTGTGTGTGTGTGTGTGTGTGTGTGTGTGTGTGTGCAAGATGCGCTATGGGGAGAGAGGAGAGAAGAAAGGGAGAAGTGATGTACTAGTATTCTAATAAAATAAATAAAGAGAACTCTCTAGACTCCACAGATACAATTATAGAAAGCAATTTTAAGCAAAGGGGTCAAGACCAATCTGGGAGAACCCACAGAAACAGCTGACCTGAATGAGGGAGAGCTCATGGACCCTAGACTAACAGCTCAGAAACCAACATGGGACAGACTCTGGCTCCCTGCACATAGCATGCATGTTAATTAGGAAGCCTGGGAAATCTATGGGGCCTCCGGTAGTAGAAAGATATTTATCCCTAGTGCGCAAACGTTGGGAGTCCAGTTCCCATAGAGGAATACTCTCTCAGCCTAGACACTTGGGAGAAGGCCTAGGCCCTGCCCCAAATGATGTCACAGACTTTGATGATCTCCCATGGAAAGCCTCACCCTTTCTATGTAGCAGAAGAGGGATTGGGATGGGGGTAAGTGGTGGACATGGCAGAATGGGAGGGAGAGGGACCTGGGATTGATATATAAAATAAGATTGTTTCTAATTTAAATAAAATATATTTAAAAATCAATGAAATAACCTCTTCTGCAGTTTCAAAATAATATATAAATAAAGAGGATGTGTACTTTCATATTCAGATGGTCTCAAAGTTCTGTGGAAGAACATAATTGTAACCTTTAATGGGTGTGACTGGGAGAATAATGGTCTGACCTGGATCCTCTGCTCTACGGCAATATCTTTTTATTTCAGTATCAGTTCATCTGCATTTGCCACTTCCTTGTTTAGAGCCTCTATCACTGAGCCCTGATCTTTACTAAGGTATTTGCTGAAATGGTGGATTAAGAGATGAAGAGTTAAGTTTCTGGGCATACATTTCTTCTACCCCTTTATGATCAGTGTTAAATGAGGTGATTCTATTAGTGCATGTTTCCCACATGCCTATAGGCATTTTCTACAAGTAAACTGTGATTATTTTTGGGCTAGGTTTTTTAATTGCACCAAACTGAGTTAGATGAGTGAATTATTAAAAAACAATTGAAGACATCCAACTTTTTAGTATGCATTTCCCCAGTATCCCCACTGCAGCAGCATATAGAAAAGACTTGGCCACATTAATTCCGATTTCATTATCAAGAGGCTTTTAAAGTTAATTTGGCTTAAGATCTCTCAGCTACTGCTGGATTGTCTCTATTAATATCAAAAGTTACCTGACAGTATTACTAAGAAGAAAACACTGTATCATCATTTTGAAAAAGAGAAACTTTATAAAAATCAAAAGATGCATCTCTCCCCAGAGGTGGCAGCACACTGATTAGATGGGAGATTTCCTAACATACATTTCAGTAACAAGCCACTAAAACTGTCTTGAATGACTGATAAAGGAATGAAAGTTTTAAGATCCTTCCCAGGCATCAGTCCTGCATTTTAGAGTGCCCCATTTTTATTGTACTGATTAATCATATGCTCAAAGGAAGTTGGCGAGAGCTATCAAAAGCCAAACGGCATGACTTGAATGCCAACCTCACAAAATAGTCAGGGTCTAGTGGGGAGTGTCAAAAAATATGGCAAGATGGGTCATTTTAATTCCCACCTAATGAATTATGCATATTTATTCTACTCTTTTAGCACTGGACTGACACCCAGCAGGTGAAAACACCAGACCAAATCATCAGGGCAGAGTTCCCACAATGAAGGAAGTGTAGAGAGCTAAGAGGACTCCACTCAAGCCTAGCCAGTGATGCTCTCATTTGATCAAGGAATGAAGCTTGCTGGGAGAGATAACTACACTTTACTGTCATTTCTGCTTATGGTTTGGTGGCAAACTTACAAAGAACGTGCTCTTCTCAGTAGAAGACCCCTTAACTTTTTGGTTTTGTTTGTTTTAGATTCATTGTGAGGAGGGAAAATCCATCAATCTAAACTAAATGCTTTCTTTAAATATCTAAGTTCATTTATGAGCAATGGAGGGCTCTATTAATCACTAATGAACTCCTAAATGCCACCTTCAGCTGAAATAGTGATAGGTAAAATTATACTGTGACACACTGAGTGACAAAAAACATCCCCCTTACCTAGTTTCACAGTGTGTTATTGAATTGCAAGGCACTGCTTTAAAGGAATAAAATAAATAGCTAATGGTCCCTAGAGAATCGATTCCACTTTGCCATATGTCTACTTCTATGTGTATGTCATATATATACATACACATATACATTCTTTTGCATAATTTTGACAGTTATTTACAATCCTTCATGTCACAAACATCCACCTTCTTACCTGTCAAATTTCAGTGAAGAGAGCCATTTGCTTTTCTATAATTAAAAGTGATGCTTACAAAACCAGAAGTATATATAATTCCAGGCGAACTAAAGAAAAACAGTTGACCTCTAGACAGCAGTAATATTTCTAGGATCCTTTGAGCCTCCTACTTGCTTTACATTGACCTAGAAACTGTACTGATTGAGGGGGGGATGTAATTTTCCAACATGGTTTCTGTATTAAGTTTTGATTTTACAAGAATGTGTGGTTACCCTGTCCTTTTGCCAAGAGTGTTGCTCATAAATTAAAGAGAAGGCTCTAAGTTGCCTTTGCATGGCCTGAGTTTCTCTCCCTGACACAGTTTGTAGTCTTGTTAGCCTTTACCCAAGACAACCCAATGGAGAGTGTCTCACATTTGATGATCACATGATATCTGTTCTAGGAATGACTTCCCTTTCATGAAATTCTTTCATTCCACTGGCCTGCATTTGTTGTTGGTCACATGCTTTCAGACTCTTTTGTTCTGATTTAACTAAGGTGATGACTTGTACTGACCTCATATAAACAGAAATCACCCAGATTAGATAAAGCCAAGAAACCAGGAAGCAGGCTGTGGTAATAGGCCTAGGGAAAAATAGTCACTGCATTCCAATGAAGAAAATTCTTATCTGTAGCAGTAGGGTGGGTAGGGAGAAGCCTATGTGTGCCTAGATTTAAAAAAATTAAACTTACTGTAGCTATTTGGCTTCAGTGGCCTCTTCTGTAACTTTCTGAATTTCCTCATAGCCTGTCTTGTAACTTAATCTATACTTTTCATTCCTTCTTACTGTTAATTTTTAAAGCTTTAATATTTCAATGGACTGAAGCAGAAGGCTATGAAGTCATCCCCATTGCCTATAAACTCTTTGGACAACTTATTTCTCCTTTATTTTTGTCTTCTTTTCTAACTAGTGTTCCTTTAAATAATAGCTTCCTAAAGCACAGGCATAACAACATGGCAGTGCCTGCTGCCTCAGGTGAAGATTCCTATCTATAGGGTACTAATCACATTCCATACAATAGTACCTTTCTTGCCCAGGCCACTGCAGAGCTATAAAGTACTCAAGACAGGATTTCCTTGAAACCCCATCACAATGCAGGGACTCAGAGAATGAACAGTCTGAATGTGAAAGCTCTGGCAAGTCTGTCTCCTATGAAGGCTACAAACAATTTTGCAAGTTAATCTTTGAATGGGTTAGCTCAGAATTGTACAGCAAGGTATACACCCACAGGTGACCGTAACTATGGTTTCTTGTTTCCAACTTGAAGTCTCAGTATCCTGGTGAAATGTCTGGGTAGCTGGCACAGTGGGAGGTGCCTCTGAGAAAGCACTTGGTGAAGTTGGCTGAAGCCCAGTGGTTCCTTTCTGTCTTCATTTTTGTTACTCTTCTGCCCATAAATGTTTCTGCTCTGTCTGATTTTATTTTTTCATTTTCATATACTTGCTGGTCCTTACACCTTAGAAGGAAATTTGTCTTGCAATTTTATGAGCTATCACTAATTTGTTCCTTTATAACTATTTGTAAAGAATCTATTATTTGTTAGGTATAATCAAATATCAGATGTTGCAGAAATATCAAGGAAAAGTAAATAAAATTCCTGTTCTAAAATAATTCTTATTCTAATGAAAGAGGATGGACAGACAGAAATAGATATTTTGGATTCTCACTTATATATTACATCCACATGCTGAGTTTATTAGACTTATTGTAATTTTTTATACTCTCCTCATTTGAATCTCTCTAATAGAGTCCTTATTCTTTTGCATGTTTAGACATCTGAATTTAGTAAATATGGCATATAGATTTCCTATAATTCTGTTTTGGGTTTTTTTCATTTTTATATATGTACTTTTGCCATTTGGTAATAATATCTTTTTATATTCCTGGTACCTTTTAACTAAATGACCATCATTGAGAATTTATAGGAAACTAGTTCTACAGTGAAGATGTTATTTTATTGTTGTTATCAATTCAGAATAAGACTAAAAGAGATGGAAATATTTTGATTCATGGAGTGCTAAAAGTCAGGGTTCTGGTTATGGAGGCCGCTTAACTTTCTGCATGAACTTTCTGAGATACTCTCTCTCTTGATAATAATACAATGAGAAGTTAATATGCCTCACTTTCCCAGTACATCTCTTTTCCCTTATGATTTAAGTGCCTTGAGGTTAGCTTTCAACTCTCAGGAACCAGCATTTACTAGGGAGAACCAGAGCTAAACAGCTCTTTCAGGAACTCTTTTCAGGAATTCTTCAAGATCTTGTCCCTCATGTCTTTGTTGACTTTGAATTTTTCCCAGTATGTCTCTCATTGTTTGATCCAGCCTTTCAAGTTCTTAAAGGAGCAGGAGATGGCCTTTATGCATTAATCCATCATAGAGAGAAGTATAAGCCCTTTACTGTAAGAATTTAATCATTTAATGTAGATAAGTTCTCTTTTATCATCACTAGATCCTGGTAGTTTTATCCTGTTCTCTGACCAATGATTCGTTTTTTCCACAAATGCTCATCATAAATAAAGACTGTCACAGTAAGGGACAGCCTGTGAGGTGATGTGGATGGGTCCTCTATCTTCACCACTGAAGTAAGAATGCAGAGTGCCCATGCTGTTGAGCAGACAGTCACATAAGCTTCATATAAGGACAATAGTTGATTTTAATATTTAGGTTTCTACAAATATTTCTGAAGGAACAAAATGAGCCATTTTGTTCTTAGTACTTCAGGTGATTTTATGACTTTTGAAAAATGACTATAGATACACAATTCAGTCAGTAGAGAGATTTCACATGCTGAAATATGCCCTTCTTTGTTTTTCCTGACAGTAATGCATGAATAAGAGCCATAACTACTTGGAAGACTTTCCACAGTGTTCTGGTATTGATGCAACTCAGCTGGGTTCACCTTGAGATTGAAGTTCACTTTTTCCTCTCTGGCATCAACATGATTTATCTTTTGAAATACATCCCATGGATTCATGCACATTTCTCTGCATCTGTTTCTAAATTGTCAATAGTCATTACATTTAGTGATCCTCTTCTGTCTCAATAGCCATACAGAAAACAGTCTGTTATATAGGGTAGCTTTGTCTCTCTAGCTGAGTATCCTACTTAGACTGACACCCAAATAAGAGCATGTTTCTAACACAGTTCCATCTAAATGTAAAACTGTTGTTTTTATAACATACCATAATAGGGTTAAAATACTGACAATAGCATATCCTGACTGGAATTCATATTTTATTGAGAAAAATATTTAATAATATTTAGATACAAATGCATAAATATATCACAACATTTGAATATTTAAATGTGAATTTGTAAGTTGTATTAAATCACAATACTTTTGGTCCATGAGGGTGAAGGGAGAAGATGGGAACAGGGTGTAGACGATTGTGCATACAACAGAGACAGTCCCTTGGTAGACAACTTCAGTACTTCTGCTCAACATTATTCCAGAGTATAAGGAATATATAGGACTGGGGAGCCTAGGGACAAAACTTAATTTGCAGTGTCACAGTTCCATCATAAGGCTTTGTATGTGGCAGTAGGGTCCTTACAGCAATGCTCTTAGCACAATTCTTAGTTACCATATTGCATCAGGTGAGGCTTCTAGTAGGAAACTGGGCCGGCCAAAGGTCAACTTAGAGATAAAATAGGTATCCAGACTTAGAGACAGCTTTCAGATAAGGTCAGTCTACCAGTCCTAGAGACATACTCCAGGTAAGGGCAGGTGAAGAGCAGGAGGGAGTGTCTATGTGGTCAAGCTTTGGAAAAACAACCAAACAGCCAGGCCATGATAGACAGCAAATTCCAACTAACCAGAAATGTCTCCCAACAATGTCTTTACATTTAAAACTTTGCAAAAATAGTTAGTGTTTACATTTGAGATGATAGTTAGTATTTATCACATATATGAAATTCTAAAATCTTAGAAGTTAACATTACCATTACCAGCATTCACAATATTTGACCTTCTATGTATTTCCTCCATATTAGCAAGTAATGCAGAGTATAGAAGGATATATTTTATGCAGTAATGAATTTTACATTTATGACCCGAGGGAGACAAGTATGGAGATTGGGAAAACTAAGTAGCATACAATATTATGTTTAGACATAATTAGTATTACAAGAAAATTTGTTACTATATTTAGTTATATTGTATATCATTCCTTAAGGATTATAGAATGATTTAGAGATAATATATATATGTGTGTGTGTGTGTGTATAAATGTATATATAATCTATAAAATCTAGCTTGAAAATTTAACCCATATGTGTCAACACATCATACAGAAGCTTGACATATATGTTTAAGCACCTAAAATAGCATGCTTATCCTACTTTTTGCCCTACAAATTAGTATTTGTCAGAAAGAAAGGCCTTTCATTACATCAGAGAGACCTCAAAGGTAATAGCACAGCAAAAGAAGAAGAGCACATTTCTTTTTGAATTGCAGGGCTTCTGCCATAGTTATATATGACATGTGTTGATATTGTAAGGGATATTAGCAATCCTACAATTTTCTTCAGATTAGAGTAGGTGGCTTTGCTGCTCTTTATCTCTTTAGGAGTGATTTTGCAATGTAGACTACCACTGTTGTCAAAAACATCAAACTAGAAGAGTTGGAGCAGCTGTGTTACATCTTGGAGTGGGGACAAACAAAGACATGAAGGCTGAGGAAAATGGAAAAGAAAAATTCTGCAAGTTTCTCCAGAAACATCCAAGTTTGTCGCACCTGCTGTGCGGCCTGCATCCGAGAATGTAGCGAGGTGGTCGGGATAGATGACACAGAGACCGGTCGGTTGCTTTAAGAAAACTTTATGCTTCCCAAGTCAGCTTAGGAGGAGACTCCAAGTCCGCTTAGGAGAGAGAAGTCTCAGGAGAAGTCTCTCCAAGAAAAATCGCTTCCCTTTTTAAGGACTTCTGCCATCCATCTACATACAATTCTTTCCAGCCTTCTCACCCTCCTGGCTGGTGGTTTAATCTCCAGCCCCAGAATCGGGGAGACACAGCAGGGAAACAGGAAGAAACATCTAGCCGTAGGGGGTATCAAAGTCATGGTATTTCAGTGAGCAAGCCCTTATCTGAGCCCTATCAAGAGCTTTATAGCACTGAATTGTTTTCAGTAAACATTATCTCACAGCTGCCTGCTCCCAGGCCGAAGGGGAAGTGGGTTTCTGCTCAAGGTCTGGTGTCCCCACACAAGTTCATGAGCATAGATACTTTGCTAATCTTTTAATTATCTCTGTTTTTGCCCACATCACTTACTGGGTAAATAAGGCTGGGTTACATACTCCTCATATTACAATGTTTTTTCTTATTTTGACAGTAAGCATTCTGCACAAAGGTTAAGTAGTTAAAACCAAAAAGGTCTTTTAAAAAATTAGGAAGTCCTATTTATCACGGTGTTGAGGAATATTTTCAATTCTAGAATGGTGGGATTCTATAATGTCTCTAAAGGCATCAGTAAATCACTAAGGTTTTGTAGAAAATGGCTATGCTCAACCTAGTATTCCGAGGAAACTTTCAAAGGTCATTTTTGAGCAGAAGACAGGGAGTTCTGCACAAAACTAAACTCCAAGTAGATCAAGGACCTCAAAATAAGTCTGGGCATCCTGACGCCTAGAAGGGAAAGTGGTGAATAGGCTTCAACTTATTGGCATATGGGAAGTCTCTCTGAACATAAAACCAAGAGAATACATACTAAGAACAACAGTTAATAAATGGGACCACATGAAGATGAGAAGATTCTGGATGTAAAACGACAGCATCATTTATGCAAAGCAGTAGTCTACAGAAAGAAAAAAAAACTCTTTATCAAGGATATACCTGATAGAGGGAAAATACCTACAGTATATAAAGACCCAAGAAAAACTGAACAGCAAGAAAATCAATAAACGGATTTTAAAAATGAGGTGCAGAATGAAGCAGAGAAATCTCAAAAAATGAATCACAAGTGGCTGAGAAATAGACAAAGAAATGTTCAACATCCTTAGTCATCAGATATATGCAAATTTAAACTATTTTGAGAGTTCATTTTGCACCAATCAGAATGGCTAAAATTGATAAAACAACTGACAGTTCATGCTGATGAGGAGGCAGACAAAGGGGAATACTTATTCACTGATGGTGGGATTCATTTATAGAACTTATACAGCTGTTGGGGAAGTCAGTGTAGTATTGCTTAGAATAGATCTACCTCAAGAACCAGATATACCACTCTTGGACATATACCCAAAAACCTTTCCATTCTACTACAGAGATCCTTATTTATTTATGTTCAATGCTTTCTGCTTTGTTCAGAATAGTCATAAATTGCAAGCAACATAGACATCTGTCAATGGATGAATAATGAAAATTATATTACACTTTTAAAAATGGGTTATTATTCAGCTGTTAAGAAATATTAAGTTTATAGGTAAATAGATGGTACTAGAAATAAAAATAACCCTGAGTGAGGGAACTCCAACCCGAAAAGACAAATATTGTACACTTTCTCTTATATATGGATAATAACTTTTGATATTTGCTACAACTCACTAAGTACAGAGTATAGGTATCTAATAAATGACTTGGGGATAAAAGAATGAAGACAGATTATATTATTACTGAAAAACAAAGAAACTGGAATAGGAGGATTAAATATGGAGGAAGATGCAAGAGAATGGATAAAAGACAGAATGTTGGAAAGGACAACTAACACCAAATATCATTTGAAAAACCATATACAAACTTCATAAAGTTTATACATACATGAGAGGAATATAAATAAAATCCCCAACTGGAAATCTTACACAATCAACTGGAAACCTTACACAATCAACAAGGGTTAAATCTTGTTGAATTATTTGTCAAAGGGCCACCTAGAAATGCCCAAAGAGTATAAGCTATTGATAACTCTACACAAATTTTGCATACTTCATAGCACATGAAGAAATTAATCATATGTCTAACTAGAAGCTTCACCCACATCAACCATGGTGTATCTTACATGGTACTAGATAAATATGTATAATCTCTGGTACTGGAATGTTCTTTACACAATAAAAATGAGACAGAGAGACACTAACTTATGTCAAAAAGCTCAGTATTGTAATTCTTTTCCTTTCAAGAATGTAAATCTTTCTTTAGCCTCTTGCCAGTTTGACAGAACAAATACATCTTTTTCAAAGATCTAAAAGATGCCAGACTCATCTTTTGAAATGCAATCATCAGTTTAATGCCAGTACCACCCTAAATCTACTAGAACTCATCTGAAATATATTATTCAGGAAGATTGGAAACTTTTACCCCAGTTTCTGTGGGAAAATCATATAGTGGTTCTTTCAGCAAACATTGAAACATTGATTGTCAAATCTCAATGATCTAATCACACTGCCCAATCTTCTTTGTCTTCTAATACCAGTATTGTCTTCTAATACTCCCATACTCTCCTCCTGACAACCAGCTCATCTTAGGGCTTAAAACTTGCCTGCTTTTCGTAGAGTTGAGTTAAAACTTTCATCACTATAGCATCAATTTTTAATATTTTCTTAATTTCCTATTTTACTTGCCCAGTACGTTTTTACTCTGTGCACTATCTCCAGATTCTTACTCTAAATTCCCTTCAATTCTCTGGTCTTTGTGATATCTGTGGAAAGAATTAATTAGAAATACAAAGAAGACCCTGTATGAACATGCATCCTTTGGGTATTCATACAGGCTCTTTTCAACTATTTTCATAGCAGCATTATTTGTAAAAGTGAGAACTTGGAATCAACCTAGATGCCCCTCAACTGAAGAATGGATAAAGAAAATGTGCTACATTTATACAATGTAGTACTACTCAGCCAAAAAAAAAAATGGAATGTTGAAATTCACAGTCAAATGGATGGAACTAGAAGCAATCATCCTAAATGAGGTAACCCAGTTACAGAAAGACAAAAACAGTATATACTCACTCATATATGGATATGATGAGGGAAGACCTTCTGTGTGTATGCTTATATGCTTGGGATTTTTTTGTTTTGTTTTGTTTTGTTTTTTTGTTTTTTCGAGGCAGGGTTTCTCTGTATTGTTTTGGAGGCTGTCCTGAAACTCACTCTGTAGACAAGGCTGGCCTCACAGAACTCTGTCTGCTTCATCCTCCCAAGTGCTGGGATTAAAGACATGCACCACCAATGCCTGGCAGGAAGTATATGTTTGTCTTATTGATTGACAAATAAAGCACTGTTGGCCAATAGGGAAGCAATATAGGTGGGACAAGTAGTTGAGGAGGGTTCTGGGAAATGTAATCAAGAGTGGAGAGCCATCATGTGATCCCAGGAAGAGAGAATGCATGAGGTTGGTATCCTTGGTAAGATAAGACCTTATAGAAATATATATAATAGTAGCTTTCTTGGATCCCCTAGCTTGCAGACTGCATCAAGGTCGACTCACCCCTGTACAGATGACCAAGTGACCAGGTGCCTGCAGAGAGAGCTGGTCCACTTCCATCTGCACTTAGGATAGAGGGCAGAGGTAACCACCAGATCCCCATCTTACACCTGAATTCCTCCTGCTCACCCGCCCTCTCTCAGATCCCCTGGCTTGGGGGCTGCATCCAGGTCAACTTGCCCCCAAAGAGAAGACCAAGCAACTAGGACCCTGCAGAGAGAGCTGGTCCACTTCTGCCCACACTCAGGGCAGAGGGCAGAGGTTAGCACCAGATCCCCATCTTAGACCTGAATTTCTCCAGCTTGCCCTCTCTTGAATCCCCTGACTTGAAACTGCAGCCTCCCACTTCCCCTCCACCCCCCTCCCCTGCCCCGGAAGGACTGTGAAGCAACCAGGAGCCTGAGAAAGAACCAGTACACTTACGTCCACACTCAGGGCAGAGGATAGAGGGCAGAGCACAGAGGCCAAAGAATATTGGATTTGCTTACACACACTGAAAGGGAACCCTGTTCACTTACCCACCAGGAGAGGAAGAGCCTTTTTCTATACACACTGGAAGAAGTGATGGGGAAGAGACAATATAAGAACACACTCAGCAACAGAAAAACAAATATTACACCACCAGAGTCTAGAGATTCTACAACAGTAAGACCTGAAGACCCCCAATGCAGATGAAGCAGAAGGGAATGACTTTAAAAATACCTTCATGAAAATTATAGAGACCCGCAAAGAGGATGTGAGAAAATCCCTTAAAGAAATTAAAGAAAAAACAAACCAAAAAAATCCAACAAATGCAAAAGGGAAAAAACACGAAGCAAAAATTACAATAAGCAATTCAAATAGTGCAAGGTTTGAAGCTGACATGGAGACATTAAAAAAAAACACACAGCCTGAAGGAAGGACAGAAATAGAAAAACTGGGGAAATGGTCAGGTACTACAGATGCAAGTATAACCAACAGAATACAAGAGATGGTAGAGAGAATCTCAGGTGTTGAAGACACACTAGGAGAGACAGATTCATCAATCAAAGAATGTCTTAAGTCCAACAATTCCCTAAGACAAAATATCCAGGAAATATGGGACACTGTGAAAAGACTAAACCTAAGAATAATAGGTATAGAAGAAGGTGAAGAAACCAAACTCAAAGTGACAGAAAACATATTCAAAAAAACCATAGAAGAAAACTTTCCCATCCTAAAGAAAGACATACCAATGAATGTACAAGAAGCTTATAGAACACCAAATAGAGTAGACCACAAAAAAGACCCCTCACCACATAATAATCAAGATCCCAAACATACAGAATAAAGAAAGAATACTTAGAGCAGCTAAGGAAAAAGGTCAAATAACATATAAAGGCAAACCTATAAGAATTACAACTGACTTCTCCATTGAAACTATGAAAGCCAGAAGGTCCTAGATAGATATTCTGTCAACACTAAGAGAACATGGATGCCAGCCCAGACTATAACCAGCAAAGCTTTCAATCACTATGGATGGAGAAAACAAGATATTCCATGAAAAAACCAGATTTAAACAATACATAGCCACTAACCCAGCCCTACAGAAAGTTCTGGAAGGAAAACTCCAGTCCAAGGAAGTTAATTAATTATGACTAGATAAACATAGGAACTAGATAATCCTACTTTACCAACATGCAAAAGAGAAAAGGGGTGGAAATCTACATGCAATTCCACCAAGAACAACCATTCTAAAACAAACAAGAACGAGCAATCAAAGGACATTAATATCCCTCAATATTAATAGTCTTAACTCGCCCATAAAAAGGAACAGGCTAACAGAATGGATTCGAAGACAGAACCCATCCTTCTGATGCATACAAGAAACATACCTCAGCCTCAAAGACAGACATTACCTGAGAGTTAAGGTTTGGGAAAATAATTTCAATCAAATGGTCCCAAGAAACAAGCAAGGGTGGCAATCCTAATATCTAAGAAACTAGACTTTAAATGGAAATCAATCAAAAGCGATGAAAGAGGTCATTTCATATTTATCACAGGAATAATCCACCAAGATGAAGTCTCAATTCTGAACTTCTATGAACCAAGTACAAAGGCATCCACATTCATAAAAGAAAGATTACTAAAACTCAAACCACACATAAAACCTCACACACTTATAGTGGGAGACTTCAACAACCCACTGTCACCACTAGACAGGACAACCAGACAGAAACTTAACAAAGAAACAAAGGAACTAATAGAAGTTATGACCCAATTGGGTTTGACAGACATCTATAGAACATTCCATCTAAACACAAAAGAATATACCTTCTTCTCAGCGCCACATGTAACCTTTCTCAAAAATTGATCACATACTTAGCAACATAGCAAACCTCAACAGGTACAAAAAAATTGGAATAACTCCATGTATCTTATCAGACCACCATACTTTAAAGTTAGAGTTCAACAACAACACAAATTGCAGAAACCCTACAAACTGATGGAAATTGAATAATGCACAATTGTACCACTCCTGGATCAAAGAAGAAATTAAAAAATAAGAAATCAAAGACTTCCTAGAATTCAATGAGAATGAAGAAACAACATATCCAAACTTATGGGACACTTTGAAAGCAGTGCTAAAAGGAGAGTTTGCAGCACTAAGTGCTCACCTGAAGAAACTAGAGAATAGTTACACTAGAGAATTAACAGCACAGCTGAAAGCTATAGAACACAAAGAAGCAGACTGACAAAGGAGGAGTACATGCCAGGAAATAATCAAATTGAGGGCTCAAATCAATAAAGCAGAAACTAGGAAAACAATACAAAGAATCAATGTAACAAAGAGTTGGTTCTTTGAGAAAATCAACAAAGGAGACAAACCGCTATCCAAACTCACCAAACAGCAGCATGTGAACATGCAAATTAACAAAATCAGAAATGAAAAGGGGGACATAATAATGGACACTGAGGGAATTCAGAGAATAATCAGGTCATATTTTGAAAACCTGTACTCCACAAAATTCGAAAATTAAAAGGAAATGGACAATTTCCTGGATAGATTTCACCTGACTAAATTAAATCAAGAACAGATAAGCAATTTAAATAGACCAATAACACCCAAGAAACAGAAGCAGTCATCAAAAGTCTCCCAACCAAAAAAAAAATCCAGGCCCAGATGGCTTCAGTGCAGAATTCTACCAGAAATTCAAAGAAAAGCTTATACCAATTCTCCTCAAAGTATTCCATGCGATAGAAGCAGAATGGTCTTTGCCAAACTCTTTTTTTTTCTATAGCCATTTTTTATTCTTTTTTTTTAATTTAGATAAGAAACGAGGTTGCTTCACAAGTCAGTTCCAGGCCCCTCTCCCTTTCCCTCCCCTCCTCCCGTGCCCTCCCCCCATCCCCCCCCCGTTATCCCCTCATTCCCCCAGGGAGGGTGAGGCCCTCCATGTGGGTGTCCATAGTCTGTCATTTCATATAGGGCAGGGCTTAGACCCTTCCCCAAGAGTTCAGGGTGAGAGTGCACCTCACATTGTTCTATGGGAGTCCAAACTCTTTTTATGTAGCTTTAATAACACTGATACCCAAGTCACACAAAGACACAAGAAAGAGAAATTCAGACCAATTTCCCTCATGAACATTGATGCAAAAATACTCAATAAAATACTGGCAATTCAGAACCAAGAACACATCAGAACACTCATCCACCATGAACAAGTAGACTTCATTCCAGGGATGCAGGGATGGTTCAACATACAAAAATCTATCAATATAACCCACAAGCTGAGAAACAAAAATCACATGATCATCTCACTAGATGCTGAAAAAGCCCTTGACAATATCCAACCCACATTCATGATAAAGGCTTTAGAGAGATCTGGGATAACAGGAACATACCTAGACATAATAAATGCAATATACAGCAAACCAACAGCAGACATCAAATTGAATGGAGTGAAACTCAAGGCAATTCCTCTAAAATCAGGAACAAGACAAGGATGTCCCTTTCCCCATACCTCTTCAATATTGTATTCCAAGTTCTAGCTATAGCAATAATACAACAAAAGCAGATCAAGGGGATACAAATTGGAAAGGAAGAGGTAAAACTTTCACTATTTGCAGATGATATGATAGTTTACATAAATTACCCAAAGAACTCTACCAGGGAACTCTTACAGCTGACTAACACCTTCAGCAAAGTGGCAAGATACACGATCAACTAAGAAAATCAGTAGCTCTTTTATATATAGACTGTAAGAGGGTTGAGAAAGAAATCAGAGAAACATCACCCTTTACCATTGCCACACACAATATAAAATACATCGGGGTAAGCTAACCAAACAAGTGAAAGACCTGTATTGCAAGAACTTTGAGTCTTTAATGCAAGAAATTAAAGAAGACACCAGAAAATGGCAAGATCTCCCATGCTCTTGGATAGGTAGGATCAATGTAGTAAAAATAACAATCCTGCCAAAAGCAATGTACAGACTCAATGCAATCCCCATCAAAATTCCAGCACAATACTTCACAGACCGTGAAAGAACAATTCTCAACTTTACATGGAAAAACAAAAACCCAGGATAGCTAAGACTACCCTGCTCAACAAAGCAACATCTGGAGGCATCACCAATCCTGATTTCAAGCTCTGTTATAGAGCTGTAGTCCTGAAAACAGTTTGGTATTGGCACAAGAATAGGCAGGTATACCAATGGAATCAAACTGAACACTCTGAGATTAATCCACAAACCAATGAACAGCTAATTTTTTGAAAAAGAAGCTAAAATTATACAATGGAAAAAGATAGCATCTTTAACAAATGGTGCTGGCATAACTGGATGCTGGCATGTAGAAGACTGCAGATAGATCCATGTCTATTGCCATGTACAAAACTTAAGTCCAAATGAACAAAGACCTCAACATAAATCCAGATACATTGAACCTATTACAAGAGAAAGCAGGAGGTTCCCTTGAAAGAATTGGTACATGAAACTGCTTCCTGAACATAACACCAGTAGAGCAAACACAGTAGCTTATGTAAGGCAAAGGACACAGTCAGCAAGACAAAAAGGCAACCCACAGATTGGGAGAAGATATTCACACATGACAGAGGGTTGATCTCTAAAATTTACAAAGATCTCAAGAAGCAAGTCTCCAAGACACCAGAGGAAACAATAAAAAATTGGTGGACTGAACTAAATGGAGAATTCTCAATATTGGAGTCTAAAATGGCTGAGAGACACTTAAGAAAGTGCTCAACATCCTTAGCCATTAGGCAAATGCAAATCAAAACATCCCGAGATATCATCTTACTCCTGTCAGAATGGCTAAAATAAAAAACACCAATGACAGCTTATGCTGGAAAGGATGTAGAGAAAGGGGAACATCGTCCATGGCTGGTGGAAGTGCAAACTTGTACATCCACTTTGGAAATCAGTATGGAGATTCCTCAGGAAATTAGTATTAGTCTACCACAAGACCCAGCAATTCCACTCTTAGGCGTATACCCAAAAGATGCCCACTCATACAACAAGGTTGTCTATTCCACTATGTACATAGCAGCAGTATTTGTAATAGCTAAATCCTGGAAGCAACCTAGATGCCCCTCAACTGAAGAGTGGATAGAGAAAATGTACATTTACACGATGGAGTACTACTCAGCAAAACAAACAAACAAACAATGGAATCTTGAAATTTGCTGGTAAATGGACAGTGCTAGAAGAAACCATCCTGAGTGAAGTAACCCAGTCATAAACACAAACATGGTATGTACTCACTCATATATGGATTTTAGGTATGGATCAGGGGAGTGCCAGCCTACAATCCCAGGGCCAGTGACTCTGGGAAACAGGGAGGTTCCCAAGAGATAATCATTAAACCCAGAGAAGTGGAAAGAGGCAAGATCTCCTGAGCAGAGGGGAGAGGGAACCAGGAAAATGAGAGGAGGACAAGAGGAGGGTAGAAGATGACATGGGAGCAGGAAGGTAGAGTCAGGGTAAGAATAGAGGAGACCAGGATAAGAGATGCCATAATAGTTGGAGTCATTATAACTTTGAGGAGAGAGTTAACACAAGTGAAATTTTCAGATATTTATAAGGATAACACATACTGGAAAACTAAGCAGAGATACTACATTTATAGCCCTTATCTGATGATAATGTTGATGACTACCTTATATGACATCCTAGAACCTTTATCTAGTGACTGATGGAAGCAGAGATAGATACCCACAGCTAAACACTGAACTGACCCCCTGGAACCCAGTGGCAGAGATGGAGGAGTGATGAGCAAAGGGGTTAAGACTATGTTGGTGAAACACACAAAGACAGCTGACCAGACAAGGGGGAGCTATTGAACCCCAGGCTGATGGCTAAGAGGCCAATAGGGCACTGATCCAGACTCCATGAATGTAGTGTCAGTGAGGAGGCCACAGAAATCTCTGGGCCCTTGGGTAATAGATACGTGTTCACTATTGCGTACGAATGAAGTTTGGGAGCCCATTCCACATGGAGGGAAGCTGTCTCAGCCTGGACACATGGGTAAGGGCCTAGGTCCTGACCTGGATGAAATGACAGACTCTGGAGATTCCCCCAAGGAAGGCCTCACCCTCACTGTGGAATGATGTGGGCATTGGGCTGCCTAATCCCTGCCCCAAATAATGTGACACACTTTGGTGATCACCTTTGAAGGCCTCACCCTCCCTGGGGAATGAGTAGGGTATGGGGAGGCTGGTGGAGAGCATGAGCGGGAGTGGGAACTGGGATTGATATGTAAAATATGATTGTTTCTAATTTAAATAAAATTTTATATGTATTTTATAAAAGAAGACCCTTAGAACAGTGGTTCTCAGCCAGTGGGTCATGACCCCTTTGTGGTGAATGAATGATCTTTTTCAGTGGTCACCCAAGACCATTGGAAAAGACAAATATTTGCATTACAATTCATAACAGCAGCAAAATTACAGCTGTGAAATAGCACGAAAATATTTTTATGGTTGGGGGTCACCACAACAAGAGGAACTGTATTAAAGTGTCAGAGCACTAGGACAGTTGAGAATCACTGCTGTAGAAGATAATTGGGGTTCATTACAATGTAAATTTAGGCAGTCTCAGGAGGTAAGGGTTAACAATTGCCCAAGTATCCATAAGCCCATCTATATCTCAAATAAGCTTGTTACTATTTCTGAAGTTTCTAGAGCATACAGTTTTCCCTACAAAGATTGTCAAGCCCATTTGGGTTGACTCTTGGGGAAAAGACAATGGTGTGTTCAAATCCGTCTTTTTTACAGAAAATCTGTGCTGTATACAATCTTATGATCCTCACTACAATCTTATGATCCAGATACCATTTATCCATTATCCACCCATGGATCAGAGGAGAAAGTCACTGTTTATATAAATGCTTGCAAAAGTAATGAGAAAATAGAGCAAAATTGTTTTCTTTATAACATGGAATTTAAATGCCAAAAAACCATGAGATATAAGGAGCACCAGTTCTTTGTGGAAAACAAGTATATACTATAAGAAAAATCAGTGCAATAAAGCAGACATGATAACACATCTGCAACCCCTGAAGCTGCACTCTGAAGACTGAAACAATGATACTACAAGTCCAAGTCAGTGGGGGTTATATAGTGTGACCTCATAAACAAGTAACTGAATAAAATGATCAGGTGACAAGAGGTGATATTTATTCCAACATTTTAATTAGGTAGATATGGAATTTTCAAAGCTTGAGTTTCAGAAATGAGTAAGACAATCAAGGTCCCAGGTTGCATCCAACATCTACCTAATTGAAGGCATGAAATAATAGTAATAGTATTAATAATTGTAGTAGTAGTAGTAGCAGTAATAATATACTAGATGCTATTAAGGAATTGAAAACCAATGTCCAAATAGAAAGTGACAGAAGAGATATTCTAGACTGGACTGATTTGGAAGGAAAGAAAGGCCTTTGTGAGGAAGATGTAATTTGGCTGGATCAAATGACCAGAAGTTTCAATTTTATATTTTATAATCAATATCAACTTTAGCGCTAGTGCAGAATGTGAGGCTGAGAATTGCATGAACTCAGGGCAGTACTGTCCCTAACACTGTAGGCAATGATAAGATGTTCAAACATCTTTTTTTTTCAGTGTGACAAGGAATCATTCTAAGTATTTAAGAATAAGATCAGGACAGTATCATCAGGTGTGTATCTCAAACAGATCATTGAAAGCTCTATGGGGAAGAAATTTTAGCCATGTATAATGGGAAGCAATGCCTCTGCAGTTCTTTCAGTGACAGACTAGGGTGGCTCAGATAAGGGTTTATTAAGAAAAGAATCTGTGTTTTAAAAATGCAGGCTGGGGGTTGGATTTGTGTGAGAGGAGAAAGGGATGGGTTCAGTGGTAACAGTAGCAGGTACACTCTTGGTTTAGACACTTGAGTATGAGGTGTACATTCCAGGAACAGGAGCATTGAAGTTCTTCTTCTCCATGGAAAGTCATTCTGCGAGTTTCAGAAAAAAAGAATGGATATGAAGGAGAAGACAAACCCACTTCAGAGGCAAACTTAAACACAGGATAAGAACAAGCATGAAAAGACAGATATTCAATGAATGTAAATAGTACTTGGAATGGGAAGCTTTGCATGGTTTAGTGAGTGGGCAAGGTATTCCTTCCTCATTTCCCCTTTTCCCCAAACACGTAGAGCCTAGAAAACTGTAATTAGTGCCAGAAGAGATTCCACCTTTCTTCTGAACATATAGGTCAATGTCAAGGACTACTACATGTGTCAGCTGACATAAGACCCTCTCTGAACTTCAGAGGGAGTTGAAAGGCAAGTCAGAATGGGAAAGGGCCAACGCAAGTAGAAAAACAATGATAATAATTATGATGAATATTTTTCCTAAGAATTTTGTTTCTGAAGGGAAACAATTACGAAACTGGGCTAAGAGCACTGTAAACTTAGCCAATAGACCAGTGAAACTCTGCAGGTGTGTTAGAATGTGATGTCCATGCTGAAGAGTTATTTGAAACGAGTGCTACAAGGCTACACTATGTTGTACTGCACCTCAGCTGTGCTTGTGTGAGCTTCAGAGCATCGGTGCCATTACTAGAGGAGAAACTTTCATAATCGCTGATAAAATACCTCACATCACAAGAGATTCTTGAAATCAAAGCAGTCTCTGTAGGCTACTGGATGGAAGTAACCTTTCCCTTAGTACACCAGAAAAATTGAAACTTAATAGTGTACATTGTCCCTTAGTGTCCTATGTCTTCCCCTTGCCACCCTTAAGGATACTTTCAGGGTCCTTCAACATGAAGTAAATACTCATGTGTGTTTTTAATATATAAGTGTATTGTCATTTGCTTTGAAAAGCATCCATGGACCTATCCCTTATTATATATATATATATATATATATATATATTGTTATTTGTTTAAAGCACCACTTATTCCTATGTTTCCAGTGACTTGAGTTATCATTATGTGTTACAGACAAGCAGAAGAAAGATGAGACACTTATAGTGTGTGGAAAGTCAGATCAATGAATCTTTAATGTGTTTTACATTTCTAAAATTACATGAGATCCTGCCCATGATTCCCACTGGACAGAGGGCTGTGTGCCTCTCATTTTGACTCCTGAGCAAAACCCCACAATCCCTGAACTTTTAGGAGACAGCATGTGGCTATGGAGGACTTGGGAAGATAATGCTGAAATATTCTAAGTACAATTTCCTGTTTGGTTTTAAGGCTTCCAAGACATTTAGATGATTTCTTTCCATAATAATCATATGAAAGGTGAATTTATATGGTCTTGGAATTGGTATAACTTTCGTTCATGGTTAGCTTTGCTGCACTGCTTTTAAAGACTTGAAAGTGTATATGTCATCCCTAATTGGAACTCCCAGGCAGAAATGATGCCATCAGGGAGCTTAAAATATGTGGCCATATGAGTTGCCCAGCAGACCAAACATATTGCTGTAAAGCAAATAATTTACATTTAAATAACTTATCTGCATTCACCTAATTTAAAAGTAATCTTTATTCTTTCTCAACTAATCCCCAAACTTATGGACTAGTTTGATCATATTTGTGCAATAAAATTGAAAATTTCAGATATGGTAGGTAATCAATTTTAGTCACCTCATCTGCGTTTCCAATCTCATTACAGATTGCAATTTTCAGTGCAGATTACATGATGACCCATCAGTGGCTTTGTTGTTTCTGAATTACTGATTCCTTGCCTACTGCCAGATAAGAACAAAGCCTATGCATCAGCCTGACAGCTTGCAAACAGAAAATGGGCTTGTAGGATTGGATTTAAATCCCAGGTGTAGGGGATAATTACCACATCACTCATGCAGTAACTGAAAAATGGTATTTCAACAAGAAAAATTACATTCCTTTTATAGTGCCAACAGAAATCATTATTTGAGGCTTCACACTGATTCACTGTATCATTACATGTGCACTGTACTCATTAAAGGTAATGTTTGTTGCAACATAAAAAAGTTATTGTTTTAGGTACTTTGGTGGAGCAGGTAGCTTAAATTTAAGGTTTGTGGGAACTTGATGGTGTAGAGGTCATTTGGACTCTAATATGTACTGGGCAAGAGAAATGACAGCCCAGATGAAGGGCTTTTCAACTGGCTCCTATTACAGGAGGCGTGGATGGATAGTACAAAGAAAATGGAGTATAAATCTTTTGTTTCTGAAACTTCAGCCATTTAACCCTACAGTCTGTCCCAAATAGGAGAACAAATAATGATTCAAAGCTCGACAGAGCAGTTCCACAAAGTGCATATTTTACCGTTAGCATTGATGCCATCAAAGTCCAACGTATACATTCATAAAATATGGAGGAACAGGCACCGTATTCATTCTTGAAATCATTAAAAAGAAGGCAGTAGCTGGCACACTGGAGATGCACCACTCACCTCTGGCACTTGTTCCATCACCTACAGGCCCATGGTTGTTGTGTGAGCAGCACAATAATGAAAGCAAGACTGAGCATTCATATGTCAATGCAGTAGGCTTCGTGTCAATGTTGAGAACACCACATATTTATGGCCAACTAGCTTTCTCCTTAAATTGATCAGAGTAACATAAGAAAAGAGAATATCTGCTTGGCTGTAATTTTGCAAGGACTCCAAAAGGAGGCACTGACAGAAAGATTGCACAACAAATAGGCAGATATGTAGGTAGATATACAGATGCATGCATGCATTCATACATATATACATACATACAAAGATATATGTATAGATACATAGAAACAGATAGATACATAGATACTTATATAGATAAATAGAGAGATGATAAGATGAACTTTATGTGCCAGTTCACAGTGACTTTCCCAAGATTTCCCATACTAGTTACATATGTTTATAAGTATGCTTATGCATATGCTATGTTTTACTATATGTGGACGTGTGTGTGTGTGTGTGTGTGTGTGTGTGTGTGTGTGTGTGTGTGTGTGGTGTTTTCCTGTGGGTGTACTTGGGGAAGGGAGAGGACATCTCCAGGTGTCAGTCCTCACATGCTACCTGGTTTGACATAGGATCTCTTGTTGATTGTAACTGTGTAAACCAGGCTAACTGCCTGGGTTCTTATGAAAATGCTCCCATCTTGGCTTCTTGTCTCAGTACTGAAGCACTGAGATGCCAAAGTACCAGGCCAAGTTTTACAAGTGTTTGGATGATTAGAACTCTGGTTCTTGTGTGCTGAGTGGTTTACCCATTAATCAAAATTGTCAGCCCTCTCTTCTCAATTAATATTTTGTTACTACTTTTTACATAAACTGACAAAAAGGCAACCTATTGAGAAGCTTAAAGTACAAGTGGAAAGAGTTACAAATGTATTTTCTGATCTTTTATTCCTCTTACCTCTTATAAGCTCTTGTCCTGATGATCTCTTCAAAATGGCCAGGGCTTCGTGAATACTGATGCTGGTTTGAATGTGTGGAAGGTACACACAATTTCGCATTTGTTTCTTTAGCTTAGGAAGACATTTTCTAAGACCTAGCTCCTATCTTCGTTAGCCTAGGAGAAAGTTTACCCAACAAGGCAGATTGCTGCCTGATTGCAGTGATCTTATGCTATGTTGAAAACAGACTCAGAAGTAAGAGTAAATAGTGAAACAATGTCCCCTGCATTAAGGACTGCAAATGCTAGAATTATAGATCTTACAAAGGAGTAGCAACACCTGACTGGAGGAAGCTGTATACAAAAAAGAGATTAGATAAAAGACAGTCTGCAAGTTGTCGTAAAGACCTGAGGGAATCCTACTAGCAAAATCTGTATAAATTAATTCAAAAGACATTGTGCATCTTCTTACTCTCAAACATGAGTGGGGGCTGGCATTACAAGCAGTTATCAGGCACTTAACATGTTAATCTGAAAACTATAAAAACATATAACAGTGTGTGTGCTGCTAATCTAAGGCTAAGTGTTAAACACTCAAAGTGACTCATGATTTATTACTTATATCAGTCTTATGGGGTTTACTAAAATGATATTTTAACAGGTAGAAATTGAGATATGAAAGGTTTTATTGATCTACCCAAGACAGACAGCAGATATGAACACCTTGCCTTCTATAAAGCCTATATGATTTTTAAAAATAATTTTTAGTTTTTAAAGATAATTATATAATTGCATTATTATTTTGGTATATGTACATCATGGTCCCCTTCCTTTTCTAAGCAGATGTAAGACCTGATCAATAGGGAAATCATGCCTGGTACTGGAAACATAGTCAACTACCAATGAATAATGAAATCATAGGTCTTGGAGGAGAACCTGCAACCAGCTCTTTACTAAACCAGATAATTCCTAAGAGGCATCAAAATATTTGTCCTTATAAACACAGATAAATGAGATCCTCACCCTTAATCCAGACAACTTCTCTTTGCAACAGAGTGTATACTCTTAACCACAATATTATATAAGCTTCTGCATAAGAAGTGTTCAGCGCGTACACACGCACACTCACACGCACGTGCACACACACACATACACAGGCACACACAGACACACACACATAGACACACACACACATACACAGGCACACACACAGACACACACACATAGACACACACACACATACACAGGCACACACACACAAAGAAGTGTTCAGTTGCGAACTTTCTCAGTGGGTTAAAAATCTTGAAAAAATCAAGCCCTTTTTGTTCTACTGTAAAACCATAACAGACTACCTAAGACAGAGCATGAGCACTGTGCTGTCAGTCCTTCTGAAACAATGACTTGAGGACTCAGCTACTAGTGGTAAGAACACACTGTCAGATGTCCACCAAATTTTACATTTTCTCTGAGAACCACATCAGCTCCAGCTAGCCCAGTATTTATATTCTAAAAATGCAAATTTTACCCTATACACCCCACCCAGAACCAGTTGGGGAAAGAAGTCTCTTTTCAATGACATCTTAGAAGAACTTTTCATTCAGACTTTATCAGGGAGAACAATGTGGCTTTGGCATGGATTGTGTAGTCACATTAGAAGATGGATTAAACTGCAGGCAAATCTGAAACTGCTATTCTGTCCTCCAGGCTGTACTGTGGAGAATGAGATTTGTCTGTTTTTGTGGTCTTGTGGACTTACATGGTGTCATTTAATTGGAGGTCAACATATGGCTGAACTGGCAATTATAAACTGTGTTAGCAAATTAAAACTGACTGAACATGAATGTCATTTCTCGCCTGCACGGTCCTTGTAGGACACAGGACACATTTTCCACCAGGTAATCCCTGTACCTTCCCAGAACCCTCTTTCTGGACTCAATTTTGTTGTGGCACGTATTTAGTAGGAAGCCAATCACCCACATTCATGTAAGCATCCTCACACAAATCCTTTTTCAGGGATGCTGATCAAATATCTCCCCTATGTGAATAAACTGTCTGTACCCAAAGTGAGAAAAAACACTGTTTATTCTTTAAGGGTGTGATTAGTACATGTATGATTTACAAACTACACAATATTTTCACTGAGACATGAATGGATTTAGTCTCTGTTGCATCTCGGCTCTTTCTCTCAGGGATGAAGGAGTTGTTCTTCTGGCCCCGTGACATGTACTTTAGAAAGAGCCAGGAAAGCTAATGCTTACATTACCTAGGAGAACTCTTTTCTAAAACCTCTCTTTCTCTATAGAGCTTTGTTGCTTAATTTTGTTTTTCCTACATGTTAGATGGCCCCCAATGGTCCTCCCTCCCTGCTGCTGTATTGTTCACTCCTGGCTTGTACCACTGTGCCTCCATGCTTCCAGGAGACACTGTGCAACTTGCAGACGAGCACATTGTATGGAAGGCTGGGAGGAGCTGAAAGGAAATCTCGTAGAATGAGTAAAGGGCATCTTTGCATTTTGGAAGGTAGATGTAGGAGACCCGGAAGTGGGGCACGCCATACGACATGAACAAGTGAAGGAAACAACTAGTGTAAAGTCACATGGGGAAGGTAAGACATGGAGTTAAGGGCAAGCCATGCACAGAGGTAAACAGAGCCCCTTTCTTTCACATTGCACCTCTCCTTTTTTCTCCCTCTTGGACTCTGGACATATGGCCCTAGGATATTTGTAATGGGCAGGAGGTTTTCCTTTGTCCCTGCTCCATTTTTTGAGCTCAAGATAATGTTTATACAATTTTAAGGTGCCCCATACGAAATAACATTGAAGTAAAAGGAGGGCTAAAATGTATTCCCTCTGAGTGAGACAACACAGAGGCAGTGAGACAAAGATGTTCACTATCCACCCCACACCTGCCAGTAAATTTTGTGCCATTAAAGACAACTTTGGAATTGCTCAGAGGCCCACATGCCAATACTCGTTTTATTTTGGAACTGAAATATACATCTTTTCTACAATTTTAAGAATTCTGCAGCATTTTTTGAACAAAGCTCTCTACTATGTATTTATTACTTAACCCAATACATAATAATACATAAATAAAAAATGAGCAGGGGTGAACCAGAGAGGTGGTGTTGCCAGTGGAGAACTGCTTCTGAGCTAGCTGTGAATTTTGTTTTCTGAGACAGAATCTTGTTATCTAGCCAGAATTCATGATTCTCCTGCTTCTAACTCATCAATGTTAGAACTATAGTCATGTACCATCACATCTAACTCCCGAACTATTCTGAAGCCCAAAGATTCAGAATAGTTCACAGGCTGGCTCATCTACTTAATTAGTATTTATTACTCATCTACAGGCACTAGAACTCTATGCTAGGTGCTTGGAGCAAAATGAACAGTATCTGATTCTGTTTTTAATCATTTTACAATCTAGCAGAGGTTAAAGCTTCCCATTCTGGCTACAATATCAAAAATAAGAAAAATCTCTATTACAGAACCTAGAAGACAGTGGTCATCTTTAATGGGGGTGATTAGAGAAATTCCTGCAAGAGGTATGTTGAGTCATGACTTAATAAGAGGTCAAATTTTGCATCACCACATTTAGGAAATGAATTATAAAAGGATAGAAAAGAGTAGAAAATGTAGACTGTGTGTTCCATTGCTGTGCCCATCAAACGCCAGTTTGTATATCATCTGCCACACAGCAGGAAGACAATATAGTACATGTTGCAGCAGAAGACACGGCCCCAGCATATAATGCTTAAGGAAGAAACAGAGGGACTAGTTGGGAGACTGCTGATTTCAGTGAAAATAAGGGTTTGATGAAGACTGTGTAAGAACACGGGAAAGGCCACAAAAGGTAAGAGACACAGCAGGCTCACCAGACTGCCATTAGTACCAACATTAAAGCATTCTGAGTCTGACAGGAAAGCCAGGCAAGAAAGAAATCAAGAGGAGGATGAACCAGAAAGGAAGACAGAAAAAGAAAGAAATCAGGGCAGAGGATTCAGTTAAGTACCGAGTGTAGCACAGGATCAGAGAGAGCAGACTTTTCAAAAGAGAGTCCAAGGTCACTAATATCAAATTCTATACAGACGATAATAAGAGTGATAAATAGCCATTGCCATTCAGAGCCAGGAGGTCATTGTGCTTTGTCAAGAACAGAGTTTCAGATTACCAAAACCTGGGGATAGGGAAGAGCTGGCAAGTAGACTCATAGATGGTCTTGCACGATAGTTTTCAGAGGTACATGATGAGAATGTGACTCACATAAGCATTGCTAATGCAAATGAGATTCGTCAACTGGCACTGTCTTTTTGGAAAGCACTTTTGGGTGGGTGAGAGTTCCAAGTACATACCTCTTTGTCCTGACACATTTTCTTTGTTTACATACCCACAGGTGTTTGAGAGATGGCCCAACAGCTAAGAGATTGTTCTGCTCTTTCAGAGGACCTGAGTTCTAGTCTTACCACCTACATCAGGCCATCCACTGTCACTTTAAATCAAACGTTAGAGATATTCAGCACCTCTGACCTTCACAGTCACCTCCACGAATCATTCACATATCTGCACGTAGATACACAATTAAAAACAAAACAACCTTTATTTTGATCATCAAAGTGTTTATTGCACAGTACTGAAACATTCGAAATGATTTAAACAAACATGGAAATATCCGTGTGGATCTAAGTGGGAACAAGGACTGTCTCTGACTCCTCTGCCAGCCTTTGGGACCCTACTCCTCATACTGTGTCACCTTGCCAAGGCTTAATACATGGGGATGTGCTTAATCTTACTGCAATTTGATATGCCAGGCTTTGTTGAAGCTCATGGGAGATGGGAGACTTGCCCTTTCCTGAACGTAAAAGAAGGAGGAATGGATTAGTGGTTAGGTAAAGAAGGGTGGGAGGGAGGAACTGGGAGGAGAGGAAGAAGGGGAAAACGTGACTGAGATATTAAATAAATAAATAAATAAATAATTTGTTAAAATTCCACTGTGTTAAAAGAAAACTCTTTGGCACCAAAACAAATTTCTATTTTGTTACTTGTTATTGAGTTATAAATATCAGTTATGGGCTAGAGAAATGGATTGATAAGGAAAGTTCTTACCGTATAAGCATGAGGACCTGAGTTTAGATCCTCATTGCACAAATAAAACCTGTGCCTAGCAGCACTGGGTAGGTGGAGACAAGATCTCTAGGGTTACTGGCTAGCTCACCTAGCTGACTGTCAAGCTCCAGCTTCAGTGATACATCCTGTCTCCAAAAACAAGGTGGATAAGTGATTGCAGACAGCTAACATCAACTTCTTGCCCTCTCCATGAATATATACCCAAATGTACTCTTCTCTTCCCATAGTAACACACACACATACACACACACACACAGACAGAATTATAAAACAGAAAGATATTATTTCATTTTAGATGTATCTGGGCCATACAAATGTATAAACAAAATATAAATATTCATGCATGTATATACAAATCCATACATTTATTTGTATTAGATACAGCCTGACTTTTTTTTTTTTGCTTGTTCAGACCCTGTTTTACATACTTTCTGTCTTGATCCTTGCCTCCTGTTTTCTGCCATATTTGGAATAGTTCTCCTATGTTGTAATAGAGGTAGGGAGTATAAGAGAGGCTGATGGAAAGAGGGAAGGGTACAAACATTTCTATGCATGTACTGCCAACTCCATCCAATTGTGTTCTATTGACCTCTACACTCATTACAATATGAAGTTCCTCTCCAGGACACTTCCCTATTCTTGTTGACTGCTTTTGTCTCTATTACTCCTTCATGACCAGGATGGTAACAGGTGTAAGCAGTAAATAATCTGCAGCTCCTGGCATCTCCACCTTCTTTCCAGTGTCCTCTCTGTCGAGAAATCCTCCCTAGCTATTGGCTGTTCAGCTTTTTATTAAACCAATCAGAATGACACAGCCTCACAGTGTACAGAAAGATTATTCCACTACATACTTTGATTATATTTACCTCACACCTTTGAATTCTCTTCCTCCAACTCCCTCCCAAAAAACATCCTTCTTTTTCTTTCTCATGTTATAGCCTACTGGGTTCAAATTGTGCCATGTGATAAATGCGCGTGTGACTATACACAAGAGCATGACTGACCTACCAGGGACCACACACCTACAAGAAACCAACTCTCTTCTCCTTAGTAGCCATCAACTCTCAATAGATCCTCAGCTGGGGTTGGGGCAGGTGTGTTTTTCCTCCATTGCTCTGGAGTGTTGATTGGCTTGATCATAGGCAAGCAAGCACAACTGCTGTAAGTTCATGAGTGTATATGGCCTCCCTTGTCCAGAAGGCATGTTCTAAGTTTCATTTTCATGAAGAAAAGAACAAAATCAATTCATTGTTCCGAGTGCCATGTGCATGCTGCTTGTTGTAGGTGGGGATTCTAGGTTGCTAACTAGTTTCTGCGTGCACTGTTAGAAGCAAGCAGGGTCTAGCAGTACTGAAATATTCTCTATGCTACTCTGACTTAAAACTGTCTCACTTCACTACCTTTCCCTTAATTCTATTCCATGGAATCCTCTGGTGTCTTCAGAGACATCTGAGCTATCAGAAAATATATCGAAGGATATATAAGGGAGAGCGTTATCTTGAAAAACATTAGTTGGAAACATATACCTTTATAAAACATACAAAACTAATAATCATAGAAATAGATTGAGAGGGAACAATGTAAGTGTAATACCTCCATAGCAAGTCCCAGGGTTATTCTAGCTACTTGGCACTTGCTGCTTTCACTGTGACCCTGGCCCACAGACCTAGTTCTTCATGCTCTGCCCACTGTAGGCAGAATTAAGCCCCTTCTCCTCTGGAGTCTGATATGTCCTGAAGATTCTTTTAAAAAAAGCATTTTCTCAATATAGAATAAATGAATGGCCTTAAGAACTGATTATCAATAAGCCCTTGATTCTTAATCACAAACTGATGAAACTTATACCTCTTTATAATTTGCTCAATTTTAATTATTTAATTCATCAATTAATATGATATGATAAGACAAAATGACAAAATTGATAGAAAAACTGAAGAATGGATATAGATGTAAGTTAAAGCAAGGTGAGCCAGACTTGAAGCAGATGAGAAGACAGTTGCATAATTTACTAAGGACACCACCATTCCTCCCAGTGAAGAGAGGAAGCAGGCCAAACACTAAATTTCAGGGTTATAATGAACATTTAAAGTGAGAGAGATGAGGCAGTCATGAAAAACTGATGGAAGTATATATGATATTGAAAACAGAGAAACATAGTGACAGAAAACCCAAGATAGCACTTTGTATAGCCAGCTCAATATCAATAATATTATTTTGTAATTTATATTTTGGTGAAAGTTCATTTTAAAACACAGATTCTACTTTTATTTTAATTTTATTTACTTTATGTGTAGAGGTGTTTTGTTTACACATTTTTGTGCCATGTGCATTCCTGGTGCGTTGGAGGCCTGGGGGTATTGGGTTCCCTGTGGCTCTAGTCTCGACAATTGTGAGCTGCATGTGGGTGCTTGACATTTAAACCGGGTCTTCTGGAAGAACAGATAGTGCTCTTATCCACCAAATCGTATCTCCAGGCCTCCTCTACCACAAAGAGTCTATTTCTAGAGAGATATTACTAGAATGTTTCAATAGAGAATTTAGTCTCAGGAGCTATTAGCAATAGCTCTCAACAAAACTCCATTATAGTGTCATGGGAAACCACACAAAATATGATTACTAAAGCTCAAAATGCACATAAAATCTCACACACTAATAGTAGGAGACTTCAACACTCCACTCTCACCGCTAGATAGGACCTCCAGACAGAAACTTAACAAAGAAACAAAAGAATTAATAGAAGTTATGACCCAACTGGGTTTAACAGAAATTTATAGAACATTTCACCCAAATACAAAGGGATATACCTTCTTCTCGGCACCACATGGAACCTTCTCTAAAATTGACCACATAATAGGAAACATAGCAAATCTCCACCGATACAAAAAAATTGGAATAACCCCCTGCATCTTATCAGACCACCATGCATTAACATTAGAATTCAACAATAACACAAATCGCAGAAACCCTACAAACTCATGGAGATTGAACAATGCACAATTGCACCATCCCTGGGTAAAGGAACAAATAAAAAAAGAAATTAAAGACTTCCTCGATTTCAATGAGAATGAAGACACAACATACACAAACTTATGGGACACTTTGAAAGCAGTGCTGAGAGGAAAGTTTATAGCACTAAGTGCCCACATGAAAAAACTGGAGAACAGTCATACTAGAGAATTAATAGCACAGCTGAATGTTCTAGAACAAAAAGAAGCAAACTCCCCCAGGAGGAGCAGACGCCAGGAAATAATCAAATTGAGGGCTGAAATCAATCAAGTAGAAACCAGGAAAACATTGAGAAGAATCAATGAAACAAAGATTTGGTTCTTTGAGAAAATCAACAAAATAGACAAACCTCTGTCCAAACTAACCAAAAGACAGAGAGAGAACATGCTAATTAACAAAATCAGGGATGAGAAAGGGGACATAACAACGGACTCTGAGGAAATCAAGAGAATCATCAGGGCATACTTTGAAAATCTGTACTCCACAAAATTTGAAAATTTAAAGGAAATGGACAATTTCCTGGATAGAAATCACTTGCCAAAATTAATCAAGAACAGATAAATAATCTAAACAGACCTATAACCCCTAATGAAATAGAAGCAGTCATCAAAAGTCTCCCAAACAAAAAAAAACCCAGGCCCAGATGGCTTCAGTGCAGAATTCTACCAGAAATTCAAAGAAGAGCTCATTCCAATACTCGTCAAAGTATTCCACACTATAGAAGCAGGAGGCTCACTGCCAAACTCTTTCTACGAGGCTACAATTACCTTGATACCCAAGCCACACAAAGACACAACTAAGAAAGAGAACTATAGACCAATTTCCCTCATGAACATTGATGCAAAAATACTCAATAAAATACTTGCAAACCGGATTCAAGAACACATCAGAAAAATCATCCACCATGATCAAGTAGGCTTCATTCCAGGAATGCAGGGATGGTTCAACATTAGAAAATCTATCAATGTAATCCACCATATTAACAATATGCGAAAGAAAAACCACATGATCATCTCACTAGATGCTGAAAAAACCTTTGACAAAATCCAGCACCCCTTCATGATAAAGGTCCTAGAGAGATCAGGGATAACAGGAACGTACCTGAATATAATAAAAGCAATATACAGTAAACCAACAGCTAACATCAAACTAAATGGAGAGAAACTCAAAGCAATTCCTCTAAAATCAGGAACAAGACAAGGCTGTCCACTCTCTCCATATCTCTTCAATATTGTACTTGAAGTTCTAGCTACAGCAATAAGACAACAAAAGGAGATAAAGGGGATACAAATAGGAAAAGAAGAAGTCAAACTTTCATTATTTGCAGATGATATGATAGTTTACATAAGTGACCCAAAAACTCCGCAAGGTTACTCCTAGAGCTGATAAACACCTTCAGCAATGTGGCAGGATACAAGGTAAACTCAAAAAATCAGTGGCCCTATTATATACAGATGATGAAGTGACTGAGAAAGAAATCAGAGAAACATCACCTTTTACAATAGCCAAAAACAGCATCAAATATCTGGGGATAATGTTAACCAAGGAAGTGAAAGACCTGTATATCAAGAACTTTGTGTCTTTGAAGAAAGAAATCAAAGAAGATACCAGAAAATGGAAAGATCGCCCATGCTCTTGGATTGGTAGGATCAACATAATAAAAATGGCAATCTTGCCAAAAGCAGTCTATAGATTCAATGCAATCCCTATCAAAATTCCATCACAATTCTTCAAGGACCTGGAAAGAACATTAATCAACTTTATATGGAAAAACAAAAGGCCCAGGATAGCCAAAACATCCCTATACAATAAAGGAACTTCAGGAGGCATCACCATACCTGACTTCAAGCTCTATTATAGAGCTATAGTCCTGAAAACAGCTTGGTATTGGCACAAAAATAGGCAGGTAGACCAATGGAACCGAATCGAAAGCCCTAATTTTAACCCACACACCTATGAACACCTGATTTTTGACAAAGAAGCTAAAACTGTACAGTGGAAAAAGAAAGCATCTTCAACAAATGGTGCTGGCATAACTGGGTACTGGTATGCAGAAGACTGCAGATAGATCCATGTTTATCGCCTTGTACAAAACTTAAGTCCAAATGGATCAAAGATCTCAACATACATCCAGCCACACTGAAACTTTTAGAAGAGAAAGTGGGAGATACTCTTCAACGAGTTGGTACAGGAGACCACTTCCTAAACATAACACCAGTGGCACAGGCACTGAGATCAACAATTAACAAATGGGACCTTCTGAAACTAAAAAGCTTCTGTAAGGCAAAGGACACAATCAAAAAGACAAAAAGGCAGGCCACAGAATGGGAAAAGATATTCACTAACCCTACATCTGACAGAGGGCTAATCTCCAAAATTTACAAAGAACTCAAGAAACAAGTCTCCAAAACACCAAAGGATCCACTTGAAAGGTGGGGTACAGAGCTAAATAGAGAATTCTCAGTAGAGGAGGCTAAAATGGCCAAGAGACACTTAAGAAAGTGCTCAACATCCTTAGCCATCAGGGAAATGCAAATCAAAACAACTCTGAGATACCATCTTACTCCTGTCAGAATGGCTAGAATCAAAAACACCGAAGACAATTTATGCTGGAGAGGATGTGGAGAGAGAGGAACACTCCTCCACTGCTGGTGGGAATGCCGACTCATACAGCCTCTTTGGAAATCAGTATGGAGATTCCTCAGGAAAATGGGAATTAATCTACCACTAGACCCAGCAATTCCACTCTTAGGCATTTATCCAAATGAGGCAGGTTCATACAACAAGGGCATCTGCTCCACTATGTTCATAGCAGCATTGTTTGTAATAGCCAGAACCTGGAAGCAACCTAGATGCCCCTCAACTGAAGAGTGGATAGAGAAAATGTGGTACATTTACACAATGGAGTATTACTCAGCAGAAAAAAACAATGGAATCTTGAAATTCGCAGGGAAATGGATAGCACTGGAAGAAACCATCCTGAGTGAGGTAACCCAGTTGCAAAAAGACAAACATGGTATGTACTCACTCATATATGGATTTTAGATATGGATCAGGATAGTGCCAGTCTGCACTTCCACAGATAGAGAGTCTGGGCAACAGGAAAGAACCTAAAAGATATGCATATATGCATAGTACCCAAGAGAAGAGGATGGAGACAAGATCCTCTGAATGGATGGGGAACACGGCAAGGGGGGGGTAGTGGGACCTGGGAAGAATAGAGAGGGTAAAGAGGAAGGGAGTTGGTCATGGGGGAACAGGAAGTTGAGGGGGTGGGGGTAAAATAGGGGGAAGAGGGAATCATAGGATCGAAGACAGATCAGGCACCAGAGTGACCTCGAGTGATCTAAAGGTATAACATCAATTGGCAAGCTAAGCAATAGTGGAAGGACCACCTCGAATGCCCATTCCTGATAATGAACTTGATGTCTATAACCATCCGGGAGCCTTCATCCTGTGACTGATGGAAGCAGAGGCAAACACACAACTAAGCACTGAACTGAACCCAAGGAACCCAGTGACAGAGAGAGAGGAGTGATGAGCAAATTGGCAAAGAATGGGCTGGCAAAACCAGCAGAGACAGCTGATCTGAACAGGGGAGTGCTCTTGGACCCCAGACCGACAGTGGGGAGGCCAGAATGGGACTGATCTGGACCCCCCAAATGTGAGTGTCAATGAGAAGGCCTGGGCAACCTATGGGGCCCTGAGCTGTGGATCAGTGTCTATCCCTGGTATACAATCTGTCTTCATGTGCCTATAGCACAAAGAGAGATGCTCTCTCAGCCTGGACTCTTAGGGGAGTGCCTCGACCCTACCAAGAGTAAAATGATAGACTCTAGATATCCCCTATGTGGAAGGATTTGGCAATAGGGTGGGAGGGAGGGTGGAAGGGGAGTGCGGGAGGAGGGGAGGGAGAGGGAACTGGGATTGACATGTAAAACAAGCTATTTAAAATTAAAATAAAAAATGATAAAAAAATATGTCTGCATAACTAGTTCTGCCCACAAGCAACCAGTTTGTAATCTTTGCTTCAGAGACATCAACATGTATAAAATATGTAAAGGTTCTACTTCCACCAATACATTTAATTTCAATTCTACAGACTCAGAGGTGGCTAGAGATTTCCACTGGTTTTAGAAGTCATTACACGTGTTACATGGCCAGTATTTAAAATTAACATGACTAGCCCTCAACAATTATTACACGTGTCAATGGAATAGATAGTAAGTTAGGAATTGATGATTAAAAACAAAGCTCAATTAAGGATGCAGTCAATTGATCTGATTTGCATGCACCCAAAAAATGGAAGTACAGGGATATGAATGCTTCACAAAGTTCTGTTCCTCATGTGCTTCTTAGCTTTCTTCAAATGCTGTAGAGCTATGTTTCCTTACAGATATCATTCTTTCTCTGATTGCTAATAGAAACTGCTGCACATTCATTTGCCTCCTGGTGGATAAAAAAAATGACTTTATTGTTAATCTTACCAGATAACTAGCTCTAGTTAACAGTATTGTCTACAGAACCTAGTTTCTAAGTGCACACACACAACTCCAGTAGTCTCCATGAAATATTCCTGGACTAATAACATCAAACGAATGCCTTCAAAACAAACACTTAACAGAAAACGTAAAAGAAATGTACACTTGATAATTAATTTAAATTTTGTTCTTCATCCTCATTCTCCAGAGTCACATGTCAATGGGAGTAGGACTAAGAGATGTTTTCTGTGTATAATATATTGCACCTAATGCCCAAGTAGCAAGGACTTCAAATCTTCCTTATGCTCGGTGGGGGACAAAACTGGATTATCTTCTGTAAAATGGTGACTCTGTTGACCTCTAGACTTTGCTGAGAAACTTACATGAAGATATCTTTGCATCCTCTAGTGGTACCATTCCTATTTAAGTGATCTTTTCTGGACATGATTCTCTTAGTGTTAAATCTGAGCTGCCTATTGTTTCAGTTTAATCCCATTTATCCTGGTTCACTCCCCAGTGGACCACACTGACTCAAGGAAATGCTACCTCTGGGAATGAAATTGCAGGCCTGGATAGTCAGGTTTATCAAAGCTACAAATGCAGGAATAAAGAGGAACAAAAACATTACAAAAGTATAGCATAGTCCAAAAATCCAAAGTAAGTGGCTTTCCATACTCACTATTTGTGAAAATGATACAAATAAGTAAAATTCCTAAGTGTTCCAGGGACGTAGTAAATGAATAAAAAATAAAAAAATAAAAGAGGTAAGAGGCTATACACTTAAATGCATCAAAACACAGATTCCCTGTAGTTATTTTTATGATTTGAAAGAGGAGGTTTCAGAAGCTATAAGAAACAGATGGAGTCACTGAGGATAACCCAAATGCAGTGAACTCCTTTCTTATTTCATATGGTCTTTGGACTGATGGACTAAGGGAGTTGAATGTCATTCCCAGTATTGTAACTTATTTCTACTTGGGATGCTAAAGCATGGGGCTTTATAAATCAGGACCGGTATTCCCTGTTATGAGAGGGATTAAATAAAGCTACCTTGACAATACAGTGAAGTATGACTGTGGCACATCCCTGCAGATCTGAAAGCTACTGCAGCAGCACATTTGTGAAGAAAGACACTCATCAACCCCTATTTTATAAGGATGGATATACGCAACAATAAAGCTGACTGAAGATGGGGGAGTTAGGGCTGCAGCAAGGCAACTGACCTTGTCCTTCAATGCTACACTCTCCTTCATGGTTGCTTATAGATTAGCATGAGCTATGTTAATTAGTTTTTATTACTGTGACCAAGTATATGCAACAACGACTTAAATATTGATTTTGGCCATGATTTCTGGAGGATTCCATTCCCTGCTACTTGCATCACATGTACTTACGCAAAACATACGTAGGGACATTTAGCAATAGAGATCTCTGTCACCTGGCAGATGCAAGACAGAACAGTGCATACTGGCAGGGTCTGGGAGAAAATATTGTCTCAAAGACATGCCCTGGTGGTTTACATCCTCCCATTAGGTTCTTCTCCACACACTGCCACCACCTCCTAAGTCTATTAAGTCTATTCAGCAATTAAAATTTGATGGTACCGCTGTCTGTCTCTATCTTTCTCTCTCTCTCTCTCTCTCTCTCTCTCTCTCTCTCTCTCTCTCTCTCTCTCTCTCTCTCTATCTCTCTGAATGTTTGTGTTTGTCTGTGTGTCTGTGTGTGTGTGCTTGACACCATGCATGCATGGACATCAGAGTACACCTTGAAAGAATCAGTGCTCTCTTTTTCCCTGTGAGTCATTGAGCTTGAAATTTGGCTTTTATGGAAAGCACCATTACCTGCTGAACTATAAAACCCTCCATTTCTTAATTCACTGGTGGAGCAAACCATTTCTGTTCTCATATTAGTGATGTAATCCACTCTAAAAAGAGTGGATTCACAGACAACAGACATTCCCACAGGTGTGCTTTAAAATCCCCAAAGCGTATCTGAGTCCGATCAAGCTGACTACACATCACATTCTGCTGCTATGGCTAGCAGATAATACACATTCATGCACAACCATCTAGACCTCTGGGAGTTGCTCTTACCTCAAGGGATTCACATTTTCCTTCAGAAAATCATGTTTTTTTCCCCTGATGGCACATGCAGTGACCAGGCTGAAGGTCTGTCTGTACATGATTATGGCCTTCCCTGACATCCATCCCTATAGGTGAAACTCATTAATCTCTCTACAATGGAGATGACACAGACCACACAACTTTACCACCAAGAGAGCTCTGTCCTGCAGCCATCAGTGATTCAAAAATATCTTGCTCCATTCGATTTATTAGTTGAAGTTTGAAATGATGCTAATATAATTGTGGTGGTTTGGATAGGAATTGCCCACATGAACTCCTGTGTTTGAATGGTTGGCCCAGAGGGAATGGCATTAATAGGAGGTGTGGCCTTGTTGGAGGAAGTGTATTATTTGGCATAGGCTTTTGAGGTCTCATATGCTTATGTTATTTCCAGTGTGGCCAGAGAAGTGTCTTTTAAAAATTTCACCTTTGGGGTGAAATTTAACTGGTCAGTACTTGTATTTGATTTCCCATGAGCAGGATTTTTCTTACATAGCACCAAAATAAATCTAATCTGAAGTTTAAAAAAATGTAGTTTCTCTTCTAATTCTAGTTTCCAAGTTTAGATTCTACATTTGGTTTATAATTTGGAATAAACTTTGTTTATAATTAAGAGTATTAATTACACAATTAATTAGAAAAGACTACCTACTGGACTGAGTTTGTCTTGGTTGCTCTTTGCATATATGTGGGCCCTGTCAGAATCTCTGTTTTATTGTTTTGTACCCCCTTGTCTACACTGAAGCCATTTCCATGTTGACATCACAACTACTTTTGTGCTATGTTTTTATATATCTCTTGAACTCCTATAGCCAGCCTCACAGCTTCAATTATTCAAAGCTTTGTGAGTTACTCTACTCTTCACATTTAAAAGGAAAGAAATTAATATATGTATTTGAGTGTTTTGCTTGCATATATGTCTGTGTATTACATGTGTGTCTGATACCTAAGGAGTCCAAAAGATGGCTTTGAAGCCCGTAGAACTGGTTGTGAGCTGTTTTGTGAATGCTAGAAATCAAACCCTTGTCTTCTGTAGGAACAGCCAGTGATTTTAACCATGGAGTCATTGCTCCAGTCCTAGTCACAGTTTTATGAGGTTTTTAGAGTCAGTTCACTAGTTTGAAGAAATGAAGAGAGAGAGACAGACAGACAGACAGACAGACAGACAGAGAGACACAGAGAGAGAGAGTATGAGACAGAGAGAGAGAGACAGAGAAAGAGAGAGACAGAGGGAGAGAGAGACAAGAGAGAGAGAGACAGAGAGGCAGAGAGACAGGGAGACAGAAAGAGAGATATCATGTTGTGCATAATCTCTACGGATCACTTGAAGGAAAAAGAGCACCAGTGAGCTTCTTAACTCATAAATATAATCTTTTAATTTAAATTAAATTTAATTTGATTTTATAAGCAACATTTTTTATAATTTTTAGTTTATAGTTTTACACATCTTTATTCAAATTTATACCTAAATTTCTCTTATCTTTGTATGTTATTAGTAATGTTATTTTTTATTTTAATTTCCTATCTTTGCTACTAGTCCACAATTATTCTATAGAGTTGGTATCATATTCAGCACACTAAACTCACTGAGTAGTTCTGGCACATTTTCAGCTTCAATATATTGCTTACACAGTAAATAAATATACTTTTATACTGATTATAAATATTATTTTGTAATGGGTTTCTTCCTTTGTTATTTTACTTTTTTACAATTATCCAAAGTGTCTACACTTAACTCTTCATTAATTTATTTTTCAGTATTTTATTACTGTTAAACATTAGTAACAAAGTAGCCGAAACAAGAAAGGTTCACATTGCAACAAAATTTAAATAATTACTGGCCTATTTGAAAAGTCATATGCATTTTAAAATGGGGTTAAATAACTTTGAGAAATATTTAGTGAAATTATGGACATTTAGACAAAAGAATAATAGACAAAAGCAAAAATAATTCTATCTTCTAATGCGCAAAGGATTGGAAAGGATTAATTTTGTGTTCTGCATAACTCCATAGGACTTAACAAGGATTAGTGGTGAAAGTTGAGAAAGAAACTTAAGAATTGCTATCATAAAACTGTTTGCTATTAGAACAATTAGTTTAAAAATATTTTGGAAAAATCCATTAAGACATTAGCAAATCTTTTATTGGACATGTCAAAAGGCATCATTGTCAGTCAGAAGACACAGTGAAAGGGTGACTAGAGTGGTTTACAGTTTGGATAATGAAAAATTACAAGAACCAAAAAAATAAAGGAATGACATAAGGCCAGGACTTGTAATTGAAATTTCCTTGCAGTCAATACAAAAAAATAAGAAACAGATACATGATACAAGTAATACAATTCAAATCTTGGGTAAAGATAGCAAGACCATGGTAAAGATCTTTGAAGATATCCACAAAGAAGTGTGTACTTGATGTGTATGTTTCTGCACACACATACACATGTTTGTATATATATGGTGAATCACATACGTAGCAGGATTTGCACACATATTCGATGTCCAATAAAGTCAAGGGGGAATGTAGTTATCTGTCAGGTCCAAAGGAAACTCTGGACAAATGGTTATTAGTGGTGCCTATTGACATACAAAAGTGTATGCTGGCCTGAAGGCTGCCTCAGTATCACAACCTATGGCTCTTTACAGCTCTTCCTACCCCATCCCCTACTCTAGCTTCTCCACAACACAGGTTCCTCTTCCTCATGGGGCCTGGAGAGATGTTACATTGATTAGGAGCATTTGTTGCTCTTCCACAGGACCCACATTCAGTTCCCAGAACCCACATGGTAATTCACAACCACCTCTGACTCCAGTTCTACAGGGTCTAATGCCCCCTTCTGGCCTCATCTGGCACTGCACAAGAGTATTGATAACCAAAGAAGAGTAAGATTTGAGAATTTGGGAAATGCTAACAGTCTTCATTTTGCAATTTGATTGACCTCCTGTACACAGTTTTGTGAGCTTTGAGACTGTCTGGATTCTGCAATTGTAGCCTCAAATATGTATCAAAGGATGAATGAAGTTAAATACACTTTTGAGCTATGGTTGTCTGTTTTTACTTGGACATTGTTTATAGACAGTCATTTGGAGAGGAGTTGATACTGAAAATTCTGAGTTTCCACCAATGGTAGTATCTCTGATACCCCTTCTAAGACAGTATTCTGCTACTCTTTAGGCAACCAGCCTATCTCTCAGTAATCTCAAGGCATTGCAGCTTCTAGATAATTTAATTTGGGGTATTGCCCATTTTATTAAGAGGTAGCCTGATCTCTATGTTATCACAGGTTCAAAATTTGGCCAATATGGTAAATCTTCATGTTCATCTGTGGGCCAGTCTGGAAGCCTAGACCTATCCAGAACTAATAAAAAAAGAGTTCCATACTTGGAAAAATGTTCCCTATCCCCAACATAATGTTAATATTTAACTAGAAAAATTCTGAAAGTATAGGCTGTTGTTTTGATATGGTTTTAGTGATACTCCTGTAGATGTCTATTGAAATTTTACCCTCATAGTGGACTGTCAAAAGAAAAATATTTAACTTGGCTGTGTTTTCAGAGACAAGTTGTTGGGGATGGAATAAAGCCATTGGGAGGACCCTGTGACTGATGTTCATAAGATTGAGAGAAGTTAGAAGAGATGAATGTGCTTCTTGTCTTGCCGTATAACGCTTGTGCTGTTTCAGCCATCAAGGATACAATCATTAGGTCCAAATTTGAACTCCCAGAGCTGTGAGCTGCACAAAACTCTTTCCTTTTAAAATTATCTAGGCTCAAATAATCCATATAACACAAACAAGTTAATAGAGGCAAGAAATCTCTATACTTTGTGAGGCCCTGCAACTAGAGTTACTTTGACCCACTTGTAAAGGGTTCACATTCAACTCATCTTTCTCTTTTCCTCAAGACCAAATTAAGACTAATGTTCACTGGTTGCCTTGGAAACAACACTGGCAGAGCTGAGCCCATTTTTCTCCTCATCTGTTGCTATCTGCACTGCTTGTAAAGTGCCATGCATCCTATGTCACTGGTGTCTTGATTGTGGTTTTATCAGTCGTCTGATGCTAGAAGGCCAGGAGATTGCCTCTTATGAATGCTACTAGAGCAGAAGCCAGCATCAACTCTCCCAGAATGTGTGCAGTTGTTTTAACACTGAAGAGTCAATCACCTCAATAAAACTCTCTGGAGGAGGTTACTTGACTCCATCCTTATCACTAACTAGTCCCAGGTATAGTCGTCAGAGGAAAAACAGCCTCTTTGCTTTTACGACAACTATAAATCGCTGTGTATTGATCAGAGGATTTCTGCTCTCTTTTGTTTATTTCTAACATGCTGGGAAAATTGTTGTTAATGCAGGTAGTTCCAAATGGAGCTTCCTGTAGGCCTGTCATGCAATGTGGAAGCCATAGGATAGCAAGTGAAAGCTGGTCTTTAATAAAAACCCAGTCCATTTAAGAGTCAAGGGTCATGGATAAATACAATAACTCAGGAGAGTGCAGCTTCAGAGAGTTCTGATCATTCTTTTACTGTTTTATATTGTTTGTTTTTGTTGTTGTTTATTGAGAAAAGGTTTCTCTGTGGTTGTCCTGGAATTGCTTTGTAGACCAGGCTGGTCTCAAACTCACAGAGATTCTGCTGCTTTACCCTCCCCTGTGCTAAGTTAAAGATGTGAGACACCATGCAATGCAGGTGGTCTGATCATTGTCAAGGTCAAGAGAAAGAGGTTTGCCTATTCCCCTGCCCCCTGATGCTGGGAAAGTTGAAGCATCTTCTTCACTGAGATGACCTGGTTGTGGAGGAGCAGATGGATGGTAGGAGCAGGGGCCTGGCTGTCTTTGAATCTGTCTAGCAGTTTACATGGTCTCAGCCTATTCTTGTGTTGGAACCAGTACAGGTTATTTCTCTTTCTTCTACATTAGGTTGGCTACCTGAAGACACTGGTAAAGGAAGATTCCTAGATGTTGTGGAAGGCTTTGGGTTCCTACACATTAACAGAATAGTCTGGAAGTTTTAAAATACACTGTAAATAGCCAGTTGAGGGAAGGTCCCTGTGAAATTAATGCTTCTTGAGACCAGATGATCCTTCCCCCAGGTGAGAGCTGTACCTGCTGACTTTACAGTGTGTTACAGTGTGCTCTCTGGCTCACATTTTTGGCTTGCTGGTGTTCTCTGCTTTTTTACTCTGCAAATTCTATCTGTTGTTGGAAGATAAATACACATTTTTTCGAATATCACTATTGTAGCATTCAGAGTGTTTTCCCTTATATTTGATGAATGCATTTTATAGGTATTGTTGATTTACATTCACAGTTTTAATTTTTTATCAGTTGGGGGCTGGGAAATGGTTTAGTGTGTAAAATGCTTGTCCTAAAAGCATGAGAACCTATGTTAAGGGAGACAGAGGCAGGCAGATCTCTGTGAGTTTTAGGCCAGCCTGGTCTACAGAGCAAGTTCCAGGATAGCATCAAAAACAATACAGAGAAACTCTGTCTGGAAAAACCAAAAAAAAAAAAGTACTCCAGTACCTACATGGCAGACCCTCTCATCTCAGGACTGGGGAAATAGAGACAGGACCATCCTGGAGACTTGCCAGCCAGTCATGCTAGCCAAATTGATGAAACTCCTTTGGCTGTCTAATGGGTAAACTGGGGCCTGCTGTACATAACCTATAAATCTCCATTTCGTAGTCTGTAAAATGAGAACAACTTAGTTGTATAAGGGAATTTGAACAGCGGGTACATGGCAATTGCTATGGTGGCTTGGTCTCTGGACTGTTGCCCCGACTTCCCACTTCTATTCTCTTCAAAAGCACAGAAAGAAAGGTTCAACAGGCCCTTTCTTCATGTTTGCTCACCTTTATGTGTCCCTAGAATGCTCACAGCTTTAGGTTCTCACAAAGGAAAACATCTCCCCAGATCCTGCATCACAACAGATCTTTCCATGGGAGGTTGCATAATCACCATGAGATTCTTTCTATGGAGGTGCCTACCCCCTTCTTTTTTCACCCACATGCCAAATGCTTGCTTCTTTAATATCTCCTCCTCTGTGTGGCTTGTCTCCAGTCTCCAAAGGGAAGCCTAGCTCTTCTTTGCACTCTCACACATGATTTCTAAACTTATATCCCTCAGACAACATTAGAAGGGTCTGTTTGTACCTTATATGTTTACATAGCTGATTTTTTTTCTTGGAGCATATGCTTCTAAGGGGTCTAGAGAGGTGTCTGCCATTCTTAAAGAGTTTTAAAAATGTCTAATGTGCTAAAAAAAATGGAACAAACTTGCAAGGTCAGTGATTTCCTCAGAGCATAAAGCACACAAGCTCCCTAGGAGTATCAAAAGGGTGTATCAGTCCAAGATTTTGTTCTGCATGTGGGTAGCAACCCAATGGAGTCAGGAGGAAGGGTTCCATTCAGCACAAACACAATTGCAGTCCTCATTTGATTCACTCTTATAGATGACAACCATCAGATGCCAAGTTGTGGTAGAGTGACATCTGCCTCTTTGGCAGGCACCCCGGCAACAGTGTTAATGACTTCAGAGATGGCTCTTGATGTGTAATGTAGTTAAGTTTGCTGCCACGATTGTGACAGCCTCCTCAGTGTCTTCTTGCATCATCCTCTAACTCACTTCTGATTCAGCTTCTGTGAAATCTGGACACATTTATCCAAATTTGTCCAATACCCTCCATGGCCTTGACACACCAGTCCTTTAATATATTTTCATCAGCTCCTGGATATTTTTCACACACAGCTGAAGGAACTTCACAGCCACTTTGTGTTCTCATAGGTGAAGGTTTTGTTGTCTGAGAAAAGTTCTTTAGTGCTGGACCAAATTGCATTTTTTAAGATGACCACATTCGGGACACCCTTTTGAAATCATACTATATAAGGAAAAAATGCCCCAGTGACTACATATGCTTTGGATTTGAAACCAATATGTAGCGCTTCATTAGCTCCCTGGATGAGCTGTGGAAAGGCAGGCTGCAGCTACCACAGTCTTGCTCTGACTGGGAAAAATATACACATTTTAATTCTATCCTAGGCATTAAAAACAAAGTATCAGAAATTTCATCCAGGTTTCAAAAACGATGCATTTAATTTCAGATGAATTTCTGTTTTCTCTTTCTTTCTGCAAAGAAGAAATAAAAGGCCAAGTGCAAAAAACAAGGGCAACCTGAAAAATAGTAATACTCCTGCATGTTTTCTCTTCTCTGTTGATTGGTTACAGTGCTTTTGCAAGGTATCATAATTAATCAGATACAATGCGTATGAATACACATGTGTAAAACCCTGACGAAAATGTTTGGACTCAAATGGTAAGTCATTGAACTAAGAAATAATACTATATAATTTTCATAATGCAAATAAGCTCCTGGAATCGACAGGCTAAAATAAATGGCAGCTTTATTTTATAGGCTTTATGATGTTTTTGCATACAAAAGAACTACAATGTTCACAATTAAAATAAAATCACATTATCTACTGTTAGGACTTGTTGGAGAAACAGTTACTCGTGGGCCCAATGCATTTATCATTTTTAATTGGAAATTAATGAAACAGTATTTATTTTGCATATGCTTTCACTTTCTTTCATCAGGCATGCCGTCTTTAGATGTATTACACCTGGTTAAAATGCTGATGGAAATCGTAGATACAGGATTATGAAATATCGAATGTGAAACCAAAAGGGAGGACAGCTGTAAAAGCATACACTGCACCTCTCAGTGTGACTAAGGCATACTTTAGCTCTTCAAATTCTGAAGGAATTTTAAAGAAGGGGGACTACTGTCCAAGTTTCAAAGGTGAATTTCATACACCGTATCTTTCATTTGTTTTCAGAAGATAGGCAAAACAAGAGAAATCAGAATATAGTTGTTCTGGGAATGGTAAATGGCTTATTATTATTAACTATTTTGATGGAGGACAATGGGATCTTCCTAAAAGTCATCGAGTCTTTGGCCAAACTCTCCTGTGCCTTGGTGAACAGTACTCATTTCAATCTCCATAAATATGTTGAGGCCCTTGAAAGGTGCAAGCAGCTGTTTTGTCTCCACATTGTGTGCATAAATGTTCATTGTGAGATGTAAATTGATCAAACTGTGGAAACAAATCATTTAAGGTTTGTGCAGTGATTAATAACAGAAGCCAGTAATCAGAGCTCCCTGCCACCAGCACATCTGGTACAGAGAATTTCTAGTTTGCCCTATTATGCAAATGTGCAATAAAACAAATACATTACTTAATTTAGCAGCTGGTTCAGAGACATTATTTTAGGTGATTTTTTTATGTTTTGTGTACTTTTGCCATAGATGGTGGTTAATTTGAATTAATTCAGTTGTTTATGGAAGGAGGGTTGCTACATTAAAACAAAAATCCCCAGTAAAGCCAGCCTCTGAGAGTACACCATAGCTGTGGGCTCTCAGAAGCAGATACAGCAACAAACACAAGGTCTCAGGAGTTGAAATTCGAAAGTCATTTGATTTTCATGTTCCTGAAAATGGAAGAAAATCCTGTGACCACTGTTAAAACTTGTTGGATTCAGCCTTTCTGTTCATTGTAAGTGCACTTTATTTTCACACTGAGCAAAAATATGGACCACAAAGAGAAACTGTATAAGAGATAGAGGGACCAAAGCAATTTGTCCAAGGACACAGAATGTTGGGAAAGAATGAACGTCTGATTTCAAAATGCCTTTTACAATGTCATTATCTTGTTTCTACATCAAAGTTAAATTTCCACAGGAGAGGAGATAAAATAGTGTAGAAAGACCTTAGTACTGTGGGAAGTAGAAAATATCTAAATACAACCATCTTTTATGTAATAATATGCAGATTCATAACAGGTTGTATGTAAGGAAGAGGTACTATAAGATTGTGTCTCCCCATGACTGTATCACCTTGGCTTGTATAACTCTACCCTGCTGGTCACACAATGACAGAATTACTATACAAAGAATTGCTGTAAATATTCAGTTGTACATTCTGTCATGTACAAAAGACTATATTAAGTTGAGAATACAGACATTAATATTTCGAAACCAGCAATAGAGATTTGGAATCCTTAAGTGAGGGTGGGCATTTTGGAAATGTGAGTCAGTTAAGAGGGAGGTTGTTTTAATCAAGGTTATTCAGAGAATCAGAACAGGCATAAGTAGAAATGTATTTACTATAGGGGGTTAGCTTCTGTGACTATGGAATATGGAAATCCCAGAATCTGCTGTCTGGGCATGTATCAGTAGTGTAGGGGACACCTCTGTCTACAGGCTATGTCCAAGGAAGACTGCTTAGCTTTAGGCCTAAAGCTGTCTGGAGAAGACCCACCAACAGTGTGGTTAGCAGTCTCTTTTACTCTAAATCCAAAAACTTTAGTGTTATTCTCATCCCCAAATACTCTCCATATTGACATTAGAAACTTACCTTCACATAAACCAAATGTGCATTTAAGAATGCAGAAAAATAAGGTATGTTAAAGGAGACTGAAATAATGCTTGAAATGACTACATACATAGCATTTCTAATCAAAACTAGAACTCCGGATTTCTCATTTTTATGTTTCAGTGCAGACATACTGTCATGGACAAAGTCTCTCCATATCACGTAGGGTTTCAGTGATTGGGATTATTAAAGACTTACAGTGGTAACACTGAATGTTTCAAGGTATCAGCTACTGTGTTTTTTCTGTTCAGGCCTGAAGAAGTCATAAAGGAAGTAGACTGAATTCATTCAGCAAGAACTAGGCTTGACAACAGTAGCCCTATTTTATATGTGGACTATGAAGGCAACATAACATAATGGGAAAGAACAAGGCATTGAAGTCAGAAGGCTCTTTTCTTTACCCTGTTCAACACACTGTTGGTATGATTTCTTGGCAAGCTGCATAGCTCACTAAGCCACAATTTCCATATCTATAAACTAACGATAATTGAGCCTATTTTCCTAGGCTATCATGAGGATTAAAGGAATTAAAGCATTTGCAACTCTGCACAATGCCTGACATGTGATAACTCAATAAACATTGTACTTATAATAGCTACAGGAAAAGAAAAGGAGTTGGAGCCAGAGGCATAGAAGTGTGATAAACCAATCTCATTCTTACTTCCCATCTTCTACAATAGGTACAAAGGCAACTAAGTTAATACAAGATCATTGAAGGACTATCACAGATACCACAGTCTCTTTGGGAGAAGACAAAATTTTTCTTCTTACAATTTGGTGGTTGAAAATATATGGGACTAAAAAAATCATTAAATACTGACTCTAAATCTTAAGGATAATATTACACATGTGAAGATTTCTTGAACTCAGAAAGTTTGTTTTTCTAATGATGTGGAAATGTTACAAAATTAAAATTTAGGGGATGCTAACATTGTTGTTGAGATACTTTTTTTAAGTGCACTTAAAAACATTTTACTTCTTATATACATGGAGCCTGTCATATTTCCTCATAATTTATAAATATTTCTGAAGATTTCTGTGAAAGGGTCTTTAAAGTCTTGAAATATTATTATCATGTGGCATAATGGTTGAAATTGACTTGTTTTAGGTACAATACAGGCAATAAGCCAATGAGGGAGGAAGCTATTCTTTTTAAATATGAAAAATGTAATTATCCATCAATTCTGTACAATTTCAGGATTTATATGCTAATTCATTATTCCTTTCTGGAATAAACTCCCTTGCATGATTTCTGTTTATTTATTTTTATTGATTTTTAAAAATGTTTCCCCAGATTTACCTTTAATGTTCCAAGTACCTCCTCTTTTTTGTGTAACCTACTTTTTAAAGTCTGTGATAAATGTTTTAGCTTCAGCAAGATTGTTCATACATACATATCCTGTCTTATCTATTTGAAACCTATGAGTTTGTTGAATTTCATTGTCTTGGCTTTTTTCTTTGAGGTCTAGCCACTAGGTGGTCTATTTATTCATTTTGAGTTTTGTAATAGTCTGTTATCTCAAGTTCCTAATTCCCAAATTCTTGGTTTTGTAAATGTATGTTTCTACTCATAATAGATTATTTTATGTAAAGCATATCTCCTCCCCATGAGAATCCCTCCAGCTCCATTTCCCAGTGATTTCTACTTTCATTCCCAGGATCTCCACAACAAGCGTTAATTTTTGATTTTTATATTTTGGTCTCAGAGATAATGGATACACAGCCACCATAACTCTGTACCTCAAGCTTTTGCCATGTCCATGGTAAGAATTTGAGGCTGTTAAGAGAACAGAAAGGAAATGGCACAGTAAGATTTATTTTCATCTTTCTAAAATGGCAAGTAGATATTTCCCCCAAAATTCACCCCTTCAAGTTCTTTGATGTGCATGCACCATAGTGGCAGAATTCTGCTTTGTTCCATATCTAGCTCTTCCTGTTTGTTATTTCCTAGGAACCTAGGATTGAAGTTGCTTGTCCATGGGACCATGATGTACTCTGCTGAGCCTCAATTGAAGTATGTCTTCTCTGCGTAATCTCTTCTTTGTTTTGAAGACCTGCTGAATTCTTTAACTTTCTTGTCAATTCAACTCAACATTTAAATTCTTGTCCTCTATCAAAATCAGTAGTTTCAAGAATTTATTGCTGTAAGATATATATTTACTAAATGGTATCGTCCAAATTCTCATGTTGGAGCCTTAAATCCAATGTGATGGCATTTGAAGATGGGTCATGGTAAGGCAATAGGTTTAGATAAAGATTTAAAGGTGAGAGCCTTGCACAAGATTAATGACTCTGTAAATAACTCGAACTGGACAGCTCTTGTACCCTGATCTCAGATCCTTAGCCTCCAGAACTGTAAGGGAATGAGTTTCTGATATAGAAGACACCTGGATAATGGCATTTTATTATGATGATATCCTGTGGAGACCACCAGTCATACTTCTGAGATACTGAGTCTCCAATCACGTTAGGTCAATGAACATGGATGAGTTTGAAAGGGGAGGGTCTTGATGCTGTTGCTTTATATCAGCAAATTAATTGATATAAAACATGAAATCTACATTTGGCTCTCCCTGAATTCAGGTAAACCACAACCTCTGAGTGAAGAGCAGGCAATGATAATGATAATAATAATAATAATAGTAATAATAATAATAATAATAAATAACCCAACTGTTCACATAGAATGATGAGTCCAAATCATACTAACCCCAAGTGGACTATGAAGTAAAGAATGAATCAAATTCAGCAAAACAGTTGAGAGGAGAATGATTTAATTCTGTAGAAGTAAAGAAAAAATGAAACAAACAAAACAATCAACAATAACTTCTGTGTATCATTAAGAAAACATCTATAGAAGTTTCATAAAGGAGTGAAATGTCTATCTACGTTTAACATGAAATCTCCCAGTAGTGTGTTTAATTGACAGGAAAAATGAAAGTGCAGTTATAATTTTAAATATAAAATATTACCAAGAGTCCTCTAGCTAATTCAAATTCAAATGACCTTTGGCTTTTATGTGGCTACTATCAGAAAGGAGAAATTTGCAGTAGTAAGTATGTAGTACCCACTGTATTCATAAACCCTGAAGCATTTTGATAGACCATAAACTGGACTTTACCGGGATGTGAGCACAAGGAGAAAACAAGTTAGCTGGCTTTTCCACATAGTATTGCTGTTGTATTGTGCCATATATATATGACAGGGACCTGCAACTGAGAAATCTCAACAACATAATCATTTAAAGAGGACCAAATTGATATGCAGGCAGTTAATAACTGCTGAAAGAAAAAGATTCACTTTTCCCATAGTCATAAACCCATAAGTTAATTTGTCCCAGGTGGGAAGTTCTAACACATTCATAGAAGAAAGACTGGTGGGTTCCGAAGGAAGTGTATATATAATATTACATATCACATGCATATAACATATAACATATAATATATAATCATATATAAGTATTATATGTAATCATATGTAATGTGTGTTATGGTATACATGATATATTTATAAGGAAGAAGTCATGAATTTGAGAGGGAATGGATACACAGGAGAAGTTGGAAGGAGAAGAAATAGGGGTGGAAATTGTGTAAATATGGTTATCATTTATGAAATTCGCAAAAGAAACTAGAACTAAAAGAATAGCAATGCTAAATAAATAAAATTAGCAGAAGAAAATAAAATGTACAGAAAAAGAGAAAATATTTCGGTCACATGGAATGCTAGCCCAAATCCTAAAACACAAACACATAATTGAAAGCAAAGAAGTACAACCTCATATAGAAAGTAGACTGGCTGGAAGCCCTGGCCCCAGGCACAGTTACAGAGACTAAAAACTTATTTGAGGAAGGTTGTGCTCTCAGCGAAGAAACTTAAAGTAGTGAAGAAATAAAGGAGCCTTTGAAATACTGAATACACATTATATGCTATCATCTTTGGAGAAGGCTTTATGTAGAAAAAGATACTGGGGAGAAGAAGGGATGGGGCTTTGTGTATCATGGGAAGTAGGAGTGATATCTTCTAAAAGAGATCATCAGAGTCGAGATGAAAGCTATAGAGAAGTTTAGAGCTCATTTTAACTGTGCCATGTACTAATTCACTGAACTTGCTGTCTTTGTTCACGAACTGGGATAAAAATTGTGAATCCAGTTTCCTCTAATGTACACTGAGATTCGATAAATGTAGTAAGTACAAAATTATTCCATAAACACATGCTTTTGGATTTGCAAAGACCCTAGACTGATTGCAGTAGAATACTGATCAGGGATCCGATTTTTTTCTCTTTATATGTAATGAAATAGGAACAATGAAAAAAACATAATTGTCAGTAATGAAATATGCTATATTTTGTCCCTGTACATTGTTGTTAGTACTGGAAACCATATGCAACTCAATTTTTTAAGAGTATCCTAATGGCAAAAGACAGTTTAATGTCTAAAATTAAGCAAATTACATCATAGGGTCAATCAAAGGAGACTACAAACCCAGTAGCCATCTGAAGCTCTGTAATGCAGTTTACTTCCCTATGGACAGGCAAAAAACAATAGATAATTTGTGTAGAATTTAAAAAGCAACAATATGATTAAAACAAAATCTACTGTTCTGGGTCTCATCAATAGCCTACCATGCTGAGAAACAACATTGATGTTTTCATTCAGAAAGCCATTCATGTTGGCTTAATTCATAAACAAATTATAAGGCTACTGTTAAGTTTTATTGTATGCAATATGACCTTCATATTGGCACGTTTTTCTAGTACTTTAATTTCCAGGATGCTTAATCCTAATCTTCATCCTGTTACCTTCTCTAAAACTTGATTTTTCAGCCATGATCATGCATGGATTCTATGAAGTGATTTCCAAAAGAAGCTAAGTTCTTCATGTGTTCTACAGACAGACTGTGCTGTTGAGTAATCAATGGATATTAATTCACCACCTATGCTAAAGTTGGAAAAATCCATAGAATAGAAGCATACCCCCTGGTATACTTTTTCATGCTTTCCCTCTATTCTTTTAAAACAAATCTGTGATGTTGGCCAATCTTTCAATAAGCTGAGTTAAAACCATGAGAAGAAAATGCAGGGCAAGACTGGGGAATTGCTTTGGAAATGCAATGCACAGCTTATTTAGTTTTCCTAGACACTGCAATTATAAAGTTCCACCTAGAAACATGGGTACTGCTATGCTGTCAGAGCCTTGAATTGCTGCCCTCACATGTCAGTGTGGACAAAATGCACTTAGGACATTAGATTTAAAAATGTAGATTCCTATGGACCCTAGTGGCGCATGCCTGCAGGCCTTGAACTCAGTGACTAATCCAGGAGAATTTTAAATTCAAGGCCAGCTTTGGTTGCAAAGTAAGACTGAATCAAATTTGCCAACCCCATCATCACCAATTATAAGAATAAGAAACAAAAATCAAAGCAATGTCCACAGCAAATTAAACAAATAAGAATGTGGATTTAAAGAGCTGGTACCCTCAGAATATCCAATTCAGGAGACCTGGGTATGTGCTTGCTTTTAAGTAGCACTGTGACAACTCCACTTAGGCTCTTCTCTGACTGCATACTAATAATTATTGAGAAACTGAATGTTTTTGAAATATTTGACCTTTTACATCATTTTTCTATGAACTGATAAGACCTTTAAGTAAATTAGCAGGCTTTTGTATAAAAAATGAACACATGCACAAATAAACCTTGCCTGTTCACTCAAAAACTAAGAGGAGCAAGCAAGGGAGCACATAGGAAGTGTCCCTCCTTTAAGCTTAATAAGACAGTAGTCTCTGAAACAGCAAGGGGATTAAGTAGCTAAGATGCTTGCCAGGGTTAATGTGAGAAGAGCAAAATTCTGTTTTGGAATTTAGTAAGTACAAGGTTTTGGCATGAAATTTTAAGACATTTTGAGGAGATTATAATTATAGACAATTCATCATTTTATTTTAAAGAGTAATGATTTTTATATTTGGTCAATGGTTTCACTCAGAAATATCTATGAAGTGCCATTAACTGACAGGAATAGAGAGAAATTGTTATTGTTTTGCAGGGACAAGTGGAATTTTCCATCTGCCTTCTGAAATTTACAGATATGAACTGATAATGGTCAGATTTATAGATGGGAGCCTTACAGACTCATTAACATACATAACAACATCAAGGAACATCACTAGTCCTGTGTGACTGCAAAGCTATAAATTCTTCTTCAGATGTGAGAGGGAGGTACAAGGACAAGACAGGAAATCAGGAGGGTGAGCTTCTGACTGGTGGGAAATAACATGATCTAGACATAGTGCTGCTTCTTGGCCTTGGAAAGGTGAGTACAACTTGATGGACTCTGAAGCTAGAGTTTCTCAGATGATCTCTTGAACCTACTTTCAATAGAACTAATGAAAAAGTCTATGTGGGCCTGAGGATGACCTTAAGTCTCGATGATTAAATTTTTCCTGGTTATTTGGGATAAATTGGTAGAGGAAAGGTCTAAGACAATCTTACTTTTTCCCGAATGAAATTTTTTTGGTCAGCTTAGGGCTTTCAGAGACAGCAAAGGAACCAGGAGTGTTCAGCAGGCAGGGGTCACATAGGTCATGAACACCTAAATTTTGAGACTTCGTTCAGCACAGTATATCTCAGAGTTGCCTTTGATTGATCCAGACCACTCTGCTTTAGTGTGATGTGGTAAACCTGTGCACGGTATACACACCTCTCTATCACTCTGTCTTTTTTTCTTCCCCCTCTGTCTGCCTGTCTCTCTGTTTGCCGCCACCCCCCCATCCCAGCTCTGTGTGTGTGTGTGTGTGTGTGTGTGTGTGTCTGTGCGTGAGCATGTGCACGTGTGCGCGTGCACACACACAAACAAGCCTGGTCATGCATTGCCATTTCAGTGGAGGGACTTATTTACAGCCACACAGAAGAGACGACACGGCAGCAGGCTGGGGTGGGTGTTGAGCTTTGTTTCTATGCACATGGAAGTCCCTAGGAGTTTTTCCAGCCTTCTCAGCATCACCTGCCTGACGTTCTGGCTTAAACCTCTCGCACGTTCTACAGGGACTCATGACCGTCTTGTTACTTCTCATTTTGCCACCGTAGCTGGAAGAGGCTGTTACCATTGCTGGCCTCTCCCCCACTAGAGTCAGGCATCAGGCAAACAGGGAGCCCATCTTGTTCTGATATTAAATATAAGCCCCAAGGGTGCTGTACAGGGCACAGTGTGTCCTTCAGAATTGTTCCAAATGAAAAAAAAAAGATTGTCTTTGTGTGTTTGGGTAGTGGTTTGAAGACATTTCATTTTTGAAGACATAGAGATAATAACACTCAACAAGAAGAAAGATTCCCCAATAATAAACATTGCCTTCCTCCTCTTCTTTTAATGAAATAAAGTCCTCCCTTCTTCCTGCTCTGCTGTCATTGAGCCCGAGAGGGGTGTTTTTCTCCTATTATTTCTCAATGCCTAACATGCTTGCTCCTTGTACTGAGGGCTGAGGGCTGATGTTTTCCCCTGCCCAGGTTTATCCTACTCACTGATTCCTCCTGACTCCAGGGAACTGAAAATCAGATTTCTGGGGACATGTGAGGTGACAGAGTGCTGACCTGGGGAAAAGAATATCTTTGCAATCTTCCAGCAACCTGCTCTATCGATCCCAGATATCACACGGCCAGGCCACTCTCTGTTGCTGCAGTTGGCAGTCTCCAAGACAGAGATTTCCTACTTATTTCCTTGCTGTAGTCTCTACTCAGTTACCAAATATGACAGTATTCTGATACTAAATTAAAGGACTGGTTACTTCCAAATACTGGATTCTGAAGAGATTCTGAAATTGATATTTTACTTTCACAAATTATTTGAGACAAATCATTTAAATTCTACGGATACAAAAACATCCTCAAGAGTGTTCAATACAAAGTGCCCTTTTTCTGTGCATTACAAAGCCCCATGCCCCCTCCTCATACAAGGAGGTGTGCGGAGGAGAGCCAGAAATTGCCCATAATAACGCTCTGCCTTTCTACCGTACATCCAATATGTGCTGTCATGATTTGAGCTTTTGAAGCTCTCATGGCAGCATTGGCAGGGAAGATAATGGCGCCTATTATTTTCAATGAGCTCCATCAGGAGGTTTCAATGGGCCTGCTATCACTCGAACAAAGACACGTTGGGAACAGCTCTGGTTTCTTGTCATCAAAATGCCTGTGAGTTTGTGTGAAGCCAAAGAACACCGCTTTCCCTTTTCAGCGCTGTTGGATTTGAAAGGACCAAGAAAGGCAGCTCAGAAAGAAACAAGCCCGAGTCTGTGCTGGTGCCCTTCTCCAGGGCTGGATGTATATACGAGCAGCTTTGCTTTACGGAATCGATAAGTTCAGCAGAGTGAAACCTGCTTTACCATCGATTTTCTATTCATAGCTAGACATATGTTCCCATGGAAAATGCCTTTTGATTGAAACAAATAAAAACAAAACAAAATAGAAACAAATAAAAGCAGAATCCCTGCCGGCAAGGAAGTAGTTTAAAGGGTGAAGAAGCTGAGAGCAAATTAAAAGCTCCGGTGCCATTGACACAGCTTGGCCATGCCTTGGCTTTCCTGTCCTGTCGCAAGCTCTCCTGGTCTCCCGAGGCTCGAGTCTTCACCTCCACAGCTACTCCAGCCCAGTCTCCAAGCTCCTTTGTCTCAATATTTACAAAGACTTAAAGTCAACCTTTCCCAAGACCATAGGAACAGACAAACCAAAGCCCTCTGAATGGTGGGTCATTTCAAACATGTTTAAATGTATTTTGGTGAATTTATAAGTCTGAGAGTTCACAAAACAAGTTGATTGGTGATAATGGTTGTATTGGTCTTTTCTAAAAAAAACTCAATAAATGGAAGCATATCAGTTTCCTACTTACATGCAAGTATCTGAGCGTTTAAATTACTCATTTAAAATTCAGAGAAAGAGTGTCGTTATTAGCCCTGTATGAGTATGAGTCATCGTTAATATTGCTGTGACAAGATACCTGACAAAAGGAAGTTAATGGGACTGCAGAGATGGCTCGTTGAGTGAAATATTCATTACAGAAACATAAGGATCTGGCTTTGGATCTCTAGACCTCACTTAACGCTGATGTAGTAGAATCTGTGCTCGATCCTGGTGCTCTGACTATGAAGCAGGATTCAGAAGCAGGAGAATCTAGGAATCTAGCAAGATGGCTCACTCGGTGTACACAGCGGAGAATAACAAGAGATCCTGTTTCAAACAAGGTAGAGGATGTGTACTACACTTGACATCATCTTCTGCCTTCCACATGCATGCAATGACACACGTACTCACAAACATGAACATGCATATGCTGGTGCACACACATCACACATACAAATAGCATACATAAATATACTGGCAAAATCACACACACACATTTCACATCACACACACACACACACACACACACACACACACACATACACGAATTTAAAGAAGGAATGGCTTGTTTTTTTGCCTCACAGTTTAAAGGATGTATTTAGTCACGTTGGAGAAAGCATGGTGGCAAGTGTATGAGGCAGCTGATTTCATTGCATTCACACTTGGGAAGCAGAGATGAATGTTGTACTCTGTTAGCTGCATCTTTTATTCAATGTGGAACCATGGCCTATGGAATGGTACCATCTATATTTGGGATGAGTCTTCTGACCTTGTATGATCCAAACTACATGCTCTCTGGCACACATGTTGAGAGTTTGTCACCTAAGTGACTCTAGATCTTGTTACATTGACAATCACTATTAACTATCCTAGTTCAAAATTAAGAGCTGCAATCTAGACAGATAAAATTATCAACTTGTCTGTTATTACGCATTACTGGGAAGTGCCCAGAATAGGATTTGGATCCATGAAATTTCATTCCAGTAGGGTAAACATGAAGACCTCTTCAGAAATCTGACTTGTGGAAGTACTGTTTGAAATAGTAGCCCATTGACTCTTCTATTCCTTACTCTCCCTACATGATTCTGCCTCTCCCAGATTTCTCTGTTCTCACTGTTAATAGATTCATGGCCAGTTTCTTCAAGTCTTCCAGGGTAGAGAGCAGGAACATCCTATTAGACTCTACTGCAAGTGTTTAAAAGTGTCTAGATTCATTTAGATACAATACTATTGATGTTCCAATGTCAACAATATGAAGGGATAGTATTGCATCTTAGAAGATAAGGATAAGAAGTTTTTAGAAATCATGGAAAATCTATCTGCATGCTTTGTGTAGGATTGAGAATTCATACTGATGTGCTGCCAAGAGAGACACGTAGTTCCCTTTGGTGATTGAGAACTAGGCTTGGTTCTATTCAGTATTACTACTACCCGACAAAATGGCATAGTATTGGATGTCAAGAGAAAGAAGGTTATGGAAGAAAGGAATGGCTGAATAAGTACATTAATAGTCACCCAAGTCATGGCACTTCTTAGAATCAGCCCCATCATACCAGCTTATCTTTATATTTATAATAAATACAATTAAACTCTAAATTTGAGTGAGAAAGAGTGCCTCACAGATGTCTAACACTTCATTTTTTATCCTATAGTAATAATGTGCTGTTAGATGACCTTATTGAAAATGTATTTGTACCAGTGAAGAGTAACTAGAAATACTTGTGATAACCACAGTGGCACAGCAAAGGATCAAAGTTTTCATAGTACTGATTGATTTCTGGTATATATCTGGAGTGCCAGACAGCACAAACAGGAAGAATATCTCATTGAGCTGTGTGGTCAACATGTACAGCTAAATCTAGGTAGGGCCACAGTATCTATGTCTTATGTTTCATCACCACAAAATAACTTGAGGTGACAATGTCTGAAATAATCTAGCAAAACTAACTTCCTCAAGGTCTAAATGACACATATCGCTTTTTATTTTTAACAAACCACCAGATACCAAAGTCTTCCTTGCAGATAGTAATCCATTTGAACAAGATAGCTATGGTTTTCAGTTTCAAGAACTCACTCTCAGGAGAAAAAGACACCACACTATCCACACCTCTGTCATGTTAGACAGTATATATTTCTAAAACCAGCCTTTTTTTTGCAAACATATCCAATGAAGTGCTTGCCACTCTATGAGCTAACAAGCACTTGTCCAAAGGTCACCAAGCTCTCACTGCCTTCCAGTCTCCATTGTAGTTAGTAGTTTCAGTACGTTTTATACAATGAATGAGTTTCCTAAGCAAAGACCCTGTATTCTTACTCTTTGGGAGCACAGTTTAAGCATAGTGACCAGAATACAGCCTATGGTTAAAATATATTTTTGGTGCATGGTCAAATATTCTTATTCATCTGAACATCAGCTCTAAAAACAAAAACATGAGAGCTAGTTGCCATGACAATGGAAATCTGTATGTAGTCGGAAAATTTATATTGTTCTTGAACTTGCCGAACTTCAAATAATTTTATGAATGTATTTATTTGGTCCCCATAAGGACACCATGAAATACTATTAAAATTCATATTGTTTGCCATGTATTACAGATGAGAAAACTGAGAAGATGATCTGCTCAAAGGCACATTATAGATGTGTTGGCACAATGCTTTTGATTTCCAGTCACAGGAATAACTATTTGCCATACAGTATTTATGCAGGTGACTTAGGCATATAATAAATTATGTTCATAATCTTTTATAGAAATGAATGTTAATGTGTTTACTTAAATAATTTTTGCTGGTTCCCAACAAATGTTGGAAGATCCATAATGTTTGGCCCTTTCACTCCAGAAGCATGCTTTACTTTGCTGAAGAATTTAACAGCAGCCTGCCTAATTCAACCATACTCATCAAGAAGACGTATTTTTATTATAATTGTTATTATTTTGGTTTTTAGAGACAGGGATTCCCTAGATTGTTCTGGGGGCTGTCCTGGAACTCACTCTCCTACAAGACATATTATTTTATGAGGAAAATTTTCTGAGTTTTCTCTAGACAGCAGCCTACTTAATTCATCTTATCATTATACCATATTATGTAGACAAATGTATACCTTGAAAATATTCCATTACAAGTGTCGGCAGCAGCTAAAGCAAAGTGACCTGGAGATCCTGCTTCATAATAAATTAATGTATGTATAGTGTCTGGTTTGGAGTGTGGGTAAGGAATTTTTATTTGAAGTACAAAGTTTAATTTCAACTCCTAATTTTAAAAGAGGAAATTGACAGTTTTTGTTAATTGACTAAAAGTACCCTTAGAAAGTCCAGGGTGGCCGGCCGGTGGTGGCACACGTCTTTAATCCCAGCACTTGGGAGGCAGAGGCAGGAGGATCTCTGTGAGTTCGAGACCGGGCTGGACCAAGAGCCTCTAAAACAATACAGAGAAACCCTGTCTTGTAAAACCAAAAAAAAAAAAAAAAAAAAAAAGAAAAGAAAAGAAAGAAAGTCCAGGGTATCTCTAGGTTGTAACAATGGAAAAAAATCAAGAACTGTTTGGTTTTTTCCAAGGGAGGAGTTCAAAAAGTCAATGTCTTCTTGGTTTATTAAGATAAGGACAGCAGAAGGCTCCTGTCTTTCTGTTTCTGAAATTTGCCTTCATTCCTGCACTAGCATCACTTCTGACATGAAATGATTAGTGTTTCTTCATCTCATCTTGAGTTTCTCCCAAATAAAACCTTCAGAACTCCCCTCAATTGTCTTTCTGATGCCCAAACTTTTCAGGAACATTTCTTGACAAGTCCTCCAATGACTAATCCTTGCACACACATGATTAGGCACCAGCTTCTTAGCTCTGAAAGATTTCTGTACTTCACATTCCTATATGCTAAGTCCCTTAGCTCAACCCATGATGATCTTTCCTTACTTAAATGAGTATTTTACGTTTTAAGGACCAAGCACTAATGAATTGTACTTTCAAACTTGGATTCCCATAAATGCACGATTTTGTTTTTTCTGATCCCTGTCTCTCATTCCACCCTCAACTTCTTGATCTCTGTGCATCCTTTATAACCATTTTGAATAATGCTGTCTCTTCTGTGATGTCTACCCACCTCCTACAGTGAGGACAGTGCCTCCTCCTCCTCAACATACTCTGGTGCTTTGTACATAGTTTCCAGGCCACCATAACAAGCTTAAGTGCAGTTGTTACTATTTTGCAAACAGTTTCCCAAATTAGGACAAAATCCAATACAAGGGCTCATTTTTTTGAGTCAGTGGATGCATAGGACACACAGAAAACTGTTACATATGGGGGATATTTAGTTACAGTATAATGATGATGTTGGTTATGATTTATTAATATATTTTAAATAATATTAATAATACCTATATTTTAACATATATAAATATGCATTTCTAACCATCTAAAATGTATCAAGAAATATCTTCTGAACTTTGCCAACATTCCCTTGTGCTATACCACCTCAGCCAGTTGGGTTATTTAACATAAAAAAATAAGTGGATGGAGCAAAATTATCTCAGCTGGATAATTGTTAGGTAGAAGAATTTGAGAATGGGAGAGACAAGTTAGCTTCCTAAGATTTCACAGCTAATAACTCAATAGAGCTGTAATTCAGGAAGAAGTTTCAGAGACTCTAGAATCTATAAGCCATGGTCCAAATGAATCTTTTGACAACCCATCCTGAGAATGAGAAGTACCCCATCTCTTTGTGGTTTCATTCAGTGAGTGCTTCTCAGAAATATTCTTAAAGAATAGCTACTTTTCACAGATCAGGCTTAAAAAAGACATGGGCAAAGGTAGGCGAAGCTGAGAAGGAATTGCTGCCAGGTACTACTGTATGGCATGATCATCATTACCTTTCTAGGCACTGAAGAGTTTTCAGAAACCATTCTACTTGTGTTTGAACAGTCTCTGGACACACCCTCTGCCTCCATTTGCCTTCTCACCATAATGCTACCCAAGTCCTTGTAGGAAAATGTGGGGCTGCTACTGCCCTCAGGAGTGTCATTGATAGCATTCACTAGGAAAACAAATCTTGCCGTAGGAAAAGATGAGCTGAAAAATGTTTATGCCTATTCCCCTTGTCTCTGTCCACCAAGAATTCTTTTGCAAGTGTAACAATCTTATCTACAGCACTAGAATGAGAGTGTTGCTGTATTCTTGGCTACTTAGAAGGTTGAAGAACACTCTGAAGTCATTTACTAAAATATTCATAGTATTTGCTTCACTTCCTACCATGGGATATGTGCAAGGTGAAGTTTAATACATTTATCTTCCCTCACAGATCACATTTGCCATCTGTGGTACCTCCCAAAGGCCCAGAGAGGCCCACATCTATAACGGTTGTGCCTTAATAACTCTGGATGCTGCTATAGATACCAGAAGATTTGGAAAAAATCAAAGCCTAGGGAAATATAGGGATAAATTCAGCTCAGCTTCATTTCTTTAGATTACTTGCCTGGAGTAGGACATCCTAAAGTTTGCAGATTTGTCTGTGACATCTTTTAAAATAGCTCTGGATGTGCAGCCAGAAACTCAAAAAATAAAAAGAGAAAAAAAAATAAAGAAAGAAAATAAAAGAACGTCAAAGGTGACTCAGCCTAGCTGAAGCAAGAAAAGTTTAATTCAGAACATAATTTGCTTTCTTTTATTTGCACACTGCAGTTCTGGGGAATAAAAGCCATTATAGAATCAAAGGACAATTTGCTTTCTTGTTGTTGTTTTTGTTCTGCACTGAATTTTTAAAGGCTTTAAAAAATAACATTAACAGATGATACCAGATTTGGTGCAGCTTAAAACCAAGTACCTTGAGCTCCTTCTTGTGACAAACTGAAACAGTCTAGACTCCCTGCCCCAAGCACAGTGCTGAGTGAACTCCAGAAGATTGATTCTCTTCGTAGCTGAGAAAGGAAGTGAATAAAGGCATAGAAAAATGATTCTCAGAGAAATACAGATGTTAAAGATGTTTAATTATGGATGTTTCAATCTTCCTTTTTTCCTCCCATGAAATGTGTCTCTATCTGTTAGTCTGTTAGGTGCAACTTCTCTCTCTCCCTGCTTCCCTCCCTCTTCCCTCCCTCTCTCTCTCCTTCCCTCCTTCCCTCCCTCCCTCCATCCATCCATCCCTCCCTTCCTTTTTCTCTATGAGTGATAGAGAGAGAGAGAGTGTGTGTGTGTGTGTGTGTGTGTGTGCAAAGTATGTGTATCAAGTTTTAAGCCTATCAGAGAAATGTTCTTCCTACATATCTTATGGTGTGGAGGGATATTACAATGAGAGAAATCAGGGGACCATTTATCTACACTTAAGGAAAATAAAATTGAAAATTGAAGAGGAGAGAGGTAGGAGAGATTCATATGAAATGTGCTTCTGTAAGATTTGCTGAGAATAGATTATAAAGTGTGGATGAAAAGGTTTGGGGGCAGAGTAGAGTGTGAAGACATTGATATGAATTATGTATTAATTCCCATGGCCCTTCTTCAGGAAATGTCAGTAAAGAATGGGATTGCTTTTAATTACTTTTTGATTGTTGAGCTATTTCCCCAAACGTGACATTTCACAGAGACTAGACAGTGTCAGGGCCCAGCTTATAACAGGAATGAAAGGGGGGAAAACTAAATTGAATATCAGAAAGGAGAAAACGGTTTCTCTATCTACAGTGTTTCTCAAATCAAGAACATTGTGTATGTATATTCTCACAGCCTCTGTGAAGCCATAGGAATATAATTCCCAGGAGAATGTTGACCTGACCAAAGAGAGAATGAGTGGAAAACTCTTTGTATGGACTTTTATTTCTACAATATCCATCAAGATTTTACTTCTGGCCACTGAAGAAGAGGAGGATTTATCTTCATCTTCACTGTCATCAGCGTCAAAGGATTAGACTAATTATACAGCGATAAGTAACTACCAACTTCCAATCACTGGATAAGTGAAAACAGGTCAGATTTGTAGTATCAGCAAAATCCAAGATGCTCATAATCTGGGTAGAGCCCCACAAACACACAAGAGGGACAGCTGGGGCTGGTGAGCAGAAGAATTCAAGAAATGACTCTCATTGGAGAACTTGGGTGCTTACTGCCTACCCCATGTCCCAAAACAAAGGGTGTAAACTGGTTGTAATGACAGACCTACCTGAGGGGAGACTGATATCTCATTCCTGATGAAGGCTCCACAATCTGTTACTGCACTCAGAACAAGAGATCATATAGTTGACTCCGAGGATGAGGTCCTGTAAGGGCAGTAAGACATTCCACGAAGGGTACATGGGACTAGCAATAGTAAGAACAGGCGTCCCTTATTCTTTGTATACTTAGGAAGCTGCATAATTTTCCTGTCATAGCTGAAATTTGGAAATGCTTAGTCTTTCATTTCACCTGTTTCCAGGGATAGACTTGAGAACAAATTTTGTTGATCAGACATCATGCAAATTGCATGAGATCTTAGTTACCTCCAGGATAAGAAAGGTATGTCTCACTGATAACATTCTTCTACTTTTTTTTTCTTCTTCCTAGAGTTACCAGTGTAAGATTCTGTTCTTTAACCAGACCCATGAAGTATAATAGCCAAGAGTGCATCCTTTAGTTCACATTAGAGTTGAGCCGCCATGTCAGAAGCAGCTTTCCCATCCTTATTTCTTACTTTAAGAGGCAAGAAACACTTTAAGTCAGAATAATTGGCCAATTGTATTTATAATCATTCAGAACATGGAACAATGCTTTTGCTTCCTCAGTTTATTCATCTTTCCAAAGGAGAAAAGCTGCTTCAACAGGTTCTGCAACTCCTCCTGCAACCCAGCACAGCCCTGTGTTATAATAGACCTGTGTTGTGTCCACCACTTTTTGGGTGACTCTTAGTATCCAGCGTCACATATTGATTGGTAGTTGTAACCAAAGCTATGTCCCACAGGTTTTGGAATTATGGAGTTAAATGTAGTCTCAAACCCATGTTAAATCATTTCAAAGGCTTTTTTGTATTTTCCAGTAAATGCAATGATAAAACAACAAAATTGGATTCTATGATTTATAACTAAGTGCATATAATTGTTAGAACATCTGGTTTACAAGTAACAAAATCATTCAAATTACTTCTCCAGAATGGTTTTAAGTAAAACTTAGCTTATTTTCTAATATTTTCCTGCCTGTATTTAGTCTAATCAAATTATGTTTTTATATTTGAGTAATCAAAAGCACTACCAATATCCCAGAGTTATGCTTATGATCTGTAATTTCTTATCTATTTCTCATATTTTGAAAGATAGATTAGTATCATCAGGGGTTTCGTTTGTTTGTTTGATGATAATTTCCCTGAGTGTTCTGTTCAGATGTATTCAGCTCAGTATGAAGACAGCAGTGTCCAGTACCACTGCATGAGAGTCTGTATTGTTCACTCACTAAAGTTTCTATAGGTCGTTCACTACAAGATTGTGCTGGCACTTCAATTTGTGATAAACGACTACCATTGCACCTTTTCTTTCTCCACGTGTCTGTCTTTGTGATCACAAGGTCAGAACATGATCCTTGTATGTCAGTTTGCCAAAAACCATCCATGGTGCAGGATAAAAATTTTAAAAAGACATCTCCTTTCTTTAACTCTCAGGGACATTAATACCAAGATGTCTTAAGTAAACAGTATATGTCTTTTTTCCCATACTTTTTATTTAACTTTTTAGACATGTCACTCTCAGCTCCTACTCCCCCACCCCCTAATCCTACCAACCGCTCACCCCCACTCCATCCCCCCTCTGCTTCCCAGGGAGGGCAAGGGGTTCCATGAGGGATATTCAGAGTCTGTCACATCATCCTTGGAAGGGCCTAGGTCCTTCCCCATGTTTCCAGGCTGAGAGAGCATCCCTCCACATGGTATGGGATCCCAGAGTCCATCTGTATGCCAGGAATAAATACTTCTCTACTCTCCAAGGTCCCACAGATTTCCAAGGCCTCCTCTCTGTCACCCAGGTTCAGTGGGAGGGAAGTCTGGATCAGTCCTATGTTGGCCCCCCAGTCATCAGTCTGGGGTCCATGTGATGCCCCTTGCTCAGGCCAGCTGCCCCTGTGGGCCTCGCCAGCCCGATCCCGATTCCCTTGGTCATCAGTCCTCTTTGCAACTGGGTTCCAGGAGTCCAATTCAGTTCACAGCTGTGGGTGTCTGCCTCTGCCTTCATCAGCCACTGGATGAGAGTTCTAGGATGGTATATAAGGTATTCATCATTCTTATTATCATGAGAGGGCATTTAAGGTAGCTTTAATGCCAGTTGTTATCATTCTTGTAGATCTGTGAATCTACAGATCTCTCCTCCAACTTATAATGGCTCCCTCTTTTATGGTATCTCCCATCCTTTTCTCCTCTATACTTACTCTACTAAGTAAATAGTTTTTTAAGAGAAATTCTACGAAGGTTTACTTAGTAAAGTGCTAAGAAAAAGAAATTGAAAGGAAAAGACATTATTTGCTTAGGCTAGACAAAACAGTCCCTGAAGTAGCCATTTCTTTTGTGTATTCTATTAGTAAGAGAAAGGTTATCTGAGATCACATAGCAAATTATAAAACTACATGATCAGTTATTAACCCCAGTTCTCTGTCCATCAGCATGTTATTTATTATCCTCAATACTCCTATATCTGAACTGGAAGCCAAATCCAAACCTGTAAGAATTTTGGGGGGGCATCATAACATATTTTTCCCTTTTCAAGATGAGAAATGCCATGTTGGACAGAGTGGCTTTTGAAAACTTAAAGTGGTTATAGAAATGCAAAGCTGCATGGTAAACAGTATATTTTCACTCACTAATAGTTTCTATATGCAAGGCTTTATTCTAGGTGTCAAATGTTTATCAAGGAAAAAAAACAGATGAAGTGAATTGCCCTCAAGATTCTAGGACAGACAATAACCAGCAACCAGTAGCTGCTACTCCTATGCTGGAAAAACACACTACCCTTCCTATGTTGATTTGGTTGTACAGATGAAATGTTAGTGCTATTTCTTTTTTTTATTACTTTTTTTTTATTTTAATTTTAAATAGCTTGTTTTACATGTCAATCCCAGTTCCCTCTCCCTCCCCTCCTCCCGCACTCCCCTTCCACCCTCCCTCCCACCCTATTGCCAAATCCTTCCACATAGGGGATGTCTAGAGTCTATCATTTTACTCTTGGTAGGGTCGAGGCACTCCCCTAAGAGTCCAGGCTGAGAGAGCATCTCTCTTTGTGCTATAGGCACATGAAGACAGATTGTATACCAGGAATAGACACTGATCCACAGCTCAGAGCCCCATAGGTTGTCCAGGCCTTCTCACTGACATTCACATTTGGGGGGTCCAGATCAGTCCCATTCTGGCCTCCCCACTGTCTGGTCTGGGGTCCAAGAGCACTCCCCTGTCCAGATCAGCTGTCTCTGCTGGTTTTGCCAGCCCATTCTTTGCCAATTTGCTCATCATTCCTCTCTCTCTGTCACTGGGTTCCTTGGGTTCAGTTCAGTGCTTAGTTGTGTGTTTGCCTCTGCTTCCATCAGTCCCAGGATGAAGGCTCCCGGATAGTTATAGACATCAAGTTCATTATCAGGAATGGGCATTCGAGGTGGTCCTTCCACTATTGCTTAGCTTACCAATTGATGTTATACCTTTAGATCACTCGAGGTCACTCTGGTGCCTGATCTGTCTTCGATCCTATGATTCCCTCTTCCCCCTATTCTACCCCCACCCCCTCAACTTCCTGTTCCCCCATGACCAACTCCCTTCCTCTTTACCCCCTCTATTCTTCCCAGGTCCCACTACCCCCTCGCCCTGTTCCCCATCCATTCAGAGGATCTTGTCTCCATCCTCTTCTCTTGGGTACTATGCATATATGCATATCTTTTAGGTTCTTTCCTGTTGCCCAGACTCTCTATCTGTGGAAGTGCAGACTGGCACTATCCTGATCCATATCTAAAATCCGTATATGAGTGAGTACATACCATGTTTGTCTTTTTGCAACTGGGTTACCTCACTCAGGATGGTTTCTTCCAGTGCTATCCATTTCCCTGCGAATTTCAAGATTCCATTGTTTTTTTCTGCTGAGTAATACTCCATTGTGTAAATGTACCACATTTTCTCTATCCACTCTTCAGTTGAGGGGCATCTAGGTTGCTTCCAGGTTCTGGCTATTACAAACAATGCTGCTATGAACATAGTGGAGCAGATGCCCTTGTTGTATGAACCTGCCTCATTTGGATAAATGCCTAAGAGTGGAATTGCTGGGTCTAGTGGTAGATTAATTCCCATTTTCCTGAGGAATCTCCATACTGATTTCCAACGAGGCTGTATGAGTCGGCATTCCCACCAGCAGTGGAGGAGTTTTCCTCTCTCTCCACATCCTCTCCAGCATAAATTGTCTTCAGTGTTTTTGATTCTAGCCATTCTGACAGGAGTAAGATGGTATCTCAGAGTTGTTTTGATTTGCATTTCCCTGATGGCTAAGGATGTTGAGCACTTTCTTAAGTGTCTCTTGGCCATTTTAGCCTCCTCTACTGAGAATTCTCTATTTAGCTCTGTACCCCACCTTTCAAGTGGATCCTTTGGTGTTTTGGAGACTTGTTTCTTGAGTTCTTTGTAAATTTTGGAGATTAGCCCTCTGTCAGATGTAGGGTTAGTGAATATCTTTTCCCATTCTGTGGCCTGCCTTTTTGTCTTTTTGATTGTGTCCTTTGCCTTACAGAAGCTTTTTAGTTTCAGAAGGTCCCATTTGTTAATTGTTGATCTCAGTGCCTGTGCCACTGGTGTTATGTTTAGGAAGTGGTCTCCTGTACCAACTCGTTGAAGAGTATCTCCCACTTTCTCTTCTAAAAGTTTCAGTGTGGCTGGATGTATGTTGAGATCTTTGATCCATTTGGACTTAAGTTTTGTACAAGGCGATAAACATGGATCTATCTGCAGTCTTCTGCATACCACTACCCAGTTATGCCAGCACCATTTGTTGAAGATGCTTTCTTTTTTCCACTGTACAGTTTTAGCTTCTTTGTCAAAAATCAGGTGTTCATAGGTGTGTGGGTTAAAATTAGGGCTTTCGATTCGGTTCCATTGGTCTACCTGCCTATTTTTGTGCCAATACCAAGCTGTTTTCAGGACTATAGCATCGTCAACCAAAGAAAATCTCAAAACCAACAAATCCTTAACACAAAATATTCAGGAAATATGGGACACCGTGAAGAAGCCAAACCTGAGAATAATAGGTATAGAAGAAGGTGAAGAACTTCAACTTAAAGGTACAGAAAACATATTCAACAAAATCATAGAAGAAAACTTCCCTAACCTAAAGAAAGATATGCCTATGAAAGTACAAGAATCTTACAGAACACCAAATAGGCTTGACCAGAAAAAGAAGTCACCTCGCCATATAATAATCAAAACATCAAACCTACAGAGCAAAGAGAAAATATTAAGAGCAGCTAAAGAAAAAGGCCAAGTAACATATAAAGGCAGACCTATCCGAATTACACCTGACTTCTCAATGGAAACGATGAAAGCCAGAAGATCCTGGTCAGATGTCCTACAAACGCTAAGGGAACAAGGATGCCAGCCCAGACTACTATATCCAGCAAAGCTCTCAATTACCATAGATGGAGAAAACAAAATATTCCATGACAAAGCCAGATTTAAACAATATGTATCCATGAATCCAGCTCTACAGAAAATGCTAGAAGGAAAACCTAGAGCCAAGGAAGATAACTACATTCACAAAGACACAGGCAATATAGAATCATACTTTACAAAACACTAAAAGAAAAAGGGAGGAGAAACTACACAAAATAACTTCACTAACAATAAATCAAGCGCAAACAAGGATCACCAATCAATGGTCATTAATATCCCTCAATATCAATGGCCTCAACTTACCTATAAAAAGACACAGACTAGCAGAATGGATACGAAGACAGAACCCTTCCTTCTGCTGCATACAAGAAACACATCTCAACACCAAAGACAGACATTATCTCAGAGTAAAGGGCTGGGAAAAGATCTTCCAATCAAACGGCCCCAAGAAACAAGCGGGCGTAGCAATCCTAATATCTAACAAATTAGGCTTCAAATTAAATCAATCAAAAGAGATGAAGAAGGGCACTTCATATTCATCAAAGGAAAAATACATCAAGACGAAGTTAGTGCTATTTCTAAGTAAACGCTGGTGTTCAGATGCTGCTGTTTTCTTCTGTTTGGACAAAGGCAATGCAACATAGACTCCTCAGAAAACACAAGTCACTGAAGAGTGTCAGCCAATTCACGAAAATAGCATGTGAGTGCCTTGGTTAACATGATTGCTGACCATAGCATGGCAAACTAAATAGATTAATACTGTAACTAGTATACACAGTATAAAGACATTTTGTACTCTAGGAAAAGAAAAATAGCACAGTAGAATATGAATGGCAGTACGGAAGGCTGCAAGCACAAGCATTAAGTAGGACTGTGAGGGCAGATATTAGTGAGGAAACGAAATTGTAGTTGCATTCTGAGGAGCATCGGGAAGTTTACCATGGTGATGTCTGAGAAACAGCCACTCTTAGCTCTTTTTTACGCACAAGACCAGCTAAACCCAAGGCCCTGAGATGAGAAATTGCTTAGAGACTTAGGAAATATCAAAGAGTTTTCTATGGCTAGAGAAAGTAGACAAGATCAGAGGGATAGTGGGTGACATGGTATGAAGTTTGAGGCAAGGCATGCAGAGATATTGTGATTTCCCATATAGCAGGGAAAGACAGTAAGAGTATCACTTTGGCTGCTGTGTGGATGTTGCGACTGAGGAGCTAAGTTAGTATGAGAAGATGTTAAATGACTCCTGGAAGAATCTATGCTAGACCCAGAAATTACCCAAACCAAAGGTGAGCTATGGACTATCAAATGCTCTGTGCTTCTGGCTTTATGTTTAAGATAGGCAAAGGGTATGTACTCATATGGTGTGAGAAGAAAGAGAACACTTCCCGTCCGATAAAGTTGGAAAGACTCTCCTACAAGCAACAGCATTTGTGCTCCTCTTCATCCTGATTATGTCTTGCTATGTAACCCAATCTGGATATGAATTAACAGCTGTCCTTTCTCAGAACTCTGGATGGTACGATAATCCACGTGTATCACCTCTGCCAGGTCAGCACCTATAATTTCTATTGGTAGGTGAGGCATTCAGCACTGGCACAACTGTGTCTTAACCAGCTGTGCCCACTGGGCCTGTGAAGCACAAAATGCTTCCAGACCACTGACCAGGGCCACAGTAGTTTGTGAAATGCCGTTGGTTTTATCATGGGATTAGATATTATGTGTAATATATTATGATACATAAATCTGAAATAACTATCATTTTTAATGCCTTCCTTGTTTATGGTATTTTCAGCTACAATGAACAATAACAATAACAAAAACCCCACTAAATTTATGCTTAATACTTTTTTGAAGAAAGAGTAGCATGGAGTTTCTCATTACTTGTAGAAGCTGATAATTACGAAGTTACATTTGTGATCCTTTAAGTAGCCTTAATGATATTACATGGGGAATGAACCAGAAACAATGGTGCAATGAAAGAATGCCAGAGTTCACTTCAAAGTACTTGTAACACAAAGGACATTTTGTGTGCATATCTGTAATACAAAGAATGACTGTCTCTTAGACTTTTAACATCAGGATTCAATATTTAAAGTCACTTTTGCTTATCTTCCATTCAAGCTTTTTTGTGGTCTGGCAGTTAAGGCATATTGTAAATAAGTGACTTTACTATGATATTGGTGTAGAGAAGAAAAACAATTCTCCCAGGAATGATTTAATTACTTAATTCCTCCAAAATTATCTCTAACTTTTTAAATATAAAGTTTTACTTTTTTAGTTTCATATCATATTCCTATAATTTCCAACCCTTTCTCTTCCCCTCCGACTCCTTCTGTATTCCCAGATTATTTCTCTCAAATTCATTACCTTACCTTCTTTAATTATTATTGCTACACACACACACACACACACACACACACACACACACACACACACATACACACACTTGGTGCGTTAAAGTCTATTTAGTGGTGCTCATATGTTCATGTGCTAAGTCTGACCAGTTGGGAGTGGGTGATTCTCCCCCTCTGAGCAGCCATTAATTGCTTCCAGCTTTTCATCTAAGGCTGGGTCCTTGTGAAATTTTTCTTGTCCATGTTGACATGTCAACTATTATTGTCACTATTGAGGTCTTGTTTAAAAGGCTGTGTTATTGGGATTTTATGAGGTCAGCTTCCCTATCATACACAGGACACAATAAATCTACTGTCTCCGTCAAAGTTTTCTTTGATGAGACATGAGTGCTACAATTATCTGTAGGCATAAGGATATACCCAGCCACCAGTAGTTGACTAGGCTTCTAGTACCAGGCACAAATTCCCTTGTCTTGAATGGACTTTAAGTCAAATTACACAGCTGCTGGCTACTCCAAAGATAAAAGTGCCACTGTTACACCACTTCTTCTGAATTTCCTAGTTGGGTCATTGCTGTGTTTGAAGGCTTTACAGCTGGATTGGGACCTTTCTTTTTATTCCATGACAGTTTGCATAGCGACATCAGATACTATGGAAGCTAGTCCTCAAGGAGGCACCTTACGGGTCTGTTCTATCTCTGTTCTTCTAAGTCTTGCATCTGAAATGTATGATGTCTTCAAGAGGTTCTTAACTTCAAGATCTGTATGGCAACCAAGGGCAATTTCAATAGATTTTATTATTTGCAGAAACTCTTGAACTCCCCTGACCAACAACTTGAAGAAAGGTTTCTCATGCCTGGAAATGGGAATTATGTTTGTGTATGTTTCTTTGGGGAATCATTATGACCATGTGTGATGTAACTCCATTTAAACACACACAGATAGGTGCATACATATGCTGTATCAGTAGAATGTGATTTCACAGCCAAAAGTGGTGAGATAAATGACACATATTTAGAGAAAATTACTTTTGCAAGACATTCTTATAAACTTTTCAAAATGGAAGTGAAAAGAAAGAGCTGTGTCACATTTGAAATAAAGCATATATACGAGAAAGAAGTCAGAATTAAAATGCCCTCCAACTAGCGAGGCCTCCTCTGAGCAACCCAGAGTTTTGACACTTGAGAATAGTATTTCTGTCTTCTAAAATGTATTTTCTTCATAGGGAATGGGCTCCAAAACCCACTCATGCACTAGGGATAAATACTGGTTCCTCTGCCAGAAGCTCCATAGACTTCCCAAGCACCCCAACAGACACACAAGTTCAGGGTGCCTGGTTAAGTCTTATTCAGGTTCCCCAGCTGTCAGTCTGGAGTTCATGAGCTCCTCCTACTTACTTAGTGCTTGGGTCAGCTGTTTCTGTGGGCTTCCCTAGAATGGTCTTGAATCATTTGGTCAACACTCATCCCTCTCTGCAACTGGATTACAGGAGTTTGGTTCAGTGCTTAGCTGTGAGTCTCTGATTATACTTCTATCAGCTGCTGGATGAAGGCTCTAGAATGGCATTTGAGGTAGTCATTGATCCCATTATAGGGAAAGGACATGTAAGGTAGCCTCTCCACTATTGCTTAGATTCTTAGTTGGGGTGATTCTTGTGGATTCCTGGAGATTTCTTTAGTGCCAGATTTCTCATTAAGCCCATAATGGCTCCCTCTATTAAGGTATCTCTTTCTTTGCTATCCTGCTCTGTTCTCCCAAGGAGACCATCCTGATCCCTCATGTTCTCCTCCTCCCTCTACTTCTCCCTTCCTCTTGGTCTCACCTCCCTCTAACTTCCCCCATGCTACGAAATTACTCATTTTTCTGAGGAATCTCCATACTGATTTCCAAAGTGGCTGAACCAGTTGGCACTCCCACCAGCAATGGAGGAGTGTCCCCCTTTCACCACATCCTCTCCAGCATACACTGTCATTGGTGTTTTTGATTTTAGCCATTCTGACAGGAGTGAGATGGTATCTCAGAGTTGTTTTGATTTGCATTTCCCGGATGGCTAAGGATGTTGAGCACATTCTCAAGTGCCTCTCAGCCATTTTAGACTCCTCTATTGAAAACTCTCTATTTAGTTCTGCAGCCCACTTTTTAATAGGGTCCTTTGGTGTTTTGGAGACTTGCTTCTTGAGTTCTTTGTAAATTTTGGAGATCAACCCTCTGTCAGATGTGGGATTAGTGAATATTTTTTCCCATTCTGTGGGCTGCCTTTTTGTCTTGCTGACTGTGTCCTTTGCCTTACAGAAGCTTCTCAGTTTCAGTAGGTCCCATTTATTAATTGTTGGTCTCACTGTCTGTGCTACTGGTGTTATGTTCAGGAAGCTGTCTCCTGTACCAATTCGTTCAAGGGTACCGCCCACTTTCTCTTCTAAGAGGTTCAGTGTGGCTGGATTTATGTTGAGGTCTTTGATCCATTTGGACTTAAGTTTTGTGCATGGCGATAAACATGGATCGATCCGCATTCTTTTACATGCCAGTCTCCAATTATGCCAGCACCATTTGTTGAAGATGCTTTCTTTATTCCATTGTATATTTTTAGCTTCTTTGTCAAAGATCAGATGTTCGTACGTGTGTGGGTTAATATCAGAGTGTTCAACTCGGTTCCATTGGTCTACCTGTCTATTTTTGTGCCAATACCAAGCTGTTTTCAGGACTATAGCTCTGTAATAGAGCTTGAGGTCAGGGATGGTGATGCCTCCGGACGTTGCCTTGTTGAACAGGGTTGTTTTGGCTATCCTGAGTCTTTTGTTTTTCCATACAAAATTGATAATTGTTCTTTCAAGGTCTGTGAAGAATTGTGCTGGGATTTTAATGGGGATTGCATTGAATCTGTAGATTGCTTTTGGCAGGATTGCCATTTTTACTACATTGATCCTACCTATCCAAGAGCATGGGAGATCTTTCCATTTTCTGAGGGCTTCTTTAATTTCTTTCTTTAAAGATTCAAAGTTCTTACGATACAGGTCTTTCACTTGTTTGGTTAGCGTTACCCCAAGGTATTTTATGTTGTTTGTGGCAATTGTAAAGGGTGATGTTTCTCTGATTTCTCTTTCAGCCCTTTTATCATCTGTATATAGTAGGGCTACTGATTTTCTTGAGTTGATCTTGTAGCCTGCCACTTTGCTGAAGGTGTTAATCAGCTGAAAGAGTTCCCTGGTAGAGTTCTTTGGGTCATTGATGTAAACTATCATATCATCTGCAAACAGTGAAAGTTTGACCTCTTCCTTCCCAATTTGTATCCCCTTGATCCCCCTTTGTTGTCGTATGGCAATAGCTAGAACTTCAAGTACCATGTTGAAAAGGTATGGAGAGAGTGGACAACCTTGTTTTGTTCCTGATTTTAGAGGAATTGTGTTGAGTTTCTGTCCATTTAGTTTGATGTTGGCTGTTGGTTTACTGTATATAGCTTTTATTATGTTTAAGTATGTCCCTGTTATGCCAGATCTCTCCAAGACCTTTATCATGAAGGGGTGTTAGATTTTGTCAAAGGCTTTTTCAGCATCTAGTGAGATGATCATGCGATTTTTGTTTTTCAGCTTGTTTATATGTTGGATTATGTTGATGGATTTTCGTATGTTGAACCATCCCTGCATCCCTGGGCTGAAACCTACTTGATCGTGGTGAATGATTGTTTTGATGTGTTCTTGGATCCGATTTGCCAGTATTTTATTGAGTATTTTTGCATCAATGTTCATGAGGGATATTGGTCTGAAGTTCTCTTTCTTAGTTGTATCTTTGTGTGGCTTGGGGATCAAGGTTATTGAAGCCTCATAGAAAGAGTTTGGCAAAGACCCTTCTGCTTCTATTGTGTGGAACACTTTGAGAAGAATTGGTATAAGCTGTTCTTTGAAATTCTGGTAGAATTCTGCACTGAGGCCATCTGGACCTGGACTTTTTTTGGTTGGGAGACTTTTGATGACAGCTTCTATTTCCATAGGGGTTATAGGTCTATTTAAATTGCTTATCTGTTCTTGATTTAGTTTTGGCAAATGGTAGCTGTCCAGGAAGTCATCCATTTCCTTTAAATTTTTGAATTTTGTGGAGTACAGGTTTTCAAAGTATGACCTAATGATTCTCTGGATTTCCTCAGAGTCTGTTGTTATGTCCCTCTTTTCATTTATGATTTTGTTAATTTGCATGTTCACTCTCTGCTGTTTGGTAAGTTTGGACGAAGGTTTGTCTATCTTGTTGATTTTCTCAAATAACCAACTCTTCGTTGCATTGATTCTTTGTATTGTTTTCCTGGTTTCTACTTTATTGATTTCAGCCCTCAATTTGATTATTTCCTGGCGTCTACTCCTCCTGGGGGAGTTTGCTTCTTTGTGTTCTAGAGCTTTCAGCTGTGATGTTAATTCTCTGGTATAACTGTTCTCCTGTTTCTTCATGTGAGCACTTAGTGCTATGAACTTCCCCCGTAGCACTGCTTTCAAAGTGTCCCATAGGTTTGGGTATGTTGTGTCTTCATTCTCATTGAATTTGAGGAAGTCTTTAATTTCTTTTTTTATTTCCTCTTTGACCCAGGGATGGTGCAGTTGAGCATTATTCAATTTCCATGAGTTTGTAGGTTTTCTGCAATTTGTGTTGTTGTTGAATTCTAATTTTAAAGCATGGTGGTCTGATAAGATGCATGGAGTTATTCCAATTTTTTGTAGCTGCTGAGGTTTGATATGTTGCCAAGTATGTGGTCGATTTTTGAGAAGGTTCCATGTGGTGGTGAGAAGAAGGTATATTCTTTTTTATGTGGATGAAATGTTCTATAGTTATCTGTTAATCCCAGTTGGGTCATTACTTCTATTAGACCCTTTGCTTCTTTGTTGACTTTCTGTCTGGTATTCCTGTCTAGTGGTGAGAGTGGTGTGTTGAAATCTCCCACTATAACTGTGTGGGGCTTAGATGAGATTTAACTTCTAATAATGTTTCTTTAACGAATGTGGATGCCTTTGTATTTGGGGCATAGATGTTCAGGATAGACACTTCATCTTGGTGGGTTTCACCTGTGATGAGTATGTAATGCCCTCCTTCATCTCTTTTGATTGATTTTATTTTAAAGTCTAGTTTGTTAGATATTAGGATTGCTACCCCTGCTTGTTTCTTGGGTCCATTTGATTGAAAAATTTTTCCCAACCTTTAACTCTCAGGTAATGTCTGTCTTTGAGGGTCAGGTGTGTTTCTTGTATGCAGCAGAAGGAAGGGTTCTGTCTTCGAATCCATTCTGCTAGTCTGTGTCTTTTTATGGGTGAGTTAAGGCCATTAATATTGAGGGATATTAATGACCATTGATTGCTCATCCTTCTTCGATTTGCGATGGTTGTTGTTGGTGGAATTATGTGTGGTATTTCACCCCTTTGTTCTTTTGGATGTTGGTAGAGAGGGATTCTCTAATGCTTATGTTTTTGTGGTTGCAGTTAGCTTCCTTGGGTTGGAGTTTTCCTTCCAAAATTTTCTGTAGGGCTGGGTTAGTGGACATATATTGCTTGAATCTAGTTTTGTCATGGAATATCTTGTTTTCTCCATCTATAGTGATTGAGAGTTTTGCCTGGTATAGTAGTCTGGGCTGGCATCCATGGTCTCTTAGTGTAGGCAGAATATCTCTCCAGGACCTTCTGGCTTTCAGAGTTTCCATGGAGAAATCAGGTGTAATTCTGATAGGTCTGCCTTTATATGTTACTTGACCTTTTTCCTTAGCTGCTCTTAATATTCTTTCTTCATTCTGTATGTTTGGGGTCTTGATTATTATGTGGCGAGGGGATTTTTTTTTTGTGGTCTACTCTATTTGGTGTTCTGTAGTCTTCTTGTACCTTCATTGGCATGTCTTTCTTAAGGTTGGGAAAGTTTTCTTCTATGATTTTGTTGAATATGCCTTCTGCCCCTTTGAGGTGGGTTTCTTCTCCTTCTTCTATACCTATTATTCTTAGATTTGGTCTTTTAATGGTGTCCCATATTTCCTGGATGTTTAGTGTTAAGGATTTGTTGGATTTAAGGTTTTCTTTGGTTGATAAATCCATTTCTCCTAGTGTATCTTCAACACTTGAGATTCTCTCTTCCATCTCTTCTATTCTGTTGGTAATGCTTGTATTGGTAGTGCCTGACTGTTTGTCCAGCTTTTCTATTTTCTGCCTTTCTTCAGATTGTGTTTTTTTTTAATGTCTCCATTTCAGTTTTCAACCCTTGCAGTGTTTGCATTGCTTCTTGCAATTTTCTGTTTATCTTTTCGTCCGTTTGTTGCCTTATATGATTTTTTTGGTTTGTTCTTTCTTCCATTTCTTGCATTTTTTTGGTTTGCTTTTTGTTCCATTTCTCGCATTTTGTGCTTTGTTTCTTCTTCCATTTCCTGCCTTTTTTGGTTTGTTTCTTCTTCCATTTTTTTCATTTTTTGCTTTGTTTTTTCTAGCATTTCTTGCTTTGTTTCTTCTTCCATTTCCTGCCTTTTTTGGTATGTTTCTTCTTCCATTTTTTTCATTTTTTGCTTTGTTTTTTCTAGCATTTCTTGCTTTGTTTCTTCTTCCATTTCCTGCCTTTTTTGGTATGTTTCTTCTTCCAATTCTTGCATTTTTTGCTTTGTTTTTTCTTCCATTTCTTGCATTTTTTGCTTCATTTCTTCTTCCATTTCCTGCCTTTTTTGGCTTGTTTTTTCTTCCAATTCTTGCATTTTTTGGTTTGTTTTTTCTTCCATTTCTTGCATTTTTTGGTGTGTTTTTTCTTCCATTTCTTTGAGGGATTTTCCTATATCCTCTTTTAGGGCCTCTATCATTTTCATGAAGGTGCTTTTAAGGTCGTTCTCTTCTGCTTCGTTCGCATTGGAATGTTGGGGTCTTACTGGTGTGGAGTCTCTAGAATCTGGCGGTGTCATATTTGTTTTTCTGTTGCTGACTGTGTTTTTGTATTGTCTCTTTCCATCTCTTTTTCTAGTGGGTGCAGAAAGAGCCCCTTACTGGTCTGGCGACCTGAGTTCCCTTTTGGTGGGTGCTAGCAAGGCCAATAATCTGGTGGTTCTTCTATTCCTTGTCCAAATGCTGGTCCCGTGGGTGGAGAAGAAGAATAGGAATCTGGGGCACTTAGCCTGCTACCTGGTCCCCTGGACCCTATGCTGGGTCCTGTTGTACCTGATCCTGAACATCTACTCCCCTGGACTCCCAGCCTCCTCTCGTTTCCTGGTCTCCTTGGTGGGAGAGAAGATCTGGAGTCTGGTGTGCTTGGCTCCCGTCGGGATTGGGAGCTCTGTGCAGTTCCCAGGCGATCTGCAGGCACTGGAACACAGGCCGGGAAGCCGGCCTGTTTACCTGCTGCTGCTGGAGGAACAGCTGCTTCCCTGGACTCCCAGCCTCCTCTTGTCTCCTGGTCTCGTTGGTGGGAGAGAAGATCTGGGGTCTGGGGTGCTTGGCTTCCGCCGGGATTGGGAGCTCTGTGCAGTTCCCAGGCTATCTGCAGGCACTGGAACACAGGCCGGAAAGCCAGCCTGTTTGCCTGATGCTGCTGGAGGATCAGCTGCTTCCCTGGGCTCCCAGCCTCCTCTCGTTTCCTGGTCTCGTTGGTGGGAGAGAAGATCTGGAGTCTGGTGTGCTTGGCTCCCGTCGGGATTGGGAGCTCTGTGCAGTTCCCAGGCTATCTGCAGGCACTGGAACACAGGCCGGAAAGCCAGCCTGTTTACCTGATGCTGCTGGAGGATCAGCTGCTTCCCTGGGCTCCCAGCCTCCTCTCGTTTCCTGGTCTCGTTGGTGGGAGAGAAGATCTGGAGTCTCACATTTGTCTTATTTTGATTTCTTTGTTGTTGAATTGTTGAACTCCATGTATATCTGAGAAACCAAACTATTTTCTGTCAGATGAGTAGTGTATGAATATATTCTCCCATCCTCCTGTTCTGTCAGTTTGCCTCTTTATTCTGATGATTTTGTTTTGCTAGATATACACTTCTTTTGATGACATATATGTGGACATACTAAATATTCATTTGAACACACAAGTGTAGTACTAATAAAGATATAAAGGCAAAAGGTAAATTTTGAATGTTATGTAATATAAGTATTTGGCTATTTCTTTATGGGAATGACAAAAATAAAAGTAAATGATGCTATCCCAATTTACCTGTGTTTTGTAATGTGTCTTTGTTGTTCCTTCCACCAGGGGTGACTTGTTTCCCCTCTCTAGATTCACAATATCTTTATGACTTTCTTGATTAACAGATTATGTCAAATGAGATGGTCTATTTTTGAAGGAATGCCTGTATGTTCCTTTCTTCTTTGGAAAACGTTTATTTTTATTTCATGCATATGAGTGATCCATCTACATGCATGTATGTTTACAAGTATACTGTCTTTAGAAGCAAAACAGGGGTCAGATCCCATGGAATCATAGTTTCATTGTTTGTGAGCCAGGATGTGTGTGCTGGGAATTGAACCAGCATCTTCTGCAAGAAAAACAGTGCTTATAACTGCTCATTCATTTCCTCATTCCTTTCTCATACACACATTCAGAAGGTTTCCTGAAAACTACCATGGCAAAATGTTATTTAATCTGCAGAGATGATGGAAATGAGAAAAAGAATTATTAAGGCACCCCAACAGACTGCCATGTGTCTGTTGTCTAGGACCCACCAACCTGTATTTCCATGGACTATAGCTTCCCAAGTTGCCCACATAACACCAGGAGAAGATCCACCCGAGCAATACACATTAACATGAATTAGGATAAATGTTACTGTTTCATACCATCATGCTTTGGACAGCTCATGTACACAGCATTAGAAAATTTATAATAATATTTCAGCAGTGATATTTATCCAACTCAGTTTTAGCTTGATTTCAATGTATTTAATAATCCACATATAGGGAGTCTTCAACAATAATGTTTTATTATCTCATTTTGTTGTGTGACTAAGAGGAATGGCAAACATGTGTATTGAGGGGATACTAGTGTTGATTCCCTAAACTCACAAAGGGCCGATATATCCACAAAATTGTCTATGTTTGTAACCATGAACAAAGTCTACTGCCAGCCGTACAGAGATTGAAGAAATCTTGCATTAACACTACATGTACTGTCCCATCTCAAACAACAGGAGCATTGTAGAAGAGTAAGCAGGAATAATGTAGGGACCACAAGATGGGGAGAAGAGCTGGGAAGATCATGTCTTTTGTGAAAGGCATAGCAATTGTAATCACAAACTCACAGCACCTTTGCTTACTAACACTGGACTGCCAACAGGAAGTTAAAGACATAGAGGAGTTCACCTCTCACTATTGAACTATTGGCTACTGACAGGGTCTCAGATTGGGAGACATTACCTTTAGCTGTGTAACCAGAGGTGCATCTCCTAGGCCTCTTTGGATAGCCATACACCTACAGTCACTTGGATGGTGTGATGAAGTTCAATGAGGCACCAAACACAAGCAGACAGTAATGTGGGAAAGAGATACATAGGGAAAAGGGAGGGTGACAAGGGTGAGAAGAGATAAAATAGGGCTGGAGGAGAGCAATCAGAATACATTTTATAGATGTAGGACTTTCTCAAAGAACTACTTTAATTTATAAAAATTATAATAATAAAATGATAAACAGTACTCATGTATACCGAGTGTAGATACACATGACACACCTACGCATACGCATACACACATACATCTGCAAGTAAGAGCATCATTATTTTCAAGAATTTCAATAAATTACTGCAACATGTTTGGGGGAAGATACATGGTTATGTAGAGGAAGACTGAGTAAGGTGTGCCTAGAAATGAAGCTCAAAAGGCTGGCTATTCATGTTATATTGTAAATTAGGATTTATGAGTTTGATTATGATGTCGTCCCATGGTGGAAACAAGAAAAGAGGTGAATGAGGAATCAGGAGGAAGAGAATTATACTCAGAATGGTTGTTGGCTCCCAAAGTTTGTATGTCCAAAGCCAGCAGGACAAAGAAGGCAGTGCCTAAAGGAGAATGTGATCAAAGACAAGGCTGTTTATTGTCCGGCAACACTGAAACAGCTTTAGTTCAGAAGCAAAGAAGTCTGAAGTACTAGGAGAGTTGAAGACACAGGAGAAAGAATCCATACCTGTTTGTGGAGTGAAGCTTCGCAAATGGAAGAAGGAAGGGAATGAGGTTCAGTGGTGGAAAGACAACCATCAAGACATCACACCACACAATGACACTAGGGATAAAGAAAAGAGGATAAATAAAGTGAGTATTATCTGTTTAAGTATCATGGAATTCAGATATTTTTTTGGTTTTTACGAGACAGGGTTTCTCTGTATTGTTTTCGAGGCTGTCGGTCCAGCCCAGCCTCAAACTCACAGAGATCCGCCTGCCTCTGCCTCCCAAGTGCTGGGATTAAAGGCATGTGCCACCACCGCCCGGCTTGAATTCAGATTTTTATAGTAATACTTTTTTTTACATTTTTGTCTTGAGAAAAAGGCTTGGGTGTATGCTGAAGGGCACAGCAAGCTGACAGAAACTGAGACTTAAGGCACAAAACAAAGATTCAAACTAGCTATTATAGTCTACAGGGGCAAGTGCTAACTAGAAAATCAGTGGTAGCTCAGTTGTGGTTGGATATCGTGACCTTGGAAAAGCTAAAAATAAAACGTGACAGCTCATATCCATCACTGCTCAGCATTGGAAGCATAAGTTCCAAGAAGATCAGAATTCTAACTCAAGAATTGCTTATTATCAGGTAGATATTTAGAAGATAAAGAGAGGCATAGGGCACTAATGATTTCAGTATAAGAGAGACTTCAACAAAGATACATGAATGATACAGACAATGATGTCTATAAACATAGAGAAGACAGACAAGTCAGTAGTGCCTCCTCCTGTCAAACAGAGCCATGAAAAATTTCCAAGACAGATGATAAATGGTAGGGGCATTATAGGTGAAAAAAGTTATCTATGATTACTGCTTGGGCACTGTGTTATTAGAGACATGGAAACTGCTTCAAATACAGTGGTCCTTGACTGTTAGCCGCATTTTAAAAATAAGTGTGCCTAAGTCTGAAAAACCTTATAGTGTGTGTGTGTGTGAGTGTGAAAGTATTGTGTGTGTGTATGTATGTATATGTGTGTGTGTGCATAGAAATTGAAAATGTTGGGGTTCAAAGCGAAGGTAAAATAGATAACAGATTATTGATATTCTGGAAAAGGAAAAACACAAGTTCATATTAGCAATATCCTTTCTGAAAACACATCATTCTTTTTAACATCAATGTTTAAAGAAAGTACAGAGGCTTTAGCTTAGTTGTTATGAAATGTATGTCCAGTGGTATATGCAAAGACATCATTTGCAAACCGTTCACAATATATTTTTTAGCTAAGAGAAGGTGCTAGAGATGACTGAATACATTGTTTAGCTGCTATAAAAGCCTGTTTGTTTCATGCTTCAGTAAACATTAAGTACCAGGGACTGTTCTAGTTTCTAAAGTAAGAGGGGGAAAATGAAAACAGAAAGAGAAAAATCCATGCTCTCAATTAATTTGTTCATCATTAGGAAAACTGGTTAAAAAATAGGAAATATATGGTGTGAAAACAATAAAGATATGCTCTTTAGAGAATAAATAAGTATTGGGGCTAAGATACTTTCAAGGCCTGGAAGATGATCTTCAGTTTTAAAACAAGTAGTTAGCTAAGGTCTCATTACAGGAATGATGTTTGAAATAAGCCTGAAGTTTGTCACAAAATCAACAACAAAAGCCATGATATAATGTGAGGGAATTGTCTGACTATTACTCTGTGTTAAGTTAGGTCATAAATGGTTTTGAGCAGAAGAAGTTGAAGATTGTTGGACTTAAAATTTTATAGTATCACTTAAATGTGCATGAATAATAGGATAAATGACTCGGTGAGGACTAAGACTGTATTCATCCAAGTGAACAAACGTGATGATTCATGCTAAAGGTATTACTGCTGTTTTGATATTGTAATGAATGTGAGTATGTTCTGAAAAGAAGTCAAAAGGATTTGAGGGATGAGGGATGAGGGTGTGGGAGAAACTGTGGCCAGCCTACCCAAGGCACAATCCTTCTTGCCCTCCAGGCCGGCCTGCACTTCCTCCCTGAGCCAAGCCACCAAGCTGGCTTCAATGCTCAGAGATGCTGATGGAGAGACATTTAACCCAGAGACACCAATGAGGAAAGGGCATGCAACTTGAGCTAATTGGACCTTGGGAGGGGGTATAAAGGCAGGCATAAATTCCCTAATAAATAAGTCTGCAATAGGCTCTGCTATTCACTTACTCCAGGTGCCTGAGTTGGTACTGCCTCTTCTCACCACCTTCCCCAAGGGGTGTCCAAAATGGGTAACCAGCAGCAAGAGGATACAAAAGAGAAAGTAAAGTCAAAAGTGACTCTGAGGTTTTCATCTGAGTCAAAAACAATTTACCATTTACTGAAGTGAGTATTGAAGATAAAATGTTTCCATTTTGCAGTGAAGTCTGAGATGCTCATGGGAGGTCCAGACATAGGGACTGAACAATTAGACATTTGACTCTGGAGTTAAAGGAAAAGTTCTGGATGGAGAGGTAAACTTTGGTGATGTTATACAGATTATCAGATCATAAGAGTTTGAATATTGGTCTCCAGAATATTTGGTGCTTTTGTGAGACTTTTCATTCAATACCAGTGAAGTAGGAAAACACACAAGCAACATCGTGAAGCCTAGTGAGAAAAGAATTCCTCAGAGAAGAAACCAATATCCTCTGCCAAATGCTGCTTACAGTGGTACATGATTGGGGCTGAGAAAGGACCAAAGACAACATGAAAATTGCTGTTAAAGTTGATGTGTGCATGTTAAGTAAAGAGTTCACCCATATATGTTCAACAAAAATAAGAAAGATAAGAAAGATAATAAAACAACAGCCTATGTAGAAAGAGTTCTTTGGTGAAGGCATTGGTTTGAAACAAGATTTTTTTTAAAGCTCATAAACCAGGACTTTTGAATTATATTAGAAATGATTTGTCCAAGGGAGAAAAGTTGATTATATACATTGGAGATACAGAGCAGGGCTGTACAGTATCTTAGAAAGTCATGATTACATAGGTAAGAACTGTAGGTGGCCCAAACTATAGGCTGTTTGATCCATAATGCCTGACAAGCCGGAAACTGGGAAAAGATGCACATAGTTGGCTAAGGATGTAGAGATAAATTTGGAAAAAATACTTCTAATAATTGTAGTTATCTAAGTGATTAGTTTATTTTGAAATAATGACAGCATAATAGATGGTTACAGAAAGATATTTGAGAATACCA